>NC_068550.1:14178159-15473374 GCF_026212275.2 Microplitis demolitor | reverse complement strand
TGATTTTTTTTTTTCATTTTGTTTTTTTATTCGTATTATTTAAAATAAATTATGATTCATGAGTAAATGATGATAGGTAATATTTGTAAACAATGACAAAAATTGTAGAAGACACAGAACGGGCACGTGTGAGGAACGCGCGAATAAGAACGAATGGGTGGGCCGGTCGAAATACGAAACCTGTTTCGGCCTGTCTTTAAGAATCCTTGAGAGAAATAGAAGCCGAGAGACTTTCGTGATATCTTTACCGCTCGGTGAAGCACAAAGACGCCGGTAGGCACCTGCTCTTTATGCAGATAAGGCTGAGAGACTGTTGCCTGGGTCAGCAAGGTGAGGGTTAAGGTCATTTCTCTCTCTCTCTCACCCATTAGTAAGAAAGAAAAAATAGAATACGGAAAGAAAGAAAGATAGAGACAGAGTTGCCACTCAGGTAGTTATAGTGAATTGAGACGTTTCTGTGTCGGCGTCACCTCCCACGCGACTAAAGAAATACCCTTGTAAAAATTTTGTCCATCATCATTTGAGCATATACAACCTTCGTAAAAAATAAAGAACTTGTAAATACTGTTATAAACTTTTATTTTTTATGTACACTTTTTCTCTATATCAAGTTATAGAAATTTTTTCTCAAGATGTTTGAATCATCACCACAGTAATAAAATTAAAGTAATGTATCAAAATTCTGAAGGACAATAGTTTTTTGGTTGAATATTTAGAAAAGTTTAGCTATTTGCCGTTAGTCGTAAAATGTTGCCGCTAGTAATGTAATCAACGAATCTTTAATAGTTTGTCGAGCAAAAACTGTATTTAATATTTTTTATAAAACTGAATATGTGTTTTTGTTTTTGGCATATCAGAGTTCCTTACAATTTATTATGCATTTGTCAAACTGCAGTTATTAATTATAACTATCATCAGTTTTACTAACCTGCCAATTAATCTGATTGATCAATTTTCTTCTATTGTTGCTTACAGGATGTCGAGAAACTGCATTTATTTATGCTATAACGAGTGCTGCTGTTACCCATAGTATAGCAAGAGCATGCAGCGAAGGTAGCATACAATCGTGCTCGTGTGACTACACTCATCAGTCGAGAGCTTCACCTCAAGCACGTGACTGGGAATGGGGTGGTTGCTCTGATAATATTGGATATGGATTCAAGTTTTCTCGAGAATTTGTAGATACTGGTGAAAGAGGACGAAATTTAAGAGAAAAAATGAATTTGCACAATAATGAAGCCGGAAGAGCTGTAAGCATAACAACTGTCAAAATTTTATTGTAATTCACTGAATAGAAAACAAAACAATTTTTATATATCTTATTATTCTCACGAGAGCCCTGAAATTTTGAAAATTAAATTTACAAGACTGACATATGATACCGTAGTTCTAAGAATTCACAAAACAATTATTGAGGAAACTTTGAAGAAAATGCTGGAACTAATACAAACGCATATAGCAGAATGGAAAATATTTACATAAAAATAATTATAAACTCATTTAAATCAAAATAAATTTTCTTAAATCAAATTCATACCCGTGAAAGAAGATTTTTATAGAATTTAATAATATCTTATTTATTTATTAAAAATGGCCTGATAAAAATTAAAAAAATGTCATATAATTATTAATAACAGTTTTGTTAGATGCACACAGAAAAAAAATGGCTTGAGTCAAGAAAATATTGTGGAAGACAAACGTTTCCGGGAACCAAGTCGAGATTTTTTTGAGCCAAGAGAATTTGTCTTGGGTAAAAAAAATTCATCTTGGTTGAAGAAGATTTCTACTTTATCTAAGAAATGTAGGTTCCCAAAAAAAAATTTCTTAATTCAAGAATATCTTCCTTCAGTCGAGAATTTTTTTTTCTGCACGGAGAAAAAAATATAGTAAAAATTACAATATTGTAGTCAAATTTACTGATTGACAATTATTACACACTGATAGAAAAACTATCTTGATTCAAGAAAAATTTTTCTTCAAAATGTGGTTCTTGTTTCAAAATTTTTAATTGTTTTAATTTAAGAAATAAGTCATGGAACCAAAAAATTGAAATTCTCGGATAGAAAAAAAAAATTCTTCGTTTGAGAATTTTGTTCTTCGATGAAGCCTTTTTTGTTTTGAAACAAAATTCTGACATATTTCGCTTAAAAATTTCTTGCTCTTGGATTAAGATAGGCAAAATGTAGGTTAAGACATTACCGACTTGTTTCGAGAATGGTGCGATTTTTAAATCAAAATATCAATTTACTCAGCTGGAAAAAGAACATTTTTTTCTATTTTAAAAATAAAAAATTTTAAAGTAATTTTTAGGACTACATTGATTTACTTCAGATATGTTAAAGTAGAAATTTATTTTAAAAAAAATTTTTTTTTTTCATTACTTTAAAAACATCTTCTATCAAGGAATAATTACTTGAACCTAAAATTTAAAGTTCTTAAAATAATAATACGACTTTAGTTGAAGAGACAAGTGGGGTTGCTTGAAGAATTTAATCAGATCGATTAAAGATAATATAGTTTCGGGTCAAGACATGAAAGTTATTCATCAAAAATACAAAATCTTTAGAGCCAAGAAAATCTAAATCAGACAAGAATTTCTTGAAGCAAGACCAATAATACCAATAACAATTAAAATGATAGCAATAATAATGAAAAATTAAAAGCTATTAAAAATTTAATTTAATTTATTTCCATTCTAATATACTAAAATTTACTGAACGGGATAGTAAAATTTACTAAATATAACTGAAAATTAATATGCAATATAGCAGATTTTCCATAATCAGTATCCAAGAAAATACTAAACGAGTTGTAAAATATATTAATCTGTTTAGAAATTTTTCATATAAATCGTAAGCGTTTTAAGATTACTATCTAAATTTAGTAATTAATTTCATATTTTTTAGTAAAATTTACTACATTTTTTTCTCTGTGTGTGCATAAAATTTTATGAAATTTTACAGACAGTAACTATTTCAATAACAAAATATTAAATTGCAAAAAAAAAAAGAAACATTCAACCTCGTTCTTATATATTAATCTAATTGATGATAACATTACAAAGACACATTAAGTATGTATTTTATTGATGAAAAAATTCCGGTAACTGCTGGGCTTAAACCTCGATCCTTTCGATTCTTGCTGCTATTTACTGCGCTGACCCACATAGAAAAAAAAGATTATTTGAAGTAAGGAATTTACGTTCTTCTCAACTTAAATCATGATTCAAGCTCACATTTTGTATTTGATTAAAAATACGAAAATATTTGGATTTATAAACTAATTTCTCCATTGAATGAATAACTATCAATATAAGAACATAATTTTTCAGCTTGAAAATCTTTGGTTTTTATTCAAAAACAGATTCAGACTTATCTCAAATATTTTTTTTTCTTGGCTTAAAATAATTTAATTTTTCATGGAGAAAACGAGTCTTAATAATATATTAATATTTCGATATTTTAGTAAAAAAATACTAATGCAAATCAATAAGTAAATTATTTTTAGTATTTATCACTAAATGTATAGTAGAAATCACAAAATAGTAATTAATATTATCCCGGGAAAAAATCTTCATGCACGATCATGTTTGATCATACATGAGTTATGCATGATCAAACATGATTCAGGCATGACTTTGAACAATTCATGTAAAGGCGCGCCTGCTCATGCAAAGCCATGTTCAATCATGCATGCCGAAAAAATAATAGTCATGCACGATTCATGAAATCTCATGCATCACCAAGCTCAATCATGAATGATCATTCATGACGCAGCATGATTCATGCAAAGACATGCATGATTGTATAAAATCATGCAATGCCATGAATAAACAAGATCAATCATGAATGATTATTCATGACACTGCACGAATTATGCAACGTCATATATGACCATATTAAATCGGGTTTTATCATGTATGATCATGAATAAAATTGTATGATCTGGAAAGAATGATTATGCGAAATTGAGAGTAATCCCGGGTAGAAATTTTTAGGTGTGAACTATTGGGCCCCAATAGGGAAATCCCAGCTGGGTCCCAATAGGGAAATTCTCAAGAGATCCCCTAGGACATCTTTGTTAGAAAAAATATTAAAATGCGAAAAAAAATAAGATGATTAAGGAATAAATGTATTAGGAGCATTATTTAAAAGAAATGTAGATGATTTAAGTTGATGGAAAAATCCCAGTGACTGTTGGGCTCGAACCTGCATCCTTCCGATTCAAAGTCTTTGATGCGATCCACTGCGCTGACCTGCGTATGTGATTGCGCGAGTGTAAATAGTATATTTATTATGATACCAAAAAATGACAGATGAAGAAACAAAAATTGATATTCGGAGTGTATAGAAAAAATTTTTAGCCGTCGTCAAAAAAAATATTTTTATTTTCTGCGTCCAAAATGGGGTAACCCCTAAAAAAAGTGAGGCAATTTTTTTTATTTTAACGTCGGGTTTTCCCACTTAGGCCCCACGCAGAGTCTAATGGGAAAAAGTTACAATAAATTTTTTATTTTCACGTTGGATTTTCTCACTTAGGTCCCTCACAAAGCCTTAATTGGGAAATATTGACGATATTTTTACATTGGAATTTTTTACTTAGGCCCTACTTAGGACCGAGTTGAGAAATACTGAATATAAATTATTTTATTTCTGTTTGGAATTTTCCGATTGGGTTCTGATTGGGCCCTCATGGGAATTTCCATATTGAAAATATCCAATTGGGACCCAACAAGGTACATACCGGGGGTGTTCCCACAATAATTTCTAGTCAGGAACTTGACATGAGCATACATGACCGTGTATAACTAATGTGAAGTCATGCATCACTATCCTAATCAGAAAATCTACGAGGAATTGTATGGAAACCCATAGGAATACATATAAAAAACTATGGATTTATGTAAAAATCCTTAGGAATTCATATAGAAGAGTATGGTTTTATGTAAGAATTTACGTAGGAAACCATGAGTATCCAAACTCCCATATGGTAAATCCACATACGAAAATGTAAGTATTATGATTACCATTTTGACATGGTGCGCATTCACATAGGAAATTGAGACACAAATCCACATGAGATTCCATACGGTTCCCATGTGGCTTTGGCATGGTGTGGATTCCCATAGGAGCCCATGTGAGAGTATATATCGGGATCTATGCTGAATTACTATATACATGGGAATTTATCGGAAAACGCCGTATGGAAACTCACATAGAAATCTAGGCTGGATAAAAATGTTATATGGATTTTTTTAATAGCACGGAAAAAAATTAGTATGCGTGATCATGATTGATTCAAGCAAGATTAAGCATGGTCATGTATAAATCATGCACAATCAAGCATGATTCATGCAAACTCATGCCTGATCATGCGAAAAAACACAATCGAAATCCGGTCGAGCTTGTATCAGATTTAATCGAAATTTTTAATCAGGAATAATCAAATATTTTTTATGAAAAAGCTTTAATAATTGATCATTTATTTTTATTTTGACGTTAGTAGTTAAAGTCATTATGTTTTTTTTTTATCGACGATTAAAATAAATTTAATTTATGATTTTTGATTCAATTAATAATTAAAATTAATCTTTTTTCTCCAAAAAATAATCAAAATAGATTTAATTGCTAATTTTTTTTAACGATTGAAGAAGTAAATTAATAAATTCTTGCGAAATTGATACTAATCGTTCATACAATTACCTATTTATTGTTTTTTTTTTTTTTCAATGACTAATTGAGATTAATTTAATTGTTAAATTTGCTTGTAATTTATAACTAGAATACTTTTCATTTATTATTAAAAAAATATGTAATAACCAAATCAAGATTGAATTCAAATAATATTTTATTTTTTACAATCGGAGTTTTTAAAAGATGTTAAGAATCGTCGAAACTGAACGAAACAGGTCAGCCTAGTGGACAGCAGACGTGCTTTATAACACGAAGTTCGTCGATACGAGACCCAAAACGATTGAATTTTTCAAATATTTCCAAATGCTTTTGAATCGACAAATAATAGTTGAATTTCTGAATCGTCAAGACGATTTGAAAAGATTCAATCCGATTTAATTTTTAAATTGTTTTGCATACATTTTAATGGACAAGTACACGGAGAAAAAATTAAAGGAACTGTTCCTAGTACGTTTATGAAATATCATCCCATACCGTTATGGTAATGATTACTTGGGATTATGGGATATAGACCCATACTTTTTGGGAAGGTTTCCATAAATATGGTAACAATTCCTATTATTATGGTAACAGTTCCCATATAGCATGTGAAAGAATCATGGTAATGATTACCATACTCATAGGAATAGTTCCCATAAGCAAATAGGAACCAATCCTATAACCACATTGTAACAGTTCCTAAGCGTATATGGTAATGGTTACCATAATATTATGGTAATTATTCCCATAATGTATGGGAATTATTACCATAACCTTATGGGAATGGTTACCATAATATTATGGGAATGGTTACCATTTTATTGTAATATAGTTTCACAAAAAGATTAAATATACAAAAAAAATGCTTATTACAAAAAAACATTATTATAATTTCTAAATATTATGGTAACCATTCCTATAATATTATGGTAACCATTCCCATAATATTATGGTAACCATTGCCATAATATTATGGTAACCATTCCCATAATATTATGGTAACCATTCCCATAATATTATGGTAACTATTCCCATAATATTATGGTAACTGTTCCTATAATATTATGGTAACCATTCCCATAATATTATGGTAACTGTTCCTATAATATTATGGTAACGATTACCATAATATTATAGTCACCATTACCATAGGTACATAGCAACGATTACCATAATTCCATAGGAACTATTCCGATACCGTATGGGAATTATATCCATAATTATAGGAATGGTTACCATAATATATATGGGTGCCGTTCCTATAATCAACATTTCAAAAAAACCAGTTACCATGCAGTATGGGAACCATTCCCATAATATATTGTAACTGTTACTATAATTTTCTCTCAGTGTAGTAAACTAATTTCTGATTCGTAGGTAGATTCAAAACAATTTAAAACGACTTGATCTTTCGAATAGTTTTAAATACTTCTCAATCATGTACCTGAAGATCGGAACGTTTTTCACGGAATGAAAATAAAAAAAATTCATGTCATCCGACTGCTTAAGGGGTAGTTCCGGAGATTGCGGATTGGTCTAAGATTTTCGGCTGACTTTCGAATCGTTTTGAGTAATTTCAAATCGACAAATAACATTGTATTGTCGTTTTGTATGAAAGTGCTAAATGATTAGGAACGACTTGTTTTTTTCGAATAGTTGTAAATGCTTGTTAATCGACAAATAATAGTTGAATTACTGCTCCATAAAAAGACTTGAAACAATTCAAAACAATTCAATTTTTCAAATTTTTACGAATACTTTTGAAATTTTACTTTTTAACGATTCGCGAACGAAAAATTTTCTTGCACCAATACATAATTATCTTGAAATTTTTATCTTGAATCCAAATTTTTTATACTTAAGTCAACATGTTTTGATACTCAATTGAAAAATTTTGATTTGTTTCAAGAAAAAAGATTTGTTAGTTTTTTGTAGCAGTATTGCATTTTCTTGTTTGGAGAAATTTTAATTCTTCGAAACGAGATCTATTCGCCTCATGAAAAAAATTCATTCAAAACATAAAAAATACATCTTACATATGTATAAAAAGTATATTTTGAATAGCTAACTTTTGGCCAATTTTCGTATATATTATATACATTTTACGTCTAATCCAAATACACTCATGCAAAAAATCGTAGGAACAGAAAAATTATAGAAATTCTTAAATTATTTTTCCAAAGCTATAACTTTGTGAAAAAGTCTTATCAAGATTTGAAAGAAATAATTTAAAAGTCTGAAATCTCTAAAAGTTTCAAGATATTTTTATCGAAATTTTCTTAGAGCTACTTCTATTGCGCAACCATAGAAAATACCGTGAGACAAAAATCTTCAAAATTTTTCATTTTTTTTCTTTGAAGTTTAAGGACCGTGGAAAATTTTTCAGCTAAACCGATCAAAATTAGAAATTTCAAGCTTATAGATGCTTTTTTAGAATCTTGATACGATTTTTTTTTCACACAGTCACAGCCTTGCAAACATTACTAAAGAATCGGTCTATCAGTTTACCCTGCGGGCCAACCCCAAAACTCTTCGAGCTCGAGATTACTTTGTATACCTTTGTATTCGAAAAAAAATTTTTTTTTTCGATTTTTTCTTTAACGATATGTCTCGAACGAATTAAACGATTAAGACGGTTAAGGTGGTAATCAACGCGTTTTATTGAGCTCTGCAGCTGATCAGATTTTGGAATTGATTTATCTGATCGTTTTCGAGAAATTTTGAAAATGTATATATATATATATATATATATATATATATATATACACATACATACATACATACATACCAAGAAGACCGTAATTAGGCCTGAGCGTATTTTACGCTTCAGACATGAACAGACATGAACTGAGATGAATAGGCATGGACGGACATGAACAGGCCTGATCATCCATGAACAGGAATGATCAGGTCTCATTTCAGGCCTGAGCATACATGAACAGGTATGGTCAGTTCTGATCATTTTTTCCCGGGGAATTAAGCGGCATTAGAATAACCCCGATTCAGAAATCTAATTTAAAATGCTTTGGAAAATCTAAATTATTTCATATTATATCATATCATAAAATTATAATTTAAAGTGATTAAAAATAATTGTCATATTACTTTCTAATTCAATTTAATTTGAAAAGATTCAAGAGTTTAAATCATTTCAAATAATTCTAAATTGTCCGAGGAACCAGAGATTACGATATTATTTTCTAATTCAATTCAATTGGAAATGATTCGAGAGCTTAAATCATTTCAAATTATTTCAAATCATAATATAATATTTCGTTATTTTTTAATTCAGTATGATATAAAATGATTCGTTCCAATATTTATACTCGAAAACAAAATAATTCAGACAATTTGGAATGATTCAAAATTATTAAGAGTTACGTAATCTCAAATTATTTCAAATTAGATTTCTTAATCAGGGAAGCTTTTTTGTTTTTGTTTTTTTGTTTATTATTTTTGGATCACAAATAAACAATTTGTATCATGCCCAAGTGAAAAAATCTAATTTGATAAATAGCGGACTCACTAATGTTGACTCAATTACATATATTTTTTAATTGAGTTCATAAAGTCATCGCAAATACAAATGATATGTTCACAAGATTCAATCCAATTAGATTTTTCGAATCTTTTTTAATGCAATCTAATTGTTCATGTAAATTCAATGTTGATTTTAAAGTATTCGATATTTTGATTTCGAATCGTTTTAAATGATTTTTAATTGCTTATTAAAGTTTCCATTTTTTAAATCGTTTTGAAGCGTTTCTTTTAATTAGGGTATTTAAAATTTCTATTATACTTAAAATCTGCAATGTTCACATCGTAAAGGTATACTCCGATACTACAATACTCAATAGAAAAAATTACGATGTTAGCATCCTAATTTTAACTGGGATTTTTTCAGTGTAGATGACATGAATAATGATAATCAAAATACTAACAATAGTCATATAGAAAAGTTAAAAACTAATCAAAATTTGATTTCATTTATTTCCATTCAAGTATAGTAAAATTTGCCAAACAGGATGGTAAAATTTACTAAATATATAGTCAAATTACTAAAGCTATTTATATTCGTTTCCATATTTAAATAATGAAAATAACTAGATTTCAATAGCGTTTAAGGCTTACAATATAGAGATTTAGTAATTTTAACTAGTATTTTTAGGTAAAGTTTCTTATATTCTTATCACGATGTTGACTCACGTATTTTTTTTCTTGGATTAAAGTAATTTGACTCTTGGCTCAAGTATTATTTGTTGGTTGTTGATAAAATAATTGTACTTATTTAAAAAAATTACTCAACTCCTTGTCCAACTATTCAACTTAGTAACCACTAGAGGTTAAAGATTATTTTTCTACGATGGTGGAGAAGAAATCTATATTTTTTCTCCTTGATAGCCTTTCTGGACTGCAAGCTGACGTCAAACAGGTTCCAACTTGCCGTAAATCTTCTGCTGTATTTGGACATCAAAATAACTGTAAGAATTAATGCAAGTCTTGACCGAAACTTATAGTCAGCTAGGAAATAAATTCTGTAGATATTACAGATTATAATATCTATAGGATAGAAAAGGCTCTTTTTTATCATTCACACCGATAACTTACCAGTAACAGATGGATAATACATCAACATATTTTAAATGAAGACAATTTAAAGATCTGGCAAGATCTGCTTTGTCAGATTTGATCAAATATAATTATATTTGGTCAGATCTAATCCCTTTCCCCAGGATGTTAATAATAAAAGTTTTCAAGTCGAATTGCAATATCATGATATTTATAAATTGTCGATTTCAATTTGGTTTTTGCAGTCATTTTTATGCGATTATCGATTGAGTTTTTAACGTCAATTTTCTGTTAATTTTAAAGTAACACTAAATAAATGCAAATCCCATATAACAATCTTGTTCAAAGCTTGAGTAAGCCTGGTCTCAACTTCGATAGACACGTTAGTGTCTTTTCCGACCTATGTGTCTTGCTGCAAATACTTGTGGCCAGATTTCAATAGCAAGTTTAGTGCAGGCCTTACACAAGAAATTCGTGTTAGATTATAACTCAATTCTAGACGAATATTGGCGCCAGCAGCATGTTGAAAATTGTTGTGCATTGCTTGCTCAAGCTCTTCTACACTCTTATACATAGTCGGTTAATTAGTCACCCGCATGGGAAAATATATATGTGAAAATTATATCAACATATATGTCACATATATAGCATATATGCGCGCAAAAAAAAATATGTCAACTAAATTTTCAGATAAATGTATGCATAGATGAAAGGATAAATGCTTACATAACATTTAAAATATATAATACATATATTATAAATAGATGCTATATAAATGGAGACATATATGTGGCTATATAACCCAGATAGGAAAGTACGACGGGCCCAGGCTTGGCTCAGGCTTGGTTCAACTATGTTGAACTCTGGGCCAAGCTTGTAAGCCAGCCTTGTTCCAGCCTTGGTAGAAGTCTGGCATGATAACTGGGTGCCAAGCCTGGTTGCCAGCCCTGACCCATGCTTGCTTGCCAGACCTGGCCCAACCTTGGTTGTCAGACCTGACCCATGCTTAGTTGCCAGGCCTGGCCCATGCTTGGTTGCCAGACTTGGCCCATGCATCGAAAAAACACATAAATTCAATTAAAAAAAAAATTTATTATTATTAAAGTACTAGAGTTTGTGATCATTAACGTTTAAACTATTTAAGTGAAGTAAATAACGTGAAAAAAACTCGGTGAAAATTCTGCTGGGCTCTGGGCGCGAACTGCCGTCCTTCTGATTGCTGGGTTTGAACGCTGGCTACTGGACGAACCTACTAACGTTCAATTGAAACTTTTATATGTTCTACTTGTTCATTTTACTACAACCACTCGGTTTTATGAAATATAAAGAGCAATTTAATTTATATTTTCGATTAAGAAAGAAAAAAATAATTTCGTATTATTTATATTATAATGACATAATTTTTTAAAATAAAATTTATTAAATTTAATTGATTATTTATCAAGAACCCAGCTTAATTATCTTACTCTACCACCATAATTCCCAAGTTAGGGTGACTCTCGGCTTGGCCAAGGCTAGGTTATCTAGTGTTGGCCGATGTTAGGGTAACCATCCAACGGCCGAGGCTAGGTTATTCAATCATGGCCCATGTTAGGGTGACTCTAGGGTTGGCCAAAGCTAGGGTATTCAGTCTTGGCCCAAGCCTGGGTAATCATTGGAATGGCCAATACTAATTACCCAGTTATGGCCCAGGCATGGGACAGTATAGGTTTGCCAAGACGGGCTTCCCAATAATGTCCCAGGTATGGCCCCGTCGTTCAACTCGGGGGCTTCCTGTATGGGTAGAAGTTATTCATAGCTGGGTCCTAGCTAGGGTCTACCGTGGAAACCCAGAGCTCGGTGAACTAGTTCTGGTTCAAGCTTGGGCCAATATTGAAGAGCTAGAGCAGGGTTACCCATGACTGGGTCTCGTTTGGGGCCAACAGCGGAAAGCCAGCGCTAGGTTGCCCACGACTGGGCCTTAGCTAAGGCCGACACTAGGAAGCCAGAGCTGGGCTTACTAGTTCTGGTTTAATCTCGGGCCAAGGATGGAAAGCCAGCGCTAGGTTGCCCACGACTGGACCTAAGCTAGGGCCGACATTGGGAAGCCAGAGCTAGGTTGCCCACGACTGGGCCTTAGCTAGGGCCGACACTAGGAAGCCAGAGCTGGGCTTACTAGTTCTGGTTTAATCTCGGGCCAAGGATGGAAAGCCAGTGCTAGGTTGCCCAGCCCTGGGTCTTAGCTAGGGCCGACACTGGGGAGCCAGAGCTGGGTTACCCAGTCCTGGTCCGTGCTTAGCCCCGTTGTCAGAGCTTGTAAGTTCCTACATGGGAAGTAAAAATATATGTAGACATATATGTAGATATTTATGCCGAAATAGATCGAGAAATATGTGTCAACATATATGCAGACATATATTGCTTGGTATATGTGCACATATATGCAGACATATACGTCTACATGCATGTCAACATATATGAAAACATATATACTAATCTATATGCGGGCATACAAACAAATATATATGTCGACGTATATGTAAATATACATATTAATATATATGTAAACATATACGTGAAATGTATGTCAGATATATTTTTTAAATTTAATTATGAATTGAGATAAAATTTTTTAAACTATTCTATTATATGTATACAAATATATGACAGACGTATGTCTGATGAAAAGCATATCTATAAATCATTTCACAAATGCCGCTGGGTAATAGATGGTGTGACTTAATTGATATAAACAAATTGAACTCTGTTTGGCAGAGGGCCTGGTAGCTCAACTGCAAAGTACTCGTGTGAGAACGAATTGGTTCGATTTTAAGCTCGGGCAAACCAAATTATTTTTCTTTTATGATTAATAAGCCCTACACTGAGAAATCCTTTTCTGATTCAAATTCCCAAACCGTTTTCTGTACCAATTTCCATAAACAAAAAAAAAAATTCCGATTCTTGTCGACTAAAAAATTATTTTTCAAAGTATTTATTTTATATAGGCCTATATATATGCGTTCATATATGCATTTCTATATGTAGAAATATATGCATTCGTATATGTAGACATATATGTAGACAAATATGTAGACATATACGTAGACATATATGTCTGCATACATGTAAACATATATGGCTGTATATACGTCGACATATATGTCTGCATATATGCCAACATATATGTACTCATCTATGTCTGCATAGATATGTACTTACATGTATGCATATATGTCTTATATTCTTATATAAATATCTAAATATACGTATGCATATACGTAGGTATATATTTTACAATTATCAAAATATATATTTTTTTATATAACTTAAAATATATTTTGGCGCAAAAAAACAAAATACGTCGGAATATATATTTTATATAAGTAACATATATTTTTATATATGTGACATATATAATACATATATGTTTACATATATTTTCCGCATATACATATTTCCATGCGGGCAAAAATCTTTTTTCTTATCATTAACGTTTATATAACTTTAAAACTGAAAGTGATAGACAATTTCTATAAATAGTTCCTTGCAGTTTGCTTCAATAAGTTTTAATTTCCCACCATAAGCTAAATGATTTGACTATTTCGTCCAATAACTTGATAGCTTTGAAAATTTGAACAAAATCTAGAAAATTACTAAATATGTTTTTAATGACTGATAACTTACATATTTAACACTATTTTATTTTGTTGCTAATTAAGAAATTTTCTCACTGTTACATCATCATTTGAAACTATTCATTCGATTCATTGTAATTTACAACATTTTTAGAACGTCTTTAGAAAAATCTACCTTTCATTATTGCGAGCAGATAGCACTTTCTTCCGTGGGACGATTATTTTCTGGAGTATGGTACATATCAAATAGTTACAGTAGTTTAAAATAAAAGTAATCGTATGGCTCAAATTTTTGAAACTATATTATTTTGAAACTTCGTCATTAATTTCAAAATTTTCAAGGACAACATACATCTTTCCACTTTTAAAAATATTTGTTTCCGCATTCTTGAA
Source organism: Microplitis demolitor (assembly GCF_026212275.2). NCBI lineage: Eukaryota > Metazoa > Arthropoda > Insecta > Hymenoptera > Braconidae > Microplitis > Microplitis demolitor. The sequence continues at coordinate 15,459,126 of NC_068550.1, read as the reverse complement.
TGCATGCGTTTTCTTTAAATAATATATTTTAAGTATGAAAATCATTGAACAATACGATTAATTCTTTAGTAAATTGTATATTACACTAATATAATTTTTTTTTTTGTATTATTCGAAAGTTTTAAAATGTATGATTTTTCTTGATGTTGCAGCATGTATCTTCAGAAATGAGGCAAGAGTGTAAATGTCATGGTATGTCTGGTTCATGTACAGTAAAAACTTGTTGGGTGCGTCTTCCATTATTTAAAATAGTTGGGGACAACCTGAAGGATCGTTTTGATGGCGCATCTCGAGTAATGATCAGCAATTCAGATCGGATTCGTGGATCCGGAAATGCAATTATTAGTAATTCTGCCAGCAATTCCGTTCATGGCTTACGTCAAGGTCTTGGACGCCGACAGCGATACAGCTTCCAGCTGAAACCGTATAATCCAGAACACAAGCCACCGGGACTAAAGGATTTGGTCTATTTAGAACCATCACCACCGTTTTGTGAAAAAAATCCTAAACTAGGCATATTGGGTACTCATGGTAGACAATGTAATGATACAAGTATTGGAGTAGATGGGTGTGACTTAATGTGTTGTGGACGAGGTTTTAAAACCCAGGAAGTAATTGTTGTTGAAAGGTGCGCATGCACGTTTCACTGGTGTTGTGAAGTCAAATGCCAATTATGTAGAACAAAAAAAACAATTCATACCTGTCTATGAAATAGGGTTATTAACAATCAATTTAATTCTAAAAATCGTACTTCTCACTAAATTCCATTTAATTTAAAACGTTATAGTTCTGAACACGTTCAGTATTAATACAAGATTTTATTATTTATTACGTTCAATTTGGACGTTTAAGCAAAGACTGAAAATGATGAAATAATTATAAATTACATTTTATCAAAAATACAGTGTTAAATTTATTAGTGATCAATATGCTTTGTATATAAATAATTCAAACAAACATATGTTATTTATTATGCATTCTCAAGTAACACAAATGTAGCAAACTAATTGTCACTTTGAAGACACCCGTTAAAAAAAGTTAGATCCAACAAGATATGGTCATATCAAGCCTGATAAAATTACTTCTGGTTGGAAATAAAAAACATTTTTTCGATAGTTGTTTAGTTATCTTGATATGTGATCAGATCTGAACAAATATAGCCATATCTCGTAAAATCTAATTTTTTTTTTTTTTTTTTACGAGAGATCGTCGAAAAAGTTAACGTAAACACATACAAATATCTGTATCAATATGTGCTATATCTTACTTGAATAGTTTTTAAAAATTTTCAAATTCTTCATCTATCTATATAACATGGTTACGGATATGTATATTAAGGCGTTCAAAAATAAAAAAAAAGTTTTTTCTTGCAAACAGCTTCAACATTTTCGGTTAGGTATACTAAGACATTTGGTGAAATTTGTTCGCATGGTATTAATATTAAGATTTTCCGCAACGTACTTTTCCATTTTTCATAAAATAACGACAAATTCCATGACAAATCGACTTACAAACGAAGTTTATTATTATTTTGTATTAAATTAAATTTTTTAAAAGTTATTCAAGGTCAAAGTTAAACATATAGTAAATTTGAACATCATTGGACTTTTGGTAAAAATATCAAACTCATCACAAAATGTCATAGTACCTTTTTTATGGATCGGTTTAGTTTCTTTAAATTGGTTTTTACAAGGTTATTAAAATTACAGAATGCTCTTTACTTATTAGTATTTGACTGCCAATTTATTTCGAAAAGGTATGTTTTGACCGTTTCCGATTTATTATAAAATTCAAAATAGCAGAGTTTTCAACTAAAAGTTATTTATTGATAATGACCAAATCATGAAAACAACAATTACACTTTTTTACGCAAAAATTGCCAATTAATCTTATTTAATTTTCTTCAGAAATATTCGACTCAATCATTTATAGAAATTTTCCAGACATTAACCAAATATTGATCGGAAAACTATACAATATCTTCCCAATATAGTTTTGAATATCCTATAAGAATATGGTAAGCGTTTTATTGTGAAATTCGTCGTTGCTGAGATGTAAAAGTCAATACGTTCTCATATATATCTTTCCATGTTATTCTCATGGAAAATAAGAGAGTGTAATGCGAAACATTTTAATATAAATATTGAGAGGGGTTCGCAAATAATTTTGGCCAAGTTTTTCTTCGACAAGAAAACTTTAATTACCAGAGACATAGAAAGGTTCGATACATTACTCTATAGCCAAACGATCTTCGGTCTAATTAATTGAAAACTTTTTTTCGGCTGTGAGAAAAATTTGGATGAATCCTCCATTTATTGTACTAGTGAGACAGACAGCTTCACTCGTGCATTTGAGTGCTAAAAATAAAAAAGTGCAAGCCTTCCGAAAAAAAACTTAAATTATGAGAGATGTCTGTAGATATCTAATCGAAATTTTGAAACCTGTTTGAAAAAAATTTTTTTTTTATCCCTTTGGTATATATATAGGGAAATTCATCACTTCTTGACAGATATATGCGAGTGGGTCACTGATACGACCAAATTCGGTTGCTAGAGAATTTTTTTCAAAGTTCGAAGTCGATTTTTTAATCATTTCGGAAATTCGTATCGCAGCTTCCAGGTAACTTAAAAACTCCATTTAAGCGGCATTCTTCTTCACTAACCCTATATTTTTGGAAAAAAAAGGATTTTGTTATTGCAAACTCAAATCTGGCTTCGTTAGGAGTTTTTAACCAAACTACTGTGGGAGTAAAATTTTGGTTATCTTTCAAAGGCTCTTAAATCGACGGTTTTTAAAGTAAAGGGATGGTTAATGGTTCATATTTTTGGTTAATATATTTTCAAGAATTCATAACTTGGAAACCAGTTCTATTCTGAACTTGAAATCATCAGGGTTGCTTCAGGATAGAATGTATAATCCCTGGGAATTTCAAAGGATATCGAGTTCATAGAAAAAAATTATGGTCATCTAAAAAAAAGCCATTTTTCAAAAATTGATCGGGTTCGGATGACCATATATTAAAGCAATAGTAGAAACTATAAGTAATTAGTGCAGATTTCAACAGAATATACATTTAAAAAGAATATGAGCCATCAACCGTCCTTTTATTTTAAAAACTGTCGATCTAAGGGTCTTTTAAAGATAAACAAAATTTTGTTAACCCAGTAGTTTGGTTAAAAGTTCTCAACGACACCAGGTTTGAGTTTGAAATAACAAACTATTTTTTTCTCCAAAATATAGGGTTAGTGAAGAAGAATGCCGCTTGAATGGAGTCTTTAAGTCACTTGGAAGTTGCGATACGAATTTCAAAAATGATTAAAAAATTGATTTCTTTCAAAAAAGTTCTCCAGCGGCCAGATTTGATCGTATTGGGTTCAGATTTTCAGGATTATTTTATATTCTAACCTACTTTCAAGGAGAAAATCAACAGCCATATTGGTGACCTGACCCCACACTTTTGTTGAAAGTAATGGATTTTCCGATATATATATATATATATAAGGGTGTATCAAAAAAATCGAATAATTTTGTTCTTTTGAATGGCCATGAAATTCTAGCAGAAAATGCCAAAATAAAGTTCCAGTAAGAGTATGAGCTCTTAATATTGATATTTAGAGGTCGCGAATCATAATTTTCTATTTTCTATTACAAAATTTTAAGCATGGAATTTTGTACCTCGGTGATGGCTCATTATATAGAAAAGCTCAGGTTATATTTTTGTAGGAAATTTCACGCTCTACAAAAAAAGTCTCTTAAAATCTAAATAACTAGAAAGTTATGCAGAATTTGAAAAAACTTTGTTCGAAATAATTTGTAGAAAATAAAATTCTCTACAAAAAAGATCTCATGATATTTTGTGATAAATCTGATGGTTTCGCCGAAAAAGTAAAAGGATCTTGATATTTACTATAAATTTGACTTCAAGCTCTAATAACTTTTCAACAGACAGATTTTTCAAAAAATGATGAGATACTTTTTTTTGTAGAGTGTTGAATTCCCTACACAAATATATTTTGTACTCATCTGTAGAATAATAAGCCATGGACGAGGTATATAGTTCCAAGCTTAAAATTTTTGTTTTTCCATGTTATTTAAATTCAAAATAAAAAATTATGATTCGCGACCTCTAGATATCAACATTAAGAGATCATATTTTTACTAGAACTTTATTTTGACATCTTTTGACAAAATTCCACGGCCGTTCGAAAAAAAAAACATTAGTCGATTTTTCTGATACACCCTAATATATATAGCTATTGAACTAAACACAATATTTTTTTATATAGTTGCCAAAATAATTTGTGTTCTATCATATGAATGTAAATAAAAATATAAATACTAAACATAAATTATATCAAGCTTTCAAATTAATATATAATGTACATAAAACTAAAAGTATCTTTCAAGTAATTGAAACTTTTCTGTAAATATTTATGAGTTAACTGTATTTTATATTTTCACCAATATCTTTATACAACGATTATAATAAAATGAACGAATCAAATATATTTTTTTCTCCTAAACAGTTGAAATTGTATATCTGTATATAATATTACTAAATTCTATGTACACTGACATTTTTCTGAATACAAATATATCTATCATTGCATCTGCTCAGTACTTTTAAAATAACTTTAGATGTAAAAAATTTAATTTCATTCACAGTACTCAGTCACTTTCCTGAATAAGTAAAATCCTACACCGAAAAAAAGCATATCTCTACGTGAGAAATTTTCTCTCACCACAAGAATATTTTTTGCAATTGCGAATGAAACTAAAAATTTTTTGAGTTCAAAAACAATTTTTTTTTATATGTAATTATCTTGGCATACGATTTTTTGTTATTAGGCTGGTTTAAATCTTTCTTAATAAATATTTTCTTAAGACGAGAAGAGGAGATTTTTTGCCTAAAAATACAAACAATTGCTTGAGAAGCAAAAAATCCTTACTCTAAGAATAATTAATTTTGAATCGAGATAATGTGATTCTAGTCAAGAATAAAAAGTATAACCCGGGAAAAAATGATCAGACCTGACCATGCCTGTTCATGTATGATCAGGCCTGAAATTGGACATAATCAGGCCTGATCATGCCTGTCCATGTCTGTTCACGTCTGAAGCGTTGAATACGCTCAGGCCTGTTCATGCCTGTTCATGTCTGTTCATGGTTGAAGCGCTGAATACGCTCAGGCCTGATCATACCCGATCATACCTGTTCATGTCTGATCATGCCTGATATATGGGATTAAATTTAAAATCTTAGTTATAATTAAATATAACTACCTTAGTTATATTTACATATAGCTAACGTAGTGATAATTATATATAACTTATATAGAATTTCATATAACTGTTAATCAATAATTATTAAATTAGATATAAAACTTTGTTGACTAAAAATCTATCATGTATAAGATAGAAAATTTTGTTGACCAAGAATCTATCACATATAAGATTTCGATCACTCGAAGTTCAAACGAAACTAACTTTTCAAGTCAATCTCTTAAGTCAACGGGTAGCGGGTTAAACTTCTGAGCGCAAGGTCCACGGTTCGAATCCTGTACACCCCCGATTTTTTTTATATTTTTATAGAAATAATTATATATAATTCTATAATATAGTTATCAATAATTATATATAATTATCTAGGGCCATTTTTTATCTAAAATTTTTTTACCCGGATGGGCCTGAACAGACATGATCAGACCTGAACATGTCTGGCCAGGCATGGTCATTTTTCATGTCTGATCAGGCCTGAAGACTCATGCCTATTCATGTGTGATCAGGTCTGATCATTTTTTCCCAGGAAGGTTCAACGCAAAAGTTTTTCTTATGAAAGGTAACTTTTCTATACTAATCGAGAGATAGTGTAGACTCTACATTGTAGACTCGGCTCAAAATTAAAATGGACTTGCACGGAAAAAAGAAAACAGGAATAATTGCAGTTCGAACGAACATTTATACATTATCAAGTTTACTTTCTCACACTGTGATATTTGATGAAAATTATCAAAGTTTCATTCGATAAGCTTTAAAATTTACAATTTTTCTCAGCAAGTTTTACATAAAAATTATTAAAACTTGTTTCTTAAAATAACGATATTGCCACTATAAACTGTAAGTTTTACATTTCTAAATAGTGATGGAAGCCACTCAAAAATGTAATTTTTTTTTCTTTTTTATCTAAACGTAATTTTTGGTTTTTTTATTTCGACGAATTTATTCAAACAAACATTAATATTATATATTAAAGTCATGATGTATTATAGGATATACTATAGTACATTCCAAAAAGGTACTTGTTACTCTGTCATGTGACAAAAGAATACTTAAACAAAATTGTATTTAAATTTGGAATATAACAATTCTAGAACATCTTTCTTACCAAGGAAAATACAAGTGGCTGGGTGCGATCTCGTGGTGAGCTCCGAACTACTCCTGCTGCTACTGCCAAGCACTCGTGACTTTCCCCTTCTCCATATCTATCTTTTCTCCCAAGAAATTTTTTTTCTTGGCTTAAGCAACTTTTGTTTTCTTGGTCGGAGCATATAAAAATAATTGCATGAAAAGTATAGTACTTGTTCCGAGAAATTATGTTTTCTTTAAACAAGAAAATGCAATGCTGCTGCAAAAAAATTATGTATCTTGCTTAAAAAAAATATCTCTTGCTTTAAGTAATATAAGCTCTTGAAGCAAGTGGAAATTTTTTGATTTAAGTGTAAAAATATGTTGACATGAGAAAAAACATTTTGATTCAAAATAAAAATTTGAAAATAATTGTTTACTTGGTGCAAGTATATTTTTATTTTCCGAATCGATAAAAAAAAAATTCTGAATCAAGAATATCTTCCTTGATTCAAGTTAATTGTTTTTTCTGTCGATAATCTCTAATATTGGAGCATGGGTTTTGGCTTAGTGCAATATGCACTCATATATATTATTTCAAAAATATTTACTGACAATTGAATAGAATTAGTATTTTCGTACATCCAGCTCATTGCCGTGATATGGTCCTAAATTTCAATATCTAAAATGTAAAATTACAAATTCAAATGCAAGTAATTTCATGGAATTGAAACACAAATTTTCAATTTTCAAGCTTTAATGAATGGTTGTCGAATTGCAAATGGTTAAAAAGTAAATTTTTAATTTTCTGAAACTTATTAAGGATATTTTAAAATGTAGTTTTACTATTTTTACATTTCAAATAGTAAAAGTTCGTGATTGCTAAGACATTGATAATACTTGACATAGAAATTTTAAAAATTACAGTGTGAGATGTAATAGTTCCATTTTCTACATCAAGGTTCATAATTGAATGGCCATACTGTAAATCTTCTCGAACCACTGAACAAATTTTCTTATTCGATACTTTAATTTTCACGCAACGGCTAAACTGTAATTTTTACAGTTTTAAAGAGGGTTAAATGATTTTTAATGAAACAAACTTTCTGTGAGTAAAAGGTAATAATTATTTTACATTTTGTTGTGTACGATTTACATTTTCAAACTGTAAATATTATTGCTTCATTTGCAACTAATTTTTTACAGGATAAAATTTAAAAATTACTGTATACATTCTAACTATCGTAATTTTTAATATGACGGGCTGGTTTTTACATTTTATTTTGTAACTATGCTAGTTTTTTGTTTTCCTCAAAAGGGCATGGAAACGGTCTCCCGTAAAACAGAGATGAACTTCGGTCCCGTTACATTAACTAATGTGATAATTTGAAAAATTCAAAATTTGAGCAAAAAAAAATCGATCTATCAGTTGACCCTGCGGGCAAGCCCCAAAGTTTCCCGCTGTTTTCGAGCTCCGCGAACTTGAAAAAATCGCTGTGAATACATTTTCGAGCTTTTTGAGCTTAAAACTACGTTTATATGCCTTTGTTTTCGAAAAAAAACGTGTTTCAGATTTGTTTTCCAATGATATCTCCTGAACGAATTAAACGATGGAGATATAAAGTTTCAGAGCCCAGTTAATTTTGGAATCAATCCTTAGAGCACATTACAAGTTATCAAAAAAAAACATTTTTTAAAAAAGTTTATTATTGGAATATCTTTGAATGCCCTCCGGATGAAGATCAATTTTATATCAGCTTTTAGATATTGACAAGCTGCGTCAAATGACACCTTGACGATCAGAATCGGTTCATCCGTTCAAAAGTTATAGATATATACATACATACATATATAAATACACACACTCGGACACCATCTTGAATTTAGTCAGAATAGCTTCCTAGAACCTCAAAACGCCGAGATCTCTTAGAAATTCAATTTTCGAAAATCGGACTGAAACCGATAACTTCCCAAATTTTTGATAATTTGCAATTTTCTTAGCTGCATACGTTTTATGACAGGGATAATTTAAAATAAATTTACCTTATTTGTAAATTAGTAATTAAATTTGAATTTGATTCGACTGCAATCTCGGTCCATGTATTTCCGTTGTCCCCACGCCGTCGACGATCGATAAAATGGGACTCTATTAATTCATGGGTACGCTTGGCCGTGCGACGAATGGGTATCCTACGGGGCCCCGAGTCCTGCCGTTTCTAGAAATTAAAATTTGGAAAAGGTCTGGATGGTACGAGCCTGACATAAGATTGAGAGTGGGGAGCTGCCGGCTTCGCGGCGCGCCGAGAGGCACAAGAGAGGCACTCACTGCCGAGAGCGGCGAATGATCAGTTGCCACAGGAGTCCTCTATTTTCTATCTCTAATCAAGAAAAAGAAAAAAAAATTTTAATAAAACTAAATTTCAAAATTTATGGTGAGTCGTGGGACCCCATAAAAATTACATTGTCGTCACAAGTGAGTTTTTGGCATTTATTCCAAAAAAAAAAAGGATCATACAACGAAGATTCACGGTGAGTTGAAAAGACCCCGTGCTTTGATACATCTCGAGTTTACCGGTGAGTCTAACTCTGACCCCGAATTCCTTTTTACAAATCCACGCTGTGGCTATTGTAAAACTTTATATAAAAGATTGCGCTGAGTTTCGCAACCGTGTAATTAATCAGAAAAAATTTTTTACAAATTGGCAGCAGGAGAAAGAACGTGGAAAGAATAGTCAGCGTCAGCCAGCTTGGGCGGTGTCCCTCCTCCCACCACATGGCGTCGGCAATAACACCATTGGAAACATCAGTAAATCTATGAAGACCATCTTAAAAGATTTATTCCTTTTATTTTTTTTCAATAGTTAATATTTATTTATATAGAATATTTTATAAATAAGTGAAATAAAAATTTATCGGTCTTCGCGGCGTGGGTTCGAGAGCGTTCGGTCGCCATTTTGTATAAGTGTCTGGGCTTGTTTTTATCAGGTAGTGGAATATTAGAAAATTTTTCAGTTGAGTCTAGCGACCACTGATTAATTAGTTAATAATTAAAAATCGTGATATTTAAATTTAATTAAATTTAGCCGGTATTCTTCTGGAGGTACTGAGTCCTACCGACCGTTCTCTAGAAGGTGCTGGAACCTTAGTTTCGAAAGTGACCTTGGTGTTGAGTCTCGCCGACCGCATCACTGGGAACTTTGTAGGAAAATTTATTAGGATAAAATTTAAATAAAATAAAACTCTGGGAATAAAGACATCCCAGAACTTCAGGCGTGATTAAGACTTTAAAATTGCGGATAATTTGTATGCGAGCGTGAACTGAAATAATTTTTTTCCTCGCCAGCAAAATTGTTGTATATTAAGGGGATAATAATTGCTATTATAATTAAAGAAATTTGTATATTAAAAAAAAAAAAAAATTGTTATTATACTCAAAGAAATTTTATATTAAATTTAAAATTAAGTAAAAATTTTTAATACGTAAATATTGTCGGGAAATCAAAATTTTATAATAAACTAGAAAGTATATCCGTTGACACAGAAATATTATAAATAAACTTTGGATATTTTATTAAAATTATATTTACTAAAATAACTATTCTCAATCGATTAATGACGCTGAGTCTTACCGACCGCTCATTAAGTGATTGATTCCGTAAAAATAAGAACCTAACTCTGCAGCTGTGTGGTCCAGCCACGATAAGGAAATTTTCGAACTCGTCCTTGAGATTTTCATTTCTCTCTGCTTTGTTTTGCCTTGCACACGATACTGAGAGGTCGTGCAACTTACTCTCAGTGGCGCCCTTAGAACTTTTGAGTTCAAAAGGTGTCCAAATTGTGACCTCGTAAGCCTCGTCGTCAAGACCACGGAAGCCGAGGGGTACCCAGTTATAGCTTCATAAGCTGCGTTGAATGCCACCTCAACCATCAAAATAGGATTATTCCTTTAAGAGGAACCGTTGTCGAAAGAATTAAAAAAACAACTTTTTTTAAGTATTTTTGCAATTTTTTAAATAGGACTACATAAATCAATTTTAAAATCTGATCAGCTGTAGAATTCAATAAAATGCGTCGATTGCTACCTTAACCATCTCAATCAGTTATTTCGTTCGAGAGATATCGTTGAAGGGTAATGTACATGAGTTGAAGTTCATTTGTAGTACATAAATTTCAATTCATTTTTAGTGCGTTATTTAATGTACAAAACAAGTAAATAAACATGATAATTATTCACTATGTCTAATACCGCCTCGACTTAATGTCTTGCGTAATGGACGCCATGATGCCTTGATATTTTGATTGTATGCACCTGAAATAGGGTCGACGAAATTTTCAGAGTGATTTATTGTTTTGTGAATGTATCCATGGTGATCTAAATCATTATAAGCTTTCCGACAATCTGAATAAATTTCGGTGCCTTTGGCTACATGTTTTTTAACTTCCCGCTAAGAAAATCGTCGATTTTCAAAAATTTCGGGAAGTTATTGTTTTCACCCCGATTTTCGAAAATCGAGTTTTCATCAGATGTCGACATTTTGAGGTCCTAGGAAGCTATTCTGACTATTTTCAGAATAATGTCCGAGTGTGTGTGTGTGTGTGTGTGTGTGTATGTATGTAAACTCTTTGTAACTTTTGAACTAATGAATCGATTTGGACGGTTGAGGTGGCAATTAAAAAAGCTTGTTGGCCATCAACTTTCCTGAAAATTACAGATTATTAGATCAAATAGACTCGAAAATATTTGCGAATTACGAAAAAAAAAAATTTTTTTTTAGTTCTTTATTGATTTCTCAAAAACGACTTATACGATCGACTTCAAAATCTAATCAGCTCTAGTACTCAATAAAACGCGTCGATTGCGACCTCAAACATCAAAATCGGATAATTCGTTCGAGAGTTATCGCGGAAGAAAGAAATTGTGAAAAACGGTTTTTTCTAAATATTTTCGAAACAACTGACGCGATCGATTTAAAATTTTAATCAGCTCTAGAATTCAATAAAACGCGCCGATTTCCACGTTAACTATCAAAATCAATTGATTAGTTCAAAAGATATCGGCGTTGAAATGTTAAAAAAATAACATTTTATGTTATTTTTTCCGGATAAATCATAATATAACGTACTAAAATGTGCCTGATATCATACCAACTCATCTTTGTATGGTTTCTTGTGATGATATAATGTCATCGAACTTGGTTTTTAGTTTAAATCATATTATTAACAAAAAAATCGATAAAACGTAGTTTTTAATATTTTTATCGGATATTTCATATTTTATTGTTTCTTACATGAGTCAAAACTTATTTAAATCTTGATTTTGATCCCTGACTCTTCCCGCTCTTGCAGGAAAAGTTCGGTATACTTTTTCACATACCGGGTACTGGTAGCCCCACTCAGGTAGCATTGCCCGTGCGTTTCACGATATTGCATAGCAAGGACCGGATTTTCGCACAAGTGTCTGTGAAGTAGCGTTTGTCGGTAGTTAAATAGCACCACCGTAATCTGGTGGAAGTACCAGATTAACATGATCCGACTCGTCATGTATTTTTTGACGTTAGTATTGTGACCCTGCGCTATTATAAGTTCTTGAGTGGTGTAGTAAAGGGCGTTATACTCATCCGTGTCTAGGGATACGAATTTGATGTCTCTGATCATTTCCTGTAGCTGCACGATCGTTATGACTGTTAATGAGCTTACTAATCTGATTCCTTCTCTTTTTTTTTTTTTTTTTTTTTTTTTTTTTTTTTAGAAGAATAGCGGGGAAGAGGGTGAAAGGGGGAAGATCGGATGTGAACAGGAGGGAAATAATAAAAAAAATAACTATTATGGTTTCATTGCTATGTATAGCTTGGGTCTTCTTGTTGTGTTGTGTTTTTTTTTCTTTTTATTCGTCCTCACTACTATCACCTTCTTCGTCGAGAGGCTGTATGTGGGAGTAAGCTAACCGGTTAGGGTGGACTATTTTAACCTTGCGGTTTATTTTTAACTTAATATTACCGTCAGGCATGATCTCCAGGATTTCATATGGCCCATCATACGGTAAGTGTAGCTTGCCCTTTTTGTGTCCCTTCAATAAGAACACGTAATCACCGGGGTGGAATGATACGGTGGTTATATCACGATCGTAATATTTTTTTGATCTTTCTTTCGCTAGGACTAGGTTTTCGCGGGCCAGTGATTGTACCTCGTGGATTCGGATCGTCAACTCCGTAATGAAATCTTCATACGTGTGTACTGGGCCTTCTTCAATCTTGCTGGACGGTAGTCGGGCAGGTCGACCGTATACGAGTTGGAAGGGTTGGTAACGAGTTCCCTCGTGGACGCTAGTGTTATATGAGAAAGTGGCTAATTCTAACCACTCGTCCCATTCCTCCTCCTGGTTCGCAAATTGTTTCAAATATTCGACCAGAGAGTGGTGAGAACGTTCAAGAGATCCGTTCGATTGCGGATGAAATGCAGTAGTACGGTATCTTTTAATTTTAAATATTTTTGCGAATTCTCGCATCGATTGGTTTATTAGGTTTGCACCTTGATCAGTGAGAATGGATTTGGGTGGCCCGTATATGCAAATCACGCGTTTGGTGAAAGCCTTCGGAATTTGTTCAGACGTCGTTTTCCTTAACGGGACCGCAACTACTAATTTTGTTAGTAAGTCTTGTGCGGTGAGGATATATAAATTTCCGTTCCTCGTCCTTGTAAGTGGACCGACGATATCTATCGCGACCTTATCGAATGCACTTTCCGGAGTATCGGTTATTTGCATTGGTTGCTTTGTTTTCACACGTCTCAACTTGGACAGTTGGCACGATAAGCAGTTTCGGATGAACTTTTGTGTATCCAATTTCATATCTTCCCAATAGTAGCGTAGACGAACACGGTTATAGGTTTTAGAGATACCCTTATGTCCTCCGATGGCTGAGGCATGAGCTTCCTCAAGGATGCCCTTGCGTTCGTTGCGGCCTACGTACTCGACCATACCGAGGCATATGATTAGTGTAGTACCGGTCCCCACGAAACAACCACGTAATATTGCCAACACCTGGTTCCAGGTTTTCCCGTTTATTACTCGCGACCTGGCCATACTTATAGCTCGCAACCTTAGTTTTTCTAGCGTATTCGTTATAGCTTTTCGTATCCATTCCCAACTGAGAATCTTTTGTGAATTCAGTACCACCGCGACATGTTGCCGTTTTCCCACCCGTACCAACGTTACGCCTTCAAATTTTTAAAACGGGGTAATGAAGCTCGCTCGTTCATTTTCCTAGACCCCTCGTCACATGGCTCACCTTCTTCGTTTATGAAATAAAGGTAGTTAGTTTTCTGCATGTAAATGTGATCGCGAGTCTCTATTACCCGTCGCGGTATACCCGACCGGTTCTTCCTTACGTCTAGCGTTTCTTCATCTTCTTCCCCCAGCTTCGATTCGTCCGAGCCTTCTTCTGTCTCACTCCCATCATGTTGATCGTCGTTTTCCCAGTGGAATTGCGTATTTCTGGCGACCCGGGGTGAGATTTCTCCTGAGGAAATTCGGGGTTGCTCCGATTTCGTGAATTCTATGATTTCCATTTCGTCCGGGTTGAAGCATTTCTTTTCCTCACTATCGTTAAATTTTTCGACCCTATATCTAACCCGACTCCTTGTTCGTGCGGCAATTGGAGCATCGTAAGATGTTGACGGTTGTGGCTGCTCGGTCAGTTCGGCCTTGGTCTTGGCAGTTTGGGCCCGCGTTATTACTAGTATCTGAGGGTCGCGCTCATCCATAACTCCTTCCTCGTCCATCTCGCTGTTTTCCGTCAACCTTCCGGGGAAGTAATCAGGGGGGTTTCGTGACAGTGCGTCTGCGTTAACATTTGTTTTCCCGGCCTTATATACAACCTCGAATTGATATTCCTGTAACTTTAGCCTCCATCGAGTTAACCGTGACGTAGGATCTTTCGCGGTCTGCATCCAAACTAGTGGTTTATGATCCGTTACTAGTTTAAATGGGCGTCCATACAGGTAGGGTCGGAACTGCGATACGGAGTGCAATATGGCTAACGCTTCTTTTTCGTACGTGCTGTATTTCTGTTCATTTTCATTTAAAACGCGCGAAGTATACTCGACTGGCCTGTCTTTTCCAACGAGTCCTTGACTTAGTATCCCTGCAATAGCGATACCTGACGCGTCGGTCGTTACAATAAAAGGTTGAGTCGGGTCAGGGTATTGGAGGACTGGTTCCTCGCACAGGCTGTCACGTAATGTTTCGAACGCAGCTTGCTGGCTGTGACCCCATTCGAAGGTTATATTCTTTTTTAGTAAATTTGTAAGAGGTTTTGCAATTTGCGAGAACCGATGGATGAATCGTCGATAGTAGCCCGCTAACCCTAAAAATTGCCGAATATTTTTCTGAGTTCGTGGACGCGGAAAATTCTTTACCGCCGTTATCTTGGACGGGTCGGGCCGCACTCCATCAGCGGATATTATATGACCTAGGTAAATAACCTCCCTGCGCAAGAATTCGCATTTATCCGGTTGGAGTTTCAAATTAGCTGCCCTGAGACGCTTCATGACTCGTTCTAATTTTAAAGCATGCTCTTCTAACGAGCTCGCATATATAACGATATCATCCAAGTAAACAAATACTTCGACTCCTTGGAGCCCCGATAAAACTATATTCATTATACGCTGAAAGGTAGCGGGTGCTGTTTTAAGCCCAAAGGGCATTCGCGAGAATTCAAAATGGCCGAAAGCGGTCGAGAACGCAGTTTTGTGGCGATCTGCTGGGTCTACCTCAACTTGGTGATAGCCGGACTTTAAATCCAACGTGGAGAAATAAATTGCCCCACCCAACTGCTCTAAAATTTCGGTTATCAGGGGTAACGGCTGTGCGTCCCTCACAGTTTTTTCGTTTAACGGCCGAAAGTCAAGCACTAGTCGATATTTCTTATTACCCTGAGAATTAGGTTTCTTGGGGACAATCCACACGGCTGTATTGTACGGCGATACTGATGGCACGATGATCCCCTGTTCTTCCAACTCCTTCGCTTGTCGATTAATTTCACCCCTCAACGTTTGGGGGTAGTGATACTGTCGCGTGAATACCGGTACATCGTCAGTAGTTTTGATTTTGTGCGTCAGCACGTTTGTGCAACTTAGTTTGTCTCCCGGAATAAAATAGCTATTGTGGTGTTCCCGGACATGTTCCAATATACTGTCCCGTTCTTCCTCGTTCATGTGTTCATGCCTTAATAATTGCATAATAATTTCAACTCGTTGGTCCCGATAAAATCGATCGTTAATTTCCCCGTTATCACAATTTTCAACGACATTTCTGACCTCCCTACTCTCACTATCGGTCTCGCAAATATTTAATTCTCCGACGGCATGGTCGTCTATTTGTAAAACTTCAAAGTTCTCATTTACTCCGGCGAAATTTTCTTCGCGATCCAATCCCTTAAAGTCACCATCAACATTTTTACCTTCATTATTATTACTTCTCGTAACTATTCTTCCGACGGCGTGATCACCGATTTTTAAGATTTCACCATTATCACTTACTCTGGCGGACTTCTCCCCGCGATCGAATTCTTTAGACTTATCATCGACATTTTTATTTTCTCTATTTATTCTCCCGACTATTTTTCCGACGGCATGATCGCCCATTTTTAAAATTTCACAATTATCACTTACTCTGGCGGACTTTTCTCCGCGATCAAATTCTTTAGAATTATCATTGACATTTTTATTTTCTCTATTAATTCTCCCGACTATTTTTCCGACGGCATGATCACCCCTTTTTAAAATTTCACAATTATCACTTACTCTGGCGGACTTTTCTCCGCGATCGAATTCTTTAGAATTATCATTGACATTTTTATTTTCTCTATTAATTCTCCCGACTATTTTTCCGACGGCATGATCGCCCATTTTTAAAATTTCACAATTATCCTTACTCTGGCAGATTTTTCTCCGCAATCAAATTCCATAGAATTATCATTGACATTTTTATTTTCTCTGTTTACGTTGTTACGAGTACCCTCTGAAATACAGCCAGCACCCCCATCGCACATTGGAACCAAGTGGGCGTTTTCATCCCTTCGCGAATCAATTTGTTTGATTTCCTCAGCGTATCCGACATTTTCGTCGCTATAAATACAATGATCGGCCTTTCCGCCGATGCCACAAACACGAGCAGTATCCCCACTGCTATTATAATTCACCCAAACATTTTCGTCTTTAATAAAAGCATTAAAATAATTAATCTCCGTATATGGTTCCAATGTAACGACCGGTACCACTACTTCTATTTCGTCAGGCGTTGTATTAACTATAAACATGTGCGCCCTCCCATTTCTATTCGTCACGAGCGCGTTACCCAAATAAATTCCTTTATTAATTTTGAGTCTCCGTACATACCCCGTTTCTATTTCCGGATTGGCAACGCGGACGTAAAATCCAGCCCTTGTGCGAGCTGGTATGACTACCGTCTCCTCATGTTCAAATTCCACCTTGCACCCATTAATCTTTAAACATCCCTGTGAGTAAAGTACGTCAATGTCATTATCTTTTAGGAATTTTGACCCCAAGATCCCATTCCTTTTTATGGGAAACTTGTTTGGGACTAAATGAAATACAATTGGAATCCCGAAAAACACCGTGTCTATTTTACCGATAGTGAAAACAAATTCCGGGGTATTTCCCGTTAATTTTAATATTTCACTACGATCGACCCAGGTGTCTGGGGTAACCATACCGCATTTAATTAAATTTAGTTCGCATCCCGTATCGATCATTAAGATAGCTGACTCGACCATTTCCTTAGAAACTATTTTTATAGTAGGAGCTTCGCAATCGTGGCTAAGCTTTACTACTGCCACTGGAACGTCTCCAATGACTCCTCCGTGTCCATTTCCTCCGCAACTACTTGCATGACCGGGCGCTCGGATCTCCCATCCTCCCGCGGTGCGCCCGATCGCAGGGGGTTTTGGTAGTTTCCCGACCTGTTTTCGTTACCTGCACGTGCTCGTTCGTTAGTGGATGGGCCCGACAGCCCGTCCATAAGTGACCTGCGATTATTATCCCTTCTTTTCGTACAATCTACCATAAAATGCCCAGGTAATTTACAATAATAACAGATCCTTTCCTCCCCCCTACCATTTACACGTTCGCGGTTAAAGTTTGGAGTATTTAATTCGCCTCTCGCACTAGTATTACTACCGAGATTCTGACTAGGATTATTACGGACGTATTGGTCATTGCTCCTATGGTTGATTCCATAAGAACCTTCATACCGCCCTGGGCCGTTATTTTCGTTACTTCTATTACTGTAGTTATTCTGCGGATAATTATTATTTCGAATCCTGTTATTATCATTGTATCGATTGTTCATTCCATGGTATGGGTTCGAGTTATTATCATTATGATTATACCGATTACCGTTATAATTATTAGTTGGATTATTTGGAATTCGTCCACGAGTATTGTCGCTACGATTTGGGTCCCGCTGGTAACATGTCAAAGCACTATGACCGCTTTTATTGCAGATTTGACACACGACCAATTGCCCTTGTACCACTCCTACTCGCTTTCCATCGCGATTATTAGGTAATTCATAGTCAAAACTTCGACTCGAGTAATTTATATCTCTTCTTGACGGAATTTTACCCCTTAGTAGTTCCTTAGCGCGTAAATCTTTTTCGACTTTGACCGCTTCGATAGCGGTTTCCCGGAAAGGTCGGTTTCTGGAAATTTTCTGCTCAACTTCCGGTTTAAGCCCGCGTATTAAACAATCCCGAAATTCATTTTCATACCTTTGGGTTTCCCCTGCGGCCAGAGGTGCGTTACCCGGTACTTGTGACTTTACTACATCTAATATTTGATTTCCTAATTCGAATACCCTATTAGTGTATGATAGTGCCGTTTCGTCGTCGCGCTGGAAGATTCTTCCCATTTCTCCTTGTAACTGGTACAACGATTTGGGGGGCTCATAATATTCCTTTAGGTGGGATAATAAAGCATTCACCGTTTCGAAAGTTTGCCCCTGGATAGTTCGTCGCGCTTCGCCCCGTAATTTATTCCGCAACATTAATACTAAATTTTGTTCATGTTCTGCCGGCACCATCGCGTGAGCTTCCTTACACCCTTCGAGAAAATGGGCCAAGGGTATGTTCTGGCCCGTAAAATAGGGAATCGCTTCGACCGCATACTTAATGGAGTTGGGTAAAACGACATGTATTGGATTCATGTCCGGTATTTGTTCGTTCACTTCGATCTGTGCAAGTTGAGAATTGTCAAAGTTAATTGTTCGTCGAACGTCGTTATTGTCGTCTAAACGCGCTCTCTCTAGATCTTTCGCTTGTTGCTCTTCCCGTTCTCGCTTTTCCCGCAAGCGTTTCTTTTCCTCGATTTTTCGCGCTTTTTCCTCCGCACTTAGTTTGCTTTCGTGGTTTCGTTCAAGTACCCCTTCTCTTTCCCGTTTCTGCTCCGCTATTGTTGATTGACCCGGATTAGTTTTGCCCGTACTTGAAGAGCCAGCGATTAAAAACTGCTGGTTGGATAAAGCTCGTTGTTCCGGAGTTAAAAGTAGCGGATTTATATTCTGCCAATCGGTATTTTCTATTTGGCCTTCGAGCGGCTGTCGATTTTTGCTACGCGATCTTGTTATCGGGGGAGTATCTTTATGCATGCTCGGACACCGTGGGCATTTCAATCGCGAATCCCACTTCTGACACCAAAATTTTTATTTATGTTACGTCCGAAATGACACAACATAGAATTCAGTCCCTTATTTTGAGTCAAGACACCGAAGTCCTTTACTCGGGTAACGGGGACCACGTTATTTGGTGCCGAGCATGGATATGGATAGGAGGAGAGTGTATGTTCTTAAGATTAGTAATAAAAATGTCAGGACTTACTACTTTGCTGGTTTATTGATAATTAGGTTGAAGATGTACAATTTGATGACGATCACAATGATCAGTGGTGGCTGGACAATACACTCGGATGCTCCCGGTTTTCGCTGCTGTGGCGTGGCGGCGAGTAGATTGGAGGCGTTCCACGTTCTGCTGGTGTGGTTGCTTCTTTTGCAAGTTCACTAATCACCTTACCTTTATTTAATTTTAGAACTACTCTCGAATGAAAGATTGTCGATAGTCGAACCTTCGGATGGTAATCAGGCCGAAATAACGAGGTTAGAATTTAGTATGAGTCACCGAATCTGACTTAGATGTCCCGCACAACCGCGGTTCAAGATAATAAAAAAAAGTTAAATAAAAAAAAATGAAACTGTTCAAGAAATTGCCTAGTAATTTAATGACTCCCGAATCGACCGAGAAAGTTCATGAAAATCGAACAAACATTGGCTCCAATGACGGGTTAATGGGTTGAAAATTGGTTTAACTAATTTATGTAGACGAACGAGTTATACTTCTGGAGCGTTGTTCAGAATTTTTAAGTTGCAGATTACTCTGAGAAGAAGAAAAGAAAATATGGAATACGGCGACTGCTCGCGTGGTAACCGATGGGTCTTTATATACCCTCGAACTGAATAATTACTGGGAGAATATTTCGATCAACTGGGGGCATTAAGTTCTTTTTTTTGAGTCAGAAACAGGGGCATGGGTGGTCCCATTTTTGAAGGGAACCAATATATCTCAACTTGGTTGTGAGTGGGTGGAAAACCTGGTCCCTTGATAAGGGAGATAGATACATAGTTCATTTAGACTAAAGAGAGATACAATTTACAAGGAGGAGAGAAGTAGGTGGGCCCCGAAATTGTACTTGATAGAAATTTGGAGGAGGTGGGATGAGATATCACAAGATGGGGTAACGAGAAGGTGGAGAAATAATAGGTGAGATTTTCTTTGTTCTAGGCAGGATAGGGGAAGTGTATGTAGAATAAGATGTGTAGCTAGGCCAGGGGGATAAGGAGTTATCGATAAGGCATGACTCGCGGCTGCGGGAGCTGGTAGCAATGGCCACCTTGGACATCGTGATTTATAAGAAATTTTATTGTAATCTCGGCTTTGTGTTTAAGTTTACACAGCTTCCTCTTGTTAAAATTTTTAGAGAATAGATACAGTGGTAATATTATAATTTATACGCCTCAACGTTAAAACACGGAGTAGCTGTTATCTATAACCAGAACAAAGAATCATAGAGTAAGGAAGAAGACTATACCGAGTTAAATTTTAATAAAATAAAAAGACGAGTACTGGTAAGTCTCGGTAAACATAGGGTGGCTGATGATGACTCACTGCGGGTAAAAGAACGCAACTGAAGAATGCGGTTGTTATAATATTCCGATTCTGAGAATAACCGACGATCGTCTCAGGTTACCATGCACAGTTGTCTGAATTAAACAATCCTTCATTATGAGAGCTCGCGAGATAAGGAAGCCAAGAACGAGATTACCGAGACGGCTGCTCATAGGTTTTGTCTTTTATAATAAAACCTTATTAAAATTGACTTAATTACCTCAGAACGTAACAGTGCAATTTTGGATTTTCCAACATTTTTTTCGGATATAGAGCTGAAATTTTGGGATTTTTACAATTTTTTATTAAAGTGACTTGTGAGATGTATTTAATTAAAATAAAAAAAAAAAATTTTTTTTCTGACACAGTCTAATGAGCATATCTGATCATATATAGCCATGTCTCGCCAATTTTCATACATGACCATACATAGAGCATTCATATATGGCCATGTATAATTCATTTTTCACGGATTGACACTTTTTAGTCATCCGGGGCCATTTCAGAGGCCCCTTTGATCGAATTCTACTTGAATTGGGACGAGAGGGGGGACGAGTTTTATTTAATTTATAGTGCATACTTGAGTTTGGTCGTCCAGTATTGATAGAAACAGTGATTATTTTAAAATATTATTTGAAGACCGTTTAAATTGGCCACATAAATATATTTTGATTCGAATTTTTACACGCGGTCATTTAGTAAAGTTAAAATTAAATTGAATTGTACCAATAAAAGTTCTGAGTGTTACCGCATCGTTGCTGTCCATTTTCTGGGATTTTCTATCACCGAAGATTGGGCCTACATCGTTGCTGCCAACGCTTCTTGAGGGTCATTTCCCACCTACAACCACAGGAATGGAGCATGCAGTAAAGGACACCATAAGTAGGATTCCGTCTTCCCCAATTTAAAATTATTCTTGGTCTCCTCTTGCATAAAATTTATATTATATTGTAACGAGGTTTAGAAATCTTCATTATCGGATCATGATAATCGGCCGTCACATGGGGTAAACTACCCCGTGGTACCTGCTAGATATACCTGCTAGATATACCTGAATTATCTAGTAGATATTATTATTTTATTAGCCTGCTAGATATACCAGAGAGGGAATGCGCGCAATACCAGCGCAGTAACACCGAGTATCGTCTATAAAAAGGCCTGCGCGCCTATATCATGAGGTGTTTTTTTCTATATTAATCTCCAATCTATAATTATGTATTAATTGTCTTGGTTTATATCTATTTTTAATGAACCTTAGTGATAATGTCAGGATACGCATATCTTAGTTTTACGTTATCCTATCCCTTTCATTATTTAAGTAATAAACTTTTCTAATTACTTCGTAGTTTATGAATTAGATTCACTAATAGATAAAGGCGTATACATTGCACCAGCCCATAAAATAAAAAAAAAGTGGTCTGTAATTTTGACCGGACCTACCTCTCTTTATGTGCTTCGACGCGCTGAACCTCAATCTGAAGTCAGTTTTACCCGTATACACTCAAAATTTTAAGTAAATTGCAAAAAACCGTAAAAATCGCCGAAAATTGGCAGTTTTGGTAAGAAAAAAATTTATGGAACTATAGACCAAGAATATTTTTTATGTATTTTGGTCCCCTGAATCTAAATCTGAAGTTTATTCAATCATAAGTTATCTAAAATCTAACTAAATTACAAAAAAACCTCTAAAAATTGCAATAAACGGCATAGAATTGAGGGCTAATGGGCCAAATAAACTTTAAATTTATATTACTTTTCAAACTGTGAAAATTTAAAAATTAATAAAGAATTAGAAGACTGGAAAGCCATCTAAATCTGAAAAAAAAACATAGCAAAAAATAGCAGTTCTTGTGATAAAATAATCTCTATAGAGCTAGATTAATTGATCAATCATGACTTTATGTAGTTTGATCCGTTAAATCTAAATCTTGAGCCTATTCGGCCTATATACCTTTAAAAATTTAAGTAAATAGCAAAAAAATCTCTGAAAATTAAAAAAAATTGAACATGTGATAAAAATGATTTTTTAAATCAAAACAAAATAAATATTACGTTATTTCATTCGCGGAGTACAAATTTAAATTCATTTTTCTGATTTTGGTGGCTTTCCAGTCTTGTGATTCTTTATTAATTTAAAATTTTAACAATTTGTAAATAAATATAACTTTAAAGTTTATTTGGCTCGTTAGCCGTCAGTTTTTTGCTATTTTTTGCAATTTTCAGGGGTTTTTTGCAATTTACTTAGATTTTGAATGACTTATGGTTAAATAAACTCCAGACTTGAATTCAGCGGACCAAAATACAGAAAATTCATACTTGGTCTATAGTTCCATAAACTTTTTGTACCAAAACTGCTAATTTTTGGCGATTTTTATGATTTTTGGCAATTTACTTAAAATTTTAAGGGTGTGCGGGCAAAACTGACTTCAGATTCGGGTTCAGTGCGTCGAAATACGTATAGATGAGTAGGTCCAGTCCCAGGTACAGATCACTTTTTTTATTTTGTGGGCCGGTGTTATCATTATTTATTATCACAACAATTGTGACGACGGCGTAAATCCATAAGCTGCTATCTCTTTCTATCTGACAGTGATCTATACCCATGGGTAGGGCGAGGACCAACAACCTGATTCGACATCTAAATTAGCTAAGTATAACAATTATATTATTATTATTACTACTAATTCACCGGGCATATGATATTATTTAATTAACATCTGATTAAATAAGCATACTATGCAAATATTCATTATCGTTGTTTATTGTATACATTTCGTATATAAATATAACTTGGCCTCACTAATCCCGATTTTTTATATACATTCCATCAGCATACGTAAATTCACGGTCAAATAATTAACTTAATTGTTTAAACGGACTTATTTCATTGAGAATGAGTAACGAACGGTAGATTGACCTTGCCTTATGAGGGGTTGACCTCAACTACGTTTCTATAATTAATTGCTATCAAATAAATCCTAATTAATTCTATTGGGAAAACGTTCATATTGTGAAATGGGTATTTGGTTAAATATATATAATATTTTTCCTTAGATAATATAAAACAAAACCTTTCACTGAATAAACCACCAAGCTTCATTTTCTTTTATAATTTATAAGCGTAGATTTCAAGGGAACAAGGTGAACCCCCCAGCTCATAAAATTATTTAATTTAAGTTAATTATAAGTAACCTTAGGCTAGGACAAGAGCTAGCCCAGCGTACCAAGCCATTCAGCTATAGAGAGAACATGATAAATTATGATTTAAAAAAAAATAATGGTTCCTTAATATTCATATTGAGTAACAAAAAAATAACTGTTGATTAGTAAAAGCGCTTTCAAGCAATAAAAAAATTTTATAAGAAACGATTTTTAGGTAGATTTTTTGAAAACTCTAGGAATCGTATTTATTCTTGTGGTTAATTTTTCAAGAAATTTCGTCATAACCTATCATAATTGGTTAAGTCGAGTTCAAAAATACCATTCATTGAAAAATTTATATATGTGTATTGTAACGTAAATTTTACTTATTACTCGATTAAACTCAACGAAATTACACCTCAACATTAACTCAAAAAAAAATTACTCGAATACTCGAATTTAAAATGAACAAATCGGGCTACGTTACACTTCACCCACCGATCACTCCTCTCATCTCGTCCAGAACCTGACGGGCGCCAGCCGACTTTTATTTCCCCGGTATCGGTAACCGGTTTAAACTTACATGTAAATTAAAACCTAATACGGTGGATTTCGTTAGTAACGACTTCGGGTTTAACGTCTTTTCGGTTATAGTGACGTTACTTTGAAGTCCCTTGAATTTAACCTAAACTTTTGGTAGATAATAGTTCGGTTACAGGAACTTCGGATATTACAACAATTTCTGATATAGTGACCAGTTTTGATGAATCATTCATAAGAAATTTCCTGAAATCTTTTGCAGGTAATACGACCTAGTCTATACTCAAAGAACGAATCATCAAAATGGTAACGACAGCATGGTCACGAGTAACTGATGAGACAATTAAAAAATGTTTTGTGCATGCGGGATTCAGTAAATTTTTGGTATCTCATAGCAAATGATGAAGATCTTAGTGATGAATTGGATAATACGCAGTTGGCACAGTTGGCTACAATATTATCTGTAGAAACAAACATCACGGACTGCGAAACCTTCGTTAACATTGTTGATCAAGTTGTCACCACCAGTAACCTAACTGATGATGACATTATTAGCAGCGTTGATGTACAATTGATACCCGTAGATGGAAAAGGAAGACGAAGAAGATGAGGAAGAAGATTGTCGCGTCGATAAAATTCTTACAACTAAGAATGCAGTTTGTGCTATTACAATACTAAAATGATATTATTTATTCGGTGAAAAAAAGGCAATCTAAACATCGAAGGAATAATAAAAATGAAACACACTTTAAATTGTATATTAGCACAAGAATCGAATCTACCACAAAGCAATATTACTGCTTATTTTAAATAGTATTTATAAGTAGACATTAAGCAATCAGGCGTATTGTATGAGTGTTATTGTATTATTTAACAATAAATGTTATTTTCGAGCTTTTTTAATGTCAAGTTTTTGTCCTGCCTACTCCTACCTATGGACATAGCGACTTTCGGATATAGTAACGAAATTACACTGGTCTCTTCATCGTCATTATAAGCGAAATCCACTGTATCTAAATCCTTCGGAGATGAGAGGAATGAACGATGATAGCAGCATGTCCTGGTGCGCTCAGTATGCTAGGTTGTGGAGAGAGGGTCACGGTTATTGTGACGCGGAAGAAGTCGATTGATGACAATTTAAATGAATACAAAATAAAAAAAAGAAAACTAAATAAGATACCGGAAAGATGACGCGGGAGTGACGCGGAGGGCCCTAAAGGCCCACGGTCGAGTACTCTCGGTCCATCAGACAAATAAGTACCTGAGTAAGACATCGGGAACCTCTCATGGACGACGAATCACAAAACTTAACATACTTCTACATAATTAATAAAATAAAAATAAAATCAATAATGCGGTTCATCAAAACGACAAACGGCTCCAAGAGCACAATAGCCAGAGCCCCATGCTCCAAACGACATCAGCCGAGGGTGTGGTCAACGCCTACCGTCGAGGCCCTCCGACTCACTACCATTCGCTCCAAAAGCCCAAATTCGACTACCGGGTTGACTTGTACTCGAGTGACTCCGAATTTCAACTCTCTTATACCATAGTGCTTCTTCGACTGCTTCTCTATGTGCTCCCACTCCATTCACTCGCACGCTCTACTACTTTCAGTTACTCTCACATCATCGCTTCTTCATCCATTCTTCTCCCACTACATATAAGCCGTGGACTCACGGGTCTTCCCGCAATGTCACTCCCCGTGATACTCGAAGTTAGCGAATTTTCGGCTTCTTCGAGCATCACAAACGAGGTCTGCCATTCCCAAATAAACGTACGCGTACCCTAGCTAACTCCGGGTACCAACACGAAGGGGTGGCGACATCTCACTTGCTCCTCCGCGATCACCACGTCAACCCCGAGGGCTAAGCCTAGGACTACTCGTCATCGCTGGTGGGGAGGCACATTATCTTAGCCACTATTCACGACACAGCTAGACATAACACCTTAAATCCTCGCTCAACCACACAGACACTCCAAAACATACAACCTACCGTACACGTATCCGTACTCTCAACAGACTTAATTCACCATACACACACACCCCATACTCTCAACTCACCATGTACTACACTCAATTCGACACATATACTAGCTCGACCTTTTTAAAACAAACCGATTTACATTTACTCTACCTTCAACTCTACCTCTTCGGCAATGAAACGTCACAATATATATACATGTAAATATGAGGGTGCTTCATTTCCGGCGAAAGTATTTTTTTTGTTGCTCATCAAGCAAAATATTGTATTCTATGCTAAATAAATATTCCTGCCAAATTTGAGCTCTTAATTCCAATCTTGAGTACTTTCGATTTGATTTTCAAGATTTCCCATTCAAAATACACGTAAATTGAATTACTTTTTTTTTAATTTTCTAATACTCAGCTGCGTTTTATGATATCGACGCGGTTTCGGTCGCAAATTTTAGGGTATTTGGTGTTCTTCAAAAGTGCCCATAGTAACTTAGCTATAATTCTAGCTGTTCCATTGATGTCCGCTAAGGAAGTCATTTTTCATATCAAATTGACCTTTATTGGCTTGCAGAACGTAAACCAATGAATGCACATCAAAAATGTGAATGAAAATTTTATAGGAAAATTTGTTCCCTTTAAAAAAAGCCCTAAGAGTCAAGTCGCTAAAGTCTATAGTTTCCAAGTTACAGGAGTTTTAATAATTTAAAAAATATAATATTAAAAAAAAAATCTGGGCGTCGGTTGACCCTGCGGGCCAGCCACAAAACTTCCCGCTGTTTTCAACCTCAAAGAGCTCGAAAACATTAGTGTAGATATATTTTCGAGCTCGAAAATGCTATCACATGCCATTGTTTTTTTACGATCTTTTCAATCTCTAACAAGTTACCTGATTTGCTGAAGTTTGAAAATTTAAGAATCGAAAATCATTAATGAAGCGGTTTTTAAAATTTAATTCTTGATTATGTTCAATAAAATAAGTGTATTGAGACAGAAATCAATGTCAGGGATCAAAATCAAGATTTAAATGAGTTTTGACTCATGTAAGAAACAACAAAATATAAAATATCCGAGAAAAATATTAAAAACTACGTTTTATTGATTTTATTGTTGATAATATGATTTAAACTAATAACCAAGTTCGATGACACTATATGATCGAAAGAAACCATAAGAAGCATGAGTTGGTATAATTTCAGACACATTTTTATAGGTTATATTATGATTTATCCGGAAAAAATAACATTTTAACTTTTAAACTAATTAATCAATTTTGACGGTTGAGGTGGCAATCAGCGCGTTTTATTGAATTCTTGAGCTGATAAAAATTTGAAATTAAATAACTACTTAAAAAATAACTGTTTTTTACCATTTCTTTCTCCCGCGATATCTTTCGAAGAAACCAACCGATTGAGATAGCTAAGGTGGCAATCAACGCGTTTTATCAAATTCTAGAGCTGATTAGATTTTGAAGTCGATCGTTTGAGGCATTTCTGAGAAATCACTAAAAAACTAAAAAAAAAATTTTTTTTTTTTCGTAATTCGCAAATATTTTCGAGTCTATTCGATCAAATGATCTGAAATTTTCATAAAGTTGATGGCCAACAAGCTCTTTCGATTGCCACCTCAACCATCCAAATCGATTCATTAGTTCAAAAGTTACAAAGAGTTTACATACACACACACACACACACACACACACACACACACACACACACACACACACACACACACACACACACACACACACATACGCACATACATACACACACTCGAACATCATTCTGAAGATAGTCAGAATAGCTTCCTAGGACCTCAAAACGTTGACATCTGATGAAAACTCGATTTTCAAAAATCGGGGTGAAAACAATAACTTCCCGCAATTTTTGAAAATCGTCGATTTTCTTAGCGGGAAGTTAAAAATAACGATTGCTATTTTTTGTTTTTATTATTAAAATTCCTGTAACTCGGAAACTATAGACTTTAGCGACATGACTCATAGAGCTTTTTTTTGAGGGAATAAATTTTCCTATAAAATTCCCATTCAAATTTTTGATGTGCATTCATTGGTTTAAGTTCTGCAAGCCAGTAAAGATCAATTCGTTAGGAAGAATGACTTCCTCAGCGGACATCAGTGAAACAGCTAGAATTACAGCTCAGTTACTATGGATACTTTTGAAGAACACTAAATGCCCTAAAATTTGCGACCGAACCCGCGTCGATATCATAAAACGCACCTGAGGATTAGAAAGTTAAAAAAAAAAAGTAATTTAATTTTCGTGTATTTTAAATGGGAAATCTTGGAAATCAAATGGAAAGTACTTAGGATTGGAATTAAGAGCTCAAACTTGTCAGGAATTTTTGTTTTAGCATAAAAAAACAATATTTCGCTCGATGAGCAACAGAAAAAAACACTTTCGCCGGAACCGAAGCATCCTAAAATATATATATATATATATATATATATATATATACATACAGGGTGATTGAGAATTACCTCCACAACGAGAAAATTCGAATAGAGGGGGTGATTCTAAGCATGAAGCCCCTTAGCGATTTTTCGAAATTCTCAATAGTTTTTGAGTTATTTAAAATCTAAGTTGTTATTTAAAAATAACTAGAAAACAATGTGAAATCCGAAAAACTTTACAGAGACTAATTTGTAAAGAATAAAATTGTCAACAAAAAAGATCCTTTAACATTTTGTTATAAATCTGATAGTTTCACCGGAAAAGTAAAAAGATCTCCAACTTTACTTCGAGCTCCAACTTTTGAACAGATGGATTTACCAAAAAATGATTAGAGACCTTTTTTGTAGAGCGTTTAATTTCCTGCAAAAATATGCATTAGTCTATTTGATGTTTTTATTTTTTAAAGAGTTAACAATACTTGAGGCTAAAAAAAAAAATTTCCCGTGTTATTCAAACGGGAAAATCCGATTTTTCATTGAGCTAGGTCTATAACCAACATAAGAATTTTTTCCTTGCCCGAAATTTTTTTCTTTGTTGAACTATGATTTTTTCCACATGCATTTAAAAAAAAAATGTTGCTCGGAAATGACACACCCTAATGTTTAGTATGACATACAATGAGCGCTTAGCAAAGTCTTGAGTGAGAACGAGCAAGCGAAATAAAAGATTTTAAAATGTGTATATCGTATCTTTGACTTTTTGAAAATGCTTTTATTCTAGTAAGACAATTCAATTAGTTTTCAAATTTCTTTTTTCTTATCTGTGTTGCTTATCATATAATTCAAAATCGGTAATTTTTTTTTGTCGAATCTCCAAAAGCTTTATTTTCAATAAAAGCGTAATTTTTTTAACAATTTTTTCTATAAAAAGCACAAAAGATAAAAAAAAACATGCGAATAAATTCTAGGTTGTAATTGTGTTTTTTGTTTCTCTTCTGTGAGAATTCGAACTTTTTCAATTAAATAAATAATGTATAACTTGAAGTTTACTGTTGCGGCGTTGCCAAACTTATTTATTCTTCTTTAAAATTTTTTTTAAATCCCTAAGCATGTCTTTGATTGGTCAACTTAGATTTTAAATAACTCAAAAACTATTGAGAATTTTGAAAAATCGCTAAGGAGATTTATGCTTAGAATTGTCTCCTCTATTCAAATTTTCCCGCTGTGAAAGTAATTCTGAATCATCCTGTATATATATATATATATATATATATATATATATATATATACATATGGGATATAACGCAGTTTTGAGGACACGATTGTGTCTAACATTGATATCAAATCTTAATGGAATTTGATGCACTTATTCTATGGGTGATTATCACGTTGAATTTCGAAGATCAAATAAATCAGTTGATTAGTTTAGATGCTTTGACTGTTTAAAATTTTCCTGATTTTTCGAAAAGTTAAGTCTTTTTCCACTTTAAAGTTCACATCATTGTAAAACTAATAGTCATAGACAATTTCCGTAAAAAGTATCTAAAAGCTTGTCTAATAAACGTTAATTTATGACCTCAAACTTTATGTTTTGACCATTTTTTCAAATAATTTGTTAACCTTGAAAGGTTTAATGGAATCAAAAATTTTGAAAATATGGTTTTCATCCCTCATATCTTATTTATTTCCAATTATAATCCGATTTCATTAGTCGCATTTTATTGTGAACAAAATAATCTGTGAATTTCACAGCTATTTTATATTTCAAAAATATTTCTTATATTGCTAATGATGTTTCAAATGTCCCTTTACGCCCTTATGACAGAGAGATTATTCTTGCCAAGTCTGGTCGCACCTAGTATTATAGTCGAATAATAGGGCGCCACTGGAAGATGGACTCGGCCTTCCAGAACCGGATATTGTAGAATTATATTTTAATTAAATTAGATTAATTTGTCACGATATTTAAATATCGCGGCAGTCTCACATCAGGTCGGTGAGCAACAGATGGCAGCACACGTTGCTCACACGTCTCTACACTTATTAATTTTATGATTATTTTGTTTATGTTTGACATTTTATTTTTATTATTACACCGCTTGTACTTAATTTATTTATTAGGTGAAAACTGTGCTGAAGTCAGCAAAAATTACTGATTAAGCTGAGCCTACAAGTATAATTTATGAGGCTGGGAGATAATTATTCATTTTATTTATATGCTTGTAGTTATTGTGGTTGGTCGGCGCATGCGCGGCGACGCAACAGTTGTCAGCAACAAATTTATTATATTATAAATGAAATTTATAATTATTTTGCATACATTATTAATTGGTTTGGCAATTGAAATTACCGTTAATTAGTAATATAAGTAGTAATTGGGCATTTGACGACGGGAATTAGCGACGTTACACAATTGACATCGGGTACGTTGCCGTTGGTAATATTTGGAAGTAACATGCGACGGAGATAGTTCTCCAGTGGGTTAAAATAAGATGCAAATATAAAATATGGCCGGCCGAGGTGCCAGCATGAAATTCACGTGCTGCCATGGTCAGACGTGGATAAACAATTGTACGAGCAGGGTGTGTGCCTGTTTGCTAATCTAATTTTTTTGTTGCGCCACTTGAGTTTCGGCTTAATATATATATATTAACTAATTTTGGCTAGTATTGTTAATTTTGCTTGTATAATTGCGGAGGAGTAATTATCACGTATTGTGATATTGACGTGATCTTGTTCATTCCTTTGCGAGTAGCAACGATTGTAAGTACCTTTGAGTTAATTCATTGGCGTGTAACTTTGCATTCCCGCGTTGGTGGCCATTTGCAAGCGTGTGAATATCACGTAGTTGATGAAGTATTATTGTTTGTATTATTAGGCTTTGATTACAAGCATATGAATAAAATTAGTAGTGATCGAGCCCAGTGGATGATTAAATTTCAATCATAAATATTTATTATTATTTAAACAGCGAATATTTATTTGAGGGAAAATTTTTGCTATTATTATTATTTTATGTCACGTGATTACCATCATATGCGACTGGGCCTCGATAGCCTGATATATATATATATATATATATATATATATATATATATATATATATATATATATATATATATAGTACACAGCGCTGACGATTAAGTTGAAATGTTAATTATTATTTACTTGAATATTGTTTGAGAAGCATTATTAACTTGCGTATTAAATATTAACAATTTGATTTATTGCGTGGTATTGACCTGGATATTGGTTATGAGTGATAAATTATTATTAATTTGAGTTATAAATTATTATTAATTCGAGTTATAAATTATTATTAATTCGAGTTATAAATTTGAGTATTATTTATAAATTATTATTTATTTGAGTATTATTTATAAATTATTATTTATTTGAGTATTATTTATAAATTATTATCTATTTGAGTATCATTTATGAATTATTAATAATTTGAGTTATTAATTATTAGTTAACTGGATATTGATTGTGAATTATTATTAATTTTGCGTATTGAGTATTATTAAGTTGAGTTATTAGTTATTGTTAATTTGAATCATCATTATAGTTATTTTTGAGTTGATTCATCAAATATTTATTTTATTATTTGTGTTCGAAACAAAATTATTTTGAAATACCGTAAATTCACCATTGGAATTTACTGGGAAATTGTTACTAAAAAGTATTGAGTTATTTTTTTGCTTATGTTCATGTGCGAGTGAATTATTAACTATTCACAGATATATATTTTTTCCAACACATTTAGTGCTTACGCAGTATTGTTATTATTTGAATTTTATATGCGCATACTATTATTATTATTTTGTAAGTGATTTACTATTTTTTTTTTGAGCATTTTTTTTGTGAGTGTGCGTTATATATTGAACTGATTATTTTATTAATTAATGGATAATTAAAACAAATGGTCATCAACCCGGTATTTATTTAATTTTATTATTTTACTTACTGCTATCTTTCTTGCTATCCTTATTCCTAACTCTGAAATCGCTATCCTGTTATTTATTTTATTTTCATTTTTCATTTTCTCCGTTGTGTAATTTTGAGTTAATTTTGTTCGTGGGGCACACGAACTGGCGCCCAACTAGGTTTTCTAACCCAGCCTGAGCAGAGCAGCCAGTCCAGGGAGATTCAGGATATCTCCAGGTGGGACATTTGTTTTCTGGGCTTATTTTATTTTCAGTTTTCGACCAACGAAGAGCCATAACGGCTATTGAGCGCCAACCACACTCCGCCGTGGGACGCGTGAAATAGAGGAGAACGTTATAAATTAATTACTCAGGGTCGTTTGTACTATTTTGTGAGAGAGGAGAGAAATCGTAGAATAGGCTGAAAGAATTTTAATCCAAATTAAATTAAGCCTTGCTTTATTTTATTAACCGTATGACAATATTTATTTCTTATGACAAACTAATATACTTATGACAAACTAATGTGCCCCCTGGACATTACTTATATCAAACTAAATTTTCTTATGACAAACTAATATTTTCCTTATGACAAACTAATAATTATCTCGTCTCCCGGACGGTTACTTATGACAAACTAAATTTGCGACCCCTGGACGTTTTTCTTATGGCAAACTAATATGCGTCCCTTGGACGTTTTCCACACCCACACACCCACGTTAAAATATCTCTCGCCCCCTGGACGGTAAACCTTAATTTTGTCCCCTGGACATTAACCTTAACCAAATTTAATAACTCGTCCCCTGGACGGTAAACCTTAATATTAATTTAAAAATTATCCCCTGGATGTATAATTATTCAAAAGAAACTTAACCTGTCCACCGGACCTAAATCACAGACACAGTTAACTTTACTCAAAACTACTGACTCTACTTTGAACTCTATTTTATTTTGTACCCAATGAGATCACCAACTTTTATCCAAATAATAGAACTCTATATTCCCAATATAAAAATTTCACTAATAAAATTTCCAATATAAAATTTTCACAATTATTTAATTCTCATTGATTTTAATTAATTCACTTTATGTTTATTAATTAATTAATTTTGGTTTTAATTTAATTATTAATTAATTAATTTTTCACTGATAAATTTTTTTACTACTTTTATCAAAATATCCACTCGATTTACTCATGACAAAATAATCAATTTATTTCAATTTTCTCAATAACCATTTACTGTAATTTTCTAGCGTCTTTTAATAACTCCAATTTATTTATTTAGAAATCTTATTTTATAATTATAAGAATTATTTTATTATCACAGAACGTCTAGAATTACGTTTAGAAATTGACTAGAAAATTCGGCCAGTGATTTGGCGTCGCAAGGCCTGAAACTAAGATTTTACAACACGGACAATTTCGTCTAACGCGGCCGACAGGCCTGTTATAACTTTATAATTGATATTGAATTTAATTTAATTTATTTATCGGACAATTTACGCGGAAAATTATTTTACTCCAGCCGAGAGGCCTCGAATAGAATAAATTTAGAGTTACGACAAGATGGCGAATACGTGGCAAAAGACGACGGAAATTTCGAGACGCGTGGTTGAACCGGCCGACGGGACTTGAGCTACCAATCTAATTTCACGAAACTAGCAGAAAGATATTAAGTAATTTATTTATAATTGATTTGGCCCTCTAATAATTAAATTAGAGGCCTTATGTAATTATAAATTTTACCTTGAGGAAAACTCCAATAACCAAAGATGAGTTGTATCTGATGTTCGGTCGTTCGGCTTCTCTCCAAAATAACTAGGTTTCTATTTCTTTTGCTTCGCCGCTCAAAATTTCACCCGTACTCTCTCGCTTAATAATGAATTTTAGCAAATGATAACCTGTCAATGATCAGTACTCATTAGTATTTTATAGTTAATTATTAATTAAGAAAATTATCGGCCCAAAGGCCTGATAAGTAATTAGACAGTTAAATTTTAATCAATCAATCGCCTCGTTCCCCGTGAAGCGGACGTAGACTTATATATTTACCTTGGTTATCCTTTTTGCGTCCTGCCACTGTCGTCGTCTGGACAACTCCCTCTATTTCACGTTCCGGAGTCCCTTATACCGTCTCACATTCAGTTCACTTCCCCGGAAACCTATTCTCACTTTTCTTAACCTAAGGAAATGACGAACGGACTGGCCTTAGTGATCCATGCGACACCCGGTGACTAGTCGCATCACTAACTCGCAACTTACGAGGTCGTTGGCCGGTTATTGACGAGAAACGAAATCCAAATTCAAATTATTTAATTATTTACATTCATAAATTTACCCTGTTACACCCTATGATTATAATTCGTCTTGTTATACTTTCTATTATGTATGTATATTTTCGTTTTTCAGCATATGAGTATACACAAACATTAAGCTGACTTTAAATTTAATATCAATAATTCGGTTGATAGATATAACTACGCTTACTCAGAGCTAGTTTGTCAATCTGCGATTTTAGTAATGCGCAAATAAATTAGTATCTCTCGTACGTGTATTTATAAGTATATAGTATACTAACAATATTTTAATCGTGGATTAAGAATCTTGGATTGAAACACTGGCCTTCAAAAATCAGTTCAACCTTAGTAAAAATGAACAAGGGACGCTTTCGTTTTAAACTAAGAGTGAGGTAGCGAAAAATCAGAGCAGATTTATTTTTCTTTGCATTTATTTTCCTTTAAAATCATTATTTTCATTAAGCATCGTACTCCAAAAAAAATTTTTTTTTAATTTTATTAACAATGCATTTGTTGTAACGGGGTGACCCGGTGTTTGACTGCCAGGTCAGCAAAAATTAAATTTCGCGTCCTTTTGAATGTGTGCACCTGCTCTTGCGTCAATTCAATTTTAATGAGCTGGCGCAACAGTAGGAGGAAGATCAGGAGCACCTTGTTGCCAGACATCATACTTTTATCACTCACAACCTGCCATCCGAGTAGAACAGTTATCTGACTCCTCTTGAGTTCTCTTTGAAATTTTTTTTGTTTTCTGGTTCAGGCAGACACCTCAGATTATTAGTTTTCTTTTCGTGAGTTTCCTGTGAAATGTTAGGGTCTACGATCAAAGTGTACTTATGATGTTCGGCATACAGCTTCTTGTGAGTCTGCCCTACTAGCTTCCCATAATATTCATCTGTAATTAAATATTACCCGAACTGGCCTTACAAAACTAAACTAACACAAGTACTTAGCCTAATTTTGGAGTTCGGTGCTGGTGTTCTCGATGTCCGTGAACTGGCTGCTGGTTTGGTACTCCAGGACACTCCTCTTGGACCTTGACTATGCCCAGATGCTGCTTCTCTTATTCTTAATTATGGGAGGTGGACTGGATCAGGTGAATTCACTCAAACACTGGTTCAGTTTCATGATCGAATAATTATTTATTCAATGAATAATTATCAATCTGCCACAACGCAAACACACTGGTACAAAGTCTGATAGCACACAACTAAGTGTGTGATATCACTGTTACTGTGACTAACTGCACAGGGCTTATTACCAAATAATACTCCAAATTATCGTATTATTTACCGATACGCGTGTAACACTAACTGGTTACTATAACTGTTTACTAAGTGTAACAAATTATACTGGTTAATTAACCTGATTAACTAATTGTAATCAACTATAACGTTAATTAACGCTAACTCTGACCTGGTAGCATTAGCGAAAAGCCGGTAGACAGAAGCTAAGCAACGCTAGCAGCAAGCTGATAAAAAACAATTGGTACTAGGTGCATGTGCTTATATAGGCGGCAACGCCATGTTGATGCTCGTGACATCCACTACCCAAATCAAAGTGGCGGCGCACGATCCCACATCGTAACACCTGCTACTACGTTTTCCCTAGGTTAAACTTCGCCAGTCTTGCAGATCAACTTTGGATCGTGGCGTCAAGCATTATGGCTTGTCATCTATGAAAAGTCAACGTTAGTTTCCAAATGAAATTTGTCAAACAAGCGGTTAATTGTTGGGTTAAATTTTTCCATTGTCATGTTTTACAAAATTTATTTTATTTTATTTTTTATTTCGGATTTCTGTGCGTGCGATGAGTTGAATTTCGTCATTCAATTCCATCGTCAGGGTGCTCTCCCTCAACGTTCGTTAATTAATCATGAAATAAATCGTTCAGAAGTAAGGTTAATTCATACAAAAAAGGCATGTTTTTGTGATTTTTTTGTGACAACGCAGTTGAAGACTCTTTATTAACACTAATGATACAGTCAAATATGACATTCAAAGAATATTGTGTAAAATTTTCATGAAGAAATATAAAAAAATACGGCAATGGCAACAATTATTCGGACGTGTCTCGGAAAAAGTAGAGTTGCGGTGCCCCTCATAACTGGATCATTTGAAATCAAGGATTCAAAGTTTTTCATTTGATAATAGTTTTCCCCAGGTAACGCTGGGAGGGTTTTTCAAAATTTCAATTTTTCACTTTTTTGGAACATTTAAGGTGAAAAACACGATTTGTTAAAGAAAAAATTGACTTATTTTGTTATTAAAAATCAGTCTGTCAGTCGACCCTGCGGGTCGGCCCCAAAACTTCCCGCTGTTTTTGAGCTCGAAAATACTTTTGCGTACCATTGTTTTCGAAAAAAAAAAAACGCTTTTACCATTCTTTTTCAAACGATATCTCTCGAACGAATAAACTGATTGAGGCGTTTAAAGTGGCAATTAACGCTTTTTATTGAGTTCTACCACTGATCAGATATTGAGATTGATTTATACAGTCGTTTTTGAGAAATTTCCAAAATACTATAAAAAAATTGTTTTTTTAATTCTTTCGACAACGGTTTCTCTTGAACGAATGAACCGATTTTGATGGTTGAGGTGGCATTTGACGCGGCTTCTGAAGCTTCAGAGCCCAGTTAATTTGGGAATCAATCCATTGAGCACATTACAAGTTATCCAAAAAAAAACATTTTTGAAAAAAATTTATTTTTGGAACATCTCTAAACACCGAATGACACCTTGATGATCGAAATCGGATCATCCGTTTAAAAGTTATAGATATTTCCATACATACATACATACATACGTACATACGTACATACATACACTCGAACATTATCTTGAAATTAGTCAGAATAGCTTCCTAGAACCTCAAAATATCAAAATCTTTTAGTAATTTGGCTTTTGAAAATCGGATTGAAAGCAATAAGTTCCCGAATTTTTGAAAATTTGCGATTTTCTTAGCGGGAAGTTAAAAAATACGAATTATCAATAAATTTTAAAAAAGCTCTCCAGCGTTGCCTCGTAAATTATGTATAGATATAATGTTCGAAATTTCAAAAGGATCGGTGCAGTAGTTTTAAAGTTATGATGGGCACTGGACTTTGAAAACGTCAGTTTTTAGGAGAACGGCTAAAGTTTCAACACTAAAAAATCTGGAATAAATATTTCAGAAGTGAATTTTATCGGCTTACCTCACACTGAATCGTCAATTCCAGGTCCATATAGGATGTTGCTATTATCAAAGATGTCTAAAGCACCTTTTTGCTCCTGTCTACGACGAAACCTGCCTTCTTTAGTTATTTTTTTAGCTTCCTGCTCTGCTCGGCTTACACGTATGGAGTCAGTTGATCGCGCCCAGTCATGAACACTTGATCCACTACTGATTCCCATGCTTCGCATAAAGGTTAGTAAAGCAAAAAAACCTTTATTGAAGACACTGGCTGCCACATAAACTGCAATTTCAACCATGACAGAGGTTCCACTCAAGTGCTTTGGTGAGGTTTTCCAAGTAAGTTGGTCCGAACTTGTTATTGTTCTGCGTGAAGCCTCTGACATATCGCTCCAGAAGGACATCTTCGCCCAGATCTTCATAGATATGCTTGACGGCTCGCAAAACATCCTTGCGAAAAGCACTGTACGTGTGTTTGAATGAATCCAATGCATTAGCAGCTGCAAGTTTTTGCCATCCGCACCAGGAGACCGTGCTGGTTGGGCATTTATTATGCTGTGGATTCTCGTCTGTCGAACTATAGTAAAAGAATGTTGCCCAGATAGCATTCTTCATATTTTCCACGGAATCAGAGTAACGTCTAATAGCAAAACCGTAGTATACCGTCAGTTTATCCATCATTTTGGCCGTAAGCTTCCCTTTACCAGACAGACTCTTTCTTTTGATCTTCGTTCCAGCTTTAGTTTCAGTATCTACAACAGTTTTTTTGACTAGATCACGTAGACGATTGCCCATTTTTTTTTTTAACAAGACCTACACATTCTTTTCTCACTATTAAAAAATCATCACCATAAGGTTTAGAATTCACTAACCCGAAATAAGCTTCAGAGTCACCGTCACCGATATAGTTGCGATATTGTATACCATTTTTTACCGACCGTTGAAACATGATTTTCATCGCTTCAACCTCCATATTTCCAGCTGCACCAGTATGATTTGCCTGACACTCTCCAGCGTTTACATGAGCTTCATGCCACTCTTCGAATTCGACAGAGTTTAATTTATGTTGCCAAGTATTACATTCATGGCAGTATGAATTTTTGACGGAAATATCAAGAAAGATGAAAAGCCTCTTTTGTTTTTATGTTCCGTCGCCTGATACAGTGGATTCATCGGCATCTTCAGTTTTTATCTCTTCGGCTGTTGCTGCTTTTCCTTCTTTTATAGCAGATAAAAAAAATCGATTCGCTACTTTTATTACAGTCAAGCACATTTTTTTTATGCAATTATTGTACATCGGTCTTGATAAAAACCTATTAGACAAATCCTTCAAGCCGCACTTCTCACAGCCAGATAATCCAAGGCCTAATATCCTCATTACGAAAACAAGCCGTAATTAACTTTGAAAATACCAGAGTTTATTCTTGCACTAGACGGAACATTCGTAATCTGCTTACAGTTTTCGCACGACACTTTGATGTTCAATCAAAGGCCTTCTTTTTTAGTCGAATGAAAATTTATTTTCTGGTGACATTTCACACACTTCACTAGTGTAGCAATTGTTGGAAAAACTAATAAAAAATTAATTATGCTATGTTTTTCAAGATCCTCCGTAACTTGATCTTCAACGGTCATTTTCATTTTTTTAAGCTGAAGTGCTACTTGTTACAATGTCTTTACTTTTACGTTTTTGCAGAGGTATAATTTTCATAGGTCAATATAATCTCGAACCACTTAATTTTCTATCAGATCTTTTAGTTTTGTTAGGCATTTTAGTAATAATTAAAAACAAAACTTGAAAACGGACCTTAAATAATGCGAAAATAGGAAACCACGTGAACGTCTGCTCGATAGAATACTTACTGCCACACTAAATTTTATACTCTAAACTCACAAAAAATACAGAAAAGTATAAGCAAGTTTGTACTTACTTTGAAATTTCTATGAATAAAACTGAGAGAGAGAGAGAGAGAGATATAGAGAGCGAAACATCTGCCAGAACAGTAGCGCGCTCGAGTCGGGCAGGTAAAAATATCGGACAGGAAAAGAAATATTCATTACTTTGTCAATTTTGCTTCAATCAAGTTAAAGTTTTGACACAATATTCTTGAGATATTATGCATTAAGTTAAAAAAATAAAACAAAATTGATAAAAAAGTAATTTAATTACCTTACCCCCCCCCCCTTAACTTCAGTCATGACAATGTAATTTAAATTTTAAGATCCATTAATAAGAAAAGTAAAATTAACCTAGCAAGGAAATTCTAGTACTGGATTATGAGTAGCTGAAAGTATAAGGCACACATTCGGTGCATGCGCAATATCAATTCCTTGGATAAATTTATTGAATTTATAGATTATTATATATATGAAAGTTTTACGATAAAAGATAAGCTTAAATTAATAAATAATTATTTTAAAAAAATAACTGATTCTGTTATAAACTTCATAACTTAATTTTCCTATCTTAACCAAGCCGAGTACTCGGCTATGTTAGACATCAACGGACCCAGTGCTCAAAGTTTTCTCGAGTAAGTGAAGAAGGATTGTCACTAAACCTGTCACGTAGCGATTTAAACGTGAAGCGCTGCTTGTGTTTTTCCATCTCGCTGTGAATTTAACAACATCTCCTAACTTATTTAAAGCGCATTTATTTATTATAATATATCATTATTGAAGTATTTATATTATTTTGATTGATTATTTAATGATTTATTTATGAATTATTGATATCATTGTTTATCAGAGTTATGTTTTGATAATCATTTTGAGTTCTATGTACTTACTCAATATTTTCATTTCAGTCAGTAGCACACGTGTGTGTAGAGCATAGTTGCGTAACAACATATCCACAGACAAAATAACCACACGACAAAATATCTGTGGAAAAAATATCTACGGACAGAATTTCCTCAAAATAACTATATCAAAGATATGAAATCATCAGGTCAAAATTTTCATAGTTAAAATAACAGTAGAAAATAGTTATTAAAATCATATTTTAAAAACATTTATCTTTAATTAATTAAATACTTCATGCGAAAATACATATGATTGATACATACATGAATAGGTGTGAAACATAGCGCTGTTTTTTTACGAATTCCGTATGTTTGCAATTTCAAAAATATACCCTTACATAAAATAGTGTAAAAGAAAGCGCCCTTTTTTCACAAATTTTTTTGTGTGTGTAATAAAATATCTACGGACAGAATATCCTAAAAATTGACGTAACAAATGGATGAATTCATCACATCAAACTTTTCATGGTTAAAATAACAGTACAATAAAAGTTATTAAAATCATATTTTTCTAAACATTTATCATTTAATTCATCAAATACTTAATGTGACAATATTGTTACGTCCAACTAGTAGCTTGTACTGTGATGTTGGACAAGTTATTATAATTTTTATTTTCGTCCCTAGTCTTTCGACCAATAGACCGGGATCACACTGAGTAATTATCTGGAAGGTTTGGTTTTAAATGAAAGATGTTGAATGTACGAATTTAACTATTATATATTATACAATCGAAACTTTTAATAAGGTGAATACAATAAACTTGATATCAAAAGTATTAGGTGGCTAGTCCGCCGACTTTAATTTACAATAAAATGGTTACGATTAAATTGATTTCAAATACTAGAGAGGACTGCAGAATCTTGAATGCATTACGTTCTTTTATACATAAACTTAAAGATTACAGTACCTGAAGTTTTGGAGATCGGAGTATTTTTCTGGCGTACACTGAATTTACTATACTATACTATTCGCGGTTACAATTTCGTTGTGATGTGAACTTAATAATTTTAATTTAATTATACACTAGCTGAAACAATATTTTCTAAACGCTAGCGACATAATTAATAAAATAAAGTGTGAGAACACTTGTACAATTAAATAAGACAATAAAGTGTGAGAACACTTGTAGAAAACTAGTACGGAACTAGTGTGAAGTGTGAGAACACTTGTAAAAAAATAAACTAGTACGGAACTAGTGTATAAGTGTGGGAACACTTGTACTTAAATTTTCTCATCCTTACTGAACCAGGACTGAGAGTGAAAACTCTGACTGCACAGATTGATGGGTGTCTATGCTTTTTATATTTTCTAATCGGGTCCTATTTGGGGGATCGTTTGGGGGAAAACTGTGTCCAATCGGAACTCAGTTCCCTTGGGTCCTTTCCCTTTCCCTAGGATTTTCCGTAAGGGAGGTGGTAAAAGCATACCCTGATGCGGGCCTATGTGTGTGCGCATCCACACATACGCCCAAATACACAATATTCTATAATATTGTAACTTATTTATAATAATAGAATTTATATCTATTTTATAAATTTTTCTTATGACTATTTACTTTTATTTATTTATCTAAATT
This sequence comes from Microplitis demolitor, assembly GCF_026212275.2. Lineage (NCBI taxonomy): Eukaryota > Metazoa > Arthropoda > Insecta > Hymenoptera > Braconidae > Microplitis > Microplitis demolitor. Next base: position 15,416,707 of record NC_068550.1, on the reverse strand, counting down.
TTTATTTATATTGTTTTAATTATTTACTTATATATAATTTTTTTTCCTTTCATAATTTTATTTCTTTAAATTTTATTAATTTATTTATTTATGTAAAGAATTTTTTATTTATTCTTATAATTTTTATTTATTCAAGTTTTATTAATTTATTTAATTATTTATGTAAAATTTCATTTTTACTCTTTTAATTTTTATTTATTTGAATTTTACGTTTACGTGGACACAAAAAATTTTATCTACAAAAATGCACTTAAAAATTTAAGGGTTTATAAGATTATATTTTTTATCTACTTTATTTATTTAACAGTCATTGTTAAACTTTCAATTTCTCTTTTTAAAATATTTTAAGTACACTTTTGCTGATAAAATATTTTCGTTAATGTTTATGGAAAGCGTTTCCAAATGTTCTTTGGGTCTTCATTCTATTGTGACCCAAGGGGTCATTAAAAAAATGCATTCGATTGTTTGCTCTAGCATTTCTACGTGCGTCAGAGCAAACAAATTTACTAATTCTAAACATTTTTACTACTACATTATTTCTTATCACTCTAGGGTTATTAAAAAAAATAAAATCTGGTCGCCACGTATTTTTTTTTTCAATGGATAAATTTAAGTAAAATAAAATAAAAAAAAAAGAGAAATAATAATATTTAGCTTTTGAGCTGGATGTTACAATATATATGATCATAATAATAAGTCTTATGGTATTTATTTTTCAGATAATATTTAACTAACACCCTTTTTTAATCTCCAATCTTTGATCATCAACTATTATATGGTTTTTATTAATATTAAATCACATAGAATCGAAAATTTAAATTATAAACAACAAAATAAATTATTGATAATAATACAAATAATGAGAAAAATTAACATCATATAATTCATTTTAATTAATCAGCGATGTATACGAATATATCGGAATCCAATTAATATGTTATACATATAATCATAACCTACAACGTAAGAATAGCAGCTATATCGTGTATTGAACTTGCATATCGTGGTCATATGAAGACGCAATATTTTTCAATCGAGCATTATTATTAGAGTACTGTCTTCTACGCTTTGATGCAATTCCAAGCCCAGTATTAGCTTGCGTGATCAAACTTTCACTAATACTTTGCGCATTTACAATGGCTTTCAAAAATCGACATATACTTGCATGAATAGCACGTACTTTGTTATTGATGGAAATATGCCATCCTTCAATAGCATTGTTACTACGTAATTCATCATTAATTACTGCATTGTAACAATTCCATAGGCTTATTTCATATTCAGGCTTCAATCGTTTTTTACCACTTCGTGATAAAACTCCGACCCAAGTACGTTCGAAGTAATCAAGTAAACGGTGAAGCTCAACTTCATTATCAACGAAAAATTGACTCTCAGCAAGTTCACTGAATACATCTTCAACATCATTAATAGGTACGAATGCTAGCGCCAATAACATTCTTATATTCAAAGCAAAACGTACGTCTGAATTATACGAACACTGCATCCCTAAGAACTGTAATTTTCTCCAAACAGCTTGATTATAATGAAATAGATAACCTCTCACTTCTGACTGAGAAAAAACTAACTTGAACGCGTTTATAAAGGCTTTCTGAAAATCTATCATGATGCATCTGGGGTTTAAAGTAGGCATACAATTTTTCAGCAACGTCAAAATATTAATATATAATATAATATAGTATAATAGATTTTCACCTTTTCCAGTTTTACAATATCCATCTGGTATCATCAATTCTTCACGTTTTTTTTAGTTCAACAAATACAATTTCTTTATCTTTACGTACACGCTGGACATTTCGTGCCAACGATACTAGTTTCGGTAAGCGTGCTACTACTGGAGACGATACATTAGCTAATACATCTCCTATAATTAATCTAGGAGGATCATCGTTGTTACGGCCGCGTTTACATATTTTTTTTTAACTTTTCTTGCTTCAATATTGGCATTATCAGCTCCATGATTATGGTTCGGTATTTCACCAATAACGTTACCTAGATAAGTGATTATATAAATTGAAATAAATATTATAAAATTAAAATTATAAAGTAAACAAATGCAATTATACAGATCAAATGAATAAAATATATATATATATTGTGACATTTTAAAATTGCACTACAGAATTCGACGCCGACACGTGGTCACTTTACTTGTTAATCCGTAATTTTTATTATTATTCCTACATTATTGTTTTAATAATGTAAGGTTATATTTATTTTGACAGCTATCGTATTTTGACTTGGCTGATCCCGACTTTTGAATGACTTTCCAGCGTCGCTTTAAGTAATTAATTCGTTCAGTTGGCAGCGTGGTACGAGAAAGATCCGAGACTCGCAAAATTAGTCCTAGTCATAATAGTAGTAAGTTAATTAGGAATTAAGTTAGTTTAAGTTGGTACAAGTAGCTGTAAGATAGGTACTCGTTTGCTGGTCACCAGAGCCCAAGAGGACATGACTGAGGATGGAAATTACCGCTAGCGGAAATGTCCGAAGTTGACAGCGGATCGTGATTTCGCCTGCCGGATGACTAACATATTCGAACAGCTGAGTTAATGAACACGAATAGCTAGAGCAAAGTAGTTCACTGCAGATAGTAGCGTGGATCGAGTAATTATCCGGAAAACCGGAGTGACTTCGAAGTGACCGACCGTCTCAAGTGGGAGTTGAAACTGACCGTCACAATGGGGATGACTGCCTGGTTGAGGCCTGATGGAAGCGCCGCCAAGTGAGGAAGCCCGGAACTAATGGCGGGAGCCTGAAAAGAAAAACAGACGACGCCATTCTGGATCGTACCTCGTGGTAGCTGACACGTGCTTTCTAGTTAAAATTCGTATAACTGATTCCTGTGAGAGAAATAATTCGGCATTGTTATTAAAAATATAATTTAGTACGTTGTGGTATCGTAGTTTATAGTTCGTTTACATTATATTGAGTCACTTGCCGAGCCCGGCTAGAGTAAAATAAGGAGGGACTCTTATGTCTAGTTAGTGGAGTAAGATCACTAAAATTGAATTGTCATCGATTTGTTGCGTTATTTACTTGCTGTTCAATATACTACTGAATTTGCCTAGTTGACTAGCTATTTGACGTTAATTGTAAGTGCCTATCCTATTCCCGATCCGCCCCCTGAGCCGACTTCTTCCGAGTATCGACTTCGGTGATTGATACATCACCTGGCGCCCAACAACTGCAGCAGCCGAACCAGGTAAGCCACCGAGATTGTGCGGGAATAGTTCGACTGACGGATTCCAGTCGAGCTACTAACCGGTCACAATATATATATATATATATATATATATATATATATATATATATATATATATATATATATATATATATATATATATATAATTATAATAAGCTAACCGTCACGATGTTTAGAATTCGTATAAACTTTAACATTACATGCCACTTTATCGGAATAACACATACAGCGCCAGGTTATGTTATTGTTATTTACACTTTTGCGTGTATATGTATAATCATTGAGCAATAACTGTTTTCCTCCTTTCTGCCACACAATGAATTTCAGTGGCATTATGAGATTAAATAATACGTGATAAATAACATTCGTAATAAGAACAATAAATTTTTTGCAATCTCGGAATGTATAGATTACACGAAACATATGTTGCTCGAAAACTTAAATATAATTTCGTTTAAATATACTAGATGTCGCAACTTGTAATTTTTAATTAAGGGTAAATTATTTTATCGACATATATTTGATCTATTGAATTTTCATTGACAAATATTTAATCAATTAAATTTTTTTACGGATATTTTGTCTACAGATTTTTTTTCCACAGATATTTTGTCATGTGGTTATTTTGTCGTGCGGGTATTTTGTCTGGGGATATTTTTTTGCGGATATTTTGTCGTGGATATTTAAGCGTGTCAGCATAGAGCATACATAAGAATTTCGACAGAAGGAAAAGTAAGTCGATATAGTGGAGATAAAAACCAATATTTTTCTCCAGCCATGTGGTGCACTGAATTAATTATTGTTTCATTGTCTAAAGGATTAGTAATTATTATGTTTACGTTTATTGATGGGAAATATTATTTAATTTATTATTATAATATAACTCAGGTCGTGTGACAAATTTAATTATTTTATTTTAATTGATAATTTCGGGTCCGCTATCATTAGAGGGGAAAACTGACGTAAAATATAGTCAGAGGAGACCGGGATTTTGTAAAGGTAGGACGTGTTGTTTTCCGTGAATTTTAAATAAAATTGTTCTGGCCCAGTTGCCGTTATAAATTAATTGAATATTAACAAAAGTTTATTTGGTTAATCAATATTTTGTTATATTGAATTCAAAAGAATAAAATTTATTTTATAATTTAATGTAAGCAACCCAGTGTTGCCAAATGTATAATTGAGTACCCGCGTTTTTCTCTCCCCAGCGTAAATAATATAAAATAAAGAAAAGATTAATATTTTTATTTTTTGACAATTTATATTAATTATATTGAATAAAAATTTGTAATTTATAATTTGAATTCCCTAGTGGATAACAAAATAATTTATATTAATAATAATTATTATTTGGATGCAATGAGCATATTTTCATTGAATGAAAATTATGATAAAGAATTAATGTACGGTAAATCATATTTGGTATTGTAATAACTTATTGAGGTTTTTAATATATTTGAGTTGAATAATTTAGTAAAAGAAATCCAGTGATAGCCAACGTTTAATTATTTATTTCCTGGATATATTTAGTAATATTCATTCCTGATTATTTTATTTATTATATTTATTTGGTTGTTATTCCGATTGGAGCATATATTCTCGCTCAAGATTTAGTCCCATGATCTCTCCCCTGAATTGTTATTATTTTTGTACGTTTTGGTAAAACGGGCTGGTGCCCTCATGCACCAACCCAGCCTGAGGAGCTGGTCTAGGCACATCTTTATTTTGTTTATAATTCTTCATTATTTTGAGTTACAATTATTATTATGATTTATAATTTTTATTACAAGTGGGTGACCACATACGGATTCTGGGTTTTATTCGCATCTCCGTTGCGTGAATAAAAAGGGTTTACGTTAAAAACCCTTCCAAAATTAGCTCCAAAAAGTGAAAAAACTCCTGAGTTTTTAGTTTAGGAATGCATGAGGGTTCTTTATGTAAACTATTTAAAAGTAAAGATCAACTAATTAACAAAAGCATGGTTAATTAACAAATTAGGGTAACATTTTTTTTTTGGTGAATTATTATTTATTCGTGTGTTAAGAAAGTACCAAAATTTTGTTATTCCTTAATATTTAGATTTCATCGGTTAAAGTAATATTTTTTGTTCACTCTATTGATTCGGTCGACGCACGTGCATGCACCGCTACCCATTTTTAGTCCTATTTTCACCGTTCAATTAAAATTATAAATATTACTGGTACAGTTCGGGGAGATAAGATTTTTTACTAAGAAATTTCTTGCTCTTTAAGTATCTTTTCTTAAATTTTAGATATTTTAAAAAGTTTTCGGAATATTTGCAAAAACGGAAATTCATTACGAATTATAAGCCGAAGGCGACACGTGATGTTGGTATACGGGCTGAGATAATTTTGAAGTCAGACAAGCCGGTAGTGTCACGACTGCGCAGGTTGGCTCCTTCAGAGCGTAAAAAAGTAAACGATCTAATGAGTGTATGGGTCGAGAAGGGTATCCAACTGTCTAATTTGGAGTACGCGAGTCCAATTATTTTGGTCAAAACGAAAAAGATGGCACGATGCCAGGTGTGCATAGACTATCGAAAATTAAATCAGCTTATTTTGAGACTGCTTGTCCCTTTGCCCTTGATTGAAGATCAAATAGACGCGTTGGCCGAGGGGTGTATTTCACTGTACTTGATCTCAAAAATGGATTTTTCCATATTATTGTCGATGAGGATAGTCTGAAGTATACAGCCTTTGTAACGCCCGACGGTCAGTTCGAGTTTCTAAAATCGCCGTTTGGATTATGCATTTTGCCAACAATATTTCAGCAATATATAAATTCGGTTTTCAAAGAATTGTTGTGGTTGGGAATTTTACTAATTTGTATGGACGGCCTAATTATTATTGCGAAAACTCTTAAGGAAGCGTTTGAAAAGCTAAAATTAGTTTTAGAAGTCGTGGCTCAGCATGGGCTAATTATCTAGTACGAGAAATGTCAGTTTTTAAAGACAACTGTCGAATACCTTGGTCACGTGATATCTCAGGGCACGGTAAAGCCCTTGGAATTGAAAATGTTAGCTGTTCAAAATTTCCCAATGTCACATTCAGCAAAAGGGGTCAAAAGTTTTTTGGGACTAACGTGATATTTCCGAAAATTTATTCCTAAATACTCTCTGATAGCCCGACCGTTGACCGACCTTTTGAAAAAAGACGTTAAGTTTCATTTGAGTGCAAAAGAGATTGAAGCTTTTGAAAAGTTGAAGGTTGCATTAATATGCGGGCCTGTTGTAAAAATATACAGGGTAGGGGCAGAGACAGAACTACACACTGACGCACCATGTTTGGGTTACGGTGTAATCTTGATGCAAAAAGATTGTAATGACGGTCAATTCCACCCGGTATATTATGCTAGGGGTAAGACTTAAAACTTAAAATTCTTGATATTTTTAAAAATCTGCCTGATCCTTTTGAAGATTTATGCACTGAATATAAAAGATTTCAAATAATTAAGCCTCACGATTCATTTGTATGATCGAAACATAAGGTTGGATATACTCTAGTGATAAATTTTAAAAATGACTGTACAACATTTGAATGAAAACTAGTGGATATTCAATATATTTCATTTAAGAAAACTTTAAAATTACTTCTAGAAAAACATAATGTTTTAAATAAAATCAAATATTACAGAAAAAAGTTGTTAGAAAATAAATTATCTTTTTCTTATTCCATTGAAGAAGATTAGTAGCAAGAAAAAATGAAATATCATAATGATCGTTTTGTTCTTCCCCTCCATACTTACTTCGATGATTTCGAAGCTAAAAATCCATTAGGCTCCCATGCTGGAAACAATAAATTTGGTACGATGTATGGAACTATTTCTTGTTTACCAGACAAATATTCTCCATCTTTAGAATATATATTTTTAGTAATGTTATTTTATTCTGATTACTGTGAAGGATTCGGTAATTTTACAATTTTTCGAGCAGTAGAAGATGAAATTAATTCATTGCAACAACTTGGAATCACTGTACGGAATGGTTATGAAACTGAAACTATTTACTTTGAACGGTCTTATTATTGGAGGTAATTTGGGACTGAATTCTGTATTTGGACTAGTGGAAGGCTTTAATGCAAACTATTATTTTAGAATTTGCCGTATGCATAAATCAAAATGTCAAATTACTTGTACTGAAAATGACTCTTTCCTTCGTAATGAAATTAATTATAAAGAAGATTTAGAGAAAAAAGATTGTTCATCAACGGGTGTAAGTGAAAAATGCATTTGGAATGAAATTGATAATTTTCATATTATGAAAAATTTGTGTGTTAAAAATCTGAATTGGAATTTTTCTGAAAAATCTAATGCAGCCCCAACAATATTATTTTCTAACAAAAGTAAGCGTCATTTAAAAATTAGAATGTCAGCATCAGAAATGCTCTGTTTTGTAAGATACTTTGGATTAATGATGGGTGATTTGGTGAAAAATGAAAATGATGAACGTTGGTTATTATATATATATATATATATATATATATATATATATATATATATATATATATATATATATATATATTTACGACAAATCGTCAACATTGTAACTGCCCATATTATTCCAAGAAATTCACTGATACTTTTGAAATCTTTAATTTATAAACATCATTTGTTATACCTTAAAATTTCTGGTAAAAAGTTAACTCCTAAATTTCCTTTACTTTTACATTATCCACGTCTTACATTAGTGAATGGTCCACCATCGCGATGTTCTTGTATGCGCTTCGAATCAAAACATTAAGAATTAAAATTAGTGTCAACTCAATCGGGTACTAAAAATTTATTACAGAGTATTGTTACCAAATGGGAAATAAAATTTCTTGCAAGTATTGAACCAAATTAAATTGGTAAAGAAATAGAATATAATTCATGTCATCGGATAGAGGTTGAAGGTGGTATAGTATTGAATTTGGAATGGATTCAAATTAATAGTACCAAGTATCACGTGGGTTCAATTTTATTCTTAAATTTAAATAATTCACAACTTCCAACATTTGGGAAGGTGGACTTAATTTTTTTAGTTGATGAGGAAGTTTATTTTTTACTCAAAATATTTGATTCTGAAAAGCTTGACGATCATTTTTTAGCTTATTATATAAAACAAACGAACAAAAGACAAAAAACTATTAGAAGACACGATAGTATGCAGAGTCACATTCCCTGTTTACTTTGTATAAAAGGTAATGACTATTACGTAGCTACGAGACATATGATATAAAGTGTCAGTTTGTTTCGAATAAATAATTACTATTATTACTTAATCTAAAGAAAACTTTATAATCATATCATAGCTTGAATAAAGTACATGGTCAGTGAATAAAAATATATTTCATAAAAAAAAAATTTGTTTTGTATTATCTGTCATTCTTCCTTCTGCTTACCTCACCTACAACTTCTATTAAATTTTATTTCTATGCTCTTATTAGTGAATAGTGATTTTAATGCAATTTTTAAACTCTTTACTTATTGAGTATTTGCTATTTATGGGAATTATAACTTCTAAAACAATGTTTTTTAAATTTTCTATAAATAAAAATGAATATTCAATTATTCTAAGTTTAGACTTATACGAGAATTCATAGATTATAAATATATTTTTAAAATTATCCTCATCAAGTATTGATAAAAAATTGGCTTTTAAAATTTGAATCCTTATTATTTTAAGTAATTCATTGATGAGTTCATTATTATATCATATTAATTTGATAAACTGTAAGTCCGAAGAATGTAAGATAAACTTTTATATTTTTATAATTTTTTCAATATCATAAAAACTAATGATCGTTAACTAATAGATATTTAATTAATACATTAGGAATCAAATATATTCTACTATTATGTTGTGGAGTAAAAAGAACCACAGTGGTTATTTATTGCAAGTTCTTATTACTACTCACTGTAGTAAATGGTATTACAGGTTGTGTACCACAATATACTAGCGACTGTGACTAAACTTGTATATATAATCATGTTTTATTCCCAAAAATAAGGGTACAGCTAGTGGACCGCCGTTCCGCTTACAAACATCTTAACCTAACTTTAACACTAATACAAATTCCTTAAAATCTATACCTTAGTACTACTTACTAACTATTACAAATTGCACCCTTCATACTCTGGCGGGAAAAGAAAAGCCACTTGGCAAAAGGAAAAACCGCCTTCTACATACTCACTCGCATGCCTCTATCCATCGCACTCATACCATGACCTCCGTTTCCGCTGCACCATCTTACACCTCCCTCATACTCCTCCTTCTCCACCCCTCTCGAAATCTTTATTTTCTTCAACCATTCCTCCCCCTGACCCTCCTCCCCCAACACCTCCTCTCTCATTTCCTGCCATCTCTTTTCCGTCCTGAAACCAGAGCAAACCTCCCACACATGTTCCCAACTTTCCTCCCCTCAATCACAAATACAACACCTTCTCTTATCCCTACTCTCCCAATATCTCCCTCCCCTAAGCTCGTCTCCCAACCTAAACCTTGCTACTCTACTCTGTCTTTCCTCATTCCACCCCTTCTTTAAGTATCCCGGCACCCCTTTCCCCTTCACAAATTTGTACTCCACCTCTCATTCTCCTACTTAACCCTTTCCAGCCTTACCAGATGCTCCCCGCTCATCCTATCTTATTTCCATCTCTTCTCCACCCACTTCAACTCCCATCCCCTATCTTCAGAAAATCCTCTCCTCTCTGCTTCCTACCCAGTGAGACCTCTCCCCGCCTTAACCCTTTTCCTCATTTCCATCCTACATCTCAACGCAAGTTTTCCTCCTTTCCCTTCCTCCAAACTTTCGTACCCCCACACCCTCATTCCTGCACGTCCCTCCAGCATATCTCTTTGCAGCTCCTATCTCACCGAGTATCCTGCAACCCTTCTCGAAACCCCTAAAAACCATCTTAAATATCTATCCTGCATTCTTTCCACTTTCTCCCTTCTTTTCCACCCCCAAATTTCTACCCCATAACTAACGACCGTCCACACCAACTTATCAAATAGCCATAATTTTCTCCCCCAGTCCTTTCCAAACTTCCTCTCACCTATACCCCACACCTGTCCTAAAATATTCGCTCCTCTCCTAACGCTTTCCTTCATGTGTTCACTCTGATCCCCATCTGCCTTCATCATATATCCTAGATAATTGTACCTGTCTACCTCCTTGATCTTATTCCCCCTCCAGTTCCAATAAATTTTCCGTTTCCTTCCATCCCCTACTTTACATCTCATTAATTTTGTTTTTCCCGTGTTAACCTCTAACCCTTTCCTATCCACATGCCTTTCTAGTGTCCTGATCATCCCTTTCATTTCATCCTCGTCTTTTGCCAGTAGTGCCACGTCGCCCGCGTACGCCAGTGCGTACACTCCCCCCCTGACAACTCCACCCCTCCCCAGCGCCATTTTTCCAGCTCCTCCTCTAAGTCCGCCAAAATCAAAACAAAAAGCAACGGGCTCAACGGACATCCCTGCCTCACCCCCTTTTCCTACCCTCCCCATTCCACACCCTCTGGCAAGCTTTCCATAACTCTATCAATATCGTTTCCCCTCCATACTTCCACGCCTCATCTGGTATCTCGTCCTCTCCCATCGCTTTATTATCTTTTAACCTCTTCACCATGTCCCGTACCTCATCAAAAGTGATATCACCTTCTTCTTCATCTACGTGATCTCTTTCCCTTCCTTTATTACTGCTAATAATCCTCCCATCTACCGCTCCCAACAATCCAACAAAATGCGAGTCCCATCCACTCATTTTTATATTCCCATTTTTTACCTTTCTTTTCTTCCTTCCTTCGTTAACAACACTCCAAATCTGGCTTTCCGTCCTCGCACTATTTATCCACTCCTCCCATTTTTCGTTCTCCCTTTTCTTTTTCTCCTCAGATAACCTGCTATACTTCTTTTTCTCTTGCAGATAAACTTCCCTTTCTAGTTCTCTCCTCCTAAACCTATTTAAAAGCATTCCAAGACTCCTCTTTTTCCTCCTACATTCCTCATCTTACCATCCCGAAATCTCCTTCTTCCTCACCTCCACCTTCTCAGTTTCCTAAATCACTTTTCTAACCTTTTCCTTTAATAATCCCCATTCTTCCTCTAAACTACCTCCTTTGTTGCTCCAATTCCTTAACTCTTCCTCAAATTTTCACGTGCCCTCTTTCGTCCACACTCCCCTCATTGTCCCACCCCCAGCACTTAGCCTTTCTCATCCACCCCTTCTCACCTCCACTCCCACCACCACTGGCAAATGGTCTGACTCCGTCCTTTCAACCACTTCCATCGTCACCACACTATCTTTTACCCTTTCATTAATCAGCACCAAGTCAATCACTGAGCATCCTCTCTCACCCACAAAAGTCCACTCGCCCTCCTCATCCCCCTTCATACACCTATTTTCTATCGCCCAACCCCTTTCATTTATGAACTTGCATAACTCCCTTCCCTCTTTATTCACAACCGTATCCTTCGAGTTTCTCATATTCACCTCATTCTCACGATGCTCACCCATTAACCCCCCCTCCCACCCCGTCCTCACATTAAAGTCTCCTCCTATTATAACCTTTCTATCCTCATTCACTTCCTCCATCCACCTACTCATTAACTGCTTCTTCTTCTCCAAGTCACCATTCACATATACCCCTACCATCCACCACCATTCCACCCCTAACTTTACCTCCCTCTCCATCCAACCCTCCGTGTCACACTTTCCTAATCTACTTACTTCGATTCTCTCTCTTACCCCCACCAATATGCCCCCTTTCACTCTCCCCTTACCCTTTGAGGCTACTGCCTCTTGTACTTCCCAATGGAAACCCTTTTTCCAATTCCCTTCAATTCCCTCCCACTTCTATTTATCCACCCATATCTCCATCAGAACTGCAACATCCCACCCCTTCAACCCTTCCCAGAAGTCTTTATCCTTATTTTTCAACCCTGCTACATTCCAAAAACATATTCTATACACTCCCTTGCCCCCTTTATCCCCTCCTTCTCACCCCGTCTTCCCACTATTTTCTCTTTTACCCACCTTATTCTTTTCCGTCCTGATAACCCCACCCTTCTTCCAATTCATCCCAGATTCTCATCTTATCATTCACCCACATCTTTATATACCCTACTTTCACTCTGTTACCTATTGCCCTTCCCTCATCGCCTCATCCATAATTAGCTTTTTCACTCTTCTCTCCTCTTTCGTAACTTCGTCATCTATTTTGACTCTTTCCCCTTTCAATTTACTCTTCGCTACCGTCACCTCCCTTCTTTTATCTAAGTCCTCCAGTTCTATCAGAACTAGCCCTTTCCCCTCCTTATCCACCACTCCTATTTTCTTCATCGTCTTTCTTCCCCAAACTACTTCATTTTTTTCCCATACCCTGTCCATCTCCCTCCCCCAATTCTTCCCAGCCCCCATTTTCACCCCTTTCACTATAACATTCTTTCTTCTCATCGCTCTCTATCCCTCTCTTTTCTAGCCCCAAATCTACCTTCCTAATCCTCTTATCAGTTTCTCAGTTGACCCCCCCCCAACATAGGGCTAACTCCCTGATCTTTCTCCACTCCTCCCACCTCCAGTTCTTCTAATCTTTTTTCCAGTCCTTCCAGTTTCCTATTCATCTCTCTTTTTTCTTCTACCCACATCTGTCTCAACTCAGGACTTTCCCACCTACCCTCCTCCTTTAAACTGTCTAACCTTTCTCCTACCTTCCCACATTCCTCCTTTATCATACCATCTATTTCTTCTAACTTTCTCAAGATCCCTTTCATTTTCTTTCTGTCCTCCGGTGATCTTGCTAATTTCTTACTCCTTTTAAAAACTGCTTTCTCTTCTAGATCCTTTGCGAACTTTATTTCTCCTTCCAACTCCCTCTCCTTTCGTTTACCTCTCAACACTGCCTCTGCCAAATGCCCCACGCTTCCAACTCTACTTATCCCTAATCTTCTTAAATTCAAATTTCCCGCTCAACTACCTTCTTCACCATTCGGCATACTACCTTACCCACCACACCCTATCTAACCTACTGCTACTTCCTTATCTACCTATGCCTCTTCCGAGCTACACGACTGCTACTCTCTACCGTCGCTTTCTGTCTTTAATACTCCCCCCCCCCGTCCTCTTACCAACAAACTTACTCTAACCTCCTCTCTACCACTTTCACAAAACGCCCCTAATCTACGCCCTTTCACCCTTCCCACCCCAACTTTTTATAGTGCCCTAAATTTCTCTTACCTTCCCTTGCTTTTAAACACCAAAAACTCCTTTGCACTCCACCTACGCCCTCCGCAAACTATAAAAAACTACCACAGAACAACTAAGCACCTTTTACCACTCTGTCACCGGAAACGGAAGTCATCTGTTACTAAACTTGTAGTTATCCGATATGTTACCAGTTAGTGCAGTAGATGGACCTCCATTTGTAGCAAATTGACTAAACATTTTTTTACGTGTAGATTCATTAAAAGCAGTAAGAGGTCATAGCAGTAAGATCTAAGATGTGAGTAGATATTGTTTTTAGAATGGTCTAAAGTAAAATATACTTATACATGCATTCAGTAGAATGTAGTGAAACTTCTTTAGATATATGTGCTTAAATCTATGTAGATTTCTTTAAAGATCGACATTTACGCAGATATGCTTGGATACACTTAAATATCCGTGGATATTTTGAGATCTGTTTAGACCTCTTTTGCTATTTTAAGATCTGTTTGGATATACTTAGATATAGTGAGATCTCTTTGAATGTCAGATCTGTTTGGATCCGCTTGGATCGCGCCAAAATTTGGATCCAAGCATATCTGACTGTTTGGATCCAATCATATATGCTTGAATCTAAACATTTTTTATCGGGTGGTGTGGTTTGAATTTAAAAAAATCATAATTATGATACTTGGCAGCACCGCAATATTAAATACATTGCAGCGGAACACCGCGGTGCAACACACGGAGGGCTGAAGATTGAGCACTTAATATTAATTTTAAAGATATCCTTTTTGAGTTTTAATTTTTCCCATTAAAAAAGCATGTACACCGAATAACATTTTTCTTTCATTGCTATAGCTTAGCCAGATTTTAAGCTGTCGTTTTTAAAACAGTTTATATTTGTAGAGTATTTGTTACTTTCTGAGTAAAATAATTTTCTGAGTGTGTAAAATGATTTTCCTCTAACTTAATCCATGTCAATTGTATCAGCTCCAAATGACAATTTATTAACTTTCCGCTAAAAAAAACAATTGTGTTCGAAAAATTTGGAAAGTTATTGTTTTCACCCCAATTTTGGAAAATTGAGATTTCATCAGATGTCGACGTTTTGAGGTCCTAGGAAACTATTCTGACTATATTTAGGATTAGTCTGAATGTCTGATTGCATGTGTGGTAGGATGCTTTTTTTGCGACTATTTTTAACTTCCTACTGAGTAACTCGATGATTTTCAAAAAATTGGCGAAGTCTCCACTCCGATTTGGGAAAATCGAAATTCCGGCAGATGTCGACGTTTTGAGGTCCTAGGAAGCTGTTGTGACTGTTTTCAGAATGATGTCCGTGTCCGTGTCCGTGTCCGCGCGTGCGCGCGCGCGCGCGTGTGTGTGTGTGTGTGAACTCTTTATAACTTTTTAACTAAGGAACTGATTTGGATGGTTAAGGCGGCAATCGAAAGAGCTTGTTGGCCATTAACTTTTCTTAAAATTTCAGATCATTTGATGAAGTAGACTCGAAAATATTGGCGAGTTGCGAAAAAAAAAATTTTTTTTAGTTTTTTATTGGGTTATTGGAAATCTCTTGCGATAACAGAACCACCGTGGCTCGCGGATAGTCTAAACAGATGACGACGCATGTGACCCATGCCACAACGATTCTCTCATAGGGAAGCTGAGATGCAACGTTAACACTTTGATAAATGTACTTAGTGAAAGAGCAGCAGGATCAGTTCAGTTGATCACAAGATCTCAAAGAGCACGAAACTCTGTACAATTAACTGACTGATTCGCCTGTCTCCATCGGTTTAAAGGAATAAAACCTAAAATTGAACTTAGATGTAAATCGTTGTCTAAGAACCTTAAAGGGGTGAGCGCTTACTAGCTGTTCCATCCTCCCTTTGCTCAGAGCGCTAAACAGCAATTTGGGCTCCTTCACCACCTATCATAACAACTTTTATGCTTCGAGGCCGATGAAGCAAAAGGTCAGGACGTGCAGTACAGTTCGGTCGCGGGATTCAAGGTGTCATCGCGGACCTCACCAAAGGTCGTCTGATAATTATATTTGAGGAAGGCCTTGTTGAGCCTTCGAGCTCGTGTGTTGTTGAACCTTCGAACTCTTATGTTGTTGAGCCTTCGAGCTGTGGTGATTGCTCAACCAATTGAAATTGCTTTCCCCTACAAAGGAACTAAGTCTTCGGGGCTCGGCTTGTTAGCTCTTAGAGGAGTAATCAAAGGGATTATTTGGGCCGAGTTATGGGGCTAATCGTCACCATGATAAGTCATTAAAACTTTTTTTGCATAAAAATAAAGAAGGTTAACCGCTGACGCACCTGGGGTCTATCGATACCCTAACAAAGTCAACCTGGTCAATTTAAAAATATTTTGTCTAATAAATAGATAAGCCAGAATGTAACACGTGAATATTTTTGAAACAATTGAACTAAACAATTTCAAAATCTGATCAGCTATCAACGCGTCAATTATCGCCTTGGCTATCTCAATCGATTAATTTATTTGAGAGATATCGCGGGAGAAACAAATGGTAAAAAACAGTAATTTACGAATATCTTTGAGACAAATCAACCAAACAATACCAAAATCTGACCAGCTCTGGAACTCAATGAAATGCGTCAATTGCCGCCTGAACTATTAAAATCGGTTGATTCGTAAACGAGATATTGTGGCAGTAAGAAACGCTAAAAAACAAGTTTTTCCAAATATCTTCGAAACGACTGAACAAATCGATTTTAAAATCTAATCAGCTCTAGAACTTAGAAAAACTCGTCGATTGCTTCCTTAATCATCTAAATCGGTATTTTAGTTCAAAAGATATCGACGTCAAAAAGTTTGAAAAATAACATTTTGTGTTATTTTTCTATCACAAATTATTATATAATGTACTAAAATGTACTCTAAATCATGCTTACTCTTTGTTTTTATAGTCTCTTTGGATGACAATATACAATAACGTAACTAGTTCTTTAATTCGAATCATATTATCGACTAAAGAATTTGAAAAACACCGTTTTTGATATTTTTTCCAAATATTTCATATACTTACGCTCTGATCTGAGTCAAAACTTATTGCAATCTTTACTTTGATCACTTATATTGATTTCTGACGAAATACATTTATTTTATTGAATATAGTTAGGGAAAAAAATTTTAAATAACCCCTGTTTATTGGTGATATCCGATTCATCAATTTTTAAATTTTAACATAAAACGTAACTTGTTATAACTTGGAAAGCTCTTGAAAAAAAAATTGTATGGAAGAGAATTTGAACACTGAAGAGAAATACAGATTAATGAGTCAAAAAAGTAGACTAAGAAATGAGAGGATTCGGATGGATGATGATGAAACAGAGAGACAGAGCGAGATCAGGTCATGAATGCGGCAGGAAGCAGAACAGCTAAGGCAGGAAGGCTACCAGGAGAAAGTAGGATACTATAACGTATACCGTGCTGAAATTCCCCGACGGAGACGTGGAACAGTCCAAAATCGTATGTAGCTACCCACGTGATAAATAAATGATAAGAAAAATAATATCAAAGGATAATAGATACTGAGATCAAAGTATAATAAAATAATAAATTTAAACAAGTGTTAACTTATAAATAATAAATAATTAGTGTGCCTGAACCGGCTCCTTAGGCTGGGTTAGTGCACGCAGGCGCAAGACCGTTTACTCAAACGGACAAAAATTATTCAGAGGGAATTTACGAGGGGAAATCCGAGCAAGCGACTTGTGGCGAAGCGGATAGACACTCGAGTGACACAATGGAAATTAAATAAGTAATGGAAAATTGTAATTAAATAGTAGATAATTACATACAAATGATAAATAAGATCAGGAAAAATGCGATGAAACAGTAGGAAAAGACCCAGAGGAAAATAAATAGTAAATTTTCCCTGACAGCTGTTGGTTTCCGAGTTTTAATTTATAACAATAGTAAAATAATAATGTTTCACAATATTTAGTTTTTATTAAACTATTAACAATAATACCTGGTTACCGTCAAGAATACAATTAAAGATCGTTATAAATTTCCACCACTGGAGGTAGTTTTTATCGCACCATAATCGCAGTACCAAAACAAATTATATAGACTCAATAAACCAAAAATAAATACAATTTAATTTAATTAATAATATCGATTTTAATATTACATAAAAGAAACAATTATTTCATTTAAATTTTCCTAGAATAATAAATAATAACAATATTTTTATTTCATATTATCTCTCGGCACTTATGAGAGAGAGAAAGATACGGAATTTTTAATTCTCACTCACACACAAATAATAAATTTTTCTCTGTTAAAATAATTTATAATTTCAATAAAAAAATTTCAATAATAATTTCGACCGCTGGGGTGAATAAATCAATCGGATCGTTCCCGGCCCACAGCTGACTCTCGAACCAACTCGTCTACCAATGGGTCCCACAATGCGTTCTTGCCATTGTCCCGGTCCATCAGCCACCTCACCCGGTCTCGAATGACCTCGTCCGACCCATGATGATTCAACCATCGACTGGGCAAATAGTCACGCTGCGCCGCCACGTCCACGTTCTCGGGGATAGCTGCCAGTTCCGCGGCCAACGGTGTGGGTTCAGGCTGCTGCTCCGCGTTTAGTTGCCCCGTTGGGAGATCATCCCCATTTCCACCGCGCATTCTCCTGCACGCATCCAATAATGTGATAGACTCGTTTCAAATTTCTCGCCAAGACTCCATTTTTCACTCGAATTAATAAACCAAATTAACAAAGAAATAATAAAATCAAACTCTGTGTGAATAATGGGACTAAGTAATTAATGTAATAAAGTCCGGTGGACTCCTTAGTAATAAAATAATTATAAGTGAAGTAAAACCCGATGGGGTAAAATTGGTTGTGATTAATAAAATTGTTAATTATATTAATAAAAGTATTGTGTAATAAATTCAGTTCCTCATCCTTTCTCACTCTTATAAAATTCAACGACCCTGAAATTTTCTAAATTTGACATGTCCGGTTCTGGAAGGCAGAGTCATCTTCCAGTGGCACCCTTATTAAGATCAATTAATAAAGGGGCCAAATTTGGCAAGGTTGAAAATTACCCTGTTACAATAGATATATCTATATCTACCGGCAACGTTTAACAACGTTGTTTATGAATTGCTATATATATATATATATATATATATATTGTGACCGAGGATTAGCTCGACTGAAATCCGTCAGTTGAACTATTCGCGCACAATCTCGTTGACGTACCTGATTCGGCTGCTGCAGTTGTTGGGCGCCAGGTGATGTCTCAATCACCGAATTCGATACTCGGACGCAGGCGGCTCAGGGTGGCGGATCGGGAATAGGGTAGGCACTTACAATTATCGTCAAATAACTTACAGTCAACTAGACAATTCTATAGTATATTTAACATCAAGTAAATTAATATAACAAATCGATGACAATTAAAGTTCGGTAGTATTGCTCGACTGACTTGACACTCTAGTCAATTCTTATTGTAATCTAGCCGGGTTCGGCAAGTGACTCGATATAATGTAAACATCTACAAATTTTACTATCACAACGTACTGACTTATGCTATTTATTCTAATGACTCGAAATAATCAGTGTAACAACACGTAAACTCCGGGTATCCCGCGATTCGCAACTTAGCGGCCAAGTGATGTCAATTCCCTTGACTTAACACCCGTCGGTAAATCGGATTACTACGTTAATTAACGTCCAAATGTTTACTTAACTACTAGGCTGATAACGGTTATACTACTCAGAATACAAAGAATCGGAACGGCAAATAACGAGACTCGCAATGCGCGGTAAACAACTATCCACTAAGGTAATTCACAAGTAATCATATCAATTTTTTAAAAAAAAAACAACAGAACAATTGTACCAGCGGGATAAGTCGAGTTGTGAACGCCTGACCCACTATAAGATTTAAATCTGTGGAGTTACACCACTCTTCGGCTTCAACTCGAGTTATCCCTCGAAACAAATTTGGTAGACTCGCTCACCGGTCGATGATCTTGAAGTCCTGCTTCCTCGTGGCTCCACGTGGTCACTAGGGTTAATTGGCTGGCCGGCAACGACGTCAAAATAATTCCGCCAAAAACCGGAAAACTCCACCCAACAATTAAACTCGTTCTGCAGTCCTGGTGTGGCGACCAGGATTAATCGTCAACAACCCGAATTTATTTTCCGAAGTCGAAGTATTTGTAAAAAAAATTAGTCACAAGCAATTTTTAGTACTCGAAGCACGTGTCAGTTAACTCGAGGTACGATCCAGAATGGCGTCGTCTGTTTTTCTTCTTAGGTTCCCGCCTTTAGTTCCGGGCTTCCTCACTTGGCGGCGCGTCGATACGGCCTCAACCAGGCAGTCATCTCCATTGTGACGGTCAGTTTCAACTTCCACTGAGACGGTCGGTCACTTCAATGTCACTCCGGTTTTTCGGGTAATTACTCGATACATGCTACTATCTGCTGTGAATTCATTTGCTCTAGCTGTTCGTGTGCCTTAACTAGGCTGTTCGAAGATGTTAGTCGTCCAGCAGGCGAAAGCACGATCCGCGGTCAACTTCGGACATTTCCGCTAGCGGTAATTTCCAGAGGTCGTCATTCGGCTGAGACTAGCTGCTAACTCCTTGGGCCGTGCGATGACGGTCCGCGACTCAACCATTTCCTCTTGGGCTCTGGTGACCCGCAAACGAGTACCTATCTTACAGCTAATAAGACCAACTTAAACTACCTTAATTCCTAATTACTTGATACTATTATAACTAGGACTAATTTTGCGAGTCTCGGATCTTTCTCGTACCACGCTGCCAACTGAACGAATTAATTACTTAAAGCGACGCGGGAAAGTCATTCAAAAGTCGGGATCGGCCAAGTCAAAATACGATAGCTGTCACAATAAATATAACCTTACATTAATTAAACAATAATGTAGGAATAATAATAAAAAAAAATTACAGATTATTAAGTAAAGTAACCACGTGTCGGCGTCGAATTCTGTAGTGAAATTTTAAAATGTCACAACACCCCTCCCCAGACGTCGACACGGGGAACCAGTCTTAATTTATCTCGATCACTGGTACTTTGGACGAACACACCCTTCACCTTCCGGATGCTGTAACCAATACCACTAAGATTACCCATCACCACATAAGTAATATCAACAATAACGTAACACCAACAATACCAAAATAATTACTTTTATTAGTATTATCCGTCTTCTCGGTCTGTACTACATACTATCTGAGATCGGGCTTACATACTATTACCCAACAGGGTGTACACGCCGTTATCGGCTATCATAACATTAACAAAGAAGAAAAAAAAAATGATAAGGTAAGAAAATACAAAATAAAAAAAAATAAATGCCATGTATATGGCTGTCGAAGTGACACCTCGGGGTTCCGTCCCTCTGGGTTACTTGAGCCCGTACAGCTTCGGGTTGCAGTAAGGGCACTCTTCTGTTCTGACCCCCTGTTGGTTACAACTGCCACAACGGGTTCCCCGCCGAAACGGACAGACTCGCGCCGAATGGTCCACGCTGCAGTTCGGACACAGCGCGTACCGAGTACGGGGAAAACTTGGGTTCTCTTTAAGTTGCCGAGCTAACTTCTCCGCATTCTGCCGGGATAGCTTCGGTGGCACGTCGGGCAGGACCATTGGCGGAGGATGGCTGATTATCAGCTCGACTGCCTCCAATACTTGGTCCCGATAATGTTTCCGGTACAGTCCACACTCTGGACACGGGTATGGCGCCGGAATCGGTCTTGGCCAGCCTCGTGTGGGCATGGCCGCAGCGCGCAATTTAGCCAGCGCACGGTCCCGTGCCGATGGCCTTGGCGGTGGTGATGGTCGGATGGCAATGACTCCCATGCGCCGGTACCGGTCTTCATACTCCTCGGCGATGGCGGCATTAACCGCGGAAGGGTCCTGGAGTTGCATCCGTTGCAACACTGCCCTGAGATCGACAGGCTCCATCATTAATCTGTAAATAAACCCATAACCAACGTTCATGCAATTAATACACACAACAGTCACCATCACACGTGCAACTCGAGCCTCGCTATTCATCTAATCCGTCATCGCTATCCGGTCTGCGAACTAATTTTAGTTCTTTAACGTGTTGTCGACCTGCGGGTCGGCCTCGAGCATCGGTTAGCTCGTATACGACGGGTGAAACCACGTTTGATACCGTATACACTTCGGACGAGAATTTACGTGCTAATTTTGATGAGAACCGTTCCGCACCGCGGGATAAAACGTGTTGTCGGACACGTACCTGA
Source organism: Microplitis demolitor (assembly GCF_026212275.2). Taxonomy (NCBI): domain Eukaryota; kingdom Metazoa; phylum Arthropoda; class Insecta; order Hymenoptera; family Braconidae; genus Microplitis; species Microplitis demolitor. The sequence continues at coordinate 15,394,981 of NC_068550.1, read as the reverse complement.
TCACCTACGGCAAATCGGACATCCCGGTGATGTCGGTTATAATATCGGGCCTGTCGTTCGAAGCAACGACCTAAATTATCCGCAATCAAGTCGTGTAGTTGCGAGAGTCGGTTAATTCGATTTAACCACGCGTCGGTATCCGGACACGGAATGTCCGGAGCGCCTTCTAGCATACGTCGATAATACTTCGGGGCCTTCGGTTGCCATCCATAGTTCAGCATAGCCGGTGATACGTGTAATGAACTATGAACCGCGGTATTGTACGCATGGCGAAACTCGTGGACATGCTCGTCCCATAAACGGTGATCTAATTCAACGAACGATATAATCATAGTCTTTAAGACCCGATTAACCCGTTCTACGGGGTTTGCCTGAGCATGGTACGGTGGAATTCGGGAATGGCGAACGCCATACGCTGCAGCGACTTCTTCCATTAATTTATTCGTAAATTCCGTACCGTTGTCGGTCAGCAATACTTCCGGACACCGGAATCGGTGAACGATTAATTTATCGAACTCACGAATGATATTCGGCCCGTCAGCCTTCTTCAGAGGTACCAATTCGATCCATTTCGTGAACAAGTCCTGAAATACGAGCATGTATTTATGATTGGATTTACTAAGTGGAAATTCCATGCAGTCCGCTGCAACTACCGTCCACGGTGTCGTTACTACTCGTCGTCTCATTAATCCTGCGGGTTGTTGTTGCGATACTTTCGATGTCTGACATACTTCACAATCACTGACGAATTTCCGAACGTCCTCGTTCAGGCCTGGCCAATAGTAGTCCACCGCTACTCGATCCACGGTTTTCTCTATGCCCAGGTGACCTGCACGAGGCGGACAGTGATTTTCTTCGATTATGCCCTCGCGTGCGAGTTTCGGTGGTACCAACTTCCACGCATCCAAGTCTTCCATGACTTGGCCGATGAGTGTATTCGGTTGATATTTGTACAATCGGTCGTCCTCCACTCGCCAGTATTTCCATCGGTCGGGTGATTCAAGCACTTCTCGCTTACGTCGGGCATACCAGTCGTCAATTAACTCCGCTGCCGGAATGTCGTCGTCTAACGCCAATGGAGCATCAACCGCTGCGATCGCGGTTATGACCTCGTCGGTTTCTTCATCCTCGTACATACGGGACAACGCATCGGGTACAACATTCAGTGAACCCTTTCGATATTCAATCGGGAACTGATACTCGGCCAGTCGCATTGCCCAGCGACTTAAACGGGGCGTTTTGCTTTTCAAATCACGGAGCCATCTGAGACTGCTGTGGTCCGTTATCACCTTGAACTGATACCCTTCCAAGTACCGTCGGAAATGTTCACATGCCCACAAGACGGCAAGACATTCACGTTCGGTGGCTGAATAGTTCCGTTCAGCTCGGTTCATTACGCGACTCGCATAGGCGACGACTCGTTCTTCGTCTTCGTGCTGTTGGGTCAATACGGCACCCAATCCCGTTGCACTGGCATCGGTCTGCAACACGAACGTTTTCGAATAATCCGGACATGATAAAACCGGAGCCGTTGCTAATGCAACCTTCAATGATTCGAACGCGGACTCTTGTTCCGGACCCCAGTTCCATCGTACTTTCTTGCTCGTGAGGCGTGTTAATGCTTCAGCGATCGTTGCGAAGTTCGGAATAAATCGGCGGTACCACGAAGCCATACCAATGAAACGACGTAGTTTCTTCATGTTAACCGGTCGCGGAAATTCCACCATCGGTTTTATTCGATCTAGGTCAACCAACAGACCCTTTTCATTCACCCGGTAACCCAAGTAACAGACTTCGTTGGTACAGAATTCGTATTTATCGACGTTAATCTTCAGATTGGCCTTCTTCAAAGCGTCGAAGACCTCATTAAGAACTTCGAGATGTTCTTGGAACGTTTCGGTAACAATAATCAGGTCGTCAAGATAACCGAATACCCGTAGGCCACGTCTCTGGCCTAACATGGTGTCAATGAGCCGTTGAAAGTGTGGTGGCGCACCGGCCAGTCCAAATGGCATGCCGACATATTGGAACATACCTCTTCCTGGTACACAAAACGCGGTATATTCCCGACTATCGGGATCCAGTTTTACCTGGTGGTATGCGTGTTTTAAATCGATCTTTGAGATGAATTTGGCACCACTTAATTGGTCCAAAATCCAGGTCATTAACGGTAGGGGGTATGCACATGGTTTCGAGATTTCGTTCAAGCGTCGGAAATCCAAACACATGCGATACTCGCCGGTCGGTTTCCGGACCATAATGATGGGATTGCACCATCCGCTGGTTGACGGTTCAATTATGCCCGCCGCGAGTAGTTCGTCGACTTGTCGGCACATTTCCTGTTCGATGATCGGTGAAGTCGGATAATTCCGTTGTCGGATTGGCTCATGGCCTTGTACGTCGATTTTATGGGTCATGAGCGTTGTGAACGTCGTTTCACCGGTGTATCGGATATCCGGTAATCGTCGGGTCAAGAGTTCGTCAAGGGCAGCTTTTTGGTCGGGAGATATTTCCATTATAGCGGCGATTTCGGAGTCCGGAAGCCACCTCTTGGCTTGCCAGTCGAATATGTCGGACCCTCGGGTTGACCACCATTTACCGGTCGCTCCCTCGAATCCAATACCGAATGTCTTAATGGCATCCATGCCCAAAATCATGTCGTATGATAAAGTTGGCACTACCCGTATCTCCAGTGGCATTACTGCGTTGTTGATGCCCACTGGTAACGTCAGAACCGAACTCACGGTCATGAGTGACCCATTGGCCACTGCAGCGGTTCCTATCGGCGTTAGGCGCACTCGGGTGCCCAATTTACGTACCCATTCGTGCTCGTATATCTCTCGAATATACGTTATGGTCGCACCGGTGTCTAATAAGGCGTTCATCGTAACGTTTCCAATCGTAACCGGTATGTACAGTCGTTTGTCGGTGTCTTTAGTCTGCACGGGGCAGACTTCTTCAGCCACTTCACGTAGCGTTCGTTGTTTATCGTCCGGCGTGGCGCTTCGTTTGGACCGTTTGATTCGTTGACTCGGGTTCAGGGTTGTCGCTAGCCGTGTTACCGGTGGTATAGCGTCGGGTACTTGATCACTCACATGTGGTTCGATGTCGATGGCGAATATGTCGGGTAGCGGAACGATTTCGTGTTGTACTTCTCGTACAACCGACCTCAAGGTCCGTTCCTCGCCGGTGATCAGCGTTGGACCTATTGTGGCTGACCCCCCTGGGCGTTTCCCGACTGAGCTTGCTGCCAATGGGCACAACTCAGGCAACCGGGTGTAACTGCATCCTCGGTTCCGCAACTGCGACAGTAATTATCCCGTAACGGGATCGGACACGTAGCTTGTCCGTGACCTTCCCGTTTATAATTGAAACATTTACCTCGCCGTTCCATGGCAATGGTAAACGGCCGGGGTGTATTAAATCGACGCAATACCGGTGGCTGATTTCCCGATCTCGGTAGGTCGCGCGCATATCTCGTCAGTCGATCTTGGTTCGGACGGTCTTGATCCCGGTTTCGGGGTGGCGATGTCGATGCACGGCTGTTCGGGTTGTTCGGTGGGGACCCATTGCGTGGGCTCTGCTGCGTAAGCGCGGCGACATAGGACTTGGAGGCCTTTTTCTGGGTCGTATTGTCGTATCGTTCCGGATGATACGCAAACTCGGGTACCACACTTTCATTCGGTGGCACAGGTACTCTCGGTTGACGTCGGTTTCGGGGACTGTCAAACTCGCCCACTAATTCATACAAGTGATCAAACGACAGAAAATCACCTCGCCGGATCACGGCGTGATAATCAGATCTTAGCCCGTTGAAGGCGAAGTCCAACTGGAATTTAAGGGGCATCGGATCGGATACGCGAGCCCACATGGCTAATACAGCGTCCAGATAGTCCAATCCAGACTCCAACGGACCCTGGGTGCGATTAACGGCTTCCCCCAATTTTCTGCATTCCACAGCAGGTTCACCAAATCGTTTTCGGAGCTCGTAGCAGAACTGGTCATAGTTGCCAATCCTGTATTTCTTGTGTGACCACCACGTTTTGGCCACACCGGAAAACAGTATCGGTACACACGCGAGCACATCGGCATCACTCAAGCCACAGGTGTCTCGGCATTCTTCCAGCCGACTTAGAAATGTTTCCACCCGGTCTGATGCCAGCCCAGAGAACTTAATGTTCCATTTAGCCACTCGTTCATACATCCCAGGTTGGTAATGTACCTCTCCCACACGTAAGGTCGTCGTCTGCTGGTGGTGGTGATGTTCCGGGCGATTAATCGGAGATACGAACGGATGATACTCCGGTAGTGGTCGAGGTTGGAACGCCACGTGTGTCGAATTTGCCGCTGGTGGCCCGTTTCCTTGTGGCCTCGGACGTGGCGGGCTCACTATCGGTTGGTTCAGGGGGCCGGTAGGTAACCCCGTGGCCATCACAGGTCCCATAGTAACCGTACGAGGCGGTACGCGGTCAGTATGAGCTGTATTGATCATTAATAACCCAGAAGGGGTATTTGTGACGGTCGTAATAGGTGTGGTGGTTACCTGTATAGTCGTTACCACCGCTGTTCGATCCAGCCCCCGCACACTGCGCTCATATGCAGCCAATACCTCGCGGTCGGGCAATGGCTGGTCTGCCGGGGTCCAGGGAGTGTCAGGATGTCGTTTCATCCGGAGTGCGCGGTACAGTCGGTCACGGCGGACTTCGTCGGTGCCCAGTGCACATGCGTTCAATGTCAGCAGGAACTCGCGGACCTGCATCGACGACAAGTCGTTGATCCAGTCGTATCCGGACTCGGATAACGCCGAACTTGGCGAGAGACCTTCCTGCTCCCGCAAGGCAGCCGCCGCTGCCTCCTCCTGACGTCGAAGGTCTTCGATTTGTCTGGCCATCTCGCGCTGAGCCACCTCTAACCGAATTCGCTCGGCTGACAGGCTAGCATGTTCAGCAATCATAACCTCAACTGCCGTTTGGGTCGTCTCGTTGAACCCCACTCTTCCCTGGTTACCGGGAGGAGTTGGTAGGTGCGGACCGTGGTGAATTACCACGTGAGGGGTGAGAGGTAGAGTTGGCGTCATCCTCGGCCCCTCTGTCGTTGTCGTTGGGGTGACGTGCCCCTCGTGCGGCTCGCCGTTGTCACTCATGTTCTCAATTTGTGCGAATATTCACGCAAGTACTACAAATTTCGGTTCCGCGGTCGAATTATAGTCGAATCGGAATTTAGCGTCAACCGGCTGTCAAGTTGGGGTCTCCGGTAGTCGATGTCCTACTTAGTAATCCGCACGAAATCTGAAATAAGTAAATTCGCGGTCGGGTATGAACGTCAGGTATTTTGACGTTAACCTGCGGTCAATTTCGGTTTAGTGGATCCGTGCCTTATTACCCTTTCGGGCCCCACGTTGGGCGCCAAATATGTGACCGAGGATTAGCTCGACTGGAATCCGTCAGTTGAACTATTCCCGCACAATCTCGTTGACGTACCTGATTCGGCTGCTGCAGTTGTTGGGCGCCAGGTGATGTCTCAATCACCGAATTCGATACTCGGACGCAGGCGGCTCAGGGTGGCGGATCGGGAATAGGGTAGGCACTTACAATTATCGTCAAATAACTTACAGTCAACTAGACAATTCTATAGTATATTTAACATCAAGTAAATTAATATAACAAATCGATGACAATTAAAGTTCGGTAGTATTGCTCGACTGACTTGACACTCTAGTCAATTCTTATTGTAATCTAGCCGGGTTCGGCAAGTGACTCGATATAATGTAAACATCTACAAATTTTACTATCACAACGTACTGACTTATGCTATTTATTCTAATGACTCGAAATAATCAGTGTAACAACACGTAAACTCCGGGTATCCCGCGATTCGCAACTTAGCGGCCAAGTGATGTCAATTCCCTTGACTTAACACCCGTCGGTAAATCGGATTACTACGTTAATTAACGTCCAAATGTTTACTTAACTACTAGGCTGATAACGGTTATACTACTCAGAATACAAAGAATCGGAACGGCAAATAACGAGACTCGCAATGCGCGGTAAACAACTATCCACTAAGGTAATTCACAAGTAATCATATCAATTTTTTAAAAAAAAAACAACAGAACAATTGTACCAGCGGGATAAGTCGAGTTGTGAACGCCTGACCCACTATAAGATTTAAATCTGTGGAGTTACACCACTCTTCGGCTTCAACTCGAGTTATCCCTCGAAACAAATTTGGTAGACTCGCTCACCGGTCGATGATCTTGAAGTCCTGCTTCCTCGTGGCTCCACGTGGTCACTAGGGTTAATTGGCTGGCCGGCAACGACGTCAAAATAATTCCGCCAAAAACCGGAAAACTCCACCCAACAATTAAACTCGTTCTGCAGTCCTGGTGTGGCGACCAGGATTAATCGTCAACAACCCGAATTTATTTTCCGAAGTCGAAGTATTTGTAAAAAAAATTAGTCACAAGCAATTTTTAGTACTCGAAGCACGTGTCAGTTAACTCGAGGTACGATCCAGAATGGCGTCGTCTGTTTTTCTTCTTAGGTTCCCGCCTTTAGTTCCGGGCTTCCTCACTTGGCGGCGCGTCGATACGGCCTCAACCAGGCAGTCATCTCCATTGTGACGGTCAGTTTCAACTTCCACTGAGACGGTCGGTCACTTCAATGTCACTCCGGTTTTTCGGGTAATTACTCGATACATGCTACTATCTGCTGTGAATTCATTTGCTCTAGCTGTTCGTGTGCCTTAACTAGGCTGTTCGAAGATGTTAGTCGTCCAGCAGGCGAAAGCACGATCCGCGGTCAACTTCGGACATTTCCGCTAGCGGTAATTTCCAGAGGTCGTCATTCGGCTGAGACTAGCTGCTAACTCCTTGGGCCGTGCGATGACGGTCCGCGACTCAACCATTTCCTCTTGGGCTCTGGTGACCCGCAAACGAGTACCTATCTTACAGCTAATAAGACCAACTTAAACTACCTTAATTCCTAATTACTTGATACTATTATAACTAGGACTAATTTTGCGAGTCTCGGATCTTTCTCGTACCACGCTGCCAACTGAACGAATTAATTACTTAAAGCGACGCGGGAAAGTCATTCAAAAGTCGGGATCGGCCAAGTCAAAATACGATAGCTGTCACAATAAATATAACCTTACATTAATTAAACAATAATGTAGGAATAATAATAAAAAAAAATTACAGATTATTAAGTAAAGTAACCACGTGTCGGCGTCGAATTCTGTAGTGAAATTTTAAAATGTCACAATATATATATATATATATATATATATATATATATATATATATATAAATATCTGGATATTTTTAAATATTTAAAAAAAGAGATATCCAACGATAATTAACAATAATTATTGATAACATATATCATGTATCATTCAGTTGGCGATTATAAATAAATTGATTTTACTCGCCGCGACGACCAACAACTACCGGGGGAGGTTATCACGTGAAAATATAAACGGCGAAAGAAATCCAAAGTACTTACTCAAAAATAATCCCCAGACAATCAAAAAAATATAAATTAATTCACCCGGTGAATTATAACTACAGCAATAATTTAGTTACTAATAATCCACAACTTATCAGCAATTTTATCTTTTTTTATATACTAGAACAGCGTCCGCACTCAATAACAGTCCGTATCCTTCTAATTTAATTACTCTATCCTCCACCTGTTGGTCGTCGCCCACATGGCGCGTTCGTCGCCCTTATTTATTATTATGATTATTTTTTCGAGCCCTGGGCCTAATTTCAATTAAAATATAAATTATAAAGATAATTTTTCGACACCTGAATGGTACATGAATAATTATTTAAGTGTATGAACTATTTATTCATACTATGTCTATATTTTCATCTTATCTAATAATTTAATTAATAATTCCTTTAGATCATGGAATTGACGTCGGGAATATAGCCTAGGTATTGATTTTCCCCTACCGGCCGTCAATATATTTTCCAAAACATCAAATGACATCCTTAATCGGATGACAAGTTTAATAAAAATAATATGTTAAACGAATGTTGGGGCATAATGTCACGCTGGATTATGCATCCCAACTGTTTCAAACTCATAAACAATAACCTATAACTAACAAAAATCAATAATTTGTATTTTCAAATTATAAAATAAAATCATTTCACACAAGTGCTCTCTCATACGCTGCGCGTATGCGCTAGCACTTAAAATGGACTGCTGTCTCTATCGGTGAAATGGCGGAATGCCCGCACAACTATTCAAATGCAAACGTAAAATTAAAATATTTAACTTACAACTAATTAAAATTAAATAATTTTGAATCGTTACATGAATATACAAAAAGTTGGAAATAAACGGAGTAACATGGAGATGGAATGAGAAGGCGGGAAATCTTGAAGAGGATCAAAAACAGGATTACTAGCAAAGACAGTTGCGAGGGGAATGTGAGGAGAAAAGGACACGCAATAAAAGGAGGTTACATAGGACAAAGGAAATCGAGGAAAAGTTAGGGAAGATGCTGTTCTGGAACATTACGGGCACAAATGAAGGAGAGAACAAGAAGGAGCTGTGGGAAAAATATGATATCGTATGCTGCGTCGAAACATGGGTCACGTTAGATAATGAGTGGAAACAAAGAAATCTATTAAGTGATAAATACGTACGGTGATCCGAGCCTGCCGTCAGAAATGAGAAGAATAAAAGAGGAAGAGCCAGTGGAGGGCAACTGGTAGGAATAAGAAAAAATCGGTCTGTCGGTTGACCCTGCGGGCCAGCCCCAAAACTTCCCGCCTATTTCGAGCTCCTTGAGCTCAGAAAATTGTTGTAGATACATTTTCTCTTCAAGCTCGAAAATACTTTTGTATGCCTTTGTTTTCGAAAGAAAACGTTTTTTACTATTTTTTTTCAAACGATATCTCTCGAACGAATAAACCGATTAAGACGTTCAAGGCGACAATCGACATGTTTTATTGAGTTCTATAACTGATCAGATTTTTGAATTGATTCATCAAGTCGTTTTTGAAATACTCTCATAATACTAAAAAAAATCGGTCTGTCGGTTGACCCTGCGGGCCAGCCCCAAAACTTCCCGCTGTTTTCGACCTCAAAGAGCTCGAAAACATTAGTGTAGATATATTTTCGAGCTCTTCGAGCTCGAAAATGCTATCACATGCAATTGTTTTTTTATGATCTTTTCAAGCTCTAAGAAGTTACCTGTTATGCTGAAATTTGAAAATTTAAGAATCGAAAATCATCAATGAAGCGGTTTTTAAAATTTAGTTCCTGATTTTGTTCAGTAAAATAAGTGTATTGAGGCAGAAATCAATGTCGGGGATCAAAATCAAGATTTAAATAAGTTTAAACTCATGTAAGAAACAATAAAATATGAAATATCCGATAAAAATATTAAAAACTACGTTTTATCGATTTTTTTGTTGATAATATGATTTAAACTGAAAACCAAGTTCGATGACATTATATGATCGAAAGAAACCATAAAAAAGATGAGTTGGTATGATATCAGGCACATTTTAGTACGTTATATTCTGATTTATCCGGAAAAAATAACATAAAATGTTATTTTTTTAACTTTCCAACGCCGATATCTTTTGAACTAATCAATCGATTTTGATAGTTGACGTGGTAATCGGCGCGTTTTATTGAGTTCTAGAGCTGATTAAAATTTGAAATCGATCGCGTCAGTCGTTTTGAAAATATTTAGAAAAAACCGTTTTTCACCATTTCTTTCTCCAGCGATAACTCTCGAACGAATTATCCGATTTTGATGTTTGAGGTGGCAATCGACGCGTTTTATTGAGTACTAGAGCCGATTAGATTTTGAAGTCGATCGTATAAGTCGTTTTTGAGAAATCAATAAAAAACTAAAAAAAAAAATTTTTTTTTTTTTCGTAATTCGCCAATATTTTCGAGTCTATTCTATCAAATAATCTGAAATTTTCAGGAAAGTTGAAGGCCAACAAGCTTTTTCGATTGCCACCTCAACCATCCAAATCGATTCATTAGTTCAAAAGTTACAAAGAGTTTACATACATACACACACACACACACACACACACACACACACACACACACACACACACACACATACATACACACACTCGGACATCATTCTGAAGATAGTCAGAATAGCTTCCTAGGACCTCAAAACGTTGACATCTGACGAAAACTCGATTTTCAAAAATCGGGGTGAAAACAATAACTTCCCGCAATTTTTGAAAATCGTCGATTTTCTTAGCGGGAAGTTAAAAAAGAGAGTAAAGAATAGATAGTAAGTGAGTGGGAATATGGATTCAAAATAACTGAGATTAAGAACGAAGGAGTAATAATTATCACAGCTTACAATAACGTAGGAATGAAAAAATTTGGGAAGGCGTGCAAAAAAGTGGTAGAAGAAAGCACGTATGAAAGAGAATATGTGATGGTGGTAGGGGACATGAACGCGAGAGTAAGAGAGGAAAAATTTGCCGAAGATGAAGAATTGGAGGACGGATACGCGGCCAGAAAATCTGAGGACAAAATTACTAATTGTGAGGGGAGAAAGTTCTTGGAAATGTGCAAGGTGTGTGGATTAAAAATTATGAACGGAAAAATTAAGGGAGATAAAGAAGGAAGACTGATGTTCACGAGAGGAAGCGAGGAAACGGGAGGTTCAGTGTTGGACCTGGTACTAGAGGTGGAAAGAGAAAAGGAGTATGTGACCAGACTCAAAATTCTAGAAAGAATTGAATCAGACCATCTACCTCTAGAATTCGAATTTAAGTGGGCTAAAGTCAGGGAAAAGGCAAATAATAATAAGATTACCAATGAAAATGAGGAAAAAACTGAAGTAGAGGATCTGAAAAGTATAGGAATAAGCAGACTAAGATGGGATAACATGATAGCGATGAGATATGGCAATGCTAGACTAAAGAGGCAGCAAGAAAAAAAAAAAAAGGAAGATTGTATGACATGGGACTGCATTGTAAAAGTGATTAGCGAGTCTGCGAGAGAGGCGGACATGATTAACAAACCAGGAAAAAAAACAAGTAAGAGAGGGAAGGAATGGTTTAACGAGAGGTGAAGCAGGCAAGAAGCAAGAAATGAAGAGTGGCAAGCCAAAAGTGTAAATAACAAATCTTTAAATGAGCAATAAGAGAAAGTGCAAAGTAGTGGAAACGAAAGATCAGAAATTTGAATCTGATTGTGATTTTTATAGTATGGTAAAAGAGTCTATGAAATTATTAATAATATTAATATATTATTTTTTATCTTTATATTTTATAAACAATTTATTCAAATATTTATTTTATTGATTTAATGTTAAGAAAAATTGTAATAACCGCAAGGTGAAGCAATGAATACTACTACTACTACTAATATTCAAATCGCAATTTACATTCTAATTGTAATATTTCCTTATTACTCATCACTCGACTATTTTTATTTTGTACTCTGTGCTAACTTGTGTGGTTGATGTCATCATTGAATCCACTCAGTTATGTATACAATCTCGAAAATCAACATCAAATTTTATTTGGGACTGCAGATCAATCAGTTCACGATAAGACTCGGCACTCGACTCGTTCCTATAATTTCTTGCTCGGTTCAAAATTATAACCAACATGTTGCATAGTAAAATTTGCTTGTGATTTTATAGTTTACATTATAAATAATTGTTATGTCTGTGAACTCTTAATTGTTAATAATTTAATCCTACTTTGCGCTCTCTATATATGTATTAATTCACGTGTACAGTGCCGTGTAAATTTATAATAAAACTTTACTCTATAAAAGCTCTATTGAAATCAATTTCATGTAAAATGTGATCTATTAATTAATTCCGTGATCAATTATGTACTCACTACTATTATCTGAGATATAATTCTATTGAACATAGACAATACACCAAATAGGTGATTTATTATTTCTTCCATCATCTCGATCCCGCAAATTAAATATTTAGTGTAATTTTAAGATAATATTCTACAAATTCATTCTTTATAAATAATAATCATTAAAAACTAATAAGATTTTTTGTTATCCATGAAACATTTAGTAATTTTTTCAACTTCCCACTAAAAAAGTCGATAATTTTCAAAAAATTTAGGAAGTTATTGTTTTAACGCTGATTTTTCACAATTGAGTTTTCATGAGATGTCGACGTTTTGAGATCCTAGGAAGCTATTCTGTCTATTTTCGGAATGATAGCCAAGTGTCAGTATATGTGTATGTGTGTGCCTGTACGTGCGTGCGCGCGTGCATGTGTGTGTGTGAACGGTCTATAACTTTTGAACTTATAAACCGATTTGAATGGTTTAGCCAGCGATCGAAAAAGCTTGTTAGCCACCAACTTTCCTGAAAACTTCAGATCATTTTATCCGGTAGACTCGAAAATATTTGTGAATTACGAAAAAAAAGAATTTTTTTTTTTAGTTTCGTTTCTATTCCTCAGAAACGACTTGAACGATCGACTTAAAAATTTAATCAGCTTGTAACGGGGTAAATTTGTATTTACCGCGTACAAGTTAAGTCAAAATAATCTCTAGTATGCGTAAGGTCGATCACGGATCTAACCACCCCGGGTATTCCGGGTAAGTTGCGACTAGTCGTCCGGAAGTGGAAATTTCAAATGCTAGAGCGTCAGTTCCCCCAATTAGAGCTAAGTAGAAGTCCGAAGACGCCCGAAGTCGTGTGGGGAGCGAGTAATTATATACGCAAGATGGAACGAGAAATGACATTAGTGACCGGACCAAACGGACCTAGTCGAGTCGAGAGTAGAAGATCAATAGCTGAAGAGACGCCACCATAAGACGCCATTATTAGACGCTACAAATTATCAGGTAAATTTGTTTAATTGAGACTTAGTTTTATAACTGTAGAACCAAGCGATAAATCCCAAAATTGTATTACAAGATACCAGGCAGGTAGCCGGTACCTTATGGTAACAATACTGATTGCGTCTGAATAGCAGGTTGAAGGAGAGTACGGAAATCAGTAAAGGCTAGAGTAAGAGCGAGGAAACAGGAGTTGAAACGAGACGAGACAAAACTACCAGGACGAGACTAGAATAAAACCAGGACGAGACAAGGAAAATTCTGAACGAACACCACGACGAGAAAGAGTTGGAGCAATTTTGTAAAAGTATTTTTATTAATTTATTTCAGGCAGGAAACCGGAAAAATTAATTAAGTACGTAGTCATAAGTCTGGTATCATCGCGTCTAAATTAATTGTCCGTTATTAAAAATTAATGAATTAAACCAGAATTGACAATGAAATAATTAATTAATTAACGCCAGGTAGGTAGCCGGAGCTATTACGTTAGTACAATATTTCCAGGCAGGTAGCCGGAAATATTCTAGAAGTTTCCAGATGAATCGTGGAATTCACGCAAGAGAAACTGTCGAATCTGGTCATAGTTGCTAGTCGATAATATTAATTAATTATAAGTAAGTTAAATAATAAAGCAATTTAAATAATTATAAATAAAATTAACAGTAAATTGTCTCGCTAAAAGTTACAAAGAAAATTAATAATAGTTATTGTGATAATAAAAGTACTTGAAAAGAGCACGTGGAAAATGTATAAATTGAATCGGGTGAACTTTGAGTTTGAATATTTTGGTAACGTATTAATGAAATTACTGAGTAAAAAGTCTTGGTTATTGAGTTAAATTATTAAGTAATAAAAGTGATGAAAGGAATAATAAGAATTAAGGAAAATTAAGGTTAAATGATCAATTAATTAATAATTATTTTATTTCTCACGTTAAGTAATTTATTTAAATTTGCGGGAAAATTATTTTAACTAAGTGTGTGTGAAAAATAATTCCAGGGGACTGATTGAGTGTGTGAGTAAAATAATCAGGATTTGAATGATAAAATTTACTGCAGTATTAATTAAATATCGCGAAGGTTAAGAGATTTTTAAAAGAATTGTGTGTGTGAGTGTATGGAAAATGCCAAAGGTAGTTGGCCAATTTTAATAAGGAAAATATTGTGGATAATAATTAAATTAGGTTTAAGTGTAATATTGCGGATCAATAAATAAGGTTTAGAAAAAGTTCTAAGGTTTATAACGATTATAAGGTATCTAAGGTTCATAAAAGGTTTCTAAAGTTTATATAAGTTACAAGGTTAATAAATTATAAGGTTTAATAAATATAAGGTTTATAAGTGATAAAGGTTTATAAAAGGTTATAAGGTTTAATGAAGTTATAAGGTTTATAAAAGGTTATAAGGTTTATAAAATAAAAGGTCATAAGGTTAAAGGGTTATAAAATGAAAAGATTAAAATTGTCAATTTAATATTATAATTATGTATAAATTATCCTTCCTCATCCTTCTTCCTCGCCCTTCGATAAAAGGACGAACAAAGCGCGAAAACAACGGGAAGTTTTGGGGCTGGCCCACAGGGTCAACTGACAGACTAATTTTTTTTTTATTTTTAAAGCTTAGCAGCATTTTATGGTATAATCTTGTTAAAAAACGGGATTTTCTCAGATTTAAATGCTCTACCAAAGTGCCTAATGTCGCGAAGTCCTAACTAATACTGGTGTGGTAGTAGGGACCGCAAAACCGAATGTTTTCTTGGATTTTTGTTTTTCTCTTATTATTTCATAAACAACAAACCTACAAAAAAACGTAAATGATAATTTCATAGGAAATTTAGTTTTCTACATGAAAGGTCCTTAGCACCGAATCACTAAGATTTATATTTTCTGAGATATTAGTTATTGTAGTTTACGTAGCATTGAATTTCCATAAAATGTCAAATTAAATCGTAGAAAATATTGACATTTTTATTTTTATCATAATTTTAATTAGAAATTTCTTATTGATCAAGTTGCAAATTTAGAGAAAAAAATTATTTAAATAAGTTTTTTCGAAGTTATTTTATTTTTAAATAAATATCTCATATAATTCACACCTCACTATTTGAATTTATCATTTAATAATTCAATACCAATGCAATTCTAGCTAAGCATATATTGTGTATTATCATAACGGAGAATATGAGATGCCTCTTTGTTACTTTGTAATATAATACTGATTAATTGCTGTTTACTTTTACTACTCTAGTAATACCACTGATCTTTTAATACTTCAATGACTACTATCTCAGAAAATATCAATCCTAGTGATTCGGTGCTAAATACATTTTTTTGTACAAAATTGAATTTCCAAGCAAATCATCATCTACATTCCTTTTGTAGGTCTTGCTGTTTATGAAATAATGAGAGAAAAAACAAAAATCCTATAAAAAAAATTCGGTTAAGCGGTCCGTACACTGAGAAAAAAAAACTTTTTTCAAGTATATAAATGTTTGTACACTACCGAGTGAATATTTGTTTAATCTTAGTAAAAATGTGCTCCAATCAAGTATATTTTCTTAAAATAAGTATCGAAATTCTTAAATGAAGAAAATATTACTCGGTTGAAATACATATTTATCATTATTAAGAATATTATTTGGTTGTATAGTACCGAGTAAATATTTTTTTAAATTAAGTATTTATACTTGGGAAAAGTCTTATGTTCTCAATGTACTACCCCACGAGTATGAGTTACGACTTCGCGACGATGATCACTGTTGTAGAGCATTTAATTCTGAGAAAATCCCGTTTTCGGACAAATTTATACTATAAAACGCCGGTGACCTATAAAAATTTGTAAAAAATCGGTCTATCAGTTGACCCTGCAGGCCAGCCTCAAAACTTTCCGCTGTTTTCAAGCTCGCTGAGCTCGCAAATACTTTTTTATGCCGTTGTTTTCGAAAAAAAAAAAAAAAAACGTTTTTTACCATTTTTTCTCCAACGATATCTCTCAAACGAATTGACCGATTGAGGTGGCAATCGACGGGTTTTATTGAGTTTTGGAGCAGATTAGATTTTGAAACCAGAATTTATCCAGTCGTTTTTGAGAAATTTCAAAAAATCAAAAAACAATTTTTTCTTAATGCTTTTGCTTACAGTTTCTTTTGAACAAATAAACTGATTTTGATAGTCAAGATGGCATTCGACGCAGCTTATAAAGTTTCAGAGCTGAGTAGATTAGGGAATTGATCCATCCAGCCCATTAAAAGTTATCTAAAGAACACCTTTTTAAAAAAATTTTATTTTTGGAATGTTTTTGACCATCAAAAGTTACAGATATTTACATACGTACGTATGTACGTACATACACTCGGACATCATCGTGAAATTAGTCAGAATAGCTATCTAGAACCGCAAAACGTCAAGATCCGATAGAAATTCGGTATTCGAAAATCGGACCAAAACCAATAACTTTCTGAATTTTTTTAAAATTTTCAATTTTCTTAGTGGGAAGTTCAAAAATCTGGGCGTCGATTGGCTCTGCAGGCCAGCCCCCAAAATTTCCCGCTGTTTTCGAGCTCAAGGAGCTTGAAAACACTAGTGTGAGTATATTTTCAAGCTCTTCGAGCTTTAAAATGCTATTCCATGCAATTTTTTTTTTTATGATCTTTTTAAGCTCTAACAAGTTACGTTTCATGCTAAAGTTTAAAAATTTAAGAATCAAAAATCATTTATGAAGAAGCAGTTTTTAAATTTTGATTCCCGATTATGATCAATAAAATAAATGTATTGAGGCAGAAGTCAATGTCAGTGATCAAAATCAACATTTAAATGAGTTTTGACTCAAGTCAGAGCTATAATATGTGTAATATTCAAGAAAAATATTAAAAACTTTGTTTTTGCCATTTTTTTTTTTTTTGATCCTATGATTTAAGCTAAAGAACAATTCAGATGACATTATATGATGATCGAGAGAAACCATAAAGAGAACGAGTTGGTATAATTTCGGACACATTTTTGGACATTGTATTATGATTCATCCGGAAAAAATAACATAAAATGTGATTTTGCACGACTCATAATGCAAAGCATTAGAGAGTGCTTTACGATCGAAAATTTTTTTAACTTTTCAACGTCGATTGAATTTGAACTAATCAACCGATTTTGACATTTGAGGTGGCAATCCGTGCGTTTCATTTAATTTTAGAGCTGATTAAAATTTGAATTCGATCGGTTCAGCCTTTTTGATGATAATTGGAAAAACCCGTTTTTCACCATTTCTTCCTTCAAAGATATATCTCGAACGCATTAACCCATTGAGATGGTTGAAGCGGCAGTCGATGCGATTTTCCAAGTTCTAGAGCTGATTAGATTTTGAAGTCAATCGTTCAAGTCGTTTTTGAAACATTGGAAAATAGCTAAAAAAAAAAAATATTTTTTTCTTTTATAATTCGCAAATACTTTCAAGTCTACTTGATCAAATGATCTGAAATTTTCTGGAAACTTGATAGCCACCAAGCTCTTTCGAGTGCCGCCTTAACCATGCAAATTAGTTCATTACTCAAAAAATTACAAAGAGTTAACATACATACACACACATACACACATTAGGGTGTTTTTTTTTATTTTGGGTGCTTCAATTTCCAGCAAATTTTAGATCATTCAGTCAAATAGTCTCTGAGATATTTAAGAAATACAAAAGGAGAAATTTTTTTTTTTTTTTTTTTTATATTATGAAAACGCCGGATCCCTCAATTCCGAAATCTATTCAGCTCTAGGACTTGATAAAAACTTTCGATTGCCGCCAAGAACGTCTCAATCGAATAATCCGTTCGAAAGATATCGCCGACGAAACAAATAGTATAAAAACGTTTTTTTGCAAATATCGTCGAAACGACTGAACCAATCATTCACAAAATACAATCAGTTCTAAAGTTCGATACAACACGTTAATTGCTACTTTAACCGTCTCAATCGGATAATCCGTTTGAGAGATATCATAGACGAAAGAATGAAAAAAAATCATTATTTTTTGGTTTTTCGTGAATATTTCGGAAACTATCGAATCGATCAATTCCAAAATCTAATCAGCTCTAAAACTCGATAGAAACATTTGATTACTGACAAGAACGTCCCAATAAGATAATTCGTTCGAGAGATTTCGTTGACGGAATAATAAATGTAAAATCTGTATCTGTTTTTTTCATTAAATAGCATCGGAATTACTGAACAACATAACTCCAAATTAATGTGATCTTCTTTATGTAAGTCATTGGAAGTGACTGCTTAAAAATCATTATATTCGCTCGTACCACGATATACTTACACGATAAAAATACAGTTTATCACGTCAACTTATTTTTGAGTTAACTATTGAACATGGTTGTGAATAAATGTGTAAAAAACGCTTATGTATTAATCATTTTAGATTCTATATTTTTCAATTTTAATGTAATATACGTAACCCTTTTGAGATTGTAAAGCTCATAAAAAAAGGGAAACAAAGGTATTTTCGGGCTCGAAGAGCTCGAAAATGTATTTATACTAATGTTTTCGAGCTATTAGAGCTCGAAAACAGCGGGAAGTTCCGGGGCTAGCCCGCAGGGCTAACCGATGCCCAGATTTTTTTTTTTAACCACGTAGGACGATCTGTCGCATATATATCAGTCTTCAAACAGAAAATGATCTTTTTGGCTCTGATCATCAATATTTCAGGTACCAATTATCGCACAGTAAATTGAAGGGCGGCGTTCAAAACTCGAATAAATTACCTACAAAACCCTCTCACCATTTTTTGAAAAAAAAAAAATTTTTTCTTATTTTCAAAATCCATTAGACGTAAGTACAAATAAATGACTCTTTTTGGTTTTTAGAAAATTAACCGTTACTCTGTAAATATCGATGAAAAAAATCATGTGACCAGGAACTTTTGTAGCTTAGTGTACCCCTCATAACCCTGTAAATTTTCAAATTGGTTTATAAAACTGATTTTTAGGGGTGATCGATGAAAGTTTTGCTAAGTAATTAAAGGAACAAGTTCTGTTCCTTTAATTGTATAATGATCATTGAAATGATACAATTTTTTTTTTTACTTTTCTTTCATTTTTGCGTTGGTTACTCAGTAAATGTGAGGGAAAAGAGAAAAAAAATAAAAAATTCCCAAAAGATGTCAAAAAAAAAAAAAAAAAAAAAATTCGACTACAAAAAACAAGTTTCAAATGTTTTGTTTCCGGTAAATTTTTTTGAAATTTTTTTGCAGCCTGTAGACTCTTGAAGAAAAGAAAACATTTAGAAAATTTTTGTCTCACGGTATTTCTCGTGTTTGTGGAATAGCTGAACTTAAAAAAAAAATTTGATGAAAATGCACCGAAACTAAAGATTTCAAGCTATAAAACGCTTGTTTCAAAATCCCGATACAATTATTTTTCACGAAGTTACAGTCTTGCAAAAATTACTATAAAATTTCTAAAATTTTTCTGTTCCTTTAATTTATGGTATGAGTGTATATAAAAACGCTCATTCATAAATTATTTTGGATTCTGAATTTTCAAACTTTAACATAAAACGTAACCCTTTTCGGCTTGAAAATTTCATGAGAAAGAAGACACATAAGAAACAAAGGCTCGAAGAGCCTGAAAATGTATTTATACTAATGTTTTAAAGCTCTAAGAGCTCGAATTTAATATAGTGGAAACCTAAAACATGCAAACCTTGTCAATAAGACAATTTATAGATAAATTGACAAAAACATAGATAGCCCAAACTGGGAATCGAACCCAGATCATGTCGGTATCGCGCCTAGTGCTCTACCAGTTGAGCTATCCGGTACTATACTATATTCCGTTCAATTTGATCTATAACTTATTGAGCCACACCGTCCATCGTACGGTATTACACCAATTTAATATAGTGGAAATCTAAAACATGCAAATCTTCTCAATAAGACAATTTACAGATAAATTGAGAAAAATATAGATAGCCCGAACTAGGAATCGAACCCAGACTTTTCTCCTTTATTTTCATTAATAGTTAAAAAAATGGATCATCTGACGAATAATATGCAAAGCACCAATCTTATAGCAATGATTTTTTCTTTTTGTTTTAGAGTACTTATCAATTTTTTCGAAGGTAAATGTAAAGGATATAGTGCAAAATTATGTAATTAAAATTTTTTCCTTGATTTAAGGTCGATATATTACCTTTCAAAATGTTTCTAAATTCTGATTGTTCCACCAAAGAAAAAGGAACAGAACTACCAAAAAATAACGATGCAACGTTATTTTCATATCGACTTTGAGCATTTTTGGTAGTTGTATTTTAAGATGCGGTTAATTCAGTATTGTTTCTGGTTTTTTTTTACTTTTACAATCAATATATTTGTTGTAATCATTTGGATGACACCTCTAGTGAATTTTAAATTAAAAATTTTGAATTATGAAGCAAAAATAATCATGCATGGCCATATATGTTTTGGTGATACGACCGTTGATCCGAAGACAATTGATCCGTCGACAATTGATCTTAACGACAATTGATCCCAAAGACAATTCATCTGTGGAAAATTGATCCCAGCGACAATTCATCCGTAGAAATTAATTCTAGCGACAATTCACTCGAGCGATAATTTATCCGAAAAAATTTTATTTGTATTATTAAATGAAAATTATCAAAATTACACGTACACAAAATTGATGAAAAAAGGGTGTAATTTTTCACGATTATTTGTGTGTGAATATATATTTAAAGTTACACGCACACTAAATTAGTAAAAAAAAGGCGTAATTTTTCATATTTATTTGTGTGTGAGTATATATTTAAAGTTACACGCACACATAATTAGTGATGAGGAAATAAATATATCTATATATCTCTATATATATATATATATATATATATATATATATATATATATATATATATATATATATATATATATATATATATATATATATATATATATATATATATGATAAAAAAAAATTATTAAATGAAGTACGAAATATCGCATGGATCAATTATTGGCGAATGAATTATCGCTCGGACTAATTGTCGCTAGGATTAATTGTCGCGGATCAATTGTCGTAGATCAATTGTCCTCAGATCAACGGTCAGGTAATCTATGTTTCATTTTCACGGATAAATATATGGTTGAAATTATTTTCAATATAGTTTAACAGATTTACATTTTAAGAAATGTATATCATATACGGAAAAATCAATATAATAATGTCAACTCTCTGGGATAGTGCTGAGTTCTTTCCGTAAAAGAAAAATTTCAGACAGTAGAGTGTGCTATCTAGACTATATCCACTAATGTCCGGAAAAAAAATGTTTTTCTTTGATTTTTCCTCGAAAAACTAAAAAAAAAATTTTTACATGTATTTTCAATGGGAAAATGAACTTGTAAACCACTAGTTCCATTTTCGAGATATCGAGCTCATTATTTAGGAGGATTTTTTTTAGGTCCCAAAGAAACTTTTGAGACTATGAGACCTAAAAAAAAAATAACTTTTTTTTTTGAAACACCTTAATAGTCATACGTTTCTATGTATGTCCATATATGCCCATATATGGACTGTAAACGGCTATATATGACCATATATGTCTAATAAATTACGGACATGCATGGTCATGCATTGTCATACATAGCCTTTTATGGCCATATATGCCCATACATGACTATGTGTGACCATGCATGCTCATACATGGACCATATATGGCCATATATGTTTAATTAATCATGGGCATACATGGGCATATATAGTCATACCCAACCTTGTATGGCCATACATGGCCTTGTACGATTCATATATGGCCATGCATGACTATATAAAAAAGTTTGCATGTCCATGTATGGCCATATACGGAAGTGCATGGCCATGTATGTTTAATTAATCAAGGGCATACATAGTTATACACAACTATGTATAACTATTAGACTGGGCCAAAAAAATCGCCTATTCTTTTTTTCTTTCGATACTGTGAAAATATTATTTCTGATCACCAAAAAAAATTATTGTGCAAGTTTGAGCCCTTAATATTGATATTAAGAGGTGTATCGTTACGACTAATCGTTTTTTGACAGATACTTTATGTTTTATTCAAAATTCGTAAATCATCTATCTAAACAATTTAAGCAATATTCATTCTTAAAGGAAATTGAATCCCCTACAAAAAATTTCTCTTAGTAAATTGACGTAAAACGAGCCGTTTCCTTGTAACCGTGCCTTAAATATTGATTTGTTTTTTAAATTCTTAGTTTTATAACGTTCGCCTCTATTTCACATGTTTCACGGCGGAGTGTGGTTGGTGCTCAATAGCCGTTATGGCTCTTCCGATGGTGTAAACTGAAAATAAAAATAACAACAAACCACAAGTTCCACCTGGAGATATCCCGAATCTCCCTGGGCCCGCAGCTCTGCTCAGGCTGGGTTAGATATCCTAGTTGGGCACCAGTTCGTGTGCCCTACGAACAAAATTAACTCAAAATAAATACAATGGAGAAAAATGAACATGAAAATAAAAATAAATGAAAGGGTAGCAGTTTCAGATTTTAGGAAAAGGAAAGCAAGAAAAAGATAGCAGTAATTTAAATAAATAAAATTTAAATTAATACCGGGTTGATGACCATTTGTTTCAAATATATTTTAAATTATAAAATTTAAATACTCAGTTGTATCGCATATTCAAAATAACAATATCAAAATAAAATAATAATAAATCACTTACACAAAATAGTACTGGTATGCGTATACAAATAAAATAATAATAATAATGAATCGATAAATATCTTAAACACAAAATAGTTTATCGCATGTATATAATGATATCACTCACCCGTGATATTTCAAAATAAAATGAAAATACTCTCAAAATAATCTTTAAATATTTCCAGTAAATAGTTTCCGTAAAATTTCCACTGGTAAATATTACGCAGTATTCACAATAATAGTAGTATCAGAAAAATAATAGATATCGCAATAATTATTAAAATCAATAATAACTATAAAATAATATTTATAAACTCTTGTATCACTCACGCGTGATAGTTTAAAAGAATAATAATAACGCAGAAAATAATAATTACAGCAGTAATAATTTACATTAATAATAAATGATAATATGGATCAAAATAAAGTGATACTTAGTATCTATCATCGCATATAATAATCAGGTACCAAGAATGATTTCACTGATTTATCAATAACTATCGAAACCCAGTCGCATATAATTTTGTATAAGCAGCAAACAATAATATTCACTTCGTGAAATAATAACAAACAATACTCAAATATTTTCCAAAATCACTATTTGGTATTTATAAACAATAATAATTAGATTTGCTTAATAATTTAATATTCACTTAATACTTTACTATCCATTGGGCTCAATGATTACTCATTTCATTATATGCTTATGAAAAATATTATTACTCGGACTGTATTATCTCTCTCACTCTTATGAGATAGACAAATCGCCACCAACGCGGGAACAAAATTACACGCCAATGTATTAGCCAAAAAGTACTTACAGCTTACGTATTATTCAACTCCCTTGGTTGCACGCTAATACGGTAAATGTATATTCCTTTATGCGGTTTACCAAAATACTCAAATAATGCCACTGGATTTATATTATTTCCTCCAAATACCAAATGGCGTCAAATGTATAACTATTAATGCAACAGAAGCACACACGCTACTCTTACAGAGACTATCCCACGTCTGACCATGGCAGCACGTGAATCTCATGCCGGCACCTAGGCCGGCGCCATTTTGTCATATACCTCATTTAAACCAAATGGAGATATATGACTGTCGCATGTTATTTTTCTCCAGTACCATCAACCTGGTACATACCTTGGGCCGTGTAATTTATCTAGTTCTCGACGCTAAATGACCAATTGTCCCATTCATAATTACTCATTACCACGATTTAATGATAAATCAGCCAGTGGTTTATTCACAAAATCAGTAGATTTATTAATGATAAATAAATTTACTAATGTCAACTGCTGCGTTGACGTGCATGCGCCAACCAGCCAAAATAATCATAAGCATATAAATAAAATGCGCAATTATTTCTCCTAGGATTACAAAAATCTAATTATATGCTGGAATTAGTAAGTGAATTCACTTGATTACAACACAATGGATACCTAGGAAATCAATGAAGTATTAGTAACACAATAATTAAAACAAAATCCTATATGTAAACAAAATAATTATAATAACAATATATCGGATGAGACGTGTGAGTAGCGTGTGCTGCCTTCTGTTGCCCACCGACCTAATGCGAGACTGCCGCGATATTTAAATATCGTGACAGTTTCTATTTCGGATTTTTGTAATTACTAGAAATATTGAAATTTTTCCTATTCAAGATACACATTTATAATGCAAATTGAATGCTCTACAAAAAAGGTC
This sequence comes from Microplitis demolitor, assembly GCF_026212275.2. Classification (NCBI taxonomy): domain Eukaryota; kingdom Metazoa; phylum Arthropoda; class Insecta; order Hymenoptera; family Braconidae; genus Microplitis; species Microplitis demolitor. The sequence goes on along the minus strand of NC_068550.1, from coordinate 15,370,743 downwards.
TCTTAACATTTCTTGCTTAATTCACTCCTTCAAAAGTTATTCAAGGTTGAAGTTGAGTTAAAACGACTTAAATAACCTGAATAACTTTCAAAGGAGTGAATTTAGCAAGAAATGTTAAGAGACCTTTTTTGTAGAGAATTCAATTTCTTTTAAAAATGTGTATCTTGAATAGAAAAAATTTTAATATTTCTAGTAGTTACAAAAATCCAAAATAGAAACAAAGAACTTAAAAAACAAATCAATATTTACGGCACGGTTACAAGAAAACGGCTCGTTTTACGTCAATTTACTAGGAGAGATTTTTTGTAGGCGATTCAATTTCCTTCAAGATTATATATTGCTTAAATTTTTTAATTTTTTAATTTTTTAAGAACGGTTTTCAGATAATTGTGTCCCAGCTTTTCTCTGAAATAAAAGCTCTAAACGCAAAATAGAGACACAGACCCGATGCTTTACTCTATGAACTAGCAAAGTGCACTTGAATTTTTTGATAACTTCCATTTGTTTACGAGAAAAGCTTGGATAAAGTTCCTATTTAATGTACAAGTGCAACAGAGATAGTACCGTTTATCCAGTTGAGTGCGAATAGAGAAACAAATGAAAACGCGTCTTAATATCAATATTAAGGGCTCAAACTTGCACAATAATTTTTTTTGGTCATCAGGAATAATATTTTCACAGTATCGAAAGAAAAAAAGAATAGCCGATTTCTTTGGTCCTGTCTAATGGTCATACATGGCCTTGTATGATTCATGCATGACTATATTAAAAAGTTCGTATGCCTATGTATGGCCTTATATGATCCATGTATGGCCGTATATGAATCATATACGGCCATGCATGGCCATGTATGATTCATTTTTCACGGACAGAAATTAATTATAAACATAATTAAAACAGAGATTAATTTTAATTAATTTCTATTTTATTGTAAATTTTGTTTTGTTATTAATTGGAAATAATATTGAATTCAAAAATTTTTTATGAATAATGAAGCATATTGAGTTGATTAATTGATAAGTTAAAATGATCAATTTTGTTCTGTTATTGATTTATTAATTATTTTTTCCTCCTATTCGGCCCTCTGTAACTTCACTTTTATTGAGTTTAGAAAAAAAAATTAACACAAAGAATTTCGTAGAGAATTAAATTTCCTTTAAGATAGTCCAAAGCAAAATCGAAAAAAAAATTTCTTCGTGTAGTTATTTTAAAAATCAAAAAAAAAAATTACAATGTTATTTAAACGAGAAAGGAGAACCCCCTTCGCGCCAGCTCAATTTTTGAGATATTGAGCTCAAATTTTAGAGAAATTTGTTTTTTATATTGAAGCAACTTCAAAGATACGTTTAGTCGAAAAAAAAAACAAAAAAATGTATTTTGACACCGTCTAATTTATATATATATATATTAGGGTGTTTCAGAAAAAAAAATTTTTTTTCTTATGGTCTCAAAAGTTAGTCGTAGGTATAAAAAAATCCTCCTAAGAGAGCAGCTCGAAATCTCAATTCTACTAAGAGCTCAACGAATACTTATTGTCTCATTCAAATTGCGTGTATAAAAAATTTTTTTCTGTTTTCTAAAAACAAAAGTATTAAAAAATTTTTTTTTCGAAAATCGAAGCACACAGTCTTGTAGGAAATTAAAATCTCTACAAAAAAGCTCCTGATTGTTTTCTCCGGAGAACTAACAGAAAAAAAGTTATGACGCTTTAAACTATATTAAATAGTATAACTTTATGTTTCCATTATATTAAACAGTTCTTTAATAGAAATTTAGGTTTTTTCATCTGAACTAATGTTATCTGTCAATTTTCTTTTGAACACATGAGAAAAATTTTTCTTACTTTCAAAACAGAATTTTTTTTAATTAAAAATACAAAAAGAATAAAAACTTTAATTCTTAAAAAAAATATTTTTCTTTTGAAATTAATACGAAAAATAAGTAAGATTTCAGAAATCTTTTTAAAACACCTTACTGATTATACATAGCATATAGATTCACTAAATAAACTTGTACACGTAATAAAATCCGGAAATTATCTTCACGTTAAGTTTTTCAATGCACTATTGTTTCAAGCTTCATAACTTTTTTTCTGTTAGTCGTACGAAGGAAAACACTTAAGGGCTTTTTTCGTAGAGAATTTAATTCGCTATAAGACCACATACTTTGATTTTCGAAAAAAAAAAACAGAAAAAAAATTTATTTACACGTAATTCAAATGAGAAAATTAATATTGACTGAGCTCTTAGCAGGATTGAGCTTTCAAACTACTCTTTTGGGAGGATTTTTCTAATACCTAAGACTAACATTTAAGACCATACGACTTCAAGAAAAAAAAAGCCATGTTTATTTTGAAACAACCTAATATATATATATATATATATATATATATATATATATATATATATATATATATACATATATCACTTATGATAGCAGATCACTTCTGCAAAAATGTAAACACTGAAAAAAAAAAAACGTCACAACAAAGAGGCTATTGACGCAAGTTCTATTCTTAATTTTGGCGCTTAATTCGAATTGATTTGAAACGTAACACTTACATTAAATGTAGAAATGTAGTAAGTTTTTATCAATATTTATTATAATAAATATCAAATTTTATTTTAATTTCAGAAAAAAATTATTTTTTTTTTAAGAACCCGCAAAGAAATGATGTTATAAAATTTCATATTATCATTTCTGTACGGGTATATAAAAATGATCGATTAGATTACTGCTTGAAGCTGTAACATAAACTGTAAGCAAATGCACTTATTTGAACTAAGCAGTATAAATTTGACAATAATATATTAATATCATCTAATTAATAAAGTTGAGTAATAAAATTTTAGGAGTGTAATAGTATATTTAAAAATTATAATTTTAAATCTCAATCGTCGTATTTGAAGTTCTGATAGTGGTAGGATAAGTATTAAATTTTTTTTTTTTTAATAGATACTGTCGGAATTATAGAACTTATTCAATTATAAGTCCTAATCACAATTATATTTAGTGCTTATATCAAATTTAAGTAAAAAGTACAATAGTTTTTAGTACTAACTACAACTTTCAAATACCAATATCAAGTACAACGTATTTAGTATGGATAAATCGTCAAAAATACTAAGTTACATTCTATTAAGTACTTTTTCTGTTTCTGAGGATAAGTATTTTTTAGATGAGTACCAAGAATTAATTTGGGTCTCAAGTCAAAATTTTCTTAAATACTCAGTATTTACTAAATCCTATTTTTCAAATCCCTGTTTTACAGTGATAAAATTTGTAAGCTTAATATAGTAAAAAAAATTATTATATAATACATGCTCAAAATAGACGCCATTAAATGCCTAACCTTATTGGTCGAATACAGTGCTTCAACTTTCTTAAAGCATTTGTGCATCCCTTCTACCGCAAAATTCGACGAAAATAGGCGAGATATATCGTTACTCTATAATCTAAGTTATGAAAATGTTCAAGATAGGTTACCGAGGTGAACTCACCTTTACCGAAAGCTGCATCACTAGCAAGAAAAAGTTCTCTTGATTACCCATGCACATTAAATTGATCGGCTAATTTGTGGATCGTCATTAACTGATAAATTTTTGTCACCTTAAATTTATAACCTGAACTCTAATTTTATTAAAAAGTAATTGAAAGTAAAAATTAATACATTTTCATAAAATGTAATCGAAGGGATATTCATTGACCTAAAATTTTAAGACTTGTTAGTTTTGTACTTAGAAAAAAACTTGTTCAAATTTTTATATTAAATAATACATGTATTAGACTTTTTGTTAGGTTAGTTTTCATGTATATTAATTCATAAAACAATGAAATAAAAATATAATTTCAATTTCTATTAAATAAATAAGGATTCAATTTAATTTTCAATAATTAAATAAATAAGCACTGAAATAATTTCTTATAAATAAATAAACTGAACCAAAAAAAAATTGATTTCTATGAAGATGAATTATTAAAATGATCGCGAACGCATAACGCCGACGTTAAGGATTTTACGATATTTTAATTCTGAGCATTTATTATATGTAATATCGTAGATAACTAGTGACATCAAGTATAATACTCGATGGCACTAGTTATCTAAGGTACTATTAATATCATTTGTTCAACTGCTAGTATTTTATGAACAATACACTTTAGCAATATAAGTGAAACAAAAATTTTGTAGAGGAAAACATTTCCTAAAAGATTGGTACTATGCATATATTTCGTACGTTAAGCCATTTTTTTTATTAATAATAAAAATAGATGAAAAAAGTAAAAAAAAAATCTGGGCATTTGTTGACCCTGGAGGCTAGCCTCAAAAGTTCCCGCTGTTTCCTAGCTCCTGGAGCTCGAAAATATTAGTGTGCATACATTTTCGACCTCTTCGAGTTTGAAAATACTCTTATATGTGATTGTTTCTTAATGAACTTTTCAAGCTCAAACAAGTTACGTTTTATGTTGAAGTTTGAAAATTCATGAATCGGAAATCATTAATAAACAATCGTTTTTTCAATTTTCATCCCTAATTATGTTCAACAAAATAAATTTATTCAGAAAAAATTTATGCAGAAATCAATTTAAGTGATCGAAATTAAGATTTAAATGAATTGTGACTTAGATTGGAGCATTAATATACTAAACATCTGAAAATCGTATTAAAAAAGGTTTTTTTAAAATTTTTTTATTGATAATATGATTTGAACTAAAGAATAAGGTAGATTACTTTATAAGGTGATCGAAAGAGTCCTTAACGATGAAAATCTTGCATGATTTTGAACACATTTTAGTACGTGATATGATGATTTATCTTGGAAAAGTGATATTAAATGTTGTTTTTTAAATATTTCGACACCCATATCTTTTGAACTAATCAACTGATTTTGTCGTTCAATGTGCCAATCGACGCGTTTTACTGAATTCTAGAGGTGTTTAGATGGAGGAATTGATCAGATGACTCCTTTCAAAGATAATTAAGAAAAATCTTTATTTACTATTTCTTTCTCGAACGAAACCTCTCCATCGAATTAACCGATTGAGATGGTTGATGCTGAAATCGACACGTTTTATTGAGTTTTAGAGGTGATTAGACTTTGAAATCGATTGATCGAGCCGTTTTTTAGAAAGTTCCAAGAAACTAAAAAAACAAATTTTTTTTTTCGTATTTCTTCTATACCTTAGGGCCTACTGAATCGATTGCTCTGAAATTTTCAGGAAAGTTGACGGCCAACAAACTCTTTCGATTTCTCATACTGACACACACACACACACGCGCATGTATACAGACACTCGGACATCATTCTGAAAATAGTCAGAACATCTTCCAAGAAACTCTAAACGTCCACATCTGATGAAAACTCGGTTTCCGAAAGTCGAGGTGGAAACAAGAACTTTCCTAATTTTTGAAAATTTGCATTTTCTTAGTGGGAAGTTAAAGTTTGACTTTTAAAACTGATACAATCGATGTAGATTGAGTTGGAGGAATATTGTTTCATACAACTTCAAAAAGCAACAAATACTCTACAAATAAGAACTGGTTTCAAAATGACAGCTTGAAATCCGGCTAAATTATAGCCATTAGAAAAAAAAGTTATTCGATTTACATATTCTTTGAATAAGAAAAATTTAGAATAAAAAAGGAAGTACTTAAAATTAATATGAAGGGCTCAAACTGTGAGAAATTTTTTTTTTATGTGCATAATGATATTTTGGTGGGTCAGTGAAAAAAAATAGGTTTGTGTGTGTGGGTGTGTGCGCGTGTGTCTTATGTAACGTGTCATTTCCGAGTAATTGTGGTCTTAATTCTTATCGGATCATTAAGAAATTCCCTACACCTTCTGTAGGTGATGACTTTGATCACGTTTGAAGATGAGTAAAATTGGTCTATAAGTTAGGAAGTTGTGGTCTTTGGAAACTTTTTTTTTATTTTTATAAAATTATCCTTGAATTACTTTTGGACAGAAAGTCAAAATTCTATCTCGTTAAATGCAACTTGAATTTCATGCAATTAGCTTTGACTTTCCTTACATAACTTTTTTTAACGGTTTTTACAAATTATTTCATGGTCTTTAAAATGACTGATTAAATCGAATAAGTAAACTTTTACAGAACGATTCTCTAATTATATTCAAATGATTAGTTGTACCTCGATTTCATAAAATTAGTTGGTAGCATATAAAATGAGAATTAATTAACATTATTGTAACTTCAATTTTTATTAATTATTTTGCTTTTTATGGTGCTTTAAAGGTATGACAATGGATTTTGTAAGATTATAATATTGTCTATATGGTTCTTTCTACAAATCTTGAAAGTACAAAATGTAATTTTATGCTAGGATTATTCCATTACACATCGTAGTTTAATTTATTTGAAAATATCAGAAAAGAAATAACACTTTGTAAATATTAATTAATTCATAGTGTAAAAAAATTGGAAATTAATTTTTGTGTTGGGATATGGAAGAAAACACGATTACTGTACGATTTCTACATGAAAATCGAATTTCTAAATTGATTGAAATAAGAAATGTATCTTTCTTTTCCATGTATGGCTGGATGCAATTTTTTTTTAATCTTAAATAAGGAGTTGCTAAAATTATCATTTTTGATAATTTCCGCGAGTATTTAACAATCTACAACCTTCAAGAAAATTCAATTTAAGACTAAGAATTCCTCATGAGATTAATTTTTTTTTTTTTTTTCGAATATTTAAATATTATAGTTGTAACAGTTTTTTTTCTTTAAAATATTAAAACATTGAAATAAAATAAGCAAACTTTAAATAATCCAGTTATGGTTTTAGCAATTTAAAAAAAAAAATGCTTTATTTCCACACATAGTATATTTAGTTATAGCGAACCTCTCTAATGTCATTTTTGCTTATTAAGATAACACTGTCATGTATTCTCAAGTAAATTACTAAGTTATTCATAGAATTCAATGCATTCATAACCTAATCATGGCAAATTATCGTTATTGATTTACAATAAAAAAAAAAACTGAAATTATTATATGTGACGTTGAGCGAAATGAAATATCAATTTTGACATTAGTCTACAGTAAGGTAGATGGGAGTAATTTTGACGCCTCTCTTGGTGCGGTCTCAGCTGGTAATTACGTACCTCACAGAACACGGTGGTAGGTCTAAATTGGACCCTCAAGCTTGTGTGTTCCTCTTTTCTTTTCTTTTGAGTTCACCCGTACATTAACTTTAATTTGCTTTTTATTCTTTGTTTCATTTTTTTACAATTTACATGTTCGTCGTGGATTACATTTTTATACTGATGTTCAAATAGATAGATATACGAAGAAATACAGTAATAAGTGAATGTTATAAATTCATCATAGACGAAAAAATGAAGTTTTATGTAAGATAGTTTCGAATTTTTCTCTCGTGAAATTTAAATCAATCGATACCATTATTTTAACTAAAACGTAAAGAACTTTTAATAAGGCGAACGTAATCAATCGAAGATTGTTAGTGTCCAAGTTTTAATGGAAAACTTGAGCTAGAAATATTGAGGCATCTAATCATTTTAGGTCAATCTGAAAATATAAGTAAAAAAAAAAACCGTTTGTGTGTTTTCAAATAATTTATTACATTTTGTAACATTAATTTATAATTTACAGCATGGAAATTATCTAGCTATGACACTTGAGTTAAACTAAAGGTATTTCATTATTGACTCATGATATTTAGTTATTTAACTATGAATGTATAATACTTATAGGGCTGACAGCTATAAGCTAAAATAATTTGCTACCTGAAAAACAAAATATTCCAGACATTCGATAGATCTAGATTAATCAAAAATTAATAATTTTAGTAAAATAATTCTTTAATTTTCTTCCAAGAAATTCGAAAATTTACGAAAACAAAAACAGTTATCGCTTTCTTGATTAGAAAATACGATTAATGACGATTAAAAATGTTTTAAATCGTCATGAATCTTCAATTGATGATTAAAGAGGAATAAAAACAATTAAATTTTAAATCGTTTCAAATCGTCAATTGATGATTACAGAGTATTAAAAACTATTACATTTATAATCATTTTAAATCTTCATGAATAGTTTTCAATCTTCATACGAGACCAGAAATTGCAACATTATTTTACGATTGAACACGATTACCCGAGTCACAAATAAAACTTGATTTAGACTTGGTTTTCCAAATCGAAATTTAGAGCCATTTTCCTCAAGACAAACTTGACTTTTTTTACGGAGATATGAAATACATTCAGTTTTCGCCTTAGTTTAGACTTAACTGGCTCACTTAGTCACGATTGAAAACGAAAAAGTTGAAATCAAGTCGAAATAGACTTGGTCTAGACTTATTCGACTTAAATTTTTAGACGAAATAGTCAAGATTAAAATGAAATGGACTTAGTTTAGACATATTCGGCTGAAAATATAAGGCGAAAAAGTCAAATCTAAGATGAAATAATTTTTATATGTTAAGGCGAATAAATAACTTTTTTCGACTTGGTTCAGCAAGTTAGAAGTAAGGTGAATGATTATCGTGCTCGAAGTAAAGACGAATAAATTCAAATTAAGATCAAAAAACAGAAATAAGTTGAAAAAAGTTAAAATTAAGATGAGAAAGGTTAAAAAGTTGAAAAAAATTTAACCCGCATGGGAATATATATAAGCGAAAAATATATGCTGACATATATGAAACAATTAAGTTGCATATAAGTTACATATATGACACATATATGTAATTATAAGCTATGTAGAAGCCACATACATGGGAGCATATTTTTTTTGCCCCAACTTATATCCTGAACTTAATGTACACATTTATACTTTCATATTTGTATACATTAAAGTTGACATATATCAAAGCATAATTTTCAATTATAAAGACGAATATATTTACAGATATATTCAACTTTTAATTTAACATTAATTTCAAAATATATCCATACATACATGTATACGTTTATTTGTGCATATAGATATACATAGATGCGTGCGTATAGCAACACATATATGTAAGCCTATAAGTACATCTATATGCGTGCGTATAGCTACACATATATGTAAGCCTATAAGTATATCTATATACATGCGTATAGCTACGCATATATACAAGCCTATAAGTACACCTATATGTAAGCGTATAGCTACGTATATATACACGCATATAGATAGACCTATAGTTGTGCATATATATATATATATATATATATATATATATATATATATACATATATATATATATATTTATATATATATATATATATATATTAGGGTGGGCCGAAAAAAAGAACTAATTTTTTTTTCTTTAGTTACCGTGAAAATATTGTTAAAGATAATGAAAAAAAAATTCTGGTAAAGTTTGAGCTCTTAATATGGATATTAAGATGTGGCTCATCGGGTTTTTTAATTTCCCATTTAAATAACATGGAAAAAAATAATTTTTTAGTTTGGAATTTTTTATCTCGGCAACGGCTTATTGTACGAACAAGCTCAGCATATATTTTCGTAGGGAATTTAACGCTGTACAAAAAAGCTCTCTTATCATTTTTCGATAAATCCATCTGTTCAAATGTTATTCGAGCTCGAAGTCAAGTTAGAGTAAATTTTGAGATCTTTTTACTTTTTCGGTGGAACTATTGGACTTATCGGAAAATATCATAGAATCTTTTTTGTAAACAATTTTATTTCCTAAAAATTATCTCTAATCAATGTTCTTTAAATTTCGTTTTTTAACTTAGTTATTTACATTTTAATGCCAAGCTCCTAAAAAGGTATTGTTCTGATCGATTTCAAGAACTTGGCATTAAAATGGAAATAACTAGAAAACAATGCAGAATTTGAAAAAAATTTATCAATGATAATTTGTAGGGAATAAAATTGTCTACAAAAAAAAAACTATGACATTTTGTAATAAGTCCGATAGTCCCGCCAAAAAAGTAAAAAAATCTCCAAATTTACTCTAACGACTTCGAGCTCGAATAACTTTTGAACAGATGGATTTATCGAAGAATGATAAGAGAGCTTCTTCGTAGAGCGTTAAATTCCCTACAGAAATGTATGCTGAGCTTATTCGTACAATGAGCCATTGCCGAGGTAAAAAATTCCAAACTAAAAAATTATTTTTTTCCATGTTATTTAAAATGGGAAATCAAAAAACCCAATGAGCCACCTCTTAATATCCATATTAAGAGCTCAAACTTTACCAGAATTTTTTTTTCATCATCTTTAACAATATTTTCACGGTAACTAAAGAAAAAAAAATTAGTTCTTTTTTTTGGCCCACCCTAATATACATCCATTGTAGTTCATGAAAACTAAAATATTAATAGGGATACAATTTTATTTATTTATTTATTTATTTAGGTTTAACCATATATTTTTATCATGAAAATTTTTTTTGTTAGTTTTCTCACAATCATCAAACATCAAGAATAATAAAATTTTGTAAAATAAAGTTTGAATATCTGAAAGCATTATAATTATTTTATTTCATACTCAATACAGCAAACGTAATAATCTATCGCTATCAAGGTTGTGCATTTACAGGAGGATTATCATCCATAACCTTTTTCTTCTTTATTAATGTATTTAGCTTCGTATTAATTGCTAAATTAATTTTTGCTTTATTATAACTGTTTTTAAACTTTTTTCTAACAGTATCTGTGAAAATTGAAAAATTAACAATTGAAATCTATATAAAGTCATTTTTAATTTCTCATCTTACACTTTATTGCATGCAGTTTTTGTGAATCTAAGCCTTTGTGCTGAGGAACAGCTTCGCCGTGCTTACATATACGAGCTTTTCCACCTAAAGTATTGCTCTCTAATAATGTTTGCAACGGAAATACTGCAGTAACTAAATGTACGGCCATAGCAGTTGGAAGTGGGTGGGAATTCGCGCATTCCCACTGTTTATTTGTGATTTTAATATTATCACCTTGCTTACTAACTGTAACCTAAGAATCAAATCAAATCGATGAATTTAAAATAACATATTTAATTTATTTATTTCTCAAATTCATACATTCAATATGAATGTGAGAACAATAAAAAATAATAAAATTTTTTTTATCATAAATACCATAACAGGTTCTTCGTCATCACTGTCATTATTTTCTTCGTTTTTTTGGTTTTTTTCCACTAATTCACGCAAGATCTGCAACGCTTGTAATACTTGAGCGTTAGAAACAGTCGTATCTAAATTAAAATTAAAACAGTTTATTATAAATTTTACAACCACTATTCTATTATAATATAATATGAATTGAAAAAAAAGTGTTTGATTTTAATTGATAAATTTAATATTCATAAGTACTTTTTAAGACATGCAAATCATACTTTTTTGAAAATAGTTTTGTCAAGTAAAAATATATACTTGACGTTCAGTCGGTCATTAAGATCAAACTTTTAAGAAATAATTTTAATCATATTACCTGAATTTTTCAATCTCGTCACAGGTTCCACGCCAGAAATATTTGCTCTTGAACCATCTCCTTCAAGATCAGATTCACTTTCAAAACCATATTGCAAAGATCTTTTATGTCCTTTCAATAATTTCTGGTGAATAAATAAATTTAATGAGATTAATTAATCATAAATAATATGCTGTTACGTCCAGCTAAATGTTGAACCTAATATTTTATTAACGTTTATTTCTTAAATTAAAATTTAGCTGACAACCGGATTTTACTTTTCTATTTATAAAATTCTGAGCGATAAGACATACAACGCTTTTAAAAGATTTAGACTTGTTTGCTTTGACATTTGTTGAAATGCTAGAGCAAACAACTAAATGTAATTCTAATGACCCTTTAGGTAATTGTAAAGGCCCAGAGGCCATCTGGAAACACTTCCGATAGAAAAACCGAAATAATTATCAACAAACGTGTACGTGGAATAAGTAAGCCGTGAATAAATTTTAATTATAAATAAATAAATAATCTATACACAATCTTAATCCCTTACTTTTACTTGGACTGCACTTTTGTCGAGACATCTCAGTATCAATAAGCAAATAGACAAAAATAGATTTTTATGACGAAAGGGTCATTAAGGAAATAAAATTCCATAAATAATTTCTAAAAGCAATAATTTTTTTTTAAACAAAGAAGCATTCAAATAAAAGAATAACTAAAAATTCAATAAATAATTTCGAATAAGTAAAGAAATATTAAAAATAAAAAAAAAAAACAAAACTTATAATAACAAAGGACTTTAAACTAAATAAATATTTCTATTAACAATAATAAATAAACTTTAAATTACTATTATAATTACAATGAACAAATTTAAATTATCATTATGATAAATAATTAATAGAAGATTTTATTAATAAAAAAATTTCTATAATAAATGAAATTAGACTATTATTAATGAAAGATTTTATTAATTAAAAAAATTATTATTATAAACAAATTTAAAATATTAAAATAATGTATTGTGCATGTGGGTGTATGTGTGGGTGCGTACGCACATGGGCCCACATCGGTGTGTGCCCTTTTTCCACTTCCCTAGCGGAAAATCCTAGGGAAAGGGAAAGGACCCATAGGAACTGTGCTTCCAATTGGACACAGTCTTTCCCCAAAACAATACATCGAATAGACCAGATAAGAAATTATAAAAAGTGTCGTTGAACTGAAAATCGAGGCAGTTCGGCTCAGTTTAGTTTAGTTCTGGTTCAGTAAGAACAGAAAAACTTAAGTGTCCACACACTTAGCTTACACACTAGCTCAGCACTAGTTTTTATTTTATACACGTGTCCTCACACGTTGGTTCATCCAATCAATTTTATAAGTGTCTTCACACCTACGTTATTGAGTTATTTTACAAGTGTCTTCACATTTAAATTTATTCAATATTTCACTAGTAATTTTTTTTTTTTATTAATTTCAATTTAATTAGTAACTGTTCAAGAAAGTAGTGTTAACAATAAAATAAAATTATATACTATAAATAGCAAATTCGAATCAGTGTAATTAACTAGAAATCTATTCAGTTGCTGTAACTCCCGATAAAATTTTTTTTTTCTTAAGTAAATTTTTTTTATTACGAAACAAATTAATTTAACGAGTCTTTGAGTTATTGAAATCGACCGTATGATTTATATAATAAAATTCGAAAAATACGATATAGTGTCGGCTGGTAGCCACATAATAGAACTCGAACTCGTAGTAACTAGCATCGGCAGGTAGCCACCTAATATTTTTATAGAATAATCTCAAATTATCATATCCGTAGCATTAAAATTTTAATTTGTAAAACTTTTAAATTGTAAAACTATTTTTTTTGGGTCTCAATATAGAAATATTTAATTGTAACTTAAGATTTATTATTGATAAACCAGAGAAATATTCTCACAGATTCCCAGTCTATAAGCCATTGGCTTGGACTAGAATAAATATTAGATTAAGTCCAATAATCTGGACGTAACATTTTGGCGCTCGAGAAGGGACCTGAGTGATTTTGTCTGGGTAAACCAGGTATAAACTATTCTTAAAATTCTACCTATTTTCAAGTTTGGCGCGCGAAGAAGCGTTCCAGCTTTCTTTGCTCTTTTTTCGAGTTGGCGCGCGAAGAAGCGTTCTAACTCTCTTTTATCTAGCTGTGTACCAGCCCTATTTTTAAGTTTGGCGCGCGAAGAAGCGTTCCAGCTTTCTTTGCTTCTTTCAATTGGCGCGCACAGAAGCGTTCTAATATTCTTATACTTCACTAGACGTGTAAAATCGTCTTAGTATCTAAATTCTCTTATGCCTGGTAGAAGCAAAAGATCAGGACGTCGACTCCACTATTGGAGAAGACACGATGACCTTCTCGCGGAAGTTTTAAATGATTTAGAAGATGAACGAAAAGAAATACGGGAAAAATACGCGAAAAGCTCATCACGCATAACTGACGAACGACAAGTTAAAAGAAAAGTTTTAATCGCAGTTTTAAGTGCTAGCAACGAAAAAATAAAACCCGGTACTCTCGTACCACGAATCAAATTCCCAAAAACCGACCCGCTAGGTTTACACGTACCCTTGAGTGAAAATTGTTATTATATTAATTTAGAATAAGAACACACGGTCTGAATATATTTTTTAGGACAAATCCAATCGTCAAAATCACTTTGAAATTTGGTTCTCTATGTCCGATGAGAAATTAGGAAATCCCTACTCATTAAGGGGCAAAGGGACTGCACCCTTTCCGGAAGGACTACCTCCTCCGACTCGAAAAACTCACAAATTTCAATTTAGTAAACCAGAAGATTCGGGCTTGGGTCAGACTCTTCAGGACCCTGAAATTTCAGAGGACGAAGACGACCCCCCTCCCTCAGGGAGTTCAGTCGGTAGTCTAAAAACCACTACCCCGGCAACACAGCTTCCTCCAGCTTCTGCCACAGTCGTGGTTCCTGCCCGTGATTCCGTTGACATCCCTCAAATTGTTATACAACAAGTTGAGGAAGTAAACCAAATCGAGATTCAAACAAATCTGGTTCCTCTGAAAATCGAAGCCAACGCTCTCAAGCTCGCACAGCAAAATATCAAGCCAGATATTAATTCAGAACCCGCTAATATGTCATTAGCGGCTAATCAAAATATCTCTTTAAATGACGCACTGTCATTTGTGCCCAAGTTCGAGGGTAACCCCAACGAACTCGAATTTTTAAATTGCTGCAAAGAGGCGAAAGACGTTTTGCCGAATAGAGCCGAAGGAAATCTCGTCAAACTTATTTACGGGATTAAGTTAGTAAGCAAGGTTAAGACTTCCTTGAATAGCGAGATTCCAGCGACAATCGATCTTTTAATGGTTGCATTGAAAAAAATATACACATCAAGCAAATCTCTCTTTCAACTCCAAGGTGAACTTGGACGTATGTATCAGAAAGAGGGAAAATCTGTGGTCGAATTTGTAAACAGATTACGAAAAAAGGGGCGCGAAATTGTGGAGTGCTTCAAAGCTGGCAATCCTAATTTAGAGTTAGCTGTCGAAAATGATTTCAAAACGAAGACCGAAACATCTATCGCTAATTGCTTCATGCAAAATCTTAGCAACGAGATCGATCAGCGCATGTCCGATGGTGCTACCGTGGACGAGGCTTTGACGAAAGCAATTAGCATCGAAAAAAAATTAAATGCTCGCAAAGAACTACGTCGCGATCCGAATAGTGATAGGAGAAATAATTCGAAGTCTGAAGACGCAAGAAAAGAAGGGGAAGGTAAACCCGAGAACCTTGCCCTACCAAATACCTCTCCAACCAGTCCTTCTGCTCCCAACGATCCGGATAAACAAAATAAAAAAAAATCCTCAAACAAAAAGCTAATACAAGCTATAGATAAAAATTAAACGGAAAATCAAGAATTGAATCATAGGCAAAACGAGAATCTCTATT
This sequence comes from Microplitis demolitor, assembly GCF_026212275.2. Classification (NCBI taxonomy): domain Eukaryota; kingdom Metazoa; phylum Arthropoda; class Insecta; order Hymenoptera; family Braconidae; genus Microplitis; species Microplitis demolitor. The sequence goes on along the minus strand of NC_068550.1, from coordinate 15,355,380 downwards.
TAACAAATATATCCAACAGTTGCCACAATTGCAAACAAACCGGACATTTCGCCAGGGATTGTCCGGAAATAATGTGTCAAATCTGCTTTACTAAAGGGCACACGGCCAGAAATTGTATTCAAAATAACCCAAACACCCCAACAAACCCTTATGCAAGGGTACGATGTCAGCTATGCGAGAATAACGGACATACTGCAAGGTACTGTCCTACTAATCCCAACAAAAGGATGGTACCCGTCCAATTTACTCAGCAGCAGCAATATCGAAATTTTAATCAATACTCAAATCAAAATTTTAATCAAAGTTGCAACGCGAATCCAAGGTTCCCCAATCAAAGTTTTAATCAAAATTTTAATCAAGCTTTTAATCTGATGTTTAATCAAAACCGTAATCAGCTTCGGTACCGAAATCTTAATCCGTCCCCTAACTAATTTCCTAACCAGAATTTCAACCAACTTGCCATCCAATACCATATATCCCATAAGTTTTGCGATTATCACGAGACCCGCGGGCACAATACAGACGAGTGTCAAGTACTGCAGCGATCCGCGAGTTACACGCAAGGTAACAATAACGTTTCTTTTCCCCAGGATGCAGGGAAGAGCAATTGTCCACAACGGTCGGTAAACTTTTCGGTAGAAACCGTCCCCAGCGGACAATTCCGAGTAAATAAAGTAAAGTAAAAATAGATTCGGATAACTTAGCGTACGCCGTGGCGGGTAAGACATCCGATGGAGACGATGTCGTCATGATGTTGGACTCCGGAGCTTCGCCTAACTTAATTAAGTCCAAATATGTAGGAAATAGTGATAAAATAGATAAACATGATGTAATTGAGATACACGGGATCGCTAATGTTCCGGTTAGTACCTTAGCGTTAGCGTAGCGTTAGCCTTAGGCTCTTCGTTAAAACAACGGTATGTCATGTAGTCCCGGACGACATGGTAATACCCCATGCCGGTCTAGTGGGATCGCAGTTCTTCGCGACCCACGGGGCGAAAATTGACTATAGAAATAAATTTTTGAAAATGAGTGACGAAAAATTCCCGTTTCGTCAGGCGAATAGGGTTGAAGATGGGGTGATGTACATCCCACCTCGAAGTGAATCCACCTTCTTCATGAAGGTTCAAAATCCCGAGATCCGGAAAGGTTTCATACCTAAGTTAAAGATATGTAAGGGGATATTCGCTGGTAACTGCCTAGTTTCGGTCAGTAATAAAAACCGCGCCTACCTCCAGATTTACAACACTACTGAAGAAGTAGTGGCTTTGAAAATCCCCACTGTGGCAATTCGCGAAGTGGAAACAGTTGAAACGCAGAATTTTTCATCAAATGATCTTCACGCCAGATTTGGCGTTATAAAACCCATTTTCAGTATCGCAACAGATCACCCGAATCACGAAAAATTCAAGAAAGTCAAGCCATTACTGAGGCTGACTTATCTGAGTAAAGAAGAGTCGGTTCATGTTGAGAATTTGGTGATGAAAAATGCTGATAGGTTTTACATCCCCGGGGAACCCTTGAGTTCCTCTGGAAACTATCAGCATCGAATACCAACGCACAGCGAACGACCGTTAACGATCAAACAGTATCGTATACCTCAGGCTCTAAAAGAGGAGTTAGATAAACAAGTAAAAGAGGGATTGAATACAGGAGTCTTAACAACCTCGGAATCTCCATACAATAGTCCTGTCTGGATTGTTCCAAAAAAGGCTGATTCCCAAGGTAATAAACGTTGGCGTGTGGTAATTGATTTTAGACTTCTGAATGAAGAAACGATCACTGACGCATACCCATTGCCAAACATTACCGATATTTTGGACCAGCTGGGAGGTTCGTCGTACTTTTCTGTATTTGATTTAGCTTCAGGTTACAATCAAATTGAAATGGACCCGAAAGATTGCCACAAGACAGCTTTTTCAACGCCTCAAGGACATTAGGAATATCTCTGAATGCCCTTTGGGTTGAAAAATGCTCCGGCGACCTTTCAACCATTAATGGACTCCGTTTTAAGTGGGTTGCAAGGTACGGCTCTCTTCGTGTATTTAGATGATATAATAGTCTTCGCTCGTGACCTCGAGGAATATGAAGACAAGATAAATCAATTAATGACAAGACTTCGTCAGGCAAATCTCCAATTACAGCCTGACAAATGTGCATTCCTTCGACCAGAAGTTAATTATCTAGGTCACATCATCAGTAAGGAAAGTCTGAAACCTGACCCTGCTAAATTAAGCGCGGTAAGAGACTTTCCGGTACTGAGAACTCAAAGAAACGTTCGTGAATTCTTGGGTTTAACCGGATACTATCGAAGGTTTATTGAAAATTATTCCAAAATTGCAAAACCTTTGACTCAATTATTACAAAAAGACATCGAGTTTAAGTGGTCCGAAGCCGCCCAGACTGCATTCGAAATACTAAAGGAAAAGTTATGCACGGCCCCGGTATTACAATACCCCGATTTTGATAAACCCTTTATTATTACCACTGATGCGTACGGTTACGCAATCGGAGCGGTATTGTCACAAGGTGAAATCGGTAAAGACCGGCCGGTAGCGTACTATCCTCGAGTCCTGAGAGGGCCCGAGTTAAATTACGATACCTACGAGAAAGAGGCTCTGGCGATCGTACAAGCGGTAAAACATTTTCGTCCATATGTTTACATGTGGTCGTTTGCCATTGTTACCGATCACCAGCCTTTGGTATGGTTCAGATCCGCAAGATGGAAATGCCGGGATTCTGAAGTGGCGTCTCCGTTTAGCTGATTTTGATTACACCGTGGTTTACAAACCGGGTAAGGTTAATACTAATGCGGATGCTTTTTCCCGAAACCCACCTGAAGCCGTCAATGTAATGACACGGGCTCAAAAAGCGAAAGAAAATTCTACAAATTTTAATAACGAGGTCCCGTACTCTCCTCAGAGTTCACCTCCAGTAAATTCAAATAACAAGGTTCCGTTCTCTCCTCAGAGTTTACCTCCCGTAATCAGAAAGCGTGGCAGGCCACCAAAAATTCGAAAACCACCAAACGAGGAAGACTTGGGTCTCGAGGATCCGATGCTTCGATTGGACCTCGAATCATCGTCTGACTCTGATTCCAACGACTCCGACGAGTCTGAATCCGCCGAAGAGTCCGATGACAATGGTAAGGTCAATGACCATAGGAATATAGTACAAGTTAAAGAGTTATTCGAATATAGAAGTTACAAATGGTCTATTTTCTAACGGGGGCTGGAGATCCCTGCGATACAGGATCTCGAGCCCTGAAGAAGTTGAATAAGTTGCCTAAGGTTGAGTCCATGGCCACTGGTCAGGTGCACTGGACCAAGCGTGGCAACAGTAATCATTTTGGTTTGATTATCCGTAACAACGGAGAATCAACCATGATTATTAAAAGCAATATGGCCAAATGTCTAGTTAAGTTAAAAGGAATACTAAGAGACAAGGGCATCAAAGCGTTTTTAATAGCATATTCGGACTGCATCGAGAACGTGCCTTGGAAGGACGTCCTCTCCTTGATCCATGATATTTTTGGTGATGGTCCTATCAAAGTAATAATATGTCTGGGTACGATTCGTTATGTTCCCCCTGAGGAATGTGATCGCATTTGCTTTGAGGCCCATAAGTCCTCCATTGATGGACGTAAAAGAGTTTCGAAGACGTATAATCGGATACGTACGCAGTGCTTTTGGGAAAACTTGAAAAGTGATATTCAGGTCCGTATTCAACAATGCCTAGAGTGTCAATTGCGGAAGTTAGTCCGGGTCGGAACCCGACAACCTATGTTAATCACTGATTCTCCAGGCACAGTTTTCGATAAAATAGCCATGGACATCGTAGGTCCCTTACCTCGTACTGAGGAAGGAAGTGAATACATCCTCACGATACAGGACCAACTCTCAAAGTTCTGTGTCGCGATTCCTCTACCAGATATGCTGGCAACCACAGTCGCAGATGCATTCATCAAACGGTACGTTAGTACGTTTGGTGCCCCCAAGGTATTATTAACCGATCAAGGGCGAAATTTCATCAGCAGCTTCATGCAGCGTATTTGTAAACGATTTAAAATAAAGAAAATTCAAACTACAGCCTTTCGACCCCAGTCTAACGGCTCTTTAGAACGTTCTCACCACGTTTTGGGAGAATACCTGAAACAATTCATTAAGAAAGAGACCGAATGGGATAGCTGGTTAGAACTAGCAATGTTCTCGTATAACACCTGTGTCCATGAAGGGACCCGTTATACTCCGTTCGAGCCGGTGTTCGGCAAAACCGCTCGAGTACCCTCAAGTGAGCCCTTACACGAGTTAGATCGTCTGCCTACGTACAATGATTACATAATAAATTTGGTAAGCCGTCTGAATCAGATCCGTCAGCTAGCACGCAAAAATTTAATAAACTCTAAGTTGAAATCTAAAGAAATTTACGATAAGAAAATAAAACCTCTAGAAGTAAATGTTAGGGATAACGTTTTCCTTCAAAAGGGGCCGAAATCTCATGAGTTCGGAGACCATTATGATGGGCCTTATGAGGTCTTGGAGATCTTTTTCAACGGGAATTTTAAACTCAAAATAAGGAATCGATTTAAAGTAGTACACCCCAATAGACTCAAGAAAACTTTTATCCCGATCTCAAAACCTACTAAACCAGAAGGGCCTAATGTCATGGACCCGGATCCCGACTTTAGACCTTAAATAACTTTGTTCTAATTCCAGAAGGTTTCCTGTATCTTCCTGCTATTACTATCCCATTGGGGACTAGTTGATGCAATCATAGGGTATGATTGTGGTAGCAAGATCCTCAATCTAACCACGGTTTCTCTAGTGGATATCGACGAATGTGACCTGGAAGAAGAACAAATTGAAACCACACTACCAGACATCGCGTTGTTACAATTAAACGAATACGATCATATTCCAATCATACAGTGCAAAGTTGAAATGCATCGAGTAATTCAATATTGTGGTTGGCAATCGTACAATTCTTTCGTGAGTCAAGTGATTAATGAATATATTCTTCCGATAAGCCACGAAATGTGCCAGGTTGCGCACGACCATGGTACCTTACGTATCGGCAATACTTTTATAAACGGAATTATTCAGAATATCACTACTATTAGAAGCATCACACTTGCGGGAAGTGTGAATAATGACGGAGATTGTGACAACACCTAATACAGTGACCCTTTTGGCACTTAGGATGACGTATTTGTCATAGGGACCGCTAAAATCACGATAAAGTCACATTTAGCTCGCGTAAAGGTCAGAAGTGATACGATATGTCAGCCTTCGGGATACAAGTGTAAGTTGAGAAAAGAGTCTTGCATTGACTCTGAGGATGTTTACACCTTCTGGCATACGTTGCCTCAAAAATATTGCATTCCGGACACTTACACAATTTTGTATAATGGCGTAGCTACTAAGTTAAAAACCAACAAAGAAACGGTATTCTCATTGAATGTAAGAGATACCAGTATCTCTTTGAGTACAACTGGGACTGAGACTTTATGTGGGATAACTCTTATTAAAACCGAGCATCCAAAATTATATATTGTTGAAAGTAAAGAGTTACAAGCTTTAGGGAGAAATAATGTAGTCGGATCAAATCCCGATTACTTAGACATGTTCTTGTATGTAAACGCGAAATTTATCTATGTTGAGAGATACTTGAGGTCTCAGGTCCAGTCGCCCTATTTAGATGTGTTAAGAAAACGTTGTAAATTAGAAAAAGAGGTATTGAAGAACACTCTTTTCATCGCCTCTACACAACCAGATGAGTTCGCGTTCAGATACATGGAAGGACCCGGATACATGGCAGTGGTAGCCGGGGAAGTAGTGCATATAGTCCAATGTGTGCCAGTGGAAGTTAAAATTCAACATACAGAGCTATGTCACAATCGAATGCCGATCCAGCGAGGGAACCAGACTCTATTTCTTACCCCTCGAACACATATCATCACTAACTTTGCCACGGAAATTCCGTGCAATTCACCCTTGTTACAGTTCTACAAGGTGGGTGCCACATGGTATAAATTTATGCCGAAGCCAATCGAGACTCTTCCTCCCAAAATACTGAAACCCAGCACTAAGATAACTTGGGAGTATCAAAATCCAGCCAACCTAGCAACCGGAGGAATCTACTCCGAGGAGGATCTTGATGCAATGAGGGGTAGAATTATGTTCACCATGGAGCAGAACGTGGTAATGGAAACCATGGCTCAGCAGTTCACTAATCACTCCAGAGGAACTCCGTCCATCATCAATACCCTCAACGAAGAAGTGTTGGAGCACTTAGCCGAAAGTGCATGGGCCAAGAGTTGGGGAAAATTCTTCGGGTTCGGTACTTATTGTGCCGGGATCATTGGGATCGTCATGTGCTTCAGAGGCATTAAACTAATAGCAGACACCGTCGTCCATGGATATGCCTTACACACAGTTACAGTTGGTCATTGTGTTTAATAGGAGCCATTTGGGACTCATTGACCCATTTACTATTACATTTGGGCCAAAACCGACACGACCCAAACCAAGGTCATCAAACGGTTCCTGAGATCGATGATGAAAAGGGAGGAGTACCCTCCCCAACCGCTCCAGAGATATATCCGCTGATACCCAGCGCTACAATAACAGTCGTAACCTCAGCCAACGAAGTCACGCCTGCTCCCAGAGTCTTCATCTAAAAGAGTTGGTCTTCAGATACCTCCAGCCGAATTAATATATGTAACCTATGAAATAAAATTTGGCCGTCGCACTCGTTTGTTCGATTCTGTTCGAATCAGCTCGTGCTTCCGTCTAACGGTGGGGGTGTTACGTCCAGCTAAATGTTGAACCTAATATTTTATTAACGTTTATTTCTTAAATTAAAATTTAGCTGACAACCGGATTTTACTTTTCTATTTATAAAATTCTGAGCGATAAGACATACAACGCTTTTAAAAGATTTAGACTTGTTTGCTTCGACATTTGTTGAAATGCTAGAGCAAACAACTAAATGTAATTCTAATGACCCTTTAGGTAATTGTAAAGGCCCAGAGGCCATCTGGAAACACTTCCGATAGAAAAACCGAAATAATTATCAACAAAAGTGTACGTGGAATAAGTAAGCCGTGAATAAATTTTAGTTATAAATAAATAAATAATCTATACACAATCTTAATCCCTTACTTTTACTTGGAGTGCACTTTTGTCGAGACATCTCAGTATCAATAAGCAAATAGACAAAAATAGATTTTCATGACGAGTCATTAAGGAAATAAAATTCCATAAATAATTTCTAAAAGCAATAATTTTTTTTTAGACAAAGAAGCATTTGTTATGTCCGCCGCTTAAATTTAAATTTATTATCCGGGATTTCTCCCTTTGGTAGCGATAGAAAAATTTAGACGAGCGATTTGGAGGTTGCGGACAACATTAAAGAATACGAGGAAGAGTTATCTCCCTATAATTTATTATTTATGGTGGATCTTTTACTTCGAAGTAAGAACCCAAACGTCTCCGAAGAGACTGGTGATGTTGTGTTGAACCAGATATCTTATGAAAGAATAGAATTAAAAATCTTTCACCTACCTTTCGATGTTTCTTTCTTTCTAGTCACGGCAGGTTAGATCCCTCCAGAACGTTGCAGCTCACTCAGCTTCCTCCTGTAGGATTTAGTTGGATGGGCGCGGCTGGGGTTGTAGGATGTAAACTTATGTGCTACTCTCGAATGAAACTCGGAAGGCTGAACTTATGGTTTCCTTCAACAATCTATTATTTTCCCATCACCATAATAATAGCTATTTTAAATATAAGTATTACATAGGATATATCCCTCTACATGCATATGATGCGTACCCATTTGCATATGTGTATGGCTGACCTTGAGACTAAAAAGGTACCGAAATAAGCTGGGGAGAATAATTTCCTTACGCTGTGCGAATCTGCATTTAGCCGACATCTAGCGATGTTTAATTGCGAATAGGTTTGCCGCGTCTGCATGAAGAATTTGATCTCCGGCTAACGTCTTATCTCAAGACGCATTCCGCTGACGCTCCTTGCGATTTATGAATAGGAATACTCAGTGTGAAATTGACGACAAAGCTGAGTACTTCGTGTACAAGTGAAAACAAATAACTCAAAAAAAAAAAATTTTAAATGTACGTGACCGGTCAGCATTACAAGGGGTTTTCCACGTGGTTCCAGCTGGTGAGGCACCGGTTCCACTATTTTGTAAGTAATAATTTATCGTTTTACCAAAAAGGAAAAATTTAATTACGGGAAAAGGAGAGATAATCAAACTTAATTCCTCTTTTTTTTTCTAGGCGTTGTGCGAGATAGGTATGAGGATAGACGTATTCACCAGGCCCATCAACCCCCTGGTGGGGATGCGGCTGCTACTTGATATCAAGGAGCTTGTAGGGGTTTTACCTCCCGAACTAGACGAGGTAACCACCTATTTCCGGGCCTCGTCGTCCATCACTCCTCCGAGGGTGCAGTTGGTGGCTCCCAATATTGAGGAGATCCGGGTTCTAGCCACCAACCTCCTCGAGACGGCTGAGGACCTTATGAGGTAAGGAGCTGATTTACATTTAATTGGAAGGTGTTCTTTTTGACAATTTATTTTCTTTTATATGGTTATTTTATGGGATTCCGTTTTTTTTTTTCCACAGAGCAGACCTGCCCGGAGCCCCTGACGAGCCCCTGGAATTCCAGCCCTTCCCCATAGCGGGTTGAGGAAGCCTCAGTGGAGAGCAGAAGAAGAGGAGGAAAAAAAAAATTTGTTTAAAATAATAAAAACAAAAAAAAACGACAACAACAAAAAAAACAATTCTATGTATAGACATTTTTTTTGTATATATATAAAAAAAATATATATAAAAAAAAAAAAAAAAATATAATGTTGCTGTATTGATCTTTTTTTTTCTAGTAATTCCTTTCCTTTTATTATATTTTCCTTTTCATATTTAATAATAGAATTAGCAATGTTTCCCTTTTTTTTTTTTTTTTTTGATTAAATTTTAATTTAGGTTTTAGTTTAGGATATAAATGTGGGTTATGCTAAGGCGGTTAACCTTGTGTGTGTGGGAATGAGCGCGTGAGATGACAGAGAGAGAGAGCGCGCGCTTGGTATATGGAGGGGCTTGTTAATCGGTCTCTTCTTTGCCCGCGTTCGCAGCTCTCGCGGTAGCATAGCGTCAATGGGATGTTGATTATCGACCGCAGTATTGATCTCATCTTAATAGATCCTCACCGGCAAGTGGCGCCATCTTACGGCAGCTAAAGGAACCATTCTCTCAAACAGCTTATTTCGTTGACAACATAGATTACCCGATTTTTTTACAGGGATAATCCTGCTACCGGATGGATTTCAAGAATAATGAGGATGAAATTATGCCAAAATAGAGAATAATGGTCATGTATGAATACGGAATGCATGGAGAGAGATTTTTACAGTTTTTCTTTCTTTTTTTTTTTTTTTTTAATATAGGCGAAAAATTGCCTTTCCATGCTTCCTGACAATATCTTTGGTTTAAAAGTTATTACAGATTCATGTTCAACTGGGTATAAATTATAGTTGATTTTGTCAGATTATCATGAACTTTTGTGCTGATTTAGCAAGGTCGTGGTTAATTTTTATATATAATTTATTCTTTTTGAAGGAAAAGATAATATTTGAATATAGTGCTTTAGTTGAGTTGTTCTTATCGCTAGCGGACGTTCGTTACAATAAGAGGTAAGCTGGCTAGTTTTTATTAAAACCCATTTTCAATAAATAAAAAAAAAAGAAATACGAAATTTTTGTAGTGTCTGGTTCAATTCGTAATCTGAATTTCGATAATTCTAGGATTTGTCAGTAAAAATGTGTTTTAACCGTCCACCTTTTGAGATTGTCGATCCAGAATTGGATCCCTTACCGATCCTACTGGAAGAGGTTCTCATCGAGGGACAAGCTCGATGGTACTTGGATTCGGACCCGATTTTTTTATTCACGACCAACCAGTGTGAGATCGATTGGATCCATTCTGTGGCACCACCATCACCCCCGCTGGATGACAATGGTCGTGTTCTTACCCTATTAGAGGTGAACGGATTAATCTTGTGTTTTAAAATTTTTTTTTCCTTTAAAAAAAAAAATTCTCTCTTTTTTTTTTTGTTTTTTTTTTTTTTTATTTTAATTTGCTGACTTATGGATTTCAGTATATGGTGGTCAATTTGCACTTGCATTTTACTGACAATGCCGAGGTTCGTGACAGTTATTTATTGGAAGTTTTGAGAAGTTTCCGGGACATTCGAGAAAACCGAAATAATTTGCGGTTGCTGAACTCTAGTTTAAGGGGTTCTTCTATCGCCTGGTTATTTAAAAGGCGTTAATGGTTGTAAAAATTTTTCTCCCTCTTTTTTTTTTTTTGAAATAAAAGAAGGTTTTGAAAGGATTTGCAAAGGTTTAAATTTCATTTATTTATTCCTAAAGAGTTTCCAATAATATTTTTTTTTATTCTTTAACTTTATTTCTTTTACTGCTATAACTCTCTCACGGCTGGCGCGTCTTGTTACTGCTGACTAGCTATTTATGCGCTAAGTCAGTCATTCAGTCACTTGGTTTGAAGCTAGCATAATGTGTGTGTCTTTTGGTCACAAGTACGACCTTGGGGATCCCATTTTTTATTTTGTAAGAACTTATGCAGAATTTGCGTATATTAGAAGAATTTTTGCAATCTGGGACCCCAAAATTCATATTTGTGAGTGCTATTACTCGTGTGGTATACGCAACAATCTGTTACACGTATGTGTTTAAGTGTTACTTCAAGGTCAATTGTTTTTATAACGTCATAATTCTATTCGTTCGTCCAGTATTATTTAAGCTGTGGTTCTCTGCCCTACTGCCCTGACCGATTAAATCGTGAGCTTTTCCTGGCCTGGAATAAACATCTCTGGAGGGGAAAGGACGAGGGTTTAGATGATTGGATGGAAGATTGGGTACCAATTTCTTGGCTCTTTGAGGAGGACGGGAAAGATGAGCCAAAGGGAGGGAAATTCGAGGACTAAAATGGTGCAATTTGGTCATCACCAGCGTTTACTGGGTGGCTCAGGAGATGTTATCACTTTTGAGTCACTTTTAGCTGTCAATTTTCTCTTTTCAATAAAGAGGAAATGAGCCGGAAGATCGTTTGTTCCTTCATTTTAACCCAGAACCTACCCATCCTTTTTAATAACCGTATACAATCTCGGATATAAATAATATGCGAGTGTAAACGGAGAGAAAAAGCAGTTTTTATTTTCTTTCTTCTTTTCTTTTAAATTTATTATTATTATTATTAAATGGCGCAATTCGCCAGGTAAGTTAATTAAAATTTTTAAGGAACATGTGACCATTATGACGTGAGTAACATTCTGATGTTTGTTTTTAAGAGAAAATATCTTTTTTATTTATTGCTTCCATTTTCTGTTATTATAGGCGGTGAAATAGGAGTAGTAGGAGGTTTTCCTGGAGCTGAATTTTAAAGGCGAATTTTAGTGGAGAATGGTGTTGCCTCAGGAGTTGTATCAACGGCTGTTAGAAGCGGCTGTTAATAATGTTCAGAGTTGCGCATGCGCTGTGAGAGGTAAGCACTTGTCTCTTAGTTAGATTTTTTTTTTTTTTTTAAATAATTTCTTTAGTTTTACCAGGAATTACCAATTCTTCTGTTTTCTCAAATGTCCAGGTGACTTAAATATTTGTTAAACTTTGAATGAATTTTGAATTTGGATATATGAAATTTTTTTTTTCTTTGAAACTTAATCGTATGAATTTACATTCTAGACATTTCCTTAATTAGAATATAGTAATATAATTTTTCTAAAAATATGTTGTGCCGGTAAAATAGGAATCCTCTTTCTAAACGACGTAAAGTGTCGGTAAATTCATAAGAATTTGTGAAGTTACAGAAAGGTTCGAAAATTATTTTGGAGTCCGGATTTTAAGTGCTTAAAAAGAAAAAGGATTTCTATTTTTCCGTGAAATTTTGATTTGACTTATACATTATTCTTATCTTGTTTAGGATGATTATATCGGAACGTTGAAATCTGAGAGGCGAAGGCCTCTTGTGGTACGAGTTGGAGTCGCTGATTTACTTGCAGAGAAGACGACACGACTTGAACGAGCTGATGGAGTTTCCTGGAGCTCGGTGACTTCTGGTTGGTCCTTGATTTGGACAGACTTTAATTTGGAGTCTGAGGTACGTCTGGTTTCTTTTACTGTTTTGGGATGTACCTCGCCTGGCTGCTTGTTTTTCTTGTAGGTGAAGCAACATTTCTTGCTTGAGCATACACAACATTTGAAGAGTACTGGAACGACGAGGATAACACCCAGGACAGCTAGGATGGACATGTTTCCCACCGTCATCGTTCTACGGATATCGTCTTCTTGATGGTGTAACGCTATTTCGGACATTCTATTTTCCGTTTCTTCCAATCCTGCTCCCCAGAGTTGGAATTTGTCTATTGTTTTTAACGGATCGACGTTTTTCTTGAAGAGAAATCCAGATATTTTGGGTTCAGCTGTTAAGTTCGTTGATAGCGTTTCCAAGGTTAAGTTTAACCTTGGCGAGGTGACGTTCAGCTGAGTGATCTCTTCATCTATGCTTTCGATTATATATTTTCCGCTTCTAATTTCGCATCTACCGTTAACATGGACCATTCCTGTTCCGTTGATGTGATATTCTTCCTCGACTGGACTTAAGCACTTGAAAATTAATTTTTCTTCCTGACAAGTCGAATACGCCCAAGAATTTAATTGATTGAGCTTGATCCAAGTGGTTTTACATCCTGGGATGATGCGGACATTGCAAGTTCTTGAGATATCCTCCGTTGACTTCAAAAGCAGCTTCATTTCGCAGTCTACTTCTTCTTGGACTTCCGCAGACTGGAATGGTATTTCGGGACGACAAGACAAATCGTCCCCGATAGATTTGCAATTGTTGATATATTCAGAATCTGCTAGGTAAAATCTCCTCAAGCCTGGATCAGTAACTAGGAACCTCTTCGATGGTAGTATCGTCAGTGTTAGAATTTTTCCATTCAGATTTTCTGGCTTAGGCAGTGGTCTCATTTCGTATGATAGTAACGGAATTTTATGGAACAGGGGAAGGGTTACTATGATAAGTAAATAACCTTTTGCCCTTGCTACCTTTACTGTAGACACAGCTGACAAGGTTGAAATATCCATTCGGTCAATTGGTTGAGGTGGATTCAAATCCGGATGCTTCCTTATGATGTCGACGGTTGCTCGGTAGAGTTGGCTTGGTGATATAGCTTGTGGGGAAAGTCGGCCGGCCTTGGCTTCCTCTATGATGGTTTCAGCTTCCTTCAGTACTCGAAGATGGTTACTGGCGATCTCCTTTCGTTCATCCCCCAGCATCATGACTTTCATTAAATATGCGAGTTTACCCAAGGAATTATTGGTGGAATTCATAATGTTCGTAATAGCATCTGCGAGATTATTTAGATTGGACTGCATTTGCGCCTCGCTTTGGAGAATAGTATTGATCTCACTCTTGACAAGGTGAGTGGCGTTCTGTACTAGGTGCACCATTTCTGCATTATCCTGATATAATTTGTTGATCTCCTTGGTGATATGTTCTTTGTCTTCATAGTCCATGGTTCCAAACAGTTCTCGGGCAATTGTGCCAACAAACCCGAACCATGGAGCTCGTTGATTACGGTCAAGCGGCGGAGTTTTGAATGTTGTTTCTTCAAGGAGCTGGTTCAAACGGCTTTTAGCTTGGTTTATGGAGGTTTGTATTTCCGTTATCAGGTCCATCTTCAGATAGTACATGCAGGTCCCAGAGTCGATAATTTTGGTACAACCTAGCATGGTCGAGTGGAGATGGTCCCACTCAAAGGGATAGATCTCGACCAATCCTCGGACGTTAATGGAAGAAATGATGCACCAGTTTTCTTCTACCAGGTGAATCTTCTTAAACGGGTCATACAGTAGACCCGGGTTGTCTGCCATTGGCTGGATGGTAAGGACGTCCTTGGATTGACCCTTTTAGATGATGATGACCAGGAATATCAATAATTGTCTCATGATGGTGAGAGATTTGAGGATCTGAAACAGAGAACTTTATAAAGGTTTAGCCTTATGGTCAAAAGCAGGTTTAGCTTTATTAGGGTTTACCAATTTGCGGTTCCCTTTGTCGTTCAGGTAGATTAGACTCCCAAATTCGTTAATTTCGACAATTTCATAGGGCCCGGTATAATAAACATCGAGTTTATTCTTCCGTGGTTCCTTTAGAACATAAATAAAGTCGCCTACCTTGAAGGTTTGGGCGTGTATGTGTCGATCGTAACGAATTTTGGAATCTTGTTTTGCCTTATTGAGACAATCAGCAGCGATTTCTCTGACTTCTGACAGTCTACTCATAAGATCGGTGAGATAGTCGGAATAAGTTTCGATTCTGGAGTAATCGGGGAACTGGGTTGGTAACCGAGCTCTTCGACCAAACATCAGCTCGAATGGAGTGAATTTGGTTGAAGTATGCACATTGGTATTGTAACTCAGCGCCGCGAGACTCACATATCGATCCCAGTTCGGATACTTATCTGAGATTACTCTTAAGAAATCTATCAGTGGTTGATGGCTCCTTTCTAGAGAACCGTTTGATTGGGGATAATAACCCGACGTCGTTAATCTTTGGATTTTTAGGGCTTTCGCAAGTTGTTGTATTATTTTAGAGGTAAATGAAGTACCTTTATCTGAGAGGATGACTCTCGGACAACCATAATAGCACATATAACGATCTATAAGGGCTTCTGCCACTGTTGTCGACCGGATATCAGGTATCGGAATTGCTGTTACGGCTTTCGAAAAATTATCCTGAATAGTCAAAATGTGGACATTCCCACTCCTAGTCATAGGAAGTGGTCCCACGGTATCAATAGAGATTTTCTCGAAGGGTTCGAAGGGAGTATCGGTTATCATCATGGGTTGTTTTGTTTTGATTCGGGTGAGTTTATTCTTCTGGCAGATCTCGCATTTCCGGATGAATCTATAGATTCTTTCCTTCATGCCTGGCCAGTAGAATCTCTCTCGAATTCGCCAATAAGTTTTCACGACACCTTTGTGGCCCGCAATAGGGCTGCAGTGATTCTCTTCAATGATTTTATCGCGTAACTCTTCAGTAGGAACTTCTATATTTCCTTCGCAAAGTGTTACCTCGATAGGACAGTCGCCCAATTCTTGTATGAGATAAGGCTTTATGTTCATATCATCGAATTCATCCCCCTGTTTCGCCATGCGGAATGTATAGATTTCGTGTTTAAACATGGACACTCTTAAATTTCGTAATCCTTCAATTAAATTATTTAAATCGATTTACTCGAAATGATTTTTCTTGGCGAAGACCGTAAAGATAAAGCACTGACCCAATTTTGTGATTAATACATCACCCATCTTTGGTTTGGCTGTCTTCAGATCTTCTTGATCGATGAAAGTGAGATCTCTTAACAGTCGAGAAACTGGTTTCACCAATTCACAATTCAGGGACAGGAAATGTACCATGTGATCTCTCACTTAAGTAATTCCATCTCGACTGTCCTTAAACTTGATTCGATTTACAGGCAGTTTCCGAGGTCTATCGGACTCAGAGCTCGAGGAAGACGAAACTTCCGGTGGTGAGTACCGTTGATCACTCAGATCCTCCGCGATATCGGAGGAAGAGGAGTCAAATACGTACCACGGAGCTTGATTCGGAAGTTCAGGAGGTAAATCTACATTCATCTCCGGCTCATTCCCCAGTTGTTCGTCAACAACTTCCGGTAGAGTCGTGTGGAGAGTGTTAGATTCATTTACCTGAGCATTTCCGTCGTCTTGTTCTCGATGTACTTCCACTTGGATCACTGTGGTTCCGTCAGATTGGCTGGCATCTGATTGGCCTGATTGAGGAGATGTCTCCGCTATGATTATTTGATCATTTGCAGAATTTCGCTTTGGTGAATTTGGGTGCTGGTTTTCGTTCAACAAGGTTTTTACTTGTCCTAGATTTTTACTAGTAGATGTCACTTTGCGTTTGGGTGTTTCCACGTGAGCCATACTGGATGAGGCTGCAGGAACATCTTCGACGTTCAGAGTTTGGCAGGTAGAAGGCCTCGCGATGACTGGAGATGTATTGTCATCAGAACTTCCGGTGTCCTTCCAATAAAAGCTTTTTGTATGATCGTCATAGTCAAGTTCCTTGCAATTTGCCTGCGCAGCTTTCAGTACCGTGTTCTTCCACATAGGGGTCGACGGACTTCTACCTGCGGTGAGGTATTTCTCTCGAATTTCGTTAGCTCGCGGTGTCTGTGGAGTTGCAGGGGTTATTTCCACTTGGACTTCCGGTTCAGAGCAGCTGACTTCACTTGAATCTTCATTTTCTTCTATATCTTGATTTTCACGAAGGAATTCCTCTTCTCCTTCTTCGTGACTCATTCAAGTCTTCAGATTCGCCGTGTTCGTCTGATAAGTAGCCCTGTTCAAGATATTTCCTAACTTCCTTGGCCACTTGAGGGCTGACTACAGGCAGTGGATTGTAATAATCTTGTGGACGAACAGTACGATCCGCTTCTTCATCTGAAACGTTAATTCCTCGTTTTTCCAGGGCCTTATTGAAGCGTTCAAATGATTTCCTCAAATCTTGCGTATTTGCTGTCGATTTATCGCTTCAGATGTGTTTTCATCTCCCGGATCGCTGGAATTTTTTTCCGATTCGTTGAGCAGATATTCTTCATACATGAGTCGGACCGCTTCTTCTTCTTCCTCATCTGTTTCTTCCAGTTCTAGCCCGGGCTCTGGCTCAATCTCCACTTCCGGGTTGACTGGAGCCTGAGGTGCTGAGGATGGTCTTGGTTGGTTTATCTCGAAAACGTCATCTTCGATACTCTCTGAGACGTCAGGTTCGGTCGTACTTATTTCACAATAGTTTACTTTTTTTTGGTTTTGCGACAGTTCTCTAGCCCGTCTCATTCGTAATCGGGATGCAATTGTATCACGAGGTTGCGGGGCGCTGTTAACCCGAGGTTTGTTTTTACTTCCAGGTTTCCTTCCTCGTTTTACAGCTGCTATGGCTTCTTCGTCGGGACAAGAAGTTTTCCTGAGTGGAAGCATCACTGCTTCCTCAACAGAATTTTGGGTTGAAGCTATTTCCTCTGGAGATCTACCTTCAGGATTGTAGGACAACCCTTCGGCATATTGTTCTGAGATTTTATGTCGAACTATAACCGAAAATTCATATTCACTTAGTTTGGATCTCCATTTAATTTGTCGTTCGGTGACAGTTTGGCTGTCTTTTAACCAAGACATACAAGGGCTGCTTGTATACAAGGTGAAAGGCTTACCATAAAGGTAAGGCCGAAATTGTTGCACCGCATACAAGAGTGCCAAACAATCTTTTTCGTTGTGTGTGTATCTCGTCTCGGTCTCTTGCAAGACTCGGGACGTACAGGAGACAATTTTCTCAATATTTTCGTTGGGGTTTCCAGGCGTACGATCTTCGTTCTCCAGTTCCTGGCTCAAGATGCCTGAAATACCGACATCGGAGGAACTGGTTGCCAATATAAAAGGTCGATTGAAGTTTGGATAGGCAAGGAATGAAATATCGCACAATGCGTTTTTAATATCATCGAAAGCCCTTTGCGAATCAACCGACCAGACGAACGGTTTAGTTTTCCTGGTAAGGTCGGTGATCGGTTTGGCTCTTTCAGCGAAGTTTTCGATGAATCGTCGGTAGTAATTTGCTAATCCCATAAATTTTCGCGCTTCTGTATGATTACGGGGGTGCGAAGCGTTTTTAAGGGATGAAATTTTCTTTGGGTCAGGTTTCACACCATCTTTAGTGATAATGTGACCTAAATATTCCACCTCGGGGCAGAGAAATTTGCATTTCTCGGGCTGAAGAGTTAGCCCAGCCTCTCGAAGGCGGTTGAAAAGTCTTTGGACTCGTACCTCATGTTCTTCAAGCGAAGATGCATAACTTACAAAGTCGTCGAGATAGATAAATAGTTCAGTACCTTTTAAACCACTCAATGTGGAGTCCATCATACGTTAAAAAATTGCTGGAGCACAATCAAGCCCGAAAGGCATACAGCAATATTCCCAATGACCGTCAGGGGTGGAAAACGCCGTTTTTTCAGCGTCTCTGGGGTCCATTGGTACTTGGTGGAACCCACTGGCAAGGTCAAATACACTGAAGTACTTGGCCCCGCCGAGTTGGTCTAAAATATCGATTATGAGTGGGAGGGAGTAAGCATCCCCAATGGTTATCTTATTCAGATTTTGAAAATCGATAACCATTCTCCACTTTTTATTACCTTGTGCATCAAATTTCTTAGGGACAATCCATAAAGGAGAATTATACGGAGATTTTGATTTCCGAATAATTCCTTGCTTAAGTAGGTTATTTACTTGCTTCTTGAATTCGTCGCGGTGTTCTTGCGGAAACCGATATTGCTTGATTCGGACCGGTTAGTCACTCGTGGTTTCGATTTTGCAGGTGAACTTTTTAGAACGTCCCAGGCGATCACCAGGGAGGTGAAATATGTCATGATTTTTCTGAATAAGTCGGAAAATTTGCTTCCTTTCCGTGCGACTGAGATGATTGGTAGGAATCTTATCAAAGATTGCTTGGATACGATCTCGCTTAGAAAGTGAATGTGTTCCGGATGGAATTTCTGCTATGTCGGAAAATTCGTCGGATGGATCAAGATGATCAAATTCAAATTCTTCAAGCACTTGAGGTTCAATTTCGATTTCTGCTGGATCTGATGTGGTATTGATGGCCATACACATCGCTTGATCGTCATCAACTGAGACAACGGCTTCGCCCATTAAGAGTCCCTCTTTAAGAGGAATCTTACGGAGGTAGCCTCGTTCGATCTCAGGATTTACAACAGGTACCGACACGGACATTCGCATACAGGGTGGAATTACGTATGAACGGGATGGTTTTATTCCGAGACTGAAAGATAAAGGTCGGGAAGGTCGAGATGATAAATTCAGAGATTGATGATGGAATGAAATCTCCGCTTGTTCATTTTTCAGGAAGTTGTTGCCCAAAATTCCGACACCATGGAAGGGTGAATTCCCATCACAAACATGGAATCGGATTTTTGAACCCAAAACCTTTAATTCTACAGTATTAATTGTTTCCATGGACCGTCTATTCAAACCACGGAGTTGCATCGTACTACCACGATCCACTCTAATTTCGGGTTTAAGAGCGGAAGAATTTATCAAACACACATCCCCCCCTGTATCTATGAGGAAGCATTGTAATTCTCCATGAAGTGAATTACATGAGTTGAAAATTTTTGGCCCTGTCCCTAGGGACAGGATATATCTCACATCAAGGTCATTATCCATTGAAAAAGGGATAGGACGAGTAGGTCTATTTTTGAGGACCAGCGTATTCCAATAAAAGGAAATGCCAGCTCGTTCTTTGATGAAAAATTCATTTCCAAGGATGCCCAGATAACCACCTGGTGGTCTAGGTACAACCTGGAAACAAACATCTACGTCAAAAATCTTGAGGGTCACAGTTCCAATTATTGGCATACTATCGGTTGCTATGCCGCCTACGACAACACCATTTTCAGGGTAAAAGGTGGTATCATCCCCCAGAGCATCGATGCAAAGGAGATTCAGGTCGGAACCTGTATCCAACAGAACTTCACACCCGTCCTGGAAGAGGTCTGGAGATGTGATCCAGACTCGTGGACCCTTACTGATGACTAGTGTAAGGGTTTCGAACGTTGAAGAATTCTGAACTCCCTCACCGTCTGAGTTTTCTGATGAGGGTTCGTAGGTCGGCGAGACTCTCGGGGCATACTCGCAGTCGCCTCGGTCTGTCGAGCGCCCGTTGAGTTTAAATGTTCATCGTTGTGTTTTGAGGAGGCAGATTTACTTGCCTCGCGATGAGGACAGGAAGGACAATTACAGCAAGGAGCCTCTAGTTTCAGATGTTCGAGTTTTTCTGTGTCAATGTCTGCAGAGTCGAAGGTCACAACCTTTTTCTTCATTGAAGAGGGTTCTTCAGTTCGCGAATGTGATGAACTTTTCTTTAACGTTCGTGACGTCGAGTCTTCATCGTAGGTCCGTCCACGTCCCCCTTTACTCGAGGTGTAAGTGTACGTTCGGTATCAGCTGACGCTGAGCTATCGTCAGAGTCCACACTGTCTTCGCTGTCTGTAGCGTATTTACTCGGTCTGTAATGCTTTTTAGAGTAAGAGAACGTTCGTCCTCTGGTTTCTCTACGGTCGTCGTAATCGTCGTACTCTGTGCCAGGTCTTTGATAGTCATCTTTCGAGCAACGTCGGTTATAGTCTCGGTCGTAGCCTCTGTCTCTCTGAAACTGACGTTGATAGTCGTTAGATTCGCGTTTACGCCTTGGTCGTATGCATTCGCGAGTTCTTTCTTCTTTTACCGCTTTATAAAGATCTTTGAGCGTCTTTGGATCTTTTAAACTCGCAAGACATTTTGGGAGGTCAGGCAAAGCGGAATAGACAGCATCGAATGCAACTTTTTCTTGTTGCGACATAATGGCTTCCCGATTTTCCTCTGGTAACGCGGCTTCCAGGCCTCTGATCATTTTGCACAACCTGAAAAAGAAATATTCGATGGTTTCGCCTTCTCTCGGGCTAGCTGAAGCTAGACGTTTGTGCCAAACAAGAGCTGGATCGCCGTCTCGATCCCTTTCTCCCAGTATCTCAAGAAGTTCTATGACGCTATGAATCGGAGTGTATTCGATTTGATCTCTAGCACAACCAGAAATTCTTTTTACGATTTTTGCCACGAACATGTCCTGATGTTCCGGGATGATGCAAGGTAACCAACTCTGTACGATTGCGTCAAATTCCTTGAAATCTTGTTCGCAATTTGGAGTTTAACTTGGACGACATATGAACGTTAAAACTTACTTTGAAATTGTATTAAAAATATTTGAAATATGTTAACTTACTAACATAGGTTACACAGCTACAAAATTTATTTTAACACTTTTTTTACTGTGGTTAGTTGTTTTATTAGGTGTACAAAAAAGTTCTACCCCTTTTTTGTCAAAAAAAAAATATATTTAAAAATTTGAAATAAAATACAAATTTTAATCAAAATAACCACCATCAGCATCTACTACCCTTTGCCAACGCTCAGGCAACTGATGGATCCCACGGCGATAAAAGTCTTGATCTTTTGTCGAAATGAAATCATCTATTGTTTTTTGCATTTCGTTTTCATTTTGTAAGTGTTTGTCAGCCAAGTAATTTTGCAATGAACGGAATAGGTGAAAATCACACGGTGCAAGGTCTGGTGAATACGCCGGGTGCGGTAAAACTTCCCACTGTAAATCATTTATAGTGTGGTGGACGATTGAACTTCTATGAGGCCTGGCGTTATCATGCTGCAGTATCACTGGTCGAGGCTTTTGTCCCGCAAATCGTCTTTTACTGTTGATTTCATCTGCTAATTTTTTTAATTGACAACTGTAGCGTTCTCCAGTAACGGTTTCTCTTGGTTTGAGTAACTCATAATATAGCACGCCCCATTCATCCCACCAAATACAAAGCAATATTTTTTTCCCAAAAACATTACGTTTTGGTGTTGATGTCGTTGGTTGTCCTGGGTCTACCCAATGTTTTCGACGTTTAGGATTCTCATAGTAAACCCACTTTTCGTCCCCTGTTACAAATTTCCACAAAAAACTTTTTTTTTTATGTCGTGAAAGCAACGACAGGCAGGTGTCAACTCGTCTCTCTCGTTGTTCTGGAGTTAATTCATGAGGTACCCATTTTCCTTCTTTTTGAATCTTACCTAAGGCATGTAATCTTTCAGAAATAGCTTGTTGAGTAACGTTTAACTTTTTCGCAAGTTCTTGTTGTGTTTGTGCAGAATCTTGATTCAGTAATTCTTCCAATTTCTCGTCACTGATTGTTGAAGGTCTTCCAGAGCGTGGTTTATCATTTAAATTAAAATCTCGGTTTGTGAATTTCCGAAACCATCTTTGACAAGTACTGTCATCAATAACACTGTCACCATAAGTTGCACAGATTATTCTTTGAGCTTCAGCAGCACTTTTTCCTTGATGAAATTCATATAAAAGACAATGGCGGATATGCTCATTACTTACTTCCATTTTTAACTTAATAAAAAAATATATATATCGAAGATTAATATATTAAAAGTTTGATGAATTTAAAGAGTACAAACAGCTGTGCATGTACACATACGTATTCATAGCTAACCTATAAATAGATGTTAGATAACTCCATCTTTGAAAAACGGGTAGAACTTTTTTGTACACCTAATAATATAATTAAAAATATTTTATAAAAACTTTTAATCTCAAAACGCAATAGTGAACTTGACTCAACAGGAATAAACTTGAACTTGATCACGCTAAGCTAAAGAATTTACGTCAGTGGTCAAAAACAAGACGTAATTCAATTTAACATTTCCAATCACTGAATGTGATCATAAATAATAACACTTTTTGCATCTTTTAATTTTAGATGCATCATTCATTAATTATAATCAAACTATATCGATATAAACGAATTATTATATTAAATAATGCAAACAAAATTTTTGAGTTACGCAGTCTTTTCTAGAGACGCTATTTTACAATATGGCGGAGGCATTGTTTACAAATGTGTTTCACGTATATATATTTATCTTCGGCTTTATCTTAAGTATTACTATATACTACACGTAAATATTATTGTATTTTGTATCAAATAAATTTATCAAAATAATTTGTAATGGCTTTTCAAAAGGATCATGAGCATAAAAATAAACAAAATACAGTAATGTCTTATAAAAAATATTGCTATTTTGGCAATGATTCTGAAATACCATTGAGAACAAGGCAATATTGGGAAAATAAAAAAAGAAAATTGAAAAGGTAAGTTGTAAATTAATTTCTTATGTTTAAGTAAATGTTTAATTAAATAGATTCTATTAATAGAATTAATTTAATGAAATTTTAATAATAATCGAGCATTTAATTTTTATTCAGTTTAAATAATAACATTGAAACATATGATGAAGAAATTATCAACTTACCCGAGAATAACGCAAATGAGAATGATGAAGCGGGAATCAATTTTCGTTCCGACAAAAATATTGCTCACATCAATGAAAATTCTTTATTTTCTACTCCAAAAGAAACTCCTAACAATCTAAACACCAACATAGTCTCAGTAACACATGAGAATTCAAAGTCAAACATCTGCTCGAATTATTTAAATTATTCATCAGATGAATTAATAACAAGCTTAATGCTACTGAGTTTGAAGTTACGTCACAATTTGACATTTTCGGCAGTAGAAGATATAGCTCTAGGAATGCATGTATTTAATGATTCATCATTACTAAAATTACGTAAATATCACTGGAAAAAAATGATCAACGAATTTTCAGAACATTTAACGATTCATCATGTTTGTCCAACATGTGGATCTTATTTAGGTGAACAAAATAAAAAAACCAAGTATCCTCAAACTACTACTGGTGATAAAAGACTTGAATCCACACCGAATGATGAGATACAAGATAAAAATGAAGATGAAACGTTTCATTGCAATAAATGTAATATAAATATCAATACTACAGAAATATTTTTTTATATTTTTCTTTGAAACATCAACTACAAGAATTATTTGAAAACACAAATATTCATCGAGAATTGCAAGAAGTACGGAGTAAAGAAAATATATATGCAAGTGAAGATATTTGTGACGGTGACTTATATAAAAAAATGGTTCATGACGGCATGATTAGTATCACTTTTAATACTGATGGTGTCCCTGTGTTTGATAGTTCTAACTGCTCACTGTATCCCATATTGTGTACTGTAAATGAGTTGCATCCATTAAAGCGTAAACGAACAGTTCTCCTTGCTGCATTGTGGGTCGGCACTGGACATCCGAAATCTTTTGAAGGTTATTTTAGACCATTTTTATCTGAAAGTAAAGCTTTATATGATCGGGGATTTGATTATACATTTTAAGGTGTAAAATATACTAAAAAATGCGCCATAATACTCAGTATCAATGATGCCAAAGTTCGTCCAGTGTTACGTAAATCAATGCAATATAATGGTGAATACGGATGCGGATTATGCCTTAATCCTGGAAGGAGAGTTAACAAAGGCTTAGGTACAGCACAAATTTATCCAATGCAAGACAATGGTAATTCATATGGCGATGGCTTGCGTACTCATGAGAAGACGATTGAAGATGCGAAATTAAAAATCAACGGTATTAAAGGTGAATCATTTTTATTAACAATTCCAAACTTTGATATCATCTCAGGAATTGATATTACCTGGATGCATTATGTTGCACTTGGTATTTGCCGTCAGTTTGCAAGATTATGGTTTGATTCATCAAATTATAATAAAAAATTTTACTTGGGCAAGCATATCGAAACTGTTGACGAATTATTATTATCATACAAACCAACAGCAGATATGTCTCGAGCAACACGTAAAATGTCTGATCGTAGTCACTGGAAAGCGCATGAGTGGGTTGCTTTTTTACTTTTTTACAGCCTTCCTATATTGAAAGTAGTAAGTAAAAAGGAATATGTAAATCATTGGGCCTTTCTAGTTGATGGAATATCAACTTTATTAAAATCATCCGTTATGCCATCTGACATTTTCTATGCCCATAGATGTCTGATTGATTTTATAAAAAATACAAAGATTTTGTATGGAGAACAAGAATTAACATATAATATACATATTTTATCTCATCTTGCCCCTAGTGTTAAAAATTGGGGACCGCTATGGACACACAGTGCCTTTATGTTTGAGAATTTCAACCAAGTATTGATAAACTTTGTTCACAGTCCTAATGGTGTGATTCATCAGATTTATGATGGCTTTCGGATAAAATGTGTTATTAACAAATTATTAACTATATGTTCAGAAGATTTGACTGATACTCAAAAAACTTTTATCAATCAGTTAATACATAACCAATCAAATCTCAATTCTCAGCAATGCATCGAAAACTTCAAGTTACTAGGTGAACCACAGATGTCAAAATTGACACAAGAAGAATTTATTGCCTTTCAAAGACAACATATTAATATTCCAAAAGCATGTATTGTTCAACACTATGATAGAGCAATTATTAATCATTAGATGATACACAGTAATTCGTATCAGCGATGTACTAAACGAAATAACCGTTGTGTATTACTATTTAACAAAGAAATATTTGAAATAGAATCATTCGCTACCATCAACGTTGACAATAATACAATATGTTGTGCTATTGGGTGGTATTATGAAAAATCTTCGGCTCATTTCATACAGAATAGAAGATTAGAACATATCATTTTATTGAATCGCAAAATTAATCAATTAGGGATCACTCAACTTTTACAAATAAAGGAAAGAGTTACTGTAATACCCATCCACAGCTCCGAAAATTCAATTGCATGTATACATCCGAACCGCTATGAATTTTTAGATTAAAGTATTATAAAAAATTTTTGTGTAGCAATTGTTGTCATAGATTAAAATTATTTTTACACATAAGTAAATAAAATAAAGAGATCTTGAATAACATGACTGAATCACTGCATAATTTTTTCAAAAAAGTAAGATTTTTTAAAAAATCTTTAAAATAAAATTTGAAACAAAAAAATTATTGCTGAAGTTTAAATTTTTAACATAAATTTATCTTTTTCAATAAAATTTGATAATTATGAAAAATGGTTTTATCTTAGCTTCTAAAATATAATGATTTGTTGTTAATTAATTTCTAAATTTTAAATAACAAATAAAAATGTAAATTTTTTTTTTGTATGTTATATTAATTAATTATTGAGTCATAAATTACTGAGGCAGTAAATATCTTATATATTAGAGCTATCCGGCCCTATGTCATATTTGTATCCGATGTCTGTTAATACATAAACTTATATGCAGACCTATACGCGAACTAAATACCTACTTATACTTAAGCTAATATTCAGACTTATATGCTAACTAAATGCCTCTTTACACTTGAGCTAATATGCAGACTTATATGCCAACTAAATGCCTATCTATACTTGCCTTTATATGCAGACTTATATGCCAACTAAATGCCTATTTATACTTGAGCTAATATGCAGACTTATATGCTTACTTATATTAGAGTTTATATGCAAACTTATACTTTTAGTGTATTTTGTTTATATTCTAGCATACTTATGCACATATTAGTTGAACTACAAATAGCCATAAATGTGGAAATATATGTCACTTATTTTTTTTTTTACGCATTTATAAGTTAAAGTTAAAACTTATAAGTCGCATATATTTTTCGCTTATATATATTTTCATGCGGGAATTTAAGTCAAAAAAGTCGAGATCTTATCAAAAAATCGTCGACAAATCGATAACTTCAAAAGAAAGTAAGGTGAAGCGAGCCTGAACCAAGTTTTATTTTTGACCCGGGTCATGATGATTAAAAATGTCTAATCGTCATAAATCGTTTTTAATCCTTACACAGAATCAGAAATTGCAATATTGCATTATGATTAAAAAAGATTTATGACGATTAATAATTTCTAATCATCATGTATCGTTTTTGATCCTCAAACAGAACCAAAAATTGCAACATTATTTCACGATGAAAGACGATTAGAAAGTTTAATTATCATGAATCGTATTTAATCGTAAAATAATAAATACTCTTTCAACAATGAGAGACGATCAAATGTGAAAAAATACCACGATTATGAGTATTAAACACGATTAATGATAATTAAATCTATAATCGTTTTTAATCGCCACAAATCGTATTTTCTAATCAGGGTTATAATTCATTATTCTAAAATCGGGATTTTAACAGCTGCGGACGTTTCGCGGTCTTTGGAAGCTATTCTGAATAATTTTGAGATGATATTTATGTTTGTGCGTGTATTTCTGTGTGCGTATGTCAGCCGCCAATTATTCTGCAAAATTTGAAAAACTCGCTCAAATAGACTATGAAATAATTGAGAAAGATACAAAAAAACTTGTTTTTATATTTTTGTTTTTAACTGCCCGCTATGAAAATCGACGATTTTCAAAAAATTCGGGAAGTTAATGATTTCACTCCGATTTACAAATATCGAAATTTCATCAGATGTCAACGTTTTGAGGTCTTAGGAAACTATTCTCCTGCATGGAAAAAAATATATATGAAAAAAATATGCAAAATATATGTCACATATATAACATGTATGTGCGCAAAAAAAAATATGTCAACTATATTTTCAGATAAATGTATGCATAGATGAAAGCATAAATGCTCACATAAAATTTGAAATATATAATACATATATTATAAATAGATGCTATATAAATGGAGACATATGTGGCTATATGAGTAAAAATATATGTAGACATACATGTAGACATTGATGCCAACGTAGATCGAGAAATATATGTCAACATATATGCAGACATATATATAGACATATTTCTCGGGGTATGAGCACATATATGAAGACATATACGTGCACATGCGTCTCAACAGATATGAAAACATATATACGACTCTATATGCTGGCAAATAAACAAATATAGATGTCGATGTATATGTAAATACATGTGCAAACATATATGTGAAATGTGAGTCAAATATATATTTTAAATTTAATTATGAATTGAGAAAAAGTTTTCGAAAATATTCTACTACACGTATACAAATATATGACAGACGTATGTCTGATGAAAAGCATATATATAAATCATTTCATAACTGCCGCTGGGTAATAGACGGAGTGACTTAATTGATATAAACAAATTGAACTCTATTCGGCACAAGGCTTGGTAGCTCAACTGCTGAGTACTCGCGTGAGAATGGATCGGTCTGGGTTCGATTTCAAGCTCGGGCAAATCAAATTATTTTTCTTTAATGATTTATAAGCCCTACACTGAGAAATCCTTTTCTGATTCAAATTCCCAAACCGTTTCCTGTACCAATTTCCAAAAACAAAAAAAAAATTCCGATTCTTGTTGACTAAAAAATTATCTTTAAAAATTTTTAGTTTATATAAGCCTATATATATGCGTGCATATATGCATTTCTATAAGTAGAAATATATGCATTCCTATATGTAGACATTCATGTACACATATACGTAGACATTTATGTAGACATATGCGTAGACATATATGTCTGCATATATGTAAACATGTATGGCTGTATATACGTCGATATATGTGTCTACATATATGCCGACATATATGTACGCATGTATCTCTGTATATATATATGTACTTATATGTATGCATATATGTCTTTTATATTCTTATATAAATGTCTAAATATACGTATGCATATACGTAGGTATATATTTTACAATTATAAAAATATATGATTTTTTATATATCTTAAAATATATTTTGGCAAAAAAAAAATATGTCGAAATATATATTTTATATAAGTAACATATATTTTTATATATATGACATATATAATACATATATTTTCCGCATATATATATATATATATTTCCATGCGGGCTATTTTTAGAATGATTTCTGATTGTCTGTATATGTATATCATTTTAGAATGATTTCTGTGTGTGTGTGTGTGTGTGTGTGTGTGTGTGTGTGTGTGTGTGTGTGTAAACTCTTTATAACTTTTCAACTAATAAAACAATTTGGATGGTTATGAGAGCCATCGAAAGAGCTTGTTGGCTGTCAGCTTTTCTGAAAATTTCCGATCATTTGATCAAGTAGATTTAAAAATATTGGCGAATTACGGAAAAAAATTTTTTTTTTTAATTTTTAATTGATTTCTCAGAAACGATTCAAACGATCGTCTTCAAAATTTAATCAGCTCTAAAATTTAATGGAATGCGCCCATTGCCGCCTGTAACAATCGGTACACCTGAGTCACCACTCAACTGAACCTTAAATTCAGTTATTGTTCTCTTATTTTTTTTATTTTATAAGAATTAACTTGGAGAATTCGGAGCACACTCACTAAAGATACAATAATACAAGAGTATCCGCACTTGTGTATATGTGCATGAGTTTGTACATATGTGTGTGTTATATGTATGCGTACGTTGACCATATATGGATATCTATGACGTATTTTTGGCTTGCTCTGAATTCCCACAGAAAGGTATGCGAGTATGAGCGGTCAAGTTACGAGAGAGAGAGAGAGAGACGTAGATAAGAACAAGCAACTAGAAAATAGTACGTCTTTCTTTCTCTATGCACAGCTGCACCACTACGGCCGATCCTTTATGAAGAATCCACCGACTCAATGCCTTCCAGATGTCCCACGAAAAGATTTCTCTGAATCTTCCGCAGCCGCGAGTCCCTCGTCATCATAAAAGTCACCGAAAAGGGCTCAATAAATTTGTCAAAACATTTCACTGTTCTAGTTCAACTCAAATTTTTACGACCTTTCTATTTTAACCATCTGTTACCAATGGGCCTCACGTCTCCCGCGGATCCTTACTATTTCTTTTCCAATGTAGAAATCTATCTCTAATTTTATTTTATTTTTAATTTTTAATTGCATTTCTCAGAAGTGTCCAAAATATCGGTAATAAATGTCACTATATATTTTGGAGAAACATCGTTTTTACAGAATCTCACGGTCTCCCGCGGATTCTTACTTTTCCTTTTTCCACCATAGGAAGCTCTTCTATTTTAAATTTTAATTACATTTCTCGGAATCACCTAAAATATTGATAATAAATGTCATCATAGAAACGCAGTCTCTAAAAATTTATATGGTCCCCCACAGAACCTCTCCGTTCCTTCACCTATCACTAAAGATTTTTCATCTCAATTTTGTATTATTTTTAAAATTATATTTTCCTAGAGTATGTAATATATCGATCATAAATGTCATCATATATTCATTACTTTATTTTTAAGCAGTACACCACGGACTTGTTTTTCTATTTACATCCTGTTTACTACAAAATCCCAAGAACTCCCGTAATAAAATGTCATTCTCAGCTGTCTAAAAGAAATCAAACCCTTCTATATTATTGTCTTCTTCGTCTTTAACCTATGCAAGAGGCATCTTCGGCCCCACTTTTCTTTCAAACTTTTTCATATAAAAACCCCGGAAAAATAATCAAAGTCAGTCATCACCGCCGCAACTAAAAACCTTGTAGGATCTATCCGCATCCAAAATTCGTTCTCGTGACGCTCCACGCCTAGGCAATCGGGGGTCCTAGATCGATAATCGGATTCATCTACGAGTAAGACTCACTGAGTCAATTTCAAAATTCGTTCTCGTGACGCTCCACGCTTAGGCAATCGGGGGTCCTAGATCGATAATCGCAACTCGATTCTTTTATTTAAAATATAAATTACGCGACTTGAATTTCATTCTTAGAACCTTTCCTCGTGAGGTCCCACGCCTAGGCATCTGGACTCCTAGGTTGGATACCTAGAGTAAAATCATTTGAGCGCAATAGAATTAACTAAACTCTTTCACGTGACGTCCACCACTTAGGCAATCGGAGTCCTTGTTCGGGAATAGTTAATACTTCTTATAAAAATCATTTAAAGAATATATATATCATCGTAAATTCACTAGAAAGCAAAGCCGGCCTATCGGTTCAACGTGCATAGCATTCTCGTGAAAAGATTTAATCTGTAAATCTCGATAAAAACCATAAAAACATTGTAAACTCCTGTGTACACAAGATTCAAATTGGTGAATCTGAAGTGAGTGTGTGTGCAGGTATATCAACCCATTGGGGTAAGTTCATTATTATAATATTTTGTAAAATTAAATCTGTCAATATACTACACATGTTTTTGTATACATTTGTCTTTTCATTTACTGTCCTTTTCTCTGGCATTCGAGTGCTGGTAATTTAAGTCATAGTAACTTTAAAGTAAGACAGAGAAAGAACACGGTCTTCTCGAGGGCCCATATTCATCGACCCAATATCCCTCTTGCTTAGAAAATCCCTGACCTACCCTAACGCCACGCAGGTCATTGAACGGGACCGTCTATAGTACATCCGCTCGGTACAAATAGACAAATAAGTTGTAAAGTAACACGAAATTATAACATTCTTATATCAGCCACGTAATTGTAATTCCTTGGTTGGATGACAAAATAAAAATAATTTCATACATTAATCTATTAATTAATAATCGGTGCTTAAATCCCTATATTCTCACACTAACCACGTGAGGTTCAATCGAACTCCTTGGCTGAGTTATAGAAAGGAGAAAATCGGCATTCTGATATTAAATAATAGATTTAAAACTACCCCTTTCGCCCGTCGCCTTCACTCACTTCGATCGTGACACGCCTCAACCATCAAAATCGGTTTATTCGTTTGTAAGATATCGCGGGAGAAAGAAATGCTTAAAAAAATTTTTTTTTTCTTTAAAACAATGGCATACAAAAGTATTTTTGAGCTCGAAGAGGCTGAAAATATATTCACAACACTGTTTTTAAGCTCCAGGAGCTGATTTTGAGTGATCTTGCATGATGTATTAGGAAAACTACTAATATGAGTTGTGATTTTACTATCTCTGTTTATCAATCGTAAACGAGTTGTAATTTTACAAAATAGTACATTGATTTTGAATAACAAGCGATAAAAGTTTACAAAAAATGTTTGTGATTCAATTTGCAATAATTTTTAGTAAAATTATAAATAAGTATTGTAATTTATATTGCAGTGAAATCATTCAAACTTTATGAACCTTAATAATTTTTTTACAAATTCTATTGTAGAATTACAAAGTGTATCGCAATTTCGCTATGAATTATTATTTATTACATACGGGCTGTAATTTTACAAAACAGTACGTTGATTTCAATAGAAATCATTCAAAATTCATTAAAAATGCTTGTGATTTAATTCACTTCAATCCTTAGTAAAATTAAAAAAAAAACGTATTGTCATTAATATTACAATGTAGTCATTGAAATTTTTCAAACCTCGATTTTTTTCTTAAAAATTCTATCGCAGAATTACAGAGCGTATTGTAATCCCACCATAAATTTTTATTGATTATACCCAATTTGAAATTTTACAACACAATACGTTGATTTTAAATGACAATCATCTAAAGTTTACGAAAGATAGTGTAATTCTATTTGCTACAATTTTTAGTAAAATTAAAAAAAGAACGTATCGTAATCAATATTACAATGAAGTCATTGAAATTCCACAAACTTTGACTTTTTTTTCCCCGAATTTTATTGTGGAAGTGCAAAGTGTATTGTAATTTTACCATTAATTTTTATGTATTATACATAAATCGTAATTTCACAAAGCAGTGCGTTGATTTTAAATGAAAAGCGATAAAAGTTTACAAAATATGTTTATAGGTTACGTAACAATTAATCCAAAGACATATGATCCGCGACAATTGGTCCGCGACATTTGATCCGATGAAATTAGATTCTCACAACATTATATTCACAGATAAATAATCCTTAAGACAATTCATCCAAAGATGCCTCATACATGTAAATCAACAATTGACAAAATTTTTTAAATATATAAATCTATACGCTTGAAATAGTAAGGCGCCTTTTTTTCAGGAGTTTTGTGTGCGTGGACATACAAAATATATAAACCCATGCACTTGCAATAATACTGTACTATTTCAAAGAAAATCAGACAGGTTAAAGAGAATTAAATTATCTTCAAAAAGGATTCTATATTTTATAATTATCTATAAAAAAGATTCTATATATAAGACATAACAGTGGAGGGTACAGCAGCAATAAGTGACGAAGACAAACATCATCCACCACTAAGTATTAGTATTGACATTAAAACTAGTCTCACGATACAGTGTGCACCAACTTATGTCTTTAAAAAAGCTGACTATGTTGAACTTAACCGTTTCTTCTTAAGGACTAATTGGATCGAACTATATGAGTTGGAGTCTCTAGATGGTAAAGTCAGGTGCTTCTACAGTAAAATTAATGAGGCAATCGCTCAATTCGTCCCAGTACACACCAATGAAATAAGTAATTATCCCTGCTGGTTTTCCAAAAAACTAATAAATAAAATAAAACTCAAAAAAGAAGCGCATGCAAACTATAAAAAATCACGTTCCAAAGCATCTTGCAATAATTTCCGCAAATTAAGGCTTGCATGAAAAAGAATTGGTACAATATGTTACGATAATTACATATCACGAGTCGAGGGAATGATAAAAACTGATGCTAGTCAATTTTGGAAATTCATCAAGAATAAGAAGCGCAACGGCATCGATATCCCATTCTCAATGTTCTGGGGAGAAGAAATGGCCAACAATGGCAGTGAAGTAACTAATCTCTTCACCTCGTTTTTTAAAAGTATTTATGCCACAGACTCTGACAGCACCTTATCCGCACCTGTGACCCAGGCCGAAGAAAAATCAACTTATCAAGATGTTAACCTGTCTAAATTTAACGTTCGTTTTGATGACGTTTTCGAACAGCTACGAAAACTAGATGCAAAAAAAGGAGCTGGATCGGATGGAGTGCCTAGCTTGTTTCTCAAAAGCTGTGCAGCTGGACTCACTGAACCTATAACTCATATTTTTAGTAAATCACTAGAGTCTGGTATTTTTCCATCAGATTAGAAGACCTCATTTATTAGTCCAATACACAAAGCGGGCTCTAGATCTTCTGTATTCAACTACAGACCAGTTTGTTTACAGCCGTCCATCTTCAAACTGTTAAAAAAAATTATTTTACCTCAAATAACGTTTTCCTTTAAAAACATTATATCTACAAAGCAGCATAGATTCTTTGGTGGGCGATCCACTGCAGCAAACCTGTATCTATATGTCAGCTACATACTCAACGCATTAAACCAATGCACGGATCTTCACGCGATTTACACAGACTTCAGTAAGGCCTTTGATATGGTTGATCACGAAATCCTTGTTAGTAAGCTAAGCCGATACGGTGTAAAAGGCAAAGCTCTAGACTGGCTTCGTTCGTACTTGTCAGGTAGACATTTGAAAGTACGTGTTAACGGCCACGTTTCAAATGAATATGAGGTGACCCGCAAGGGTCACACTTAGGGCGAATTTTATTCAACATATTAATCAATGATATAGGCAACAACTTGGTATCAGAATACTTGCTGTATGCTGATGACCTGAAAATGTTGAGAAAAATAGCTAGTGGTGATGGCATTGGCATCCTTCAGCGAGATATTGATTACTTAGTAGTTGGTGGAAGGAAAATAAGCTTAAACTGAACATAAAGAAATGTGTAGCCATGTCTTTCTCCCGTTCATCACACCTGTGGCCTGCAGTGTATCAACTAAATGAACAACAACTCGTGGAAGTTACATCAACTAAAGATCTAAGTGTCATTATTGATAAAAAGCTGAGTTTCTCCAATCACGTGGATAAAATAACTTCACAAGCATACAATATTTTCGGATTCATACTAAGATCGGGAAGAGAATTCAGGAAATCTCATACGCTAGTTCGACTTTTCTCAGCTATCGTGCGTCTGATACTTGAGTACTGCTCTATAATTTGGTCACCCTATACCAATCTTCTTGTCAATAAGGTGGAAAAGACACAGATCAATTTAAGATCATCAAACTCTCCTACAGAAGAGAAGTTGCTGATTTTGTATTTTTCTACAAAACCATAAACGGCCACATTGATTCCCCAGAAATTTTGGAACAATTCAATCTTATCTGCAATAAACCAGGACTAAGATCACAAAGGTCGCTGAGTACAACTCAGTCATCGAAAAGCTACGTGCATTATGGATCGAAGAACAGAATAGTGAATTCAGTGTTTTCGAGCTCAAAAACGACGGGTAGTTTTGAGGCTGGCCCGCAGGGTCAACTGATAGACCCATTTTTTAATAATTTTTCATTGCCAATATCTTTGAAGCTCGAAAATATTCGAAATCAATCGGTTCCAGTAAAAATCCATTTTTTCGATAATGTTATCTCTTGAAGAAATAATCCTATTTCAACGGTTACACAGAAAAAACAGTTAATATGATTTAAGAAACTTGTAATCTTCCGAATTTTTTTTTCTCAATTCAATAAAAATGAAACACTTGATTAGAAAACTCTTTTTTGGATAAAGACAGCAAATTCTCTTGCATTACAAAAATTTATTTTTGAAGTGAAATGGAAAATTTTTTGGTTTGAGCAAAAAAATTCTTGGCTAAAGAAAATTTATGAATTATTGATATTATTGTTTATTATATTTCTTATATTTTGTATGTTATTTATTATATTATATGTTCATTATATTTATGTTTCGATAATTATTTTGAATTTTATGTATTGAAGTGATATTTTCATTACAGTAAGTAGCACACGTGTGTGTATATTATAGATAAAAAAAATGTTCGAAAATCCGAAAGAACTTACCTCCATCGCTCATTTTATTTTCAATCATTACTTTTATTTTTTAATATTAATTCATTTATGTTATTATGAATTTTTATTTAACTTATGAATTATCGATTCGGATTTTTTATTTCTTTTTTTCAGCTTAATATTTTTTTAATTACATTTGTTTTAAATATCCCGGCTTCTTGTCTTAGATATCGCTGTTTTTTTCAACCGTATGTGAATAATCGGTTTTTTTTTTTTTTATATAATTACAATTAAACTAGAGGGATTTAGATAGTGATTTTTATAAGGGTTCTGTGATAAAATTGCAAAGATAATAACTATCAAAATATGAAATATAATAAAATAAATAAAAATCCATTAAAAAAATTAAAAAAATCTAGGCATCGGTTGGCCCTGCGGGCCAGGCCCGTAACTTCCCGCTGTATTCGATCATTAAGATCTCGAACACATTAGTATAATTACATTTTCGAGCTCGAAAATATCTTTGTTTCCCTTTTTTTATGAGCTTTTCGAGCTTAAAAGAGTTACGTATTATATTAAAATCGAAAAATTTAGAATCCAAAATAATTATTAAATAAGCGTTTTTTACATATTTATTCACAATTATGTTTAAAAATTAGCTGAAAAATAAGTTTACATGAAAAGTTGTATGTATATCGTGTAAGTATATCGTGGTACGAGCGAACATGTTGATTTTTAAGAATTCACTTTCAATGATATACATAAAGAAGAAGATTTTAGTTTTGAGGTATGTCGTTCAATAATTATGATGTTATTTAATGAAAAAAGCAGATACAGATTTTACATTTATCATTCCGTCGACGATATCTCTCGAATAGATTATCTGATTGAGACGCTTAAGGTAGCAATCGACGCATTTTATTGAGGTCTATAGCTGATAAAATTTTGTGAATGATTGGTTTGGTCATAACGATGATATTCGCAAAAAACCGTTTTTTACTATTTCTTTCGTCGACATCTTTCGAACGGATTATCCGATTGAGACGTTTTTGGCAGCAATCGAAAGCTTTTATCAAATTCTAGGGATGATTAGATTTTGGAATTGATGGATTCGACAGTTTTAAAAATATTCAAAAAAAATGAAAAAAAAAAAAAATTTTTTTTTTTGGTATTTCTTAAATATCTCAGTCTATGAGACTAAATGATCTAAATTTTTTGAAAATCTAAGTTCAGAAGAAATCTATCAAATGCCACAAGAACCATCTAAATCGGTTCATTCATTAAAAAGATATGGAAGGTTTATATCCACACACACACTCACTTACACACACGCAAACACGCACACACACACACACACACACACACACACATACACACACACACACACACACATACACACATGAGGACATCGCTCTGAAAACGTGTGAATAGTATCCTCGCACCTTCAAACGTCAACATATGATGAAAACTCGATTTATGAAAAACGGGGTAAAACCAATAACTTCCTAAATTTTTTGAAAATCATCGATTTTCTTAGCAGGAAGTTAAAAACAATAAATAAACGATAAAAAAAAATAATTAATTAAAAAAAATTTTTTTTCGAATAACACGCCTTTTTCGTAAATGTCACCACTTGATTTTACGACTGTCCCACCAATTTTATTGTCAGTACTAGTTAGATGGATAGATAGATGAAAGAAGAAAGAGAATCAGATATAAGTAGTCAGCTGTTAAAAAAAGAAGAAGCTAGAAATTTCATGTATAAACATAAATAACGTTGATGTCGAATTATCAGTTTCGATATTCGTTGATTCTAATTAAACGGGAACGGTTTAGACCGTAATTTTCAAAAGAGTTCTGGGAATAAAAAATATATAGCTAACAAAAAAAAAAAAAAATAGACCGATTAATTATTTTCTTCAAGAGTTATCGTGCTTACGAAGATTCATGTGTAACAATTGGCAGCACTAGTTTCTTGGATTAAAAAAATTAATTTGTCACGTAACGATTAAAATTATTTGATTTTATTTAGTTTTAAGTTAATTATTTTAATTATAAATTTAAATTTGAATCGTTACGCGGGCATTCCGCCATTTCGCCGATGAGACGGCAGTCCGTACACGGTGCTCGCGCATGCGCGAAGGGTATGAGAGAGCACATGTGTGATTTAATTTATTTTTATTTTTATAATTTATGATTTAAGCACAAACGCGTGACTTTTGTTTGTTTTAATTATGTATTTATAATTTTGAATTAATTGGGATGCATAATCCAGCATTATATTATGCCCCAAAAATTGACAACACATTACTTTGTTTAAACTTGTCATCCCACTGATGACGTGAATTGATGTTTATTATTTCGGTTACTATTATTTAATTTATTATACGAAACAAAAGATATAGATGGATAGTTCATATATTTAATTAATTAATTATGTACCATTCAGTTGTCTGCGTATTTATGTTTTATATTTTATTTTTATTTAATTTAAGTAAGGCCCAGGGCTGACAAATGTAATTATAATAAAAATTAAGGGGACAGTAGTGTCATGTGTGCGACGACCAACAGGTGGAGGTTGAGACAATTAAGTTAGAAAGATGCGGACAAGCATTGTGGACGGACGTGCTTATTTGATTGATTAAAAAAAAAAAAAAAGTTGTGTTTTTTATTGCTAAAAATGAATAATTTCCCTGGGTGAATTAATTGATATCAGTATTTCATTAATAAAATATTTATTATTATTTTGCTGACTCTTGCTGATTTTGAGTAAGTACTTTGTATTTCTGTTCGCTGGAATATTTTTCATTTGGTAACCTCCCCCGGTAGTTGTTGGTCGCCGCGGAGAAAATTATTTATTTGGATTTATTATTTAATTACTGAATGATACACGAGAGGATTATTATTAATTATCATTAAATATTATTTTCGTATGTTGGTGAAAATATTTGGTAATTAAATATATATATATATATATATATATATATATTGATAAAGCGCACGCAACGGCGTAAAGCGTTGCCGGTACCCACTTATATATATATATATATATTAGTAGTACATACAGCTATACAACTCACGCGGTACTTAAAAATTCCTCAAGCACTGATGTCAGCACTCGGATGAAAAATTCCCGAGTTATTATAATTATTATTTTTTTTTTCTATTTTATTTAGAATATTTGTATAAGATTATCAATTATTATTCACGTTAATTATTATTTAAGATAATTGCATAGCATTATAATTATTTTATTTTGATTATATGTACCCCAGCGGTAAAAATTATTAACGAGATTTTATGCAAAAATTATTATTTAACTTCATATGTTATATATTTATAATTTGGTAGTACCGAGAAATTTATCCTTTTGAGTGTGAGTGAGGAAAAATTCCGTGTCTTTCTCTCTCTCAAGCATGTTGAGAGATAAAATAAAGTAAGATTATTATTATTATTTTTATTGTCGTCTGGAAAATTTGAGTGAAAATAATTGGTTTCTTTTTATTTAATATTAAAATTACTAGTGTTAATTAAATTAAATTATATTTATTCTGGGTTGAATTTATATAATGTTATTATTTTTTTATAACCACCAAGTGTCATTATTGGGGTTAATTTAACAAAACTATTGATTGTAAAACATTATCAATTATATTGCTTATTGTTTAAAATTAAATTACGGAAACCAACAGCTGTCGGGGAAAATTTAATATTTATTTTCCCTGGATCTTTTCCTGCTACTTAATTTCATTCTTCATTTTTCTTTTTCTTATTATTATTCATTTTATTTTATTTTCCTCAATTGTTTGTCCGCTTTGTCGTGTGTCACTTGCTCGGATTTCCCTTGCAGATTTTCCCCCTGAATTAAATTTTGTCCGTTTTGGGATAAACGGTCTGGCGCCTGCGTGCACTAACCCAGCCTGAGGAGCTGGTTCAGGCACTCCAAGAGTTCATTATTTATAATTTCATTATTGTTTATAACTTATTATTTATTTTAATTTGGAGGAAACATTTAAAATCATTTATTTATTATTATTATTATTTTTATTTTCACACGTGGGTGACCGCATACGGTTTACCGGTTAATCCGCGTCTCCGTCGCGGAAATTAATTACGGTATACGTTATATGGCGCCCAACGTGGGGCCAGGGGGTCAATAAATTTAAATTGATAAATTATTTGATTAAAAATAAAATCTACGAGGTTCCACGGAGGAGCAAAACAAAAATAAAGTTTAATTGGCGGATAAAGATAATTCTGAAGATTTTTTATATACATTTAATTTTACATATATTTGTTACATTTAATTTATACATTTACATATTTACAAATAATAAAAATGAACGCGTGGGAAAAGATTTTCGCTGAAACCGATCAGCTGATCGCTCGGGCGTCTTTGATACGCGTACGAGGTGGCGCTACGGATGATGAATTCATTCCGGGTGATGATGATAACGCGGTCGAGAACAACGGGAACGCGGGCTTGGTTGAACCTGCAAATAATAATGAACATCAGGATGCTTTGATCGCCGAGACCGAAGACGAGGGTCTTCGCGAGTTTTTCGAGCATAGCCGCGGTCCTCCCCAACAACACATGATCCCGACGATCATACGCGGTCCAGTGAATCGTTCTGGCCGAGAAGTAGAGATCGTGGGTGAAGAGTCCCACCTTGCCCATGCGACTGACCCTGGGCACAGGAGCCGGGGGCGCGGACGAGCGTCACGGACGGCTAGGCATGTCGGATCACATGACACCTATACTCCAGTGCCAGAAACTGAGCTCACCTGGATGCTGACGCGACCTGATGATGAAATCAGGATGATTTTATTCGGGTTGGGGTTATCCACCGCGGGTGGTCGCAATAAACGCCGGGATCGGCTAAATCGTTATCACAAACGGGCTTTAGGGGTTCCGAACATACCCTGGGATCCAACCAAGGACGAAATATCTCGTGAGGTAGACGCGCGGGCGAATAATTTGACCGATGCGGAAATCCGTCGATACTTGCTTTCACAGCAAGTCAACTCATCCGGTACCAGTGAGGTAATTCAGGACCGTTTTCGACGATTGCTAAGACGCGAGGACGGGGACTTTGAGGCACCCTGGAACTTGTGGAGCGATGAGCTGATTCCAGTGGGCCCAGAGATGCCTGAGATCCCTGATGGCATGGATGCATACGTCACAGGGGCGACGTTTGTCCAAGCGTTGCGTATGTTGGAGGAGAAGATGGAGCGTGGGCAACAGAGACTGTTCGAGAGGATCGAGAGGTTATCTGGAAATAATCAAATTCGCACATCTTCCCCACATGGTGGCTCTGCACCTGCAACACTCCCGGAAATCAGTGTTATCCCTACTGTGACTACTACCGTGAGTTCTGGACGAAACACAAGACCTGTTGCTACCCAGAGCAATCCAGCGCACGACCCCAGGACCAATCCACTAGCTCCGCATCCAGACGACATCACCAGTCACCAGCGACGTCAAAATACTGGGCCTGGAGGTCCTTCTAACCCCACACCGTCCAGGGTCCAGTTCCAGACTCCCAAGGATTCCCACAGAGGGCGTGATTCCGATCAACATCAGCACAGTTCGTCTGGCGAGTCAGATTCAGACGATAGTTACACGTCATCGTCATCTGAGTATCACTCACATCGGAGTTCAGGCAGTGAAAAACGCCATTCACCCCGCGTGTTCGCCCGTGACCATGGTGCCATTGCCAAGAACTGGAAACTATCGTTTTCTGGCGATGGTTCTATGACTAGCGATGAATTCCTGAGACGCCTGGTCGTATTAATGCGCAGCGCTAAATTCGTCGAGCTGATCGCCTCGCAGTATTACCAGAGGTGTTCAAGGGCAAAGCTGAGGTCTGGTTCAGTGCCAATTGCCATCGATGGTCGAATTGGGAGTCGTTCAGGTCGGAATTTCTGACTTGGTTCAAGAGTGGTGGTCGTCAGCGCGAAATTCGTGCTGATATTCGCGCACGTAATCAGGGCCTGAAGGAGAATGCCCGCGATTACTTGATATGTCTGCAGAATCTATATTCTCGCTTGAGACACCCACCATCGGAGCGTACACAGGTCAAAAGGGCAACAAAAGGATTGTTACCCGCGTACTGGGACCACTGTCCTCTCGGTGACTTTGATACGTATCACTCGTTGTTAATAAAGGCCACCCAGGTTGAAGAAAGATGGAAAGCCGCACGCAATCATCGCCAACCACCACCGAGGGAAGAAGCGAACATTAAGGAATGTTCGTATTCTGCCGGTATTCGACCTCCCAGGGATCACCGAGCGGGCATACACGCAGTTGATACGGCTGTCGAGCATTCTGACTCGACCAGTGGTTCCCAGTCCAGCCCAGGGACGAGGAAGAAGCGAAGATCGCGTCGATCTCGCCAACAGAGGGCTGCTGAGCGGAACATGGCACCGATAACACCTGGTGGACCTGACCAGGCGACAAAACAGGTCTCAGGGGAAACCATGAAGACCCCGAACCAACGTGGGAACCCACAAACTGCGCCAGCGAATCAGCAACGAAACCAAAACGCGCAGAATCGTGGCGCGATCCCGAAAAATCCGCCGTTACAGCAGAAACAACCTCCGAGGGTGTCTAACCCACCTGCAAATAAACCCCCGAGAGGTCCAATGACTCCACAGGGTGGCAATCGATCGCCTCCTGGATACAATAATGCCAGTAACCAGCCGTTCGTCCGTAATCCGGGTCAGATGGGACAAAACAGGGTCGTACGTCCAAGATTCTGTTATAATTGTGGCTCATTAGAACACTTGGGCTACTTTTGTCAAAAACCACGCCGGGACGTCTGTATGAGATGCGGAAAGGTTGGAAAGACAGCTGTTACTTGTGTCTGTAATGTCGACAGTCGTCCCAATGCGTTCCAACTTCCAAAAAACGACGAAGCAGCCCGCCAGTAGAGGGTGGCGGTGCTGGACGTTCATCTATCCCTCCAGAAACAGTCACCAGGGAGCAGGATTCGATGAGTTCACGTCGTATTGTTGTTCAGGCGGATATTCATGCTGTTTCTGATCCACCGTGCGAGGCCAAGTGTGAAGAAGATGCCACACTTGATGAATTAACCGCGGTAGAAGATCGAACAGCTGTTTCAGTACCATTTATGAATCAACCTGGTGATGAAAATAATGATTTTTGGCGTCTACGGCATGGTAAACCCCGACCGCAGGTTGTCATCCGCGCGGGTAATCGTCAGCGAGTCGCGATAATCGATACTGGGGCCAAAACAACTGCTTTTGGAGACTTCGCGAGAGAATTAATGGCCGATGGTTTTCCATGTCTATTTGAAAGCCGACCGACTCGCTTTGGTATGGCCAACAAAACGACTGACGTGAGTGGAGGTGTGGTAAACGTGAAAATGACCC
Organism: Microplitis demolitor; assembly: GCF_026212275.2. Lineage (NCBI taxonomy): Eukaryota > Metazoa > Arthropoda > Insecta > Hymenoptera > Braconidae > Microplitis > Microplitis demolitor. The sequence continues at coordinate 15,312,705 of NC_068550.1, read as the reverse complement.
TCGATGGTGTTGAAGAGGTTATATTTCCGGTCCATTATATTCCTCGGTTAGGAAGTCTGAATTTAATCGGTACTAACTTCATGAATCATGTCAATATGGAGTTAGACCTGAGCAACCGATTTTGGCGTATACGCGGTGGTACCTGGCACGAGTTGTCGTTCGAGTCTGAAATTAATTCGCGACCTGAAGACGTTTCAGCTGTACATGAACTCACTGGTGATGAAACCAAACAGTTACGTGAGTTCTTGGACCATCAACGGAGATTAATGCCACCTGGTTTGGGATTGACCTCGTTGGTTGAGCATGAGATTAGGCTCAAAGACGAGCGACCGATTAAACAGCGGGTTTATCGTCGATCACCAGTCGTTTTACAAGCGTTACATGAGGCACTCGACAAAATGCTCGAAGATGACATTGTCGAGCCTGCGCCAGCATCGGAATGGTCCAGTCAGCCTATCATGGTTAAAAAGCCTGATGGATCATATCGCATGTGCGTTGATTTCCGTGACGTGAATACTGTGACCGAAAAAGACACGTATCGACCGCCGGATATGATCGAGATTCTCGAGAAATGTCGTGACGCACATTATATTACGACACTCGATATGAACTCAGCGTTTTGGCAGATCTTAATGAGTCCAAATAGTCGCAAGTATACGGCTTTTTGGGTTCCCGGTCGCGGTCTTTTTCAATACAAACGTATGCCTATGGGATTATGTAACGCCCCGGCGAGTTTTCAGCGTGTAATGGATAAAATAATTACACCTGATTTATCTCCGTTTGTATTCGCGTACCTGGATGATATAATCATCGTAACCCCGACTTTCAAGAAACATCTGGAGATGTTAGAAGTCGTGTTGAGTCGGTTACGAGACGCTGGGTTTACTTTGAACTTCGACAAAAGTAAATTTTGCCAGCAACAGGTACGATTTTTGGGCTTCTTACTGGACAAAGAAGGACTCAGGCCAGACCCTGAGAAAACGGAGCCGATTTTGAATTACCCGCGGCCGAAAAACGTCAAACAGATACGTCGTTTCATTGGGATGATAAACTGGTATCATCGCCATTTGAAAAACGTCGCGTGCGTAGCTGGTCCACTATATCGTTTGACGCGGAAAGATGTACCCTGGCGATGGACTGAGGCTGAAGAAGAGTCTTTCCAGTCTCTTTAGAAAGCACTCGCGGAAGCTCCAGTCTTGTCAACACCTGATTACACGCTACCGTTCACGTTATATACGGATGCGAGCCAGTGTGGACTCGGTGCAGTCCTAGTTCAACGTAACGGCGATCGTGAGTACTTGATTGCGTGTGCGAGTAAGGCCTTGAACAGTGCTGAAGCAAATTACAGTACGACTGAAAAGGAATGTCTTGCGGTAGTTTGGGCCGTGCGTAAATTTAGACATTATTTGGAAGGTTTTAAATTCACAGTCGTGACTGATCATGCCAGCCTCCGATGGCTCATGAATGCTCGGGACCCGACGGGGAAGTTAGCCCGATGGGCCATGCAGCTCTCTGAGTACGATATGAAAATCGAGTATCGAAAAGGGGCGGAAAATGAGGCCCCGGATGCCCTCTCGCGAATCTACGAGGACCAGGGACCTGCCGAGAGTCATGTCAATGCCCTGGGTGAAGCTGGAAACGATGAGTGGTATGAGGAAAAATGTCGTTTGTTGATATCTGATCCTGAGGCTCTACCAGACTATCATTATGAAAATGGTAGATTGTATCGACGTCGGCCTGACTCCATGAGACAAATCCTAGGTGAAGAAGATAACGACTGGAAGTTAGTCGTACCAGCTGACCAACGAGAGCGTTTACTCCAGGAAGTCCACGATCATCCACAATCTGGTCACCTGGGTGTCCAGAAGACATACGCCCGGGCGATAGTGAGATATTATTGGCCCGGAATGTTTCGAGATATACAGCGATATGTCAACAGTTGTGAACGATGTCTCGAGTCAAAGCCAATTCAGCGCAAACCAATTGGTTTTATGACCCCAAGGATACCCAGTGAGCCTTGGGAAGTCGTAGCAGCTGATACGATGTCGTTTACGCGTTCTCGTGCGGGTTATTCGTATTTACTCGTGTTCGAAGACTTATACACGCGGTGGATCGAGTGCGTTCCAGTTCGAGCTGCAAACGGGAAAACTATTGCTAAAAGTTTTCGACAGTTCGTAATTAACCGTTGGGGCGTTCCACGCGTATTTTGGACCGATAATGGCCGTGAATATTTAAATCGAGACGTTGCTGATCTCATTCAAGAGTGTGGTATTCAGCATACTACCACACCACCGTATCATGCCCAAGCTAACCCGGTTGAAAGGGTCAACCGTAATTTAAAAACGATGATTATGAGTTACTTGGGTGATGATCATCGCGACTGGGATGTAAATATCCATGAATTCCAGTTCGCGTATAATACCGCGATTCATGAATCACTCGGTGTGAGTCCGGCATATTTGAACTTGGGCCGTGATCCATGTCCTATTCGCAACCGTCGAGCTGCAAACGACAATAGTATGGTCGTTGATGATAATGTTGACCGCAGTGGTTGGATTCAACGCATGGATCGTATGGTAGAATTACGTGATATTGTTAACCAACGTATTCGACGATCATCTCAACGATACGCGGCCTATTATAACGATAAAAGACGTAATATTTTGTTTGAAGTAGGTGATCAGGTATATAAACCTACTCACGTTTTATCGAAAAAGAGTGAGCAGGTCGTGGGTAAGCTAGCACCGCGCTATACGGGCCCATATGTCATCTAGAAGGTGGTAACTCTAGTTATCGTGGAAATGGAGACCCCCGAGGGCAAATATATTGGTCGTAGCCATGTAAAATTTTTAAAATTAGTTAAGCGAGCTGAAAATGTCCGCCAGAGGCAGGTTGACACAATCGCATGGCTAAACGCTCTATCTATTACTACTACTTGATCTACTTATGCTTGTCTATGATTACTATCTATCTCTATCACAACTACTACTATTCTGTCGCTGACTATTACTGTTCTACCGCTATCTACAACTACTACAGTATTTACCCCAGGGGAAATTGATAATGATTTGAATAATTATCTAGGGATGGCTCTAAGTAAGAAGCAGACCATGAGGTATATGGAGACTTACCACGAGGAGAAGGGCCTGGGCATGATCCCCAGAGGATCAGAGACCTGGAAGGCTCACATGGCCTTATTGGTCCGGACCAAGATCAATAGGATGCGAGATGAACCCCGCCGGGTCAATGTTCCGCAAGGATGCCCTCGGTGTGGGCAAGGTGATCACGTGGCCCGCCATTGTACTAATCAACCCTTGGAGTCCCGACCATTTTGCGAGGAATGCCTCCGCTTTACTGATGGTCCATGCAAAGGGGCGCATGGACGCCTTAGCCTAGCCGTGCGTGGCAGATGTATGGTCTGCGCACGACCCACGGGAGACAACTATGAGTGTCAGCGCGGACATGGAGACCTAGGAGAGCAACTCAGCCAACTAAAGTGGTTGGGGTGACTGACAGACGACGACCGCATGCGGCGTGTTTATGGGTTGGATCGCGTCGGTCCCAGTGACCCTAAGACTGCTCAGTTGCAGCCATAAGGCCGCCAGGCGTGCAGTCCACTTTTATTTTTTTTTATCTTATTATTATTTATATCTTATCAACTATTTATATTCTTTTCTTTTGTTGTGAAACAAACGCCGAGTAAGCCGGCTTTCACCTACAGCACAGTGTTGTTTGTAAATAAAAGCACACATGCATTCCACCTATGGACGTTACCATTTATTCGAAAATTAAACTCTCTCACCCTCCTCTTCCTACCGTTCGTTCGAGCAAGTTGGTAAGTGACAGGTTGGTCAGCAATTTGTTGAGTTATTTCTTTTGGTTAACATTGATTCTCTTTTGATTTTGATTATTTTATTTTTATACCCGGTACAAAAGATCCAGATATAAGTATTGGATTTAAGGTTTTCAGGTGATTGTGCCGGCGAAATGGACTGCAGAGTCTCGCCCGCATTTTTCGGGGCAAAACACGGCCTGGTGGGGGGGTGTCACGTAACGATTAAAATTATTTGATTTTATTTAGTTTTAAGTTAATTATTTTAATTATAAATTTAAATTTGAATCGTTACGCGGGCATTCCGCCATTTCGCCGATGAGACGGCAGTCCGTACACGGTGCTCGCGCATGCGCGAAGGGTATGAGAGAGCACATGTGTGATTTAATTTATTTTTATTTTTATAATTTATGATTTAAGCACAAACGCGTGACTTTTGTTTGTTTTAATTATGTATTTATAATTTTGAATTAATTGGGATGCATAATCCAGCGTTATTTTATGCCCCAACAATTATCAACATATTACCATGTGTTTAGACTTGTCATCCAACTGAGGACGTCAAGTGATGTTTATTATTCGGACTATTATTATTTAATTTATTATACGAGACAAAAGATATAGATGAATAGTTCATATATTTAATTAATTAATTATGTATCATTCAGTTGTCTGCGTATTTATGTTTTATATTTTATATTTATTTAATTTAAGTAAGGCCCAGGGCTGACAAATGTAATTATAATAAAAATTAAGGGGACAGTAGTGTCATGTGTGCGACGACCAACAGGTGGAGGTTGAGACAATTAAGTTAGAAAGATACGGACAAGCATTGTGGACGGACGTGCTCATTTGGTTGATTAAAAAAAAGTTGTGTTTCTTTATTGCTAAAAATAAATAATTTCACTGGGTGAATTAATTGATATAAGTATTTCATTAATAAAATATTTATTATTATTTTGCTGACTCTTGCTGATTTTGAGTCAGTACTTTGTATTTCTGTTCGCTGGAATATTTTTCATTTGGTAACCTCCCCCGGTAGTTGTTGGTCGCCGCGGAGAAAATTATTTATTTGGATTTATTATTCAATTACTGAATGATACACGAGAGAATTATTATTAATTATCATTAAATATTATTTTCGTATGTTGGTGAAAATATTTGGTAATTAAATATATATATATATATATATATATATATTGATAAAGCGCACGCAACGGCGTAAAGCGTTGCCGGTACACACTTATATATATATATATATTAGTAGTACATACAGCTATACAACTCACGCGGTACTTAAAAATTCCTCAAGCACTGATGTCAGCACTCGGATGAAAAATTCCCGAGTTATTATAATTATTATTTTTCTATTTTATTTAGAATATTTGTATAAGATTATCAATTATTATTCACGTTAATTATTATTTGAGATAATTGCATAGCATTATAATAATTTTATTTTGATTATATGTACCCCAGCGGTAAAAATTATTAACGAGATTTTATGCAGAAATTTTTATTTAACTTTATATGTTATATATTTATAATTTGGTAGTACCGAGAAATTTATCCTTTTGAGTGTGAGTGAGGAAAAATTCCGTGTCTTTCTCTCTCTCAAGCGTGTTGAGAGATAAAATAAAGTAAGATTATTATTATTATTTTTATTGTCGTCTGGAAAATTTGAGTGAAAATAATTGGTTTCTTTTTATTTAATATTAAAATTACTAGTGTTAATTAAATTAAATTATATTTATTCTGGGTTGAATTTATATAATGTTATTATTTTTTTATAACCACCAAGTGTCATTATTGGGGTTAATTTAACAAAACTATTGATTGTAAAACATTATCAATTATATTGCTTATTGTTTAAAACTAAATTACGGAAACCAACAGCTGTCGGGGAAAATTTAATATTTATTTTCCCTGGATCTTTTCCTGCTACTTAATTTCATTCTTCTGGTTTATTTATTATTTGTAATATAACTATTTATTATATATTGACTATTTTTCTTTTTCTTATTATTATTCATTTTATTTTATTTTCCTCAATTGTTTGTCCGCTTTGTCGTGTGTCACTTGCTCGGATTTCCCTTGCAGATTTTCCCCCTGAATTAAATTTTGTCCGTTTTGGGATAAACGGTCTGGCGCCTGCGTGCACTAACCCAGCCTGAGGAGCTGGTTCAGGCACTCCAAGAGTTCATTATTTATAATTTCATTATTGTTTATAACTTATTATTTATTTTAATTTGGAGGAAACATTTAAAATCATTTATTTATTATTATTATTATTTTTATTTTCACACGTGGGTGACCGCATACGGTTTACCGGTTAATCCGCGTCTCCGTCGCGGAAATTAATTACGGTATACGTTATAAATTTAAGATCAATAAATTATCAAATCGTCTCAACGTTGGCCTTAAATTATTCATTAATAAATTATCTGCATGCGAATGAACAATTTAATCTATTTTTTGTGCTATGAAAAGAGTGTATAAATACTTTTGTATGAGTGAAATTGTCAACGAGGGAGAACCATCAATAAAGCACCCTCAGCGCTTTCGCTCTTGAGGTGTGCAAAAACCAAAATATTCTTTTGAATAGACCGCCTTTTCCGTAGATATCACCCGTACAAAAAAAAATAGATATCCCGGCAAAATAGCATATAACCGAATTATATCTTTAGTATTTTCGTATGTATGCCATTTCGCCGGCATCTATTCCAGGATATATCTTTTTCCGTGTGGTACCATTGTCTTTTATGACTGTCATGCCAATGTTATTGTCAGTACTAGTTAAATAGATAATATAGAAAAGAAAAAAAAGAAAGACAGATAACGATGGTCAGTTGTTAGAAAGAGAAAAAGCTAGAACGTTTCATATATACATGTGAATTTGATGTCAAATTACCAGTTTCGAGATCCATTTATTATAATCAAACGGGGAAATGTTGACTAAAAAATACGATGCCGATAGAAAAAAATCACCTCAACATGGAGTTAAAATTATTCTTAAAGAAATGTTATGTATGCTAGTGAACAATGCCTTTTTGTGTATTCGTAGAGTATTGAAATAAGTCGCATGAAGAAATTACTCAAAATCATCATTGTAATCGCAGAGCAAACACAATTCTATTGATACAATTTATTTTCATAAGATTGAGTTAGATTTTTAAACTAAATTTTGAACTCTCATAAGTTCATTGTTAACCGGGAGATTCGTTTGATATAAATACATCATATCTAAATGCGATCGAGTAACGTTTTTCCATATTCGTTTTTCGAGATTTATTTAAATAATATTCATAACGTTATCATCATTGGGGCGAGCCACACAGAAACGCGTATTGTCATTATTAAATGTTGTTAATATTTTCGAAGAGCATGTACTTTTGGGACTAGACTCAATAATGATTGCTAATGCAGATCTTAAGCCATCAACAACAAAAGTAAGTAATGTAACTCCCAAACCGTGACTGATTGCCTTCATAGAGCCTTGACTGCCCCAAATCTTATTAGCTATAGCTACCATTCTTATGATTGAATCATCTACTCCTGGATTTTCCAAACGATCGTTGTCACCATTACCATGTTTAACTTCTATGACTGCAGTTTTACATAATACTTCATAATAATTTATATTCAAGATAACAAAATTAACAACAAAGTGTTTAATTTCCAAATATTTTTCATCGTCGTCAAGCAAAAGTTCAGCGATTGCTCGAGAGAAGCAATTGCCATCACTTTCAACATTGTCGATTTAAAAATTATCGAGAAGCTCTTTTGGGAAATTTTTTTTTTGGTACTATTTTCTTTACAGGATAATTCTTTATCAATCTCGTATTATCGGTTGCTATTTTATTTTCGACGTCAGAACAAATTCTTATAAGTTATTTTGTTCTCGTTTCGAATAGTTTTTATTTCTAGAAGAGATGTACTTCTGCATATTTTATCCAAAATATCATGAATATTTTGCCGATTAGGCTCATCAAGATTAATTGATTTCGTTGGCATATTTTCATTTCTTCGAGTTTTTTTATAAACTTGGTTATCAACGCGACTAAAAGTGAATCTAATTTAGTTTTAATTATAGATACACCTTGCCATGTGTCTCCGTCGAATTTAGAAGAGTTGAATACCCTGTGTGCTGCTAAAAAATGACAACCTCATTAATTAACCTTAACGGTATTGATGATTTAGTTTTATTAATTTAATGATGTGACTTATTTTATGTGTCCCTCCGATGAAACCTATGACTACCACTATTACTTTCAGCGCATCGCTAATGGCATAAAGTGAACCTTCATTTCCCCAAGCACGTTCACGCGTTATCTTGCGTAAAAAATCATCAAGTTTCAGGTGATCAATTTCGTGACCGTTTACATCTTCAACTGAAATAGCACCATAAGAAATTAATGATTCATAATTAGCATTATTATGGAAAACATGATTTATAATAAAAAGTTTGTTTCATTATATCTTTCTTTATCACAATAAATCAATTCAGCCAACGTCCTAAATAAACGATTGCCGTCACCTTTAACATTTTTCAAGACAAAAGAATCATTAAGTATAGATTAATTTCAGCGTTTTCAATGGAAAAACCTTCTATCATCAATTCAAATCGAGGATTATTGAAATTATTAGAACGATCACTAGCCAGTTCTGTTAAACCTTTTCCAACAATATTGTGAATTTCAGCAGAAAGTTCATTTATGATTTTATAATTTTGTCACAAAATTACCTTAATTTTTAACTTCCTGCTGAGAAAATTGCAAATTTTCAAAAATTCGGGAAGTTATTGGTTTCAGTCCGATTTTCGAAAATCGAATTTCTAAGAGGTCTTAACGTTTTGAGGTTCTAGGAAGCTATCCTGACTAATTTCACGATGATGTCCGAGTGTATGTATGTATGTATGTAAATATCTATAACTTTTGTTCGAATGAACCGATTTTAATCGTCAAGGTGTCATTCGACACGGCTTGCAAATATTTTAAAGCTGAAAAAAAATTGAGCTTGATCAGTAGGGTTCGTTCAGAGATATTTCAAAAATAAACTTTTTTCAAAAATGTTATTTTCGGATAACTTTTTATCTTCTTAATGGATCGATTTCAAAATCAACGGGGCTCTGAAAATTTATAAGCCGCGTCGAATGCCACCTCAACCATCAAAATCAGTGAATTCTTTCAAAAGAAACCGTTGTTGAAAGAATAAAAAAAAATTTTTTTCTTCAGTATTTTGGAAATTTCTCAAAAACGACTCGATGAGTAAATTTCAAAATTCGATCAATTGTAGAATTCAATAAAACGCGTCGATTGCCACCTTTGACGTCTCAACCGGTTTATTCGTTCGAGAGATATCGTTTGAGAAAAAATGATGAAAAACGTTTTTTTTTCGAAAACAAAGGCATACAAACGTATTTTCGAACTCGAAGAGCTTGAAAATGTATCTACGACAATTTATCGAGCTCAAGGAAGTCAAAATGGGCGCGAAGTTTTGGGGCTGGCCCGCAGGGTCAACCAACAGACCGATTTTTTTATAGAGTTACTGCCTGTTATTTCAAGTAAAATTTGTTGGATTGATGAAGAAACTGATTCATGAATTTTATCTTTTCTTTTTCGATTTTACATACGTTTAATAGTTTTAGTTGAAATATTATTTCTCGTGACTCATGTTTTTTTGCTTTTAGAAGATTTGTCCACTTTAGAAGAATCTTTAATATTAGAAGTATCAGTTATATTCGTATTTTTTTTAAATGCTTCTTCTATTCGAGAGTCTACATAAATTGGTTTTGGAATAAAATTTTTAGATGATTCCAAATGATCAATCAGAGTTCTATAACGCACTTTTTTTGCTTTATTGCAAAAAAAAAGTTGACTTATGGTCCAAAGTAATACTCTCATAAGTACCTGACACATAATCAGTTAAGTTAGAAAAAATCATATCAATTTGTGTATGAAAATTGGTCGTTACAATCGCTGGAGACAAAACTCTTCTTAAATTCCGAGACTCATTCATGTATTATTCAAACCATTAAGCTTCGTCGCTATAACAATCTTCATTAAAGTCACCGATAACTACTAAATTATCATCTGTTTTGCAGGAATTAATCATACTATCCATGCATTTTATAAATAGTTCTCGAGTAGTGTGAGGTGACTTGTAACCGCCTATGACAAATAAGTCATTTAGAGATAAAGTTACTAAATCGACATGCTCAATTCTATTTTTTTATTGCGAATCGCGAGTCACATTGTTGATGATAGGAATATCAAGATTATGTTTTTTATATACGATTAATCCACGGAGAAATTTTTTAATGTAATTAATTTGGTCAGATCTATAGACAATTTCGTGCCCATCAATAGAAATATTATCTGCCGGGAACGTGCGTGTTTCAGCAGCATTTAAAGGCTGCTCAAACGTAATTAAGTGTTTTTCGTTTTTCAAGCGTTTCAATTCAACTTTGAGATCACTACTTTCATCTAAATGAACTGGCGGGACGAAATTTCCATCGATGTAGAGGTTATTAGTATCAGTAACACGGCTATATGCAACATATTGCATTACTCATGTCATTCCTCCGTTATGAACACAAACAGATTAATAAGTTTGACCTTGACTTTTGTAGGCTGTTGTACTTTCTGCAGAAATCAAAGGAAATCGTCTTCGAACAGCCATTTTTTTTACCAACAGCGATATCAGTAACAATTACCGGGAAAATTGAGACATGATTCATATTTATTAAATAAGATTCTTCAAGAAAATGTAAATTTTCATTTCGAATAGTTCGTCCAATAACACTATCTTCAAAGTCCATCAAAAAAAATCATAATCTCATCTGAGTTTTCTTTTCTAATTATATGTCTTAAAACACCTGTTACTCCATTTACTAGACCTTCTTTTGTACTTATATTACTAGTTAGCTTACTTTAACACCAATTTTCGTATAAAAAGTCTTCGGTAAACAGACATTTCTATTCGTTGGCAACTTATGGAGGGCGTCCAGAGTCTTTTTAATTTTTTTTTTACTCAACTTGTTTGAACTATAAATATGGTCACCAGCCTCATGCACAAATAGTTCACCTGGCATGTTAGCAATTTTTAACTTCCAGCTAAGAAAATCGATGATTTTCAAAAATTTCGGGAAGTTAATGATTTCATCCCGATTTTCGAAAATCGAGTTTTCATTAGAAGTTAACATTTTTAGGTCCTAGGAAGCTATTCTGACTATATTTAGAATGATGTCCGAGTGTCTGTATGTGTGTATGTGTGCGTGCGTATGTGATTGTGTATATGTGTGGAACTGGTCTATAACTTTTCAACTAATGACCCGATTTGAATAAATCTTGCAGCAATCGAAAGAGCTTGTTGGCTATAAACTTTCCTAAAAATCGCAGATCATTTGATCGAGTAGATTCGAAAATATTTGCAAATTACGAAAAGAAAAATTTTTTTTTAGTTTCCTATTGATTTCTCAGAAACGAGTCCAACGCTCAACTTTAAAATCTATTCAGCTATAGAACTTTACAAAACACATCAATTGCCGCCTTAGGTGTCTCAATTGGTAAATTTTTTCTATAGATATCGCGGGAGAAAGAAATGATAAAAAATGTTTTTTTTTTTTTTCGTTTATCTTTGAGGTGACTCATCCGATCAATTAAAAAATCTAATCATCTCTAGAACAATAAAACGCGTCGATTGCTGCCTCAACCGTCAAAATTGGTTAAGTCATTCGCAAGATATCGTGGGAGAAAGAAATGCTAATAACGTTTTTTTCGAATACAATGACATACAAAAGTATTTTCGAGCTCGAAGAGCTCGAAAATGCCTTCACAACAGTATTTTTGAGCTTAATGAGCTCAAAAACAGCGGGAAGTTTTGAGGCTGGTCCGCAGGATCAACCGATAGAGCGATTTTATTTTCATTAAAAGCATCAGTGTCGTTATTTGTATAAAAAATATGAATTACGCCATGAGGGATGTTTTTTAAGCTGCATCGTGAGTTGAATAATTGTATGTCGCTTTCAATCATTGTTCCTATAGATAGGTTATTTAAGGCATTAATGAAATTTACATAGTACATGCTAACTGTATGTATGATCAGCAATATTCGGCTGAAATGGCTTACCGGGATATTCTTTATTCCACTCTAACTCTTTGTCTCTCAAATAATGTTGGACCATATAATAAATTGGCTTATCCATCATAGGCGGAAACTGTCTTAAATCTTCAACAAAAATAACTGATAAACTACCGAAAGAAAAATTGTTTCCTGTAATTTGTTGGAGGCGAGTATCAATTTGGCTCAAACGATTTCGACGGATTATTGAAACCTCATCTATAATAACAACTTTCTCATGACGCATGTCAAATCTTAATGATGTAAAGACGCTAGAACTTAATGCTAGAAGGTTCTTTTTTTTAGTATCCACAGATAATATAAAGCAACTATGAATAGTAACACCTTGAATTAGAAATGCAGCCTTTCCAGGAGGAGCAGCTTAAATGACTTTAGCTCATTTAATATCTGAACAACTTATTTGTTTGTTATGATAATCAGATATGGTTTGATATAAGAGGTTGATTAGAGATGATATTCTAGTTCCCGCTTGGCTACAAATGACTAAACGGACGGGTATATTAAGCTTTTGAGCATGTAAAGAATGAATCATTATTTGAAGTTGTTGGTCATTGGCCTTTAAAAGTAGTTCTAAAATATAACTATTTTTTATCACTTTTGGGACACTTATCTTATAGTCTTTTTCTTTCGAATCAGAAGAATTATTGTTTTTTGTTACAGGGAATATATCAATTGATTCAGATGGTTCAAATATTTTTTCAAGATTGAAAGCATTGCTTTAATCTTCATCATCGTTAACACCTAATTTAACTTCTTTGAAAATATTGTTAAAAAAAACTTTCATCTATTTGATATATTAATCCTCGATTTTTTTAAATTAAAATCAAAATTTTATCATGAACTTCTTTTCTTTTGACTGAACTTAAACCTTCGATTTCGGTTTTTTCATCACGAAATGGTAAAAATATTAGTAACTGTTCTCGATAATAATTATTTTCATCATGATATTTATTATAATGGCGAGTTCGTAAAATTTTACGTTTTACACCTTCTTTCTCATCGCTTTCCTTATGATAGATACCATTATCTTCATCACAACTGCCATTTTCATCACCTAAATTCTCATCAGTTTTTGCTTTGAGTTTGTTAAGATCACTATGTCCAGTAGTGAAATCAGCTAAACACATCGATTTATGTAGCTTATCTCGCATACAATGCTTTTTAATTATATTATCTTGATAGAAATCTGTTGACTCAGGTGCCATTTTTGATAATTCTTTTTTTTGTTTAACAACTTGATTTCTTTCTTTCATTGAAAAAGCGGGAACAAATACTCCAACTCGAAATGCTTTAAAGATTGGCAAATAAAGTACAAGAGCAGCAGCTTCTTGAGCTACTAAAACTCTCGTATTATTAAATGCATTTGTAAATTTCTTTACTTTTACAAGGTTAGTAAAGTTTTCGTGAGCAAATTGCTCAATTAAAGTTCTGAATAATTTTGCCTTATCTTTTTCAACTTTTAATATATAATCAGTTAAATAACTGACACATGCATATGGATCACAGATAAATTTTATGTCCATATTAGACTTCAGTAAATTTGAAATGTCTAGATTGTATGCATTAACAAACATTTCATTATTTTGGCGTCTCGTAAATACACGCGTCGTTTGCAAACAATATCTAGCAGCGTTAATATGTTCATTTTCTGACATTTCAAGCTCTGTTAAAATTCGTGAGAAGGAAAATTTGCGCAGCATCTATCTCAATTCATTAAGAAAATTTTAAACCATTTTAAAGTTAGATTTGACTTTTGGATTTTGTTCTTCTTAGGGCAACTTAGCTAAAATTTTCATTTCTGGCATTGGCCACAAAGGATAGTGAAAACAGCATGTTTTTATATTTTTTGTACCTTTGTAGCACGAGAATGTATGCTTATGTAACTCTCATCCCATTACATATGGGTTATCTTTGTCTAATCGACATGTATGAATTTGTCGATGAATTCAACGCAATTGTTTTTGGATTCATTATCGTCGGAATTATTTCTTGGCGCATCTTTTAACCAAGCAACCATGTGACGGTGTAAGACCCCTTTTTGTTGAACTTTATCTTTAGAAGCATAATATTTAATGTAGTGTGCATTGAAAGGACCATCTTTCTTTGACAGATACTGAATTATTGGTGTTAAATAACGATGAATGTAACGTGCACAAGTTACTTGATTATTTCGTATTAATAAGTCTTTCTCGTTTGGATCAAGTTGCAGTGCATCACTTGAGCTAATTTTTTTATTGTATTGCTCTTTATAGAGTTGTTGTAATACATGAACATTTTCATGCAGATTGCATGAAAATGTAAAAAATTCATTTGGTGTTTCAATTTGTGCCATTGCCGCTTCAAAAATTTTTTTTTTATCTTCCATGTAAGCCTGTAAAGACTCGTTTTTATAGCCTCTACGTGTAACAAAATTCATAGAATCTCTAGTTCGTTTTTGTACAATCATTTGACCGATCAAAAAAAACAAAAATTGGGTCATGACGACAACAAGGATCCCTATGAGTGAGCCAAAGCTTATGCCTTTCATTAGCAGTTAGTATGTTCATTTCATCGAAAGGTTCACCTCCAAAAATTTGTGGATGACAGAAAATTTCATAATAGGGAATACCATACATTGGTTTCGGAATTCTGTTTTCACCAGGCGCAATGATGCGAGTCAATTCTGCCATTTCGCGATTTTGATAAATAACTAACACGTTATCACTATCAATGTTTTCATGACATTCATTATCTTCATCTTCGTTCTCGTAAAATTTCTGAAAGAGTTCATTTTCAGAATCTAAAAGGTGTTTTTTATCGTTTTCATCAACAATAAGAGGAAATTTTTCTTGAGTATATTGGGAAAAAATTTCTTCATTTACTTTAATACCATATCGTACGTACAAGTAGATTTTTGTAAAAATTTTATCGACTCTTTAATATCAGCAACGATAATGTTTTCAGCCATGTAGCTACTTTTATATTCTTTTTTTCGATTAATGTTAATTTTAACTACTTGAGCTTCTTCGGGGCGTCGAGGTAAGCATTTCATCATTTTTCCTACGTCAACTTCGACATTGACAATGTTCCCTTTAAGAGATAATTGTGGATGAACTGTAAGTTGTTAAAGAGGTACAATGTGCAAAAAAGGCAACGAAGGCGATACCAATCTAACTCCAAGTGCACTTAAACGTTTCAAAAAATCAGGGATTTCTATTAAAGAAAGATGTTTTGTCGCTGCTCTTTTAGGAATATCACGCTTTCTTAAACTTGTCCAACATCAAGTACAAAGAAAATTGGATAAGCATGTTGGTCCAAACCTGTATTAGTAATAATTAATCGTTTATAATCTGTCAACTCATCAATACAATTATAGAGCTGGCGCATACATCACTTACAAATCTCAGGAGTTTGACGTTGCTTTGCCAGACACTTTGATACAATCTTGTAGTTTTTTTGTGTTTTTAATTTTTAGATTTTCTTGCAAGGCTACTTGAAAAAGTTCCATTATATTTTAATAACTCGTTCATGCGCTCTATACTTATAACTTCTTTTTGAATCTGACGTAGCTTAGATCCAGATACTGGATTAAGCCGAGCTTTTTAGATGCGATATTATTTTTATCACTATATAATTTACGTTTTCGTGGAAGTTGACGTTGTTTTTCATGAGCTCTTTTTTCTGTTCGGATTTTTTTTTCTTATAATCGTCATTTTCACGCAATTCAGATATTTTTAATTGATTTATTTGTTTTTCTTTGACAACATAATCGTCGTTGTTGCGATTAACCAAATTGACTTTTCTATTGCTTTCACTCTTTGCTAATCGGAAACTTTCATCATTTTTGAAAAGCTCAGAAAATCTTTGTTTAGATTGAGCATTTTCAGCGAGTCAGTATTCTTTATTTGCTCGTAATGCTTGTATTGAAATAGCTTCTTACTGACGCCGTTTTTTCAAAGATTTTTTTTTTGTTTTGGGTACTTTAGTTAAAGCACAAAAAATACTAAATGTAATATCTAATTTGAATGATGTTTTATAAATAATGATACAATACAGATCCGAAAAATTCTTTATAAATGATGGTTTGTTTGGAAATAATACAGTGACAAGTACAGATTATGAATAAATATAACAAAAAGGGGGTAGATTAGTAAGACCATACTTGATATTGACACAATGTGAATTGTCTCTTCGTCCTCAGCCTTGCGGTTCCCATTTTCTCCGTCTCGTTGCCATCTGAATTTTGTACTTCATAGTGCCATGGTCACATGACTTATTTTTCACGTCGACGCATGTCCGTAGGGGTAAATGGGGACAGAGTTCAGAGGCGCGTCTCAGGCCCTCAATTATCGGTCAATCACTTCGATCCTGGATCAACTAACGTTTGGACGTATTTCTTTTCTATTGTCAAACTGCGTTAATTTATCTGCACTCAGTAAATTGCGATATTTTCTGTTAATACTCTAGCAATTTTACTTATAATAATATTTTATTATTGCTTATTGATTATTATCAGTCGAGTTTAAACAAAAGAAACAATTACTGTACGTTACCGGCAATATACTTGCGGTTTAGAGAATTAATAAAATTAAATAATAAATTCAGTGTAATAATTACGTTATCCCACGTGGAGGGTCATTGTATATCCAGGGTATTCCAGGACACTCCTGACATTGTTATTTGCGGAAGCGTTTTTTATTGTAAGTAACTGAACTTTATAGTAGTTGGCAATAAAACTTGTATTATTCTGATTGATTCCTTTCACTGTATCTATCACTATTCATATCACTTATTATCCTATATCACTGGTAAGAATTATTGAATAGTCTATTAAAAATATTATTAATTAAGTAAGAACTGATAAGTCTAGCAATTATAAAAAAATTATTTATAAGTAATAATCCGTGAGGTGAGTTGGTAAGTTTTGTATACGTTGCCGAGCTGGAATAAGTGCGAGTCTTTGCTTTGCAAGAACCTTAGCCCAATGCTCTGTCCGGTAAAATAAGAATTTGTTAGAGGCCAGCCTAAGCCAGGGTTCAACCCGCGAATTCTGGTGGCTGCTGGTTAAAATTGCGAAGACAAAAAGCGATTTGTCTAAATATATATCTATATATTGTGACGTTGCATTGCCGGTGATGGAGTTGAAGGTAAAGTAAGTGTGAGTCTGAGTGCTAGAGAGAGATGGAGTTAGTACGTGTGCCGATTTGAGTGTGGTAGATAGTGAGTTGAGAGTATGAAGCATATGTGTGTGGTAAGTTAAGTGTGTCGAGGGTATGAGAGTACGAGTAAGTGTACATTACGTGTATGATTTGGAGTGTCTGTGTGGTTGAGCGTGGATTTAATGGGGGATGTCTAGCTGAATTGCGGATAGTAGCCAAGATAACATGCCTCCCGTCTAGTGATGACGACTAGTCTTAGGCTTAGCCCTCGGGGTTAACGTGGTGATCGCGAAGGAGTGACTGAGATGTCGCCGCCCCTTCTTGATATCCGGAGTTAACAGGGGTATGTTTACGTTTATTTAGGGATGGTAGGCCTCGCTTACGATGCTCGAGGAAGCCAAGGTTTACTAATTCGAATATCACTGGGAGCGACATTACGGGAAGGCCCGTGAGTCAACGGTTTGTATGTGGTGGGGGATGAATGGATAGGGAAGCGAGGATGCGAGAGTGACTGAAAGTTGTAGAGCGTGCGAAAGAATGAAGTGGGAGAATGAAGAAGAGTAGTTGAGGAAAGATCATGATGGAAGAGAGTTGAGATTTAGAGTCACTCGAGTACGAGTAGACCAGGTAGTCGAGTTTGGAGCAAGTGGTGGTGAGTTGTAGAGTCACCGAGGTAGGCCTCGACCACACCCTTAGCTGACGTCGTTTTGGAGCTTATGGCTCTGAGTATTGGGTTCTTGGAGCCGTTTTTCGTGATATTTGTCGTCTTGATTTATTACATTATTTTATTTTATTTTATTATTTATCTGGGAGGGTGTTAAGTTTTGTGATACGTCGCCCACGAGAGGTTCCCGATGTCTTATTCAGGTATTTAATTGTTTGATGGACCAACGCTACTCGACCGCGGATCATTTTGGCGCTCCGCGTCAGTCTCGCGCCATCTTTACTGTATTTTATTTGGTTTTCTTTTCTTTATTTTATTTTAATTCTAAATGTAATTAATCGGCTTCTTCCGCATTATAAAAACCGTGATCCTCTCTCTACAACCCAGCATACTGAGTGCACCATGACATGCCGCTACCACCGTTCATTGCTCTCATCTCCGAAGGATTTAGATATTAGGTTTTAATTTACGTGAAAGTGAATTACTATAAATTTTACTTTAAATTTTACTATAAAAGTCAGCTGGCGCCCATCAGGATCTGAAGGAAATGCGAGGAGTGACCGGAGGGCGAAGTGTAACGTAGCCCGATTTGTGCAATTTGAGTTCGTGTAATTGAGTAATTTAATGGACTAAAAATTTATGTGTAATTTTAAGTTTAATTGAGTATTAAGAAAAATTTACGTTACAATATATATATATATATATATATATATATATATATATATATATATATATATATATATATATATTGTAACATGATGGAAAATTCGACATCGACTCGTGGTTTGAATTTATTTCAAATAAGAAATAGTTACCGGATGAGCAAATTTTAGTGACATCTAGAATCGAAAATTTCGACTTCGACCGACTAATTGATCCAACCCATGGATCGTGAGGGAGATCCGGACTAGACGCCGTACTGAACGGTCACGTTTTACGATTCGAGAAATTCGACCCGACCAAACGAACAATTTTGATTACGACTCTTGAACAACGTGAATTTTGTTCTATAAGAACAATCCGAGGGATTAACGAACAATTCATTGCGATAAGTAAAATTTTTTTTTCAAATAACCGCCGTCGTGAACAAGCGAATAAGCCGAAGCCTCGGCACGAGAACTGATCAAGTGTACGACCGATTGATTTGGTTTTATGAACAAGTGCAACGTGATTTGTGGAAGTAATAATTAAATTAATGATTAATTGTACGTACTGTTACGTTTTGGGAAATTACCCAAAATTAATTAAAAATCAAAATAATTTTTAGTTATTTAATTTTATCCAGGTTTGGCCTCGTTAGAGTGTCTATAGACCCCTGGTGGGCCGTGGTCGTCGATTATTTTATTAATTATTAATTTAATTTGATTTTCGCGATTTTAAAATATGTTCGCGATCTGGTCTCCATATTATTTATGAGGATGCAGGATTTGAGGAATTCTGGACAGCCGGTGGCATTGTCCAGGACTGGATAAATTATTGGGCAGCCGGTATCAGCGCCCAATATTTAATTGATGATTTTTGGATTACTGGGCTGCCGGTAGCAGCGCCCAAAATAACCATGGAGTCGTAGGGTATTGGGCTGCCTAATGGCAGCCCAAAGTAAGGTTGGATTAATTTAGGATTAATTGTAATTTATTAAGGCTAGAGAGCAGAGGTTCGAGCTCCATGAGCTCTCTCGAAGGACTGACTATTTCGTCATTATAAAAATATAATAAAGCCAACAGAGTTGACAAAATGTTGACGCTGCATCTCAGGTTCCCTGTGAGAGAATCGTCGTAGCCCGGGTCTCATGCATCGTCATCTGTTTTGCCTACCCGCGAGCCACGGCGACTCTCTTATCATAACCGATTTCCGTTTCATTGTACAAAATTATTTAATTAAAAATAACTAATTTAATTTAATCAATAAAATATTACGGGAACGTAACAGTACTAACTGTATGATAGTGAAATTTCACGCGTTACCGAAATAAAATATTATTTTATATTTTATTTTATTCCAATCGAGCAATTCCGAGAATTACGGATTATCGCCTTCTTATTCGTTGCGGCAGCCGAGTCTTGCCATGTAAAATACTCTGACGTCACCGGTCGAGTATTTCGTTAAGAACTACGTCGAGTGTGTTGATGAAATAAACGACGAGTTTTTTTTTTCTTTCGACAACTGACTGTTATTTTTTTAGCAGAACTGACTGTTTCCGATCAACTACGTTTTGTTGTACTTTGGTTTAAATCGAGTCAAGCCGACAACGGCATTTATTATGTTTGTGTAACCGACAATTTGTATGAAACCGATCAGTTATTTTGTCTATTGAATATACGACTAATTTGTTTAATTCTGATCACTTATTTTATCGTAATTTTAACTGCCTGACCTTTCCCCGATTCGCCACCCTGAGCCGAATTTTTTTTTGTTTTGATAATTATTTATTTGGTGATTATAAAATCACCTGGCGCCCAACTTTAAAATTTTGAACAAGGTTGTCAAATAGTAAGTGTACTCGGACTTCACTCCGGTAGATCCCCGGTGGTGAAAAATCCGTTATAATATATATATATATATATATATATATTTATATATATATATATATATTTATATATATATATATATATATATATATATATATATATATATATTTATATATATTAGAGTGTCTCAAAAAATCGACTATTTTTTTTTTTCGAAGAACATTGAAAAATCGACAGAGTATCTCTAGACAAAGACCCTGTTAAAATATGAGATCTTAATATTAATATTTAAAGTTGGTGATTCACGATTTTCTATTTTTTATTTAAATAACATGGAAAAAAGAAAATTTTAAGTCTGGAATTTGATGCCTCGGCGATGGCTTATAGAACAGATAGGTTCAGGTATCATTTGCATCGGCAATCAAACGCTCTACAAAACAAGTTTTTTATCATTTTTTGATAAGTCCATCCGTTCAAAAATTATTCGAACTCGAAGTCAAGTTATAACGCTTACCGTGCTGAAATTCTACGACGGAGACGCGGAACAGTCCAATATAGCGTATGTAGCTACCCACGTGTCATAAATAAATAATAATTAAATAATATTAAATAACAATAAATACTAAGATCCAGTAATAATGAAATAATAAATTTAAATGATTGTTAACTTATAAATAATAAATAATTAGTGTGCCTGAACCAGCTCCTCAGGATGGATTTGTGCACTCAGGCGCAAAACCGTTTAAAAATTATTCAGGGGGAATTTACGAGGAAAAATCCGAGCAAGCGGTTCGCAACACGGCGGATAAGCGTCGAATGAATCAATGAAAAATAAATAATGAACAATGACGGATAAATAATGAATAAGATCAGGAAAATAAATTAAGAACTAGGAAAAGATCCAGAGGAAAATAAATATTAAACTTTCCCCGACAGCTGTTGGTTTCCAACTTTCAATTTTATAAACAATAGTAAAAAAAATAAATAATTCCTCACAATATTTTGTTTTGGTTTCAATCATTAACAATAATACCTGGTTATTACAGAAAATACAATTTAAAATCGTGATATTTTTTTTTCACTAGGGTTAATTTGTCACACAATCATCTTAATATGAGAACAAATTATTCATATTCAATTCAAGAAATAATAATATAACTTAAACAATTGTTTATACTCAATTTAAGAAATCATAATATAATTTAAGTTAATTGATAACATTAATTTTTTATATTAAATAAAAAAAATAATTATTTTAGTCGAAAATATCTAAGTAATAAATAACCATAATATTTTTACTATTTTTATCTCTCAACACTTATGAGAGAGAGAAAGATACGAATTTTTGTTCTTACTCACACTCAAATAATCAATTTTTCTCTTTTAAATAATTTATAATAAAACACAATAATAATTTTGACCGATGGGGGTAAATAAATCAATCAAAATGAAAAAAAAGTAAACTTGCTTAATTATTTTAAACAATAAAAAATATATATAATAATGCTTAATATTTTTCACAAATATTTCGAGTGTGACCAAAAAAGATAATTTTAAATACTTCGGGAATTTTTCACCCAAGTGATGATATCAGTACTTGAGGAATTTGCTCAAGTACTGCAGGCTCACTATAGATATATATATGTATACAGATATATCTATACCTACCGGCAACGTTTAACAACGTTGTTTATGCGTTGGTATGTATATATATATATATATATATATATATATATTTATATATATATATATATATATATCTGGATATTTTCCGAATATATAAAAAAAAGATATCCAACGATAATTAACAATAATTCTTTATAACATATATCGTGTATTATTTAGTTGGCGATTGTAAATACATTGATTTTACTCGCCGCGGCGACAAACAACTACCGGGGGAGGTTATCACGTGAAAACAAAATCGGCGAAAGAAATCCAAAGTACTTACTCAAAATTAACCTCCAGACAATCAAAACAATATGAGTTGAAAAATATACGTTAATTCACCCGTGAATCAATAACTATAATCTCTAGCAGAAAATAATAAGACGCAATTTTGCACAATTTTACTCAGAGGACAGCGTCCGCGCACAATAATTGCCCGTATCTTTCTGATTTAATTACTCTATTCTCCACTTGTTGGTCGTCGCCCACGTGACGCGCCCGTCGCCCTTATTTATTATTATCATTATGTTTCCCAGCCCTGGGCCTAGTTTTCAAT
The DNA here is from genome assembly GCF_026212275.2 of Microplitis demolitor. Lineage (NCBI taxonomy): Eukaryota > Metazoa > Arthropoda > Insecta > Hymenoptera > Braconidae > Microplitis > Microplitis demolitor. Next base: position 15,290,237 of record NC_068550.1, on the reverse strand, counting down.
TAAAGTATAAATTATAAAGATAATTTCGCGACGCCTGAATGATACATCGATAATTATTTGAGTGCATGAACTATTTATTTATACCATATGCATATTTTCATCTTATCCAATAATTCAAATAATAATTATTTAAGATCATAGAATTCACGTTGGAAATATAGCCTAGGTATTGATTTTTCCCTTACCCGGCAATGAAAATTATTTCACACACGTGCTGTCTCATACGCTGCGCGCATGCGCCAGCACTCAACCGGCGAAATGCCCGCGTAACGATTCAAATTCAAACGTAAAATTAACATATTTAACTTACAACTAATTAAAATCAAATAATTTTGAATCGCTACGTGACAAAGTTACAGTAAATTTCAAGATCATTTTACTTTTCCGGTGAAACTATTGGACTTATCATAGTCCTACCAAAAACAGATTCTCTGTATAACATCGCGCCAAGTACAAGTTTAAAATTTTTTAAAAGTAAAAAAAAAAAATTATTTTTTACAAAAAAAAAGTCAAATCGAAAAAATACTAAGTACCTAGTATGATGCAAAATCATAACAAACATTTTCATAAAATTTCAAAAAAAAATTGTATTACAAAATTTCAATGTACTTGGTGTGCGTTACTACATGTACTCAAGCAAAATTAATTTCTTATAAAATCAACCATGCTTTCTTTTACTCTTTTGTAAGCACACCAAGTACATTGAAATTTTTTTATACAATTTTTTTTTGAAATTTTATGAAAATGTTTGTTATGATTTTGCATCATACTAGGTACTTAGTATTTTTTCGATTTGACTTTTTTTTTGTAAAAAATAATTTTTTTTTTTACTTTTAAAAAATTTTAAACGTGTACTTGGCGCGATGTTATACAGAGAATCTGTTTTTGGTAGGATTTGTTTTCTTTTTGTCCTGTTGATTGTGAATAGTTTTAATGTATACTATTAGAAATCGACTTCCAAACTAAACTCCTAAAGTTCGTCTTAAAGTAATGCGTAGTCGTGATATATAACACGTGAGGGTATACTGTTTATAGTATTATTTTTTAGAAACAATATAATAGTACTGATAGTTGTTACCAACGTTCGTAGAAAGTTGACGATAATCTACTACCGCAACCTGTCACCAACTTTCTGAGAAAATTGAAGGCAACTTTTCGTCAATCCTGTCAACTAAGGGAATGCCAGCTATTGGCATACATTGGAACAGTATTTGCGGCCAACTTGATAGCAAGTTGCTACAGTTGGTTGCCACTAGCTTGCTTCCAAATTGATTATCAGAAATCGCTTAATGAAGTTGTATATTTGAGCTCCAACTTAACTCCTCATTATAAACCAACTCAATATAAACCGATCCGATTTATTTCAATTGCAATCGTTTGTTGGTCGTTTGTCGATCAATGTTGACCTATCAAAGTTGTTTAAGGGTTAATTGCTCAATTATGAAGAAGTGAATAAAAATTAACCTTTAATTTTTTTCATTGAACCCCTCTATTTCGATATTTTTTTAATTTTTTTATTTAAATTGCTAGGAGACCGTTTGTCGGTGATTGTTGCCCTCGCGGTTTTGATTCATCCTGGAAACACCCCGGAAACACGGTGGATCGACGGCGGTTACACGGTGGGTTTTTTGTCATTTTATCACCGTGATTCAACGGTGATTACACGGTGTATTCACCGTGATTCCACGTACACCGCGTAATCACCGTGGATACACTGTGGAATCTCGGTGAATACACCGTGGAATCAGGGTGGGTACACTGTGTTACCATCGTGGAAACACTATGTAACCACCGTGTATACACGGTGATAAAATGACACGAACCCACCCTGTAACCACCCTGGATCCACCGTGATTCCACCGTGTTTCCACTCCCAGGGTGTTCCCAGGCTGATTTAAAACCGTCAGGGTGGTGAAAACAAATAAAACAGTAATTTATTTATAACAAAAATGTAATTAAAAAACTAGAATTTCCATTAGTAGTCTTCAATAAATAATGTTTTTTTTCTGTATAATGATATTTTGTTTCTGTATAATGATATTAAATCTTCCGTTAGAAAATTAACTTAAAAAATAATTATTTGTTTCCATTGATTAAAAACCTGATTTCCAAATTTCGCCAATAAGGTATTGACAGGTAGCGCCACAATGTTGTAAGATGTACGAAATCACCCTAAAAACCACTTTAGATTAAAACTGACAGTAATTTGACAATTGAAATTATCAAAATGTGCTGCCTGAATTGGCCGACAATTTGATAGCAAAACTTGAAAATAAAATTAGCGGTTAATTTTTTTTTTTAATTTAGAGGTTACTTTTATGCTAGAAAAAAACCCTAATAAAAGTTCCCATGAAATTTTTGTCAAATGTCTGTCAAATTCGGGCTTTTCCGTTTTTGACGATAATTCGTATAGGACTTTCAAAATGAATTTGCATTCGAATTCGGGTAGTAAATTTACGTCAAATTGTATAGCAAGTTGTATGCAAATTCTCGTCAAAAACGGAATAGCCTGAAGTTGACAGACATTTGAGAACAATTTCATAGGAACTTTCTCTAGGGTTTTTTTCTAGCCAAAACAAAGTAACCTCTAGATAAAAAAAAAAATTAACCGCTAATTTTTTTTTTCAACTTTTGCTATTAAATTGTCGGCAGATGCGGGCGGCAAATTTCTGTAATTTCAACTGTCAAATTACTGTCGATTTCAATCTGGAGTGACTGTTAGGGCAGTTACAGCAGACGTCAACTAACCCTAATAGCACAATTTGCTTGAGCAAAAGTTTACTGTACAAAAGTTTTGTTGAATTTTTCCTCAAATTTCTGTCAACTTTGGACTTTTCCATTTTTTACGACTTGTATGCAACTTATTATTGAATTTGACGTAAATTTACTGCCCGAATTTGAATGCAAATTCACTTCAAAAGTTGACTAGAAAAAAGTTGTCTTTAATTTTCAGGCAAATTTTATGTCAATTTATCGTTAATTTGACTTGAAAAATTGTTAAGTATATTTTTACGCTCAAATTGTAGAAAATTTTACGTATAAATTTGCATACCTTCTGAAATGGTAAGAATGAACATTATCGACCGTTTTTTTTTGTACAAGTTTATCTTAAAATTGAAGAAAAATTAACCGCAAATTTTCATTTTCAACTTTTGCTGTGATATTGTCTGCAGATTCAGGCAGCAGATTTCAGGTAATTTCAACATCAAATTACTATCAATTTCAATGCTATGAGGGTAAGTTTAGTAATTCCAGGTATTGGCCGTGCTTAGCTGAATTAAGTCCTCTGTAAATTAAGTTAAGATTTAGCATAGTAGAAACAAAGCATACTTATTAGACTAAATCTTAACTAAATCTTATTAGGTTCACGTATAGGATTTAGTTCGGCCGAATACGGCCATTAACGACAACATCTGTACCTATCATCGTGCTAAATGGCACGATTTTGGTACTACCTTTAAACGCCACACTCTAAATATAATTGCTTAGCAAGTTCTGCAGTGGAACATTTACGGGTAACTTAACAATAAGTTTCTGGAAAGTCTTGGCTGGATAATACTTGCGTGCAAATTGATGCAAATCAACTACCGTCTGAACGTAATTTGATAGAAAAACTTGCCATCAATTTGAAGTGAAACTTACAGTCAACTTAACGTCATTTGTCTGACAGTAACACTTGGTCGAATTGAATTCAAGTTACAGACAATTTACTGTCAACTTGAAGGTAACTGTTTGCTCTCCAATACTTTTCCTTCGAATTGGCTAATACGGCAGTAGCTTGAAGTTAACTCACGGTTGGAGGCTATCAGGGACCTCGCGAATATAACTAGAGAGAACATACAACATTCAAAAGTTTTTAGCAATCCACAAATTATATTTCCTAAATGAAAGGTATTATTTGACGCCAAATTTAGTTTTAGTCAATAATAATAACTTAATTAGAGATAATCATACGGATTTTCAACGCAATCACTAAGTAAACATTATACTTTAATTGATCACTACATAAATATATATATATAGCACTAATTAAAAACTTGGTGTCAATTAAATGCGACCAAATTGGTGACAACTTTCAGCTTTTGGAAGAGTTCCTATAAGTTGTTATCAAGTTTCTTATAACTTGGCAACCAATTGCGGCTAATTTAAGGAAATGCCAATTTCTGCGGTTAACTTGATGACAAGTTGCGACAATAGATTGTCGTTAGCTTGCTGTCAGCTTGACTATCAAGGTTGATACTGCTTAGCGAATAGAACTACACCATAAGGACGTTAAACATGAGTTTTACATAATCGTAAAAGTTTTTTTTGCAACTATATAAAAGCATTCCTAACAGCACAGTTTGCTTTAGCAAAAGTTTGCTTATAAAATTTTCCTTGAATTTTTCATAAAATTTATGATTATGAAACGAATTTATTTATACTGATAAAAAATTTGCATACGAAACTATAGTAAAAAATACAGACTGAAGCACCGCTGGTGGCGAAAACACAAATCACTGCTACAGAAAAATTTCAATATTTACTGAATCATGGCATTTCTTACAACTTTTTATTTTCTGGCAGTGCCCTTTTCGCATGAAAAAATTTGTAAAAGGATTAAAAATGGGGGTACTATAGTATATGCTGGCCTAATGTAATTATTTAAATTAGTTCTCATAACAAAGATGGGTAAAGTTTCATAATTTTATGACGAACAATCAATCATCTTTCGATTGCAAAAGGAATTTTCTAGATATTTTGTTTTTTAAAAAAGTTTTTAAAAATTGGAGCTAAATACCGTTCTGTCTACGGTATAGAGACACAGTAGGCTAGCGCCATGACACTTCACACATATACATGTGTTTGAACGTGTACTTGGCGCGAGACACTACCGTGTCTCCTGATATATTATGAAATCTTTTTTGTAGTCAATTTCATTTTCTACAAATTAGTATTGATTGATTTTTTTCGAGTTCTGCATTGCTTTCTAGTTATTTCCATTTTTATACCGAGCTCCTAAAAATATAATGTTCTGATCGATTTTAAGAGCTCGGCATTAAAATGGAAATAACAAACAGAGAATGCAGAATTTAAAAAAAAAATTATCAAAGATAATTTATAGAAAATAAAATTGTCTATAAAAGAGTCTACGACATTTTATGATGAGTCCGATTGTTTCGCCGAAAAATTAAAAAGATCTTAAAATTTACTCTAACTTGACTTCAAGCTCTAATAACTTTTTAACAGATGGATTTATCGAAAAATGATTAGAAACTTTTTTTGTAGAACATTCAATTTCCTACAAAAAACTGTATTGAGAATTGCCAAATTCTCATTAGTTGACATGGTGTAAAATTCAGAACGAGCAAAAACAAGTTCTTTGAATTTTATCAAACTTTGACGTCGGATATCTTGTGAATACTTGAATTTATGTAAAAATCAAAATTGAAAATTATCAATAGCCACCTCTGAATATCAATATAAAGAGCTCAAATTTTAACTGTCACCATATTTTATGACACCCTTTCGATTTTTCAAAGTTCATCAAAAAAATAATAGTCGTTCCCTAATTTGAAGCAGTCTAATACATACACACACATACATACAGACACTTGGATATCATTCTGAAAATCATCAACATAGCTTCCTAGGACCTCAAAACGTCGACATCTGATAAAATTCCCATTTTCGAAAATCGGGGTGAAAATAATAACTTCTCGAATTTTTCGAAAATCGTCGATTTTCTTAGCGGGAAATTAAAAAAAAATTATAAAATAAACTTTACAAAACAATTAGATTTTAGTTAAAATCGAAATTCTAGTGATTGTTACGTTCTGGCTCTAATGACATTTAAAAAAAAATTTTCTAAATTTTTTTTTTAAGTCTCGAATTATTTACTCACCGCTGTGGGCGAATAAACGGTTCGACACTTCTTAGAATACTTTGTTGGCTATATTATTTCTATTCACCGCCAACGATGTAACGGAAATCTCTTGAGACTCGAGCCACGACGATTCTCTCATAGGAAACCTGAGACGCAACTTTAACATTTTCGATAATGTATAATACCACGGAAAGACAGAATCAAGGTAGTCGATCCTTATTCAATCTTTGGGCGCTGCTACCGGCAGCCTAAGCGCTTCCTTTCTGAATCCAAAATTCATGCTTTGAGTCCAATGAAGCAGGAGGTCAGGATGTCCAGTACAGTTCGGTCGCACGATTCAAGGTATCATCGCGGACCATCCAAAGGTCGTCAAAGAACAAAGTCTGAGCAAGTTCTTGTTGAGCCGTCGAGCTCATGTGTTGTTGGGCTTTCGAGCTCTTGTATTGTTGAGCCGTCGGGCTCTGGTGGTGTGGTCAAACAGCTGGAGTCGCTCACCCTTACGGAGGAACCGAGTCTTTGGGGCTCGTTTTGTTCACACTCAGAGAAGGCATCAAGGGATTATTTGGGCTGTTATGGGGCCCATAATCGTCATCACGGTAAGTGAATAAATCTTTTTTGCATAAAATAAAGGAAGGTCAACAGCTGACAAACCTGGGTTCTGTCGACACCCTAACGACGTCAGCCTGGTCAATTTCAAAATATTCTGTCTAATTAATATATAAGCCAGAATGGAACATAAAAAATTTATTAATTTGAAAAAATTAATTGATTAATAAAACTTGCAACGTGAGTGAAAAAAAAATTTTAATCATAGATAAAGGAGGTCATGACAGAACCGTTGGAATATTTTTTAAGATCTACTGTAGTTTAACGGTAAAATTACCCGGCGGAAAAGGTTTAGATCTGACCACATATAATTATATCTGATCAGATCTGACAAAGTAGGTCTGGCCAGATATTTAAATTGTCTCTATCTGGCGAGATCTGGCCAGATCTGATTATCTATAATTGTATATGGTCAGATCTGAACCTTTTTTCCTGGGGATCCCTATTAAAAAAAAATACTAAATTGCGAAAAAAAAAGATAATTTCAATTCAATCCGAAATGTAATCTGATATATTCGGAACGTTACTTAGAGGAATTATAAATGATTTTAATTAATGAAAAAATCCCGGTCACAGCTGAGCTCGAACCTGCATCATTTCGATTCAAATTCTTTGATGCTATCCACTGCGCTGACCCACGTATGTGATCGCGTGAGTGTAAATTATTAGATATGAACAATTCTCAATAATAATACAATGTATACATGATCATATCTGAGCAGATATAGAAAGATCTGATTATGTCAAGGGTTGTATTTCGTTTAGATGAACTTATATCCGATCAAATCTCACGAGATACACCTAGATCTGACCAAATATAAGCAATTTTCTGTAAAAATAAGTCGTATACATGATTATATCGAAGCTGATATAATGAGATTTGATTATTTAAAATGTAATTAATTCAGATATAGTTATATCTGATCAGATCTTGCGAGATATTCACAGATCTAACCAGATATTAACAATTTTCTATAAAAATGAGACGCTTACATAATTATATCTGAGCAAATATGATAAGATCTGATTGTGTTAAATGTTGCATTTAGTTCAGATGTAGTTATATCTGATCAGATCTTCCGAAATATACGCAGATTTGACCAGATATAAACGATTTTCTATAAAAATAAGACGTATACGTGGTTATATCTGAGCAGATATAATGAGATCTAATTATGTCGATTGTTGTATTAAGTTCAGATATAGTTATATCTGATCAGATCTTACGAGATATGCATAGATCTGACGAGATATAATCATGTCTGGCATTGTATCTAGCCTAGATCTAATTATATCTGATTAGATCTAATAGGATATAAACGGTGGTTGGCCAGATACAATGAGATCTGATCATGTCTACATATTAGATCTGATCAGATATGAATAGATCTGCCAAGATATAATTGGATATGATCATATATAGTTATATCTGGTCAGATCTCAATCATTGTCTCCGGGTAGTATCTTCAACAGTTAATAAATTTCCTCAAATTGTTATAAGGCCGAAAAAAAAAATTATCTATTGATTGACTAAGCAGGTCATAATACAAGCATAATATTGTTGATGAAGATTAAACTACTATTGTAATAAATAATTTTTTTTTTAATTAATTAATTCCTCAAAATTAACAAAAAAAAATAAAACAGAAAAAAAATTTGTTATTGCTAATTGAAAAAAAATTGATGAATATAAGAAAACTAGAATGCGAGCGAACAACTATCATAAGTTGTTAAATAGAAGGGATCATAACTCGGGCATTAGTTTATTTTTAGCGATTGAAGTTCTTGGGTGATCGAAACTTTGTTAATTGAAACGAGTTAATTATTTAATAAACCTTTTTGCGTAAGCGAAAAACAATTTTTAATTGTTAGACAAATAAGATCATGACACGAACATTCGATTATTTATTAAGATTAATTTTAATGCGATAGAAAAATGAGTATTTTCATTGAATTAATTAATTTACTAAATTCATAATAAGACCAAAAAAATAAAATTAATTCATTAATGTACCGATCAGTTCATGATACTAACGTTAGATTATTTATTGCGATGACGAAGTAATTATTTTAAAAAATTAATCAACTCATCAACGAAGGTTGTTAAATTAATGAAAAACAAATTATACAAGTATGAGAAGGGTATGTAATGCATCTAACAGTATCATTACAATTTTTCAGGCAGGGGAAAGCGAATGAGGAGTGGGAATGCAACGTCCACTGCAGGGTCACATCAGCTCCGTAGTGCGACAAATACTTCTTCACCAAGTTTATCTAGAGGTGGACGTGGTCGTCAGTTACCGCCACCTGTTCCAAAACTTCAAAATTTCAGACACTTTTCGCCATTGCCTTCAGCATCTCAAGCATCTCGAGCATCTCGAGTACGAATGCCAAGCTGCTTCACAAAATTTGCCACCACTGCAACCACTCGCTCTTCCAGAAGCCACAGGTGGTCCAAATAATTAACAATTGCCAGCAGCACAACTGCCACCACCTGAAATGTTGCTACCACCGCAACCACATCTACGTCCAGAAGCTCCAGGTGCTTATCGCCCCTCATCATCGTTACGACCATTACTCCGTTTCCAACCGCGCGCAAATGTTGAGCGCTCACCAACTGCGGTTCCAGTTGAATTCAATAAGATGCTGAAATCAGTTCGACGAATGCACTAAAATAACAATCGTCAACACATCTTACTGGAACGCCTGCAAAAATTTCTAGATGAACAACAGCAATCTGCAGATTCTTCTAAAACGCCATTATCACAGCCTAGAATAGCTAAGTCTCAGCCTATGGTGATCGGATCACAACCAGCAGTGACTCTGCCACAAAGTTAGTATTTTTGGCCATCACAGCATAATTTTTTTTTATCCACTACTGCAGTACTTGCCACCTCAATACCAACCACCACAATATTATCAGGCTATCCAGCTACAATCATATTATCCTCAACATGTTTATCATCATTACTGCCCGACTCCGCCTAACTATCTACCTTCATCAAATTACCGAACTCCATATTACGGTCCGCGTTAATAATAAATATATTTTATGTTTGTAATAAATAAGACATATGCTCAATATAAATATACATATGCTAAATTATGTAATAAAACTGATAGTTTAGAAAAATAAGAAACAAAGACAACACACCGTAATTATTTGCGTATTTTTCCATTATTACCCTTGTTTTTCATAAATATAATTTTTTTAATTTTAGCAAATTTGAATAAACTTTAATATTTTTTTTTCAAATCCTCGGAATTTGACTTCAATTGAAATTTTTTGTATGTAATGTGTGGTCATTGGGCTACGAAAATCTATTCTAAAACACTGAAATTCTCTCAGTTTTATTATTTGTCGTGTTAACCTATCTTAAATTATTCTGTAACGGGTAAAATCAGGTTAATTTAAAATAATCAAGAAAATTAATGGAAGAAAATTAGAAATTAGGAGAACAACCACCCCTTTGGTTGAAATAAAACTCGCCGGAAGTAGATAGACAGGGGAGGTTCTGAATCAGTTGGGACAAGATGGACATGATCTGTTGTACCGATGGACGGTAAGTTGACGATTGATGAGGTGTCGGCTGTTGGTGTGCTTATATGGGGCCATTTTGACATCACTTTGACGCTAATTGTGTTTATCTGGGGCCTTTTTGACATCATTTTGATGATAATTGACGTTATTTGGCAGTGTTTTTACCGTCTAAGCTCATTTTTGAACTTATCTAGGACCCTTTTGAGCTCATGTCCGCCGTTTTGAGCTCATGTCCGCCATTTTGAGCTCATGTTATGGTAGATGTCGCCTTGTGTATATTATAAGCGGGAACTTTTGAAAACAAAATGACACCGTGATGGCGCTCAAGACTGATACTTTCTCAGTCTATCAGCCTTGAGCGTCGTCACGGGGCCAATTTACTCCCTGACCGATGTTTGATATATTCAAACTAGGTGTAGTACGAGCACTTGCAAGAAGCTATGCCATCTAGTGGTTTAGTTTTTCTCCCCTCTTTTTTTTGCTACTGCGTAGTAGATGACGTCATCCGACAAGTCTGAACTTCTTTTTAAGCTAAAGTGGGGGTTCTGAGCTGAGCGCTGAGCTCAAGAGCTCACAGCAGTCAGTCTCCATCGAAAAACGTTCTGGTTTACAGTAAAAAAAAGCTTGTGGTTTATTACCGAATTATTTCATTACAGAGATTATTCTATTTATTTCTTGGTTATTGCTTATTGTGTGTTTCAATACCAAGTAAGTATTAAATTCTAATATCATTCAAATTATGTGTTATTGACATGAAAATTAATTAATTGAATTACTAGTTTTCAAGATGGATCTAATAAAAATTAATGAAATCAACTCCTTGGCCTACATCTTGCCTGTTACAAAACTTCAGGAACTGGAAGCTGACAAGACATAAAATAACTGAAATTAAAAAAATTTCAACGCAGTATGGACCTAAAGTAGTTGCCAACCTGGATGATAAATTCACAATTTACTTTCCTGCAAGAACAAACAACGAATGGATAGCTAATGAAGATAAATTAAAAAATCTTATTGATATGGTGTCACAAGAAAATCTTTATTTTCTATTTCATGGATCTAAATACAATAAATTTGAATTTGTTACTCTATCGTAAATATAATTTTTATGCAAAAAACTTATTATAGTTAAAAAAATATTTTGTATCATGGTTTGAAATTTATGTATATTTTATTTTTATCTAATAGTAAAATTAAAACTTTTAATATAAAAAATATGTTTCTAATTGTTATGTATTCTCCTTACATACATTATAGACTTATATCGTATATCTTTAAAAAAAATTTTTGATTTTTATATTATCTAAAATGTAAATAGAAAAAAAAATTAAATCGTAGAAGTGTGTAGGAAATTTGAACAGTTGTTTACGCATGCGCGTAATTGTTTGATGCTTCGAACTACCTTTGTGTGTGTGTGTGTGTGTGTGTGTGTGTGTGTGTGTGTGTGTGTATTTCCAATGAAAGTAATGTAGGCGGCGGGAATTTCAAACATCATTTCGCGCAAGTGTAGCTATGTAAGCGACATCACACTGACGTTTGGAGAACTATGTTTGAAATTCCCGCCGCGAGCAGCATAGATGCAGAGCAAGGTTACTATTCAGCTGTAGCTGTATATGTTATGCTAGAAAAGTATGAAAGTGATAAAGAGAAAAAATTTAGCGGGAAATTTAAAAGAAAAATATTCTTGAGTATACTCTGCAGTGGTAGCGCGGTGCTCTCAAATGTAAGGAAGTAGTGATAATGAAAGAGGGAATTTTGAATAATAATAATATTTAATTTATTTTAGTGTTGTTGTTAATTAAATATCTTTTTAATAATATTATTTTAATATTTTTTAAATATTGATATTACTATTATAAAAATTTGTTTTTTAAATAAAATAATAATTAATTAAAACTAATTTTTTTTAAGTAAAGTTATTACGATTATAAAAAATTTTTTTAAATAAAATAATAATTAATTAAAACTAATTTTTTTTTTTTAAAGTAAGGTTATCGCTATTATAAAAAATTTTTTTAATAATCATAATTTTTGGTGTATGCAGTTGGTGTTCAAACATATAAATATTATAACTCTATTTATTGACTTATATATATATATATATATATATATATATATATATATTTTATTTATATATATTATAACTCTCACTTTATTTATTTATTTTTTCCGCTGCACCCATATGAAATTTTTTTTTTTTGAAATTTTATGGTGTATTATCATCATTTGAACTTTTTTTATCATCATCATCATCATCACCCCACAACATTCCATCAGAGTTATCATCATACTCATCATCACAGTCATCAATTATTATCGTGTCGGGTAAAGAATCATTATCTGACATTTGTTCTTACTCATGATCTTGTTGTTGTTGTTGTTGGTGTTGTATACCATGATAAAGATATCTTCGTGTAAGTTCGTTTACACCGATACATAATTCGTGTATTAAATTACCAGTGAAATGATAATCTTCTAATGATAGAGTTGTTGTAAGATCCGTTTGCACTCTGAACCACCAGTAATGATTTTCGTCATAAATAATCAGATAAGCTGATATTGTTCGAATGTTAATTAATGGTTGGTTCAATTTCTGAATATTTAATTTATTATTTGGAAAGGTTTCGGTGACTTTGTTCATTAACATTATTGATCATTATGGAAAGTTCATTTACTTGTCTTGAGATTGCATTTATTACATATTGAAGTGTGAATGTATTCAGCCAAGGTTTAGGAATTATTGCTTCATATTTTAAACATTTTGCAGCGAAATTTGCACATGGTTGTTGTTGTTGGTGTTGAGGGTTGATGATTGATGAGTATTGAAGAAATTGTGATGCTGATATCTCTTCATCTTCAATCATTCAAGTTATTTCCCGTCACCAAGGTACTTCAAGATCTGGGTACATTTCAAGTAATAAGTTACCCGTAAAATAATAACGCCATGGAGACGGTACTGAGTCTCCCGGTAATTGAAACCACCACGTCATGTTGATATCACTGATTTGTATTGTTGTAGCTAAATTACAATGGGTAAATATAGCTCCATCGAATTTTTCACTGATGCGATACAATTCCAATTGTGATGAAATACTATGGTAAATCTCATCTGGTGTTGATGATAACCATTCGATTGGAATGTAACAATCGGTACACCTGAGTCACCACTCAACTGAACCTTAAGATCAGTAATTTTTCCGTTAATTTTTTTTTTATATATATATATTATAAGGATTAACCTGGAGAATTCGGAGCACACTCACCAAAGATACAATAATACAGGGGTATCCGTACATACGTATATGTGCATGAGTTTTGTACATATGTGTGTGTTATGTATGCATACCTTGACCATATATAGATGTCTATGACGTATTTTGGGCTTGCTCTGAATTCCCACAGAAAGGTATGCGAGTATGAGCGGTCAAGTTACGAGAGAGAGAGAGAGACGTAGATAAGAACAAGCAACTAGAAAATAGTACGTCTTTCTTTCTCTATGCACAGCTGCACCACTACGGCCGATCCTTTATGAAGAATCCACCGACTCAATGCCTTCCAGATGTCCCACGAAAAGATTTCTCTGAATCTTCCGCAGCCGCGAGTCCCTCGTCATCATAAAAGTCACCGAAAAGGGCTCAATAAATTTGTCAAAACATTTCCCTGTTCGAGTTCAACTCAAATTTTTACGACCTTTCTATTTTAACCATCTGTTACCAATGGGCCTCACGTCTCCCGCGGATCCTTACTATTTCTTTTCCAATGTAGAAATCTATCTCTAATTTTATTTTATTTTTAATTTTTAATTGCATTTCTCAGAAGTGTCCAAAATATCGGTAATAAATGTCACTATATATTTTGGAGAAACATCGTTTTTACAGAATCTCACGGTCTCCCGCGGATTCTTACTTTTCCTTTTTCCACCATAGAAAGCTCTTCTATTTTAAATTTTAATTACATTTCTCGGAATCACCTAAAATATTGATAATAAATGTCATCATAGACACGCAGTCTCTAAAAATTTATATGGTCCCCCACAGAACCTCTCCGTTCCTTCACCTATCACTAAAGATTTTTCATCTCAATTTTGTATTATTTTTAAAATTATATTTTCCTAGAGTATGTAATATATCGATCATAAATGTCATCATATATTCATTACTTTATTTTTAAGCAGTACACCACGGACTTGTTTTTCTATTTACATCCTGTTTACTACAAAATTCCAAGAACTCCCGTAATAAAATGTCATTCTCAGCTGTCTAAAAGAAATCAAACCCTTCTATATTATTGTCTTCTTCGTCTTTAACCTATGCAAGAGGCATCTTCGGCCCCACTTTTCTTTCAAACTTTTTCATATAAAAACCCCGGAAAAATAATCAAAGTCAGTCATTACCGCCGCAACTAAAACCCTTGTCGGATCTATCCCCGAGTAAGAAACCAAAATTCGTTCTCGTGACGCTCCACGCCTAGGCAATCGGGGGTCCTAGATCGATAATCGGATTCATCCACGAGTAAGACTCACTGAGTCGATTTAAAAATTCGTTCTCGTGACGCTCCACGCTTAGGCAATCGGGGGTCCTAGATCGATAATCGCAACTCGATTCTTTTATTTAAAATATAAATTACGCGACTTGAATTTTATTCTTAAAACCTTTCCTCGTGAGGTCCTACGCCTAGGCATCTGGACTCCTAGGTTGGATACCTAGACTAAAATTATTTGAGTTCGCGATAAAACTAACTAAACTCTTTCACGTGACGTCCACTGCTTAAGCAATCGGAGTCCTTGTTCGGGAATAGTTAATACTTCTTTAAAAATCATTTAAAGAATATATATATCATCGTAAATTCACTAGAAAGCAAAGCCGGCCTATCGGTTCAGCGTGCATAGCATTCTCGTGAAAAGATTTAATCTGTAAATCTCGATAAAACCATAAAAACATTGTAAACTCCTGTGTACACAAGATTCAAATTGGTGAATTTAAAGTGAGTGTGTGTGCAGGTATATCAACCCATTGGGGTAAGTTCATTATTATAATATTTTGTAAAATTAAATCTGTCAATATACTACACATGTTTTTTTTGTATACATTTGTCTTTTCATTTACTGTCCTTTTCTCTGGCATTCGAGTGCTGGTAATTTAAGTCATAGTAACTTTAAAGTAAGACAGAGAAAGAACACGGTCTTCTCGAGGGCCCATATTTATCGACCCAATATCCCTCTCGCTTAGAAAATCCCTGACCTACCCTAACGCCACGCAGGTCATTGAACGGGACCGTCTATAGTACATCCGCTCGGTACAATTAGACAAAAAAGTTGTAGAGTAATATGAAATTATAACATTCTTATATCAGCCACGTGATTGTAATTCCTTGGTTGGATGACAGAATAAAAATAATTTCATACATTAATTTATTAATTAATAATCGGTGCTTAAATCCCTATATTCTCACACTAACCACGTGAGGTTCAATCGAACTCCTTGGCTGAGTTATAGAAAGGGGAAAATCGGCATTCTGATATTAAATAATAGATTTAAAATTACCCTTTCGCCCGTCGCTTTCACTCACTTCGATCGTGACAGGAACAATCACCTGGTACTGGAGAATATTTACCATCTATGTAAAATAAAACATCAACATGAATATTTGAAATTAGAAAAAAACATATTTTTTTACCTTATTGTTGTTGTTGTTGTTGTTGTTGTTGTTGTTGTTGTTTCTGTTCAATATAAATATAAAAAAATAATAATTATATATATATATATATATATATATATATATATATATATATATATATATATATATGTATATATATATATATATATATTAAACGATTGTTATAAATATTATTAGTTCAATAATAAATATAAATATTAAAGAATAATGAAATTAAATAAAGATTATTCATTTATTATATACTTAATAAAATAAGTAATATATATTAAATGATTTTTCTAAATATTATTATTTGTTATTATATAATTTATTAAATAATAAATATAAATATTATTTCTTTAATAAGAGATACAAATGTTAAAGAATAATAAATATTTACATAAATTAAACGATTGTTATAACTATTATTAGTTTAATAATAAATATAAATCTTAAAGTATAATGAAATTAAATAAAGATTATCTATTTATTATTTCTATCTATTGTTTACTTACTTAATATTTGTATTAAATACTTATTTGTTATTATTTAATTTTATTATTTCTATCAATCATTTATAATTTTTAATATTTATCCATTATTCTTTAACATTCATTTCTATTATTTGAAAAATAATAAATAATAATTATCTCATTAATTAATTAAAAACAACACTTACGAATTTTAGAAAAAATATTTGAACGTGTTGGTGCCGGTCACAGACTTTTTTTGATTTGAGAGATTTTTATAATCTATTGTCTATACTTTCTTTGTATAGCATATGCAACCAATGAGAATGCATAAGGCCTAAAAACTTGAGTCCTGATTGGTCCATTACACTATGACGTAGTTGTATTGTTACCGGCAAGTTATAGCGTAAAAATGACAGTAAATATTTTTTAATGCAGTTTATATCAAAAATACAATCGAATACATATCCTGATGCGATATTGAGCATTATTTTCAAGAATTAATAAATCATATATAGAATAAAAATTAATTGTTATTTACGCGGGGGAAAGGGTTATATCTACTGAGGCGACCTCTACCGAGATATACTAATATAACACATCGATGTTAGTGATCGATAATGGCGATATAATTTCTAAATTTAAATAAATTAAACTTATGAAAGTAAAAATTTTAAATTTAATAATTATACATACCTGACAAACATTTGTTTCTTCAAATCAATTAAGCAATTCGTATTAAACTTTGAACATATATGTATAAAAAATTAATCAACATATTTGAAAAATATTAATTAAGAATTATACTCTTGGTGGTAAAAATTTAAAATTTAAAAATTATACATACCTGACAAATATTTTTGTTTTATCTCAAACTTAAAAATATATTGAAAATGAAAGTAATTATTTTTTATTTAGAATTTATTTCTATGAATTATAATTATGATTAACTTAATCTATCAATTTTATTAAAGGTTAAAAAATTCAAATATTATTAATTCAAATTAAAGTTTTTATTGAGTGTTTATAAGCCAATCTTTTAACATTTTTACATTCTCAAGTGCACATGAATAATCATTATTATTATTATTTAATTGGCAATGATATTTATAACGTATACTTTGCTGAAATTTCGCGACGGAGACGCGGAACAGCCTAATATAGCGTATGCGGTCGCCCACGCGTGATACTAAATAATAATAAACGATATTAAATAATGATAAATATCGAGATCAAATTAAAATAAAATAATAAATTTAAATAATTGTCAAAATATAAATAACAATTAAATGTTGTCGTGCCTGGACCAGCTCTTCAGGCTGGGTTAGTGCACGCAGGCGCCAGACCGTTTATTCAAAACGGACAAAAATTATTCAGGAGGAAAACTTACGAGGTAAAAATCCGAGCAAGCAGCTTGCGGCGAAGCGGATAAACACTCGAGCGACACAATAAAAATTAAATAAATGATGAACAATTGTGGATAAATAATAAATAATTACATACGCATAACAAATAAAGTCAGGAAAAATGAAATTAAGCAGTAGAAAAAGATCCAGAGAAATAAATATTAAACTTTCCCCGACAGCCGTTGGTTTCCACGTTTTAATTTTATAAACAATAGTAAAAATAAAATTTTTTCACAGTATTTAGTTTGGTTAAATTAATAACAATAATACCTGGTTATTTTGCCAACAATATAATCGCAATATCACAATAAATTATATAAACTGAGTTGACCAAAAATAAATATAATTTAACTTAATTAATAATCCTGATTTAATTTTAAATAAAAGAAATAATTATTCAATTATTTAGATTTTCAATTATAAGAATAATACGCAATATAATCTTTGTTTATTTCCTTTTCAAAACTTATCTTTCAACACTTGTGAGAGAAAGAAAGATACGGAATTTATCCTCACTCACACTCAAAATAATAAATTCCTCTGCATGAAATAATTTATAATTTTAAAATAAAAATTTCAATATTAATTTTTGATTGCTGGGGCAAACAAATAAATTAGAAGTAAAAAAAGTAAAGTTACTCAATTATGTTGAATAATAATAAATATAAACAATAAAAAATATATATAATAATGCTTAATATTTTTCAAAAATATTTCGAGTGTGACCAAAAAAAAATAGTTTTAAATACTTTGGGAATTTTTCACCCAAGTGATAATATCAGTACTTGAGGAATTTGCTCAAGTACTGCAGGCTCACTATAGATATATATATGTAAATAGATATATCTATACCTACCGGCAACGTTTAACAACGTTGTTTATGCGTTGGTATGTATATATATATATATATATATATATTGAGACAAACCGCTTTTCATTTCGCGATTTTTACCAGCAGCCACCAGAATTCGCGGGTTGAACCCTGGCTTAGGCTGGCCTCTAACAAATTTGATTTTACTTGGGACAGAGCAATGGGCTAGAGTTCTTGCAAAGCAAGGACCCGCACTTATTCAAACTCGGCAACGTATATAGAAATCTGTTGACTCACCTCACGGCTTATTATTTATAAATTATTCCTTATAATTAATTTAATTATCGTATATAACTTAATCAATCAGTATTATGTCTTATTAAATAATTTTACCAGTAATTTAGGATATGACTAAAAGGTAGTAGATAGAATATGAAATTATACAGAAAATATGCAAGTTTATTGCCAGTTATAATAATTCTCAATTACTTACAATAAATGTCGCTGAATAATACAATGTAGGTGGTCCGAATAACAATGGATGGCCACGTGAAAAGCGTTGGTTGTTATGATCAAAGAATACACTGATTTTATATATTTTTTTATTAATACGCTGATACTACAAATGTATCAGCGGTAACGTACTAATGAACTTAACAAATTAAATATGCCTTAGTCTCAAATAATAATAAGAATATATGATATATAATGAAATCGCAAGCTAAGTTGCCAGTTAGATGTAAAGTATAATAAGTAAATTAAATAATAGATGAATATAATGCAAGTAAATTGCCGGCTAATATTTAATTAAATTAGAATATTCGAATACGTCTAGACGCTAATAGATCCAAGATCGAAGTCTGAATTGTCTAACCGATAATTGAGGGTCTGGGACTTGCCGCTGAACTCTGTCCCCACTTCACCCTTACGGTCATGCGTCGATGTGAAAATTAGTCATGTGACCACGGCACTATGACTTGGGTAGTTTCAGACGACAAGAAGACGGGGAAAAATGGGAACCGCAAGGCTGAGGACGACGAAGACAATTCACATTGTCTCAATATATATATATATATATATATATATATATATCTGGATATTTTCCGAATATATAAAAAGAAGATATCCAACGATAATTAACAATAATTCTTTATAACATATATCGTGTATCATTTAGTTGGCGATTATAAATACATAGATTTTACTCGCCGCGGCGACCAACAACTACTCGGGGAGGTTATCACGTAAAAAATATATGCCGTGAAAGAAATCCAAAGTAGTTACTCAAAGTTATTACTCCAGACAACCAAAACAATATGAGCTGGAACAAATATATCGTCTAATTCACCCAGTAAACTTTAATTAGCTACAATATTATTAATAATTCACCAATTTATCAATAGAACTCAGTCCGTGCTCATTAACTGCCCGGATCTTTCTAATTCAATTACCCTATCCTCCACCTGTTGGTCGTCGCCCACGCGGCGCACCCATCGCCCTTATTTAATATTATTACGATCTTTACTAGCCCTGGGCCTAGTTTTAAATTAAAAATATAAATTATAAAGATAATTTCTGGACACCTGAATGATACGTGAATAATTATTCAAATCTATAAACTATTTATTCATAACCTATGCATGTTTTTATTTTATCTAATGAATGAAATAATAATTATTTAAAAATCATAAAATTGACGTCGGGAATATAGCCAAGGTATTGATTTACCTTTACCCGGCGGTCAATATTTTCCAAAACCAAAACTGACATCCTTAGTCGGATGACAAGTTTAAATAAAGTAATATGTTAAATAATTGTTGGGGCATAATGTTACACTGGATTATGCATCCCAACTGTTTCAAAATCATAAACAAATTCTTAAAAATATGGAAAATAAATTGTTTGTATTTTTAAATCATAAAATCAAAATTATTTTGCATACGTGCTCACTTATACACGGTGCGCGTGCACCAAGCACTGTGCACGGACTGCCGTCTCCATCGGTGAAATGGCGGAATGCCCGCGTAACGACTAAAATTCAAACGTAAAATTAAAATATTTAGCTTACAACTAACTAAAAATTAAATAATTTGAATCGTTACGTGACATATTTACAAAAATCATTGTTAAATAATTTCAAATTTTTTAGCGCGGGACATTTGAAGTCATCTAAATCGATTACAATTTTATCATGTTCAATTAAATCTTTTATCCATAACTTTTTTTCATAACCCTTCACATAAATGTATTTATAATAACTGGTTTCATAATTAATTACTTCATTCAGATTGTAATATGATGTATTTCCAGCATTCCAGTTAATTCCATGATAATAATGTGTTACTCATGTATTCAGACATTGATATTGATGTGATAATGATTTTCAGTGATAAGGTGGCTTGAATAATGTATATGATAACGCTTCAACATCATCAATGACATGTTGAATTGTAATTGTAGCAAGTTCTTTTACGATAAATTGATTATTGGAACCTCTGAATCCCTGTACATCCAGTATTATTTCCATTTTTATAGCTTGTATCTCGGTAACAGTCAACAATGAACTGAAGTATTAAAAAATTCAGCTCAACTATTTTTTATCATCTCCCCACCACTCTATTTTTTAATTAATTTGATTGGCTTAAAAAATTCCTTTGTTCTATTTTTTAAACTGTGCAGTAAATGCAGTTTATTTCTAAATGCATAGTTGAATTTTCTAGAAAATTTATTTTTAGATGATGACTCATCCAGTTCCTTTGTTCTATTTCTTAACTGCGCGGTTAGAATGTACTAGAATATTTATTTTTAGATGGTGACTCATACAGTTCCGAGAAAAAACTTACTATCGTTATTTTATCGGCGCAGTAGAATATTCCAGAAAGTTTATTTTTAGATGATGATTCACTCGATTCTATTTTTAGATCATGACTCATCCAGTTAAATTGTTAACTGCGTAATAGATGACGTCAAACTCACCGTTGCGCCATCTAGATCTTAGGTTATGCCGATGCAATCTAGGGAATTTTTGTTCTTTTCTAGGGAATTATTGTCATTTTCCAGGGGATTTTTTCAAGTTTCTGGTGATTTTATTTTTATAAGATTGGTACTTTTGAGAACTAGAAACTTTCTACTGCGCAATTGATGAGTCATCCCCCACCTATAAAGTACCGCGCGAGAACATACTTCACAAAAAATAGTACGAGTTCCATCAATGAAGTACGAATCTCTGCTCAAAATATCTCCAACGATTTGAAGTTCTTTGTGTATGCGTTTTAAAATTTTTTTTCTAAAAATTTTTTTATAATAGAAAAATTTCAATAAACAATTTTTTAAGTGACTATTTGAACAATATATAAATAATTTTAGTGATAAATTTTTTAATAAACAATTGTAGTGATTTTTCGAAAATTTTTTAATTTATATGATACTAGTGTAGTGATAAACTTTTAATAAACAACGTTTTTTAATTGGTTATTTTGAACAATTTTGTGAATACTTTAAGTGGTTTAGTTAATTTTTTTCACTGAACTTATTTATTTATATGTAAAAACTACTTAATAATCAATACTAGTGATGAACTTTTAAAAAAAAAAATAATTTTAAGTCAACTTCGGAAAAATGGTACAAAACGATTTTATTGCGGTGCTTCAGCGTCCAGTAGATTCAATAATTAAATCATTTAATGATTTACATGATCAGCCATTAGCTGAAGAACATTGTCAAAAGTGTTATCAAGTGTGCACAGATACAATTGATTACTTCAACGAGATCTTACAAGATTCGCAAATAAATGTTCAAGTCAGAAGAAGTGTACATGCAAATATTGTACTTTTATACTGGTATGCTGATCAATTTGCACAATTGATCGGAGAAGTAACTGGTGGTGACTTGTGTGCAAACCGTCGTCTCATCAAGTGGCAAGATCTTGAAAACGCATTCTCAAATAATATTAGATCAGAATGCGTGGTGAATCAAGCTCATACTGATCTTCATTTTTTCTTGACGATGCTTAAAACCTTATAACTGAAAAAGTTGAAAATATGCTCAGAGATGTTGCTGGGCTTAAAGTAAATGTCAAATTAATTTGCAAATTCCGAAATGTAAAAGCTGATAATGTCATCGAAGAAACAAAGTCATTTAACACAAAAAACCGAAACATTTTACCTGCAACATCTCTTGCTACTTGGTACAAAGATCATGTCAATGATAAATTGTTGAATAAAGTCGAGGAATTTAATCAAAAAGACTCTGGGTGGAGTTTAACTGAAATCCACAGTTTAATCATTACAATGTCAAGATATGCACGTCTTCAAGCTGGAGATGTAACGTTTGTGGAGTTACCCAAGGACATCCAGGAAAAAAACAGTTTTAAATATTCAGAATTTTGATGAACACTGTTTTCTCTGGAGCATTGTAGCAGTATTACATCCAGCTAATATTAATCCTGTGAGAAAAACATCTTATCCTCACTTCAGCTCTATATGAAAATATGAAGGTATAAATTTTCCAATAACTTTAAATGATATCCCCAAATTTGAAAAATTAAATAATTTATCAATTAATGTCTATGGCATTGAGTCAGAATTTTGCAATAAAAAATCCAATAAAAGTACAATAATTCCATTATATCTAAGTAAACTCGTAAAGTCTGATAAAAAAGTTATTCATCTCTTAATAGTAGAGCAGAATATTAAATAAAATAAATCAGATTTTGATATTAAAAATTTTCAACTTAAATTCCACTTTGCTTTGATCAAAGATCTTTTACGACTAGTTTGATCTCAAATTACAATGTCAAAATGCAAATTATTTTTTTGCGATCGATGCTTGAATCATTTTAAATATGATTATTCATATGAAAATCACAAAGCTGATTGTTTTAAGATGAATAAAGTCCATATGACGCTTCCAAAAGATCAAATTTAAAAATTCAAAAACCACCAATATAAAGATACTGTGCCTTTTGTTGTATATGTGGACTTGGAATGTATACTAGAAAAGATCCAAGGAGATGATGAAACTCGGAAGCATATTCCACACAGTGTAGCATCCTATCAGCATTGCAGTTATGACAATAAATTATCTAAATTTGAATTAAATCGTTCAAAATTTTGTATTGATTGGTTTATTTTAAAGTTAGAAAAATTAGCTATCGAGCATGAAGAATATTTGAAAAATCCTATACCAATGAAGCCACTTACTAAACAGCAGCAAGAGTCACATGATCAGGCAACTGTTTGTCATATTTGTGAAAAAACGATCACTACAAATACTGACAAGTGTTATGATCACTGTTATTTCACCGGTAATTATCGCGGTCCAGCTCATATATCTTGTAATGTCAATTATCCAAAGTTTCATGTTATACCCATAGTTTCTCACAATTTATCCGGTTACGATTCACATTTTTTAATTAAAAGTTTAGCTACATTAATTAAAGGTGATGCAACTTTACTACCAATAAATAAAGAAAAATATCTTGAAACAATGTGAATTGTCTTCGTCGTCCTCAGCCTTGCGGTTTCCATTTTTCCCCGTCTTGTTGCCGTCTGAAACTACACAAGTCATAGTGCCGTGGTCACATGACTTATTTTCACGTTGACGCATGATCGTAAGGGTGAAGTGGGGACAGAGTTCAGAGGCAAGTCCCAGACCCTCAATTATCGGTTAGACAACTTAGACTTCGATTTTGGATCTAGTAGCGTTTAGACGTATTTGGATATTCTGAATTAATTAATTATTAGCCGGCAATTTACTTGCATTGTATCAATTTATTAATATTTAATCTCATTATTGTACGTTATATCTAACTGGCAACTTAGCTTGCGATCTCATTATATATCGTATATTATTATTATTTGAGTATAAAATATATTTAATTTGTTAAATTCATTATTACGTTACCCCTATAAAACATAAAATCAGTGTGTTATTTGAGTATAATAACCAACGCTTTCCACGTGGCCATCCATTGTTCTTCGGACCACATCTATTGTACTATTCTGAGACATTTATTGTCAGTAATTGAAATTATTATAACTGGCAATAAACTTGCATTATTTTAATTATCTCATCTCACTCTATCTTTCACTTATATTATTTATTTTCTTATTATACTGGTAAGAATTATCAAATTGTCTATTAAGAATATTATTAAGTAAGAAAACATAAATCTATCGATAAATAATAAGCCGTGAGGTAAGTTAATAAGTTTTTAATACGTTGCTGAGTTTGAATAATGTCGGGTCCTTGCTTTGCAAGAAACCTAGCCCATTGCTCTGTCCCAATAAATAAAAATTTGTTAGAGGCCAGCCTAAGCCTGGGTTCGACCCACGAATTCTGTTGGCTGCTGGTAAAATCGCGAAAAGAAAAGAGGTTTGTCTCAACTGGCGCTCGAACAGGGACTTTGCAGTCGTTCAAACAGGCAATGGAAAATTTTATTGATTTTTCTCACGGCTTCACTGAAAAATTCTCAAAAAACTTTTCAGTAGTAATTCAAAAAAATTCTTACCAGTTTAAGATTTTTATTCTTTACATTCATCGTTTCATTCCATTTTCTCAATTATCATCTGCATCAAAATTTTATAAAATATTTAATTGCTTCTGTTATGTCCAAATAATTTTTTTTTAATTCTAATAATTATTTAAAATAATTATTACAGAGCTCTTCTTTTCAAAAGCGCGCGAAAACGCAGCGTCTGCTTTTTCCACCTTTTTTTTTTATGCGACAAAGAATAGTGGGAGGATAACTGCAATAAGTTGAACGAACAATTAAAAACTGTCGTCACCTTCCACCAAGGACAATAATTAAAAATTCCCCATCAATCACCAAATCAAAGTTTATAAAAAGCCTGAGCACCCATAGTTCTTGGCTAGTCGGTTCTTCTAACTTACGGTCCGCGAATATTCGAACGTCGAACTTTCGTGCACTCTTATTGCAGGGTTCCGCCCCAGGCGTTAAAAAGTCAATAAGAGGATCTTTATTATTTTCTATTTAAACCTTATTGCAGGAATCCGCTTCGGCGTTGAATAATCAATAAGACATTCTAAAATTGACATCTTTTTGCAGTTAATTATTGCAGGATTCCGCTTAGGTATTGAAAAAGCAATAATTGATTTCTTCATCTATTAAAAATCCTCACAGATTAATAGAAACTTCCGGTCTGATTGAAATAGTGACGCAAATCACGTGTATTTGCGATTCCATTTCGGTCTGAGTTATTTTGCGCATGAAATCACTTCTCGGGTGTATAAAAAGGACGCATTTAAATATAAAATAAGAATCTTATAAAATTTCTCCGAATAATCAATATTCTCAAAATATCAATTGTTAAAAATTTGTGTAAAGGATTCAGTGTATAAGTGGATTGTAGCTAAATCAGAAATAAAAAGCGAAAAACCATAAGTTCAAATTTTCGAGTTTCATTCGAGAGTAGCACATAAGTTTACATCCTACAACCCCAGCCACGCCATCAAACTAAATCCTACAGGAGGAAGCTGAGTGAGCTGCAACGTTCTGGAGGGATCTAACCTGCCGTGACTAGAAAGAAAGAAACATCGAAAGGTAGGTGAAAGATTTAAATTCTATTCTTTCATAAGATAACTGGTTCAACACAAGATCACCAGTCTCTTCGGAGACGTTTGGGTTCTTACTTCGAAATAAAATATCCATCATAAATAATAAATTATAGGAAGATACCTTTTCCTCGTATTCTTTAATGTTGTCCGCAACCTCCAAATCGCTCGTCTAAATTTTTCTATCGCTACCAAAGGGAGAAATCCCGGATAATCAATTTAGATTTAAGCGTCGGATATAACGTAAAGAACACTGGTGGCAGTGGTGGGATTTTCGAAGTAAAAATCCTTCTTATTGAGCCACAGTTATAATTCTTCTACTATTTTTGAGAAAAGGTAGATCTTTGTTATATTTTTCTCTTCTCGAAATTTTCATATCTTAGAATTTTGAGTTTCGTGGCATTTTCTTGAGAGTGCCACACCCTGCTCTCGTGGACTTGCCACACCATAACAGGTAGCAATACCACGTATTGTAAATTCAGCATTTTCGCCCCTCAATTCAAGTTGTGAAACGCCTGAGTTCACCGTCCGCGACTTCGCGACCAAATCGCAAAGTCAGCAATAAGTCGCACATCGACCTCACTGTACAGCTTTGAGCTGTTAGAAAAAAAAATTTATTAATTCTTTCTTTCTCTTTTTGACCAACTCAGCAATTTGGCTCAGAGTTCAGAGACGTTTAACATCCTTGTCTTACGCTTTACCTTAGGGTGTGGTCACCACCATTACTCGTACCAACAAAAACAGGAGGCGAAGAAATTTGACGCCTCCTCCAGTCGGTGGTCTAGGGGCGAAATGGTCAATAACGAGGAAAGACCCGTTATCCGGCTAGATGCCACTTTGCACGATGCAAACACTCCACCTTCTCAATATGACATGGCCAAGGAGCTGTATCGAGAGCTCCCTAAATTTAACGGAGGAGGTCCAATTTGCGAACAAGATTTCAAGGAATTTGACGCAATCGTACGGAGTTGGTTACCTTGCATCATCCCGGAACATCAGGACATGTTCGTTGAAAAAATCGTAAAAAGAATTTCTGGTCGTGCTAGAGATCAAATCGAATACACTCCGATTCATAGCGTCGTAGAACTTCTCGAGATACTGGGAGGAAGGTATCGAGACGGCGATCCAGCTCTTGTTTGGCACAAATGTCTAGCTTCAGCTAGCCCGAGAGTAAGCGAAACCATCGAAGATTTCTTTTTCAGGTTGCGCAAAATGATCAGAGGCCTAGAAGCCGTGTTACCAGAGGAGAATCGGGAAGCCATTATGTCGCAACAAGAAAAGGTTGCATTCGATACTCTCTATTTCGCTTTGCCTGACCTCCCAAAATGTCTTGCGAGTCTAAAAGATCCAAAGAAGCTCAAAGATATTTATAAAGCGGTGAAAGAGGAAAGAACTCGCGAATGCATACGACCAAGGCGTAAACGCGAATCTAACGACTATCAATGTCAGTTTCAGAGGGACAGAGGCTATGACCGAGACTATAACAGACGTTACTCGGAAGACGACTATCAGAGACCTCGCAAGGATTACGACGATTACGACGACCATAGAGAAACCAGATAACAAACGTTCTCTTACTCTAAAAAGCATTGCAGACCGAGCAAATACGCTACAGACAGCGAAGACAGTGTGGACTCTGACCACAGCTCAGCGTCAGCTGATTACCGAACGTACACTTACACCTCGAGTAAAGGGGGACGTGGACGGACCTACGATGAAGACTCGACGTCACGAACGTTAAAGAAAAGTTCATCACATTCGCGAACTGAAGAACCCTCTTCAATGAAGAAAAAGGTTGTGACCTTCGACTCTGCAGACATTGACACAGAAAAACTCGAACATCTGAAACTAGAGGCTCCTTGCTGTAATTGTCCTTCCTGTCCTCATCGCGAGGCAAGTAAATCTGCCTCCTCAAAACACAACGATGAACATTTAAACTCAACGGGCGCTCGACAGACCGAGGCGACTGCGAGTATGCCCCGAGAGTCTCGCCGACCTACGAACCCTCATCAGAAAACTCAGACGGTGAGGGAGTTCAGAATTCTTCAACGTTCGAAACCCTTACACTAGTCATCAGTAAGGGTCCACGAGTCTGGATCACATCTCCAGACCTCTTCCAGGACGGGTGTGAAGTTCTGTTGGATACAGGTTCCGACCTGAATCTCCTTTGCATCGATGCTCTGGGGGATGATACCACCTTTTACCCTGAAAATGGTGTTGTCGTAGGCGGCATAGAAACCGATAGTATGCCAATAATTGGAACTGTGACCCTCAAGATTTTTGACGTAGATGTTTGTTTCCAGGTTGTACCTAGACCACCAGGTGGTTATCTGGGCATCCTTGGAAATGAATTTTTCATCAAAGAACGAGCTGGCATTTCCTTTTATTGGAATACGCTGGTCCTCAAAAATAGACCTACTCGTCCTATCCCTTTTTCAATGGATAATGACCTTGATGTGAGATATATCCTGTCCCTAGGGACAGGGCCAAAAATTTTCAACTCATGTAATTCACTTCATGGAGAATTACAATGCTTCCTCATAGATACAGGGGGGGATGTGTGTTTGATAAATTCTTCCGCTCTTAAACCCGAAATTAGAGTGGATCGTGGTAGTACGATGCAACTCCGTGGTTTGAATAGACGGTCCATGGAAACAATTAATACTGTAGAATTAAAGGTTTTGGGTTCAAAAATCCGATTCCATGTTTGTGATGGGAATTTACCCTCCCATGGTGTCGGAATTTTGGGCAACAACTTCCTGAAAAATGAACAAGCGGAGATTTCATTCCATCATCAATCTCTGAATTTATCATCTCGACCTTCCCGACCTTTATCTTTCAGTCTCGGAATAAAACCATCCCGTTCATACGTAATTCCACCCCGTATGCGAATGTCCGTGTCGGTACCTGTTGTAAATCCTGAGATCGAACGAGGCTACCTCCGTAAGATTCCTCTTAAAGAGGGACTCTTAATGATCGAAGCCGTTGTCTCAGTTGACGACGATCAAGCGATGTGTATGGTCATCGATACCACATCAGATCCAGCAGAAATCGAAATCGAACCTCAAGTGCTTGAGGTATTCGAATTTGATCATCTTGATCCATCTGACGAATTTTCCGATATAGCGGAAACCCCATCCAAAATCCACTCACTCTCTAGGCGAGATCGTATCCAAGCAATCTTTGATAAGATTCCTACCAATCATCTCAGTCGCACTGAAAGGAAGCAAATTTTTCGACTTATTCAGAAAAATCATGACATATTTCATCTCCCTGGTGATCGCCTGGGACGTTCTAAAAAGTTCACCTGCAAAATCGAAACCACGAGTGACAAACCTGTCCGAATCAAGCAATGTCGGTTTCCTCAAGAACACTGCGATGAAATCAAGAAGCAAGTGGATAACCTACTTAAGCAAGAAATTATTCGAAAATCAAAATCTCCGTATAATTCTCCTTTATGGATTGTCCCTAAGAAATCTAATCCTCAAGGGAATAAAAAGTAGAAAATGGTTATCGATTTCCAAAATCAAAATATGTTAACCATTGGGGATGCTTACCCCCTCCCACTCATAATCGATATTTTAGACCAACTCGGCGGGGCCAAGTACTTCAGTGTATTTGACCTTGCCAGTGGGTTCCACCAAGTACCAATGGACTCTAGAGACGCTGAAAAAACGGCGTTTTCCACCCCTGACGGTCATTGGGAATATTGCTGTAGGCCGTTTGGGCATGAGTGTGTTCCAGCAATTTTTCAACGTATGATGGACTCCACATTGAGTGGTTTAAAAGGTACTGAACTATTCATCTATCTCGACGACTTCGTAAGTTATGCATCTTCACTTGAAGAACATGAGGTATGGGTCCAAAGACTTTTCTACCGCCTTCGAGAGGCTGGGCTAACTCTTCAGCCCGAGAAATGCAAATTTCTCTGCCCCGAGGTGGAATATTTGGGTCACATTATCACTAAAGATGGTGTGAAACCCGACCCAAAGAAAATTTCATCCCTTAAAAACGCTTCGCACCCCCGTAATCATACAGAAGCGCAAAAATGTATGGGATTAGGAAATTACTACCGACGATTCATTGAAAATTTCGCTGAAAGAGCAAAACCGATCACTGACCTTACCAGGAAAACTAAACCGTTCGTCTGGTCGGTTGATTCGCAAAGGGCTTTCGAGGATATTAAGAACGCATTGTGCGAAAATTCATTCCTTGCCTATCCGAACTTCAATCGACCTTTCATATTGGCAACCAGCTCCTCTGATGTCAGTATTTCAGGCATCTTGAGCCAAGAACTGGAGAGCGAAGATCGTACGCCTGGAAACCCCGACGAAAATATTAAGAAAATTGTCTCCTGTACGTCCCGAGTCTTGCAAGAGGCCGAGACAAGATACACACACAATGAAAAAGAGTGATTGGCAGTCTTGTACGCGGTGCAACAATTTCGGCCTTACCTTTATGGTAAGCCTTTCACCTTGTATACAAGCAGCCTTTGTATGTCTTGGTTGAAAGACAGCCAAACTTTCACCGAACGACGAATTAAATGGAGATCCAAACTAAGTGAATACAAATTTTCGGTTATAATTCGACATAAAATCTCAGAACAATATGCCGAAGGGTTGTCCTACAATCCTGAAGGTAGATCTCAAGAAGAAATGGCTTCAACCCAAAATTCGGTCGAGGAAGCAGTGATGCTCCCACTCAGGAAAACTTCTTGCCCCGACGAAGAAGCCATAGCAGCTGTAAAACGAGGAAGAAAACCTGGGAGTAAAAACAAACCTCGGGTTAACAGCACTCCACAACCTTGTGATACAATTGCATCCCGACTACGAATGAGACAGGCTACGGAACGGAAACAAAACCGGAAAAAGGTAAACTATTGTGAAATAAGTACGACCGAACCTGACGTCTCAGAGAGTATCGAAGATGACGTTTTCGAGATAAACCAACCAGGACCATCCTCAGCACCTCAGGCTCCAGTCAACCCGGAAGTGGAGATTGGGCCAGAGCCCGGCCTAGAACTAGAAGAAACCGATGAAGAAGAAGAAGAAGAAGCAGTCCGACTCATGAATGAAGAATATCTGCTCAACGAATTGGAGAAAAGTTCCAGTGATCAGGGAGATGAAAATACTCCTGTAGCGATAAATCGACAGCAAATGCGCGAAGATTTGAGAAAATCATTTGAATGCTTCAATAAAGCCCTAGAAAAACGTGCAATTAACGTTTCAGATGAAGAAGCGGATCGTACTGTTCGTCCAGAAAATTATTACAATCCACTGCCTGTAGTCAGCCCTCAAGTGGCCAAGGAAGTTAGGAAATATCTTGAACAGGGCTACTTATCAGACGAACACGACGAATCTGAAGACTTGAATGAGTCCGACGAAAAAGGAGAAGAGGAATTCCTTCGTGAAAATCAAGATATAGAAGAAAATGAAGATTCAAGTGAAGTCAGCTGCTCTGAACCGGAATTCCAAGTGGAAATAACCCCTGTAACTCCACAGACACCGCGAGCTGACGAGATTCGAGAGAAATACCTCACCGCAGGTAGAAGTCCTTCGACTCCTATGTGGAAGAACACGGTACTGAAAGCCGCGCAGGCAAATTGCAAGGAACTTGACTATGACGATCATACAAAAAGCTTTTATTGGAAGGACACCGGAAGTTCTGATGACAATACATCTCCAGTCAATCCATAGCGGAGAGATCTTCCCAATCAGGCCAATCAGATGCCAGCCAATCTGATGAAACCACAGTGATTCAAGTGGAAGTACACCGAGAACAAGACGACGGAAATGCTCAGGTAAATGAATCTGATACTCTCCACACGACTCTACCGGAAGTTGTTGACGAACAACTGGGGGATGAGCCGGAAATGAATGTAAATTTACCTCCTAAACTTCCGAATCAAGCTCCGTGGTACGTATTTGATCCCTCTTCCTCCGATATAGCGGAGGATCTGAGTGATCAACGCTATTCACCACCGGAAGTTTCGTCTTTCTCGAGCTGTGAGTCTGATAGACCTCGGAAACTACCTGAAAATCGAATTAAATTTAAGGACAGTCGAGATGGAATTACTTATGTGAGAGATCACATGGTACATTTCCTGTCCCTGGATTGTGAATTGGTAAAACCAGTTTCTCGATTGTTAAGAGATCTCACTTTCATCAATCAGGAAGATCTGAAGACAGCCAAATCAAAGATGGGTGATGTGTTAATCACAAAATTGGGTCAGTGCTTTATCTTCACGGTCTTTGTCAAGAAAAATCATTTCGAGAAAATCGATTTAAATAATTTAATTGAAGGATTACGAAATTTAAGAGTGTCCATGTTCAAACACGAAATCTATACATTCCGCATGGCGAAACAAGTGGACGAATTAGATAATATAAATATTAAGCCTTATCTCATACAAGAATTGGGCGACTGTCCTATTGAGGTAACACTTTGCGAAGGAAATATAGAAGTTCCTACCGAAGAGTTACGCGATAAAATCATTGAAGAGAACCACTGCAGCCCTATTGCGGGCCACAAAGGTGTCGTGAAAACTTATTGGCGAGTTCGAGAGAGATTCTACTGGCCAGGCATGAAGGAGAGAATCTATAGATACATCCGGAAATGCGAAATCTGTCAGAAGAATAAACTCACCCGAATCAAAACAAAACAACCAATGATGATAACCGATACTCCCTTCGAACCCTTCGAGAAAATCTCTATTGATACCGCGGGACCACTTCCTATGACTAGGAGTGGTAATGTCCACATATTGACTATTCAGGATAATTTTTCGAAAGCCGTAACAGCAATTCCGATACCTGATATCTGATCGACAACAGTGGCAGAAGCCCTTGTAGATCGTTATATGTGCTATTATGGTTGTCCGAGAGTCATCCTCTCTGATAAAGGTACTTCGTTCACCTCTAAAATAATACAACAACTTGCGAAAGCCCTAAAAATCCAAAGATTAACGACTTCGGGTTATTATCCCCAATCAAATGGTTCTCTAGAAAGGAGCCATCAACCGCTGATAGATTTCTTAAGAGTAATCTCTGATAAGTATCCGGACTGGGATCGATATGTGAGTCTTGCGGCGTTGAGTTACAATACCAATGTGCATACTTCAACCAAATCCACCCCATTCGAGCTGATGTTTGGTCGAAGAGCTCGGTTACCAACCCAGTTCCCCGATTACTCCAGAATCGAAACTTATTCCGACTATCTCGCCGATCTTATGAGTAGACTGTCAGAAGTCAGAGAAATCGCTGCTGATTGTCTCAATAAGGCAAAACAAGATTCCAAAATTCGTTACGATCGACACATACACGCCCAAACCTTCAAGGTAGGCGACTTTATTTATGTTCTAAAGGAACCACGGAAAAATAAACTCGATGTTTATTATACCGGGCCCTATGAAATTGTCGAAATTAACGAATTTGGGAGTCTAATCTACCTGAACGACAAAGGGAACCGCAAATTGGTAAACCCTAATAAAACTAAACCTGCTTTTGACCATAAGGCCAAACCTTTATAAAGTTCTCTGTTTCAGATCCTCAAATCTCTCACCATCATGAGACAATTATTGATATTCCTGGTCATCATCATCCAAGGGGTTCAATCCAAGGACGACCTGACCATCCAGCCCATGGCAGACAACCCGGGTCTACTGTATGACCCGCTTAAGAAGATTCTCCTGGTAAAAGAAAACTGGTGCATCATATCTCCCATTAACGCCTGAGGATTGGTCGATATGTATCCCTTTGAGTGGGACCATCTCCACTCGACCATGCTAGGTTGTACCAAAATTATCGACTCTGGGTCCATCATGCAATATCTGAAGATGGACCTGATATCGGAAATACAAACCTCCATCAACCAAGCTAAAAGCCGTTTGGACCAGCTCCTTGAAGAAACAACATTCAAAACTCCGCCGTTTGACCGTAATCAACGAGCTCCATGGTTCGGGTTTGTTGGCACAATCGCCCGAGAACTGTTTGGAACCATAGACTATAAAGACAAAGAACATATCACCAAGGAGATCAACAAATTTTATCAAGACAATGCAGAGATGTTGCACCTAGTACAGAACGCCACTCATCTTGTCAGGAGTGAGATTAATACTATTTTCCAAAGCGAGGCGCAAATGGAGTCCAATCTAAATAATCTCGCAGATGCTACCACGAACTTTATGAATTCCACCAATAATTCCTCGGGTAAACTCGCATATTCGATGAATGTCATGATGCTAGGGGATAAACGAAAGGAGATCGCCAGTAACCATCTTCGAGTCCCGAAGGAAGCTTAAACCATTATAGAGGAAGCCAAGGCCGGGCGACTTTTCCCACAAGCTATATCACCAAGACAACTCTACCGAGCAACCGTTGACATCATGAAGAAGCATCCGGATTTAAATCCATCTCAACCAATTGACCGAATGGATATTTCAAACTTGTCAGCTGTGTCTACAGTAAAGGTAGCAAGGGCGAAAGGTTACCTACTTATTATCGTAACCTTACCCTTGTTCCATAAAATTCCGTTATTGTCATACGGAATGAGACCACTGCCAAAGCCAGAAAATCTCAATGGAAAGATTTAAACACTGACGATACTACCATCAAAAAGGTTCCTAGTTACTGATCCAGGCTTGAGGAGATTCTACCTAGCAGATTCTGAATATATCAACAATTGCAAATCTATCGGGGACGATTTGTCTTGTCGTCCCGACATACCATTCCAGTCTGCGGAAGTCCAAGAAGAAGTAGACTGCGAAATGAAGCTGCTTCTGAAGTCAACTGACGATATCTCCAGAACGTGCAATGTCCGCATCATCCCAGGATGTAAAACCACTTGGATCAAGCGCAATCAACCCAATTCTTGTGCGTATTCGACTTGTAAGGAAGAAAAATTAATTTTCAAGTGCTTAAGTCCAGTCGAGAAAGAATATCACATCACCGGAACAGGAATGGTCCATGTTATCGGTAGATGCGAATTTAGAAGCGAAAAATATATAATCAAAAGCACAGATGAAGAGATCACTCAGCTGAACATCACCTTGCCAAGGTTAAACTTAACCTAGGAAACGCTATCGACGAACTTAACAGCTGAACCCAAAATATCTGATTTCTCTTCAAGAAAAACGTCGATCCGTTAAAAACAATAGACAAATTCCAACCCTGGGGAGCAGGATTGGAAGAAACGGAAAATAGAATGTCTGAAATATCGTTACACCATCAGGAAGACGATATCCACCGAACGATGACGGTGGGAAACATGTCCATCCTAGCTGTCCTGGGTGTTATCCTCGTCGTTCCAGTACTCTTCAAATGTTGTGTATGCTCAAGCAAGAAACGTTGCTTCACCTACAAGAAAAACAAGCAGCCAGGCGAGGTACATCCCAAAACAGTAAAAGAAGCCAGACGTACCTCAGACTCCAAATTAAGGTCTGTCCAAATCAAGGACCAACCAGAAGTCATCGAGCTCTAGGAAACCCTCAGGATCCCTCCATCAGCTCGTTCAAGTCGTGTCGTCTTCTCTGCAAGTAAATCAGCGACTCCAACTCGTACCACGAGAGGTCTTCGCCTCTCAGATTTCAACGCTCCGATATAATTATCCTAAACAAGATAAGAATAATGTATAAGTCAAATCAAAATTTCACGGAAAAATAGAAATCCTCTTTTAAAGTACTTAAAATCCAGACTCCTAATTAATTTTTGGGCCTTTTTGTAACTTTACAAATTCTTATGCATTTACCGACACTTTACGTCGTCATGAAAGAGGATTCCTATTTTACCGGCATAACATTTCGAGGAAAAATTATATTACTATATTCTGATTAGGGAAATGTTTAGAATCTAAATTTATAAGATTAAGTTTCGAAAAATCATATATCTAAATTCGAAATTCATTCAAAGTATAACAAATATTTAAGTCACCTGGACATTTGAGAAAACAGGAGAATTGGTAATTCCCGCCAAAACTAACGAAATTATTTTTAAAAATCTAACTAAGAGACAAGTGCTCACCTCTCACAGCGCATGCGCAACTCTGAACATTATTAACAGCCGCTTCTTACAGCCGTTGACACAACTCCTAAGGAAACACCATTCTCCACTAAAATTCGCCTTCTTAAAATTCAGCTCCAGGAAAACCTTCTTATTACTCCTATTTTACCTCCTATAATAAAAAGAAATGGGAGCAATAAATAGAAAAAAAAATTTTTTTTCTCAAAAACAAACATCAGGATGTTACTCACCTCATAATGGTCACATGTTCCTTAAAAATTTTAATTAACTTACCTGGCGAATTGCGCCATTTAATAATAATAATAATAAAAAATTTAAAAGAAATAAAAGAAAAAAAATTTAAAACCGCTCTTTCTCTCCGTTTACACTCGCAAATTATTTATATCCAAAATTGTACATGGTTATTAAAAAAAAAAAAGATGGGAAGGTTCTGGGTTAAAAGAAGAAACAAACGATCTTCAAGCTTATTTCCTCTTTATTGAAAAGAGAAAATTGACAGCTAAAAGTGACTCGAGAGCGATAACGTCTCCTGATTCACCCAGCAACGCTGGTGATGATCACATTGCACCGTTTTAGTCAAATTCCTCGAAATTTCCCCCCTCTGGCTCATCTTTCCCGTCCTCCTCAAAGAGCCAAGAAATTGGTACCCAATCATCTAAATCCTCGTCCTTTTCCCTCCAAAGATGTTTACTCCAGGCCAGGAAAAGCTCACGCTTCAACCGGTCAGGGTAGTAGGGCAGAGAACTACAGCTTAGATAATATTGGACAAACAAATAGAATTATGACGTTATAAACACAATTGACCTTGACTTAACACTTAAACACTTACGTGTAACAGATTGTTGCGTACACCACACGAGTAATAGCACTCACAAATATGAATTTTGGGGTCCCAGATTGCAAAAATTCTTTTAATATAAGCAAATTCTACATAGGTTCTTACAGAATAATAAATGGGATCCCCAAGGTCGTACTTCTGACCAAAAGACACACACATTATGCTAGCTTCAAACCAAATGACTGAATGACTGACTTAGCGCATAAATGGCTAGTCAGCAGTAATAAGACGCGTCAGCCGTGAGAGAGTTATAGCAATAAAAGAAATAAAGTTAAAGAATAAAAATATTATGGGAAACTCCTTAGAAATGAATAAATAAAATTTAAACCTTTGCAAATCCATTCAAAACCTTCTTTTCTTTCAAAAAAAAAAAAAAAGGGGGGGGGGAAGTTTTTACAACCATTAACGCCTTTTGAATAACCAGACGATAGAAGAACCCCTTAAACTGGAGTTCAACAACCGCAAATTATTTCTGTTTTCTCGAATGTCCCGGAAATTTCTCAAAACTTCCAATAAATAACTGTCACGAACCTCGGCATTGTCAGTAAAATGCAAGTGCAAATTGACCACCATATACTGAAATCCATAAGTTAACAAATTAAAACATAAAAAAAAAAGAGAGAAAAAAAAATACAAGATTAATCCGTTCACCTCTAATAGGGTAGCGAGGGCGATGGTGGTGCCACAGAATGGATCCAATCGATCTCACACTGGTTGGTCGCGAATAAAAAAATCGGATCCGAATCCAAGTGCCATCGAGCTTGTACCTCGATGAGAACGTCCTCCAGTGGGATCGGTCAAGGATCCGATTCTGGATCGACAAGCTCGAAAGGTCGGCGATTAAAACACATTTTCAGCAACAAATCCTAGAATTATCGAAATTCAGATCATGAACTGAACCAAACATTAGCAAAAATTTCACATTTAAAAAAAAAAAAAGTTTGAAAATGGGTTTCAAGAAAAATTAGCCAACTTACCTCCTATTGCAACGAACGTCCACCAGCTATAAGAACAACTCGTCTAAAACACTATACTCAAAATATCTTCTTTCCTTTAAAAAGAATAAATTAAATAAAATTTAACATGACCTTGCTAAATCAGCATAAAAATTCATGTTAATGAAAAGAATCAACTATAAATTATACTAAGCTGAACAGGGAAATATAAATAATTTTTAAATCTAGGGTATTGCCAGAGAGCAAAGAAGGTAATTCCTTCGTCTATATTAAAAAGAAAAAAACCTGTAGGAACCTCTCTCCATGCATTCCACATCCATACATGACCATTATCCTCTATTTTGGTATAATTCTATTTTATTACTATCGTTAGAATCCATTTTTCAGGATGATTATTCATGTAAAATTCGAGTAATCTACTTTGTCAACGAAATACGCTGTTTGAGAAAATGGTTCCTTTAGCTGCCGTAAGATGGCGCCACTTGCCGATTAGGATCTACTAAGATGAGATCAATATGGCGGTCGATAATCAACATCCCATTGATGCTATGCTACCGCGAGAGCGGTGAACGCGGGCAAAGAAGAGACCGATTAACAAGCCCCTCCATATGCCAAGCGCTCGCTATCTCTTTCTCGATGACTGGCATCGCACGTGCTTACTCCCACGCACACCAGATAAACCGCCTTAGCGTAACCTATACTTACATCCTAAAATTTAAATTAAAATTTAATCTCAGATAAAAAAAAAAAAATTTATTAATTAAATTATTAAATATAAAAAAAAGGGGGAGCGGGTTAAGCGGTAAAATAAAAGGAAGGGAACTACTAGTAGGAAAAAAGATACCACCAATTTTTATGCTTTTGTTCTATTTTATTTTTTTTTTTTTATATATATACAAAAGGAACAGTTATAAACAAACAAAAAAAAAAAAAAAAAAATTTTTAAAGAAAAAAAAAGAAATTTTTTTTGCAGAAAGTTTATCTACTAAAATCTTTTCCTCCTCCACTGAGGCCTTTTAAACCCGCTATTGGAAAGGGCTGATATTCAAGGGGCTCGTCGGGGGCTCCGGGCAGGTCGGCTCTGAAAAAAAAAAAAAAAAAAAAAAAAAAAAAAAACGAAATTCCATTAAACCATAAAAAAAAAAAAAAAAAAAGAGCACTTTCCAATAAATGTAAACTAGCTCCTTACCTTATAAGGTCCTCGGTCGTCTCGATGAGGTTGGTGGCCAGGTTTCGGATATCCTCAATATTTGGAGCCACCAATTGCACTCTCGAAGGCGTGATGGCCCAGGAGGCCCGGAAATAGGTGGTGACCCCTACGAGCTCCTTCACATCCAATAGCAGCCGCATCCCCACCAGGGGGTTGATTGGCCTGGTAAATACATCCACCCTCATGCCTATCTCCAACAACGCCTAGAAAAACAAAAAAAACAAATGATTTTCTTCCCTTTTCCCTGTAATTAATTTTTTTTTTTAGGTAAAACGGTAAAATAATACTTACAACATAATGAAATCGGTGCCTCACCAGTTGGAACCATGTGGAGAAACCTCGGTAATTTTGTCGGGTCACGTACATTTTTTTTTTTTTTGTAAAATTTAAAAATTTTTTTCGCTACCGAAGTTGCCGGCTTTAATGTTAATTTTACACTGAGTATTCCTACTCATGAATCGCAAGGAGCGTCAGCAGAATGCGTCTTGAGATAAGACGTTAGCGAGAGATCAAATTCTGCATGCAGACGCGGCAAACCTATTCGCAATTAAACATCGCTAGATGTCGGCTAAATGCAGATTCGCACAGCATAAATGAATTATTCTCTCCAGTCTATTTCGGTACTTTTTTTTTTACAGCCTCAAGGTCATCCGTACACATATACAAATGGGTATGCATCTATGCATGTAGAGAGATAAACTACATAATAGGCTTATAATCCTAATTTTTGATAAATATCCTACGTAATGTTTAAAATTGTTATTATTTTGGTGATGGGAAAATAATAGATTTTAGAGGAAAATTATATAAAATAATATAATAATATATAAATCATATCATAAGTATTTGCTATGTATATATATTTAGAGATTTACATATATAAATACATATATTAAGAAAGATCAGAAAAAAATTTTTTTTTTTAATTAATCTTTCATACATTTTATAAAATTATATAATATCCTAGCTGTAAGACTTTTTAGAATTGTAACCGTTATCGCGAGCCTTTGTAAAAGAGGGGACATATATTTAGGAAAGCAAGAGAGTTTTGCAACCCTCTTACTTTCCGGGGGATTGTTATGTCCAAATAATTTTTTTTCAATTCTAATAATTATTTAAAATAATTATTACAGAGCTCTTCTTTTCAAAAGCGCGCGAAAACGCAGCGTCTGCTTTTTCCACCTTTTCTTTTTTATGCGACAAAGAATAGTTGGAGGATAACTGCAATAAGTTGAACGAACAATTAATAAACTGTCGTCACCGTCCACCAATGACAATAATTAAAAATTCCCCATCAATCACCAAATCAAAGTTTATAAAAAGCCTGAGCACCCATAGTTCTTGGCTAGTCGGTTCTTCTAACTTGCGGTCCACGAATATTCGAACGTCGAACTTTCGTGCACTCTTATGGCCGGATTCCGCCCCAGGCGTTGAAAAGTCAATAAGAGGATCTTTAATATTTTCTATTTAAACCTTATTGCAGGAATCCGCTTCGGCGTTCAAAAATCAATAAGGCATTCTAAAATTGACATCTTTTTGCAGTCAATTATTGCAGGATTCCGCTTAGGCGTTGAAAAAGCAATAATCGACTTCTTTATCTATTAAAAATCCTCACAGATTAATAGAAACTTCCGGTCTGATTGAAATAGTGACGCAAATCACGTGTATTTGCGATTCCATTTCGGTCTGAGTTATTTTGCGCATGAAATCACTTCTCGGGTGTATAAAAAGGACGCATTTAAATATAAAATAAGAATCTTATAAAATTTCCCCGAATAATCAATATTCTCAAAATATCAATTGTTAAAAATTTGTGTAAAGGATTCAGTGTATAAGTGGATTGTAGCTAAATCAGAAATAAGAAGCGAAAAACCATAAGTTTAGCTTTCCGAGTTTCATTCGAGAGTAGCACATAAGTTTACATCCTACAACCCCAGCCACGCCATCAAACTAAATCCTACAGGAGGAAGCTGAGTGAGCTGCAACGTTCTGGAGGGATCTAACCTGCCGTGACTAGAAAGAAAGAAACATCGAAAGGTAGGTGAAAGATTTAAATTCTATTCTTTCATAAGATAACTGGTTCAACACAAGATCACCAGTCTCTTCGGAGAAGTTTGGGTTCTTACTTCGAAGTAAAAGATCCACCATAAATAATAAATTATAGGAAGATACCTCTTCCTCGTATTCTTTAATGTTGTCCGCAACCTCCAAATCGCTCGTCTAAATTTTTTTATCGCTACCAAAGGGAGAAATCCCGGATAATCAATTTAAATTTAAGCGGCGGACATGACACTTCTTTAATTTATTTATTTCAATTATTATCAATTTATCATAAATTATTTATTTTAAAAATTATTTATCATTGTTATATTGTGTGTCGGTTTCGCTTCCATAAATATTTCGTTATATTCTGACCTTGAGCGTATACTAGCTACACGTGTAGTAACTTGAGACCCTAGTATTTACTCTTCACAGTTTATTATCCTCTGCTTACGCACAAAAGACAACCCAAAGTAACTAATAAAAATAAATACTTAAAATGTTAAAATAAAACTTTGGTTCGAATATTTTCTAAGTAAAGAAATTTATTATTTTTTGTACAACACAATAGATTACTATATTCATTTCCGGTTTAAAATAAAATATCTTTTGCTCGACAAAATTGTTTTCAAAATAAACTAAGCACTTAAGTAAATGATCAATAGAATCTTTGCAGTAATAAATAAGAATTTTATGAGTCATTGAAAATTTGAATAACCAAAATAAGTCATTACAGTAATAAACAAAAATTTATTAATCATCAAGAAATTTAATAACTTAAATAAACTATTAATTTATTAATAAATAAATAATCTTTATAGTTTTGGAAAGACTCGTATCACAATAATTCCTGATTAAATAAATCTATTTATAATCCGACAAGATTATTATCAGTTTGGATTAAGAAAAAATTATTAATAATAAACTTTTGTAAATCATTATTTTGAAAAGAATTTACTGAGACAGTTTTTCCGCCGAAATGACGCTACCAAGAACGCCGATTCCACAATCATCTCTCCCAGTCACCTCGGTTAACAATCCGGGTAATCTTATTCATTTTCCCACCGCATCAAGCGCAATGGATGATCTTGTCGATCTTACGCATAACGACGAAATACATAATAGTACCCTTTGTACCCAAAACCAATCTATCAGTAATAATAATAATAA
The DNA here is from genome assembly GCF_026212275.2 of Microplitis demolitor. Classification (NCBI taxonomy): domain Eukaryota; kingdom Metazoa; phylum Arthropoda; class Insecta; order Hymenoptera; family Braconidae; genus Microplitis; species Microplitis demolitor. Next base: position 15,248,077 of record NC_068550.1, on the reverse strand, counting down.
TGTTTGTATTACGAGTTCGAGCGGTAATGTGAATGGTCACTCTCACAACGTTAGTGGAATTGCACCAATTCCAGAGTCCCAAAATACGACCTCCGTTGCCGTATTGCAAAATGTAGTTTCGGGCCTTCAGACAGAAATCGAAGCTTTGCGGGCAGAACGTCAGCGCTTGCTTTGTATATCGAGCACGGTTTTGCGACCCCCAGGTACTCAATTGCCACCCCCATCTTTTCAACCAGACGCATCAAGCATGTGGATGCCGAGAGAGCTGTTCCCTGCTGCCACTGTGACGTTACAGGCAGCAAACCCCGTCTCTACTCGCCAAGTCATCCCACAGCCACATGCACACGTTTCGGCAACGCAAGCGAACGGACAGCAGTTCGCCATGCCTGGCTTACCTGCGCGTGAACCGTACGCGCACTCAGTGGTCCCACCACCAGCTCATACGCTACCAGTGCATGTGAATACTCAGCCGACACTCTCGTACACATACATTCATCCACCAAGCAATAATAATGTACCTGCAGTTACAAATACACACACAAGCTCCAGTAGTACAAGCATATCCACATGCACAGCCGTCAACCTGGCATAACACTTACACAGCTCCAGCGGGAAATTCAAATATGAGTAGGTCTAACTCCATGCGGTTGTACGATCTCAGTCGTCTTGTTAAGTCTTGGAATGTCTCGTTTCCGTCTCATGATCGTCCTTCTAACATTGATGCCAGAAAATATTTAAAAATAATCGAGCAGCGGATGATCAGCAATGATATTTCTTTTGAAAATTTTCATGCAGTAGTAATCAACATACTTCGCGGCGACGTACTCGAGTAGTATTACTAAAACGAAGGCTTATTTCACAGCTGGGTGGCCTTCAAAGAATTTTTTAAGATTTGGCAGGTTCAGCAAACAAACGAGTCGGTGCTGCAGGGGATATATTCGGCTAAACAAAGCAGCGACGAGACAGGCGTTGCATTTATTAATCGAATGCAAAGCGAATTTGAAAAATTAGAAGATCCGTTACCGCAAATGAAGCAGATTCGAATTATAACCTCGCGATTTAATCCTCAGTTTCTACAAAAATTTTTGGATACGACTTTTATGACTTACGCGGAATTGTAGACGCGGGTCAGCGCCTGGCAGTCAACGGCTGATGCGCTGAACCCTCATTTTAAAAATCGTAAAGAAAATAACAGTAGAATCAAAACCCGTAGTCCACTAAATTCTATCAAAAGTACGGAAATAGATCAATCAAATAGTATAGAGACTTTACAGCCTTCTGCTGTACCACCTAACAATAACTTCGCAAATAATAATCTCAATAGAAATAATAATTTTAATAGAAACAATCATTTTAATAGAAATGATAATTTTAACAATAATAAACATTTTCATAATTCTAAATACCCTCAAAATCCAGCACAGTCCAACCCATCTAGTAAAAATGTAGATTTTGAGTCTTCTACTTTATTAAATAATTTCGAGTCTATGATGAAAACTATTTTAGAAAAACTAGATCAACATACGGTAAATACGTCACCGGGAAAAGTAACTCCTATTAATTCAACCTCAGTATCATCGAATAATAATGCAACGAAAGCTCCTGTCTGCGGTCGTTGCGGAAAAATTGCCTATTGTAAATATTGAGGATAAAGCAAATATGCTCAAATTAAATCCTGATGCTCCTGAATTCATCATCAGTCGTGGAAAATTCTTTTTAAACTATCCCATAGCTGCTGATACTTCGAAACTGGCTGGTAATGTCTCGGAAAATCCTGACGCTGATTTAATTGATTTTTCAACTCCTCTCGATCAAGTTGCTGACAAGTTGGTGAGTGAAGAGTCCAGTTGGGAGACAAGTTCAGAAGCTTCTTAACAAATCCGAAATACTAAAAAACCAAAAACTAAAAATCCTGTAAAAATTCTAAAATCCAAAATCAAAAATTCTATAAATCCGTCGCGTAATTCTAAAAATAAAATTCATAAAAATCGATTAAAATCTCCAATTAAAAATTCACTACTAGACCTGGAAATAAACGAACGGCAACGACAAGCGGTCACAAAGCTTGGAAATGGCTCAGAGACATACAGTACTCCTCTCTGTGATCTAAGGGAGGACACTAGTCCTTTATATGACTCAGAGATTGATGAGTATCGATCCGATTTGAGTAAAGACATTGCTTACGCTCCAAAATTTACCATTCAAATGAATTCGGACAATAAACAGAGTACATTACTGCCAATGCTCAGTAATAATAATAAACTCAGCCATATGACTTCTTCAGTCAGTCTTAAAGCTCCGTCGACAGTAAGTCGCATGATTGTCAATATATTTATCGGCAAATATGAGCTCGAAGCATTACTGGACAGTGAAAGTGAGCGCAGTTATATTTCTGCGATTGTGTACGAACAAATCAAAGAATATCAACTGCAAGACCTCACACCTGACCTCACTAGTACTCATGGCGTAACTATGGCTAATTCCAAGTCTACGCAAACCCGTGGTGGAGCCCCATTTAAAATTCAACTTGATGGTTATACTATTATCACTTGGTTAAGTGTCTTACCTCAATTGTCTACTCCAGTAATTCTTGGTCTTGATTTCTGGCAACTAGCTGATATCCAAGTAAATTTCAAGGAGAGTACTTGGAGATTAAATAACAGTAACGTCACTCATTCATTTTTCTCTCGGTCCGGGTTCATAAATCAAGCATCATTAAATGTACTGTCGTTAGCTGAACGCGACGATCTTAAAAAATTTCTGGCAAAAGAATTTGAGAAAAATAAACAAGTCCAGTTGGGTTTAACGCATTTAGTTCAACATCGTATCGAATTGACAGATGATACTCCAGTACGTACTAAACCATACCGTAGAAGTCCACCAGTAATGAAAGTGATGCACGACAGAGTAGATGAATTGCTTGCGAAGGGTTATATTCAGCCTTCAAATAGTACATGGGCCTGTTCGCCAGTAATGGTACCCAAGAAAAACAATACCTGGTGCATGTGCATCGATTACCGGCCACTAAATAAAGTCACGAAAAAATCCGCTTATCCATTACCAATTATGCACCGCATTCTGTCAAGCCTTCAAGGTGCTAAAGTAATTTCGGTACTTGATGTCAGCTATGCCTTTCATCATGTTCTAGTCGAGCCAAATAGCCGTCAGTACACAGCATTCTGTGTAGATGGACGAGGGCTATTTGAATGGATTCGGATGCCATTCGGTCTCACAAATGCACCAAGCACGTACCAAGAAGTTTCCGATACGGTACGACGAAAAATTATTGATTCATTAAAAACTCAGTTTCCATATACTGAAGCAGAAAATAAAATTTTCGCCTATCTTGACGACTGGATAATAATTAGTGATGACTTACAAGAGCATAAAATTCTTCTCCAAGCTGTCTTTGAAGGATTCCGTAGGGCTGGAATAAAAATGAACGAAGAAAAGAGCCATTTTGGATGCTCTGAAGTTCACTTTTTGGGCTTCATTATTAACAAAGATGGTTTGAAACCCGATCCAGCTCGATTGGAGCCAATTGAAAATTATAAACGACCTACAAACCGTAAGGAAAAAAAAAAAAAATAAATAAATAAATAAAAAAAAAATATATATATTTATTATTATTGAAATCTATTCTTTAGATGCTATAGAATATGACTTCACAATTTCTTAATCGAATTAGACGTCATATAATATAATAGACATCATGGAAGATTGCCAAATCGAAACTAAATTGGCAATTTCCCATGATAGGTGAACCTTTACTCCACCGTCCATCTTACGGTTTTAAATAAAATATATATTTATTATTATTGAAATCTATTCTTCAGATGCTATAGAATATGACTTTACAATTTCTTAATCGAATTAGACGTCATATAATATAATAGACATCATGGAACTGCGAAGATTTAATGGATTAGTCAATTGGTACCATAAACATCTTAAAAATGTCGCACAAGTTCAAGGTCCTTTGAACAAATCAACAAGTACTCGAGTTCCATGGGAATGGACAGACGTCGAAGAAAAAGCTTTTGAGGAAACGAAAGAAGCCCTGTTAAAGGCCGCAACATTGTCATTGCCACGTCCAGACTTATCTTATCGTCTATATACTGATGCTAGCAACACGGGGTTAGGTTCTGTTTCAACTCAGTATGATCCAGAATTCGATCGAGAAAATTTAATTATCTGTTTAAGTCGACCGTTAAATAAAGCCGAAATGAATTACACAACAACAGCAAAAGAATGTCTTGCTGTCGTGTGGTCCTTACGGAAATTACGCGGTAACATCGAGGGATTACCAGTCACGGTCTACACTGATCATTCCGCATTAAAACGGCTTCACTCACTAAAAGATCCTGCAGGTCGATTGGCCAGGTGGGCAATTGACATTTCCGCTTATGACATCGAAGTTGTTTATTATCTGGGTACACAAAATGAAGCTCCAGACGCACTTTTGCGGCGATACGAAGAACCAGAGACTGCTGATTCAACTGCTTCAGATTCTAATCCGTCATCACTGTGTGTAATTGCTCAAAATTCCGCTTGTTATGACGAGAAAGTCCGAGTTGTTCAGATACATCCAGAGATTTATCGTAAATGGAAATATGAAAACGATAAGTTGTATTTTTACCGTCCACTAGCTGTCAAGGAAATACTTGGTGAATTCAATCCTTGGAAAGTCGTTCTAACTGAATCAGAAATTCGTCCAGCTATCGAGAAATCACACTGTGAAGCTCAATCGGGTCACCTTGGGATTGACAAAACTTATCAACGGATATGAGATTATTTTTACTGGCCAGGAATGTTCAAAGACGTCTCATCTTACGTTTCAGCTTGCGAAACTTGGATAATGACTAAAAGTGATCAGACAAAACCGCAATGATATATCGGAACAAGACCACCAACGCAGCCTTGGTCTATTATTTCTATTGACACAATTGGTCCATATACCCGTTCAACTATGGGGAATCAATATGCTCTGGTTATTGAAGATCTTTATACGCGCTATCTTGAAATCTTTTCTCTGAAACAACAGTCGGGAAAAATCATAAAACATCACTTGATGTCTGTATTTGATCACTGGGGTCCTCCTTGCCAAATTATCTCAGATAATGGCAAAGAATTCATAAACAAAGATATAATTAATTTAATTAGTCAATTTAATATCAAATTTACACCTACTCTTATCGGTCACCCTTGCGCAAATCCCGTTGAACGCTGCAATCGTACAATTAAACCTATGATTGTCGCGTTTACAAGTAAAAATCAAAAAGATTGGGATGAACATATCGATGATTTAAAATTCGCGTATAATACCTCGGTACATACTGCTTTAGGCGTCTCTCCATTCTATCTAAATCACGGACGTGACGCACGACTAATTAATGACACCGATCCTTTTGAAAATCTAGACGTATCTGACGTTACCGTTTGGCAAGCCCGAATGGAACGTGCAGTTGAACTGAGACATTTTGTTGAGCAAAATATGTTAAAAGCTAGGGAACGCACGCGGAAACAACACGAATAAAAATTTTCTGATATTCCTATAGATTTAAAAATCGGTGATCAAGTTTATTACCTAAATAAAAAAGTAAGCAAAAAAGTTGACGGTTACAGTGCTAAACTAGCACCAAAATATTCGGGACCCGCGATTGTCTCTAAAATTTTAAGTCCTCTAGTAGTTGAATTACAAGATAATGCCGGTAACGATATTGGCACATACTATTACAATGATTTAAAAATCCCTAGACGGTCTCGGAGACGTAACTGATTATTCTCGATATATTTCAAATCATTCATCATGAAAGTAAAAATACATGGCAAGTCAGGATCAGATACTGAAGCCTCATCTCATGAGTCCGAGGCTGAGGTGTCTGATACTGAAGTATCATCAACTCATACAGTCATACCATCATCTGATTCATTATCACTCACTGCATCAACATCCACCGCTGAATTACCCCCTGTTACCGAGAAGAAAACACCAACTTCGTCACCGGCTGCACCTGTAATTACAATAACCGTCGCAGCATCACCAACATGGTCTACTGGGTCAGCGACATCGACTGGACCCCGATTTGCGTTGCCGCCATGGCAAACTACGACTGGCCTCGACTTTGGTCGTCCATCATCCGCACTCTACGTGTCGAGTCCAACAGCCACACCAACTTCAGCAATGTTCGAGACTCTAACTAAATTCATGAAGGATGAATTTAGTAAGCTCCACGCTCGCATTGACCGGGCCATAAGTCACCGTTCTGCTGTCACGTCAATATCATCTGGGACATCAAGATTCGACATCCAGTGGATGGAACGCATCGACGAGAAGCTAGAAGACCTGCAAATCGTCATTCAAACCAACACTGACCAAGTCGCAGAACTCAAAACGCAATTAGAGTATCTGAAAATGCCTCCAGTCACTCCGCAACCAGAATCAAGTATTACAACAAACCTCACGGCACGACTTGATCAGTTAACTGAGCAAGTCCAGCGAAGCCAAAAATTGATCGCAGACATCAAATTGCCAAGCCCAGAAGAATTTGCTAAGAAATTCCAGGAGATCAATCTGAAAACACAACTGACCGTCACCAAAATCAGCTGTCAGACAAAAACGACCTCAGCCACAACCTCTACTCCAGTCAAAGTAGAGTATGACATCGGTATTACGCCAAACAACAAATCGGTGTTGCCATTACTGGCTCAACAAGCTTCTGCTTGCGGTCCGAATCCAGGACTCAAGATCCGCGATGGTGCATACCAACGTCCATCGCCGGAAGGCGCCAGATTTCCACCATCTTCACTGCTTGTCCGGCGAATGGCTCGCCAAGAGCTATCTGAAAAGGAAGTTTCGACGCTACGAGCTTCGGGAGCTATTCCTAAGGACATCAAAACCAAGATCCAGATGGTAACGTTCGCCAATTCGTTACCGTATTCGCAGACAGCTCCAGCGCCAAGGTATGAGGTTCCATTGCAACCTACAGACCCCTACAAACAATTTTTGTCGGACCTACCACCTGCTCCATCATCAAACTCCATCGCAGCGGCAACAGACCCAACACCACAAGTTGTAATCCATAACGGTGTTCACTTTCTGGATTACACAACTTTCTGCAAAGCAATCGAGAAAATTTGTGTCACTGTCAAGCCTCGAATATGTTATACAGAATTGAGGGAATCATGGACACAGATGGTAACGACTCAAGCCCAGTCGTTGTTCATCTCCAATGCGTGTCAAAATTGTCGGCAACGAGACCACAAAATTGCCGAATGTCAATTACCATGGCGACCTGACATGTGCCACGTATGTTATCAAGACCAAATGACGACGGCAACGTGCTTCCGTCCACACGATAAAAATTACAAGGACTACATTCGGGGACGTTGTCAAGGCTGTGGCATTCCAAGCCAATTGTATGACCCACACTGCAGCTTTTGTAATCGCAGATACCCGGGGTACAAAGATTGGATATCAACATAGTACACTCCAGAGGATATCGAGCGCTTCCATCGAAGTCATCTGCGAGCGACGAGGAAACCAGAATACAAATTTTTATTTTGTCTACTATACGTTACCGATTTAGATTGTAAATCTAAATAAACACATATACATAATCTCATACTCATCTCATTAATTCATTTTATTATTGTTGCCAATTGTAACAATTTTCAATTACAGCTTCGAGTCCTGTAGCAGTTGGTAGTAGAAAAAATTACTATTCTTTCTTTACAGCCCAGAGACTGTGGAAAACAAATATTTAAAATTATGTTTTTATTACTATTGTATATTTTATTTTCTAGTTCGTAAGTTGTAAAGATTTCCTGATCCAGATCGAGGTCCCAGGATCGAAGTGGAATTGAGATTAGGGTGGCGGGACTTGGAATTTAAGTCACAATACTCCTAACGGCTTGCGATCGCTTTCAACATTATTTTCTTTTACTGGCAATCTACTTGCACAGCTGGCGATATTCGCACTTTAAAATTCAAATCAACACTGGCAATTGACTTGCACTACTGGCGATTAATTCGCAACACTGTAAATAATTTAATGTACATATTTTTTTTATATAACTATTGTATAAGAATATCTGGCAATCTACTTGCATATCTTGCAATTTACTTGCATATCTGGCGATCTACTCGCAATATTTTCAGACAACCTAGACGAGGGTTCAAAAGGGTAACCTTGGCTTAGTGGGGGGTATTGAGACAATGTGAATTGTCTTCGTCGTCCTCAGCCTTGCGGTTTCCATTTTTCCCCGTCTTGTTGCCGTCTGAAACTACACAAGTCATAGTGCCGTGGTCACATGACTTATTTTCACGTTGACGCATGATCGTAAGCGTGAAGTGGGGACAGAGTTCAGAGGCAAGTCCCAGACCCTCAGTTATCGGTTAGACAACTTAGACTTCGATATTGGATCTAGTAACGTTTAGATGTATTTGAATATTCTGAATTAATTAATTATTAGCCGGCAATTTACTTGCATTGTATCAATTTATTATTATTTAATCTCATTATTGTACGTTATATCTAACTGGTAACTTAGCTTGCGATCTCAATATATATTGTATATTATTATTATTTGAGTATAAAATATATATAATTTGTTAAGTTCATTATTACGTTACCGCTATAAAACATAAAATCAGTGTGTCATTTGAGTATAATAACCAACGCTTTCCACGTGGCCATCCATTGTTCTTCGGACCACATCTATTATACTATTCTGAGACATTTATTGTAAGTAATTGAAATTATTATAACTGGCAATAAACTTGCATTATTTTAATTATCTCATCTCACTCTATCTTTCACTTATATTATTTATTTTCCTATTTTACTGGTAAGAATTATCAAATTGTCTATTAAGAATATTATTAAGTAAGAAAACATAAATCTATCGACAAATAATAAGCCGTGAGGTAAGTTAATAAGTTTTTAATACGTTGCCGAGTTTGAATAAGTGCGGGTCCTTGCTTTGCAAGAACCCTAGCCCATTGCTCTGTCCCAATAAATAAAAATTCGTTAGAGGCCAGCCTAAGCCAGGGTTCAACCCGCGAATTCTGGTGGCTGCTGGTAAAAATCGCGAAAAGAAAAGCGGTTTGTCTCAATCTATCATTTACAACATCAATTGAAAATACTTCAGTGAAATTACGTTTCATAGACTCATTCAGATTTATGGCATCCAGCCTTGAAAAATTAGCTTCATATCTTGGTGATGATGAAAAGCTTATAACGAAACTTCACTATCCTGATCCAGATGAATTTAAATTAGTTACGCGCAAAGGCATATTTCGATATGAATATATTTCAAGTATTGATAAACTTGAAGACAAACGATTGCCTGATCAAGTATCATTCTTCTCAAAATTAACAAATAAAAGTGTCTCTGATGAGGATTATTTTTTTGCTCAGCTAGTCTGGAATAAATTCAACATCAACACACTAGGAGAGTACTCAGATTTATATCTTAAAACTGATGTACTTCTTCTAGCAGATGTGTTTGAAAATTTTCGACGTAGCTGCTTCAAAACTTATAATCTAGATTCATTACATTACTATACTGCTCCTGGTCTGTCCAATGATGCTATGCTAAAATACACTGGTATGGAACTTCAGCTTTTAACTGATCCTGAAATGATACTTTTTATTAAGAAAGGAATCAGAGGTGGGGTATCTCAGTGTACAAACCGTTTTGCTGCTGCTAATAATCGGTACATGGGTGAGGACTTTGATCCAAGCAAAGCTGAATCATATTTAATGTATTATGATGTAAATAACTTGTATGGTGGAGCTATGAGCATGCCACTGCCGAGAGGTTCATTTGAGTGGGTTGAAAATCTTGATGATGTAAATAAATTTTTAAATGATAATAATAGTGTAGGATATATATCAGAAGTAGATTTAGAGTATCCTGAGGAGTTACATGAACTTCATAAGGACTTGCCCTTGTGTCCTGAACACTTTGTACCGCCAGGGTCCAAACGCTTGGAATTATCAACTACTCTATATGATAAAAAAATTATATAATACATTATAAAAATTTAAAACACTGTCTAGAGTTAAGATTAAAGTTAACAAAAGTCCACAGAGTACTACAGTTCAAACAATCGACTTTGCTCAAAAGTTATATTGATAAGAATACAGATTGTAGAAAAATGGCAAAGAATGAGTTTGAAAAAAATTTTTATAAACTAATGAACAACGCTGTATTTGGTAAGACTATGGAAAACGTTAGAAAGCATAAAGATGTACGATTAAAAACTGAATGGGATGGTAGATATGGAGTCAATGAATCGATATGTAAGCCAAATTTCCATAGTCTTACCATGTTTGATAAAAATATGGTAATTATTGAGATGAGAAAAGTTAAAATCTGTTTCAATAAACCTATTTATGTAGGCTGTTGTATTTTAGATTTATGTAAAACATTTATTTATGATTTTCATTATAATTATGTAAAAAAGAACTTTAAAAACGATGAATCCAAATTGATGTATACTGACACAGACAGTCTCATCTATCATTTTACTGTGCCAGATATCTATAAAATCATCAAACGTGATATCTCAAAGTTCGACACCTCTGACTACCCTGAAGATAATGTATATAATATGCCATTAGCTAATAAAAAAGTCCTGGGTCTAATGAAGGATGAGAATAATGGTAAAATCATGACTAAATTCACTGGACTCAGGGCTAAATTATATGCATTTAAAACATACAAGAACGAAAAAGCTAAAAAACGTGCAAAGGGAGTCAAGGGTCCTACTTTGAGGACAATCACGTTTGATGATTTTATGCAATGTCTTGAAAATCATGTCACATTAACAAAAAAACAATACCTAATAAAATCGAACAAACATAATGTAAATACAATTGTGCAAAATAAAATTGCATTGAGCTGGCCTGATGATAAGCGCCAGCTCATTGACGGCAGCCACGACACCCTACCATGGGGTTATAAAAACAAGAAAATAATTGTAGATGATGATGATGATGAGATAATATTTAAGTCTTACATAACCTTAAATATTTGTTTATTTCACATAATTTCATATACATTATAGATATTTTTCTTAACCTAAAATATACAATTTAGTTTACATAACCTCAAAAACATAATAAAGTATTGATATTTTTTTCTTAACCTCAAATATTTATTTTAGTCTTACATAAAATATAGTCTTTTTTCTTAACCTAAAAATATACAGTTAGAGCAATCTTTTCGAAATGGATATGCAAAGCTATCAGGAATATCATCACAGAAAATATAATGATCCCGACACCTTTGATAGCCAATCAATTTTTCATTATTTTTCAATTCTTCTGGTAGTTTGTGCTAAACGAAATCAATCTGCTGGGTTGCATTTTCAAGGATAAATGTATCATCAAAGCATGCGATATCTCGATCTATACAAAGTAGATTCCCCAATTGATTGAAGATCTGAACTGACTTCTCGTAGGTTGGTTGAATTCCATAAAAATGCCAGAACCATCTCTTAAGCTCTCGAACATTTTGAAATGCACATGAAGTATCCAATTTCTTCAAGTGATAGACATAGTATGGACATTGATATTTCAAGAAATCGTTCTTATGATAGAGTGAGAAAAATTCCATTTTTTCTAAATCGATAATGGTACAGCCTGGTCAATTAGATCTTCAAGCCATTTCTTCTTCTGTTCACCTTGTACGTAAAAGTATTGTGTATGTTTAACCATAATTTCAAGAATTTCTTTCAAGAATTCATATAGTAGCAAACCGGCTATCCATGATATTGAATGGTGATGTTTATGGTGATCAACACTATTCTGCATTGCAGCAACATCAACTTGATCCAAAGGTGGTTCAAACAACCAATGTTCACATCGCGCAAGTCCATATGTACCCACTTTATCACAAAAATCAGTAGCACAAAGTTCTTTTATCACAAATCTGCCATCAGGCATCTCGAAACCCACAAAATCAATTATTAATTCCATTATTGCGGTTTGTTAGCTTTGAACAATAACTTAGTTAATATAAATGCCGGAGACAAGGGTTGAAAGGGGTTTCCAAAGAAGACACAAGTTTTGAACGAAAAAAAATATCAGCCAAACTTTATTTAACAATTATGTACATGGGGATTGGCTTAGAGCCCATTTCTGCTACCTCTACAATAAATCAAGTTAACAATGAACAAGGTTACGCGGTGTCTCAAACTTTCCCGTCGTATATACGCTTACACGCATACAACAAGAAATCTCGCGGGTAATCGAGTTTCCTTAAATTGTCTAGGAATGGTCTTCCACTGGCAAAACGCTCAGGAGACTAAATTGCCTATACGGGCTTTTCAGATCGATCTTATTATCTGGCCTTTCCACCATAAGTGTGAAAAGAATAATTACCGTCGTCCTCTAGCGTCACCATTGCAATTATAGTGGAAGAAAAATTATTCTAAGTCCCAAGCAACTTTTTATAAAGGAAATAAAATAAACGTGAAATGAAGGAATTATAATATTGGGAGAATTAAAAATATGCAAAGTCCCGATCGCTCATTCTCTCATTATCTTTTTATTCGTTCGCTCGCCCTCGCAAGTACTCCGCACGGCCAGCGAAATTCCAAGTATTGAGTATTTACTTAAACTCTTAAACGCATTCTTTTTCTTTCGTTTCACAAATTTTATTGAGTAAAATTATTTTTTTCTAATTCCCTTTGATTTTCTTACTCGGAACTCAGAAGAATTTTAAACTCTACGATATTATTTTGCTTATTTCGACTTCTCTGACAATTCTTTCAATCTTTCAATTCTTTTAAAAGATTCATTTGGAACACAAATTTATCTTCTTTCATTTCCCTTTGATTTCGTTCGCTCGGGATTTATTTTACTCGGTCGCGCATTCATGTTTCCACCTCGTACACTCACGTAACTCACAATAATCTTAGTCGTCATATTCAGGATAATAACAAATCATCATCGTAGTAATAATAACAATACTAATACTTAGTTAGAACAGTAACAATAGCAGTAAGAAATAGTCATGAATGATCACACTGGTCATAGTAATAGTAATAGTAATAAGAAAATAATACTCATACTAGCACTAGTCATAAGAAATAGTTATAAGGCTAGTAATAAGAAATAATAGTAATAATCTCAAATAGCATCAGTATCACAATAATATTAGTAGTAGTAGTCATAGTAATAGTAAAAAATAATAATAATAGTAATCATAAAAATAATCACAACCCAAATACTGGTCCGCTCTGTCGCACCTTTATCACGATTCAAATAAGTAAGTGCCAAAATAATTATTTGAATAAAATAATATTTTAATAAAAGAAATTGATGATTATGAAAAAAAAAAAAAAACTAACTATAAAATTGAATATAACTTTTTTTTATGGATGAATTTTTTCTTAGGAGAGAGAGGTGGTCTCTGTGAGGGAAGAAATGAATGAGAGGATAATTACTAAAATAAAGAAATGTCCATGTAAAAAAAATTTTTGATTAAAAAAAAAAAAAAAAAAATGAATCGTAACATTTAATACAATTTTTGTTGAGGCTAAATTGCTTATTACAAGAGACAGGTTGTTTTGGTAGGAACAGATATAACTAAGAAAATAATTATTTTATTGTATAAATATTAATGTAAAAAAATAATTGATGAATATAAAAAAAAAAAATTAATTGTAAAATTTACTTGAACATAATTTTTTCTATGAAAAAATTATTGAATAGAGATAGGTGGTTTTTTCAGGAAAGAAAATAAGTAGGAGGATAATTATTGAAAGATAAAATTATTGATACCAGAAAGCAAAATTAATTATAAAATGAAATATATTTTTTTTTCGTGGATAAATTGTTCGGTGACAGAAAAAAAATAATAAAAATTATAAAAACAATATACCAATGTGTAAAAATTGCGGGGGAAATTTTTAAATATCGCGGAGAAGTATGGTTTAAGAATACCGAGGCGGACAATGGTTTATTAAGATCAGTTGATAGTTATGTGGTAAAATGAAGTTCAAATGAATACTTTTGCCTGGGTATATATACTGTTATGTCTAACATGCAATAATAACAAATATCATGTACAGTCTCTCATTTCGAGTCAAGACACTTTAGTCCTTTACTCGGGCGACGGAGATCTCGTCGTTACGGTAATGAGTATGAGGAATAAGATCAATATGGAGAATTATTCTAGAGAAATAATAGTAAAAACGACTGGATAACTTACAATTGTTAATTATAAAATTTATTCAGTTTATGTTGTACAAATGATGGTTGTTGTTGGTTGGAAGATAGTCGATTTTTTTGTAAATTGTATAATATACTGGCTAAAACCCCGTATTCAACGTTCGCTCAGTCAGTACCCCTGGGTGGATGTGATTTGATAGTATGCTGAGGGTTGAGAACCGTGCGGAATAATTTATTTGATGCACGGTACAACGAATATTACGACGGAGTTTTAGCTTAACTGAGATTCGAAGACTGGACAATTAGACCGAAAAACTGCGGGTTTATATAGTCCGAAATCGAGGGGAACCGAGCCTTGACCCTTGATCTTGTACACCAGAAGAGAAGATGCTCGCTGTACCAGCGTCTATTTTTATGTGCTTCTCCTCCCGCGGTTTATTCAGCACGTGCGGTAACCGAGGTCAAGTCAAGGTTATTGGTGGCACGCGTCATCCCGGCTTGGCCTCCAAATTAACGAATGGAGGGGTGCCATCTAAGAGGTATCGGCGAACACCAGAGCGGCTACTGGGTGTCTCCTGTTACTGGGTAATAAAAATGAGAGCTCTGGGGGGGACAGCTCGAATCGTCGGTGGACAAGCATGATGTCAGGGCCGAGGTCCTATGTCTCATAAATCACGCGACTGCGGTCTTGAGTAAAAATAGAGGGATCAGAGAACTAACGTGAATGTGTCTTAGTTTTGCTCGTGAAATTAGGGGTCCTCTCTTGCTCTTCCCTTCTCAGCATTAAAAAGAGGCACACTGAATTCGAGAGTGAGGGTACCTAGTATGTGTGTTGAGTACTATAAGGTATTACTCTGTACACATGCAGGCTACGTCAGCTATGTTTTCTGTTTCTATGTTCTCCTAATTCAGATAACCGTAAGTATGTGTTTGAATGTGTTATTACCCTGGTAATAATGAAATCGCTATGTTACTTTAATAATAAAATTTTAACTCGGTTACGAGAGGACACACACAGTGCTCACCGCTCTAGTTCCCACTACCACTCGTATTCTCCGCTCCAACTTGGAGAAGAGCTTCTATAGCGAGAATACCTCTTCTTATGTTTAGAGATTTTTGTCTTACCAGGGTACGGTAGGATTTCAATATACAGATTTTTTTCTTTTAATTTTTGTAATCCCTACCGTGGTCGTAACAATACACATGGGTCATTCCATGTCAAATCGACCAATAGTTAGAATCGACCTCTTTCGATTTGGGTGAAATTTAGTCACAAGTTTACTTTTATCACAAAACAAAGTTGTGCCAAAAGAAAAAATCAAAAGAAATTTTTTCGAAAAATTATGCAAAATTCAAAATTTCACCATTTTTAGGTTTTTTAAATTTATTTTTATAATATCTTGAAAACTATTATAGTTACAGACATGGGCCAAATTTCATTTTAAAGAGGGCACTTAAGACTTCAAAAAAAACTTTTTTTTGGGTGAAATTTTTAATAATCAAAAAGTGGGAAAATTTTGAAATTTGGGAAAATTATGAAAATCAAAGCTTGCTTTGAAATTTTTGGCTCATTTTTTTTACCGAGTACCTCTGACTAATATTAAAATACCCTGAAATTTTCAAGAGGGTGTTTTTTTTTCGAAGATATAAATTTTTAAATTTTGAAAAATTAAATTTTTTTTTTATTAAAGTTCGGATGGTGTTAAGTAACATAATTATTTAATTTTGTTTTCCTTAATAATTAAAAATGAAACTTACGATATGATAATGAAAGAATAATTACAAAATTTAAATTGTTTTATTGTTTGTAGTAAATTTCAAAAATAAATCAGTAGAGAAGTAGCACACTCTACCATTTATATATAGGGCACTCCACGCAAACTAGAACGGTTTTAAACATTTTAATTTTCAATTTCCGTCATTTTTTGATACTTTTTGGTCAATTTAATTTAGTGGAAACCTAAAACATGCAAACCTTCTCAATAAGACAATTTATAGATAAATTGAGGCAAACATAGATAGCCCGAACTGGGAATCGAAACCAGACTATGTCGGTATCGCACCGAGTGCTCTACCAGTTAATCTATCCGGCCCTATACTATATTCCGTTCAATTTGATCTGTAACTTATTGAGCCACACCACCTGGAAGATTTTTAATAGAAATTTCATGCTCTACAAAAAAGGTCTCTTAACATTTTTTCAATAATATGAATAACTTTCGAAGGAATGAATTTAGCGAAAAATGTTAAGACCCCTTTTGTGTAAATTCTTTTAAAAAATCTGTTATGGTCTTTCTTAGACATTTATCCAGAGACACGGTAGTGTCTCGCGCCAAGTACACGGTCAAACACATGTATATGTGTGAGTGTGTAGCGCGAGCCTACCTGTCTCTTTTCTTGAGTCGGAGTGGTGTTTTATGGTTATGAGTTACATTTTTTTTTATTAAAACTAAAACACGGCTCATTTCTGGTTTTTCTGAAATATTTATGTCTCACTTAAAGTTTACCAACTGAATTTTATCACATTTTATTATTATTTATCTTTTAAAATATAAAAAACGTTAGCATATACTATAGTACCTTAAAAATTGAGATTTCAGAAATTTTTTTCATCTATAATATATGCTTATTTATTACCGTCTTAGAATAAATAGTTTCAAGAAGGAGCATGATTAACTCAACTATGGAGACTATATAGTCTCCATAGACTCAACATTAAAGTTTTCAAAATCTGTCTTGATTTTTCAACACTAGAGAGCGCTTTCATTACCCTCGTATGCACAAACAAAGAGGCCTAATGCGTAATATTATTTTACCCATGATGAATGAATAAGCAAGTTTGGGTCAACTATTAACTACCCTAATGGCTACCTTAGCTTGAAATTGACAATAATTTGACAATGAAATTACCTGCAATTCGCTGCCTGACTTTGCCGTCAGTTTAACAGCGAAAGTTGAATAGTAAAATTTGCGGTTAATTTTTCCCCAATGTAGAGGTAACTTTTTTTTATTAGAAACAAAACCCAATTAGCACGATTTGCTTAGCAAAAGTTCAACTTTACGAAAAAATCCTTTAATTTTTCGTCAAATGTCGGTCAACTTCAGGCATTTTTGTTTTTGAAGACAATTTGTATAAAACTTTTGAAGTGAATTTGCATTCTAATTCGGGTGGTAATTTAACGTCAAATTGTATAGCAAGTTGTATACCAATTGTCATCAAAAACGAAAAAGTCTGAAACTGACGGTCATTTGACAAAAAATTCAAGAAAACTTTTGTAAGTAAACTTTTGCTAAAGCAAATCGTGCTATTAGGGGGTATGCTCGGCAAATCTGATAATATGGTAAGTTTACCAGGAACTCAGTTTGGCCAACAGAAACAAACTAAAATATTTTTATATTTTTAATGTTGTTAGTCACACGCAAGTGACATTATCCACTACAAAGTGGTAATTTTAAACTATCCTTATTTACCCGCTCAACTGAACTTGGATTTCAATCCTATTGTATGACTAAATGATGAGTTATAATCACGAAAGTATTTTCAATATTAAAAAATTAATTATAACTGTTTCCATCAACTGAAAATACTAATAAATTATTTACATCACAATTTTTATAACAAACTCGATCTAAATAATTTCGTGTATCTCAACAGTTTTGTTAAACTCGATAATGGTATAATAACTAAAAATTACCATAGAAGTCAAGAATTCGATTGATTAGTTTATTGATGTTTATTTAAGTTGGCATGTGTTATATCTTAAAAAAAGTGGCGCTTAAAAGTAAAACAATAGTGGGGGTCATTGTTGTTAAAAAGAATTATTACGTGAATATCGGCCATTATTACGGATTTATCAATCAACAAGGTAACACGTAAGTACGATTGTTAAAATTTGTTTATTTATAACGACATTTAATATCATTTTCCAGTAAATAAGTAACGCACGTGAATAAACTGAGTTTGAAGAATTAGTTAAATAATATTTTCGTTAATAAATGAATTTATTTTCATTAAATAATTGTATTCAAACATTTATACTTAATTAACTATCTAATCACCCGGTATTGTTTTCATGGAACCAATGTTCGGTCATATTATTATTTATTATTATTTAATCAACGATTTCGTTTTCATATCTAGTTGAATATTTCATTTTAATATGTAGTTGAATGAGTTGTACAATTTTATAAATAATTTTTGAATTATTTGAATCATTCACACTTGAATATATACATTATTATTAACTAGAATTGTCAAATATTGATTAAATTTCTTGTGTTGACATTTTCTTATTACTTGTTGTTATTTTTTATTTTCAGTAGGCTATCAAAATGGCGGATCACAATGTTTTAGTTGGTAAGTCACTATCTAGGTAATTTATAGTTTGATATATTTAAATGACTTTAAACATCTCATTTAATTTCAGAACACAATGGTGAAGAACTTGTCGCTGCGATGGCAGCCGCTCGTGAGGCAGTTGGGCGGTACAACAGGTTGGCTTACGATTTGGGAGTTCGCTACCAACGTCCTTTTCACCGGGCCACCCTGCACTATTTCTTCCCTCGACTACTGCCAGAATCCGTGCATGCACCAGCTCATGAGCCCGCACCAGTCCATGTTCCAGAACCAGTTAATGAGCTCGCACCAGCCCACGTACCAGCACCGGCCCATGAACCAGCACGAGTCCAAGTACTAGAACAAGTGCATGTACCAGCACCAGCTAATGAACTTGCACCAGCCCATGAACCAGCACCAGCTAATGAGATCGCACCAGCCCACGTACCAGCACCAGCCCATGAACCAGCACCAGCTAATCAGCTCGCACGAGTCCAAGTACTAGAACCAGTACATGTACCAGCACTAGCTAATGAGCTCGCACCAGCCCACGTACCAGCACCAGCCCATGAACCAGCACCAGCTAATGAGCTCGCACCAGTACAAGTACAAGTACTAGAACCAGTGCATGTACCAGCACCAGTCCATGGGTCAGCACCAATCCATGTACCAGCACCAGCTATTGGACCAGCCCCAGCTAATGGGCCAGCATTAATCCAAGTACCAGAACCAGTGCATGTACCAGCACCAGCCCATGGGTATTGGGGTGCCGGTTACAAGCGCCGTACCTGGCAAGGGCGGTACCAACCATACGGTCGTGGAAGAAGGAGTAAACGAGGTGGTGACATTAATATATATATGTAAACACACAGATAACTTACACCTCACTTGTGCATACACATTCACAAATATATATATATATATATATATATATATATATATATATATATATATATTTATTTAATACATATTTTTATAATCCATAAACTTTCTGCTGAATATAAAATTTGATAAATACAATATTTATGGAAAATGGCTGTCTAGTTATCAATATCCTAAAATTATCCAAAACATTTCCCTAGCATTGACAATTGTGTTTTAGGCAGAAAATTTAATTTTTCATTGTTTCTACATTTCTATCAATAATAACTCAGTTGATTGCGCGCGTTTAATAGTTACTCTGAATGCCGCTTTGACTGCAAATTGCTGTTAATTAACGGCTTGAATCTGCGCGCGAGTTGACGATATTCAAACGTCTAAAAAGATGTCACCAATTTATATTTTAGGACTTTCTCAATTCTAAGAAACTTTGTAGATAATTATTCCGTTCATGACTTTACATCTATTTGCGGCTAAAATACGACGAAGATTTTAAGCAAATTAAGTATATTTCTACCTTAAAATTGTAGACAATTTTGTGTATAATTTTGCTCATCTTCCGAGATGGTAAGAATAAACATTACCGACTGTTTCTTTTCGTAAAAGTTAACCTTTAAATAGAAAAAAAATTAACTGCAAATTTTTATTTTTAACTTTTTCTGTGAAGTTGTCGGCGAATTCGGGCAGCAGATTTCCGGTAATTTCAACATCAGACTACCCGCAATTTTAAGCCAAGGTGACTACTAGGGTAATAACAAAAGCTAAAAGTTGACGACATCTTACTCGCAATTAATTAATACCAACTGTCTGACCAGAAAATCTAGCTATCAGGAAATATTTCTCCAATTTGAAGGTTAACATCAACTGACAGAAAGTTAGCCGTAAAAGTTGCTCTCAAACTTTTGCGGGTCATTTTTGTCGTCCAATCCTGGTCGTAAGATTTATCTAAGTTGAATTTCCAATTTGACGATAATTTGCAGGGAACGTAGTTGTCAGAACCTGGCTATCTGGAAATAGGATCCGTGTAAATCTTCGACGTCTACAAACAGTATGTTAAGAGAAAGTATCGCCTGAAAGTCACTAAGAAAGCTTTAAAAACAAAAAGTTGCTTTCAAGTTGACAGAAAAATTAGGCAATTATTTTTATTATACACCAACTCAGCTACGGTGGCTGAGCAAACGCGTGCCTTTATAGTCCTTTCGCCGCTATTCTTATGGCTGTATGCAAAATCAGATCGATAAGATTTTTCAACGAGTATTTATGTAATTTGATGCGAGGAAACCGATTTTGATAATTAAAAAGTTCTACGGTGGTCCAGTTTTTTGTTATAAACAATTTAATTGTTTAAACTTAAATTACAAGAAAACTATAATTGAGAACTTGTAAATAATGACGAAATTAGCTTTTTGGCATCAAAATACATAAATAATGACCGAATCATCTTTCATCTATATTTATTGTTTATTAAGATATAGAGTATTAAAAAATACAAACTTTTTGCCAGGTCCGTTTAGCTAAAAATTGTGCGCGCATCCACAGCGTGTGAAGTGCGCATGCGTCTAAATTCAAATATCGTTCCCTCAGCTTGAATTTATTATTTTAATAAAATGTTTAATCATTTAATTAAATAATAATATTAGAAGTAAATTATAACAACAATAATAAGAATAATAATAATAATTATAATAATTAGTATTAATAGTAATGATAGTAATAGTAACAATGATAATTTCAATAATAATAATTATAATTACATTAATTTTCATTTTCGATCAATACAATAAATAGTTATATATTATAAATAGTAATAACAATAAAATTTGACGTAAATGGTTGTCCACAAAATATATCATTTTAAATACCGTGTTTGTATTATATTATTATTATTATTATTATTATTATTATTATTATTATTATTATTATTATTATTAGTATTATTATTATTATTATTATTATTATTATTATTATTATTATTATTATTATTATTATTGTTATTATTATGATTATTATTGTTATTATTTAAATGAATGATTAAACATTTTATTAAAATAATAAATTCAAGCTGAGGGAACGACATTTGAATTTAGACGCATGCGCACTTCACACGCTGTGGATGCGCGCGCAATTTTTAGCTAAACGGACCTGGCAAAAAGTTTGTATTTTTTAATACGCTATATCTTAATAAACAATAGAGATAGACGAAAAATGATTCAAGCATTATTTATGTATTTTGATGTCAAAAAGCTAATTTCGTCATTATTTAAGAGTTATCAATTATAATTTTCTTGTAATTTAAGTTTAAACAATTAAATTGTTTATAACAAAAAACTGGACCACCGTAGAACTTTTTAATTATCAAAATCGGTTTCCTCGTATCAAATTACATAAACACCCGTTGAAAAATCTTATTGACCTGATATTGCATACAGCCATAAAAATAACGGCGAGAGGATTATTAATTTGTTTCCCAACACCGGCAGTAGATGTCAAGCAAATAGAATTCAAAGTTTCCTGGGTAAGATGTCTTTTTTAATTTGACTGAAAAAATACGTCAACTTCTGCTATAAATATTGTGACTACAGTCTAAGTGCAACATACTGTACAGATTGACAGAAAGTTGCTTACAAAAGTTTCTAGCTCATTTTTTGCTGGTAATTTTGTTCGTCCAATCTCGCTAGTATACCCTGATTGCCAAGTTGGCGAGAAACTGACGAGAAACTTGCAGTCGCAACTGGACACCAAGTTGGCCGCCAACAGTTGGTACCTCCAATAGTTGACAGACATTTTCTGAGAAAGTTGGTGGTAGAAGTTGTAAATCCAAAAAGTTGGCGGTCACTTTCTGAGAAAGTTGATGTCAAAATTTGGCAATCATAAGTTGACGGTAAGTTTCCTTTCAATTTTCTCAGAAACTTGCATTCTAGTTGCAGCTCCATACTGGCGCCAACTTTCTGAGAAAGTTGGCGTTAACTTGTAGCCAAAAGTCGCAAAAGCTGAAGTTGTCGATAACTTGTCGTCAAGTTGGTCGGAAACTAATAAATGACCAACTTTTTCACGATTAACTCGTGTTATCAGAGATAGATTTTAGCTAAGTTTAATTTCTAAGTTGTCGACAATTTACAGGCAAAGTTTCAGATTTCCGTCAACTTGCAGTTAAGGTGGCTATGAGTGTCATCATGAAAACGTACCTCAATCAAAGCCTCATAGTAACGAGAATGTTCATAACCTGTAAATCTGTGATGAATTAAACTTTATGTTTATGTCTAATATTTATCGTTATCTTTATCGATGTTAGTTTCTATTAATATTTAATATTATATTGATTTTAACAGGATTATATTAATATTAATACTATTATATTGATTTTAACAGTATTATATTAATATTAATAGTATTATATTAGTATTAATTCTAATAACAATTAATTTTAAATCAATTATAAATATCTAACGTGTGGTTCCTGGAAAAAAATTTGTTCCTTTAATCTTATATATTTATACGCTGAGATTTTTGTTCACTCTTTATTAAGTCTGCGGTGCGACTTGATACATAGTCTGCGGTGCGACTTGATACATAGTCTGCGGTGCGACTTGATACATAGTCTGCGGTGCGACTTAATACATAGTCTGCAGTGCGACTTAATACATAGTCTGCGGTGCGACTTGATAAATAGTCTGCGGTGCGACTTGATACATAGTCTGCGGTGCGACTTGATCTACAGTTTGCTGTGCAATTGTTTTAAGTAGTTTATTTTTGCAAAAAAGTGATTTATCTAATCATCAAAATAAATTATTTCTGTTTTTATTATTTTATGTAATAGATTCAACGCAATTGAATATTTTTATTTTTATTATTTCATGGAATAATTTAATGTAATTTAATTAATTAGCTATTTCTTGTTGTTATTGTAATTGTAATTGTCATTATAATTAATACCTATATACTATAATTTATTGTATTCGATTGTTCATAGGTAATTTATGCGAATTGAAAAAATAAAAAAGACTGTTTATATTTAATAAAATTTTTTTGTCAATTATTTTCTACCTAATTAGTCTGATATTATCGATAATTTTTACAAAAAATGCAACCACTTAGCCAGTTAGATTTTTCTGTTATATCTAATAATGGTTTGTTACGAGATAATCATATCGATTATTTTGCTTTCCTTCTTCACAAACAATTCGGCTATTCATTTCGAGAAAGTTGGTATGTTCAAGTCCCACACCTAATTCAGAGACTAGATGTCAACAAAGCTCATATCCAAATACTACACAGTCGTGATACTGAGTATGGCTACAACCAAAATGAAAAGTATAACACTGACCACTGGGTTTGTTGTTATTACAATACAAAAAAAATTTATATTTTCGATCCAGCAAAAACAAACCGTCTCCACGAAAATCATAAAATTGTTTTGCAAAGATTTTACCCCGAATTTATATTTAACAATAATACAGTTGAATTTCCGAATGTGCAAAGACAACCAAATAATTATGATTGTGGTGTGTATTCCATAGCATATGCTACATCTCTTGCCTTAGGTGTATGGCCAATAAAAAGCTACTTTCGCTATGATCATGATAAAATGCGTAAGCATTTGATTGAAATTTTACAGAAAAAAATTATTTCTAGCTTTCCAAAAACAGCTCATAAACAAGTATTATTTAGAATAAATCCGACTATTCTGAATGATCGTAATTTGAATATTATTGATGAGTGCAAATTCAAACCGGTAAGTAGAGAAAATGAGACCAATCGGAGAAATATAAAAAGTCCTAAATGTGATCAGTTTATAAACTCAAGTGTCTGTAATGATATTGAAACTGACCAAAACTTTGATTTGGAAATCAAACGTAAAAATTACCACAATAACTCTCGATTACACGAATTTGAACTTAACAACGAATCGTTAGAAACCATTAACGACTTATTTGTAACTAAAAATCTTAATTTAGATATGAATATAAGTGAACCCTCTAGTACTCGAAACAAATCTATTGACAAATTAAGTCAAGTTATTATAAATGATAAGAGTACCGAAAATAACATTTCCTCAACGAATTTACGTAAGAGAAAAGTTGATATGATGAGATTAAATAAAGCAAAACCTCTAAAAAAACGTAGAAAAAGTAAAGAACATCGTAGTTTACCAATGTTACATGAAAAATATTTAAACATGGTCATAAATGGAGATCAATTGCAGGATGATCATATTTATCAATTCAAATTAATCTTAGCTAATTGTTCAGATTATGATCACCGTGACACTTTGTATTTAGCAAGGCCTGAAAAAATTATACCTATTCCAAAGTTAGAAAAACACATTCAAATATTATTTAGTAACGATAAACATTGGATTTGTACATACTATGATACAAAATATATTTATATATACGATTCTTTAAATAAATTTTCATTAAATGAAGATCAAACTATTTTTTTACAAAAGTTGTATCCATATTTGGATATCAATTCAGCATCATCAGTTATTTTTATTAATGTACAAAATCAACCTAATGGCAATGACTGTGGTGTGTTTGCTATTGCATTCGCAGTGTCTTTATTATACAGACAAAAACCAGAAAGTATTGTATACGATCATAGTCTTATGCGTGCACATTTATTTAAAATTTTTCAAACAAATGTGTTAACACATTTTCCAACAACTCATCGTTGTGATCTATTAAATACCTTAACTTTGAAAGAAGTAAGAAAAAAAGAATACACTGCTTTACATTCTCGAATTTCTCGAAAAAGGCATCTGCCTTTAAAAAATGATCAGTCTTCATTGCCAAACAAAATACCAAAGGTTTTATCAAATACGAATGAAAACACAATTGTCATTGAAAGTCCTCCTGATGAATTTAAAAGCAATGGCATAACTTTAGCGGACAGTAAGGATTCTAATTTTTTCAACGAAGATTTTAAAACCAGTCTTATGACCGTTAGGACTGATCAAAATTGCATAAGTGAAAATTTAGTCAAAACCCAAGTTTTGACGACAAAAATGGAAAAATTAAAGACAAACAAAATTAATCATAATGTTAATACAGTTAATAGAATACAGTTAAAACAAAAAGTGATTACAGCCAAAAAAATTGTAACGAAATATTGTAGAGCTAATATGAATAAAAATTATATAAAAATGAAATCATCTTCTGAAGACTATGTGAAGAGACTAGTTTTAGTAATTGATAAAAAAAGTTTAGCTGAGAAAGATTTGGAAGCTCGTACAATTATTAACTGGTGTATGTGTCAGAGGAAAAATTATATGAAAATGTTAACAAACACATTACACAAATTAAAAAAAAATGCTGAATTTCATCTTTCAAATTTAAATATTAATGCACCGAAAGATGTCAATAATTATAAAAATATGTGTGGTAAATCACTTCATTACATATCTACCGAAGCCTATTATTACGATGCATTGTATTCATTTGATACCTTGCATAAACAAACCATTTCTATTAATTTATTAGGTCAGTCTACAAATGTATTGCCATTAATAAAAGATAAAAACGTTAAAAAAAGATGGCTTTGCAATGATTATTGTCGAGTAAGTTGTGAAGTTGAAATATATGAACAGTATGAACTCTTACTTAACAGCTTAAAAACAAAAACTTTGAATAATTTTATGGTATTCTTGAATCAATTGTTTCTTAATCATTCAGTTGATAAATTAGGTCATTACCATTATTGTTATGAATCTATTGGTTCTTGTAAATCACAATTAGTTTGTATCGAGTTATTATCACCTCATTTTCCTACAGTCAGATACATTAAACGGCTTATATATACAATGAAAGAAACTCTTAATAAAGTGAGTAATTTAGATAGAGCATTAGAAACTGCAGATTTACAGTTTTTGATTAATATAGTAAATAAGATGAAAGAAGAAGGGAATTTATTAGATAAAGAACATAATGGATTGTGTTTAAATGAAGGTACTATACAAAATGAATTTAAATCAGCATTTATAGCTTTCACAAAACGATCTTTAGAATTACCGCGCTATAAATGCATATCCTGTCAAAAGTTAAGTTTTAGAAAAGAGGTTACTGACCTAAGTAAATTACATAATCCAATTTCAGGTGAAATATGGAATGATTTAATTCAGTTTATTAATGAAAAAGATCCGACAATGAATAGTAATTTCATTTGTAATTACTGCTTAAAAAAAATCCGTTCCAAAACTATACCTCCAACTTGTCTACTGAATAATATGTACGTTGGAACAATACCAAACGAAATTGTGGCATTAAATGAGTATGAAAAACTCCTTATACAACGAGCGAAATCATTTCAAGTAGTTCAAAGATTAGGAACAGTGGCAAAAAAAAACTTACCGCATACTATGAAGATACAGAAACTAAAAGGTCAGATATTTCATCTTCCTTTACCAATTGAAGAAACATTTAAAAAAATTTGTTCGACAACAGATCCGATTAATAAAAATCATGAATTATATATTGTTATTCGTAGTATACCTACAAAATCAAATGCCATATGGGAAAATTTGGTTAATTTAGAGACAGTTTTTAAAACATTAACGTGGTTAAAGAATAATAATCCTCTTTACACCGAAATTAAATTACCTGAATGTCCTCAGAAATTGCGTGAATGGTTAGATACGAAAAATATCGAATTTATTATTGATTCAACTGAAAATACGAATGAAGAAAACAATACAAATATTCAAAATGACCAAAATACTGAGGATAATTTAAGTGTTGAAAAAATTAAGGTTAAAATAGATATGGAATCTAAAGATCACATTAATGAAAGTAAAAATTATGAAACTAAAATAATAAGTCTTGAAGAAAACAATATTACTCTTGAAAAAGTAAGTGAAAAAAATAACCAAAATAATGAATATAGTTATAAAAAGATATGTACACCAGTGATAAAAAATGAGGAAATGAGCGGAATAGAGCTAGATATTATTCAAGATCATTCTTATAGGAAAATATCTTTATCAGTTGAAAAAAATAAAAATATAAATAAAGAAGATTTTAATATTACCCAAGATCATAGCTATAGTAAGATATCTTTATCAATGGATAAAAATAAGAACACAAACGAAATAGGGTTTGATAAAGATGTAAGAAAAAATGCTAAATCACGAGCTATGGTAACTCAAGTGTTAAATCCAGATGGATCCCAATACGAGCAATATACAATATATCCTCTTCACGATAAAAGAATGAACGAATCTTCAACAAATATGTATCAAATGTTAAAAATCAATGATAAAGCATTGGATAATCGAGTTAAAACATTAGATTTACAATGTTTTCCAGATTTATACCCTTATGGTAGAAAT
This sequence comes from Microplitis demolitor, assembly GCF_026212275.2. Classification (NCBI taxonomy): domain Eukaryota; kingdom Metazoa; phylum Arthropoda; class Insecta; order Hymenoptera; family Braconidae; genus Microplitis; species Microplitis demolitor. The sequence continues at coordinate 15,220,347 of NC_068550.1, read as the reverse complement.
GGTCAACGTGAAGATAGAAAAGTACCTATTACTGACTACGAATATATTAAAACAAGGTTGAAGTCAGCTGATCCACGTTTTCGTTTAAATCAACAATATCTCTTTTATCTATTGAATGATGCTAATATACGGCAACTCGGTCAAGGAATTTTTCATACTTTAAACGTTACGAATCCACGTGAAAGACATACAGCAGAAAGTTATTTAAAGTATTTAAAAAGTGGTCAGTTAGAAGCTAATTTAACAACTCTGTTTTCTCGACTTCGAAACTCAGAACAATTTTGGAGTAAACCTAGAAATAACTTACATTGTATGACACGTTTCTATGGTCCAGCAACATGGTTTTTTACAGTAAGTCCTGCTGAATGGCTTTGGGATGATTTAGTACAATACGTAAAAGAAATTAATGCTCCACACTTTGATAAGTTATCTCCAAGTCAAGTAATTGCTGCTGATCCAGTCTCGGTTTCGAGGTTTATAGAAAATAAATTTCAAGCTGTTCTTGACTTTATTTTATCAGATAGTCAACCACTTGGTAAAATAATTCATTATTTCTGGCGTCGAGAGTATCAAGGTAGAGGAATTCAGCATTTTCATTTGATACTGTGGGTTGAAGGTGCTCCAATCATAGGTATAAATACAAACGAAGAAGTTGTTGAGTTTATAATGAAATACGTAACCTGTAAGTTACCTAATAAAAAAATATCACCAACACTTCATAGACGTGTCACTGCACATCAACAACATCATCATAATAGCTATTGCTTACGGACTAAAAAACCAAAGTCAGGTCGAGCTATTAAGGCTTGTCGATTTGGATTTCCACGACCTACTACTGAAAATTTTATACTCCGTGATGCTGCTACTTCAATAGCAGGACGTAGAAATTTAAATAGTAAGAGTCGACTTTATGATCTTCCTCGTACTGAGAATGAAGTTAATATTAATGATTATAATCCAGCGGTCTTATCTGTATGGGAAGGAAATATGGACATACAATTTATAGGAGAAAAGTCAACATTACTGACTCAGTATGTCACAAAATATGCTACAAAAAAAGAAGTTGGTAAAACATCAGAAACAGTCAATGAAATCAATTCAACTAAAACTCTTCCTCAACTTTTGTGGAATATAGCGTTTCGTAGTCTAAATCACCGAGAAATTGGAGCTCTAGAAGCTGCTGACACTTTATTGGGTATTTCATTGTATGGCACAGATTCAGATACTGTTATCAGATGGCTTGATATTCGAATGATAAGAAATCGAAAATTGAAATCAAAAGATGAAATTGAACTATTAGAAAAAGTTAATCCTGAGTCAACTGATATATTTTGTCCGTCATGGATTGATGATTATTACCCCAGTCGCCCTCAAGAATTGGAATCTTTATGTTTATATGATTTTGCTAGATGGTATGATTTAACTAAGTCTGAACCGAAAAATAGTATGACTGAATATTATGAAATTCGCCCTTCGATATATTTAAAACGACGATTGCGAGGTTATTTAATTAATCACTATAGATATAACGTTGCTAATCAACCTGAGAATTATTTTTATTCACTGTTGTTATTATTTCAACCATGGCGTGACACAGAAGAATTGAAAAATGGGTTTAATACTTACACTGAGTCATTTAAATTTCAGCAGCATATGCTCGAACAAGCAAATTTATATCATGAATACAATGAAGATTTCCAAAAAGGCTTAGATTATATAAAAAACGTAATTGAAAAAAAATGTCATGATGATCAGGCCGAGGATTTAAAAAGTACATCAGCAGACTGTGATCCAGCTGAAACGAATGCAATTGCTAAGGAATTAAATGATGCTGTACAGAAACAAGACGAAAATCATACTCTGGCAGATATGATCAATAAAATGAACGTCGATCAGATTAGAGTTTTCGAAAAAATTAAAAGAGGAGTATTATCTAATGATACAAAAATAAGATTGTATGTTAGTGGAGAAGGTGGTACAGGAAAAAGTTTTGTGATTAATGTAATCAAACGTTGGATCAAAGAAGAAATGAACCAGGAAACTGTTGTAACTGCTCCTACTGGTATTGCAGCTTTTAATATTAATGGCCTTACTGTACATCGAGTATTTCAATTGCCAGTCGAACACGGTTTCACACCATCTTATAAGCAATTGCCAGATAGTATGTTAAAAGTATTACGAGATCAATTACAAAATGTTACTCTCTTTATTATTGATGAGATATCAATGATTTCTAATATAACATTGATATACATACATTTGAGACTATCAGAGATTTTTAATGTTGATGACTGGTTCGGTGGAAAGCACATTGTCGTTTTTGGAGATTTGTTGCAACTTCCTCCTGTCCATGAGAACCCAAGTTATATGACATTATCATCGACAGATGCAGAAAAGTATATAGGGTCAATGAGTTCTGTCAATATATGGAGTAATTTATTCAGCTATGAAGAATTAACAATCAATATGCGACAAAAAACTGACAAAGTTTATGGTGAGTTACTATCTCGAGTACGCGTGAACTCAATGACAGCTGACGATATAAAGTTGTTAGAACAAAGAAAGATTATAATTGATCCTTCACTATCTCTATCATACAATGATAGATTACATGAAATATGTAATTACATAGCAAAATTACCGATGGATACAGTCTGTTTAGTACCGACTTGTAAACAATGCGATTTAATCAATTCAGTAATGATCGATAAAATTGCTTCTGAAAAAATTATTCTTGAAGCTCGTGATCATATAGATTGTCCTAAATCTTTAAAAAAAAAAGCTGCCGACAGCTTAAGTAAAATAGAAGCAGATGCAAGTCAATCAGCTGGACTTGCCAAAACTATTATAATTAAAATCGGTGCAAAAGTAATGCTTCGACGGAATATCGATGTTACTCTTGGTCTAGTTAATGGTGCTATTGGCACAGTTAAATCGATTTCTAAATCGATTGATACAAATGGCATAGAGAATGTTAATGTAGATTTTGGCACAGGCAAAGAACATGTCATTGAGAGAATCAAAGTTAAATTTCAATTATTGGAAAGAGCTTTTGTCATAAGAGAACAGTTCCCATTGTGTTTGAGTTACGCAGTTACCATTCATAAGAGTCAAGGTTTAAGTCTAAAAAATGCAATTATCGAAGCCGGAAACAGTATTTTTAATGTTGGTCAAATATACGTAGCTCTTTCTCGGGTTACAGAATTAAATGGTTTGCATTTAATCAATTTTGATCCTTATTCTGTTAAAGCTAACCTTGCGGCTATCCAAGAATATAATCGTTTAAAAAAAACTTTCAGACCTAATCTTCCGGAGATTTTAGTTTCTAATAAACGTTGGCATAAAGTATGGGATTTAATATGGGCAGTTGAAGAACAATTTGTTGAAACTGCGACAACAACATTGAAGAAGTCATCATGTAAAAATTTATTAGCGATACGAGGTATCGAAAACTCTGATAAAATTTCTGGTGGTTTCAATTCGATTGTGCAATGCATTTTTAATAATGAAGTGATTAAAATGTCAGTGAAATATGATAAAAACAATAGTGTTAACAATCAAGATTTATATAATTTATTTAACATATATAATAATCAGAAAATTATTTTGAATTCAAATGACATCAAACAGTGGGTATTTCAACAAGAATGTCCTGATCTAGATACTGATCCTGTATCTATATTTGCTACAATTTGCAAAAGTAATCCTGATATTAAGAATTTAGTACAATATGAACTATTATATACTGATCGGTGTAAAGTGTGTAACTACACAAATTTGCATAAAAAATTAGAAGATGTATTACGACTTCCAATGATTAATCCGAAAAATATACTTAATTTACAAAGATTAATTGATTCATCGTTCGGACAGTGGTTCAATACATTGAAATTTTGCAATAATTGTAAAGAGATTAAAGAAACGCATACCAAAATTGTAATAAACTCTGTACAGCAGATAATTGTCGTGAAGTTAGAATTATCCTTAAAAGATAATAATAAAATTTCGATTAAAAAAAAAGGACTGATAAAATCAGTGCCTACAGCCAAGATTTCTTTGTGTAATAAAATGTATAATGTTGTAAGTGCAATATTTTATTCTGAAAAAGATGATAGCTCTTGTCATTATGTTGCTATGATTAAAGACAACTCAGCATGGTTCCAAGCAGACGATAAAAACATACAATCAGTACGGTGGCCAACTAATGCTAAAAATGCTTATGTTTTCTTTTTACAAAAAAAGTAAAGTAGAATATTGGTTAAGATTTTTTTCATCACATTTTTCCTAAAAATATTCTCTATTTTCTCACAAAAAAAAAAAATCTTTACAATAATACTTTTTTAAAAGTTAATTTCAATTTATGCGGTAAATTATAGTGTACTATTATTGTCTAATAATGATTAAACTGTGAGCCAATAGAATGATTTTAAACTTAAAAATGATTTGACGACTTGACAAAATAGTACACTACGTTTGATCGTAGATGGGGCGACGCAGACAAAAATTTTCTGACAACTCTGAATTAAATTTTCCCTTAATCTGCGGTGGATATAGGACGGCAAAATGAAAAAAAACTCATATTTCTTAGTTGCTAAGATTATTTCATGTAAATGTTTCGTAATATTAAAAAATTTATAATTATTGTGTCAAAGGATTTTATTCAGAAATATAAAAAACAATGTAACTTTCAGATAATATTTGAAGTTGCTTTGCTTTACAAAAAAAAGAGAAATCCCACCAAAAACAGATTCTCTGTAAAAAATCGCGCCAAGTACACGTTCAACACTATCTATGAATGGAAAAAATATACTTTACAAAAAGCTATAAAATCTTGAAAACACCAAGTAACTGGTAGCATTGGAAATCATGAGAAAAATCTGAATCAAAATATATAATAAAAAAAAATGATCCGAATGTACTTGGTGTGCGTCACGATTTCATTGAGTCAAGTAATTCACTGCAAATCCACTCTATAAGTGTATTATTTTAACACACATGGAGTGTATCCCATGTTTGTCATACGCAAACTATAGTTTTTTTGTATTCATTTCCCTGTTTAGAAAATCTCATAGAATCCAATAGATTCTCATGCATTCCTATAGGTAGGGATTTTATACGAATGAATGAGTTCTATGAGAAGTGCTATAGTTAAGTATAGGGCCTTATACATACAGCTATAAGAATCTATCGGATTTTTTAAGCAGGGTTGATACACGTTTAACGGTGTGTTAAATTTCTATAGCTTGCTTGCCGCATTTCAATGTTTTTCGGCAAGTGTGTAAATTTTGACTACACGCTTGATTTTACAGTCAATTTCTATGATCGATTCTGAATTTTAGTAAACTGCAAACAAATGACGATAACAAGAAAATTTATTGTTTAAACGCACACCAAGTACATTCGGATCATTTTTTTTTATTATATATTTTGATTCAGATTTTTCTCATGATTTCCAATGCTACCAGTTACTTGGTGTTTTCAAGATTTTATAGCTTTTTGTAAAGTATATTTTTTCCATTCATAGATAGTGTTGAACGTGTACTTGGCGCGATTTTTTACAGAGAATCTGTTTTTGGTGGGATTGATTTATCAGTAACAAAATTCCAAAGTAAAAATGCTAAATCGAAAAAATGTATTAATATATTGAGCTTAATTAATCGAAAACGGCTTGTCTAACGAAATTTTCAATCAGACCTTTTTTGTAGGGAATTTGATGTTACATAAGAATCAGTAGAAATTAATTTTTTTACTGCGATGTTTTAGCAGTTCTGTCTTAAAACACCAAATTATAAATTAAAATTAAAAATAGCGATGATAGACCACTTAAAATAAATGATCCTGACGTTGACAATCGTGACACAAACAATCCTAACGCAGACAATAAGCTAGATAACCCAAGTGAAAATTAATCCACTAATAATAATATTGGTGGTAAAAAATCTCCGATTCTGACTCAAGTTTAAGCTCAGACAATTATTATGAACAATATACTATATATCCTTTGTATGCGAAAGGAGTTAATGATACTTCTATTAATTCATATAAGATGAAAAAAGTCCAAGGAGTTTCAATCGACAACAGAGTAAAAAATTTAGACTAACAATGATTTCCTGACATATACTCGTATGATAGTAATGTCCAGTGTGAAGAGCGAGGCCAACATTTAACCCATTTTGAATCTATAAAATTACGACTTCTATTAGCTGACTCACGATTCCGCTTCAATCAGCAAGACCTTTTTTAGTTATTAAATAATGCACATATTCGACAGCTAAATAGCAGTATGTGTCATTTATGAAATGTTACCAACCCAGCAGAAAATCACACTGTGAAGAGTTACTTAGACAATTTAAATAATGAAAACTTAGAAGGAAATATGAATACAGTGTTTGAACGCTGTTCAGTCGCGAGATTGATTATTTAATTTAGCTTCGCGCATTTCCGCTAAGTCCGGGAAATGCCGAACTTGCTACTGACTTCAAAGTCAGAATAGTGCCGGGTCACTCGCGATCTGGGCTCAAGACACACAATTTTCAGCTCATGGCCGTGTCAAGACGCCTTGAGAACCCACTACAAGCCGGCCAATCAGATAATTCGTCTTATATTGGCCAGACAATGAGAAACTTCACAATCAACTACTTCCCGTTGGCGCGCTTTTAAACTAATGGGAAAATTCATCTTATGCAGCAAGGCTGCCACGTCAACACCAAGCGTTCACGACAACTCAACGACGCTTTCATCTTCAGATTATTCTACAACGTGTTCGGTTACTTACAACCTCGTGTCTAAAAACCGCTTTACTTTCAGTAATTATTAATTGTGATAAACCGCTAATAATATTACGCTAAATTATCCTCAATACTTAGTCAGCTTACAAAGGCTGCTAATCATTGAGAATAACTCGATTTACTCGCGTCTGATTCATTAAAGTAAAATAATTACCGCTTGCATTCGCTATTACGCTATTATTCAGTCGCATTTGCTTTATCAATTAAGTTCTTACAATTATAAGTGTAAAAAGTATACATAAATAACTAATTTATTTATTGATAAAAACTGTGTTATTTTTGATTATTTAAATTTCTCACCCCTAAAACAGATCTATTTAGTTTATTCGCTCATTTTACGAACGCATAAGAAATTCTGCCCAATATTGCAATCGAATAAAAAATGGTTTATCATGTACGATACACAATTATGGTCCTGCAACCTGGTTCCGTACATTAAGTCCAGCTGATTATAATTGGCAAGATATGATTCAATACATCTGTGAAATCAATGCTCCAAATTTCGATAAACTTTCAGATAGTGAAGTCATTGCTGCAGATCCAATATCTGTATCTAAATACATCGACAATAAATTCCATGCGATTGTTATGTCCGCCGCTTGAATTTAAATTAATTATCTGGGATATATCCTTTTGGTAGTGATAGAATAATTTAGACGAGCGATTTGGAGGTTGCGGACATCAGTAAAGAATACGAGGAAGAGTTATCTTCCTATAATTTATTATTTATAGTGGATCTTTCGAGAAGTAAGAACCCAAAACGTATGCTACTTTCGAATAAAACTCGGAAGGCTGAACTTATGATTTTTGTCATTTTATTACTGATTTAGTTACAATTCACTTGTACACTGTATCTTTTCATATTTTTTGAACAATTGATATTTTTAGAATATTTATCATTAACAGATATTTATATAAGATTTTTATTTTATGTTTAATGCGTCCTTTTTACACACTCGAAACGTGGTTTTATGCGCAAAATAATTCAACCCAAGATGAAATCGCAAATTCACGTGATTGCGTCACTATTTCGATCGGACCGGATGTTTCTATCAATCTTTGATGATTTTTAATAGATAAAGAGGTCGATTATTGCTTTTTCAACGCCTAAGCAGATTCCTGCAATAATTGACTGCAAAAAAATGTCAATTTGAGAATGGCTTATTGATTATTCAACGCCGAAGCGGATTCTTACAATAAGGTTTAAATAGAAAATATTAAAGATCCTCTTATTGACCTTTCAACGCCTGGGGTAGAATCCTGCAATAAGAGTGCATAAAAGTTCGACGTTCGAATATTCGCGGACCGTAAGTTATATAAACCGACTAGCCAAAATTTGGAAAAACCGTAATTGATAAAAGTATCCTATACACGAACTTAATCAGCCAGATACCTGTATCAACGACGTCTACTTATTGTCACGTCGAATGATTTGAGCAATAAGATTACGGGCTATCGACGCCGTTTACGCGGACCAAGAAGTTTGAATTAAACTGTTAAACTAAGGCTCTTGGCTATGACGCTCAGGCTTTTTATAAACTTTGTTTTAGTAATCGATGGGGAATTTTCAATTATAGTCATTGGTGGAAGGTGACGACAGTTTATTATCAATTTTTGATGATGATAAGTCAATAAAAGCTGGATATTCCCGAACTAAAGATAGTAGTTAGATGTATATTTAGGTTAAATTGGATATCATAGAGACTTCATCAATAAGAAATATCAAAACATCTTACAACGTATCGCGTAAAACCTTCAACATGATGTCTGACCAGTGCGGCCGGATCGTGGGATATTTCTACACTTTCCAGAGCACCGTGCGCGTAACGCACACACGCCACGATGTCTATCGGTGTGTCGGGAAACCGAAGGAAGCCGAGAGAAACCGAGCGCAGCAGACGAGCGGAGGAGAAATATTGCTCCCACCCCGCTTCGTTTCGTATCCGCTCAGAGTTGCGTGTTCAAATCCGCACTCGATTTTGATTTTTTTCTTTCTTCCTTTTTTTGGTAATAAATATTTAATTGTTTATTTTTTGAAAATATTGAATTAATTAATAATTACAAATTTTTACAACAAATTTAAATGGATGTAAAATGTTTAAGTAAATACTAAAAAATAATCCTCTGGTTGTAATTTCATTTGTTAATAAATTTTACAATTTTAATCGTAATCTTAAGGGGACCCGGTGGTCTAGAGGCTGAAAATTTCATGATTTAAAAAAAAATTTTTTTTATATGTTAATAAATATCAAACCTTTTGAAATTTCGAGGGATTATTTTATTGCTATTAATATATACAAAAATGCTTATAACTAAGAAAAAAAATTATTTTTAGTATTTAAAAAATGGCGTTGAAGCCAGCTCCTTTAAAAAAAGGAACCCGGGCGGCGTAGAGCAATTCAGCTCTTCTATGGGTCTGAACAAAAAAATTTGATGGATTTTTAATCAGTATAAATATACCTATAGCCGGTACTAGAATAAAAAAAAAAAATTTTTTTGAAGAAGTGGCACTTTGTTGAAATTTTTAGTCCAAAAATTGCCTTTTTTTTCGTAACATTTCGCATGTTAAAAAAAAGAAATATTCAACGCAAAACTTTTATTCTAATACCGGCTGTAGCTGTTGGTGTATTAAATAACATATTCAAATTTGAAAGCAATCGACCGGATACTTTTATTTTTTTTTTTTCAACTACGCCAGGCAGAAAAAAGTAGTTTCGAGGTAAACGCGTTTAAAGTTTTAGTTAAAGAAATTCTGAAACAAACTAGATTTGAACATATACTTTCGAATAATCAGCTATTCCAGCACGATATTTTTTTCTTGTGCACTTTTTCGATTTTTCTTGTTTTTCATTATATGTTGACTTGCTTATCATTATTATAACTGAGGTATAAAGACTAAAGCAGATGTTTTCCACCGCACAATAGAATAAAAATTACTCACTCGGCCGGCCTGCTAAATAGGTTTTAGAACATGAAATACTGCGAATATCATCATAATATTTTCACAGTATATTTGTAAAATACTATACTTTCGAAATATGCAAAAAAAAATCGATGTTTCAAAATTTTTAGACCACTGGGTCCCCTTAATCATCAACCATCGTTAATAATCATATATTATTAATCTTAGGTCTTACCTAAAATTTCAAATACAGTTTTTATACAAGCTGTTACCAACCCATTTTATAATGACGCAGCGGACGTGAGAGAATGCTTTTGTTCCAGGAGCCTCAAGTTGTGTGTTCAAAACCACAACTGAGTCGTTTATTTTATTTATTTTTTTTTTTTTTTTCAACTAATTAATAAATTATTTTATTCTAATTATCTTTAACTTATTTATTAAATAATTTTTAAGCAAAAGCTTACCGACAGTATTTAAAAAAATAACAAAACGCAATTATTAAACTTTATTTATGAGCTTTTATAATTTTTATACCACTACCTGTAATTGTTATGCTAAATTTATTATTACTAATAATCATTGATTATTAATAATAATTATTAGATTTAATTATTAATTAAAGTTTAAAATACAATTTTTATATTTCCTTACATAAAGTATTTACAAGCCAGATCAATGGACGTGCGGCTACGCTTTTGTCCTCACGTTCGCAAAGTCGCGAGTTCGATTCCGCCTCTCAGTCTTTTTTTTATATTTTTTTTTTTTTTTGTAATTTTTTTTTTTTCAAGTTTAATAATCGCAATTTTTATTTTGCCATGTATTGTTACTTGTATTATTCATATTTAAATGTGTTTCTATTATGAAATTGAAATTTCCGCATGTATTGAAAAGTGCGCGAAAGTTATCCTCGACACTGACGTTGATCAACAATTAACGTTTCATTTGTTTGTGCGCCAACGGTCCAGAATGTTTCTAAACCGTTGCTTCGCGGAATTTGACGATAATATATGTCATGGATTTGCAGTGTTTTAATTGGTCCGTTTTATTTGTATTTCTAAGCCGTTAGTGTGTGTATTGTGACTGTGAGTTAAAACGTTGACTATTAATCTTGCCATGGTCCTCAGTGAGCTTTTAACCTGTTAGTGACCGTGGATTACGTCATCTCGTCGAGTGTCGTTATATGTGATTATATTAATATAAATAAATATTTTAAATAAATTAATTATAAATAATTTAATAAATAATAAATAAATATTTTTTAGTGAATGTCCGCAAGTGCCTCAGGTATTTAAATAAGTATTTAATTCTTTTTCCATCTATTAGATTATTTTAGTGAATACGATTAATTAAATTTATTATTTATACAATTTTTTTCCCGCGCGGTCATACTTGTGGTCCCGCTTTCGGTAAGGCGCGTGTTCAACTCCGCCACAGGGTCATATTTTTTCAATTTTTTTTTTTTTTTTCAATTCTTTTTTATCCGCGTAGCATAGGCGTTGTTAAATCATTCTTTAACTATGGGTTTATCAGAGCCTTCAGCTAAAAAATAAAAAAAAAAACCCAAAAAAAACAGTTTTTCAACAGCAATGGTACGACTTGTATCCACAGTGAAAGACATAGGTCGAGACAGTCCCAACAGATCCGACTAAATTTAATTGTCGCATATGCAATCAAGTATTAGCTTGTGGACGTACAGAAATTGATAGGCACGCCAATCCTGATTCACACCTGAAAAATTTGCGTGTTTCGAATCTCAATGCTGATTCACTTAGCGATAACAGTTCATCTTCTCCTGAACTGGATTTTAATAATCGTGTTAAAGCAGCTGAAATTCGATTTACGACTTTTGTGGCTGAGAAAAATATACCAACGTCAATTGCTCCACAAATATTAAAGTTATTCTAGCTCATCGGGCAAGAACCTGCTGTTTTGCAGAAAATGACTGCGGGTAAAACCAAAGTTACTGCAATTATCAATAACGTCGTCAGCGTTAAACGAACACAACAAGTCGTAAAAGTTCTCCAAAAATCTAAGTTTTATGCTTATGTTGACGAGACTACTGATAATACGAACGACAAATGGATGACGTTGATGGTTCGCTATGTTGACCCAGATTCTTTGATGATAAGGGGCGAGTTAGTATAATTAATTACTGTTGATGCCATTGATTGTTGCGGTACGTAGCTTCTTGAGGAATTCATAAATGCTTTGGCAGAAAATAATATACCCCTGGACAATTTAATTAGACTTGCTTGTGACAATGCACCGGTCATGTTTGGTATAAATAATTCGTTCAAGAAGCATTTGACCAAACGTTTCCCACATCTTTTGACGTTACCATGTATATGTCATTCTTTAGCGCTAATTGCTAGAGATTCATGTAAAGCTGAGATTCCAGGTGAAGTTGATGAAATTATCTCAGGATTTCCGAATTTCGTCAATGGTAGCCCTAAACGTTTTGCTGAGTTTAATGTTTTTCAGCAGGCTTATGAAGATGACCCTTTAAGGCTTTTGCGATTTGCCCCGACAAGTTGGTTATCTCGTCAAATCGCAATTTCTAGGATTTTAGACAATTGGGACGCGATACTTGGTTATTTGATCGAGCAAGCTTTGCTGAATGTTGCAACTGCAGATAAATTGCTAAATGTCATGAACAAACCCATGACAAAAGCACATCTGCTTTTCTTAAAATTTGTTCTTGACCCTTTGGAAGAGATGAATGCTAAGTTTCAAGCTAGTAAAATATTAGTCAATCAAATGCAACCTTCTTCGAAGAAATTGTTCATTGAAGAACTTCAACGGTTCATGAAACCAGATTTATTGGACCCTTTAAATTTTACGGCTCAGAAGATTGACTTCCGATCCATTGAGAACCACCGTGATATGTCTGAAGTTAATGTTGGAACCGATTGCGAAGATTATTTAAGGTGCCAATTAAAATCAGGAATTCCTGAATCAGAGATCAATGAAGTTCGCTCCCAATGTAAAAAATTTTTTCAGACAGCTGCGGCACAAATTTAACAACGGTTACCATTCAACAACGCGTTTTTGTCTGATCTGACAGTTTTATCGGAAGAAATCGCACTCCTTGACCCTGATAGGGAATCATGGATTTCTCGAGTACAAAACATCTGTACTACACTTGCGATTGCAGGAGGAAATCTTATTCAGGAAGAGTGGCGTTCCTTATACAACGTCAATACAAGTCTGAAGGAGAGATGGTGCCAATTGTCATTCGATGATATGTGGGGAGAAATTTGCACACATACTTCTCCAGATGGTATTGTCCAGTTTCCAACTTTGCCGGTTTTATTAGATATAATCAGAGCCCTTCCTCAAACGCTGCAGCAGAAAGGGCTTTTTCACTTATAACTGATGTTAAAACCAAAAAAAGGAACGGTTTAAGTTCAAAAACACTAAACTCGCTTTGCGTGATAAGATCAATCTTGAAATCAAAGAGTTTAAGTGCGATAGAAATGTCAATTGACAAAAATGTAGTAGAAATGACGCCATCTAGCAACTTGTATGCCGAAAAGAAGAAGCCTCAGTCCCAAAAAATGAATGTACTAGCGTATGACAGTGATGACGATTGGGAAATGGATCAGTCATAATAATCTTAAATTTTTTCAGGTTTTTTGGAGTTTTTTCCACTGCGAAAGCTTCTTATTTAAATTATCTCATTTGTCTATTAATAAAACAAATTATTTTCAGCTTTTTCCACTGGGAAAAATAAATATCTACATTATGATTCGTGTATAAATGGAACTAAAATTATTTTCTGCTTTTTCCACTGAAAATTATTTTTTTTTAATTATCTTCTTCGACTATTAATAAAACTAAAATCATTTTATTTATTATATTATGAACCTAGAGCTTTAAGCTCTGATGTTTCATATGTATTTAAGTGCAATATTTGAAGCTTTACTTAATTTATTTATTTTTAAAAAAGTAGATCTCTTACATTTCAATCTAGTCTGGTTTTTAAAGCATCAATTACTTAAATTATTTCAAGGAGAAGTTTAAGCCTTCAGCTTCGCTTCTGATAATCAATTCTAGTCTGTTGTTTGGCTTTAGTCACTTCATTTATTACAACAAGAAGTTAAATCCTTCAGCTTCACTGCGTACAATTTAATCTAGTCAGTTGTATAAAGCTTAAATTATTTATTTTATAACAAAACTACAGCTTAAAGCTATGCAATTTAATATTAATTCTATTATCATTTAAAAAATTTTAACATATTTTAAATTTCCGGGCTTATATTATGGTTGATAGGCCTACTGAGGACCCACCATTAGAAAAAAATGGGAACACATCACGATACAGTACCTCATGGGTAATGTGGAAATCTGAGTCATTACAATTATTAAACTTGAAAAAAAAAAATTACAAAAAAAAAAAAAAATATAAAAAAAAGACTGAGAGGCGGAATCGAACTCGCGACTTTGCGAACGTGAGGACAAAAGCGTAGCCGCACGTCCATTGATCTGGCTTGTAAATACTTTATGTAAGGAAATATAAAAATTGTATTTTAAACTTTAATTAATAATTAAATCTAATAATTATTATTAATAATCAATGATTATTAGTAATAATAAATTTAGCATAACAATTACAGGTAGTGGTATAAAAATTATAAAAGCTAATAAATAAAGTTTAATAATTGCGTTTTGTTATTTTTTTAAATACTGTCGGTAAGCTTTTGCTTAAAAATTATTTAATAAATAAGTTAAAGATAATTAGAATAAAATAATTTATTAATTAGTTGAAAAAAAAAAAAAAAATAAATAAAATAAACGACTCAGTTGTGGTTTTGAACACACAACTTGAGGCTCCTGGAACAAAAGCATTCTCTCACGTCCGCTGCGTCATTATAAAATGGGTTGGTAACAGCTTGTATAAAAACTGTATTTGAAATTTTAGGTAAGACCTAAGATTAATAATATATGATTATTAACGATGGTTGATGATTAAGGGGACCCAGTGGTCTAAAAATTTTGAAACATCGATTTTTTTTTGCATATTTCGAAAGTATAGTATTTTACAAATATACTGTGAAAATATTATGATGATATTCGCAGTATTTCATGTTCTAAAACCTATTTAGCAGGCCGGCCGAGTGAGTAATTTTTATTCTATTGTGCGGTGGAAAACATCTGCTTTAGTCTTTATACCTCAGTTATAATAATGATAAGCAAGTCAACATATAATGAAAAACAAGAAAAATCGAAAAAGTGCACAAGAAAAAAATATCGTGCTGGAATAGCTGATTATTCGAAAGTATATGTTCAAATCTAGTTTGTTTCAGAATTTCTTTAACTAAAACTTTAAACGCGTTTACCTCGAAACTACTTTTTTCTGCCTGGCGTAGTTGAAAAAAAAAAAATAAAAGTATCCGGTCGATTGCTTTCAAATTTGAATATGTTATTTAATACACCAACAGCTACAGCCGGTATTAGAATAAAAGTTTTGCGTTGAATATTTCTTTTTTTTAACATGCGAAATGTTACGAAAAAAAAGGCAATTTTTGGACTAAAAATTTCAACAAAGTGCCACTTCTTCAAAAAAATTTTTTTTTTTTATTCTAGTACCGGCTATAGGTATATTTATACTGATTAAAAATCCATCAAATTTTTTTGTTCAGACCCATAGAAGAGCTGAATTGCTCTACGCCGCCCGGGTTCCTTTTTTTAAAGGAGCTGGCTTCAACGCCATTTTTTAAATACTAAAAATAATTTTTTTTCTTAGTTATAAGCATTTTTGTATATATTAATAGCAATAAAATAATCCCTCGAAATTTCAAAAGGTTTGATATTTATTAACATATAAAAAAAATTTTTTTTTAAATCATGAAATTTTCAGCCTCTAGACCACCGGGTCCCCTTAAGATTACGATTAAAATTGTAAAATTTATTAACAAATGAAATTACAACCAGAGGATTATTTTTTAGTATTTACTTAAACATTTTACATCCATTTAAATTTGTTGTAAAAATTTGTAATTATTAATTAATTCAATATTTTCAAAAAATAAACAATTAAATATTTATTACCAAAAAAAGGAAGAAAGAAAAAAATCAAAATCGAGTGCGGATTTGAACACGCAACTCTGAGCGGATACGAAACGAAGCGGGGTGGGAGCAATATTTCTCCTCCGCTCGTCTGCTGCGCTCGGTTTCTCTCGGCTTCCTTCGGTTTCCCGACACACCGATAGACATCGTGGCGTGTGTGCGTTACGCGCACGGTGCTCTGGAAAGTGTAGAAATATCCCACGATCCGGCCGCACTGGTCAGACATCATGTTGAAGGTTTTACGCGATACGTTGTAAGATGTTTTGATATTTCTTATTGATGAAGTCTCTATGATATCCAATTTAACCTAAATATACATCTAACTACTATCTTTAGTTCGGGAATATCCAGCTTTTATTGACTTATCATCATCAAAAATTGATAATAAACTGTCGTCACCTTCCACCAATGACTATAATTGAAAATTCCCCATCGATTACTAAAACAAAGTTTATAAAAAGCCTGAGCGTCATAGCCAAGAGCCTTAGTTTAACAGTTTAATTCAAACTTCTTGGTCCGCGTAAACGGCGTCGATAGCCCGTAATCTTATTGCTCAAATCATTCGACGTGACAATAAGTAGACGTCGTTGATACAGGTATCTGGCTGATTAAGTTCGTGTATAGGATACTTTTATCAATTACGGTTTTTCCAAATTTTGGCTAGTCGGTTTATATAACTTACGGTCCGCGAATATTCGAACGTCGAACTTTTATGCACTCTTATTGCAGGATTCTACCCCAGGCGTTGAAAGGTCAATAAGAGGATCTTTAATATTTTCTATTTAAACCTTATTGTAAGAATCTGCTTCGGCGTTGAATAATCAATAAGCCATTCTTAAATTGACATCTTTTTGCAGTCAATTATTGCAGGAATCTGCTTAGGCGTTGAAAAAGCAATAATCGACCTCTTTATCGCGATAGGCGCGCCACGTGGGCGACGACCAACAGGTGGAGGGTACAGTAATTAAATTAGAAATATACGGGCAATTTTTGTGAGCGGACGCTGTCCTCTAAGTAGCATTGTGCATGATTGCGTCTTATTATCTAGTCTTTGCTAAATATTAAAGTTGTTGCTAATAAAAGCCATTTAGTTGTTGTTCAACGGGTGATTGTTGGATCGTTTGAATTTGATCATCGGGATATTATTTTTTTTGAGTAAGTACTCTTGTATTTCTTTTGCGGCGTATATTTCCACATGATAACCTCCCCCGGTAGTTGTTGGTCACCGCGGCGAGTGAAATTAAGCAATTAATAATAATAATTAATAGCAATTAATAATTGACTGCTGAATGAGACATGGTATTTATTATAAATAATTATTGTTAATTATCGTTGGATAATTCCTTTTTTTTATATTGTTAAAAATATCCAGATATATATATATATATATATATATATATATATATATATATATATAAAACATATACAACGTAAGTAAACGTTGCTGGTAGACATATATATATATATATATATATATATATATATATCTATAGCGCGCATACAGTACTTGAGCAAATTCCTCAAGTCCTGACGTCACCACTTGGGTGAAAAATTCCCCAAAGTATTAAAATTATTTTTCTGTTTTCACTCAAAGTGTTTGAATATTAAGCATTATTATTTATATTTATTATTATTTAAGATAATTAAGTGACTTTACTTTGTTTCATTTTGATTTATTACCCCAGCGGTCAAAATTATTATTGCAATTTTGATTGTAAAATTATACATTATTTGAACAGCGACGAATTTATTATTTTAAGGGTGAGTGAGGACAAATTCCGTATCTTTCTCTCTCTCACAGGTGCCGAAAGATAAAATAAGAAATAAAAATATTGTTATTCTTTATCCATTTGGGAAAAATTTCAACTGGAATAATTAATTCTTTATTTAATATTAAGATTAATAGTATTAATTAAATTAAATTATATTAGTTTTTATTAAATTGAGTATAAGTAATCTTTCTAGTTATATTATTATTCCTCGAGTTAAGTATGAATACTGTGTTTTGATGCTGAGATAATTATCTGATAAATTTATCTCCAGTGGTAACTTATAACTGTTTAAATTGTGTTTTGGTAATGACTAGGTGTTATTATAGGTATTAATTTAAACAAAACTAAATATTGTGTAAAATCCTTATTTTACTATTGTTTGAAAAAATTAAACATTCGGAAACCAACAGCTGTCGGGGAAAATTTAGTATTTATTTTCCTTTGGATCTTTTCCTACTATTTCATTTTATTTTTCCTGCTCTTATTTATTACTTGTATGTAATTATTTATCATATATTTACTATTTTTTAATTATTTATTTAATTTCGATTGTGTCACTCGAGTGTTTATCCGCTTCGCCACAAGCCACTTGCTCGGATTTTCCCTCGTAAATTTCCCCTGAATTAATTTTGTCCGTTTTATGTAAACGGTCTGGCGCCTGCGTGCACTAACCCAGCCTGAGGAGTTGGTTCAGACACAACATTTATTTATTTATAATTTAACAATTATCCAAATCTATTATTTTATGTTAATTTGATCTCGGTATTTATCATCATTTAGTATCATTTATTATTGTTCATTGTTATTTGTTTATTACGCGTGGGCGACCGCATACGCTATATTGTGCTGTTCCGCATCTCCGTCGCAGAATTTCAGCTACATATACGTTATAAATCTTGTCTAACAATTGAGGAAGTGGATGATCAGCCATAACTTGTACAAAGTGTTCTTTGGATTACGAAAATATTCGGTCATTCTATAATTCATTCCTGGAGGATATTCATTGGGTAGAAAATAAGCAGGTTCTTTTAAATATTTATTAGCCATAGTATTAGGACCAATTATGCCACCATGAGCTGATAAATAATTGATATAACATGACTTAGTGAAATAAGTGTTGAACATTTGATCGGGAAAAGAGACTATAGCTTTCCATTTGTTATCACGAGTAAAACTAGGAGATATTCTCCATTGATTTTGCTGTTCGCAAGCCAAAGTCGCCACACATTTCCGAAAGCCTCTATTACCACGAGCCAATATAATTTCACCCCGATGTTTTTCAATAGTGTCAGTGACTGACCAAAATTGTACAAACAGGTTACCCAGCGGCTTAATATATTTATTTTCTAGGATTTCACATTCTGTCATTGTGCTCGCTTCACTAACGTACTCCTTTTGCATAAACATTATCACAAATTCGAATGAATATTCTCTTAAAAATTTTATCACTTGGTTCACTATATCACCGAACATCATTCCCAAATATACGAGATCATGATGCGTTGCAAAAACATTCTCAATGCTACGTACTCGAAAGTCAAATACTCGTACACCTGCTTTTGATTGTTCAGTTATGTTCAATTGTTGTGTTTAAGCCGCCAGTATGGAAGTTTTATATGTGGCAGAATTATGAGTACCAATCAATGCAACCGTTTATATTTCTCGTGTCCCTGTCAAGTCCGTAAGAAAGTAACTATGATCTCGGTAAGTCGTAGACCATGCTGCAGGTAAAGACACTAATGTCATCATCATCAATGATACATATACAAATATTGTTTTCATTATATAAAAGTATACACCATTATTCTTTAATGATAGTCTACGATATCCTATCGTCACGAATTGATTTCGAGAACATATTTAAAATCTAGGTATAATGTACAATTTACAATAACATCGAGATCATAACCAAACCGTACTTTTAGTCTCAGACTTCCGTTATTAACTAAATTTTAATTTAAAGCTTGAGTCCTCAGCAGATCAGGTTTAAGTCAAAAGCATGAATATCGTATCTACTAAGAACAATTAAGCGTAAAATGCTAGAATCCTTATTTCCAAAGTGAATACATTTCTATATCTATGTAATTATTCCTTCTAAATTCTGGTTGTATCGGTTGATCCAAAACTTGTTTTCCATCAATGTATATTAGGGTGGTTCGTTTTAAACGAACATTTTTTTTTTCGCTCCCACAGCAAAATATCATTGTACACATAAAAAAAAATACCCTGAAAGTTTCAGCCATTAATCTTACGTCTAAGTACTTTTATTTTGATTTTGAAGTGTTCCCATTTAAAATACATAGGAATATTAAGTTTTTTTTTTAATTCCCTATAACTTGGCGGCATTTCATGGCACTATAGTGTCCATAGGGGTGATTTGAAGATAATTAGCTGCATTTTAAATGTGCTCACGACAAATTTATTAAAACTCGTATATTTCAGTTTTTATGCGAGATAGAAGTCATATTTTTGAAAAAATACTATATTTTTTGCACGTAAAGTCTAAACGGTTAGAGTTACGAAAAAAAAAGTAAATGAAAATTTGGTAGGAAATTAAATTCTCTACAAAAAAAGTGCCATTCATGAAATCCATAAAATCCATACGTTGAAAGATATAAAACATTTAAGAATTTATTTTATTAAATGTTGAGAGAATAATAAATATTATGTGGTTTAAACTAAAAAATTTTACATTTTTCTATTATTTTCTCATTTGTTTACGATTTATTTCTGACTGTAGAATAAAATATGCTTATACATGTAAGCAGCCGCAATCTTCATAGCCCAAGCTCGTGGTTGCGGGCACTTGGGATTCAGGGCTCTGACGTCAGTGTGACGTCACTCACACCCCCATAGGTAGACTAGCCCCCACTAACTACAGGCAGTGGGACTAGAGGACAACGAGGGGACATACAGTTCCGGCGCAACCCCCGATACCCTCTTCACGTAGTGACCCATCTTGTACACCCCCTCACTCGCATCATAATTATGTTATTGTATCATCCGTTGTATATATCTCCTCTGCCACTTTGCGCAGTATATTGTAAGAGAATATTAAACAAATAAAGTATCTAGTTAAGTGAACTATATATATATATTTCGCGTTTACATATCAGAAGTGAGATAAGCAATCCGTGCGCGAGTTATTAGTGGTGTAGTGAGGTCACTATAGTGCAAGTGAAAATGGTGAAACCAGTGTGTGGCGAAAATTCAAGGGGAAGTCCTCCGCACTACACTCCACAGCCGGAGGGAGGTAATGCGTCCAGGAGACAGAGAAGCGCATCGCAGCACTCACCGACGGCGAGAGATAGGCAACGTAGCTTGTCTCGGGGGACGACGCCGTCTCGGTCGGTAGACAGAGACTATGGGGATCGCAGCTATTTTCGTGACCCGTATAGATACGACAGCGAGGACAGAAGAGCTGAACACGGTGGTCGCAGAACGTCGTCACGGAGCACATCAGTCTCCGATTTGCAAGAGGCCATTATTAGAATCGCGGAGGCCAGGAAAGTGCCAGCCGAGCGACCGAGGTCGCACAGCGTTTCCGACGGACGACACATCCCCATCTTCAACCTAGAAAGTGGGAACCAAACCATCCAAGTGTGGATCCAGAAGGTCGAGGAACTTCAGAAGATCAACGGATGGGACGACGTCGTCACCGCCAACCTGGCGATGGATAAGTTAAAAGGCACGGCGTACCAGTGGTACGAAAGACTAGAGTCCGTCGCCTTTTCATGGAAGGAATGGAAGAGGAAACTCACTGAGGCATTTACGGTGCATCGGAGGATGCCAGATAGGATGCGAGCGATGCTGGAGCGGAAGAAGAGATCAGACGAGTCGATGATGCAATAGTTCTTCGCCAAATCATCCCTCGTCGCGGCGTGCGGCCTCCAAGGATTGGACGCAGCCGACTGCATCGCTGACGGGATCACTGATCACTCCCTGAGCCTCACGATCGCGAGGAATCGCTTCCCAACACCGGAAGAACTCCGAGTATTCCTAAGTACCGTCGAGGAGACGGTGAAACCGACTGATCGACATCAGGTACGAGAAACTTCGAGGCACACCCGGCACCACCGGAACCTTCCCAAGCCTCGCCAGCCTCACCCTGATACCATCAAAAGTAGTCAGGGGATCAAGAAATTTGCAGAGGAAAAAAGGACTGCAGATAAATCAGCAGCTCAAGTTAAATGCTTCCATTGTGGCGAGTTGGGCCACGTAGCGAGCCGGTGCGTAAAAGCTAAGAAGGAAGGCGATGGAGAGAAGAAGATCTTACCCATCGGATCTGAGCCACGAGCCGGTAACTTGAGGTTTATAGATATTACCGTCAACGGAAAAGTCCTGAAAGCGTATGTTGACGCTGGGAGCCAGCGTGTCACTCTGAGAAAGGGAGATACGGATAGCTTGCAGTTATAGATTAAACCGACGGACGAAGTACTACGAGGCTTCGGTGGAGGCATTGTTCATCCGTACGGGATCGCCAAGGCGAAACTACAAGTAGACCTCGCCGAAGGAGAGGTCAACGTGCACATTGTACCAGACGATCTGCAGACTGTCCCGGTAATTGTGGGACAGCCATTCCTTGATTTACCAGGAGTCAGGACGGCATCAGGAGATGGTGAGCTGAGAGTATTTCACAAGGCGGCAGTTTCACTAACAGGGTTAGATACGCTGCCACCTCGCAAGATGTCATTATGGGCCACGGAGACGACAGTCATCCCGCCGCAGCAATCAGCAGACATCAAGGTAAAATTAAATGACGATTATATTGGTGATTTGTATATAGAGCTTAGTGTACGTGGGCAGGAAGGCCGGGAACATTGCGTTCCTCGGTGTACAATAGACACAAATTCGTCTATATTGCCGGTCGTGAATCTTTCCGATAGTCCACTCATAATAAATAAAGACAAAATTGTCGCCAGAGCTGAGCAGGCCCGAGAGGAGACAATAGACGAGCATAAAGTTCGAGAAATTTGTGCAATGACGAAAATAGAAAAAGATAGAATACCGAGGGATCAAGTCCAGGTAGAAGGTCGACTACCTGAGGTTGAAAGGGACGGTCTTTTTCAATTGCTAGACGAATATAGAGATTGCTTTGCGTTTAACATAAGTGAGTTAAGGCGAACGAATGCCACAGAAATAAAAATAGAATTGACGGGAGATGAAGTCGTGACTTACAGGCCGTATAGATTGTCATATGCAGAGCGGGAACAAGTACGAGAAATAGTCAATGAATTAAAGGAAAACGGTATTATTCGCGAATCCAATTCAACGTTCTCAAGTCCTATTTCGTTAGTCCGTAAAAAGAACAGCGAGGTGCGTATGTGTATTGACTATCGCGCGTTAAATGCAATTACGAAAAAAAATCACCAGCCACTACCGCTAATAGAAGATCAACTAAACGAACTGCAAGGGGGCTCGCGGTTCACAAAATTAGATATGTTCTCGGGGTACTACCAGGTACGAGTAGCGGAAGAGTCCATCTAGAAAACCGCGTTTGTAACACCAGATGGACAGTATGAGTTCCTTCGCATGCCGTTTGGGCTAGCAAATTCACCCTCAGTGTTTCAAAGACTTTTAAATCAAATAATATCACCTCTTAAGGGAAAAATTCATGTCCTTGCGTACATGGATGACATTCTTATACCATCAACAAATGTGCAAACCGGTCTTGAAGCATTGAGATGCGTGTTGGTACAAATACGGCATGCTGGGCTAACTTTAAAACTAAGTAAATGTACGTTCTTACAAACAACGGTCGACTACCTGTGGTACGAAATAAATGCTGAAGGGTCTTAGGCCGGGCGGTCATAAAATCGAAGCTGTCGCACAGATGCCAGTACCCGAAGATGTGCATGAAGTTCGAAGATTTATTGGTCTGGCCAGTTACTTTAGAAAATTCATACAGAATTTTGCTGTAATTGCCAGACCCTTAACTCTGCCCACAAAGAAAAGTGAAAGTTGGCGTTGAGGCGATGAACCGAGAGACGCGTTTGAAAAACTAAAGGAAAAACTTGTAAGCAGACCCGTGCTAGCATTATATAAACATGGAGCGGAAACCAAGTTACATACAGACGCTAGCAAGATCGAGGTAGGCGGAATATTATTTCAAAAACAGGATGATGGTATGTTGAGACTCGTCGCTTATTACAGTAGACAAACAACAAAGGAAGAACAACGGTATCATTCCTTCGAGCTCAAAACACTGGCGGTAGTGAGTAGCTTACAACGTTATCGCGTCTATCTATACGGGATGCGTTTTAAAATTATCAGCGACTGTAGCGCGTTGAGAGCAACTTTTGTCAACCGTGATTTTCTCCCTCGCGTCGCGAGATGGTAGCTTCAATTGCAAGAGTACGATTGTGTGATCAAATACCGAGCAGGTATAAAGATGTCCTACGTTGACGCGCTGAGCCGGAGTCCGGTCACATCGGAGAAAGATGCCGCGAGGATTGACGGCATCGGGTTATTATAGAAACGGGCCATTGGCTGCTGTATGCACATTTACAGGATCGACGGTTAAAATACGTGAGGGAGGTTCTGAATGCTGAACCTAAAGACGCTGAGGATAAGCAAGTCCACAGTGAGTTTAAACTTAAAGACAATCGAGTATTTCGGAAGGTAGACAAAGGGTTAAGATGGGTGGTACCGCAAGCGGCGAGGCGACAGATCGTAAAGTTATGCCACGATGATATTGGACATGTGGGACTTGACAAAACGTTAGAGAAATTGCGCGATGATTACTGGTTTCCGTCAATGAAATGTTATGTCAGGCGATACATTAGTTCATGTTTTAATTGCTTATACAATAAAGAACCGGCCGGAAAAAGGCCAGGTCACTTACATCCTATAGAAAAGGTCGCCGAAGCCATGCATACCGTACATATTGGCCATTTAGGACCCTTCGTTCCGAGTACTTGTAAAAATACTCAAATACTTGCAATGGTCACTTCATTTACAAAATACGTATTCGCACGTGCGGTGAAGAACACACAGACTTCATCAGTTATAAAATTTTTGAATTACACCGCGGACACAGGAGTTGGTTATCCTCGACGCATAATTAGCGACCGCGGCACTGCGTTCACGAGCAAGGCATTCGAAGAGTTTTGTAAGGAGAAAAATATACAGCATGTTAAAACTGCTGTACAGACACCCAGGACTAACGGGCAGGTAGAAAGATATAATCGAACAATATTAGGTATGTTGTCTGCGAGCGTTGAGGAAGAACCTCAATGGGATCGTACATTACCCAGGGTAATCTGGGGATTAAATATCACCGTAAATAAGGCAACGGGAAAACTACCTTCGCAATTGTTATTCGGGTTTCGACCGCAACATTCGACTGAATCACAAGTGTTAAATAAGTTGGGTGAGAGTGATTGCACTTATGACCGTACGAAAGATATTGAGGAGGCACAACGGGTTATCGAGCAGACTCAGCAACAGCAGGTTGCTCGGTACAATCGGAAACGAGCTTCGTCTCGAGTGTTCAGTTGTGGTGACATAGTAATGACTAGACGCGTTGCAAGCTCAAATGACGGGCTGAGTAAAAAGCTACTGCCAAAGTACACTGGGCCATATCAAATCACCAAGATCCTCGACAAGGACCGTTATGTCGTTGAGGACGTCAAGGGAGCGGAGCGGACACAGAAACCCTATAGTGGGATATTTCCGGGCGAGAAACTGAAGATGTGTGGTACAGAGGTTAGCGACTCCAGCTCCAGTGACAGCTCAGAGGATTCTGATTCAGCACCTGCACTGCCGGGTACGATCCATATCTACATTAAGGCAGAGTGGGGCCTCTAGAGCTGCGAAAAGTCGTAAAGTATGACCTGCACCAGTTGGTAGTGGTTCTAGAGGCTGAATTATCGGGGGAACTGCGAAAAGTCACACTTGTGTGACCTGCACCGGTTGGTGGTGGTTCTGACGAGAGTAAAGAGGCACTCGAACTGCCAAATGTCGTAGGGTACGACCTGCACCGGTTGGTGGTGGTTCGAGGTACGAGGCTCGAGGCTGACAGAACTGCGAAGGGTCGTGGATACGATCACACCAGTTGGTGGTGGTTCTGAGGGCGGACAGTCATCTTGAGTTGCGAAACGTCGTGAGATACGACCTGCACCGGTTGGTGGTGGTTCGGGTGACTGTAGTTTTGATGATCTGGCAACATGATAACGTTGTCAAGGTCGCCAAGACTGGCGCATGGTGCTACTCGGAAAACGTCGAGTAGCCACGCATGATTTAAGCATGTCGCATGGAATTAAGGCGGTTGGACTGCACCCGCAGCTGTCTATTTCCATGTTGTGTGCTACTAGGAACACCAATTACTAATATTAATTTCTTCTATTATAGAAAAACGTCGAGTGACTCGGAGTATGGCCTCCACGTGCTCTCCTCCGGATGCTGACGTCCCGAGGACGTGAAGAATGTCAGGAAGGCCGACTGTAAGCAGCCGCGATCCTTATAGCCCAAGCTCGTGGTTGCGGGTACTTGGGACTCAGGGCTCTGACGTCAGTGTGACGTCACTCACACCCCCATAGGTAGATTACCCCCCACTAACTACAGGCAGTGGGACTAGAGGACAACGAGGGGACATACAGTTCCGGCGCAACCCCCGATACCCTCTTCACGTAGTGACCCATCTTGTACACCCCCTCACTCGCATCATAATTACATTATTGTATCATCCGTTGTATTTATCTCCTCTGCCACTTTGCGCAGTATATTGTAGGAGAATATTAAACAAATAAAGTATTTAGTTAAGTGAACTATATATATATATATATTTCGCGTTTACATACATTAATTAGTTAAGAGCTCTGAGACATATAATTTTTTTTTCTACATGATGAATATTTTTTGCGGTGGTCTTAGACTACTTGTAAAATTAGTTGCTTTTGTTCTTCATCTTGTGTGAGACATTGATTGTATTTTTCGATCAATGCCACCCCTCGTTCCGCTCTATCATTCACAACTGTTAGCTGCTTAAATGTTTCCTAGGCATTTTTTATAATCGTCATTAGATTCCCATAAGTCAGGATCGATTTCAAGAAAACAAGTGGACAACTCAAACTGTTTAAAAATGAAAAGAGATTTCTGACTAACAAAATCACTTATCTCTTTCGTAGCCAATGAATCAAATTTATTTTTGTTTAGAATGAGACGTTTTTCCTTAATAGCATGTGTTTCTTTATTTTTAATCAAATTTGCCATTTTATACTTTTTGTTCATGTGATACGGCTGGATCAAACAGTGCTAAACAAGCAAGTTGTTTGTTCAGGTACCAAAGATGACCGGATAATTTTGTTAGAGCAGCTTCAGCAATTTTCGAATGCATGTTCTTGTAAATCAACAAATTCTGAAATAATTTCCAATCACCATTCTGAGCTTCTGTCGCATCGATAGCAGTAAACCAGCTTTCAAGGTAAAATAAAACCAAAAAACACATATTTCTCGGAGAGCGTCAACATCTGATTTTTTTATTGAAAATTGTTTCCTAAACAAATAAATTTTCAAACAATACAATGCTTTGGATAACCACCTCGTGTGGTGCATTCCGGTAACTTATTTTCAATTGGTGCAGATTTATAACTCCTATTGTTTTCACGACATTCTGTTAGATACTTAGGCAAATGATCTGGCAAAATTTCAGTTTCATTGCTTTTAGCAATATCGAACAATGGATCCAATTTTTTACTGAAACTTTTGATTATTTTTGTTGAGTCGGTAATTTTTTTGTTGCGATTAATTTTTAATTCTTTATATAAGTTATAAAATTTTTCGAATTTTTTTATGTGATGTTGTATACGACCGATCGGAATACAAAATTTGTTCCATATACCGTGCACATCACTAATTACTTCAGTTGAGCTTTGTCGAATTGTAAAATTCAAATAACGATGCTTGTACATAAAAACATTTATAATATCACAATAAGTCGGTAATTTATTTTCATTTAGTTTAGTGGACTCGAATCCAATTAAATAATTGTATACTTTATTAATACTAATTTTTTCCGTCATAATTTAAGTATTTTTTTAACTGTATGAATGAATTACTTTAATATATTACGTAAACAAATAATGTTGATTTTTTAATTATTTATCTAGAGAAAATAGTTATCTGTACGCACAACAATTAACAGCAAAAAGTAACCTCAAAAACTGAATGATATAATTAAAGATATAGTCAATATAGTAAAGACCTTCAAGAAGAAATTTAATTTATTGAAAGCTCAAGTGCATAGCGATTAATCAAAAGCGCCTCTATTGTGAATAATTATTAAAAAAGTTCAAGGTCAAACAGCGGTGCGCTTACAGTGCCTCCTTTCTGCAATATTTCGATTTAGAATTTCATATCTTCTTAGACGAAAAAGGAGTTTACTTGCCAATCTCTGTACTAGCTATTATATAGTACAGATTTTTCATTGCGAAAAATAAAGAAGGAAAGTGCACAACAAAACAATCACGCAAATTATTATCTTGCTGTATATAAACATGAGAAAATAATAAAAAATGCATAATTTTTTAGTTTAAACTACATAAAATTTATTATTCTCTCAACATTTAATAAAATAAATTTTTAAATGTTTTATATCTTTTAACTTATGGATTTTATGGATTTCATGAATGGGACCTTTTTTGTAGAGAACTTAATTTCCTACAAAATTCGCATTTGTTTTTTTTTAGTAACTCTAACCGTTTAGCCTTTACGTGCTAAAAATATAGTATTTTTTTAAAATTATGACTTCTATCTCGCATAAAAACTGAAATATACGAGTTATAATAAAATTATCGTGGGCACATTTAAAGTGCAGCTAATTATCTACAAATCACCCCTATGGGCATTATAGTGCCATGAAATGCCGCCAAGTTATAGGGAATTAAAACAAAAAAACCTAATATTCCTATTTATTTTAAATGTGAAAACTTCTAAATCAAAATAAAAGTACTTAGACGTAAGATTAAGGGCTGAAAATTTCAGGGAATTTTTTTTTATGTGTACAATGATATTTTGCTGTGGGAGCGAAAAAAAAAATGTTCGTCCAAAACGAAACACCCTAATGTATATGTAAAGATAGTTTCAGGAACAGTGATTGTGAAGAATGACTATTGAGTAATGATCTTTTCAAATGTTATAACGGGTAAAACTTAGAAGTGGGTCATTTTTTCTATGAAGATTGGAATTTGTCTTAAAGAAAAGAGATAGGGTTGTCAAATATGATTTTTTGAGATAATGATAGATAGTCAGGATGAAATACAATAAATAGTATTACTTTATGAGATATCTAATGAAAAATAAAATAGTGGGGCGTAGGCTTAATTACCTTGAGGGATCTGTACAGGACCACTCAGTCTTCTTCCACCTATTAAAAATAGTGGAAGTTAAATTACTTAAAAAGTTTTCTTTAATCTGTGTGTGTGTAAGTGAGAATGTTTATTTATTTAAAATGTCTCAAAGTCGAATTAGTAACAAGAGTGAGTTGTGGGTGAATTTCGAAAATAAATTTGTTGAAGAAGAATTGGAGTACAGCGTAAAATTTGTTGAAGAATAAGAACGTCTACAAGACATTAGAGATGCGAAAAAGCTGATGAGCGATAGTGGTGATCGCTTGATTTTGTTAGCAGCTGAACAATATGAAGCATTCAATCAATTATCCGAAAATATGAAAAAGGCTAAACAAACAGCACGAGATGCATTTAGCGAATCTAACAGTGCAACGGCTGTACTCCAATTTGCAGGTGTTTATAATTTATTTTGATATTTAGAACTTTCTTTTGTGTTAAATAAAAATTATATTTTATATATATTTTCAGAAGAATTGATGGTGGAAATTATTAACAAAGAAAAAAAATACCTTTGAATAAAGAACAAAAAGAGCTCTTCAGTCAAGAAGAAGATATGTTTGCGATTTTGGAACCAGACAGGGAGGAAGAAAATATCATTGAGAATATCAGTCATAGTGTTCAAGATGGAGATAATTGGAAATTAACATTAAAAACAATATGTGCAAATATTGTTGATACAATCAATTATGAACTTGGTGAACATATCACAATGGATATGGTGACATTTCTAAATAAATATCAGCATGATGTTAATTAAAATTTATTTTTTATTCATCTTTGTAGTAAAATTTTTATTCAATCATTTTGTATTTTTATAGGACAAGGAGGTCTCACTGGTTTCATTGAAGAAAAAAAAAATTGCCAGTGTATTCGAACTTTTAAAGTGCCTGTATTTTTTTTTGAAAATGAAAAAGAAGACGTCAATGACACTTTAGAGTTCGATGAGATGCTCTTTTAACAACAAGAGCAAAAGGACATTAGTCAAATTTTAGACCTCAACGAGAACCTCTTTTAACAACAACCACAAGAACCACAACGACAACATAGCGAGTCTTCTAATAGAAAAAGGAAAAATATTAGAATTGTAGAAAATAAAAATTAAAATACAAAGTTAACATAATCAGTAAATTAAATATTGTAGCCGATGAATAATAATAACAATGATAATAATAACAATGAAAATAATAACAATGATAATAATAATAATAATAATAATAATAATAATAATAATAATAATAATAATAATAATAATAATAATAATAATAATAATAATAATAATAATAATAATAATAATAATAATAAAATTTGTAATTTTCATAAATATTGTAGTCTGTCAATAAAAAATTATTCCTTCGAAAATATTTTTCATTAGTTATTCGTAAGAACCTATTTATTGACCAATTAAAGACATGCTTTAGGATTTAAAAAAAAATGTAAAAGAAGAATAAATAAGTTTGGCAACGCCGCAACAGTAAACTTCAAGTTATACATTATTTATTTAATTTAAAAAGTTCGAATTCTCACAGAAGAGAAACAAAACAGGCAATTACAACCTAGAATATATTCGTATATTATTTTTATCCTTTCTCTTTTTATAGAAAAAATTGTTAATGGAAAATAATACTTTTATTGAAAATGAAGCTTTTGGAGATTCAAAGAAAAAAAAATTACGGATTTTAAATTATATGATAAGCAACCCAGATCAAAAAAAGAAATTTAAAAACCAATTGAATTGTCTTACCAGAATAAAAGCAATTTTAAATAGTCAAAGATATAGATATACACATTATTTTAAAATCTTTTATTTCGCTTGCTCTGTTTCGTTCAAGACTTCGCTAAGCGCTCATTGTATGTCATACTAAACATTAGGGTGTGTCATTTCGGTGCAACATTTTTTTTTTCTTTAAAAAAAAAGGTCTACAAAAAAGGTCTCTTGTCATGTTTCCATAAACCCATCTATTCAAAAGTTATTGGAACTCGAAGTAAAGTTGGAGATCTTTTTACTTTTCCGGTGTAACTATCAGACTTATCACAAAATGTTAGAGGATCTTTTTTTTTTGACAATTTTATTTTCTACAAATTATTCTTCGTAAAATTTTTTCAAATTCAGCATTGTTTTCTATTTATTTTTATTTGAATTTCAAGCTCTTAAAAAAGTGGTTCTAATCGATTTCAAGAGCTCGGCATTAAAATGGAAATAACTAAAAAACAATGTAGAATATGAGAAAACTATACTGATAGTAATTTGTAGAGAATAAAATGGTCAACAAAAAAGATTTAACAACATTTTGTGATAAGTCTTATAGTTTTGCCGGAAAAGTAAAAAGATCTCCAACTTTACATCGAGCTCTAATAACTTTTGAACATATGGATTTATTAAAAAATGATAAGAGACCTTTTTTGTAGAGCGTTCAATTTCCTACGAAAATATGTATTAGTCTATTTGATCTATTTATTATTTAATGAGTTAACAATACTTGAGTCTAAAAAAAAACAAATTCCCGTGTTATTCAAACGGGAAAATCGAATTTTTCATTGAGCTATGTCTATAATCAACATAAAAAATTTTTTTATTGTGCGAAATTTTTTTTTTTTGTGTTGAACTATGATTTTTTCCACATGTATTTAAAAAAAATTTTGCTCTGAAATGACGCACCCTACTAAACATATTTGTAAATACCTCGCGGATTGTCTTGTTAAACATCTTCCCAGTGATTTTCCTGGGCGATTAACTGACTATCTCGCTAATGGTCTTGCCGGTAATCTTGCTGGTGATTTTTCTGGTAGTCTTGCTAATGATCTTGGTGTTCTTTTGTGATCTTTTTCCTGTTCTTTCTGGTGATCTTTCTAATGGTCTTGCTAGCGATCTCGCTGATAGTCTTGCTGATTAATTTTTGCAGCATTGTGCTGTTTATCCTGCTGGAAATCTCGCTGGACGACTGGCTTATTGGCTCGGAGAACATCTCGCTAAGCATTTGTTGGACATGCTTGCAAGTTTGTCAACCTAAAAATAAAATTGCAAAAGAAGCAAGCAAACCTTTGCCTGACTTAGCCAGTATACTGCTTTGTACCAACAGAGGTACAGCAAGAGGCATTTCTTGCTTATAATCAACTATTTTCTCGTATTGTACAGATCCGATATTTGAGCTGAAAACTTCGGACGAGAATTTTATTGGAAAAAGATTAATTATGTCATGAGGAGCGGGACTGCATCGAACAAACAACCCCTTAAAAGCTATAAAATTGTAATACACTGGTATAAGTGTAGAATGGTCAGTAAATATAAAAGTATTTAGTGTAAATTAAAAAATTATGTAAATATGAAGATGAAGGACCACTGCAGCAGGTAAAAGAGAGAGAGAGAGAGAGATCAAGACAAAGACTAAGAGGTCCAAAAACTGACTAGGTAGTGGTGTGTTAGCATGTGTGTAAGTGAGACTAGGGGCATTGTGTCCAGGAGTCGAAATGAGGGGTGAATGAGGGACAGTTGAGAGTAGACTTTCAGAGTTCTAACACTGGTTCTGTGATCTCGTTTTAGGTTAAATAGCAATACACCATTCCCGATACTACATAAGCCGAAATGAAGTTACCTAGAGAGGAAAGTACCACGGGCCCAGACTTGGCCCAACTTTGTAGAACCTTGGGCCAGGCTTGTAAGCCAGTCTTGGCCCAGTTCTGATAAAAGTCTGGAATGATAATCTCGGGCCAAGCTTGGTTGCCAGACCTGGCCTATACATCGAGGAAACGAATAAATTTGATTTAAAAAAATTTTTATTGTTATTAGCCTCGTAGAGTTCATGATCATTAACGTTTAAATTATCTAAAGGACGTAAATGATGTGAAAAAAACTCAGTGAAAATTCTGCTGTGCTCTGGGCGCGAACTGCCGTCCTTCTTATTGCTGGGTCCGAACGGTAGCTACTGGACAAACCTACTAATGTTGAACTGATACATTTATATGATCTACTTTTTAAACGCCCAAGGCTAGGTTACCCAGTCTTGGCCCAAGCCCGGGTAATCATTGTAACCGTCAGGACTGAATACTCAGTCTTGAGCTAAGCATGGGCCAATATAGGTATGCTAAAGCTAGGTTCCCCAGTGCTGAGCCAAGTAGGGGCTCGTCGTCCAACTCTGGCAGCTCCTGCATGGGTATTTAGAGAAGAAACACTTATTATTAAAAAAAATTTTAGTTAAGTTAAAACGAAAAAACCGTTATTTATTGAAAATTTATAAATCAATGAATTAAATTTTGATGTAGCCACCATTTTGCACGACACAAGTTTGGAGTCGTCGCAAGGGGCTTCGATGACAATTATGAATCATCTCTGGAGTAACCGTAAGGAGAGCTTCTTGAAACCGTTGCTGAAGTTTCATCTCACTATCAATAACATGGCGATAAATGTTGGACTTCAAGTACCCCCATAAAAAAAGTCCAGTGGATTTAAATCAGGGGATCGTGGTGGCCAGTCCAAAACTCTTTCTCGACCAATATACCGATAAGGGAAATGGGCCCAAAGCAAGGCTTGTGCTGCTCCAGATGTATGAGCAGGTGCGCCATCTTGCTGGAACCACATCTCATTTAATTGCTGCTGAGTAATCCCAGATTGCACACAAAATGGACGTAAGCAACAGTCTAAAAAGTCCGTGTACATATTCTGATCCAGGTTACCATGAAATTGAAAAGGTCCAACCTGTTCATTTAAATTAAAAAGCAAAAAATTAGAAACGAAAGATTATTTTGAATGAACGCCTATCAAATTAATACATCAACTTAAAACGGACATACCAAACATGGAGTTCCAATATACAGCCCTGCCCACATATTTATTGAAAATCGACGTTGATAACCTTGTTCAATTACCTAATGAGGATTCTTTCGAGCGTACCAATGGAAATTTTTGGGTTCCAGCAACCTCCACGCTGGAAAGTACACTCATCAGTCTACAGAATTTCGTGCAGAATTTGTGGATCCTCAGCGTGCATGGCAAGAAGCTGTCAGTGAAATTCCAAGTGAACAGGGTAATCCTCTGGTAAAAGTGCATTCACCTTAGTGTAATGGTATGCATGGAGTTCTTCAGATTTTATCGTACGCTGAACTGTACCAAACGATAAGCCACTGTGTGCCATTACACCTCGAATACCAATCTCAGGATTCGCTTCAACGAGATCGATGATTCGATCCTCATTTCGAGGATTTCGTACTCTCCTTGGCGCACCAGCTAGACGGTGGTTAGGTAAGGCGCTGCCTGTTTCGCAGAGGCGCGCAAAAGCCCCGAGAATTACATGAGCGCTTGGATGGCGAGCATTCGGATAGCGCCCACGGTACTGACGGACAGCTTCATTGGCGTTACAATTAGCCCGGCCGTAAAGCAGAATCATGTTGGCATATTCTTGCGGCGTGTAATCTGCCATGATTTTCACGAATAAAAAAAAGTCACTAAAGTACAGAGATATACAACTGACTAAACGACAACGACGGGACAAATACGAACGGACAACTTTTATTAAACAAAGAAATTAATTAAAATTATATAAACTTTGTCAATGAAAATGGATTTGACAGATCTGTAAACAGCTGCTGACGTGAAAAATTGAAAAAAAAAAAAATAAATAAATAAACAAAACAAAACAACAGAAGTTCTGGTGCTCTGCTATCATATGAATGTCCAGTAAAGTTACAAGTAATTTGAGCCTATCGATAGCAATGAAAATAGAGTAAAGAATGTCGATGTACATTAAAGAAAAAATCAGCGAGACTACAAACCAAATTTTAAACAGGAAGTCCAAAAAAATATATACAGAATAATTGTTATCCGTCAATAAAAGCTCTATTACAGCTAGAAATCTCAATTCAGGGCAGTGAAATACACGAGATACTTGTTCACCGGGAATTTTCTTATGAAAAATGTTGTTCCTTGAGGTCCTTTTTTTTTTTTTTTACAGAGATACAGCGTGCAGAAAAAGTTGTAAGGGAACAAGTACAGAATTTTTTAAGTCTACCATAAAAACCACTATTACTACTGGTAATCTCAATTGAGGGTACAAAAATACTTGAGATACTTGTTCGTCGATGAATTTCCTACGGAAAAAGTTGGTCCTTGAGGTTCTTATTTCTATTTTCACGGAAATTTAGCGCTTAGAAGAAAGTCTCCGGAAACAAGTACTCGCAGAGAATTTTATAGTATTGTTTACAACAAAAATTTATAGAAAAATTACTATATCATAGTAACATGAAGACAATATGGAATTATTGAAGAAATTACCGATAACGTAGAAATTTTTAAAATGCATCGAACAAAATTTACAAGGTGCATTGTAATTTTGATAAAGCAAAAGATTAAATTTTATGGAAGAAATTTAAATTTCTTAATCTGTTGCTTTGTCAAAATTACAATGCGCCTTGTAAATTCTGTTCGATGTATTTTAAAAAAGGATTTCTGTACAGTACTAGCTTCGAAGGGAGCTTCTAAGTATTTTTGTTTAAATGAAGTGGAAAAATCTTACATGTAAGCGTACTGAGGATCGCGTTTTAACTTGCTAGTGATTGCACGGAATATGGCACTGACAGTCTCACTGAATATCTTCCTCGATATCGTACTAATAATTAGGTAGCTACTGACACTGAAGATCACGTGGAAAGTCTTCTTGAACATCTTGCTGGATATCGCACTGGGATCTCTAAAACCATCTTGCAGGATATCACGCGGACGGTCTCGTTGGTGATCTTGCATATGGTCACGAATAAGAAAGTGATAAAAATCTTGAATATGTTGGTTACAACTGTGAATTTTGTTGCCAAAATGAACTGCAACCGAATTCTTTCTCACTCATAGGCTTAGGAGCAATCATTCATCTTATTTTAAAGGAAATAATTAACTGAACACCATTAAATAAATATGTTTTCTCGCCTCCGGGCGGAAAGCGTCCACTTTCGTCCCGCTGTGCAAAATGAAGTTGCCACTTTCCACCTGCGTCGACGAGAAAAATAGTATACACTTCTCGGAAAGTAAATAAGAAACCCTCAGATCACATGTAATTGTTGGCCGAGGCTTCACCTCAGCCAACAATTACATGTGATCTGAGACATTTCTTACTTTACTTCCCTAGATGTGGAATATACTATTTTGACCGAGGTCGGGACTAAAACAAGTTATGCACACATTCTGGTAGAAACTATCAATTTTGTTGCTCATCGAAGATATATTAGCAACTGAATTTTTCTTACTCAATGGCCTAGAGGCAATTGATGATCCTATTTTATAGGAATAAAATAGCTGAACAAAATTGAATAAAGATGTTTTCTTTCAAAATCTGGCATCCTAGAGGATACGAAAAATTAATCAAACTTTTATCTGCTTTGGTACAACTCCTACGCATTCCACGAAGACTGAAAAGATAAAGAAAATTTTTGGATTGAATTTTTCGATAAGTTCTAGTCATTCATAATGTGTAAGGGTTTTTCCGGAGTAGATAAGGACCTGACGATTTTTGGATTACTGTAAGATAATATGACATGTGTCCTTGTACAATACTGGTTTTGCGTAGACTATCGACAGATTTTCTTAGAAATTTATAAGAACGTTTTAGTCTTTAGAGTAGAAGAAAGATTTGCTCCGAAATAGTTAGAGGTTTGATGATCAACAAAATATTTACTAGAGATAAAACGGATGAGATACTAAGCAGAATTCCAGCGAGAATACCAGCAACGCCCTAAGCAAGCCCACCAGGAAGAATTCTAGCAAGACCATGAGCAAGACCACAAGCGAGATCATGAGCAAGACAATGAGCAAGATCATGAGCAAGAACATGAGCAAGATAACAATCAAGATTACCGACAAGACTATGAGCATGACCATGGGTGAGACTACCAGAAAGATTTCCAGCAAGATTTCAAGCAATACATTAATTTTGTAACCCATCAAATGAACTTCGATAACCGAATTTTTTTCTATTAAAGACATAGGAGATTAAAGAAATTATTGGTCTTATTTTATAGACAAATCTTTGCTGAACAAAATAGATTAGTGATGTTTTTAACCTGGGTCTGGCCCAGAACAAGGTCTGCTCGTATTTTGCAAGTTGAAGTAAAAAACAAGTTTTTCGACTTCGAAAGCTACAAATTATTTTCTACCTTCCGTAATACATAAACGGCAGGAAAATAACTTATATAACTTCAGAAATCATCTAACCTAGTTCTTTGATCATCGCGAAGAATGAAAAATAACAATAAAAAGTTTTTCAATAATTTTGAAAAAATACTTAGAGAGTGTCTCCAAATCTATTCTTGAAAAGGGATACTTGTAAGTATATTCTACGAGATACAAAAAATTATCAAACCCCTATCTGCTCCGAAACAACTCCTACGCATACCACAAAGACTGTAAAGTCATGGACTATTTTTAGCTACAATCTTTTAATTTCTAGTCATCGATCACGTTTAAGGGTTGTTTCGTAGAGGATAAGGGCTTTACGATTTTTTGAATACTGAAGGATTCACTTACAAGTATATCTCTCCAATACTAGCTTTAAGGAGAATTTATACGTATTTTTTTTTCAGAATTTTTTTTTAGATTGTTTCATTCTTTAGAGTAGGTCTAAAGATTGTTCCAAAGCAGTGAGGGCCTTCATGATTACGAGAGAAATCACTAGAGAGGCCACGAGCAAGCCAATGAACAGGACTACCAGCAAATTATCAGCAGGACCACGAGCAAGACCAAATGCGAGACCATAGGTAAGACCATCAGCTAGATTACCAGCACGACCGTGAGTAAAACTTCCACTAAAATTACCACCCATACCACGAGCGAGACTTCTAGCAAAATTACCAGCCTCGAGCGAGACCATTGGTAAGACCACTAAAACTAAAAACAAATGGATTTCCGAAAAAAATTAAGTTTATTTAGCCTTGAAAATGAGGCAAATTATAATTTATTTACAATTTCTTTTTAGGGTTTTTTAAATTCCATAAGAAGAGAGTGATACATCTCTTGAATTCTTTTCTGGATAACTGGTTTTCTCGAATCGTATTTTGCTCAGTGAATCCTGTAACAAAATCATTAACTTATTAATTTGAAATTTAAAATTAAATATAATGAATGAGAATAATTTACTTTCAACAGTGTCTAACAGCTGATTCAGAACCAGATCTTGTTGACAGCTCTGAAGTGTCAGCTGTTTCAATCGTTGGGATCCTAGTATGCGAAGTATCAGCCAGCGAATCATTTCCTTCGGCTTATTTTCGAATCGCATGATATCTTGCAGATCGAGAGACCGTAAGTAAACATTAGTTCCTTCGATTAATTCAACCATCTCGGTTTTCTAAGCTGTCGTTTCACAGAAGTAATGACATCAGTATTAGCAGCACTTGCATTAACAGCACCAGCGACAGCTCCACCAGCGGCAACAGCAGCAGCTGCACCCGGAGTTGCATCAGCACCAGCGCCAAACGTGGCACCAACAGCAGTATCAGCAACAGCACCAGTAGCAGCACCTGCAGCAGCGTCCATAGCAGTGCTAGCATCAGCAACAGCACTAGCGATAGCTCCACCATCATCAACACTAGCAGCAGCTGCTGCACCCGGAGTAGCATCAGCACTAGTTCCAGCAGAATCACCAACAGCACCCATTGTAGCACCATCATCAGTGACAGCTCCACCCTTGGCAACAGCAAGAGCACCAGGATTTGCATCAGCGCCAGCGCGAAACATGGTACCAACAGTAGCAACAGCACCGGCAGCAATACCCGTAGCAGCAACAGCACCAGCTCCGCCATCATCAATTCCAGCTACAGCAGCTGCATCCGGAGTAGCATCAGCACCAGCATCAGTAACAGCACCAGCACCTGGAGTTGTAACAGCATCAGCGCCGAACTTGACATCCACATCAACATCAGCAGCAGCACCTGTACCTATACCAGCATCAGCGACTCCAGCATCAATAGTACTATCAATGCCAGCACCAACAGTTGAACCAATACAATCATTAGCACAGATACTGGTAATATTTCCAGAAATTGCTATTATTTTGTCGACAACTTCTGCATCGGCTACAGCTCCAGGATCCACGACAGCAGCAGCGGCACCAGCAGCAGCGGCATCAGGAGTGTAGCATTAGCAGTAGCAGCACCAGGAGTACTATCAGCACTAGCACCAGACGTAGCACTAACTGCAGCATCAGCAACAGCACCAGCGTGACAAATATCATTAGCAGTGGCACCAGGATCATCAACCGCAGTATTAGTAGTATTTGCAACAGGGGCAGTTTCCGTGGTCTTCTCGTACCCAATAATTATGCCATCAGTATTTACAATGAGACTCTCCAACCAATTGACGTCTTCTATACATTGAAAAATAATAATAAGTTAAAAAAACTAATAATGTTTAGAGAAATAATAAAATATAAAGCTTACCATTTTCAACGATGATAAAAGCAGACACAAATTTTCTCCCCCATCGAACGGTCACATGATTGAAATCCAATCTTTTTCAGATTAACTTGGAGGATATAACACTACTTGATTGGTCGCGAGGAAAAAAAAATTAGAGCGAACATCGCAGAGGAAAACACAAAGAGAGCTTGAGATGAAAGAGATAACTTTAAATGTAAAGGGTAAACACAAATGACAGAAAAACAAGTGATCGCTACGTACTAATATCAAAATAACTGGTATTGAACAATTTAATTTAAATGTTAATTAATCTAGGAAATTAAGAAAAAATATCTCAATGTTGAAGGTATATCTATATAATATAGAAGGACTGTTTTTACTTAACAATGACCCAGAAAAAGTTGCAAATGAATCTGTTGATAAAAACAATTTTATTATAAAAACATGGTTCAATGTCAAAATTTCTAGCATGTTTGCTCTGTCCTAAATGATTAAGGGGGAATTGAAGAGGAAAAAATTGGCTCAAGAGAAATACAAAGATATTTCCTTTTTAGATCGGTCTGAAAATAAGTTACGGTTCCCATCATTCTGTTACCAGCAAGTTTTTTCAAATTCCACTTTGTTTTCTAGTTATTTCCATTTTAATGCCGAGCTCTTGAAATCGATCAGAACCACTTTTTTAAAAGCTTGAAATTAAAATAAAAAGAAAACAATGCGGAATTTGAAAAAATTTTACGAATAATAATTTGTAGAAAATAAAATTGTCGAAAAAAAAGATCCTCTAACATTTTGTGATAAGTCTGATAGTTTCACCAAAAAAGTAAAAAGACCTCCAACTTTACTTCGAGTTCCAATAACTTTTGAACAGGTGGGTTTATCGAAAAATAATAAGAGACCTTTTTTGTAGACCGTTCAATTTCCTATAAAAATACATATCATTCTATTTGATCTAATGATTTTTTAAAGAGTCAACAATACCTAAAGCTAAAAAATAAATTTTTTCCCGTGTTATTTAAATGAGAAAATCGAATTTTTCAATGAGCTAGATCTGTAATTGATATAAAATTTTTTACCTTGCGCGGAAATTTTTTTTTTGTGTTGAACTATGATTTTTCCACATGCACTTAAAGAAAAAAAAATCTGGGCGTCGGTTGACCCTGCGGGCCAGCCCCAAAACTTCCCGCTGTTTTCGACCTCAAAGAGCTCGAAAACATTAGTGTAGACATATTTTCGAGCTCTTCAAGCTCGAAAATGCTATCACATGCAGTTGTTTTTTTTACGATCTTTTCAAGTTCTAACAAGTTACCTGTTATGCTGAAGTTTGAAAATTTAAGAATCGAAAATCATCAATGAAGCGGTTTTTAAAATTTAGTTCCTGATTATGTTCAGTAAAATAAGTGTATTGAGGCAGAAATCAATGTCAGGGATCAAAATCAAGATTTAAATAAGTTTTGACTCATGTAAGAAAAAATAAAATATGAAATATCCGATAAAAATATTAAAAACTACGTTTTATCGATTTTTTTTTGATAATATGATTTAAACTAAAAACCAAATTCGATAACATTATATGATCAAAAGAAACCATAAAAAAGATGAGTTGGTATGATATCAGGCACATTTTAGTACGTTATATTATGATTTATCTGGAAAAAATAACATAAAATAGTGTTTTTTTAACTTTCCAACGCCGATATCTTTTGAACTAATCAATCGATTTTGATAGTTGACGTGGCAATCGGCGCGTTTTATCGAATTCTAGAGCTGATTAAAATTTGAAATCGATCGCGTCAGTCGTTTCGAAAATATTTAGAAAAAACCATTTTTCACCATTTATTTCTCCCGCGATAACTCTCGAACGAATTATCCGATTTTGATGTTTGAGGTGGAAATCGACGTGTTTTATTGAGTACTAAAGCTGATTAGATTTTTAAGTCTATCATGTAAGTCGTTTTTGAGAAAGCAATAAAAAACTAAAAAAAAATTTTTTTTTTGTAATTCGCAAATATTTTCGAGTCTATTTGATCAAATAATCTGAAATTTTCAGGAAAGTTGATGGCCAACAGGCTCTTTAGATCGCCACCTCAGCTATCCAAATCGATTCATTAGTTCAAAAGTTACAAAGAGTTTACACACATACACACACACACACACACACACACACACACACACACACACACACACATACATACATACATACACACACTCGGACATCATTCTGAAAATAGTCAGAATAGCTTCCTAGGACCTCAAAACGTCGACATCTAATGAAAACTCGATTTTCGAAAATCGGAGTGAAAACAATATCTTCCCGAAATTTTTGAAAATCGTCGATTTTCTTAGCGGGAAGTTAAAAAAATGTTGCTCCGAAATGACACACCCTAATGTTCAATATGACATACTATGAGCGCTCAGCAAAGTATTGAGCGAGACAGAGCAAGCGAAATAAAAGATTTTAAAATAATGTGTATAACTATATCTTTGAATACTTGAAATTGCTATTATTCTAGTAAGACGATTCAATTAGTTTTTAAATTTCTTTTTTTGATCTAGATTGCTCATCATATAATTCAAAATCCGTATTTTTTTTTGTCGAATCTCCAAAAGCTTTATTTTCAATAAAAGCATTATTTTCCATTAACCTTTTTTTACTATAAAAAAAGAAAAGTTAAAAAAATATACGAATATATTTTAGATTGTAATTGTGTGTTTTGTTTCTCTTCTGTGAGAATTCGAACTTTTTAAATCAAATAAATAATGTATAACTTGAAGTTTACTGTTGCGGCGTTGCCAAACTTATTTATTCTTCTTCTAAATGTTTTTTGAATCCTAAAGCATGTCTTTGATTGGTCAACTTAGATTTTAAATAACTCAAAAACTATTGAGAATTTTGAAAAATTGCTACGGAACTTTATGCTTAGAATTGTCTCCTCTATTAAAATTTTCCCGCTGTGAAGGTAATTCTGAATCACCCTGTATATAAATATACTCGTAATTAATGTTAAATAAAATTAAAATTTGTAGGTAAAATAAAAAAAAATATCTTTAGTACATTAAATTTTTATTTATTATTTTTTCTTATACACACTCATACTTATAAAATTAAGTTTTTGAAATGATACATAAGCTAGTACATTTTTGATTATGTATTAGTCCTCTACCAGATATATTTATTTAAGGTTTATTTAGCTTATTTCTATTCTTCAACTTTTTTCTTACAATCTTTCTGAACATTTTTAAGAGTGTTCTATCGTTTTGTTCTGTATTTCCAGTAAACAATTTACAAAATGATGGTAAGGAGTTGTTATTACATAACCAATGCAAAACAACAATGCAATATTGGCCACAATAATTAAAACCAATATTTTGTAAATGACGTTTATTCCATGAGAAGTTTCTGCAGTTTTTTCCAAGATGTTGAACAAATCTATGATCGTTTGGTGAGAGTCCGAAGCTCTCGAAGTAGATTCCGTAGCCATTCTTGTTGATGTGGAATGCGACCCAGTGGATTCCTGGTTTTGTATGGTCATTTATATTCGCGATGATAGCACAGGGTCTGGGGCAACTCCAAGAAGTTTGGTCAGTAGCGTAGACTCCTCCAGTGCAGTTTTCTATCTTATATGCTTTTTATTAATTAATTATAGTCTACATTAACTTTTCTTGTAGATTCAATTTCTAATATATTATCAAATTCTAAGTATACTACGCAGTTCACATTAACTTGAAGAGCAGTAGCAAAACGTGCTTCTATTCTCAAACTTCCAGTTTTTACCAAATTCTAATGAGATGCTAGATTTGCTGATAGATCAGTTGTTAAATCAAAAGCATAGAGAGTGTATCCGTGAGTATACTAGATACGTGAGATACAGTTCCCTGTATTCCCAAAATGGATACCTGTTCCACTAAATAGTGCATTAAATGCTTCGACCTCTAAGTAATTATCCCCGTAATTTGGTTGTAACGCTCGACCCAATAGCTGTTTCCCGTCAATGTATAAAGGAAGATAGTTTAACGATAATGTGTCGAAATTGAAAGAGTTATGCGTTTTTGACCCATTATATGCTCGATTATCCATAAAACCAATTATTATTCTTTTAAGTAACTGCCCCACTACAACATCAATGGTGTTACCGAGTATACCTTGGGATAAAACAAATGATTTCACTTCAACTCTAGTAAGAGGATACTTTGCTGTTGTTTGACTCAAAGTCTTTGCATGAGCAATTAAAATATTTGGACTGATTTTCACTCTTCTGACAACTAACATTGCTTCTGAAATCTTGACAATGTAGCTATTTGCACTTCCATCCATACAACAAAATGCGTTTTTGGAGCAAATTAATCGAATTCTCATTTCGACTCCATTAAGCAAAAATTTATCTTGGTTCAAAGCATTGTAAATGTCCCATCAACTCAAACTCTTTTCCTTTAGACGAATAAACGATACGTTTATCTAGACCGGTATTTTTTTTGCTACTACAGCATCCATTTCATCCTGGGTATCCATAGACCATAAAAACATTTTCAGATGACTTTTCTTTGTGTCAACTCCATAATTTAATAGTGTTACCATGTAAGCCCTATAGGCGTAGGCATTATTGGGCAGAGAAATCATTTTTTGATTGAAAAACACAT
Source organism: Microplitis demolitor (assembly GCF_026212275.2). Classification (NCBI taxonomy): domain Eukaryota; kingdom Metazoa; phylum Arthropoda; class Insecta; order Hymenoptera; family Braconidae; genus Microplitis; species Microplitis demolitor. Next base: position 15,176,447 of record NC_068550.1, on the reverse strand, counting down.
CAACTTGATTAAACATTGAATGTAAAAATTATTTATTGGGCCCACAAAATCGTTTTCATCTACCTTACCATTAGGTTGTACAATTTTTGCTTTAATTTTTATCATGGAATGTCATCCTCGCCATGTATTCCTCGCCATGTCCAGGTACGAAAAATTCTATCGGTGCATCGTCCGACAAAGATGACATTGGATAATAATACGCCCATTGTGATTGTTCAATACTTGTTTGTGTACGAGGTAGTGTGAATAAATCTAGTTCTGATTTCGCGCACTCAACCGAATGTGAATGTAGAAACGACATTTTTAATTAAATATATCGTACACACCACGTTTTTTTCGAGAATTTTTCACTTTACGCACTTTTTTAGTCGATTTTTGTTTCTCATTGATTTTACTTTTTCTTTCTGCTGTCGTTTTTTCCTACTGTTCCGCTTCTTTACCCTGCCCCTTCTGGTAGTCTTATGAGTAATTTTGCGTATGCACTTTTTTTTATATCCAGAGTCCCTCATTATCTCATCCAATTTTTCTGACGCTTTTCTTTTTCGACGTAATCTCGATTCTGTAAGCCTATGATCCAATGACTGTTTTAAAGGAATTTGTCCTGCTGTGAAATAACTCAACACATTAGTACCTGCATGAAGTGCCTCTTTTCCTATAACACGTGCTGCCTTACCAAGAAACGGGATTACTCTTCGAAAGAGCCCTTCGAGAAAGGACCCTATTCCATGTCCATGCTGATAAGACCCAACACAAACTTTACAAAATCTATTGTATTTTTCAATGTAACCTCCTCCCGCCTGATTATTGTAATATTCGATATAATGAGACATTTTTAATTAACTCTTTTAAAGTGTAGTGTAACGTTCAATGGTCCGTAGTCAAATGGTACAGGATCTCCGTCATTATCTCTTATATCTATTTCAATGTATTTGATAGAACAGGAATATAATTAGGAGAGCCATAGGTGCTAGTAATCATCATACCGTAGGTATATGAACTTGCATCTATAGGTATTATACGTAACAGTACAGAGTCCACATCCCCAGTTACATAGGGGGAGCATATATCTGAATATATGAAGAGACTGTTGGGTAAACCTTGTATTAAACTCAGAGGTCTTTGACTTATACTTGTGAATTCATAACTCCTCCCCTTTCTATTACCACTTACAAATTTTTGCTGTTTATTTCTATCGGTATAGCGTTCAAAGCCTAAAATATCTAATAAAGTATTTGACAGTTCAAGGCGATGACTAGTGTATTTACAAAAAGGAGGTTCACAAATTCGCTTTATTTTAGGATATCCTGCATCATTAATTTCAAAATGAAAATGCTTCATCGTACGAAGAAAATAAGTCAAATTATCCGCCAATCACTTTGGATCATTATAAAGTCCAGGTGGAAAATAAAAATCATCACATATATCTTTTAATCCTTCAGCTCGTATTAAACATATTCTACTTTCTTTTTTCTATTGTCTATAAAGAAAGCTTGCCGGAAAGTGTATCTCTTTTAAACCAACGACCCATTGACCTTTTAATTTAACATGTTCAGGTAGCATTGTTGTATAATTAGTAGCTGTGTTGTTGGGGTAGTAGTTCATGCTACTATCACTAGGTAAAACCATATGAAACTCTGTTTTATTATTAAATAGGAATGTTTTGTAGAAGTTTTACTTTTGTTATTTGAAAAATTTCTTCAGTATAACCAGCCTCATATCCTTCCTCGAACACTGACTTATATTTACTGATCCGAACATAGTCGTTTATTTTATATTTAAAGACTTTTTCGCGTAACTATTGTTGGAAACTGTTTTTTAATATTGTTCCATGCGACTTTAGCATTATATATAGTCACATATGATGGCTCCATTTTAATTGAACTATGCTTTGTATTATTGTACGCATCAACTAATTGCTGTAAGATATCTAAATAACGATAAGTTTTGTGATGGGCAAAATATCGCCATATGCGTTCTTTCAGAGTTCGGTTTACTCGTTCTACTACTGCACATTTAACATCAAGATTACGAGCTGTTCTAATGTTTATATTTTTTGATTTCAAAAAGTCCTGAATAGTAGTAGCTACAAATTCTTTTCTCTTATCTGTTCGTAGCATCATAGAAGTACAGTTAATGCTACTATTAAAAATATTTTTAAAGCCTTGAAGTACAGTTGCTGCAGACCTCTCTTTTAACGGCTCCCATAAATATTTACTAAGTATGTCTATTACAACTAAAAGAAATGAAACACCATCGTTATATGCTTTTAAAAATTTTAATTCCACCGAATCAGCTTCCCATGCATCATCAATATTTGAAACAGTATAATGTAATCGTGGAAATTTACGTCTCCCAGGTCTATGTCTGGTATAACTATTTTAAGCTGCTAACCACTCATTTATGTTCCCTGCAGGTTTCTTATTTTTAAATTTTTCCAATAAATTTCGAGCTCCAGAATAAGAAACAGGATTAGTTGGACCATAATACTCATCTTTCAGTGTTTCATCTTCTTCTACAGTCGCTGCCATTTGAATAAATTCTTATAGAACTGCTTTTTGTTTCCTCCGTCTTGTAGAGTAGAGTTTGCTTGGCTAAATCATCAAAAACTTTGTGAGTCTTCTGAAGAATTATTTTTATTTGTTCGTGTTGGGGTAGAGGCACAAATAGGTAATTTATTTAATCCAACTAAATTACTATTTCCTACGAATTCGCGAGGAGTGTTGATCAAGCGAAAAAATTTCTACCCGTAGCTTTGGTATTTTTCCGATGACGTACGGCATCATTGATAAGATCTATATATATAAAAATGAATTGATGTTCGTTAGTCTCTCTAAAACTCGAGAACGGCTGAACGGATTTATCTTATCTTGGTCTTGAAATGTTCGTGGAAATCTAGGGAAGGTTTAAAAGGTGAGAAAAGTTCGAATATCTGCCGGGAAAACCCTAAAATAGTATTTTCTATCTATATAAATAAAAATCAATTGCTGTTCGTTAGTCTCGCTAAAACTCGAGAACAGCTGAACCGATTTGGCTAATTTTAATTTTGAATTATTTGTGCAAATCCAAAGAAGGTTCGAAAGGTGAATAAATATGAGTTTAGTATAGTGCCGGATAGCTCAACTGGTAGAACACTTGGCGTGATAACGACATGGTCTGGGTTCGAATCCCGGTTCAGGGTATCTATATTTTTCTTAATTTATCTATAAATTGTCTTATTGAGAAGATATGCATATTTAGGCTTCCACTATGTTAAATTGGTGTATGACCATACGATGGACGGTGTGGCTCAATAAGTTATAGATCAAATTGAACGAAATATAGTATAGTGCCGGATAGCCCAACTGGTAAAGCACTCGGTGCGATTCCGACATGGTCTGAACTCGATTCCCAGTTCGGGCTATCTATATTTTTCTCAATTTATCTATAAATTGTCGTATTAAGAAGGTTTGCATGTTTAGGTTTCCACTATATTAAATTGGTTTTTTATATAGTGGAAACCAATTTAATATAGTGGAAAGCTAAACATACAAACCTTCTCAATAAGACAATTTATAGATAAATTGAGAAAAATATAGAGGGCGTTCCACGCCAAATCGGGCACCACTTAGCTTTTGCACCTCAGATTTTTTTGTAACTTTTTCAATTTTTAGTATAGGTTGAAAGAAGCCTTCATGATTTTTTTTCAAATTTCTTTCCCCCAACCGTTTTCGAAATATCGAATTTCAAAAAATGTAGATTTTTTTTTCAAATGCCTGTAATTTTGTGAAAAGTGGTTTAAAAAAAATTTTCAAAGAGACAAAAAATGTTCATTTTTATACATCTTATCAGTAGAGAATATCAAAAAATTTTTTTGAACCACGCTTCTATTGAAATTTAAACTTTTTCGCATAAATTGTCGATTTACTAAAAACACGTACTGATAGATTTTCCTCATAATTTTGCACAGCAAACTCTCACCTATTCTTCAACTTTTACAGATATGCTCATAATAGGACAACGATGGGACCTATTTTTTTTTTATTTTTTAAATTTCATATTTCAGTTTTTTTTTAAAGAAAAATGTCTTAAAATAATAGCATGTCTAGGATTTGCTGTTAATAATTATCTGACATACAACTATCATCAAATTTTTTTTAATTTTATTTCCTCAGAAAAATTATTAATAATTAATTTATCATTATTATTATTAATAAAATTATTATTTATTAATTAATTAGTAATAATTTTACTGTGGAAGAAAATTTTGATGATAGTTGTGTGTCAGATAATTATTAACAGTAAATTCCGAGCATGCTATTTTTTTAAGACATTTTTCTTAAAAATAAAGTGGAATATGAAATTTAAAAAATCTATAAAAAAATAAATCCCATCGTTGTCCCATTATGAGCATAGCTGGAAAAGTTGTAGAATAGGTGACAGTTTGCTGTAAAAAAATTATGAGGGAAATCGATCTGTACGTGTTTTTTGTAAATCGACAATTTATGCTTAAAAGTAAAAATTTCAACAGAAGCGTGATTCAAAAGTTTTTTTGATATTTTCTATTGAAAAGAAATCTAAAAACAATCATTTTTTGACTCTTTAAAAATTTTGTTTAACCCTTTTTCGCGAAGTTACAGGCATTTGATAGAAAAATCTCTTCATTTTTTTAAATTCGATATTTCGAAAACGGTTGGAGGAAAAAATTTGAAAAAAATCATGAAGGCCTCTTTCAACCTATGCTGAAAGATAAAAAAATCAGAGGTTCAAAATAACTTATTGAGCCACACCGTCCTTCGTACGGTATTACACCAATTTAATATATAGTGGAAACCTAAAACATGCAAACCTTCTCAATAAGACAATTTATAGATAAATTGAGAAAAATATAGATAGCCCGAACTGGGAATCGGACTCAGACCATGTCGGTATCGCACCGAGTGCTCTACCAGTTGAGCTATCCGGCACTATACTATATTCTGTTCAATTTGATCTATAATCTATTGAGCCACACCATCTATCGTACGGTAATACATCAATTTTATATAGTGGGAACCTAAACAGAGTTGATTTTTTTATTTTGCTCTACAATCGATTGAGGCAGTACGAAGTCTGCCGGGTCAGCTAGTCTACAATATAAGTATTAGGAATCTTATAGCCGTCTAATGTAACACTGCCTTTTTGATTCCACGATAATCTTTTATCGGTTTCGACGGAATTAATGTGACGCAAAATATTTTCTGCTAATGATTTGTAAGTTTTTGGAACACTTTTTATTATATCGTGAAACTCGTATGATCTTACTCCTTCAGTGCTAGTATTACTTTCTAAAATACTCTGATGTTCTTGATTGTCAATATTTTCAAAATACTGCTTATGTCATTTTCCTTAGCAGGGCTGGATGACTGGACAGAATTCGATATTTCACTGTTTTCACTATTCACATCACTCGTATGTTCTTTTTTTTTTTTCAAATAAATATTGTCTGAATATTTCTGAATATTGTTCCAATTTATCATTAATATTTGTAGAATTATCGTTTAAGATTTCAGATAATTCAGCATCCAAACGTGAAATAGGATTTCCAGGTGTCTGCGACGTGGGTAGATATTGACTTGAGAATGAAGGTAACAACTGTTCAAAAATTTTTTTTTTTCCGTAGAATTTACTGAATTAAGTTTTTTTATACTTTCTTGTGGTACTAAAACCATTTTTCTTGCATATTCCATATTTTAGAAAAATATTTGATAATAATGCACCTATTATCGGTCCTAGTAGCATAGGCAAAAATGCCCCACCTTTTTGATTAATAATTTTTTTCTTGAATGACCAATTTTTATTTTTTTCCGAAAGTTTTCATAAAATTTTCTTATGCTCAGATAGTCATTTTTTTTTTTTTTTGATCTTTTATTGGTATATTACCACGTAAAATGTTTGAACAACATTCACAAATAACACGAATGAAATCTTTTTTTGCGTGACGTAGTATACCGCGACGTTGATCAGCTGATGCATATACAAGAGCCTGAAAGGGAGCAGCGTTTTTGCGTCCAATAGCTCTACACAGCGATTGACTGCGAGAAAATTCTTCTCTTGCCATTACATTGGTATGACTGGAATATTATTTTGCGAGTTGGATCCTTTTATATCATTACTTCTTTTAGGTATATAAACATAATGATATTGATCACTTGAAAATATACATGTCCTGAATCGGCAGTTTTCTGGTGTAGATTGTTTGAGGTCAAGAAGCAGATAGCCGTGAGGTTTAGATGTTGCATCAAAATAAGCCTCTTGAAGAAACTTTGAATTCTGTGGGTAAACTTGTCTGGCCAAATGAAAAATTTGTGCTCTGTCACGAGGGTTTTTAAACACTACAATATAATTTGTATTAAGTGAGATATCTCGTTGACCTTTTCCTTGGTGAAATAAATTTTGAGATAAAAACATCACACTTAAATTTTTGTGATGACTGCCTTTTGTAAATAAATTGACAATAGATCCATTAGACGATTTCCGCATTAAATAAAAAATTATTTTCTTAAATTCTGTATCGCAAATTTCGCGGATTTCTTTTAAGAAACGCTTAACTAAAAAAGTTTTTCAACAACCAGTGGGACCAGAAATGATAGCAGTAAATGGATGTTTTCACCTTGCATCCATTTTAACTTATGAAATAATATTGAAGATGTAGGAATATTCATAGGAAAGGTAACTTAAATTAAAAATTATAAGAACAAAATTTCGTTTTTTCTCTAATTTATTTAAGGATTTCTTTACATATAAATTTAATGAAGTGTATTTTCTTCATCATTTGGTCTAATTACAAATTCAAATTTATTATACTGTCCTCCATGGTAAAGAAGATATAAAGCATATTCTTCGATGAATTTATGCAATGCCTCTAGTGATGCAGGATCCTTTTGAAAAACTAGTGTAGTACGCTTAGGCAAACAAGTGCAAATTCGCCATTGAGAGCAGCGACAATACTATCACCGAATTTCGTTAAAACAGATTTCAAGTCAGTGACGTTGTATTCCTTATTCACCGTCAGTTCTGACATTTTCTTCTTTGGTAAAATGTCTTTCAGAGTTGCCGAAGAGTTTATCGCTGAAAGATCCATGACTAAATCTGTAACATAGTATAAATATTCATTGAAATTTATAACTTATGACAATATATACATGAATAAATATCATATAATAGTAAAACTATTTACATTTATATGTAATAATTCTAGCTGATGTGACCAAAATTGAGTATTCTTCACGTTTCGTGCAGAGCCTACACTTAGAACTTTCCAAATACAATTTCAGTTGTAGAAGAGAAGTGCAATATAAAACGAAGACTGAGGATTCGATTGAAGGTGTCAGGTCTTATAGCTTGTCCCCTACCAAAAAGTTAATGATGAAAAATGTAACGGGAATGTTATAAAAAACAGTTAGACAATATGATACTCGAAAAAAAGTATTGGTGAAAAAAACACTTAAATTAAATGCTAAAGATACAAACTTTTATTCTTTCCAGTTTGTTTATAATTTTCGCTCAAAAAAATACAATAAAAGTTTTTACATTTTTTTAAAATTTCGTACTTCACAAAAAATAAATAAATTTTTTTTTGTACTTTACACAAAAAACTTGTACTTCATAAAACAAAAATTCTGATTTCTAAATATTACAAAAGAAATTCCTTATTTGTAAAATTTACAAAAAGTTTCTTCTAAAAATTTTTTTATAAAAATTTTTTTTCTTTAAGAACTTACAAATATAATTTATTTCTACGAAATGTTTACAAAAATCTATAATTCTTGATTAATTTCTCTTAGCTCTCTTCTATACATATGGAAGAGTATTTTATTTTCCTACTCTATGTCTCTTAGGGCCTGTAACTCGTATCTTTTTTTTATCTTCGGTTTTTGTTAAGACCTGATGATATTGGTCTCTATGGATACTTGAAAATGATACATCAAATGCCGGTTTTTTTTAACGACAAGAGAACGTATGGAATTATAATTAACTAATGTAGAAGTTGATACATTCAATTTAATACCTTTTAATTTACAACATTCTACTGTTTTACCCTTCTTATAGTCCTTCACTAGATACGCATAAAATTTGGGTCCACCAGATACAAAGGTGTAATATATGCTTCTTTGCCATAATCTTTTTCTAACTCGTTAGTGGAATCATCAAGAAAATCTCCCGTTTCTAAGATTTTTCTTTTATTATCGGTTACATAAATTACTGAATCAGTATTATAGTATAAAACTTTTCCACCGAGATCTTCTAAGTAAGTATATAGCTTAAGACGCGCCTGGGCAGTAGTAAAAGTTGCAATAACTACATTCATACGATTCGAAAGAATACAACTGTCTGAATTATTTTCCCAATTAATAAAGATAGTATCTTGATTAATGGGTACAAATTCCTTAACTACTACGTCTTGGTTAAAAACTATACTTCTTCATAAGATTTTACGATTACTTTTTTTCTCATATTTTCACGTTGACCAAATTTTCCCCACAATGAATTGAGAAATAATTTAGCTAACGATCTTAAACCAGGGTTTTCTTCAATTTTATCGCGGTCTAACCTTATACCTCCTTTCTCTTCGTACTGATCGTTCATATTTTACGACTTGATAGTCCCAAATTTCGTCAATTTCTTTAGTTATATAGCCGGAATCTACAGCTTTTCGAAGTTCGCATGTTACCCATGTACCGTATAACTTGCGCTCTATTCCATTTTCATGAAGACAATCTGATTGTAATTGATTCTCACAACAAGTCATACATAATGGGAAAAATAACTTATCGTGCATACGTCCTTGCAAATTAGGATGATATAAATGTCTTGGTGGTAAGACTCTACATTTAATTAAGCCTTCGACATTGCTAATGTTGTTATTAGGAGCGATAGTTTGACAATCTGGTCCTCCATAAACTTTTGGGTGTCCTACGGGAAAAATACTATTTTTCAAAACCCATGGTTATAAAGAATACACATCAACATAGTGAATATGTTCAATATCTTCACCATGAATATTTTTTTTAACGTCATAGTACGTTTTCACGTTACCAATTCGACCACCAAAAAAGGCATCGCGAGGGTTCAACGGGATAACAGATATGAATTTTGAATTACTGAGAAATAATTGTAACGACTGATTATTTTTCTTTTTGCGTATGAATTTACATTCCCAAATCTCAGTTAAATCGAATCCGCTATCTATAATTTTCTTACTCTGAAATTGAGTCAGTTTGTAACGTGCGTTAAGGGTAGTAGATTTTCTATTGTTGAATTTTTCTTTAAACTGAATATTTTCACGGTTTATTTTGAAGCTACTGGGACACCCATGCCAAAAACAACCGTGGAATTGGTACGCATACTTTTTACCATTTGGGCCTTCTCTAAAGCCAACTAATTTTATACCATGAGGGGTTTTGATCTCGCGACCCCTCAAAGCATGAGTTATTTTTATACTATCCTTATACTCAAGTCATGAGAACCACTCAATTGCAACTAGTGATTGGTTATCACCCAAACGATAATCAGCACGCGGTATAATTCCAATTTGATCTTCTTTTAAAAAATTACGCCGGTAAAATAACATGCATGTTGAAGCTATCGCGATACATTCAGTAAACGGACAAGCATTTCCACATTCTAAGATAAGTTTCCGAAATTTTGTACATGCTAATCGTAAAATACTTACATCTAATTTACAATAAAAAATAATCTCTTCTTTAAAATCAAATATTTTTCCCTCATTTATTTGTTGGCTGTACCATTCTATAAAATCTTTTCGATCCTTTTTTGTACCCATTGATTCAGGACTGTAATATTTTATGTCGGGTAAACAGTCAATATAATTCTCATTCTTACGAGAATTAAATAAATGAGGAAAATAGCCTTTTTAAAGGCGATCTGCGGAGCCAAATGCTTTCGGAAGTTTCGACAGAGCCATAGGTATATAATTTAAACTGTCTACGAATTTAATTTTTTTTTTTTTATTAATTTCGAAGAGAGTAATACTTGTGCCGTTTATTATAGTTTCTATATCATCATATTGCTTTGTAATTACCTCTGTTAGGATAAATTGAGCGTCGAAACCCTTTGCATTGTGAGCAATGCAGATCACTTTCTTACAATTCAGCAAATTACTTAACTCAAAAAAATAATCTACAAACCTTTTTACACAATCTTCACCGTAAAAGATGGTTTCGCTTATACCGCAATTAGTGCAGTTGACTATATGTGGGTCAAGATAAATATCGGCATTATTACAGCATAAGTCACATACAGCCTGGGTAACACAGAGTGTCCGAGTATGTAGATTTACTGTATCGCTATTCTGCAATTTAGTATCTTGTCGCGTTTCAAAGTCATAATAAATTAACAATGTATTTTTTTGAATCTTGCACTTCTCGAGCTGGAGGGATAAAACAGAAATGTCCTTCTTTGCATGGTTCATTACATACAGCACACATTATTTTACCACACAGGTGTTGGATCTTAGAGAGTTTTGGGTAAACAAAAATTTTACACTGTACACAAAACTTAATGTTTTCACAAACGGACCTGTAACCTTCATATGAACCAGACTGAAGATGATAGTGACAACAATCTTCCCCATAGAAAGTTCTCTTGCAAACATCGCAAAATATACTATCGTCAGTGGTGTTAAACGTTGTTTTGTTATAACATTTGTAGCAAATTAGAGGACAATTTCTATGCTCATAAGGATTCTTGAAAGGCTTGCGACAGGGTTCACAATAATGCCGGGCTGCTTGAAGACTCAGAATAGTATTAATGTACTCAAAATGATTTTCTTGCGGATAATAGAGAATCTGTAATGTATAAAGTATACTTCGATTTTGGCGTGACACGATAGATGTGCCGTCAAAAATCACTTCATGTAGTTTTTCAGATAGCTTGGTTTTCAATCGATAAATTATTATTGCAATCTGTTGACGAGCATAGTAATCTTGAAATTTTTCCACTTCTTCAAGTCCACATCCATTTTCAGGTATATGTGTTATTCCTGCAGCTGTTATCAGTTCTCTTGCCTTGATTTCCTAATAACTGGCTTTTTTTATAGTCCGACACTGTCGAATTTTCTGCCATTCAACATGTAATAGTCCACTTGATGCTTTGAATGCTAATTTTTTTTGAGCTGCAAGAGCTGTCACAAGAGCTCTTAGTAAACAAAGATTATCATTATTAGTCATTTTTATAACGCCACGAGGACGTTTTGTATCACATTCTTTAGTCGATTTCTGTCTTAGTATTGTTTCAATTACATGCAGCTTTATTTCGAAAGTATTTGTTACATTGAATCCTCCTGCGCTTTGACAAACTGAATTCGCCAATTCCCATAAATCATTGAAGTCATAATCTCGAATAGGCCACGTAGTCTGATGAATGTTTTTGGCGTCAAGCCCTCTGAATGCAAAACTCAAACAGAACAGATTGTGATCAGCTCCTTCTGCTTCTTTAATTTTATCGTACACTTCACGAAATGCTCTCAACGTCCAATCGACAGCATTAGTTTCTGTTGGTATAGCTCTGATACGGAAACTCATAACGTGAATATTGACTCCGTACCTTTCCAAACGTTCTACTCCATTAGAAATTTGAATAAGGGCCTGATTATTATAGTAGTTCTCGTTGACAATATTTTGGACTTCCTCAATTGCTTTATTATTATTATTCTGTTCCTCCAAATTTTAATTATCACCATCTTCGTTCATTCCCTTAACTCTTCCACCTCGTTGTTCATTGCCTTTCGAAAAAAAAACGATTAATTAATGACAAATAATATTAATGTGCAATTTATAAATAATTGTGAACTTACCTTCTAAATCTCTCTCTAGCATGTTTGGATCAAAATTCCATAATTCACCATTTAAATCGAATAATACAATTAACTTTCACTCCAACTCATCACTTATTTCAAATTCATTAAGAGCCTCCATCATATAACCGGAAAATCGGAAACTTTAAACCCATAAAATTTAAACGTAGAAAAAATAACGTGGCTCCAATCAAGAAAAGAAAAATGTAAGGGATAAAAAATAACTTTATTTTAAAAGTCACATTACTCCCCACCACTTTTCTCTTCCCGTTATTTTCTCGAATAGTCTCTTACCTAATGACGATTTGATTTTACTCCTTCTCTTTTACTTTTCTATGTTTTATATTTCAAGATGATTCTTTACAAATAATAACTCAGTAAAAATCGTAATTAGATACCGTTAAGATTAAAATCATGGTCTTCTCAGATTTTCTTCATTTATCCAATGTAATCCCACTTAATAAATCGGAAACGAAGAAATTGTGTTGTGGATTGAATTATAGCGATAAAAATTTCAAACCAATAGTTAAGATAATTAACGCATATCCAAAAAATGGAATACGATTAAATGACAGTGAATGAGCAAAAATATGTGACTCAATTAATAAAATAACTGATTACTTTGATGAGGCAAAGTCAGTAGGTTATCGTAATAAATACAAGAAAATAGTGTGTCAAGACCTAAAAATTACATTCTCCCAATTCAAAGGAGAGCGTTGCATCATATTAATACATCAAGGTACACAGATTTTCCTACTCAGCTCTACGGCAAACACACTGAAATCAAACTACAGACGGGTCAACTACTGGCTAAATTATTCAAAAGTACTACCTATTCAAGAATACATGAACGACTCTGAAAAAAATGTCTCAAGTTTCATCCTAGACAATTTATTACAAAATTCAATTGACATTCCTGACACTGCAACAGTAATGAAGTATCTTCAAACACATTTTCCCGAGTTGTACAAATACAACGAACGCTCAACTTCAACAAAAACTAACATTGGAGGCCTCAGCTTCGCATTTTTTTGGAAGCTACTAAAGTACTATATTACTAAGTAATATGGATGGAAAGCAAATATTATTGTTAAAAAAATTACTAGATTCTTATTTAAAAACTCCTGATATGATACCGGCTATGATCAAGTCAAATTTTGAAAAATCTTCCATTGTAATTCCAAACACGATCCAATAACATTTCTTCTAACCTTTTGTAATTATGATGTAAATTTAAGCCAGTTACTTAAGAATCGCATTATTGTCAAAGAGCACTGCGAAAACTGTAATTATGTCAATCACCACGAAACTATAGAGAATTTCTTGACTTTAACATTAAATTCTTCTCAACAAGTATGTGCCTTACTACAATTAATGGATCATATATATACACATTGGTTTCATCCAAATGGATCTTGTAAAAATTGCCGCCAAGAAACTAAATTCGCAGAAAGATAGAAATTACAGTAGTCAGTAGGGTGATTCAAAATAATCGAATATTTTTCTTTTAACTTCCGACATTGAAAAGTTGGTTCTTAGGCACCTCTGGAAAATGCTTACTAAATTTGAGTTCTTAATGTTAATAGGAAGATCCTCCTCATCACAGTTTTCTATTTTTTCTTTAGTCCCTTATGTAAAAGACGATATCTCATTATTGATTAATGGTTTAACCAAATTATCATATATGTTTCTATAGGAAATTAAATGCTCTACAAAAAAGGATCAGTGTGTTCAAACGATAGCTTTCACTATTTAAAAGATATTTGAGATCAAAGTTTGAAGAATTTGTTAGAAAAAAATTTTTCTTTAATAAAATTCTACATCATTGAAAAATGAATGTTGATAAATGAGCATGACATGTTTTCGTAGGAAATTTAACGCTCTACAAGAAAGGTCTAATGTGTTTATTTCATTTTTCTAATCCTTTAGGAGATATTCCTTGCCGAATCCCAATGCGTTTGAATTTCAAAAGTTTTTTAATAACTTTTTTAGATTTATTAACTTAATTCATGAATTTTATAAAATATCCATAAGAATTTCAGCTCATGTCAATAAAAAAAACATTTTCAACTCTTTTTTGAACCTTTTCATAGATGTAGGTAAGCTTAACTTTTGAAAGAAGAGACTATTACTTCAGTTTATTATTTAGAGATAAATTAAGATCCATTTTCGAGAAATAAACGTTTTTATTTAAGAAGTGTCATCATTTAAACCAATATAAAAGAAAAAAAGTTTGAATTTATTATACGTAATCGATTTATTTTGAATTAGTACTTACGAAAATATTAATTATTTTAAAAAATATATCTGTTCGTCTTAATAAAAAAATTGGCTTTTATCGCAATTGGGATATTCCCTAAAAGACTATTATCATTTTTTGAAAAAAAAAAAAAAAATTTTTTTTTTTTTTTATTTTCAACATCGATTAGAAGTAAATACAAAAAAATGACTTTCTTTGGTTTCTTAGTTAATCAGAATCTGAATAAATTTGCTAAACGACCTATGCATTGCTTTAGTTAAAAAAAAAATTTCACAGCCCGTGGACTTTCTCAAAGAAAAGAAAAAATTTAGAAAATTTTTGTCCCGCTGTATTCTTCAGGTTTGTGCAATAGCTGAAGCTCTAAAACAATTTTGATGAAAAACATTTCAACCGACTGTCTTTTGCGATTTCTTTAAAATAAGAAGATTTACATTAGCATTGATTTAAGTCGATAAATAAAATTAAATAATTATTGTAAAATACAATGTTATGTCCAACTAGTAGCTTGTACTGTGATGTTGGACAAGTTATTATTATTATTATTTTCGGCCCTAGTCTTTCGACCAATAGACCGGGATCACACTGAGTAATTATCTGGAAGGTTGGTTTTTAAATGAAAGATGTTGAATGTACGAATTTAACTACTATATATTATACAATTGAAAATTTTGATGATGTGAATACAATAACTTGATATCAAAAGTATTAGGTGGCTAGTCAGCCGACTCTAATTTACAATAAAATGGTTACGATGAAATTCATTTTAAATACTAGAGAGGACTATAGAATTTTGAATGATATATATTTTTTTATAATCTTTCCGTGTGTTGGAAGTGTTTCTATATTTTGGCATACATAAACTTAAAGAATACAGTACCTGAAGTTGTGGAGGTTTGAGTATATTTCTGGTTTGCACTGAGTTTACTGTATTATTCGCGATTACAATTGATTTCGGCGTTAGTAGTTGATCTAGGGGAGTTCTGCCCCCCGATAAAGCAGAAATCTGCAATACCGGCCGAGGGTTTGTATCTAGGCTAGTTGTTTTTTTTATCAACATCAGGTTAATGTCGGTACTAAATCTGCTTTATTGTGATAGCAGTATCGTCTGTGCAGAATCTGCGTTATCGATAGCATGTTGCATGCACAAAATCTGTTTGATTAGCAACACGATCATGCAACATTTACTATTTCAATGTCTGTTTTATCGGCCCCCCCCTTTAATTTTCTCAAATTATCCCCCTCTGTTTAAAATTTTTTTCAAAATCATCCCCTTTCTTTAAAATTTTTTCAAATTACCCCCTCTCTTTAAAATTTTTTTCAAATTACCCCCTCTCTTCTAAAAATTTTTCAAATTACCCCCTCTTTTTTCAAAATTTTTTAAAAATTACCCCCTCTTTTTTCAAAATTTTTTAAAAATTACCCCCTCTCATCTTAAATTTTTTCAAATTACCCCCTCTCTTCTAAAATTTTTTCAAATTACCCCCTCTCTTTAAAAATTTTTTCAAATTACCCCCTCTCTTCTAAAAATTTTTCAAATTACCCCCTCTTTTTTCAAAATTTTTTTAAAATTACCCCCTCTTTTTTCAAAATTTTTTAAAAATTACCCCCTCTCATCTTAAATTTTTTCAAATTACCCCCTCTCTTCTAAAATTTTTTCAAATTACCCCCTTCTCTTTTAAAAATTTTTGTCAAAAATTACCCCTCTCCTCTTAAATTTTTTCCAAACATTTTGTACGATGTTAAGATATTTGAAAGAATATACAGCCACTTAACAAATTAATTTAAAAAAAAGAAAAAAAATATAAATAAATAAACACATCCTTTATTATGCTTAAAAAAAAAGCCAGAGCTAGGTTGATTATTTTAAGCTATAAATAGACTAACTCTTTTAAAGCTATAAATAGATTTATTTGGTATGCGAAATATAATGATGATGCAATATTAAACATCAGTTATTCTTTGAAGGATGAGTATAGAAAAATTTTATATAGAAAAAAACATCCGTATATTATTTTCTTAGAACAAGTATTTTTAAATCGATACATTTTTATTATTTTTTTTATTTTATTTATAAGATGTATTTGGTATGCAATTAATACGATGTAATATTTGAATGAATATTCTAAGAAATTTTTAATTCTCTCTTATTTTATTCTAAAATAGAATAAATTTTATTTTTTTATTCTCGATATATGTTCTTGTGGAATATTCAGTATTTGGTATGCAAATGTTATAAGTTTTTGTGATATTATCCACAAAAATTTAATTTTTTAATGTGTTTATTATAATTATTCTTAATCGAATTTTAGATATACTGTATACTCTGGTTATAAGCTATATTGCTGTCTATACTCTTACATACAGGAAAAAAATGAAATTGATATAAGAGTGAGTAGAGCGTCCGATGTAACTTATAACCAGAGTCTGCTGTATATTTATTGCATTATATATATATATATATATATATATATATATATATATATATATATATATATATATATATATATATATATATATATATATATATATATATACATAATAGGTATTATAAATACAGATATATATACATAATAGGCATTATAAATATATATGTTATATTTTTTTTTCATGTTATTGAAAAAATTTTCTTGTCTCCAAGCAAAATATGTTTTATGCCTATAGGGAAAAAAATACCTAGTTATTTTAATAAAATAAAATTATCTGAAAGAAATAATAATACTACGACCATGTGGATTCCAATCTCTCATCTCACCCCACCAGGATATAATATTTAACCAATGGCTGTATTTTATTCGTTTGAATTTGCGGCGCGGTAAATTCTTACTCCGAACTGTACAGAAGAATGTTAAATGGAGGGGAGTCCACGTGCTCGTTCAAACTCTCAGCACGGGATATTCTTGCTCCGAACTGAGAGTATACCAAAGCTAGGGAATATATATCCACGTGGTCGTTCAAATTTGCGGCGCGGGAATATTCTTGCTCCGAACTTGTATAGCTAGAGTATATCCACATGCACGCTTTAAATTTTTGCGGCGCGGGAATACTTCCAGTTTAAGCTATATAGCAATATGCTTGAAATGATATATACAATTTTTGAAGCAAGAGAATATTATTACTCCCCCCGATCTGAATTTTTTTACCTATGTTAACATAGCTGAATATATTCAAACAATTATTTTCAGACCATAAATAACTTATCTTAGAACATAAAAAAAAAAAACGCTGTAATTTCCTTCTCACGATCTCCCTACCAGGTGCATGCTATCTATTTGCTTGAAGAATTAACAAATATATCTATGAAATCAGTTGAAATGAAAAAAAAAAAAAAAAAAAAAAAAATATATATATATATATATCAGTGCTTAAATTTAAATTTTTAAATAAAGACCAATTCATAAATTAAATAATTATTGTTTTTATTTTGCATCGTTAGTCTTAAGAATCAATAAAATATAATTTCTCTATTAATAATCTATAATTGGGGTCGAAAAGTATCCATCAAATACAATAAAAAACATATGAGTGAAGTTTTAATACTTTATATTTTTTTATACTTTTATGCATACAAAAATTTGTAACAAACTAGATGTACTTCTTATGGATTGTATTTAATCTCGAATTTATTGTATATTGACCCATGGTATTGAAGATAAAGATGACCATTGTTGGCTGCTCCATTGAGGTTGTTTAATTTTTCCATATCATTTTTATGCAGAAGTTTTACTGTTCGCTTTGGCAAATAAATGTTAAATTCATTGTCCAAATTCACAATTATTTGTGGACCGTATTTGGTCGTGATTGGCTTTAGCTCAATAATTTGATAATCTTTGTCCAATTCTAACTCAGACATCTTCTTTGATGGTAAAAATTCATCTAAGCAGTTGACTTTATTGATATCTGTTAGATCCATTGTTATTGGTGGTGAAAATTATGTTGAAGTTTTTTTCTAATATGTATAATTCGCAAACTTTGATTACGAAATTTTATATATAAAGTCCACTTTTTATATTCTTAAAGCACTGCGAAAGACTGAATGTTCAGAGCTCAGACACATCAGCTTTTAACGCATTCTCACCACTCACATGATAATAGTAAAACATTTGGGGTAGGGGGAATATTAATCATATTGGACTTCAACAAAAATAATTATGTTTAAATAATTTTGAATAAAAATAATATTTATTAGACTAAAAATTATTTAGAACACACATTTTGAAACCAACATTGCAGACATGATTAATAATTCAAAATCACATTATTGGATTATTTCAAATACCATCACAGTCTGATGTCATAAAACAGATTTACATTTTTATTAATCTAAAAAATATTTTTTACAAATTAAGGAACAATAAAAATATCTATTTTATTAGACATGAAGATTTTTTTAAAATTTGAATATAATGTTTAAAAAATATATGTATCATGTGGGCCAAAAAAAATATATTTTCTTTTGATAGTAAATTTTTATCAAAATTATATTTAAATCATAATTATTAAAATTATTTTTTAAATAATAATTTAAATACTGATTTTTAATTGAATTTAAAAATCTTATTTACTGTTCTTTGCTAACTGTAAATAAATTAATAGAACTTTTAATTAATGAAGGAGAGCGAATTATTCTGTAGAGTACATTCCAATGTCTCAAGACATTGATGTGTGTATGCACAATTTTTTTAAATAATTATTAAAAAATATTATCTTATAAGACTATAAACTATTTTTGATAATAATTATTTAAAAATAATGTTTGCTAAAGATATTTCTTTATCTCATCAGCATGTAAAAATGTTTCTAAATAATTTGCGTTTGAATTATTTTCAAGTAATTTTTTATTTACAAATAGTTTGCTGATGATAAATATTGGAATTAATAGAATTTATATAATAATTAATTTAAATATTTATTTATTTTAATAACAATCGTTGTTGAAATATACTAGATTTTAGAAAAAAATATATATATTAGATAATGAGGGAGGGAAATTCGTGGGGGCACATTCCAATGTCCTCACCAGCATAAGATACTCCTATGTTACCACTGTCATAAGACATTGATGTGTAAACATATATCCCTTCTACTTTATTTTCGCGAACGTTTTTGCACATTCGCATGTGCTGTACCGTTATTTTTAAACATAATATCCAATCAAATTGAATTTGCAATTATTTTGAATTTTGTGACGCAGGAATCTGATCTATTTTTCTTAGGATAAAACGTTTATTAAGTGTCACGCATATTGATAGAAGGGGTTAAGGCAATAGGTGGGGTCATGGATATATATACCAGATCCCTAAGGAATACTTCTTACATTTAAAAAAAGTTTCAATCTGACATAATATCACTAGGACGTGTCTTGTTCATCTCTTTGAAAAATTTATTTCAACAGTTACTCATAGCTCATGTAAGTAATTTATAATTGATTATTAATTATTTTTAGATTTATTTTTGTTAATTATTAAAAAAAATTTTAACTCAAATACTTTATTAATAATTTCATAACTAAAGTATTTAAATATTTATTATTCTTATGTTACAATTAAAATATTATTTTCTTTTTCAGAAAAATAATTGCAAAGATGTCAATCAATGTCATGTATAAATTGATTTACCCCAATGAATGGTGCGCATACAAGGAAGAGGAACTGTGCAAAATTATCAACCCTTTGATTCAACAACATCAACTATTTGTTGGAGAAAGTGAAGGAACAACAATCACACTCGGGGGTACTACAGCAACATTTTACCTGAACCATCAATTTTTATTCTGGTGGTTTAAAAAAGAACAAGACTTTACCTTATTTCCAAATCCTGCCGAGTACTTCAATGCAATAGATTTAAAATTATCACCACCAACTGAAGTCTTGTACACCATCCAATATCATGAGGCTTTCACTGATATGAATAATTTGACTTTAGATCTCCCACAACAATCATCAAATCACAAGCAAATATCAAAACGGGTGCAATTACCAAAAAAATTAGTGGAAATAATTACACTTGAATGATATGTAACAGCTAATGTAAAAACCATTAATTCTAATATAATAAAGAAAAAAAAAAAATCAATCATATTAAAAAAAAATTTTTAAAAATCGTACTCTTAATAAAAAACCTTTCTCCACTTTTAAGTTAAGAAAAATACACTTTTTAATTGCTAATTTTGAAGGGGATACGGCACCGGACCTCTTTCTCACACTCAGAAAAAAAAAATGGGGCTGTCTCTGTTGCACTCATAGAGTAAATGAGAATTTTAAAACAATTTTTCTCAGAGATGAATTAGAATTTTTGAAAATATGAAATTTCTAGCTCTTTGATATGGTTTTTAAAAAAATGTTAAAGACTCTCTATCTGAGGTTTCCAGTGTTTGACCATGAATTACCTTGAATTGACAATCGGTTACCGTTACCCCGTAAATCAAAATTGATTTTTTCATTTTTAAAAAAGATTAAATAATCTTGTAGGATAACTATAATCAAAAAGAAAAAAATGAAAAAAATTAGCCATAGAATTAAATTAAAAAATGGTTTTATTTATTAAGATTTATATAAGCAACTTATTTTTGCAATAAAAAAATAATTAAGATGAAATAAAAATTATAATGAAATAAGGAAAAAAACATTTAATTTTAATGTGAAAAAGTTACTTGTACCGAATCGGATCTCTGCAACAGAAAAAAATAATCATGGGTTAGTGTTGATAATAACAAAATAGAAAAAAAATAGAAAAAAAATAGAGTACTAATGTTAAAAATCACTCACAAGATCTATGGTACCCTTGAGTGCTCGCCTCAAGTTCGAGCCATTTCTGCATAGCCGCATTTTTCTGCAAATTTTACACAGACTTATTTTATAAGATAAGCCATTAATAATGAGAAATGCACCATTGACATTTTCATTATTATCAAGAAAGTCTTGAATTTGTATCTCCAGTTGTAATTGTAAATAATTTTTATATATATGTCTCCACTCCCCCGGCATATATAATTTGAATTTCATTTTTTTATATTAAGAACTGTTGAAAATAAATTAGAATTTAAAAAATTATAAATATATATATAAGTATATAAAAAAAAAAAAAAAAATTATTGCAGAAATAATAAATACTTACTTTAAATCGTTTATGGAAAAACAATATAAAATGAATATTATTTTATCACGTGTCAGACTACAACTCAGACATTTTTTGTAAACCAAATATATATGCACAATTAAGTATATATTATTTGCTAGTAAAAAAATATATACTTGCTGATTCGTTGAAATTTCATAGGGATAACACGCCATTGGTTGTTCTCATGAACCCAACAGAATGTCCCTATACAGAGCAAGTGAGAGATCAAATAAATCTTAAATAATTATTAAAATAATTTTTCAATGAATAATTAGCATAAAAATAATTTTATATTGATGGGAAATAAATTTTTTCTAATAATATAATAATAGTTTGATGCATTTAAATGAAAAAAATATTTTTTTAGTACAGTTTAAGTATGTAACTATACATAGTTGAAGCGAGAAGTGAAAACTTTGGCGCGAATATACACATTTAAACAAGCGGCATGTTCAAATTCTTTTAATTATTAATAAAAAATTCAATGAAAAAATGTGATTTTGAATAAATAAAATTGTTTTATACCATAATTTAAATAAAAAAATATATCTTTTTTTATTTTCATAACATCAAACTTAAAAAAAAAAAAACTTTTTTGGTTAGTGGAAGGGGTATTTTCCGTTGTATGGTTCCCATTAGATTCAAATGTCTTAAAAAGCTATAAGTTGGTACATGTATCAGTTTTTATTATTGCGACGTATTTGATTGTCTCTCCAACAACTAATTCCTCGGTTTTTTTCTAATTCAAAGTTTAAAAATTTTCATTATTAAAAAAGTTAAAAAAAAGGAAATTTGATCAATAATAACAGCAACAACAAGTACAACAACAATAACAACATCAACAACAACAATAATGGTATGTATTGATTTCATTTCAGTTAAATATTAAAATATATCGATAAAAATAGCTAGCCATTAAAATTATTTTTTTATAAAAAAAAAAATAAATCTGATTGTTAATTAGTTTGTATTTGTCGTGATATTTAAATTCTATTTACATAAAAATAATTTTTAATGGTTAGTTAATTTTTTATTTAAATTGTTATTTATAAAAAAAAAAAAAAAAAAAAAAAAAAAAAAAAAAAAAAAAAAAACATTTTAATGGTTAGATATTTTTTATTCATCGCGATATTTAAATTATTTGTTATAAAAAAAATAATTTAATGGTTGAATTTTTATTTATCGGGATATTTAAATTATTCTTTTATAGAAAATCTATTTAATGGTTAGATATTTTTTTTATTCATCGTAATATTTAAATTATCTCTTATAAAAAAATAATTTAATGGTTGAATTTTTATTTATCGGGATATTTAAATTATTCTTTTATAGAAAAATCAGTTCAATTGTTACTTAATTTTTTATTTATCAGAATATTTAAATTATTTTTTATAATAAAAATAAGTTTAATTGTTAATTAGTTTTTATTTGTCGTGATATTTAAATTATTTTTTTATAAAAATAATTTTTAATGGTTAGTTAATTTTTTATTTAAATTGTTTTTATAAAAAAACATTTTAATGGTTAGATATTTTTTATTCATCGCAATATTTAAATTATTTGTTATAAAAGAATAATTTTTAATGGTTAGTCAATTTTTGTTTATCAGGACATTTGAATTATTTTTTTAATAGAAAATCTATTTAATGGTTAGATATTTTTTTATTCATCGTGATATTTAAATTATCTCTTAAAAAAAAAAAAATAATTTAATGGTTGAATTTTTATTTATCGGGATATTTAAATTATTCTTTTATAGAAAAATAATTTTAATTGTTACTTAATTTTTATTTATCAGAATATTTAAATTATTTTTTTATAAAAAAATAAGTTTAATTAGTTTTTTTATTTGTCGTGATATTTAAATTATTTTTTATAAAAATAATTTTAAATAGTTAGTTAATTTTGTTTATCAGGATATTTAAATTATTTTTTTTTTAATAGAAAATCTATTTAATGGCTAGATATTTTTTTATTCATCGTAATATTTAAATTATCTCTTAAAAAAAAAAAATATGTTTAATTGTTAGTTAATTTTTATTTATCAGGATATTTAAATTATTTATTTATTTATAAAAATCATTTTAATTGTTAGTAAATTTTTTTATTTATTGTGATATTTCAAATTATTTTTTTTTATAAAAATTATTTTAATTGTTTAGTAAATTTATTTATTTTATCGTGATATTGTTAATTATTTTTTTATAAAAATCACTTTAATGATTAGATATTTTTATATTCATCTCAATATTTAAATTATTTCTTATACAAAAAATAATTTTAATGGTTGAAATTTTACTTATCGTAATATTTTAAATTATTTTTTTTATAAAAAAATCATTTTAATGGTAAGGTATTTTTTTTTTATTCATCCCAATATTTAAATTATTTCTTATAAAAAAATAATTTTAATAGTTGAATTTTTATTTATCGAGATATTTAAATTATTCTTTAAAATCCTTTTTTTATGTTACAGATAAACATTAAATATAGCGTTGTTGTGCCCCAAGAGTGGGAGATATTATTTAATAATGATGAAGATTTCTTCAGCCTCATTCAAATTCAAGTGAATGATTACCACCAGCAGCATGGGACCGTGCTGGGGGCAATGGTTACAATTGATAATGTGGTCACAGAACTAATTATCAACGATGTTTACCGTTTCTGGTGGTTCCGGAGTCAAAACGAACATGGTGATTTCCCCAACAATTTCGTCGATGATGAACGTTTCCCCGTCAGAGACGGAATTTATTTTCCTCATGAGAGAAGGCGAATTATTGTCGGGGAAATCTCATATGAGGATTATATTCCGCGCCCGTATGCGGAGTTTTTCCGATTCAACATTGTTGATTTAAAAAGAGAGCTCCACAGCCAATTATCCACTCATTTACAAGTTTCCGGAACTCTGAACGGTGCCAAAATATTGATCAATGGTTTGGAGACCACTTTACATATCAATCATCATCGCAAGTTCTGGTGGTATAGGGTGCAAGCCCAACTTTTGCCCGCAGTACGAGTTCCATGGAGAGATGCTGCTGCTGGTGCAGAACCAAATGTTGCTGGAATTAATAATATTTTGGTGATGGCGCCTGAAATACCGCAACAACAAGAACATCAGCACCAACAACACCAACCAGAACAACAGCAACAACAACAACAACAGCTCCAGCATCAACAACAACAACAACAACAACAACAACAACAACAACAACAACAACAACAACAACAACAACAACAGCATCAACAACACCATCCACATCAACATCAGCAAGCGCACCAACCCCAACCTCAACAGCACCAACAGCAACAGCGACAACACAATCCTCAACAACAACTGTTTCAACAATCAGAAATTGTGAGGAGAGCAAGAGCAAGTTATTATAGAGAGCTGAGAATTTTTCAACAAATGCAGCAGCAGCAACTGCAGGGTGCTCCTGCTGCTGTTGAAGAGATGCAGCGAAGGGCATCACCACCACCACGACCACCACCACCACCACCACCACCAGCATCACCAGACAACGACTTTGATGCAGGTCGGTTGGTGGTACCGATGGAAATTCCTCCACCTCATCCTGAGGATTAAATTTTTTTTTATTTCCTTATTTATTTAATCATAATTTTTTATTTATTTATAATAATTTTTTATTTCATTATAATTATTTTTTTTTCACTTATAATTATTTTTTACTAATATTCATTTTTTATCATTATTATTAATTAATATTATTATTATTATTATCATAATAAATAAAAACATTTTTTTTTTAAATTTAAATCTGACAAATTTTTTTTAATTATAGTTACCCTATAATATTATTTAATCTTTTTTGAAAAAAACTAAAAAATTATTTCAAGGATTACATTTTTTTTTTCTTTAGTTTTTTTTAACTTTATTTTTTTTATGATACCAGCATCGAAAAACTTGAAGTTTCAGTGTCTCTATAGCCCATCGGAATAAGCCAATTTAAAGCTGATGCTGAAAACAACTGCTAACGAAATTCAAAAATACCTTCATGCAGCAGTCAAAAACATTCATGTTTCTGCCCGATGCCAGTTATATTTAATGTTCACTTGCAGCATTATTACTCTCATTTTTGTTTACTTGCCACTAAAGTTTACACATTTCATTTGTTAAGTGACAGTTTTAATTAACCCAATCAGATTAATAAAAAAAAAATGAATGAAAATAGTATTTTTGTCTTATTTACTATTTAATAAGTGACTGTAAATCATAGATTTCTCATTACCTAACAGTATTAGCATCATTTACTTGAAATTAACTTGTTTCTTACTGGCTGCTGACATTGAATCTTAAAGTTCCGATGCATGTAATCATGAAAAAACAGTGTGTGACTTGGGGATAAAAACATGATTTTCTGACTGCGAGTGATGTCGGCTCTCGTCCCCTGCGGTTCAGGTAGCCAACCTCGTCGTGTTTCATCCCTTGTCACACAATATATTATTAATTTTAAAAAAAAAAATAACAAAATATTGTTTTTGATAACTGAATTTTATTTTGCTTAAATAGATACATAAATAATCGTTTTAATTTTATTCTAGAGTCGTAGCTCTCAAAGAATCATCAAATTAAAAATTAAAGTATTTTATACAAGTATCTGCACATCAATATTTCCAAATATTACAATGAGTATTTTTTTTATTAATTAATATACATATATATATATATATATATATATATATATATATACATATATAGATATATTTATTTTCCTTACAAAAATATATTTATCTAATTTATATAATATTTTTTTAAGATTATTTCTATGATTACATTTTTTTTTATTGATACAAAATATTATTTTCATTTATCTATAATAATAAGCCTGCAGGCATCACTAGTCTAGAGAAAAAAACAAAAAATTATTTTTATAAACTCAAAAAAATCAAATACTTACAAAAATAAGAAAAAGTACTTACAAGATGCACACATCCAAAATGTACATTTACTGGAGTTTTATGTGACATATTTTCTTTGAACCACAGATACTCCCTCTCAATATTCAAAATTATTTTTGCCTCCACTCCTTTGACCATAATTTTTTCGCCTTCTAAAGGTTTTTTTAGCAATAAAAACCTTGATATTTCATATTCTATCAAAAATGATAGATATGAAATATCAAGATTAATCCATGCTGGTGGGATATAGATTTTTAATGTAGACATGCTAAAAAAATTTTTTAATATGTAAAAAAACTTTTAAAATTTACAATTTAAATTATTTTTTGTCATTCATTAAAATTATTTGTATAGTTACTTACATTTTGTTCTTTTATATATATATATTTGATGTGAAACTCTTTCACCCAATTTTTCTAAACTACTGATGACATCTATGCGCACTTTTTCGTTTTTATATTCAAGTGTACATTAAGACATGCTTAATTTTTAAATGTACATGAAAAAATTCTATTCGTAATAGTATATTGCTATAGTTTCTGAATTATACTAGATTTATCATATAGCCATTAAACCCCATGCGCAAATTGTTAGTGAAAAGTTACTAGAGAGAGCGATGAGTGCAAGCAAAATACATATATCTTGATAAATAATAATTGTTTAATTGAATTCAAAATAAATTAATTGAATAGAAAATGAAATACATATACCACCAATAAAAAAAATATAATAAATTATTGTCATTTAACCACTCATAGTATAGATAAAAAAAATTTTATACTATAGTATTTTAAATTACTCGATGTCAATATTACCAATCATGTTAAAATATATATTTTAGAATGATTATTATTTAAGTCATCAATTCATAACATAGATAATTAAATTTTAATATAATTTAAAATTTATTTAGAATAATTATTCTAAATAAAATTTTAATTGCATCATTTTAAAGCAAATGTCATTACTTAAAAATAATTTTGAATATTTTATCTCTCTAGAATAGTTGGTGGTGGTTATAAAAAATAAGAAAATTTTTTTTTTCTTTTTTTTAGTAAAATTTTATTATTCTAAATACATTTTTTTTTCTAAATCTAAAATATAATTTAAATTATTCTAATATTATTATATCTTTATGACCCCATGGTAATGTGTCTGATGAATCATTTAATATCATTCTTTTGTCATCATTCCAACTTAATGCCAACTTTTTTTGGCTTATTGTATTTATAGTGCCACCACTAACTACATTGCTATCACGTTTAAGTTTTAATTTATGATTAAAGTCTATTGTTAATGCATGATGGATGGCTATACATGCTTGAATTTGATTGCGATCACCCACTGACAGATTAGGAAGTTTCAGAATTTTATTGTATATTTGCAAATACTTTTGGGCAATATTTTGCCATTTTTCGAAAACTTCACGATTTGTTAAATAATCGAGTTTTAATAAGCGACTATATGCAGCTTCTATTGTTTTATTATACTTTAAATATTCTTTATTCATTTTAAAATGATGTGATTCTGTGACAACGAGAAACAATAACTGATATTCTAACGATAAAATCACGAGTCTTTTATATGGTCTGAATTTTTAAGTGGAGGGAGGTAATTCTCCCACCCGAAATTTGAAATAGCTATAACTATGATTTGTAAGATTCCATTTTTTAGGATATATGAATCATTAGCTAAATTCTAATGAATATTTAATTCATTTGGTATATATTGAATACACTTTTATGCATATTATTTAAATGTTAAACAAATATTCCCCATAGATTGAATACAAAAGATTGGAATGCATGTAAGAAATTCCATCTTATATAAGTGATTTTTATTTTATGTATATACTCAAATTACTTGATAATTTAAGTTCTTATACTTTAATGTTTTTTTTTTATGAAAACTTATTAAGTATATTTTATAGATGTATTAGGAGAATCGGAATGTGTTCAGTTTAATCTTATTGGCGTATCGAAAAAAAACTTTCTGTCGCTTCAAAAAGGTGATATTGTAAAAAGTATATTTTTTAATGCTAAAATTTTAGCTCACATTAGGGGGGGGGTATAATTTGAATTACTAAAAATCATTGAAATGTTACATTTTGAATATGCTGATATAGGTGAAAAATTCAGATCAGGGAGTGATAATAATATTCTCTTGCTTCAAAAATTGTATATATATATCATATCAAGCGTATGCTATATAGCTTAAACTGGAAGTATTCCCGCGCCGCAAAAATTTAAAGCGTGCATGTGGATATACTCTAGCTATACAAGTTCGGAGCAAGAATATTCCCGCGCCGCAAATTTGAACGACCACGTGGATATATATTCCCTAGCTTTGGTATACTCTCAGTTCGGAGCAAGAATATCCCGTGCTGAGAGTTTGAACGAGCACGTGGACTCCCCTCCATTTAACATTCTTCTGTACAGTTCGGAGTAAGAATTTACCGCGCCGCAAATTCAAACGAATAAAATACAGCCATTGGTTAAATATTATATCCTGGTGGGGTGAGATGAGAGATTGGAATCCACATGGTCGTAGTATTATTATTTCTTTCAGATAATTTTATTTTATTAAAATAACTAGGTATTTTTTTCCCTATAGGCATAAAACATATTTTGCTTGGAGACAAGAAAATTTTTTCAATAACATGAAAAAAAAATATAACATATATATTTATAATGCCTATTATGTATATATATCTGTATTTATAATACCTATTATGTATATATATATATATATATATATATATATATATATATATATATATATATATATATATATATATATAATGCAATAAATATACAGCAGACTCTGGTTATAAGTTACATCGGACGCTCTACTCACTCTTATATCAATTTCATTTTTTTCCTGTATGTAAGAGTATAGACAGCAATATAGCTTATAACCAGAGTATACAGTATATCTAAAATTCGATTAAGAATAATTATAATAAACACATTAAAAAATTAAATTTTTGTGGATAATATCACAAAAACTTATAACATTTGCATACCAAATACTGAATATTCCACAAGAACATATATCGAGAATAAAAAAATAAAATTTATTCTATTTTAGAATAAAATAAGAGAGAATTAAAAATTTCTTAGAATATTCATTCAAATATTACATCGTATTAATTGCATACCAAATACATCTTATAAATAAAATAAAAAAAATAATAAAAATGTATCGATTTAAAAATACTTGTTCTAAGAAAATAATATACGGATGTTTTTTTCTATATAAAATTTTTCTATACTCATCCTTCAAAGAATAACTGATGTTTAATATTGCATCATCATTATATTTCGCATACCAAATAAATCTATTTATAGCTTTAAAAGAGTTAGTCTATTTATAGCTTAAAATAATCAACCTAGCTCTGGCTTTTTTTTAAGCATAATAAAGGATGTGTTTATTTATTTATATTTTTTTTCTTTTTTTTAAATTAATTTGTTAAGTGGCTGTATATTCTTTCAAATATCTTAACATCGTACAAAATGTTTGGAAAAAATTTAAGAGGAGAGGGGTAATTTTTGACAAAAATTTTTAAAAGAGAAGGGGGTAATTTGAAAAAATTTTAGAAGAGAGGGGGTAATTTGAAAAAATTTAAGATGAGAGGGGGTAATTTTTAAAAAATTTTGAAAAAAGAGGGGGTAATTTTTAAAAAATTTTGAAAAAAGAGGGGGTAATTTAAAAAAAATTTTGAAAAAAGAGGGGGTAATTTGAAAAATTTTTAGAAGAGAGGGGGTAATTTGAAAAAATTTTTAAAGAGAGGGGGTAATTTGAAAAAATTTTAGAAGAGAGGGGGTAATTTGAAAAAATTTAAGATGAGAGGGGGTAATTTTTAAAAAATTTTGAAAAAAGAGGGGGTAATTTGAAAAATTTTTAGAAGAGAGGGGGTAATTTGAAAAAATTTTTAAAGAGAGGGGGTAATTTGAAAAAATTTTAAAGAAAGGGGATGATTTTGAAAAAAATTTTAAACAGAGGGGGATAATTTGAGAAAATTAAAGGGGGGGGCGATAAAACAGACATTGAAATAGTAAATGTTGCATGATCGTGTTGCTAATCAAACAGATTTTGTGCATGCAACATGCTATCGATAACGCAGATTCTGCACAGACGATACTGCTATCACAATAAAGCAGATTTAGTACCGACATTAACCTGATGTTGATAAAAAAAACAACTAGCCTAGATACAAACCCTCGGTCGGTATTGCAGATTTCTGCTTTATCGGGGGCAGAACTCCCCTAGATCAACTACTGGCGTTAACTTGATATTTCTAAACTGACTGACACAATATTTACTAAACACTAGTAATATAATCAATAAAATAAAGTGTAAGAACACTTGTATATGAAAGCAAAAACTAGTACGGAACTAATGTAGAAGTGTGAGAACACTTGTACTTAAATTTTCTCATCCTTACTGACCCAGGACTGAGAACTGAGACTGAAACTCTGTGACTGAGAAACTGCTACTCAAAAAAAAACTCACTATTTTAGATCTTGCGGCCCTTGTTATGTGTTTTACTTTGTCCTATTTTGTCTGTTGTTTCAGGGAAAACTGTGTCCAATCGAAGTACAGCTTCTTTGAGTCCTTTCCCTTTCCCTATGAATTTTCTTCGGGAAAGTGGTAAGGGCACGCCTTAATGCGGGCCTATGTGCGTGCGCGACCACACATACACCCACATGTACAGTATTTCATTTATGACAATAATTTTTAATTTATTTAAAATATTGAAAAATTACTAATATAATATTTACTATTTAAAAATTTTTAATTTTAGTACTTGATTATTATTTGAGTTGTATAAATTTTACTTATTTCATTTATATAAAATTTTATATCTAATCACATGAATTTTATTTATTTAAATTTAATTAATTTATTTGTAATGATTTTGTTTGTTGCCAAAATTACTTACTCATTTAATAAATTTCATCATTGATTGGCGTCCCACCGATTAATGTACTCATTCTTAGAAATTCACTAATGTAATATTATTAGTTTATTTGTTTAATTAATAGGAATTATCAATTTTAATATTATTTATTTAGATACTCTTCTGAGTTAAATTTCTTCATTTAAAAATTATTTATTTGAATTTCCTTTAGGTAAAATTTATTTTCGTATTATTTATGTGAATATTTTCGCTAAAAAGTCTTTTATTTAAAATTTATTTCGTTTAACATTATTCTTTTTAATATTCTGGACAACGTGTCATTAAAATCATTTCTTTGGGTATCTATTTTACGTTTACGTGGACACCGAAATATTATCTACAGAAGTGCACTTACAAATGTAAGAGCTTATAAGATTATGTACTTCGTTTATTCTATTTATTGAAAAATGAGTCGCTGTTAACATTCCATCTAAATATTTTACGTACGTTTCTGTAGATAAGCCGTTAATTGTTTTCTAAAAAGTATTTGCAGCTGGCCTTTGGGCCTTTTCTCTATTGTGACCCGAGGGGTCATTAAAAATGCATTTGGTTGTTTGTTCTAATATTTTTACATGCGTCAGAGCAAACGAATTTACTAATTCTAAAACTTTTTTTTCTTTTCACAACTAAATTATGTCTTATCGCTCTAGAATTATTAAAGAAAAATAAAATTTGATCGCCACGTAATTTTAATAAGAAAATAAAATTTAATATAAAAAGTTCTGCATCTGAGCTGGACGTAACAACAAAAATCTTTCACTTTGTCAGGTAGCGATTCAAACGTGAATCGTTGCGCGCGCTTTTCCATATCGCCGTGAAATGAACAACACCTCCTAGCTACAGTATAGCGCATTTATTTTGTATAATATATTATTAGTTAAATATTTATATTATTTTGATGGATTATTCAATTATGATTTAGTTATACATTTATTGATATTATTGTTTATTATATTTATATGTATGTTTCGATAATTATTTTAAATTCATGTAATTAATCGATATTTTCATTTCAGTTAGTAGAACACGTGCGCGTATATTATAGATAAAAATATCGACCGAAGGGAGAGTAAGTCGATATAGTGGGGACAAAAATCACTATTTTTCCGGCCATGTGGTGCACTAAATTAATAATTATTTTATTACTTGAAAGAAATAATAATGATTATGTTTATGTTTATAGATAGAGAATATTATTTGATTTATTATTATGATATAACCCAGGTCATGTGACAAATTTATATATTTTATTTTAATTGATAATTTCGGGTCCGAGGTTATTAGAGGGGATAACACGTGAGTGATACCCATCCCTCGGAAAACCGACGCGGAAATATAGTCAGAGAGAACCGGGATTTTGTAAAGATAAAACGTGTTGTCTGTGATTTTTTTTTAATTAAAATTGTTCTGGCCCAGTTGCCGTTATAAATTAGTTAAATATTACATAAAGTCAATTTAGTGATAATTAACATTTTGTCAAAGTAGAGTTAAAATATAGTTCTTGTTTTGCTTAGTATCGAGAACTCCAGAAGTAACTTGTTGTCAACGCTGGTAAGTCAATTGTATCATCATTGTCTGCCTTGGATATTGCTGGACCTCTGCTAAAGTAGATCGCGATAAAGAATCTATAAATAGTTGAAACTGAGTTATTTCGTAATAATAAGTTGAATTTGTTCGGCGTACGTCCCATATACGCAGACGAGTCGAGCAAATTCCTTGGAGGATTAGACAAGGATAGCGAGTGTGGCTCCTAGTCTTACGATAGTATTTTACATATCATTTTAAAGTATATTTGAGTATTTAATATTATTTCTCTGGGTAAAATTTATTTTATAATTTGATGGTATGCAACCCAGTGTTGCCAAATATATATTGAGTACCCGCGTCTTTCTCTCCCCAGAGTAGATAATATAACATCAAGAAAATGATTATTATTATTTTATTTGTTGACAGTTTATATTAGTTATATTGAGTTTGAAAATTTGTATTTGAATTCCCCAGTGGATAATTTAAAAATATAATTCAATTAATTTGATTGTGGCTAAAATGAGCACATTATTATCTAATGAAAATTTATTATAAAGAATCAATTATTTCAAACAATATTTGGGTATTATAATAATCTGTTGAGTTTATTTAAATATATTTGAGATTGAATATTTTAGTAATAAAAATCCAGTGATAGCCAGTATTTATTTATTTATTTCCTGGATATATTTAGCAATATTATTAATGATTATTTTTGTTCATTATATGTTTATATGGTTGTCACCCCTTTTGGTGCATACATACTCGCTCAAGATTTTGTCCCGTGATCTTTACACTGATTTGTTATTATTTTTGTCCGTTTTGTAAAAACTGGCTGGCGCCCTGGTGCACTAACCCAGCCTGAAGAGCTGGTCCAGACACACCTTTATTTTGTTCATAAATATTTATTATGTTTTGTTATATTTATTATTATTATTCATAATTTTTAATACACTTGGGTGACCACATACGACTCCGGGGTTGTTTCACATGTCCGTCGTGAAAATAAAAACGGTTAACGTTATAGTACCAATTTGTTCATTTTATTTAATATTAAAATTAATATTATTTATGAATTAAATTATAATTTTAACTTTCCGCTAAGAAATTCGATGATTTTCAAAAATTTTGTGAGGTTATTGTTTTCACCCCGATTGGCGAAAATCGAAATTTCATTCGATGTGGACGTTTTGAGGTCTTAGGAAGCTATTTTGACTGTTTTTAGAATGATGTCCGAGTGTCTGTATTTATGTATCTGTATGTATGTATCTGTGTGTGTATGTGTGTGTGTGTGTGTGTGTGTGTGTGTGTGTGTGTGTGTGTGTGTGTGTGTGTTTGTGTGTGTGTGCTACTCTTTTGGGAGAATTTTTCTAATACCTAAGACTAACTTTTAAGACCATAAGAGTTTAAAAAAGAAAGAAACGTTTATTTTGGAACACCCTAATATATATATATATATATATATATATATATATATATATATATATATATTATAACGACAAAAACTTATCCAAGCATACGTTAATACGCCAAGATTTTTGCGCTACAAACTTCGTTCTCTATCTTTAGCCTCCAGTCTCAATACTAACAGGGCGCCAGGTAATTTTTATCGATGGAATCACCAAACCAGTAAATCTTAAGAATTAGATAAATCTTTGATCTGTGGAACTATCTCAAAACCACGCATAAATAAAACTGGATAATTTTTGATCTGTAGAATTATCACCAAAACCACGCAACTAAATAAAAAAACTTTAACTAAAACGTATCAAAATACTCAGAACTTATAAGCAAAAAAAAAAAAACAGAGACTGGAAAACTAAAAACAGAGTTACGGTATGCCATGGTGTCGCTCAGTGTGTAAGTTTATGGAGAGAGGGAGCGGTCCGTTACATCATTCCAAATTCATGTAGATCATCAGTGAATTTGCAATTTTTATTAAACAACAATTAATCTCAAATTTCCATTCAACAATAAACAAAATACTGTAGCTTCGTACAAACAATTCTTCTTTATAACAAAACACTGAATCTAATAATAATGAAATTAATATTAACAAAAAGATAAATTGACATCTAAAGGATATGTATCGATACACTAACAATAAATTAATTAATTACTAGAGCTAATTAACAATCAACTAATATTCAGTAACCTAAAACGATAAATTATAAAAACCGATATTCTAGAACATTCTCTTTAACAAAACTAGTAAAACTAACGTACATGGGTCTAATATTGACGTCAATTAGACGACAATTGGTTTAATAATTAACATATTTCTTATAATTATTTTAGAAAATAATATTAACAATAAATCGTGAACATGACTCCAACTGTAACAATAATCTCATAATTTTCTCAGTTCTTAAATATTTTCTTTAATCAAAACAGCATAATATTTCAAGACTCTGACTCGAACTCAATCAATTATTAATAATTATTTCATACTTGATTACCACTGAATAAAATATCAAGTAACATCTCACACTGTTTTAAATAATACTTCTGTAACAATAATCTTAATCTGTAGCTTTCCAAAATGCCATGAACTGTAACGCCATTTCTGGACGCGTCTGCTCGCTTCGAGCGACCAGAGCTGAATGCTCACGTCCGTCCTCTTCGAAGGTCTCCCTTCGACTTCTCTTTTCTCAATCCTCAAAATCCGAAACAAACTAAATCTTATCATTATCTATAACTGACCTCTATATTCTAAATCTATAAATCAATTTCCAAACTCGACTATACCGGTAACTGGAGGCTTATACCTCACCAAAGGTACTCACTAAACCTGACTTTGAGTATGGATATCCTTGGTAGTTATTCTCCTGGAATAGACTTCAGCTGGGATCGTAAAATTTAGAACTAAGTGACCTATGACTTCCTCAGCGGTACAAGTGGTCATGACTTGTCCTCTTAGGCCTGCCAGACAAAAACAATTAAAAATGACCAAACGGCTTCCACAACAGCAACGGTCACAATATTACTCTTAAGGCCTGCCAAACCAAAGCTCAAAAACTGATCCCAATCTGCATCCATCAGAATCCTTATATACTGGAGCGCTAGCATTTCAGCTAGACCTCTGCAATCTACCAAGAAGTCTCATAGGGATAGAACTAGGTTCTATTATCAGATGATACCGGGTGACTAATTCAAGTCCCGCTCCACGGTAACACTGACTTCTCCACATACTCAAAATTCCAAAACTGTAAACTAAAACTCAAACTTTATCATTATCTCAACCTTTAAATCTCAAACCATATTCCATATTCAATTTCCATGATTCTGCTTCTAAATCTTTACTATAATTTTTCGTAACAAAACCCATAAATGTAGCTAAACGTTACTCTATATTTAATTCTTAAACTATAACTCAAATCAAAAATCTGTATCAAAATCGCTAATATCTGTAAGCTTAATTCTAAGTCTTGAATTACCATGCTCGTAAATACAGTAAAATCAATTGGTGTTTGTGACGTTCACTTTGATTTGAACCCCATACGAAAAATAACGTCACAATATATATATATATATATATATATATATATTAGCGTAGCTCATTTGAAAAGACTATTTTTTTTTCGCTGCATTCGCGAAATATTATTCTAGACATAAAAAAAAATTTCCACTAAATTTAAGCCCTTAATTTTAATTTTAAGTACTCGCTAAATAAATTTGAAGTTTTCCCATTTAATTAACACGTAAATTTTAATTTTTTTTTTTCAATTATCTATAACTTCGCGGCATTTTATGATATTCAGTCGCTATTAGGCGGAAATTACAGACGAATCCTCTCTGTTTAAAAGTGCTTGTAGCTAATTTGCGTTTTGTAACCGGCCTCACCAGTCAAATATCTTAAAGCCAATTTTTTCTCGAATTCCATTGTTTTTTTTATTTTACTCGCAAACCAGTAACTTTGCAACAAAATTGTACGGATCTTTTTTTACAGGGAATTTAAATTTCTACAAAAAAAGTTATTTGCGCCAATATAGTAGAACTAGTAGTTTTTGAGATAAATCGAATTGAATATCGCAAAATTTTAAAAATCGCTGTTTTATCCGAGATTTTAGTACTTTTTCTACAAAATTATGGCTGCAGAAATATATAATATATAAGGGTAAATATATCATCAAAAAAATATCATACGAAACTGTCTTCTATTGCACTTAATTCCATCTTTTCTTACCCATACAAAGTTTGAAAGCCTGCCCTTGGATGGCCCATCGCCGGGCGAAGTATGATAATTAGCGGCCAGTCATTGACAACTTTTAATGGCACATGAACAGCTGAATATACAAATCATAACCCTAGCCCATTAATGGCGCTCGACTACCGGCCGATTAATGGCAGCCGGCTATCGGCCAAGTATGCAAATAAATTTTATTTAAAAAAATTTTTTCTTATTATTATCCTAGTAGGGTTCATGATCATTAACGATTAAATTATTTGAGCGAGGTAAATAATGTTGACAAATCTCAATGAAAAATTCTGCTGAGCTCTGGGCATGAACTCTCGTGCTTCTGATTGCGAAGTCTGAACGGTAGCTATTGGACGAACCTATTAATGTTGAACGGATACTTATCA
Organism: Microplitis demolitor; assembly: GCF_026212275.2. Taxonomy (NCBI): domain Eukaryota; kingdom Metazoa; phylum Arthropoda; class Insecta; order Hymenoptera; family Braconidae; genus Microplitis; species Microplitis demolitor. The sequence continues at coordinate 15,139,247 of NC_068550.1, read as the reverse complement.
ATTATCTACTTATTCATTTTATTACAACCTCTTAATTGAATGAAATATGAAGAGTAATTTAATTAATATTTTCGATTATTTAGAAAAAATAAAAATAATATTAACAATTTTGTACTATTTCATTATAATTGCATAATTTTTCAAAAATTATTATCTTGCTCTACCATCATTATTAAAAATGACATATTATAAAAATGTATGTATTATTTTTTTATTAAATTAATTTTTGTAAGTAAAAGTATAAAATTCTGGTTGTTGATAGCAAATAATACCGAACTAAAAAATATTTTAATTGTTAGTTGCAAATAACTTTAATCGGATAAATAAAATATTTATTGCTTAAAACTGAGTTTAATTAAAAAATCAATAATTATTAATTAGCCCCCATGGAAAAAATAAATATGCGGGGATATATGTCAAAATATATCTTGGGAAATATCCAAAAATATATGTCGATATATATGCTACATAGAAGCTACATATATCTAACATCTATAGAATTTTGCCCACTGCATATATATGCTTAACATATCTTACGCATATATGCTCTGCATATATACTATGAATATATGAACTGCATGTATACAAGATATATCCGGCATATATGCAAGGTATTTATGCCGGAAACTTATAATATATATACAGACATATACATATTATATATGCCCAAGATATGTGCGAGTACATATCCGGAATATATGCAGAATTCACTATATTCTATGTTGGAATCTATCGAAAGGAATATATCCCAGCACTGTGGAAGAATATATGCAAGATATATCTAGACATATGTATCTAATATTGTATATTCAATACATGTATTAAAGGATATGTATGGAAATATACGTTATATACTATATAGTGGTTTAATTTTATATCCGTTAACAAAATCATAAATAAATCATATATTCGATGATGATAAATTTTTTATTCACAAGTAATCATAGCGTTATTCAATATAATTTACTGTTTTATTTAGTATTATGGTTAGTAAGAAAATAGTTATTCAATAATTTAGTATATTAAGTGATGAATAATGATACGTAAAATCAAATTTTAGTCATTAAAGAAAGAAGTTTTTGTATTTAATTATCCGATTAAAATCGAAAAAAAAAGGAGTCAACAAAGAAATCAACGATAATAATATATGATTTTTTTCGAAATATTTAATTACTCTTCGTCAACTTTAGTAAGATTTTTGTCCTCGCCTGTCATCTGATTCTTATCCAAACTATCATTATCAGATTTCTTCTGTGTTGCATTCTGTAATAGTATAAATTGTTATGATGTTTATATTAATAAGGTGAGTAAATTGTTTTCTAATTTTTATAATATTACCTGTGAAGTACGATCTGTATATCGTAACTTATTGCATTTAACGTTAATGCACCTGCCAAATTCAGTTTCACTAAACTGCTTCTTAAATCGGTGCTTTACAGTTTCTAAGAATAAATATCCATTTATTAAATAACGATTATATTCAATTAAAAAAGTATATATTACTTGATATCATCATAAAAAATAAATCATACAATAAACTATCTCACCTCTGATTGCATTTAATTTATTTTCATCCAAACTTATATGCTTGATTGTTTTATCTTTAGCGTTTTTGGCCGCCCGCCCTTATAATTACTAACAATTAACACATCATGCGGAAATACAGATACAAATGATGATGGAGTCATTGCTGTAAATGTAGCTATTGATTCAGCAGCTAAATATTGGCTAGCTGTAACAAATACCTTACTGCCTGGCTCACTCAATTTTTTCTATATGTCATAAATAAAAAATAGTATTATAGAATTGATTTTCTTTCTTAAACGATAGATATTAAAAATAAATGAAAATTAATATTACCATATCTTGACTAGTCAATCGATGGCGGTAAGTTTTTGAAGACTTAGGCTCTACTGAAGTTCCAAACAACGACGTTGAGGATGAAAATGTTGGCATTACATTTTTCAACGCATTAGTTGATGCTGAAAATAATTAATTTATATTTTGATTTTTTAAAATAATTACTTAATATGTAAGTATCTCCACAAATACGAATTTCAATGAGTATCCAACCTTTTTCCAACTCTTCCTTAGTCACAAACTGAGATGACTTATCAACACTCGAAACGTTGTTGATTTCTGTTGCCTGATATTTGGCATTTAAATGATGAGATCGTGCATGCAAAATGGGATCTGTCTTTGATAAAGGATTTCCGCGTACATCACGGACATAATCGTTATTTAATAACCCTACATCAGAATTATTAGTTTGTTCCTTATGGAAAAATAAAAAGTATAAACATTTTTTGCAATAAATTCATGTGGTTATAAATATTTGATAGCTTGATTCTATAGGAACTTAATTTTAATTTTTCAGAAATACTATGATTAAAAAATAATTAAAATACATCAATTGTATGTTTTTTTTTATACAATAAAGAAATTACCTCTACTTCATCATTTTCGTTGTATAAATAATCTTTGTCATCAAAATTAATTGATCCATCAGCTGTTTTCTCGAATAATTTCTGCCGCTTTGCTTTTGGGGATATATCCCCACCGTCACTACTAATCTGAAATAAAAATTATTAAATTATGGATGGATTGTTAACTATTTACTGTTTATAATGTGCATAAGTTATTAAATAATTAAATTTTTATTATCTCTTCAGGGGACAGATCATCATTGATATTATTTCGAGTGTTCAATTGATTCGCCCTTTCAATATCTTCATTTTCTGCCGTTGCTTTGTCGTAAATACGTTTAGGTGACTGAATACCATCGAAAGCCTTCAGTTTTTTATTTAGGATAGCAAGAGAACCTATAGAAATACAATTTAAAAAATATATATACTTTAAATTTATATGTAAATATAAAGTTATCAAGCATTCTGTAATAAAGTATTACCTGACACAGCAATTATTTTTGCATTATAACAAAACCATCCACCAAGTGGTTCTTTTGGTGAATCGTGCCACTCTACGACATAAATTTTATCTGGATCTTCCTCGTCGCTTTGAAATTTTTCATAGTTGAAATTTTTTATATGATCCACATTTATTCCACATGTGTACGTTTTATCATCACCATCTCCAACCCATTTTACAAATGCCAAAGTTTTTTACTAACATGATAGAGACAAAGTAAAGTCAAATTGTAATATATTATCAATATTATTTGTATTTTTGTTAACTCATGCAATAATTGTCAATATTTGTATTTATATTATTAATTTCAATGCATATAAAAATTAAGTAACGACTTAGTACCAAGTAGTTGGATAATTATAATATAACCTTTCATTTTTTAGTCATTTGTATCAAAAATAAATTACTGAACTAAAAGTTTATTAAAAACATCAAACCTACCTTCCCATAATTGAAAATGTTTTTCCTTTATAATATGTGAAATGTTTGATAATTATTGAAATATTATTTTCCAGCAAATTCAGTCAATCTATCTTTATTGAACATATGAAAATGGCAATGTCTCGTGGGCCCAGAATAGCCACAGCCCTGAACGTTTTGGCGGTTATAAAATAATTATAATTTTAGAAGAATTTTATTTTTATTTTTAATGACTTATTATTGTAATTAATTTTCTATTTTAATAACTATTTAATATGTTCAGAAATTATGTATTTATCAGTAGTATATATTAACAATCCATTTAGTTTCGTAAATTTTAACGACTGAGTTGGTCATACTTATTGTAGAGGACATTAGTTTACATCCTCCAGTTTCAATTAAAATTTTTTTTGTTGTCATTGATTTCGAATTATATTTTATCGTCAAACTTGGCGTTTATCTTTTTAATTAAATCTTATAATTTTGATATACTCACTGTAGTTGTTGAAATTTGGTTAAACAAAAAGAGTCAATTTTGTATCTACATTTAAAAGTTCGTTAATGATTTATGACTACAAATAAATTACCAGTAAACATTATGTAGCAGGAATGCTTTTTGTTGAATTTATATTCGATTGCACAAAGTAATTATTTTGAAGTTTATGAGTATTTTTAAGTGTTTAATGGAAACCGAATACCGTATTAGAACAATTTTATCTTGACTATTATTCTCGACGCCATTATTTCGCTACATGCAAGAATTTTTGAGTAAAAATTGCCCATAAAGTTTGGTACACTATGCACATCTAGCCAGTCACTAAACTTTACTAGATTGTTAGTAGAAATTGCTTTTCACTTGTTTGCTATCGAGTAGTATATTTTACAATGTGCATCTGAAAAATTCTGATGTTTACCACATGACCTTACAGTATCTAACATTGTGGGTAATTTTTACTCAAAATTTCTTTGCGTGTAACTTTTTATTCATATGGTAACAGGATCCTGCAAAGGCTAATATTATGTATTCAATTTTTAAGTTTGTTTATTTTTGATCATATAAATTTTAATAGTATTTTATAGATAATTTTCCTCTTGTTTTTTTTTTTTTTTAGGGCAAAGGATATAGAAACGACATACTGAATATTGCCAATGATTTAACTTATTACTTGTAAAATGATATCTACAAGAACTTACTGAAATTTTTTCATTTATTTTTCTTTTCGTTCATTAGTTAACTATAGACCACTTATTTCATATTCTAGCGATCAATAAGCAATGTTTCGACACGTATTATTATTTCAGATTATTTATATTGAATATTTTAGTTTCTTTCTGTAACATCGTTTATTTACTTATTATATGTCAAGAAGGGTACTCAGTCGGCATGAATGTCAGAATGATATGTCGTTGATATTAGACAGATAACATAATTTTTAAGATAACTTTATATGATATTAATAAGATGACTTTCTGACTATTATGCTGAGCGGGGAGTGTCCCAAAAATAAAAAATCACGTTTTATTCGATTGAATCTGTATCGGCGTAACTACAGAATGATTTTTGATATTTTTTTCAAGAGCTACAATGTTGCAGATGGGAAACAATAATCGGTAGCAATGATCGAATTTTTGTTTCGTGTATGATACAATACATATTTATTATAATCACAACTATTTACATTTACAGTTAAAATATTGATATTGATTCATTTTTTTTATGCTATGATTTTAATCTAAGTTAACATTTCGTATTTATTTGGATGCTTACAAACAACTAAAATCGGATCGTTTTCTATTTTTATTATTCTAACTTTTTCATTTATATTCTTAGCTTCAATTGCTGCTAATTGACCATAATATTTAACGAAATACAAATGTTCTAATTTTATGCCAGGAAACAAAGTATTCTTTTGTTTTAATAAATATTTTCCTAAAGCGAAACATTTTGTATCATTATTCACATTTACTATCAAAAAACTTTCTATTTCAAAAATCTCATCGTTAGCCAGGAGAACAGTATAACTATTTCTTTTCATGACTTTGATATATTGCTTACTATGGATAGATTTATTATTTATCAATGCACGTTTGTAATATTGAAACCCGCTTTTTTCATCGGCATTAACGTGTATCCGCTGCAATGCCAAGAAATGATCAGCTGATAATTCATTTTTCGAAATCGCTTTTCCAACCAGACCTATGTTCCCTACAGAGAATGATGCTTGAGGTTTTTTTTTTCATTTGTTAATTTTTGTAGTAGTTTAAATTGACGCAAGGTTAAATGTTCTTCATATGAATTTTTTAATTTGTAAAATGCCATCTGTGAACGAAATGATTCTAATATTTGTAGATCTGCAGCATTTGAATTTTTACTAGTTTTTTCAAAAACTGGTGAAAGCTCTCATAGCAAAAAGCACTATGAGTCCAAAGTGGTCCCCAATTAAGTACACTCTACGGTAAATGGGTAAGCAAATGAACATTGAATGATAAATGTTCTTTACCGTATAGTCCCTCTATTTCTTCAATAAAATTAAATAGACATCGCTGGGAATTGTATACCTCACTCTCCATAATCGATGTTTTCAGTAATATTGAAATTCCTTCCACTAGTAGACCCCATTGCTTAACAAATTTATTTCGCAAAAATAACTTTAAAATAGGTAAACTGTAAAGCAGTAACCATATGACCAATTCATGTGCCTTGAGATGTAACCGATCTTTTGACATCTTTCTTGGAGTTCTGGAAATATCCATAGATGGTTTAAAAGAGAGCAGCACCTCATCAATAGCTTTAACATCATTACCTAAGTAATACTCTTTCTCATGGTACATAGAATCAAACCATAGCTTTACAAATTGCCTACAGAATCCTAGTGCAACGCAGTGCATCCAATCAACATCCAAATTTGTAATAATGTCAAAATCGGGTATATCACACAACGTCGAGCGATATTTCATGCCTTTTTCGGAATTACGTATATGATCGAGTGTCTCTGCATGTGATCTTAAACCTTCTCCATAAGCATTTCCATCATCACTTATAGGATATATGCGTACATGACCAGCGTCCTTTGCTATTTCTTCACCTGGATGCTTACATAAACCGCATTCATAATAACCACGGAACGTTTTTGATCCTCTTAGTTCAGGACGTTCAACAGAGTCACAAACCCCTAGCAAAATTCTGCATCTTTTATGATAAATTACGCCTTCGAAATCGTAATCAATTCCTGTGTCAGATAATAATTTTGCTTCTTCGACAAACGGCTTAATGTATTCGTTCATAATGGGCTTCTTAGAACCTAAATATACGCTAACTAAAAAAATATTGTTATTTCGTTGTTGTGGGTGAAGTTCATTCATGGTGCACAAAATGGGAGTTATCGAAGTCAAAGAACTTTTAAACAAGGGGGTTCTATCAATACTAAAATTAATACTTACCATTTCTTCTGGTAAATCATTTAAACAACTATTTTTATACCGGTTTCCATCAAAAATATCCTCAATCGCGTATGAACATTGTTTCTTACGATTTTTGGGATATAATAAATTTTTATGATGGCGCTCGCAAAATTCTGATAATTGTTGAGTTAAAGGTGAATATAAAAAAATGTTGCCTAGTCGTCTATTTTCATTGACAATTATATCAACACAGCACTGATTACAATGCAATATTTGTTGATTGTCGTCTACATCCGTAATGATATTGTCATCTGCATCTTGTAATTCTTTTCCGATGTAAATTTTACACTTCGGACAGAAGTGATGAGTTTGAATTGGCACAGTATATTGGTTGATAATAGTTTTAAAATGGAATGGAGAAGTAAAAAGCAATGGAACATCGGTCATAGCATCAATTAATTGAGTAATGAGAGATAACTTCATTATCTAAATGCTTACGTAATTTGAGAGCTAGAATTAAAAAAGTTCTTGGCATTACTGATTTGGGATACTTATTATCATTTTTTTGTTTATCAGAAACATCTGTAATGCAAGAGTCATTGTCTTCACTATGACAAATTTCTTGATGAATAAGAACAGCTTCGATATCAGTATTTCTTTCATTAATTAATGGATCAATAATCTCTTCATGATTATCATCACTCTCTTCAGAATCAGTATATTGCTCTTCACTGCTATAACAACAATTATATTACTCTTCATCAAAAGGGTTTACCTGAAAAAGAAAATTTGGCTTGCTATAAAATTAATTGAAAAAAACACAAATTTATTTACCTGTGCTATGGTTCTGAATATTTTCGATTGTATAAAGTTTATTTTATGTTTTAAACTACGTCGATTAACTGGGATTAATTTTTATTTATATAATACAAATAAGCATAAATAATTGCTGTATTTACTAAAACAAATAAAACATGAGTAACTTCCGTAAGAAATTTGTATTAATTAAAATCAATTTTGACGTAGCACCAAATTTTAAACCCTCAGTAATGATACACTACGTTGCGTGCCTAATGCCAAAAGGGCGTATAAACTTTTTTTTAGCGCCAATCATTTTGTAAAAATTATCTAAGCCTAAAAATGAAAAAAACATTTCCAAAGACAATAGGGCGTATATCTTAAGAAACGCTCTTTTGGCGTTATTACGTCAAAATTTTTTTTTGCAGATTTTTACGTTTCGAACGATTTTAAATTGAATGGCTAAAAAAAATTTTTTTATACTCTCTTTTGCCCTGGAATCCTATCTAACTGTTGTAATGCGCCCTTTTGGCATTTGGCACGCAACCTAGTTATAATTACATGATCAATTAAAAAACCAAACACAATATATATATTAAAATTTTTCAAAGCTATTAGTATTGACATCGACACAATTTTTATACTCCGAACCGATACCGCTTTATATACGAAAAAACTGTTATTTAATATATAACATTATCTTACATTTTACGCGTCCCACGGCGGAGTGTGGTTGGCGCTCAATAGCCGTTATGGCTCTCTGCTGGTTGAAAGACTGAAAATAGAAATAATAACAAAACAAAATGTCCCACCTGGAGATATCCTGAATCTCGCTGGACCCGCAGCTCTGCTCAGGCTGGGTTAGACAATCCTAGTTGGGCGCCAGTTCGTGTGCCCACAAACAAAATTTAGACCAAAATAACATGACGGAGAAAATAAAATGAAAATAAAATGAATACAGGATAGCGATTTTCAGATTTAGAAATAGGATAGCAAGAAAAAGATAGCAGTAATTAAAATAATAAAATTAAATAATACCGGGTTGCTGACCATTTGCATTTAATTATCATTTAAATCATAAATCAGTTAATAAAGTGTATCGCATACTCACATAAACAATACCAAAAAAAAAAAATAGTAGTTCACTTACAAAAAATAATAATAGTATGCGTATACAAAATTATAGTCAAAATGATAATACTGAATAAACAATAAGCATATCAGCCGCAAAATAGTTTATCGCATATACAGAATATAATCACTCGCCTGTGATTTTCATGAGATCATATAAATACTAGTAAATAATAATTTCACTCGCACATGAAATAAAACAAGAAAAAGTAAAATATAATGAACTGATAACAATCTCAAAATAATACTTCAATAATCATAAATTATTATATCACTCGCATGTGATCATAGAAAATATTGAATAAAATAATCTCACATAGTAATTTGAAGTATTTCCAATGAAAATTCCAAGTAATTTCCAATGGTAAATTTTTGCGGCATTCACAATAGTATATTGTGAACCAAGGGAAGAAAGTTAGTCATTCCAACTCGCATGAAAATTGTCACCCGAGCCGAAGGCGAGGGTGACAAACATGCGGGTTGAGATGACTGACTTTCTTCTCGTGGTGCACATACTTTTTTTTATCATACCAGGACCGAAAGTTCGTTGATGTAAAGAAACATAAAAAAATGTATGGTTATAATAAAAACAAAAAAAACGATGATTTTAATTTTTTTTTTGCCCCGGTTAAAAATAATGTCAATAAATATGCGCAGATGTCAACTTTTTTTCTTTATAATAAAATAATAAATACATGTAGCTGTTGCTTGGTGACAATCTATAACAGACTTGTCATTTATTATTTACCTTGAAAATTTTTACAATTAAAAAAAATTAATTATAATTTGATCAAAAATAAATTAAATAAAAATAAATAATAATAATAAAAGTAAATTAAATAAATTTAAAAAATGAGTACGTCTGACGATTCAAGTGACAGTGAAAATGAAGAAATTCTTTTGAGAAATATAGAAGATGAAGCTGATGATATAGTTAAAAATTTATTACCGAAAAAATCCAATGCCAAATATATGCTCTGTTATAATGAATTCATAAAGTGGATGGACATAAATAATACAAAATCATACTCAGAAGAAGTATTTATAGTTTACTTCAACGAGTTATCTAAAAAATTAAAACCAACGACTTTATAGTGTCGTTGGTCTATGTTAAAAACTACCATGAATCTTAATCATAATGTCGATATTATTAAATATCAAAAGCTCAAGCAGTTTATGAAAAATCAATCCAAAGGATTTCAACCAAAAAAATCTTTTGTTTTTTCATTGCTTGAGATTCAAAAATTTATCAACGATGCTCCAGATCACGTTTATTTAGCCATGAAGGTAAATTATCTATTTAAAATTAAACTGCTCATTAGATTATTTCAACTTGTAACGGGGTAAATTTGTATTTACCGCGTTCAATTAAGTTTAAAATAAAATCTATTATGCGCACTGTCGGTCATGTGACATTACCACTTCGGGTATTCCGGGTAGGTAGCGACTAGTCGTCCGGAAATGGAAATTTCACTTGCTCGACCGTCGACCCCACCTAGAGTTAAGTAGGAGTGGAAAAAGGACAACTATAGTCAAGAGTGAGCGAGCAATTAAAAACGGGGACCGGAACGAGAATCGGGCATTAACCATCGGGACGTCCGAATAGAGAGGTGGAGAGACGAAGTAACCAGACAACCGACGCCATACAGACGCCGTTAAATTAATTAACCAGGTAATTAATTAATAATTAGCTTGAGTCTATTGTGGAACCAAGCGATAAAAATCCCGATTATTAATAATAAATACCAGGCAGTTAGCCGGTATTTTATATAAAACATTACTAATTGCGTCTGATTGTAGCAGGTTAAAGGAGAGAGAGAGAGAAAGTAAAAACAGAGAGAGAGACGGAACCAAAAATTAGACCAGACAATTACGAGAACAAGGAAATTAATCAGACAAAACCCGGACAGAGACACGACGGAAAGATCTGGAGATTTTTACTGGAGAGGTATTTATAAAATTTATTCCAGGCGGGAAGCCGGAAAATTTTATTAAATACTTGGCATACGTTAATATCGTCGCGCCTAAAGAAAATCCTCGCGAATTAAATTAATTGCAAAAGTAAATTAAAAAATTAAATTCGGATAATTATAAGATTTAGTAATTAATTAACTCCAGGCAGGTAGCCGGAGCCATTGCGTGTATAAAATATTTCCAGGCAGGTAGCCGGAATTCTTCTAGAAGTTTCCAGGTGGGTCGAGTGACGCGCGCACCGGAACAGTCGAATCTAGTCATAGACGCTAGTCCATTAGTGATTACTTATACATAAAATTTAATAAAATAATAAATTAAGAAAATCAATTAAAATTGTCTCGGGAAAATAAGAGAAGTCCGTGGTCGAAGACGTTATAAAATTAATTAGGAAATTAAGCAATTAAAGAAATTATAATTAATTAAAAAGAAGGCAGAATTAATATAAGAATAATTATCGCGGTGATAAAAGTGCCTGAAGTAACGTGGTATTAAATTAATGAATCAAGGTCGTGTTATTAAGGAGATAAAATAAGTGATAAGTAAATGAGAAGGAAATAGTACTCAATAAATTAGGAAGGAAATTCAATTAATAAATTAATTAATAATTATATAATTCTCTAAATTAATTAAATTATTAATTGCGGAAAATTAATTTAAGAAGTGTGTGTAAAATAAGTTCAGGGGACCGAGTGTGTGGAAATGCCAAAGGTAGTTGGCTAATTTAGTAATTAAGTATCGCGAAGGTTAAGCGATTTTTAATCATTGTATGTGTGAGTGTGTGGAAATGCCAAAGGTAGTTGGCTAATTTAGTAATTAAGTATCGCGAAGGTTAAGCGATTTTTAATCATTGTGTGTGTGAGTGTGTGGAAATGCCAAAGGTAGTTGGCTAATTTAGTAATTAAGTGTCGCGAAGGTAAAGCGATTTTTAACGAGAGGGAGAGTGTGTGGTAACGCCAAAGGTAGTTGGCTGGTTTTATTAATAAAAATTATTGCGGGTAAATAAATAAAAGGTTATAAGGTTCAATGAAGTTATAAAGGTTATAAGGTTTTATGTTAAGGTCAATTAATGTCATAAGGTTTAATGTTATAAGGTCATAAGGTTCTAAGGTTATAAGGTTTAATGTCATAAGGTTTAGATAAGAAGTTATAAGGTTTAAAAAGGTATAAAATAAGGTTTATAAAAAGGTTATAAGTGAAGTTAAAATTATAAAGGTCAATTAGGTCATGAGAAAATAAAAAGGTTTAATTGGTGAATTGAAATAGTAAATTATTTATAAGTTATCCTTCCTCATCCTTCTCTTACAATTAAATAAAATTACACCGACCCTGATGATCTAAGATCCGGTTCTGGGAGGCCGTTATCACTTCCAGTGGCGCCCTTAAAAAGGTAATTTAAGGACGACCAGAGTAACAGCATAGCCCTGTTATATTTGGCGCCCAACATTTGAAAACCCCGTAATTAATTGTAAGAGAGGTTGAGGAGTTAATTTATAAATTAAAGACGTGGAAAAAAATAAATTCATAGTAGCGTGGCGTGAGAAAAAAGAAAATTCATAATAGTGTGGCGTGGCATCGGATAAAATTCATGGAAATTTTGGAAAGAGAAAAATTGAGTTTAAGTTAAAATTTGAAAACTTTGATTTTGTGATAAATAATTTGAATAGAAAAAGTATTGGATAAAATTAGGTAGAAAAATATTGAAATAAAATTTACAAAGTACAGAAAATATTAAGACTGAAATAACTGTGATAAATAATTTTAATAATTAAAAGTAATAATAATTAAAATAATACATGAAATAATTAGTAAACCGATTTCGATAATTATTCTATAAAATAATTTAGTCATAAAATTTACTTATAATTTTCAGTATAAATAATTAAAACAAAATCGCAAGTAAAATTTATAAGTAAAATAATTATCGACTTAAAATATTACCGGATGTGTCACGATTCTATTTTTAGAATAATCCTCAAACTCGAAAACAGAAAGATTAAAATTACTTGGTAATAAAACCGTAAATAAACGATTAAGTTTCTGTCAAGAATAAAACTTAAAATAAATCCGCCAGTAATTTGTTTGTGATAAATTAATATTAAATAAAACATTATACAAGTGAAATTATAAATGGTGATTATGTTCAACCAAGAAGAAGATTCAGAAATGGCTGGAGGACGCAGGTTGTCAGCAGGTAGGGGAATTAACCGCTCGACAATTACATCAAATCCCGGTGCATCAGTAAGATTAACAACAGTCACAACAGTCACTACTTGTACCAGAACAACGCCAACAGTTACAACTACAACTAGTACGGTTACAAATGCACTGACATTGGATCCACCACCGCCATATCCAATACTTACAAACACACTGCTAGGAAATCACGGGACGATCGGAACCGCAGATGGATGGAATTTTCCACCCAGAACGCAGGTGGGTGATCTCCATAGGCAGGAGAGAGTAGTTGATAATCAAATGGATTTTGCTGGAAGTCTTAATCATCTTCAGGACAATATTCCATCAGATATGAGACGTATATTTAATCGTATGGACAACAGCACACAGCAAATACGTCGAATGTCAAATAATCAACGTAATAGAAATGAAGAAAATGCTGTGACGATTAATCAACTGTCCCAAATGATGAGAGAGCTCATAGACCAACAACGGGAAATTAACAACAGACTAAATTCACGTGATAATTCATGGCGATCAAATTCACCAGTGGATTGGAGAGCAGCTGAGTTCCAGCTTGGTGGTGCAAACATTTCCCCGATGGGTCAACGTTTGGCGAGGGGGGAGTGCCCAGCTGCTCATAGACCTCAGAGCTTGGGTCCCCAACAACACCAACATCAGCCACAAGCTCAGCAAAATAATCATCGTGATCCATCAGTGGCAGATCGTATCAATTATCTGCAAGAACAATTACGTCAACTTCAAATGGGACAACAAGGCCAGATTCCAGTGCCAAATAACGACCAGGGAGGTCAAGTAGGGAGTCAACCCCAGGTAGACGGTCATCTCCACGACATACCGGGAAGACCCGCTCAGAATCCAGTCTTCCAACAAAACCAAGGCAGGAATTTCGACGACAGACGATGGAAGGATATTTTGCAGAGTCTGAAAATGGGAAATTTACATTTTCCTCAGGAGAACATGACTGTAAATGATTTCTTGTATGCTGCTGAAGCCAGAGCACACCGTGAAGGTTGGTCCGAGTGGGATTTGCTCAAGGCGATGAGTTATATACTTCAAGGAGCTGCAGCACGGTGGTTTGACGCAAACTATCTGCGCTGGGAAAATTACATCCAATTTAAGACGGAATTTAGAAAAGCTTTCGGCAGCTCAGCTACAGACCATCAGATTATTATGGAAATCAGTAAGATGCGGATGAAACCTGGGGATAACGTGACTGAGTTTGTATTAAAAATCCAGCAGAAGTATCAGTCAATGCAGATACCCCCACCAGTATCGGAACAAGTCGCCTCTATCCGTAATCATCTGACAGATGAGTTACGTACTCTGGTATTCGCCAGATCAGTCTATACGTATGAAGACCTATTAAATGCGTTACATGAAGCTACAAGGTGCATAGAGGAGGCTCAACAACCGACTGCTGTCGTGAATAAAACTGTAAAATTCCAAGATAAAACCAGATTTAATTTGATACAATCTCCGTCTGATGAAGCAGTTTATGAAGAAGATGAATTAGAACCGTCCAGATGTAATCTGATGGTTGCACCACCACCAGCAACTTATAACAACAGATATGGAGTGCAAATGAGGAATAATACTAATTATTACCGACCTCAAAATTACCAATACAACAACAGACAGCAACGACAAGTTAGACCTCGTCTGATTCAGGAACCAGGAAGGTTATCCGGCTTTAATCAGAATCCAGTAGTCGCTCCAAGATACAACAGACCGTGTTTCAACTGTGGAGTTCCAGGTCACGTTTTCGAGGTATGTCAAAACCCCAGACAGGAAGTCTGTAATATTTGTTTTGAAGTTGGTCATACCCGCAATAATTGTAACTTAGCGGTTTATAGTAATGATAATAGACCAAATGCTTCAACCTCACCTGACAATCCACCTCAAGGACGTCAGGAGAACAATAATGTACCTGAAGACAATCGAAAAAACGATTAATACCTGGACCGAATTCCCCGTCGGCTCAGGATAATTTTGGAGTAACTAAGGGGTTAAATAAACCAAAACAAGATAATAAAATTAACCGGCAAGAGGGTGTGCAGGTAGTTTCACCGCACTATTCTCAACCAGGTAGTGTAGCTCAACCTGATGACCGGAATGATACATCGCAGGTAGGTTCGCCGCGATACTTCATTCCAGGTAGTGACTTACAATTGTCTACCATGTCCGTGAACACGATATACGTAGAGGATATAATTTCATTAACTCAAGCAGACCTGTCAAGTAATTCTACAGAAATTATTAATCAATTAATTCAGTTTTTAGAAGATCCAAATTGCATCGTTGAAGATCTCAATCAAGCAGACGAGAATATTAATCTGAATTCAATTACATCTATAGAAGAACCAGATGATGATGAACCTGAAACCCAATGGGAAGATGAATTTCAACCTGGATTGGAACCAGTTGATCTCGACTTCAATGTATCGTTACCGCGTCCTCTGGAACTAGGTAGTTCTTTTAACCAGTCTCCAGACTCGCAGGTAGCGGATACATTTACAACGTCTACATCTCGAGAAGCTTTCA
Organism: Microplitis demolitor; assembly: GCF_026212275.2. Taxonomy (NCBI): domain Eukaryota; kingdom Metazoa; phylum Arthropoda; class Insecta; order Hymenoptera; family Braconidae; genus Microplitis; species Microplitis demolitor. Next base: position 15,123,854 of record NC_068550.1, on the reverse strand, counting down.
TTCCTGGAATTCTTCAAAATAAATCATTGTCAGCTGCCCAAAAATACCGTCTAGCTGAAAGAAAAATTTTTATTCCTGGTTCAGGTCCGAAGCCACCAGAATATACAGCAAGAATACCAGTATCACTTTGGATTTTTGGTATAAAACTCAATGGTATCCTGGACACTGGCAGTGAGAGATCCTACATCAATGCAAAAGTATATGAAGACATCAAGGAGTACGCGTCAGGTGAATTAAGACCTGATGATACACAAAAGCGAGGTGTTTTACTGGCCAATCATACTTTGTGTAAAAGCCTTGGCGGTGCCCCGTTTATTATACAGATAGGATCGGTCGCTGGTGAACAATACTTAAGTGTACTTGAAGATCTTGGACATTCTGTGGTCCTAGGAATGGACTTTGCATTACAATTTGGAGTCATTATAAACAGCAAAGAGAAAACTTGGCAGTTCAGTGGTCATCCTGAAATACATCAATTTGAACTTATATCATGTAAAGAAAATTCGTCGAGGTGCTTATCAATGACAGCTGATGAAGAATCAAATTTCAAAAATTTTATCAAAACTGAAATGGAAAAATTTGAAGCGATGCCGAATCAAGGATTAACTAACATCATCGAGCACGAAATTGTCTTGAAACCTGATGCTAGACCAGTCAGGATTAAACCATATAGACGCAGTCCTGTGATCAACGAGGAATTAAATCGGCAAATCGACGAGTTACTTGAGAAGAAATTTATAAGACCAAGTTACAGTGTTTGGTCGTGTTCACCGGTTATGGTAGCTAAACCCAACAACACCTGGAGATTTTGTGTAGACTATCGGCCTATTAATCGAGTGACAATACCACCAGCTCACCCGTTACCTAATATGTTACGCATATTGAGCGCATTACACGGTGCAGTTTATATAAGTACTATGGATTTAAAAGAAGCTTTCCATCAAATCCGCATGGCAGTTGCGTCGATTCCTCTCACCGCTTTTTCTGTGGAAGGACGAGGGCAATTCGAGTGGTTACGGATGCCGTATGGACTAGTAGGTGCTCCAAGTACTTTTCAAAAAGCTATGGATGAATTGAAAGAAAGATTCCATAAAATTCTAGTTGATCGAGAATTACCGACGAAATGGGCCGAACAAGTCTTTGCATATTTAGATGACTGGATAGTCATCAGTGAAACATTAGAAGAACACAAAAGAATCTTAAGTTTGGTGTTTGAAGTTTTTAGAGATGCTGGGTTACTCATAAATCCCGAGAAACGTAAATTTTGTCGACCTGAAGTTAAATTCCTTGGATTTGTTGTAAATAAAGATGGTCTGCATACGGATCCAGAGAAAATAGCACCAATAATTAATTATCCACGGCCAACAACCAGAAAGCAACTACGCAGCTTCTTAGGACTAGTCAATTGGTATCATCGACATCTTCAAAATGTAGCAAAGGCTCAGGGTCCTTTAAATAAATTGACTGGAGTCAACACCGAGTGGAAGTGGGGAGATCTGGAAGAAGAATCGTTCCAGCGTTTAAAACGGGCTCTTATCGACGCTCATCCGTTATCAGTACCCAAGGCTGGACTCCCGTATTATTTATATACCGATGCCTGTGATACAGGACTGGGAGCAATTTTAGTTCAACGAGATCCAGAAACTCAAAAGGAATTTCTGATGATATGTCTCAGTCGTCAACTCAAGGGTGCCGAGACTCGGTATACTACCACCGAAAAAGAGTGCCTGGCTGTCGTATGGGCGGTTCGCAAGCTTCGCTGTTATCTTGAAGGTACCCCGTTCACTGTCGTCACAGACCATGCTGCGTTAAGATAGCTGCATTCATTAAGAGATCCGAATGGCAGATTAGCTCGTTGGGCCATGGAGCTATTGTCACACCAAATCACTATTGAACACCGTAAAGGAACAGAAAATGAAGGTCCCGATGCATTGTCTCGTATTTATGAAGATTTTGTTCCGGAAGATTGGCTGGGAATCAAAGAACAACTGGGTTCGGATAGTTGCCTGCATTTACAAGTGTCAAATTGGTATGCTGTAAAATTCAACAATGTGCGTCGCAATCCAGGAAGGTATCCGGATTGGCGCATTGTTGAAGACAGACTTGAATATTATCGTCCAGACCCGTTGAAATCTATCGTTGGAGATGATCACGCATGGAAGACAGTTTTACGAGATCCTGAAGTTCAACAAGTACTCCAAAAACATCATGAAGACCCAGATGCTGCACATCTAGGGAGGGAAAAAATGTATGAGCGAATAAAAGTCCAATTTTATTGGCCTGGTATGTATCAAGACGTCGAAAGTTACGTGGAAGCTTGTGAAATCTGTAAGCAAGTCAAATACAAGCAATCGTCATCAAAAGCTCCGTTTCAAACCAGACAACCCATAAGACCTTGGGCTATCGTGGCAGCAGACGTAACTGGACCTTTTACTCGATCCAGAAAAGGTCATCAATATATTCTAGTCATACAAGATTTATATACTAGGTTCATTGAACTCTATCCGTTACGTCGACACACTGGAGCTGCTGTCTTGGAAGCTTTCAAACGTACATTTTCTTTGAGATCTTACCCGCTGTTCCTGGTAACAGACAATGGCAGGGAGTTTGTTAATGAGACTGTACAAGATTATCTGAAATCTGTTGGAGTAAAATTTACACCGTTGGCTGTCGCACATCCACAAGCCAATCCAGTGGAAAGGATAAATCGCACATTAAAACCGATGATCAGAGCTTACATCAACAAAGACCAGACCAGATGGGATGACCATCTAGGTGAATTTCAACTAGCCTACAACAGCTCATACCATGCATCATTAAAACTGTCTCCATATTTCCTGGTACACGGACAGGAACCCAGGTTGTCCGATAAGCTGACAGAACTGGAGATGGAGGATTTTTTCCCTGAGAACGAAGAATGGAAACAACGCGTCCAACGATTAGACGAACTTAGACATAAGGTCGAGAGTATCATGAGGGCTGAAAATGAGAGACAATCTAGTTATAATAAAAATTCAGAACTTAAAATACCGGGAGTAAACTTAGGCGACAAGGTTTTCTATCCGAATCGTAAATTAAGTAGTAAAAATCAAAAATATAGCGCGAGTTTAGGCATGAAATATCTCGGGCCAGTTACAATTAGTAAAATCATAAGTCCGCTTGTAGTAGAACTTAAAAATGATTCCGGAAAATCTCTCGGTACGCATTATATACCTGACTTAAAAATACCGCGTCGTAGTAGTCGTTTAGCTGACAAAATTTCTCATAAAAATTAATATCGATCTCAACCCGGACGTATGACTAACCCGTTTATATTTGAGATGGAACATCGAAGACGAAGGTCCCGAGAGGGAGCTCGGGGTTGGACGGAGGCAACCCGGAGAATTTACCAGGGAACCAGGTGGGCAGGTAGGCCTTATGGTCCTCCAGGTAGGAGAGTAACCGGCCGGTTGGTCTCAAATCCACCAGCCAGGTTGTGGATACCGGAGGATCCAACACCAGTGACGCCACGCCAGTCTGCACTCCAAAGATTGGGTCCAGTGGTGTCGAGGGACCGACCAACTGTCCCCAACCGCCCCATGGAGGTCGCGGGAGTCGCTGAGGCCGTGAGACCATCAACACCGACAACACCAGCTGTTCCATCAACATCGTCAGCGACAACATCAACCAGCCGGCCTAATCCAGCAGCAGCTCAGGACTTAACCGGACGGCGAGTCCAAACCAGGCCCGTTGTCCAGGTTGGTGGTTCTGCGGCTCAAGCGACTGGATCTGAGAAAAAGAAGAAGAAGAAGAATAAAAAGAAGAAGGGTCCAAATGGTCCACATATGGCCCAAATGGACTGGGTGGTACCAGACGATTTAGACCGCCTGCATTATGGAAGAGGTTTCATCTCCGATGACTCAGGATGTGAAGAAGAGATTCCGGCATTTGATGACCGTGAAGAAGTCCTGGAACTGGAGGTCAACTCCGATGATGACCTAGTTATCAACGATCCGGATGATAATATGGAATTATAATTATCGTGTCCTTATCTAAAATAAATTCATCAAATTTTGCTATTTTCGTGTACCGATCATTCGTTTTAACTTGCTGTTCCTATATCCTTGGACGACGAGCATCTGCAATTTCCAACCCGGGCGACAGTCTGGCAGGGGAGAGTGTAACGGGGTAAATTTGTATTTACCGCGTTCAATTAAGTTTAAAATAAAATCTATTATGCGCACTGTCGGTCATGTGACATTACCACTTCGGGTATTCCGGGTAGGTAGCGACTAGTCGTCCGGAAATGGAAATTTCACTTGCTCGACCGTCGACCCCACCTAGAGTTAAGTAGGAGTGGAAAAAGGACAACTATAGTCAAGAGTGAGCGAGCAATTAAAAACGGGGACCGGAACGAGAATCGGGCATTAACCATCGGGACGTCCGAATAGAGAGGTGGAGAGACGAAGTAACCAGACAACCGACGCCATACAGACGCCGTTAAATTAATTAACCAGGTAATTAATTAATAATTAGCTTGAGTCTATTGTGGAACCAAGCGATAAAAATCCCGATTATTAATAATAAATACCAGGCAGTTAGCCGGTATTTTATATAAAACATTACTAATTGCGTCTGATTGTAGCAGGTTAAAGGAGAGAGAGAGAGAAAGTAAAAACAGAGAGAGAGACGGAACCAAAAATTAGACCAGACAATTACGAGAACAAGGAAATTAATCAGACAAAACCCGGACAGAGACACGACGGAAAGATCTGGAGATTTTTACTGGAGAGGTATTTATAAAATTTATTCCAGGCGGGAAGCCGGAAAATTTTATTAAATACTTGGCATACGTTAATATCGTCGCGCCTAAAGAAAATCCTCGCGAATTAAATTAATTGCAAAAGTAAATTAAAAAATTAAATTCGGATAATTATAAGATTTAGTAATTAATTAACTCCAGGCAGGTAGCCGGAGCCATTGCGTGTATAAAATATTTCCAGGCAGGTAGCCGGAATTCTTCTAGAAGTTTCCAGGTGGGTCGAGTGACGCGCGCACCGGAACAGTCGAATCTAGTCATAGACGCTAGTCCATTAGTGATTACTTATACATAAAATTTAATAAAATAATAAATTAAGAAAATCAATTAAAATTGTCTCGGGAAAATAAGAGAAGTCCGTGGTCGAAGACGTTATAAAATTAATTAGGAAATTAAGCAATTAAAGAAATTATAATTAATTAAAAAGAAGGCAGAATTAATATAAGAATAATTATCGCGGTGATAAAAGTGCCTGAAGTAACGTGGTATTAAATTAATGAATCAAGGTCGTGTTATTAAGGAGATAAAATAAGTGATAAGTAAATGAGAAGGAAATAGTACTCAATAAATTAGGAAGGAAATTCAATTAATAAATTAATTAATAATTATATAATTCTCTAAATTAATTAAATTATTAATTGCGGAAAATTAATTTAAGAAGTGTGTGTAAAATAAGTTCAGGGGACCGAGTGTGTGGAAATGCCAAAGGTAGTTGGCTAATTTAGTAATTAAGTATCGCGAAGGTTAAGCGATTTTTAATCATTGTATGTGTGAGTGTGTGGAAATGCCAAAGGTAGTTGGCTAATTTAGTAATTAAGTATCGCGAAGGTTAAGCGATTTTTAATCATTGTGTGTGTGAGTGTGTGGAAATGCCAAAGGTAGTTGGCTAATTTAGTAATTAAGTGTCGCGAAGGTAAAGCGATTTTTAACGAGAGGGAGAGTGTGTGGTAACGCCAAAGGTAGTTGGCTGGTTTTATTAATAAAAATTATTGCGGGTAAATAAATAAAAGGTTATAAGGTTCAATGAAGTTATAAAGGTTATAAGGTTTTATGTTAAGGTCAATTAATGTCATAAGGTTTAATGTTATAAGGTCATAAGGTTCTAAGGTTATAAGGTTTAATGTCATAAGGTTTAGATAAGAAGTTATAAGGTTTAAAAAGGTATAAAATAAGGTTTATAAAAAGGTTATAAGTGAAGTTAAAATTATAAAGGTCAATTAGGTCATGAGAAAATAAAAAGGTTTAATTGGTGAATTGAAATAGTAAATTATTTATAAGTTATCCTTCCTCATCCTTCTCTTACAATTAAATAAAATTACACCGACCCTGATGATCTAAGATCCGGTTCTGGGAGGCCGTTATCACTTCCAGTGGCGCCCTTAAAAAGGTAATTCAAGGACGACCAGAGTAACAGCATAGCCCTGTTATAAACTAGATTATTTAAATTTAAACTATTAAGCTAGAGATTTTGAATAATTGTTTGAAATCAAATTATAAATAATGTTATTCCGAATTATCAATTCAAAACTAAATTATTCATTAAATTTTTAAGTAAAATATTAATAATCGAATAACTCAATGATTTGAAAATTAATATATTTTTTTTTTTTTTTAAATCTTTGTGACCCTTTAATGGTATTTCATTTTGATTTATTCTTTTCTTATAAACTAATAAACAGCATGCAAATAAATTTACAATTTTTTTATTATTTACAAAAATTTATAAATACAAATTATTATTTTTTAGGCTATTTCTATCTTTGGAGTTTCGGACAGCTTCGGGAGCTTTAAGAACAGCTGAGTTCTGTAATATTTCAACAACTGATGTTGAAGACAGTGGGACACGATATACTGTAACAATTCGACATACTAAAAACTACTATCCTAGGCCTTTCGTTATTGGAGCTCATTTTTATCACATAATTAACAAGTATAAAACTCTACGACCAAGTGAGCCCGGCACTAACAGATTTTTTTTCACAATATCATCGTGGGAGTTGTGTGCGTCAAGTGATCGGTAAAAATAAATTTAGCAAAGTTCCGAAAATGATTGCAGTTTTTTTAAATTTACCAAATTCAGAGCGGTATACAGGTCACAGTTTTCGACGTACATCAGCAACATTACTTGCAAATTCAGGTGCTAGTCTGACGACGATTAAGGCTCACGTCGATTGGAAATCAAGTACTGTTGCTGAAGGCTACATAGAAAACTCATTAGGAAATAAAACTAAAATTTTCAATAAAATCATTGATTCAGTGGAAAAAAACTTCAGCAACTACAACTAAATCAACGGAAACTACAGAAACTCAAAATTTCGATTTAGTAACTCCACCTTAAATACTCGAGAATCATGTTGCTGAAGTTTCGCGTATGTTATTTGAAATCCCTGGTGAAAAAACTTTGTCCACTGAGTCTGAAAGTCTAGCCGTTCCATCAACTTCAAAAACAAATAATAAAAGAATTATACTGAAGTCAATCGAGAATTTGGACTCAGTAATTGTAAAATCTTTTGTGTCTTCTGATAAAAATTCTGATATTCCAATTCCACCTTCGGGAAGCAATAATTTTAGTGATAAGGCTCCAAACACGACAGCCAAACATTCAAAAGAAACACACAGCTCTACATCAACCACCTCCAATACTGATAATATATCAAGAAGCGCTAACTTCTTTCAACCACCGCCTAAACGATTAAAAAATCATCCAGTAAAACAGCTCGATAATGAAAATGCAATGCCTAATGAAATAGAATCAATGATTCCAAGTCACTTTATGAAATTTGAAAAATGTAAAATTGATAAACTTGCAATTAATAATTATTATTATGTCAAAAAAGACGAGACAGAATAAGATTATCATAATATAATTATCATTACGATTTTTTTTTATTTTTATTATATCATTAAAAGTAACAATATCTAGTGTTTCTTGATTACCTATTTTACTCATGTTATTTATTATACGTACGTTACTCTAATTAATTAATAAAAATTATAATTGCGCTTTTTGTTTTTCGATATAATAAATAAAGTTTTTAAATAATTATGCTTTAATTTTTGACAGATGTTTTCATTTGTATTTTTAGTTATCAGACTTTTATTTCAATTATAGATGATTTTTTTGACATTAATCATTAAACAAAATAATTTTTTCCATTCATTTATTCATAAATATACTTTATTATGAAAACATCATAACATTAAGTAATTACAATACCATAAAATTTTAATTTTACTTTACTTTAACATGTACGTAACAGATTAGCTTGGGTTAGGTTGAACGTGTCAATGAAAATTGATAGCCGGGAAACAATATAACTTTTTTTTTATATTAAGCTGGGAACAAATATAGCGATTATCTTTTTTTTTTTTAATTTTATTGGTCGGGCTAGAATATACCACTTTCATCCCGCAAATTAGGGACAGAATATGAACTTTCGGCATCGGTATGAAAAAAAATAATATTGTCAGATACCCAAATAATAAATATGGGATCGTAGTCTTTGATCAAAAATAATTATAAATAATATTTAGACCCTTGTATCACTCTCACGTGATAAATAAAATAATAATGCGCACAAGAAAATAATGATAATAATAAAAACTCAAATTAATAATAAATGGTAATTTAGCAACTATATTTGCATATTATATATGTTGAGAACCCAGTCGCATATGTTTTGTCACAACAAAATTAATATTCACCACGTGATATAAAATATAAATAATATCAAAATATTCCCCAGAATTGATATCCGGTATTAATAGACAATAATAAATATTCTCAATCAAAACGTAACCATCCACTGGCCTCAATAACCACTCATTTCCTCATATGCTTGTCAATTTTTTTACTCGAGAGTTGCTATCGTATATTACAATTTGACTTTACTTTGTCTCTATCATGTTAGTAAAAAACTTTTGGCACTTGTAAAATGGGTTGGAGATGGTGACGATAAAACGTACACATGTGGAATAAATGTGGATCATATAAAAAATTTCAACTATGAAAAATTTCAAAGCGACGAGGAAGATCCAGATAAAATTTATGTCGTAGAGTGGCACGATTCACCAAAAGAACCACTTGGTGGATGGTTTTGTTATAATGCAAAAATAATTGCTGTGTCAGGTAATACTTTATTACAGAATGCTTGATAACTTTATATTTACATATAAATTTAAAGTATATATATTTTTTAAATTGTATTTCTATAGGTTCTCTTGCTATCCTAAATAAAAAACTTAAGGCTTTCGATGGTATTCAGTCACCTAAACGTATTTATGACAAAGCAACGCCAGAAAATGAAGATATTGAAAGGGCGAATCAATTAAACACTCGAAATAATATCAATGATGATCTGTCCACTGAAGAGATAATAAAAATTTAATTATTTAATAACTTATGCACATTATAAACAGTGAATAGTTAACAATCCATCCATAAATTAATAATTTTTATTTCAGATTAGTAGTGACGGTGGTGATATACCCCCAAAAGCGAAGCGGCAGAAATTATTCGAGAAAACAGCTGATGAATCAATTAATTTTGATGACAAAGATTATTTATACAACGAAAATGATGAAGTAGAGGTAATTTCTTTATTGTTGTAACGGGTAAAATCGGGGTTAATTTCAATTGCCAATAAAAAGTTATTAATTAATTGATAAGTCGAAAATGAACCACACCAAACCAGAAAAGATGAACCAGTAAATGGATAAGAATCTGAATATAATGAATTTAATAATTAGCCAGTATTAATAAATACATATTACTTTAAATTAATGCGAATAAAATTGGTTTACTGAAATATCGTAGTAACTTTTAATAAGCAAAATAAGAAACACAAACTACCCCTTTTGGCTCGGGTACTGTTCGCCGGAGTCCAGGGTGGAAAACAAAAGGGGTCTTCAAAGACAGACAATATTAAATATAACAATTTTAAACTTTATCCAAATCAACTCTTTTACATGGGTTCGAGCCCTTGTTCTACTACCTCTACAATAATGAATTACGGTTTTCAATTATTTAAATCACGGTCGATCACGGTTACGCGGTCAATTCACACCTTCCGAAACACCCACAAAAGTAACGCGGACTAGTGACGCGGTTCTACCCTCTCCCGGGTGGTTCAGGGGTGTCTGGTCGACTTCTCCGACGGCCCTGCACGAATTCCCCTTCCCCGAGGGGATTTATCTGATCAGATCTAGTTTGATCTGAACAGATCAAATCAGATCGACTTTAATCTGAGTTCAGTATAAATTATGATCAAATTTGATCTGAGCTAATCTAATTTGATCTACTTTGATCAGAACAGATCTAAATTTTTTTTCCCGGGTAGCCTCAAATATACCTTTTAAAATAAGCTTTGGGTGATTATTGTAACTATCATAGTTTTCGAGATATATAAAAAATAAAGTTGAAAAATTGGGAAAATCGGGAAATTTTTAATTTCGCATAACTTTAGAAGAAAAATTTTCAAATTTTTCTCCTTCGGTAGAAATGCGTTGCATGATGATAGAAAACTTCTGACCAAAATTCATCCAAATCAAAAGGGGTCGATTCCAACCATTGGTTGATTTGACATGAAATGACCCATATATATATATATATATATGTGTCGTGGCTCGGCTTCACTCCACGAGATGGCATTTACAACTCGTGCCTATGCCTGTTTCAATATTTAACGATTTCTAATATGTTACTTCCAACACGGCGTCTTAGGTGGGCTATACGATAGATACACTTAACTGAGGGATCTCAGCTATCGTATACTTAGACGAAGCACCTCTTACCCCACAAATACTTTTTTCCATCTCTCCTCTTCTCATTATCACTCACAACGTTTCACTCTTTGGTAGTTGGCGACTTCGGCAGTGATGATTGCAATCTAATCCTAAAGTATCGTAGCCAAATATATGTATATGAATATACATATGTATATTATAACGAAAAAAATCTATCTAGGTACGCTAATACTTATTAGCGATTATTAGCGAATTTGCAATTTTTATTAAACAACAAATAAATACAAAATCTCTATGTAACAATAACCAAATACTGTGGCATTGTACAAATAATTTTACTTCATTACAAAATACTGAATGTAATAATAATAAAATACTGAATGTAATAATAATAAAATTAATCTACGACAAGCTTGACACGGTAGCCTGGGTAAAGTTTGCCAATTTCAAACAGGAGATCCTGATATATCTCGTGTTTGTGCTCTTCTTTAACCGTGATGTTATATTCAGCTGGAGCTGAAAACTCAATAACATAAATGTTACGAGCGGTTTTGTCGAAGAGCACAATATCAAGTTTATTGTGATCGATTTTCCGCGTTGTTGCGAATGACACGTTCCAATAAATACGGCAACGGTCATTCTCAACAACTTGCGGAATATCTCCTGGCAGATAAGGCAGCACTGGTGTGTTATCGATACCGTGAGTATGTCTGAGGTGGTAAGAAAGTACTCGCAGAGCAGCATTGTGACGCTGGACGTATGCATTTCTTGCCAGCACAGGACATGCAGACAATAGATGCATAAGCGTCTCAGGGTGTTGTTTACAAACCCTACACAATGTGTCGGGTAGCTGCATCTGGAGCACTTTAGCACGGTATTCAAGAGTATTGATTACACCATCTTGGCAGGCAAAAATAGATCTCTTAGTCTCGGACATCAGGCCAGCTGACTTAAGGAAGGAAAACGTCAGCTGCTCGAACAAGCCATGTTCACGTACGTGCTTAAGGAACACGCTGTGCACAGACCATATGTGTGCTGAGCAGTTTTTGTTGGTCAGCATTGCTGAAGACCCTCTTAAGTTCCTCCTTAGGGAGTTCGATAGGAGGGTTTACTTTTCCAAGACAGAGGGATATTGCCGCATACAATGCTGCCTTGTATAAAAACGCTCCCCTATGCCTATTCTCATGACTATGAACAATCTGCATAAGGAAGGCGTCTTCATCTGTAGTGAAATTGACCATCTCGTATGTTATACCCAAAACCAAACGATCGTGTAGACACTCCAAGCTCTGTAGACCTATCCCTCCGATGTGCCGGGAAAGGTATAATCTGGTGAGTGAGGATTAAGGAGGCATGCTCCGATACATATTCATGATTTTGCGTGTCTTGATATCGAGATTTCTGAGCGCTTTTCGGGCCTTTTATTATTATTATTATTATGATTATTATTATTATTATTATTATTATTATTATTATTATTATTATTATTATTATTATTATTATTATTATTATTATTATTATTATTATTATTATTATTATTATTATTATTATTATTATTATTATTATTATTATTATTATTATTATTATTATTATTATTATTATTATTATTATTATTATTATTATTATTATTATTATTATTATTATTATTATTATTATTATTATTATTATTATTATTATTATTATTATTATTATTATTATTATTATTATTATTATTATTATTATTATTATTATTATTATTATTATTATTATTATTATTATTATTATTATTATTATTATTATTATTATTATTATTATTATTATTATTATTATTATTATTATTATTATTATTATTATTATTATTATTATTATTATTATTATTATTATTATTATTATTATTATTATTATTATTATTATTATTATTATTATTATTATTATTATTATTATTATTATTATTATTATTATTATTATTATTATTATTATTATTATTATTATTATTATTATTATTATTATTATTATTATTATTATTATTATTATTATTATTATTATTATTATTATTATTATTATTATTATTATTATTATTATTATTATTATTATTATTATTATTATTATTATTATTATTATTATTATTATTATTATTATTATTATTATTATTATTATTATTATTATTATTATTATTATTATTATTATTATTATTATTATTATTATTATTATTATTATTATTATTATTATTATTATTATTATTATTATTATTATTATTATTATTATTATTATTATTATTATTATTATTATTATTATTATTATTATTATTATTATTATTATTATTATTATTATTATTATTATTATTATTATTATTATTATTATTATTATTATTATTATTATTATTATTATTATTATTATTATTATTATTATTATTATTATTATTATTATTATTATTATTATTATTATTATTATTATTATTATTATTATTATTATTATTATTATTATTATTATTATTATTATTATTATTATTATTATTATTATTATTATTATTATTATTATTATTATTATTATTATTATTATTATTATTATTATTATTATTATTATTATTATTATTATTATTATTATTATTATTATTATTATTATTATTATTATTATTATTATTATTATTATTATTATTATTATTATTATTATTATTATTATTATTATTATTATTATTATTATTATTATTATTATTATTATTATTATTATTATTATTATTATTATTATTATTATTATTATTATTATTATTATTATTATTATTATTATTATTATTATTATTATTATTATTATTATTATTATTATTATTATTATTATTATTATTATTATTATTATTATTATTATTATTATTATTATTATTATTATTATTATTATTATTATTATTATTATTATTATTATTATTATTATTATTATTATTATTATTATTATTATTATTATTATTATTATTATTATTATTATTATTATTATTATTATTATTATTATTATTATTATTATTATTATTATTATTATTATTATTATTATTATTATTATTATTATTATTATTATTATTATTATTATTATTATTATTATTATTATTATTATTATTATTATTATTATTATTATTATTATTATTATTATTATTATTATTATTATTATTATTATTATTATTATTATTATTATTATTATTATTATTATTATTATTATTATTATTATTATTATTATTATTATTATTATTATTATTATTATTATTATTATTATTATTATTATTATTATTATTATTATTATTATTATTATTATTATTATTATTATTATTATTATTATTATTATTATTATTATTATTATTATTATTATTATTATTATTATTATTATTATTATTATTATTATTATTATTATTATTATTATTATTATTATTATTATTATTATTATTATTATTATTATTATTATTATTATTATTATTATTATTATTATTATTATTATTATTATTATTATTATTATTATTATTATTATTATTATTATTATTATTATTATTATTATTATTATTATTATTATTATTATTATTATTATTATTATTATTATTATTATTATTATTATTATTATTATTATTATTATTATTATTATTATTATTATTATTATTATTATTATTATTATTATTATTATTATTATTATTATTATTATTATTATTATTATTATTATTATTATTATTATTATTATTATTATTATTATTATTATTATTATTATTATTATTATTATTATTATTATTATTATTTTTATTATTATTATTATTATTATTATTGAGTATAAAAAATGTTATTTGAATGGAAAAAGTATCAATACACTGTAAAAAATTTGCAGTTTAAACGCGGAGAGAATCCCGAGAGAGCGTGGAATTAATGACTTTTCATACATTTAATCCTCTTTTGGGTGAATTATACTCCGAACGAGACTGTTGGAAAATATTAATTATAAAAAAAAAATTATTACTACATAGTAAGCTTAGGTCTTTGAAATTTTGACATTTGTATTGAGTACGGAAATAAGTATGGGTTCCCTTTCGAAATATTCACATGAAATGATTTTAAAAAGTCATAAACAGCTGAGAATAAAACTTGCACAAATATAACTTCACTAAGTCACAAACTGTCGTATGATTTATATGACCATACCATGAGATAAAATTCTATATTGCATCGAAATATCAAATATTTCCATAAAAACTATCTTATTATAGCTATTCAATAATTTAATAGTTTTACTATGTGTTACAAGTACGAAATTATAATTTAGTAAGCAACTAAAATATTTTATGGATTAGAAACGTAATATTTTAAGATTAATGATTAATATCTGAATAAATTATTTATTTAAATGATTGATAAATAATGATGTTCTTAATTAACAATCGTTTCTATTAAATAAAAATTTATTTAAGTATTAAAACTCTGGGCGGGAGTGAATGCGGATTGAAATAAAATCCACAACACTCTGAAATCACTTTATTCATAAAAAAAATCCTTATTCACTCCGAATGCCAAGAGTTTTTTTAAACTCCGGAACTTCGAGTGACGGATTGAATTCGGCTTTGGGTAAAATCTGTATACAATCTGGATTTACTCCCGATTTTTCACAGAATATAAACAAAATTTTTATCTTCAATAAATAATAAATTAAAAATATTTTATTGTCAATACACGGTGTCCCAGAAGTCGCGCACCCCATTGTAGGGATTGAAAAAGAAAAATATTCTGAGACGAGAATTCCTTAGCCATATTTCAATCAGACGCATTGATAATTAATTATTAATTAATGAAAGTGACCAATCAGGAGCGCGCGACAGAAGAATAAAAAGTGAGTGGAAATGCAGTGAGAGACGCTAGAGCTGCTGCCGGCTTCTCACGCAGCAGACCGAGAGTAGGGACGGACTAACCGTGGACGGCGGACGTACGTGACGCTAAGTAAATGTTTGAGATCGTGCATTAGTGTTGGCTAGCGTAAGTGCATCGGTAACAATGCACGTATGAATGTGATTGAGGATATTTTTATTATTTTTACTACAGGCACAAGATTTGACGGAAGTCGACGGAAAAAACCTGAGAAATTACTAAAGTCAATCGGTCATGACTGAATTTTGATTTCTAATTGGAATAATTGGAGTAATTTTAAATTGAAAAATCAGTAGAAGAGCTCAGGCACGCGGCGAAATATACTGGACGTAATGTTTATTCATGAGGAATGATTAGAGTAATTTTTGATTGAAAAATCAGTAGCAAAGCACTGGGCGGCTACGACTGAATTTTTTTTTTTTTTTCATTAGAAATAATAAGAGTAATTTTTAATTAAAAAAAGGAGAAGAAAGAGTCAGTTAGAGGGCCTGGGCAACCATGACAGAATTTTGGTTTTTGATAAGAATGATTAAAGTAATTTTTAAATGAAAAATAAGTAGCAAGGGTAAGTAAGAGGCACTGGGTGGCTACCCAGAGAGGAAAGTACGACGGGTCCAGGCTTGGCCCAGTCTTGGCCCAAGTAAGTAGAACCTTGGCCCAAGCTTGTAAGCCAGTCTTGGCCAAGCCTTAGGAGGACTCTGAAATGTTAACACGGGACCCGACTTGATTGCTAGACCTGGCCCATTCTTGGTTGCTAGACCTGGTCCATGCTTTGTTGCCAGTCCTGGCCCAGACTTTGTTGCCAGACCTTCTTGCCCATGCATCAAGGAAACGGATAAATTTAATTAAAACAAATTTTGTTATCATTAACCTCGTAGAATTAATGAACATTAACGGTTAAACTATCTAAAAGAGGTAAATGGTATGAAAAAAAATTGGTAAAAATTCTGCTGGGTTCCGGGTGCAAACTGCCGTCTTCCTGATTGCTAGGTCCGAACGCTAGCTACTGGACGAACCTACTAGTGTTGAACTGAAACATTAATATGATCTACTTATTAAACTATAGGTACAACCAAATTTGGGTGATCCTACCGTGGCCCAATACTGGCTTACCATTGGATGACCAAGGCTAGGTTACCCTGTCTCGATCCAAGTCTGGCTTGTCATTGGATAGCCAAGACAGGCAAACCAAGTCTCCACCCAAGCCCGGGTAATCATTGTAACAGTCAAGGCTAGGTTACTCCGTCTTGACCCAAGCCCGGATTACCATTGAGTGGCCAGTACTGTGTACCCAATCTTGAGCCAAGCATGGACTAATATAGGTGTGCCAAAAGTAGGTTCCCCAGTGCTGAGCCCCGTCGTTTAACTCTGGCAGCTCCTGCATAGGTATTAATGATTTTTCATTATCATTTGGAAAAATTAACGTAATTTTTAAATGAAAGATATGTAGCGAGGGTAAGTGAGACACACTGGGCAGCTATGACTGATATCTTATTTTCATTTGGAATAATTCAAGTGATTTTTGATTAAAAAATTAGTGGCAAGAGTCAGTTAGAGGCCTTGGGCGGCTATGAATAAACTTTTATTTTCATTTGGAATAATTTGAGTAATTTTGAATCAAAAAATTATTATCAAGCATCAAATAGAGGCCCTGGGCTGCTATGACAGAAGTTTGATTTCTTATTGGAATTATTCAAGTAATTTTTAACTAAAAAAGTAGTAACTAGGATTAGTTAGAAGCACTGGTTAGTAGGTACAGGATTTCTTCATTTTTTAAACCATTGGAGTAATTCTTAATCAAAACCCAGTAGCGAGGGTCAAGCAAAGGTACTGGGTAGCCGATTTTTTTGGTTAATTACTAAAATATTAATTATTATTATAAAAATAAAACTACTATCAACTCGAAAGGCTTAACAGAGGATCGGCTATCAATTAATTCCGCTAAATTAATAAAATATTAATTATCAATACTAACATCAAAAACGATCAACTCAGACGGATTAACAAAGTGTCGGCGACTTTTTTATTTTGGTTAACTCATAAAATACGAATAACTATTATGATTATTAAATTAAAAAAGTGATTGACTCAGGCGACCTGAGAGAGTTCCGTCAGCTGATTTATCATGATTTATATTGAAACAATAATTATTATTATTAAAATAAAAAAACAATCAACTCAGAGGCGTTATCAGTGTCGGTTGCTGATTTATTTTCCGTAAAAAACTTCTGTATTTTCATTCATTTGTTCTCCTTGTTTATCAACTCTTTCTTATTCTTATTGTTGCTATCATTCCGACTCTCTTTTTTTTTTAATTTTTTTTTCTCATGCGTTTCGCGATTCGATTTGCTTCCCGATTTCATTTGTTTTGTTCCGTCTCTTGGCTTACTGTTTTCCATTGTCAGTCGTTCCTAAAATTTCTGTCAATGAACTACGTTATCATGTGCTGCAATAATAATTGAATAAATACATGTCAGGACATATTGGCGGTTGGGATGTTGGAAAAATACGCATATTAAAAAATATAACAATATTTTTATTTGTCATAGCACATAATATCACTGGGTTAAATTAAATGTTAGAAATCTGAAAATTGTAAAGTCATTGGTGGTGGGAGAACAGGGATAGATGTTCTATGGAGAGCAGGAGGATCCAAAACCTAACAGTCAGTGGTTGTATTTGGAAATGGTCATTACAGTGAAAAGTTAACAAATAATAACGATGTTAAGTAAATTACGAGCATTGCATCCTTTATTAAACGATGGTTTTGATGAAGTACTCATAGCTATTGGTGAGGGTTTTGAAAAGCAGCACCAGGTTGTTATAGAGATAAATGGACCTAATACAACTCCAGATTCAAGTGAGGACTCGGGGCAAGATATGTATCGTACATCTCAGGAAAAATATATGAAAATTGTAAGGGTCTACCCTGGCTTTCTCGTACCAGGAGGTTCGGACAGCCCTTCTGAAAATGCTCGTGTGGACGTTGAGCACCGGGTTCGAAAATGCCTGATATAGCCGAGTACGTGGCTCGATTTAGGATGGTGGAAATAGGTTGAAATAAAAATTAGATATAAATATAAATATAAATAGAATTATTTTATTACAATTCGTTGTTTATCTATTCAGTAATAAATGATTGAAGTTAAAAGTTTTTTTGAAAAATAATTTATAAATTAAATAATTAAAGAAACTGGACAGAATTCCACTGCGCATGCGCGACACTCTTTGTCGTGTGCCTGATGATTTTTTTACTCGGATGCCCGCGATACCGAAACTCAAATTTTATATTATTTTATTTTATTTTCAGGAATCAATATTTATAATTATGAATGACGGCTGTATACTTAATTAGAATTATTCGTACAGTGACGAGAAAAGTACTGACGATGAATAAAAGTTCTGCATGCACAGCGAATAAATAAATCAATCAAAATATAGATAAATAAATTAAGTTAATAAAAGACGATAAAATTACTTGGGAAATTACCCTCTCGTGTTTGACAAATTTTGTAGTAAAATAAATATAACCTCTATGCCAAGGAACTTACATCAACTTGTCCCAGGTGTTGAGCCATGTCCCTGATCCTCCTTGGACAAAAAAACTGGTCGGGAAAAACGAAGACCAAAAAAACAAACTTCACAAGAAACAGACTTCTAAAAGGCGTCTGCCTGACAAAAAACTTTAGCACAAGTAAATTCAGAGAACCAGTAAGTACTGCAGGTTGAGCGACTGCTCAGCTCGGCTTACAAGTTATGATTCTTCTTTTTGAAAATGAGTTTGACGACGAGGTGCGTTGGGCCTCTACCCCCACCGTTGCGCGAAATCAATTGAATTTATATAGTTCTTCATCATATAATTAGGTATTAATATTGAGTTTATTTTATTGTTGAAAACAGAGGAGTTCTTGAAAAAGATAACTTCAGAGACAGTAGAAATAATCAATATTGAGTTAGAAACTCACATGAATATTAATCTTTAGTCTGTCTATCGAACTTGGGAGTATGCACGCTCAAGTAATTATAGCAAGTTCAAATTTTTAATCTAATTTTACATAATTTTTATTCTTCATTCTATTTTTTAGATGAGCCCAGTAGAAGAGAGCTTCTAGAGAAAAAGAAAAATGAAGTCGTATTAGATTTCTTAAAGTCGTTTTTTTTAGATGGAAAAAGTGTATACAATCTCTAAATTTATGATTATTATTATTGAAATATTTTAAAAATTCAGATCTTATTATTTTTTTATCTGATTTCAGAATATCCCTCTTCATCAACTCCGACGGCTCAAAGTCAAGAGCCAGCTCTAGTAGGCGTATCTGAGAAAAATGCTGAGTCTTCACATGAAGATATGACGTTGAGCAGAAGAAAAAAAACCACAACAAATAAAAATTCGAAAGGTCAAAAATGTAGATAACAAAATAAAAATTTCAAAGAACAATAAAACAATTAAAAAAATCTGGGCGTCGGTTGACCCTGCAGGCCAGCCCCAAAACTTCCCGCTGTTTTCGACCTCAAAGAGCTCGAAAACATGAGTGTAGATATATTGTCGAGCTCTTTGAGCTCGAAAATGCTATCACATGCAATTGTTTTATCACGATCTTTTCAAGCTCTAACAAGTTACCTGTTATGCTGAAGTTTTAAAATTTAAGAATCGAAAATCATCAATGAAGCGGTTATTAAAATTTAGTTCCTGATTATGTTCAGTAAAATAAGTGTATTGAGGCAGAAATCAATGTCGGGGATCAAAATCAAGATTTAAGTAAGTTTTGACTCATGTAAGAAACAATAAAATATGAAATATCCGATAAAAATATTAAAAACTACGTTTTATCGATTTTTTTGTTGATAATATGATTTAAACTAAAAACCAAGTTCGATGACATTATATGATCAAAAGAAACCATAAAAAATATGAGTTGGTATGATATCAGGCACATTTTAGTACGTTATATTATGATTTATCCGGAAAAAATAACATAAAATGTTATTTTTTTAAATTTTCAACGTTGAAATCTTTTGAACTAATCAATCGATTTTGATAGTTGAAGTGGCAATCGGCGCGTTTTATTGAATTCTAGAGCTGATTGAAATTTGAAATCGATCGCGTCCGTCGTTTCGAAAATATTTAGAAAAAACCGTTTTTTACCATTTCTTTCTCCCGCGATAACTCTCGAACGAATTATCCGATTTTGATGTTTGAGGTGGCAATCGACGCGTTTCATCGAGTGCTAGAGCTGATTAGATTTTGAAGTCGATCGTATAAGTCGTTTTTGAGAAATCAATAAAAAACTAAAAAAAAAATTTTTTTTTTCGTAATTTGCAAATATTTTCGAGTCTATTCGATCAAATAATCTGAAATTTTCAGGAAAGTTGATGGCCAACAAGATTTTTCGATTGCCACCTCAACCATCCCAATTGATTCATTAGTTCAAAAGTTACAAAGAGTTTACATACATACACATACACACACTCGGACATCATTCTGAAAATAGTCAGAATAGCTTCCTAGGACCTCAAAACGTCGACATCTGATGAAAACTCGATTTTCGAAAATCGGGGTGAAAACAATAACTTCCCGAAATTTTTGAAAATCGTCGATTTTCTTAGCGGGAAGTTAAAAAATGAAAAAATAAAAAAAAACTACGATAATGTTTGAGTAACATTGTATGATATTTATAAAACAATAATAAATTTGTAACTCAAATTGTATTTCAATTTTAAAAATATATTAAATAAAAAAAAAGTAATGAAAAATATTTCTTATTAATTATGATTTCTTCTACTCCTTATTCCCGTCATTAATTTATTTTACTTCAAGTTAACTATGAATATTCTGAGTAGGATAAGTAGAAAAATAGCAGTTTGAAATAACGCTAAAATTATTTATATTTTTTCATCTTTTTTATTATAAAATCTTAGCCTGAAAAATACATGTTTTATCGTCTGCAACTTTGATTATAAATTAAACCTCTTCCAGATAAATTTGTAAATGATTTACTTAATTTATTTTTATTTCTCTTTTTTCTATGTTTGACAATTTGATTAAACATTCTTAATGAAAGTCGATCGTTCTATTTTGTGTCTTTATTAAACAGTTTACAAAATGATGATAGGGAGATGTTATTAAAAAGCCAATGAAGTACAACAATCCAATATTGACCACAAAAATTAGAAGCAATATCTTGTAGTTGATGTTTATTCCATTTGTAACTTCTGCAGTTTCTTTCAAGGCGTTGAGTAAATCGAGGGTCACTGGGTGGTCATCTGAAGCTGTCGAAGTAGATTCCGTATCCATTCTTGTTGACAAAGATTGCAACCCAATGTACTCCTGGTTTTGTGTGGTCATCGGTATTTGCAATGATTCCACAAGGGCGGGGCTATGCCCAAGGGATTTTGTCTGCTGAGTAGACTCCGCTGGTGCAGGCATCGGTGTATGGTAACAGTTTCAATAACTGCCGAGTATCCATAAAACTAACCGTACAGCGCGGTTTCTTACTGGATACTCAATTTTATTCACTACTTCTCTATCTCATATACTTTTTATTAATCAATTATAATACATAATAACTTGTCTTGAAGAATCTATTTCTAAAATATTATCGAATTCCAAGTATACTACAAAGTTCACATTAACTTCAAGAGCACTAGCAAAACGTGCTTCTATTCTCAAACTGCCAGTTTTTACCAAATTCCAATGAGAAGCTAGATTAGCTGATAGATCAGGTGTTAAATCAAAAGCAAATATAGTGTACCCATGAGTATACTCGATACGTGAGATACAGTTCCCCGTATTTCCAAAATGGATACCCGTTCCACCAAAAAGTGTATTAAATGCCTCCATCCCTAAGTAATTGTCTCCATAATTTGGCTGTAACGCTCGGCCCAATAGCTGTTTCCCGTCAATGTATAAGGAAAGATAGTTTACTGAAAATGTTTGGAAATTAAATGGGTTATGAATTTTTGAGTTATTATATGCTCGATTATGAACTAAACCAATTATTATTCTTTTAGGTAACTGACTCAATACAACATTATCAATGGTGTTACCCAGTATACCCTGATATAAATCAAATGATTTTACTTCAACTCTAGTTAATGGATACTTTGCTGTTGTTTGACCCAAAGTTCTTGCATGAGCAATCAAAATACTTGGGCTAATTTTCACTCTTCTGACAACTAAAATTGCTTCTGAAATCTCGACAATGTAAGAATTCGCACTGCCATCCATAAGACAAAATGCGTTTTTTGAGCGGATTAATCGAATTTTCATTTTAACTCCATAAAGCAAAAATTTATCTTGTTAAAAAACATCACAATGTAAATGTCCCATCATTTCAAACTCTTTTCCTTTTAACGAATAAGCAACCGTTCATCTAGACCGGTATTTTTTTTTTTTGCTACTACAGCATCCATTTCATCCCGGATATCCATAGACCATAAAGACATTTTCAGATGACTTTTCTTTGCGTCAACTCCGTAATTTAAAAGTGTACTATGTAAGCCTTATGAGCGTAGGCATCATTGGACGGGTAAATCATTTTTTGATTGAAAAACACATCTACTTGATTAGACATAGAATGCAAAAAATTATTCACTGGACCCACATAATCTTTTTCGTCTACTTTACCATTAGATTGTATAATTTTTGCTTTGACTTTTATTATAGTATGCGATAAATCAATGTATTCCTCGCCATGTTCAGATACGACAAATTCTATAGGAGCATCGCTCGTCAAAGATGTCATTGGATTGTAATACGTCCATTGCGATTGTTCAATACTTGTTTGTGTAGGCGGTAATGTGAATAAATCAAGTTCTGATTTCGTGCACTCAGCCAAATTTGAATGTAAAAACGACATTTTTAATTAAATATATCGTACACGTGACGTTTCTTTCGAGAATTTTTTACTTTACGCACTTTTTTAGTATATTTTCTCTTCTTCTTAGGGGATTTCCTTTTTCTTTTTGCTGATTTTTTTTTTATAACTGTTCTGCTTCTCCACCCTACCAGTTCTGGTAGTCTTATAAGTAATTTTGCGTATGCGCTTTCTTTTGTATCCAGAGTCCTTCATGATCTCATCCAATTTTTTCTGATGCCTTTCTTTTAAGACGTAATCCCGATTCTGTAAGCCTATGCTTCAAGGACTGTTTTAGAGGAATTTGTCCCGTTGCGAAATTACTCAACACATTAGCACCTGCATGAAGTGCCTCTTTTCCTATAGCGCGTACTGCTTTACCAAGAAACGCGACTACTCTACGAAAGAGTCCTCCGACAAAGGCCCCTATTCCATGTCCATGCTAATAAGACCCAACATAAACTTTACCAAATGTATTATATTTTTCAATGTAACCTCCTTCTGCCTGGTTATTGTAATACTCGATATAATGAGACATTTTTAATCAACTCTTTTAAAGTGCAGTGTAACGTTCAATGGTCCATAGTCAAATGGTACAGGATCTCCGTCATTATCTCTTATATCTATTTCAATTTTTCTAAATGAATTCGATAAAACTGGAATATAGTTAGGAAAACCATAGGTGCTGGTAATCATCATACCATAGGTATATGAACTTGCATCGATAGGTATTATACGCAACAGTGCAGAGTTCACATCACCAGTTACATAGGGGGAACATATATCTGAATATATAAAGAGACTGCTGGGCAAACCTCGTATTAAACTCAGAGATCTTTTACTTATACTTGTGAATCCATAACTCCTTTCCTTTCTATTACCAATTACAAATTTTTGCTGATTATTTCTATCAATGTATTCTATCAATTCGCTTGACTCTAGTATATCCTGATTCATTTATTTCAAAATGAAAATGCTTTATTGTAAGAAGAAAATAAGTCAAATTATGTACCAATTGCTTTGGGTCATTATAGAGTCCAGGTGGAAAATAAAAATCATCACGTATATCATTTAATCCTTCAGCTTTTATTAAACATATTTTACTTTCTTTTTTCGATTGCATATGAAGAAAACTTGCCGGAAACTGTATCTCTTTTAAGCCAACAACCCTTTGACCTTCTAATTTAACATGCTCAGGCAGCGTTGATGTATGATTGGTCGCTATGTTGTTGGGGTAGTAGTTCATATTACTATCACTAGGTAAAATCATATGAAACTCTGATTTATTCATTCTGATATTGTTGATGCGAGAACCCAAGAATTAAATTTATCTGAATATTCCTGTCACTTGACCGAATATTGCTTATTTTTTCCTTTTCCCTTGGATTTAATTATCTTCTCGATTGTAAATTCTTCTTTTTCAAAATCTTTATTAAAGCGTACTAATTCTTGTTCATAAAAGAAACCATCAATTTCTCCACCATTTAAATCTTTTAATTCATAAATAGGAATGTTCTGTCGAAGTTTCGCTTCGTTATTTGAAAAATTTCTTCAGTATAATCAGCCTCATATCCTTTCTCGAACACAGCCTTATATTTACTGATCCGTACATAGTCGTTCACCTTATATTTAAAGACTCTTTTTCGAGCTGTTGGTGATAAAAACTGTTTATTAATATTATCCCATGTGACTTTAGCATTGTATATAGTTACAGATGATGGTTCCATTCTAATTGAACTATGCTTTGTATTATTGTAAGCATCAATTAATAGTTGTAAGATATCTAAATAGCGATAAGTTTTATGATGAGTAAAATGTCGCCACATACGTTCGTTCAGGGTTCGATTTATTCGTTTTACCACTGCACATTTAACATCAGGATTACGAGCTGTTCTAAAGTTTATATTTTTTGATTTCAAAAAGTCCTGAACAGTATTAACTACAAATTCTTTACCCTTATCTGTTAGTAGTATCATAGGAGTACGGTTATTGCTACGATTGAAAATATTTTTAAAACTTTGAAGTACAGTTGCTGCAGACTTATCTTTTACCAGCTCCATCCATAAATATTTACTAAGTATATCTATTACTACTAAAAGAAATGAAACACGATTTTTATATGTTTTTAAAGGTTTTAATTCAACTAAATTTACTTCCCGTACATCATCAATATTTGAAACAGTATAATGTAACCGTGGAAATTAACGTTTCACAGGTCTATGTCTGGTATAACTATCTTGAGTTGCTAACCACTAATTTATTTTTTCTTCAGGTATCTTATTTTTAAATTTTTCCAATAAATTTCGAGCTCCAGAATAAGAAATAGGGTTAGATGGATCATAATATTCTTTTTTGAGTATTTCTTCTTCTTCTACAGTCGCTGCCATTTGAATAAATTCTTATAAAACGGCTTTTTGTTTCCTCCTTCTTGTAGAGTAGAGTTTGCGTGGCGAAATTATTGAAAATTTTGTGAGCCTTCTGAATAATTTTTTGTATTTGTTCGTGGTGGGGTAGAGGAACCAATATGTAATTTATTGAATCCCACTTAATTACTATTTCCTACGAATTCGCGAGGAGTGTTAATCTCATTCAAGTAGCTAGCGAAAAAATTTCTACCAGTAGCTTTGGTATTTTTCCGATGACGTACGGCATCATTGATAAGATCTACAATATTACTATTAGAAATCTTATAGCCGTCTAATGTAACACTACCTTTTTGATCCCACGTTAATCTTTTAGCAGTATCGACGGGCTCAATATGACGCAAAATATTTTCTGCTAATGATTTATAAGTTTTTTGAACACCTTTTAGTATGTCATGAAACTCATACGATCTTATTCCTCCACTGCTAGTATTACTTTCTAAAATACTGAAAGGTTCTTGAGTGTCAATATTTTCTAAAATACTGCTAATGTGATTTTCTTTAGAAGGGCCGGATGACTGTGCAGAATTCGACAATTCACTGTTTTCAATTTGTTTACTATTCACATCCCTCGTATGTTTTTTCTTTTTTAAAAATAAATATCGTCCGAGTATTCTTGTATGTTTTTTCAGTTTATCTTTATAATTTGTAGAATTTTCGTTTAAAATTTTAGATAATTCAGAATCAAGGCGAGAAATAGGGTTTCCAGTTGTCTGTGACGTGGGCAGGTATTGACTTGATAGTGAAGATAATACTTGTTCAAATTTTTTTTCCGTAGAATTTACCGAATTTAGTTTTTTTATACTTTCTTGTGGTACTAAAACCATTTCTCTTGCATACTCCATATTTTAAAAAATATTTGATAATAATGCACCTATTATCGGACCCAGCAAAATAGGCAAAAATGCACCACCTTCTTGATTAATAATTTTTTTCTTTATTGACCTATTTTCATTTTTTTCCGAAAGTTTTCGTAAAATTTTCTTATGCTTGGCGAGCAATTTTTTTTCAGAATCGTTTATTGGAATATTACCACGTAAAATGTTTAAACAACATTCACAAATAATACGAATAAAATCTTTTTTCGCGTGACTCAGTATAACACGACGTTGATCAGCTGATGCGTATACAAGAGCCTGAAGGAGAGCAGCGTTTTTGCGTCCAATAGCTTTACGTGCAGAACGACTGCTAGAAGATCTTTCCGATGCCATTAAAATCGTATAACTGGAATAATATTACGTGAGTCACCTCCTTTTATATCAAGCTTTTTTCGCGGAATATAAACATAATGGATTGGGTCGGATGGAAAAATGAATGTTCTGAATCGACAGTTTTCAAGTGTTAATTGTTTAAGGTCAATGAGTAAATACCCATGGGGCTTAGAAGTGGCATCAAAATATGCTTCTTGTAAGAACTTGGGATTTTCTGGATATACCTGGCGCGCTAAATGAGAAATTGGTGCACGGTCATGAGGATTTCTAAACACTATTATATAATTGGTATTGAGTGATATATCGCGTTTACCTCTCCTTTGATGAAACAAGTTTTGAGATAAAAATAGTACACTTAGATTTTTGTGGTGACTACCTTTGATAAATCTACCATTGAACCGCTAGATGCTTCACGAATTAAATCATCAATTACCACTCATTTTGGTAAATTATCTATAACGTATACCTAGCTAAAATTCCGGGACCGTGACGCGGAACCGCACAATATAGCGTATGCGGTTGCCCACGCGTGATAACTAAATAATAATAAATAATAATAAATGATATTAAGTGATGAAAAATACCGAGATCAAATTAAAATAAAATAATAAATTTAAATAGTTGTTAAATTATAAACAATAAAGAAATGTTGTCGTGCCTAGACCAGCTCAGGCTGGGTTAGTGCACGCAGGCGCCAGACCGTTTATCCAAAACAGACAAAAATTATTCAGGGGGAATTTACGAGGGAAAATCCGAGCAAGTGACTTGCGGCGAAGCGGATAAACACTCGAGCGACACAGTAGAAATTAAATAAATAAGAAAAAATAGTAAATATATGATAAATAATTACATACAAGTAATAAATAAGAGCAGGAAAAATAAAATGTCACAGTAGGAAAAGATTCAGAAGAAAATAAATATTAAATTCTCCCCGACAGCTGTTGGTTTCCGAATATTTAATTTTATAAACAATAATAAAAATATTAATTTTACACAAGGTTTAGTTTTGTTTGATTTAATAACGATACTACCTGGTGATTGCCAAAATATAATTTGATTTAGTTAATACTATTAATCTTAATATTGAATTAAAGAATTAATTATTCCAATTGGAATAATTTCAAAATTAATAAATAATAACAATATTTTTATTTCTGATTTTATCTCTCAGCACCTGTGAGAGAGAGAAAGATACGGAATTTGTCCTTACTCACACTCAAAATAATAAATTCGTCGCTGTTAAAATAATGTATAATTTTACAATAAAAATTGCAATAATAATTTTGACCGCTGGGGTAACAAATAAATCAAAAGTGAAAAAAAAGTAAAGTTACTTAATTATTTTAAATGATAATAAATATAAACAATAATAAATATATATAATAATGCTTAATATTTTTACAAATATTTCGAGTGAAAACAAAAAAAATAATTTTAATACTTTGGGGAATTTTCACCCAAGTGATGATGTCAGTACTTGAGGAATTTACTCAAGTACTGTATGCGCTCTAAAGATATATATCTATAGGTATATATATGTCTACCGGCAACGCTCACCTACGTTGCATATGCCTTATATATATATATATATATATATATATATATATATATATATATATATATATATATATATATATATATATATATAGAAATATCTGGATATTTTTAAAACAATAAAAAGAAATATCCAACAATAATTAACAAAAATTATTTATAATGTAAATCATGTATCATTCAGTAATCAATTATTAATAAATTAATTTTTATTCCCCGTGGTGACCAACAACTACCGGGGGAGGTTATCATGTGAAAATACACGGCAAAAAGAATCCAAAGTACTTACTCAGAAATCTCCTAAAATCAGCAAAATAATATCCAAAAAAAAAACAAAGATCAATTAATTCACTAGGTGAATGACAATTACTGATCACCACAACTGTAATAATTAACAATAATACTGATAAATCAATCGCTAACGTATATTGCAAACCAAGATGGCGTCCGTTCACAATAACTCCCCGTATCTTTCTAATTCAATTACTCTATCCTCCACCTGTTGGTCGTCGCCCACGTGGCGCGCCCATCGCCCTTAATTACTATAATGATTATTTCTACTAGCCCTGGACCTAGTTTTAAATTATAAATATAAATTATAAAGATAATTTCTCGACACCTGAATGATACATGAATAATTAATTTTATGTATGAACTATTTATTAATAACATATGCATGTTTTTATTTTATCTAATAAATGAAATAATAATTATTTAAAAATCATAGAATTGACGTCGGGAATGTAGCCAAGGTATTGATTTTCCCCTACCCGGCGGTCAATATTTTTCCAAACATCAACTGACACCCTTAGTCGGATGACAAGTTTAATAAAAATAATATGTTAAACAAATGTTGAGGCATAATGTTACGCTGGATTATGCTTCCTAACTGTTTCGAAATCATAAACAAAAACTTATAAATAACAAAAATCTATTGTTTGTATTTTTAAATTATAAAATAATCTCTCTCATACGCTGCGCGCATGCGCTAGTACTGTGCACGGACTGCCGTCTCCATCGGCGAAATGGCGGAATGCCCGCGTAACGATTCTGTCACGATCGAAGTGAGTGAAGGCGACGGGCGAAAGGGTAATTTGAAATCTATTATTTAATATCAGAATGCCGATTTTCCCCTTTCTATAACTCAGCCAAGGAGTTCGATTGAAGCTCACGTGGTTAGTGTGAGAATATAGGGATTTAAGCACCGATTATTAATTAATAAATTAATGTATGAAATTATTTTTATTCTGTCATCCAACCAAGGAATTACAATCACGTGGCTGATATAAGAATGTTATAATTTCGTGTCACTTTACAACTTATTTGTCTATTTGTACCGAGCGGATGTACTATAGACGGTCCCGTTCAATGAACTGCGTGGCGTTAGGGTAGGTCAGGGATTTTCGAAGTGAGAGGGATATTGGGTCGATGAATATGGGCCCTCGAGAAGACCGTGTTCTTTCTCTGTCTTACTTTAAAGTTACTATGACTTAAATTACCAGCACTCGAATGCCAGAGAAAAGGACAGTAAATGAAAAGACAAATATATACAAAAAAAACATGTGTAGTATATTGACAGATTTAATTTTACAAAATATTATAATAATGAACTTACCCCAATAGGTTGATATACCTGCACACACACTCACTTCAGATTCACCAATTTGAATCTTGTGTACACAGCAGTTTACAATGTTTTTATGGTTTTATCGAGATTTACAGATTAAATCTTTTCACGAGAATGCTATGCACGCTGAACCGATAGGCCGGCTTTGCTTTCTAGTGAATTTACGATGATATATATATTCTTTAAATGATTTTTAAAGAAGTATTAACTATTCCCGAACAAGGACTCCGATTGCTTAAGCGGTGGAAGTCACGTGAAAGAGTTTAGTTAATTTTATCGCGAACTCAAATGATTTTACTCTAGGTATCCAACCTAGGAGTCCAGATGCCTAGGCGTAGGACCTCACGAGGAAAGGTTTTAAGAATAAAATTCAAGTCGCGTAATTTATATTTTAAATAAAAGAATCGAGTTACGATTATCGATCTAGGACCCCCGATTGCCTAAGCGTGGAGCGTCACGAGAACGAATTTTGGATTCTTACTCGCAGATAGATCCGACAAGGGTTTTAGTTGCGGCGGTAATGACTTTTTGATGTTTAATAAAAGAATCGAATTTCGATTATCGAACTAGGACCTCCGATTGCCTAGGCGTGGAGCGTCACGAGAACGAATTTCGAAATCAACTCAGTGAGTCTTACTCGCGGATAGATCCGACAAGGGTTTTAGTTGCGGCGGTAATGACTGACTTTGATTATTTTTCCGGGGTTTTTATATGAAAAAGTTTGAAAGAAAAGTGGGGCCGAAGATGCCTCTTGCATAGGTTAAAGACGAAGAAGACAATAATATAGAAGGATTTGATTTCTTTTAGACAGCTGAGAATGACATTTTATTACGGGAGTTCTTGGAAGTTTGTAGTAAACAGGATGTAAATAGAAAAATACGTCCGTGGTGTACTGCTTAAAAATAAAGTAATGAATATATGATGACATTTATGATCGATATATTACATACTCTAGGAAAATATAATTTTAAAAATAATACAAAATTGAGATGAAAAATCTTTAGTGATAGGTGAAGGAACGGAGAGGTTCTGTGGGGGACCATATAAATTTTTAGAGACTGCGTTTCTATGATGACATTTATTATCAATATTTTAGGTGATTCCGAGAAATGTAATTAAAATTTAAAATAGAAGAGCTTCCTATGGTGGAAAAAGGAAAAGTAAGAATCCGCGGGAGACCGTGAGATTCTGTAAAAACGATGTTTCTCCAAAATATATAGTGACATTTATTACCGATATTTTGGACACTTCTGAGAAATGCAATTAAAAATTAAAAATAAAATAAAATTAGAGATAGATTTCTACATTGGAAAAGAAATAGTAAGGATCCGCGGGAGACGTGAGGCCCATTGGTAACAGATGGTTAAAATAGAAAGGTCGTAAAAATTTGAGTTGAACTAGAACAGAGAAATGTTTTGACAAATTTATTGAGCCCTTTTCGCTGACTTTTATGATGACAAGGGACTCGCGGCCGCGGAAGATTCAGAGAAATCGTTTCGTGGGACATCTGGAAGACATTGAGTCGGTGGATTCTTCATAAGGGATCGGCCGTAGTGGTGCAGCTGTGCATAGAGAAAGAAAGACGTACTATTTTCTAGTTGCTTGTTCTTATCCACGTCTCTCTCTCTTGTAACTTGACCGCTCATACTCGCATACCTTTCTGTGGGAATTCAGAGCAAGCCCAAAATACGTCATAGATATCTATATATGGTCAACGTACGCATACATAACACACACATATGTACAAAACTCGTGCACATATACGTATGTACGGATACCCCTGTATTATTGTATCTTTGGTGAGTGTGCTCCGAATTCTCCAGGTTAATCCTTATAATATATATATATAAAAAGAAAAATTAACGAAAAAAATTACTGATCTTAAGGTTCAGTTGAGTGGTGACTCAGGTGTACCGATTGTTACAATTCAAATTCAAACGTGAAATTGAAATATATAACTTACAACTAATTAAGATTAAATAATTTGAATCGTTACGTGACGTATCGTCAAAGTCTCCGGATTGAGGTAAACCTTCACGAAACTCAACAAACGATTCATCATAGTCTGCATAACCATGCTGCCACTCTGCATAAATGAATATAACTTTATGAAGTTGAGTATCACAAATTTCTTTGATTTCTCGTAAAAATCGTTTAACAAAAAAAGATTTTTCACAACCTGTTGGACTACAAATCATAGATGTAAATGGATGTTTCCTTCTTGGATCCCGGTTTCTGTCTGAAATAAAATTTAAATTGCACGGAAATATATAGGAAATGAAAAATTTGATATTGTATTATAATTTTTCATTGAATAATTATTACATTCGAAAATTTGATACATCACAAATACACTCACACCTTCAAGATTTACATATTTCACAAAAAAATTTACATACTTCACAAAAAAATTTACATACTTCACAAAAAAATGTACATACTTCACAAAATTGTTTTTTTACATTCAAAAACTTACAAAGAATTTTCATCACGAACAATTCCTATACATTCTTATACTTTACAAAAAATTTATAAAAAGTTCTCATACATTACAAAATATTTATCAAAATTTTATCTATTTTTTCTGTTTTAACTCATTTGTATCCATAGGGGAGACTATCTGATCCTCCTACACTTCGCCTTTTAGGTCCCGTCGGTCGGATAACTTTTGACTCTTTTTCGCCAAGACCTGATAATACTGATCCCTGCGTATACCTGAGTAATGTATATCAATAGGGTCCTCATTATCTACTACAAGAGAACGTACAGTATAATAGTTAACTAGTTCGGATGTTTCAGCATTTAGTCTTATGCCTTTTAATTTACTACACTCAACAGTTGTTCCGTCGGGCTTTTGTACAACGTACACATAAAATTTGGGACCACCAGATACAAACGACGAAATATAATTATCCTTCCCGTATCCTTCTAGCTCATCAGTCAGATCACCAAGAAAATCACCAGTTGACAAATCTCGTGATCCATCACTAACGTAAATTACAGAATCTGCATCATAATATAGAACCTGTCTGCTTAAGTATTTTAAATAACTGTATAATTTGAGTCTAGCCTGGGCAGTTGTAAAAACAGCAATAACTACATTTGCCCTGTCAGATAGAGTAAAACAATCTAAATTATTTGCCCAATTAATAAAAGTCGTATCTTGGTTAATCGGTATAAATTCAGATATTACTATTTCAGGATTGAAAACTAAATCACTAAATTCTTCATATGAATTCACCATTGATTTTTTTTTTCATATTTTCCCGCTGTCCAAATTTACCCCAAAATGAATTTAAAAAAAGCTTAGCTAAAGATCTCAAACCAGGAGTTTTTTCAATTTTTGTAGGATCTAATTTCATACCCTCTCTATTCTCGTACCTTGATAGATATTCATGCTTAGAAATTTCAGTATAACATTGGCTTGACCATCTAGAGGCCTCCTGCTTAATCTTTAAAAAAGTATTTTTATATTCTACAAACAGACCCGTAGTATTTTTTTCTTTTGGGTTATACTGTACTACCTGGTAGTCCCAAACTTCGTCGATATTTTGAATGAAATGGCCCTTTTCTACTACTTCACGAAGTTCACATGCAACCCAGGTACCGTACAGCTCTCTTTCCCATTCATTTTCATGAGGACATTCGGTTTGAATTAGATTCCGACACCAACTCGTACATAGAGGAAAAAATAATTTGCCATGCGCTCTAATAGGTAAAACTGGGTGATATAAACTTCTTGGAGATAACACTACATTTTATCAGCCCTTGTATGTTTTTAATATTATTATTTGGAGCTATATTTTGACAATCAACATCTACATAAACCTTATGATGACCAACTGGAAAGAAACCGGTTTTGAAATCCCAAGGGTATAATGAGCTTACGTCTACATATCGGATCTTTTCTATATTCTCCCGTGAAGAATTTTTTTTAACATCGTAATATGTTTTCTCGTTACCTGTACGTCCTCCGAAAAATGCATCACATGGATTTAATGGTTTTACTGCCATTACTTTTGAGCTATCAAGAAATATTTGTAACTCTAAATCATTTTTCTTTTCCAGATTAAATTCACACTCCCAAATTTCTGTAAGAACATAGCCGCATTCTTTAATTTTTAAAGCCTGCATCTGTGTACTTTCAAAACGTACATTGGGGATGGTAGATTTTTGATTATCTTTCTTTCTAAATACTGAGTGATTACGATTATTTTTAAAGTACTTCGGACACCCATGCCAGAAACAACCATGAAATTGATATGCATATTTTGTACTATATTCATTCACTCTGTACCCATCTCATTTCACTTCGTTAGGTGTTTAAACTTTGCGATCCCGTAATGCATGTGTTATTGTAATATTGTTTTTGTGCTCAAGCCAAGTAAGCCATTCGATAGCGTCTTGTGATTGTTTATTCCCTAAACGATACCCCATACGCGGTACAATACCAATCTGCTGATCTTTTAAAAAGTTTCATCTATAAAATAGCATACAGGTTGATGCAATAGTTGTACACTCGGAAAACGGGCAGACGTTACCACACTTCAAAATTAAATTACGGAATTTACTGCATGCTAAGCGTAAAATGCTGACTTCCAAACGGTAGTAAAATATAATTTCTTTCTTAAAATTAAGTAAATTATTTTCAATCACTCTCTTTTCATACCATTGTAAAAAAACTTTTTTCTCCGTTAGGCTCATTGAGTCTGGACTGTAATACTTTTTTTCAGGCATAGGCCCAATATAGTTTTGATTTTTAATGGAATTAAATAAATGAGGGAAATATCCTTTAGTCATTTTATCTGCAAATCCGAAAGCTTTAGGAAGCCCCGATAAAGGCATTGGTATATAATTTAAACTATCAATGAATTTAATTTTTGTCTTATTTAATTCCACTAGTGTAATCTTCGTACCATTTATTATGTTATCTATATCATCATACTGTTTTGTACTGATTTCGGTAAGAATGAACTGTGCATTAAGCCCTTTTGCATTGTGAGCTATACACACTACTTTTTTACAATTTTTAAATTTACTTAAGTCAAAAATATAATCTACAGATTTGTTAACACAATCTTCGCCATAAAAAATAGTTTCACTCATACCACAATTAATACAGTTAACTGAATTAGGATCGAGATTAATTTCTTCAGTATCACAAAATAAGTTACAAACAGCTTGAGCGACGCATAACGTAGGTATATGAATATTCACCGATGTATTATCTTGAAGGTTATCGTCCTGGCGCGTTTCAAAGTCATAGTAGATGAATTTTGTATACTTTTTACACTCAACTGCAGGCTTGGCCGCAGGTATAAAACATAAATGCCCCACTGCACATAAATTATTGCAGGTATCGCACATTGCCTTACCGCACTTATGCTTTGAAGTTTTTGGATAAATAATAATTTTACATGTTGAGCAAAACTGTTCATTTTTGCAAACCGTTTGATTACCTTGATATGACCCCTGTTGTCGATGATAATTTAAATACTTAGCACTGTAAAATACACGATTACAAATATCACACATTTTTTTTGACGTTGTGAGCGCGCACGGAGGTTTTGCATAGCATTTTATACATGCGAGAGGACAATAACTATAATAGTACGGATTTTATAGATCACACGACATGGCTCACAGTAATTCTTGGCCACTTGAAAACTTAAAATCGTTGGAATATATTCAAAATTTTTTTCATCTGGACAATAAACAAGCCTAAGCGTATAATTCACACTTTGATTTTGTAAAGTTACCAATGCTGAACCATCGAAAATCACTTCGTGTTGCTTATTCCCAAGATCAGTTCTTAATTTGTATACTACTATTGCTATTCGGTGTGGTAAGAAATAATTTTGAAATTTTTCAACTTCTTTTAACCCACATCTGTCTTCAGGTATGACTACACCTGTACTTGCAACAAGTTTTAACGTTTCATCACGTTGATACAATTTTTCTTTATTTCTACACTCGCGTATACGCTTCCATTCTTGATGTATAGGCCCAGTTGATGCTCTTGTGGCTATTTTTTTCTGTCTTACTAATGCAACGACCAATACTCTAGGTAAACAAAGATTATCATCATTGCTCATTTTTATTACATCAGAAGTTTTTTTTTTTGTCACATTCAATGGTATACATTTGTCCCGCCATAGATTCAACAATGTGTAATTTGACATCGAAAGTATCAGTGACCTCAAATCCTCCTGCACTTTGAGAAATTTTATTAACTAAATCCCACAATTCTTCAAACTTGTATCCTTCTATTGGTCTCATGCTTTGATATGCAACATTACCCTGTAGCCCCTCGAATCGAAAGCTGAGACAGAAACGATTGTTACCTGCTCCACCAGCAGACATTATTCTATCATATACCTCGCGAAAAGCTTTTATTGTACATTAAACTGCATTATCGCCCTGGGGTACAGGACTTATACTGGATCTCATAGCATGAGTATTCACTCTATACTTCTCAAGGCGTTCTATACCGTCAAATATCTGAATAAAATGATGATCAACAACTGCGTCTATCCCTGCGTTATCTCTCCCAAGTGCATCTTGAAGCCTATCGTTCTCTGGTTCATTACGGTCACCGTTATTTTCCGCAATATTATTAACACCACCAACTTGAAACTCATCGTTGTATCCCATTACAGCTTGATCCAGGAAGTTATTTTCATCGACTACTCTCCCTCCATCTTGCACAATACCTTTACAAAATAAGATTTTTTCGAATATCAGTATTATTTATAACTCAAAAAGAAAAATAATAAAAAAAAAATCAATAACTTACCGTCAAATAAACTTTCGTCGAAATCACCAACCACAATCGCTTGGTTTAGAGAAGGCACGATTCAAAATTCATTATGAATTTCGTCACTCTCATTTTCATTATTTCCGCGGTAAGGAGACTGAGACTGTATATGCAAATTCAAATCGTCACTATTCAAATGCTGTAAATTTTCTGGTAAAGTGTTCAACTTAAAAAACGCCCGTAAGAACTCATCATCAATCTCCGGAATATTTAATGGATCCATGATGCGTAAGTGCTCGTAAGAGACTAATACATAAACTCATTTATTTAAACTAGGTAATCAAAGAAAGTTAGGAAAAACTTAAATCTTCCCCCTCTACTCGCTTATACCTGATTATCATTTATATTATACCTTGAGTTTGGTAGTTGTCAAAATTGATTCGTCACAACAGGTTATAGTGTACTATAACTAAAGAGAAATAGTGGGTATCATTCTATAATGGAAATAATATTTGTGTTTGTATTTATGATGACACCATTAGTGTCTTTGTCTGAAGCATATTCTTTGACTTACTGGGATCATAGTTACTTTCTTACAGATTTTACAGGGACACGAAAGATAAATATGCTTACAATGATTGGTACTCATAATTCTGCTACATATAAAACTTCCATACTGGCAGCTCAAACACAGCAATTGAACATAACTGAACAATCAAAAGCAGGTGTACGAGTATTTGACCTTCGAGTACGTAGCA
This sequence comes from Microplitis demolitor, assembly GCF_026212275.2. Taxonomy (NCBI): domain Eukaryota; kingdom Metazoa; phylum Arthropoda; class Insecta; order Hymenoptera; family Braconidae; genus Microplitis; species Microplitis demolitor. The sequence continues at coordinate 15,086,272 of NC_068550.1, read as the reverse complement.
TAGAGAATGTTTTTGCAATGCATTATGATCTCGTATATTTGGGAATGATGTTTGGTGATATAGTGAACCAAGTGATAGAATATTTGAGAGAATATCCATTCGAATTTGTGATAATGTTCATGCAAAAGGAGTACGTTAGTGAAGCGAACACAATGACAGAATTCGAAATTCTAGAAAACAAATATATTAAGCTACGTGATAATCTCATTGTACAATTTTGTTCAGTTGACGGCATTATTCAAAAAGATCGGGGTAAAATTTTGTGGGTTCGTGGTAATAAGGGTTTTGGGAAATGTGCGGCGACTTTGGCTTGCGACCAGCAAAATCTATGGAAAGTTTCACCTACTTCTACTCGTGATGACAAATGAAATGCTATAGTTTCTTTTCAAGATAAAATGTTCAACACTTATTCCAGAGAGTCATGTTATATCAATTATTTATCGGCTCATGGTGACATAATTAAGCCTAATACTATAGCTAATAAATTTTTAAGAAAACCTGCACATTTTCTACTCGATGAATATCCTCCCGGAATGAATTACAGAATGACTAAATATTTTCGTAATCCAAAGAATACTTTATATATTGTTATGGCCGATCATCCACTTCCTCAATTATTAGACAAGATTGTTAGCAGTAATTATGACTAGAAGTAGACACAGTAGTTAAATATAACTGCTAGAGAATACATATATAATTAGAGATATACTATTTAAATACATATACCTAAAATAAAATCTATGTTTTTATAAGTATAAATGTGTGCGTGAAGAAAATGATAAATAAAAGAGAATAAATCATAACCTGTTTTTATTCAAATATACCCTCCTACCAGTATTCCATCTAAACAGTCCATTGATCCCAACAATCATCTCACCTGCATTCAATTGAAATTATCCACACCCATCTCGCCGAATATTTCTATACCAGCGGTCCATTGTACCCTGATTTCCCGACTCTCACCTAAAACCTGCACACCTGCAGTCAATAAAAATTTTCTATAATCATATCATTAATTTTGACACCTTTAATCCGTTACACTCAATCTGACACGCCCATCTCGTCAAATATTTTGTCAACTCATTTGGGCCCCCTCACCGACAAAGAGAATTCCCTCTGACGTCACGAGGACCCCTGTCCCCCTCACCCGTCCCCCTCGGGAAAAACCCTTTGGATCGGCGCCAGGGGCCGCAGGGAGGGAGTAAGTTCTGTCTCGCCAGTTATGCCCTATACTACTGTTTATAATAAATTGCACTGAACTGAATTTATTTTATGAACACGTGGTATCATAATTGCAGAGGCTACCGAGCGAGAATTTACTTTTAGTTAAATAAAAATATTGAGCATAATGATAATTAATTAATTGTAATATTGAGTCTTTTATTTCAACTGAGCATCGGTGACAATTAATTATTCAATAAAAAGGCACCTGTAATGTCTCCCTTGTGAATAACCTCTTGAAAAACATGGTCGTCAATCGCTTGAATTGTTGAGTTTGTAAATAATTAATTACTGAGCTCTACGGCTAGTAATTATAAGAATAATTATATTTTTATAAAGGTTGATGATCACTGAAGATTTTTAATCAATTACTTTTAATTACTTAATGGAGATAAGTGCAAAATAATCCGATTAAATAAAACACGTGTTTTTACTTGAATGTATGATTGCGAGAGATAATGGCGGCCGTCTTCTCGACACGAGGCAGGAAAGAGTAGATGCGCATGCACTGCACTGCGCATGTCCAAGTTTAAATTTATGGTCTAGGTCTCAGTAGGTGCTGCCTCTATCTGCCAGAAGTAAAACTATATTTGAATTTAAATATAGTTTCAATTACGCAATAATCATGGTTTATACTTCTCCTGATTTTAACGAGATGATCATTCTCTATGGCTAGTGTAATCGCAATGCTGCGGAAACTGCACGCGTTTATGGGGAAAGGTTTCCGAATCGTGACAGATATCCGGATAAAAATTTTATCCTCCGCGCTCTCCATCGTTGTCACGAATCCGGGAATCTGATACCGAACAACGTTGAGCGAGCCAGTCGACCTCGTGATGCTCGGAACGTTCGCAAAGTAGAGCACGTTCTCACTGCTATCCGTGCGGATCCAAGTACGAGTACGAGACGGGTTGAACGTCAGATTCACATTTCCTGATCAACAGTGAATCGCATTACTCGCACTGAGAAAATCCATCCTTATCAAAGAAGGGAACTGCAGAAGTTAGAAGCTGGAGATTACCGCTTGCGAATGGACTTTTGTCAGTTTATTCTAGACTCTAAGGACGCGGATCCAAATTTTTTACGGGGAATATTGTGGACTGATAAAGCACTCTTTACTCAGGAGGGGTGTTTTAATCAACATAATAATGATTGCTATGCAGACGAAAATTCGCACATGACGGTAAACCATAATTTCCAGAATAAATGGAAGATTAATGTCTGGGGTGGAATTATCGGTGACTACGTCATTCTTTACGAATTACCTGAAACAATGAACGTAAGTAAACATTTGAATACACAAGAAAAATTCTTATGTGTTGTAACATGATGGAAAATTCAACATTGACTCGTGGTTTGAATTTATTTCAAATAAGAAATAGTTACCGGATGAGCAAATTTTAGTGACATCTAGAATCGAAAATTTCGACTTCGACCGACTAATTGATCCAACCCATGGATCGTGAGGGAGATCCGGACTAGACGCCGTACTGAACAGTCACGTTTTACGATTCGAGAAATTCGACCCGACCAAACGAACAATTTTGATTACGACTCTTGAATAACGTGAATTTTGTTCTATAAGAACAATCCGAGTGATTAACGAACAAGTCATTGCGATAAGTAAATTTTTTTTTAACAAATAACCGCCGTCGTGAACAAGCGAATAAGCCGAAGCCTCGGCACGAGAACTGATCAAGTGTACGACCGATTGATTTGGGTTTATGAACAAGTGCAACGCGATTTGTGGAAATAATAATTAAATTAATGATTGATTGTACGTCCTAACTGTATGATAGTGAAATTACGCGTTACTGAAATAAAATATTATTTTATATTTTATTTTATTCCAATCGAGCCATTCCGAGAATTACGGATTATCTCCTCATTCGTTGCGGCAGCCGAGTCTTGCCATGTAAAATACTCTGACGTCACCGGTGGAGTATTTCGTTAAGAACTACGTCGAGTGTGTTGATGAAATAAACGACGAGTTTTTTTTTCTTTCGACATCTGACTGTTATTTTTTTTTGAGCAAAACTGACTGTTTCCGATCAACTACGTTTTGTTGTACTTTGGTTTATATCGAGTCAAGCCGACAACGGCATTTATTATGTTTGTGTAACCGACAATTTGTGTGAAACTGATCAGTTATTTTGTCTATTGAAGATACGACTAATTTGTTTAATTCTGATTACTTATTTTATCGTAATCTTAACTGCCTGACCTTTGCCCGATCCGCCACCCTGAGCCGACATTTGGTTGTTTTGATAATTATTTAGTTGGTGATTATAAAATCACCTGGCGCCCAACTTTAAAATTTTGAACAAGGTTGTCAAATAGTCAGTGTACTCGGACTTCACTCCGGTAGATCCCCGGTGGTGAAAACCCCGTTATAGTGTTAAGCGTTTGAATTGAATCTTTTTAAAAATTAATTAAGAGCTATCATCATTCATAAAAATCAAACCTTTTTTACGCTAGTGATTTAAGTGTTTTAATAGAATCATTTGATTTTTTATAGTTAGTTACGTCGTCCTCATCGTCCTTAAATATTCCTTCACTGGATTCACCATTTCCATGTACTTATTTCCTAGTTTCCTATAACAAACCATGAATTCTCCTTATTACAGAGCACCTAATATCTGACATTTCTGCGTGATGAACTTCCTCAACTACTAGATGAAGTAAATGAGCAGCCGACGTGGTTTCAGCATGACGGAGCAACGAGTTACTATGCTGGTACAGTGCTAACCTTCCTCAACAGGGTTTACCCACAGTGTTGGTTTGGAAGAAACGGACCGTGAAGGTGGCCCCCTAGATCACTTGACTTGACGCCACTAGACTACTTTTTGTAGGGACTTTTCAAGGAAATGGTCTTCTTTGATGAGCCCCAGGACCAAATAGAGACCGTGACCCGAATTCCTGCTGCTCGGACAACAGTCACTGCGGAAACGCTAGAGGCTGTCCAAAAAAATCTTCTCAAGTGATGCCACCTCTGTCTTCAGGTAAACGGAGGACATTTTGAGCATCGACTCGATTAAATGTAGACGCATTCCTTCTCTCACATTTTTGTAAAGAATCGAATTTGATCGGCGCTTGCGGTAAAAAAATTCGATGTTAACTGTTGTACTTTAAATTTAAAAATTCCTTGATATTTTTCAGTAAATAAACTTCTCACTGTAAAAGACCATTAAATTGTTTTTGTCTAAGCTTAGAATTAGATTTTAACCTTAAAAATAACTTGAATAATTCTGATTAAAAATAAAAAATTACTCCAATAGAGACTAAAAAAATTCAACCATAGCTGTCCAGTGCCATTGCCTGGGTCACGCTACTGATTTTATAATTGGAAATTACTTCAAGCATTTTAAATAAATAAAGGAACCTCGTCACAGCCTCCAAGTGACTCTAACTGACCTTTGCTACTTAATTTTCATTTGAAAATTACTTTAATTATTTTAAATAAAAGTGAAAAATTATTCATAACCGCCAAGTGCCTCTACTTGACAATCGCCACTAATTTTGTAATGAAAAATTACTTAAATTGTTCAAAATGATAATTAAAAATCATTCATAGCCGCTGAGGGCCTCTACTTGAGATTGACCACTAATTTATTAATTAAAAATTACTTAGATTATTCCAAATAATAATAAAACATCATTTATAGCCGCCCAGTGTCTCTACTTGAGGCTCGCCACTAATTGTTTGATTAAAAATTACTTAAATTATTCCAAATGAAAATAAGAAATCAGTCATAGCCGCCCAGTGTCTCTCACTTACCCTCGCTACATATCGTTCATTTAAAAATTACGTGAATTATTCCAAATGATAATGAAAAACCATTCATATCTATGCAGGAGCTGCCAGAGTTAAACGACGGGGCCCATCACTGGGAAACCTATTTTTGGCACACCTATATTAGTCCATGCTTGGCTGGAGATTGGGTATTCAGTCCTGGCTATTCAATAGTGACCCAGGCTTGGGCCAAGACGGGGTAACTTAGCCTTGACCGGTACAATGATTACTCGGGCTTGGGCGGAAGCTGGGTTTGCCTGTCTTGGCTATCCAATGGTAAGCCAGTATTGGGCCAAGGTAGGATCACCCAAGTTTGGTTATACCTATGGTTCAATAAGTAGATCATATTAATGTTTCAGTTCAACACTAGTAGGTTCGTCCAGTAGCTAGCGTTCGGACCTAGCAATCAGAAAGACGGCAGTTTGCACCCGGAACCCAGCAGAATTTTTACCAATTTTTTTTCATATGATTTACCTCTTTTAGATAGTTTAACCGTTAATGTTCATTAATTCTACGAGGTTAATGATAACAAAATTTGTTTTTAATTAAATTTATCCGTTTCCTTGATGCATGGGCAAGAAGGTCTGGCTACAAAGTCTGGGCCAGGACTGGCAACGAAGCATGGACCAGGTCTAGCAACCAAGAATGGGCCAGGTCTAGCAATCAAGTCGGGTCCCGTGTTATCATTTCAGAGTCCTCCCAAGGCTTGGCCAAGACTGGCTTACAAGCTTGGGCCAAGGTTTTACTTACTTGGGCCAAGACTGGGCCAAGCCTGGACCCGTCGTACTTTCCTCTCTGGGAAGCCACCCAGTGCCTCTTACTTACCCTTGCTACTTATTTTTCATCTAAAAATTACTTTAATCATTCTTATCAAAAACCAAAATTCTGTCATGGTTGCCCAGGCCCTCTAACTGACTCTTTCTTCTCCTTTTTTAAATAAAAATTACTCTTATTATTTCAAATGAAAAAAAAAATTCAGTCGTAGCCGCCTAGTGCTTTGCTACTGATTTTTTAATCAAAAATTACTCTAATCATTCCTCATGAATAAACATTACGTCCAGTAAATTTCGCCTCGTGCCTGAGCTCTTCTACAGATTTTTCAATTTAAAATTACTCCAATTATTCCAATTAGAAATCAAAATTCAGTCATGACCGATTGACTTTAGTAATTTCTCAGGTTTTTCCCGTCGACTTCCGTCAAATCTTGTGCCTGTAGTAAAAATAATAAAAATATCCTCAATCACATTCATACGTGCATTGTTACCGATGCACTTACGCTAGCCAATACTATTGCACGATCTCAAACATTTACTTAGCTTCACGTACGTCCGCCGTCCACGGTTAGTCCGTCCCTACTCTCGGTCTACTGCGTGAGAAGCCGGCAGCAGCTCTAGCGTCTCACTCTCGCGTCTCTCACTGCATTTTCACTCACTTTTTATTCTCCTGTCGCACGCTCCTGATTGGTCACTTTCATTAATTAATAATTAATTATCAATGCGTCTGATTAAAATTTGGCTAAGGAATTTTCGTCTCAGAATATGTTTTTCTTTCGATCCCTACAATGGGGTGCGCGACTTCTAGGACACACTGTATTGACAAAAGTATTATAATTATTGCTCTATTTCAGTTATACTTATGAGTTTTTTGATATGGAGATTTGTTATCGAAGGATAACGATAACGAATAAGAAAAATGTAAGTTTTGCGCTGAATATCATATAAAAGTTTCGAGAACACTCCGTCGATTGTTATATTCAATTCCGTTGTTGACATCATCCTGTTATTTCCTAAAGATAGACTCCAATAATCTTTTAAAAATTAAATTAATTTCAATGAGTTGTGACTTTTCCTATTAGAAATTTGCTCCTCTTCAAGGGGAATTGTCACTGGACGTCTCTCTTACTTTCGAACAACAAATGGGACTATTTTTGTCGCACTTGTATAGTTAATGAGAATTTTAAAACAATTTTTTGGAGACGAATTAGAATTTTGAAATTATGGAATTTTTAGCCCTCTGTTAAGATTTCGAAAAACGCTAAGGGCTCTCTATTTTGGGTTCGAAGTGTTTGTCCGTGAATTAAATTGAATCGACAATAAGTTGACATTACCGCTTAAGGATCGTTTTTTAAAAATTTCAAAAATGTTAGATTTTGAGTTATTAACGAAAAACTGAGTGCCATTAATGTTTTTCTTAATTTGTTAAAAACAATTGAAATTTTTTATGGGCTAATACATCTTCGAGAATATTTTTCTTAGACGTCATTCCAAATCAAATAAGCTATTGCTCATATTTTTGAGAGCTTTATGAAGAACTTTCGCGTTTTTGAACTTGTTGACTAGCCTAATAATTTTGAAATACAAACTTATAAATCGCTATACCACACTTTGATTATGATCAAAATCAATTTTGTAAACACGCTAATTTTACCAAATTATCAAGATGTCCATATGATTTAAATACACATAAACAAACTAAATGTCTGGTATATACTGTAATATATATATATATATATATATGTATGTATAGATATTGTGACACAACGTGAATTGTCTTCGTCATCCTCAGTCTTGCGGTTCCCAATTTTCTCCGTCTTGTTGCCGCCTGAATTTTGTACGTCATAGTGCCATGGCCAGATGACTTAATTTTCACGTCGTTGCATTTCCGTAAGGGTGAAGTGGGGACAGAATTCAGAGGCGAGTCCCAGGTCCTCAATTATCGGTCAATCACTTCGATCGTGGATCACTTAGTGCTTAGACTTTTTTTGGTTGTCAATTTGCAATACTTATTTCATATTGATTATATTGCTATATTTTCTACCATTACTCTGGCAATTTTACTTGCGATATTCTTTTATTACTTCTTATAAATTGTTATAATCATTCTAAATCAAGTTTTAATAAAGTTATCAGTATTGTACGTTACCGGCGATTCACTCGCGATATTAAATATTATTATATTAAATAATAAATTCTGTGTAAAACTGCGCCATTCTACGTGGAGAGATATTGTGTCTTTAGCATCTACGAGGATACTCTATACATTGTAAATTGCGAAGCGTTTATTGTAAATAATTGCATTTTAATATAATTGGCAAGAAAACTTGGATATTTCTAATTAATTCCTCTCACTCTATCTCTTAATCATATTATTCATTTTCCTATTTTACTGGTAAGAATTATTATATCTTCTATAAAGAATATTGTTAATTAAGTAAGAGCTGATAAGTTTATTCATTGTACTATACTATACTATATATATATATATAACTAGTATATATTTGTTCTATATATAGTCAGTAACTATAACTATATTAAATATGTATATACTATATACAATATATATATATAGTACATATAGTTTATCAAAAATTATTACGTTATTGATAAAAATTACATTAGTTATAATAATACAATACCCATGAAAATTCAATTAAAGGAAAAAGTGATATTCGAGTGTGCAAGAAATTTTCTTTCAGTTCTGTTACTAGTTTTTACTCGAGTAGAATTTTCATGAAAACCCGACGCTATCCTCATCAGGTTAACCTTGTTTTAAATAAGGTCCCGATCAGGATATCCTGACGAGGAATTGATGTCGATGTAACGCCTAAAACCCGTAAGATCCTTAACAGGATTGTTTTATCAGGTCCTTACCAGGATATCCTCATCAAATCCTTATCAGGATTACCTTATCAGGTCCTTTCCAGGATGTCCTCATTGAATTCTTACCAGGGTTGCGTTATTAGTTATTAATTTTAAAAAAATATATGATTGCGAAAAATAATAAGAGAATGTTAATTCGATCGAGAATATTATTTATTGTATTGAAGGCATTAGTTAGAGGAAGTAAACATTTTTTTTTTGACGAAAAAATCCCGACGACTGCTGGGTTAGAACCTTTGTCCTTCCGATCGAAGTCGTTTATGCTATCCACTGCGCTGACATACATATGTGATCTTGCAAGGATCTTACCTTATATTAACCTGACAAGGTCCTTATGGTGCTTCAGGCAAATGAGGAAAAAAATCCGAGTCGTGATAAGAGCTTATGATTTGTCGGGAGAACCTATTGCAAACAATATGAAATTTGATTACAATGAGCAGTAACAACTTGTATTAGGAATTATTTAATTAATTTATTCGCTTATTTATTAATTAATCAGCTTGTAGCAGGTACAGTTGATCTTTGCAACAGGTTTTTCTGACAAATCATTAGCTCTTGAAAACTAGTAACAAAATGGAAAGAAAATTTTTTGCACACTCGAAGATCACTTTATCCTTCAATTGAATTTTTATGGGTATTGTATTATCACATACAATGTATATTTTTATCAATAAAGTAATAATTTTTGATAAACGGTATGAGAATCTTAAAATCACAATTATGAACGATATTCTAATGCAGATAAAAATGAATAGAAAGATTAAATGCGAAATACGTCAAAACGAGACAAAAGCATTGTTAGCAAAATCGTTAATATCAATAGTTTGATGTTAGTTTTATCACTTTAAGTATGAAAACTATTTTTTTAGATTATAAAGTTTCCTAGAAAAATTTAATTCAATAGGTTTCATACATAGTAACATTGCTTTATAAGCATTTTACAATAAATATAAATGTAAATTCTTAAAAAAAATTAGGTTTAAATAACTGCAGTAAAAAAGTGGTCGATTCTTTTCATTTGATCAAAAGTTACATTTGTAGAAAATTTCGTTTCCTACAAAATGGCACCTTGGACATTTTTTAATCAGTTATATTCAATAAGTTATAGAACATTAAGTTGGGACAAAACCATCTATAACGTATATGGTGCTGAAATTCCGCGACGGAGAACAGTCCGATATAGCGTCCGCAGCTACCCACGTATGATAAATAAATAATAATAAATAATAAAATCAAATAATAAATAAAATAATAAATTTAAGCCAGAATTAAATGATCCGTTGAATTGGAATTAAATAAATAATTTTTATGCCTGAACCAGCTTCTCAGGCATAAACAATAGTAAAAACAAAAATTTTTCACACAATATTTAGTTTTGTTAAATTATTAACAATAATCCTTGGCTCCATTACCAAAAATACAATTTAAAATTGTTATATTTTTACCACCAGGAGTAAAATTATCACACAATAATCTCAGTATATAAACAAATTATTTAAACTCAATTTAATAAAAACTAATATAATTTAATTCAATTGATCATATTAATTTTTAATATTAAATAAAAGAAATAATTATTTCATTCGGTTTTATCTAAATAATGAATAGTCATAATAATTTTATTTTATTTTTATCTCTCAACACTTATAAGAGAGAGAAAGATACGGAATTTTATTCTCACCCACACTCAAATTATAAGCTTTTTCTCTTTGTAAGTAATTCATACTAATTAATAATTATTCAATAATGTTTTTGACCGCTGGGGTATGTAAATAAATCAAAAGAAACAAAGTAAAATCACTTATCTATTTTAAATAATAATAAAGATAAATAATAATGAATAATATCTTACAGATATTTGGAGTAAATAATAAATTTTAATAATTCGGGAATTTTTCACCCGAGCGATGATGTCAGTGCTTGAGGAATTCGTTATAGGTGCACTATAGATATATACCTATAGATATATCTATACCTATCTGCAACGTTTCACAAACGTTGTATACATATTTATGTGTATATAACTGGATCTGTTCCAATATGTAAAAAAAAAGAAATTTCTGATAATATTTAATAATAATTATTTATCATTTATCATTCAGCTCGCAATTATAAACAAATTAATTTCACTCGCCGCGGCGACCAATAACTACCGGGAGAGTTTATTACGTGATATTATATGCGAAGAAAAGAAATCCAGGGTACCTACTCGTACTTGTCCTACCAAAAATAGATTCTCTGTATAAAGTCGCGCCAAATATACGTTTAAACTTTTTTAAAAGTAAAAAAAAAAATTAATTTTTACAAAAAAAAAGAGTCAAATCGAAAAAATACCAAGTACCTAATATGATTCAAAATTATGGTTAACATTTTCATAAAATTAAAAAAAAAAATTGTATAACAATATTTTAATGTACTTGGTGTGCTTTACTACATAAACTCCAGCAAAATTACTTTCTAATAAAATAAAACATGTTCGTTTTTTACTATTTTGTAAGCACTTTTAAAAAATTTAAAACGTGTACTTGGCGCGATTTTATACAGAGAATCTGTTTTTTGTAGGATTTATGTTTTTTTTTTGTAGTGTTATTATATTTTTTAATTTTCGTTATTATTTGATGCATAATACATTGTTTGTCAGTAATAAAGTATTTATTAGAGATCTGTACGTATTTTCAATGCAGTTATTAAGCTAAAATGATACTTTAATTGATCTGCAGATAGCACTATACATATATATATATATATATATATATATATATATATATATATATATATATATATATATATATATATATATATATATATATATATATATATATATATATATATATGTATATATAACGTTCTCCTCTATTTTACGCGTCCCACAGTGGAGTATAATTGGCGCTCAATTGCCGTTATGGCTTTCCGCTGGTGAAAAATACCTGAAAATAAAATAATAACAACCAAAAGTCCCACCTGGAGATATCCTGAATCTCCCTGGACTCACAGCTCTGCTCAGGCTAGGTTAGATATCCTAGTTGGGCGCCAGTTCGTGTGCCCCACGAACAAAATTAACTCAAAATAAATACAACGGAGAAAAATGAAAACGAAAATAAAATAAATGACAGGGTAACAGTTTCAGATTTTAGGAAAAAGAAAGTAAGAAAAAGATAGCAGTATTGTAAATAAATAAAATTTAAAGTAATACCGGGTTGATAACCATTCGTTTCAAATATATTTTGAATAATAAATTGATTAATCAATGGTGTCGCATACCCAAACAAACAATATCAAAAACAGATAATAATAAATCACGTACAAAGTAATACGGTATGCATATACAAATTATAAAGTAAACAATAATGCCGTATAAAAAAAATCAATGTATTAAACGCAACGATAATTTACTGCATGTATTTCTCGCACGTGATAGTAAAAAAATATGATTAAGTAATATTAATCGCAAATAATAGTTAATAATTATAAATTATTGTTTCACTTGCATGTGATAATTCAAACATAAATTAAAAATAATATCGAAATAATTCTAAAGCATTTCCAGTAAAATAGTTCTCGGAACGTTTCCACTGGTGCAGATAACGCAGTATTCACAACAATCTCAAAATAAATTAAGAATTATAACAATGATTATTCAGAGAATCTATAATAATTATAAAATGATATTCATAAATTTTCGGTATCACTCGCACGTAATAATTCAGAAAAATAATAGTACACACAGGTAAATAATAATCTCAGCAGTAATAATTCACATTAAAATAAATGATAATACGGATCAAAATAACTGATAATTAGTAATTATTGTCTCATATAAGAATCAGGTACCAATAATGATGTCACTGATCTATCAATAACTATCGAAACTCGTGTATCACGCACACGTGATAATAAAATAATAACGCAAAAGTAATGATTGTAATAGTAATACTTCACATTCATAATAAATGATAATGAAAAATAACCAAATAATTATCATAATCAATATTTGGTAAAATAATATTTGCATATTTTCACTAACTGTATTCATATTTACTGAGTATAATAGTCACGCATTCCATCATATGCCGATGACGAATTATTACTACTGAGATTTCAATATCTCTCTCTTACTCGCATGCTAGTACAAATGGCCACCAACGCGGGAAGCAAAATTTCACGCCAAGGAATTAGTCAGAGGTACTTACAGTCGTCATCGATGAATAAAACCTTAACGGGCTCTATTGGTGCAAATTAACAGTAATTACTGAATACGTATTTGCCAATACGCTACCAATTTAACTGGCAAATTAACGTTTAGCTATTTATACAAATACAACCAAATGGCGTCAACCAAAAAAAATGCCTTTTAATTAGTAATTATTTCCGACAGCAACTAGCACACACACTGCTCTTACAGCTGATTATCCACGTCTGAAGATGGCACACGTGAATTTCATGCCAGCACCTCTGGCTGGCGCCATCTTTATATTTCTCTCTTACTTTAACCAATGGAATTTTGTACCCGTCTCATGCTAATATTCAACTAGTACCCCCACTAACATATGGGATGTTAACTGTGTAATTTCACTTGTTTCCCACACTATTTTACGTTTACAAAAAAATAAAAAGCTTACGGCTAGAACAAATTCCATCTTTTAAATAAAAGGACATACTGGTGAAAATAAGTTTCCCAAGACCGTGGGTTTTCCCGAGATCTTACAATTTTATGATCTCGGAGAGTAAGGAATATAACTTAAGTGACCAGACCTAGCTTAAATAAATGGTTTGGAAACTCCTAAAAGTATAATAAACTACAACTAAAATAAAGTAGTATATTTTATATTATTAAATTAGGTATTAAATTATATATTATTAAATTGATACATTCTAAATAATCCCGCGCGATTGCGTTTATCTCGTACTCTACGCGGTGTCGCTTTGATCGCTCGTACGAACCGTGATAGGATATCACAGTGATCAGCGTGTGCTGCCATCTGTTGCCCACCGACCTAATGTGAGACTGCCGCGATGTTTAAATATCGTGACATATATATATATATATATATATATATATATATATATATATATATATATTAATTGTAGTATTTTAACTTATAATGAATATTACTTAGGCACTACCATAATAACACACTTATATTAGAAATAATAACAGCACAATTAACAGCAGTAAAAGAAAGGCAAAGAGAGATATAGTTTATTGATATACAGATGTTTGCTGTTAAGATGTCAATATAAGACGGACTGATTCTAGTCGTGCATCTATAAAACAAGAGAAAAGGGCATTTGTTGTTATGCCCGACTATTATTTATTTAATTATTTTGGTTGCGTGGATTAGGCGTTCGGACTAACCAATGCAATTTTCGGCTCAAATGTTTAGTTCAAGCCTTAATTTGTTTGTTTTGGGATACGTTTCGATGTGGACTTTCTTTTATTTCTAATTCGGTAAAAATAGAGTTATCTTTGTAGGTCGATGAATATAAAAATGCGCTAATCGATACATACGATTTTAAATTAATAGCGTCCTTATTTCCTCTTGAATTTTTGAGGCTGATTGGAAAAGTTATTAAAATTGAAAAGGAAAGAAGTCAATTATAATTGCCTTACCTTTTGTGCTGAAGTATATATTTATATTTTTCCTTGAGATAATTCCCGCGTTCTAGACCCTTGAATTGGCTGCTCGGTCTCGATGCGTGCAATCTCCGGATGAGGGTGGGGTGATGACTTATTGCTTAACTTATTTTATGGATAATACACAAAATTCATTGTCACTTATGTTTTTTTTATTTTAAACTCCAATTTTTATTTGGTAATAGAAACTCCTTTAATTTTCTTTGAAGAAAATAGAGCTAATACTCTTTAAATTAATATCTTTATTACCTTAATCATTGAATAATTACACTCAAAATTTTTGGATTTGAATTTTTAGATATAACAATGCTCACAAATTTGAATTAACACTTAGCACTCACAACCAATAACACTTTTATCCTTTTTTTTCAATTTATTTCTTTTGATACGGAAAATTTTTTTTTATATAGAATTTAAAAATTCCTTTATTTTCCTTTGCAGGAAATAGAAGCAGTGCTTTTCAAAGGAGGTGGCTTTCAACGTTGAACATTTATTTGATATTTCTTTCTATCAAACTTGTTTCCGCGATGCGTGATTTTTTTTTATGATTTATTTTATGGATTTATGAAAGCGATTTTTATCGGTTTTATTAAATATGAAAATTAAGGATACCGCTGTATCTAGTTGCGACTCTTGACTGAAAACTTTGAATTCAGCTGATAACCGAAATGCAAGCCTGTGCTCGGTAGAGTGATCTTTTTCTTCAAAATTTTCTTGAACGCCGCAACCATGGTGGCCCGAGTTTAGGAGAAAGGGAAATTTTCGGTGAGTTGCATCTTGTGAAATGTCCCGTTGACGGAACTTAATTTAATCAATGCTAATTGTGCGCATTAGAGCGATCTTAGCCGACAATAAGTAGGGACCGAAGAATACGAGAATGAAAGACAGAAAGAAAGAAATCTGGTAGAATAGGTTTGTCACACTTCATTGAACCCATCCTTCTTTCTCTCAAGAGAAAATGGAATTTCTATTCCTATGGCATGTTCAACATGAATGACTATAAGAGAAGTTTGCGAAGTCGGACATAACACCCCCCCCCCAAGCTCAGAAATGAATCTATTTCTTGGAGCTTGTATTTGTCCGGCTAATTTTGAACTCTGCCTTTGCTTCTGTTTTGGATAGTTCTTATAATTTAGCTCTATCTTCTGCCAATCGGTCGGCTTGCTCGTTACCATAGACTCCTTCGTGATCTGGAACGTGGTAGATCTTGATGTCTCGAGCCTCCATTTGAGTTTTGATATATTTAAGCTCTTCTTTATACGAAACTGGCTTTCCTGTCGAGGTAATCCAATCTCGTTCCTTCCAATTTTCATACCAGGTACTAAGGCCGTTGCATAAGTACTCCGAATCCGTGAAAAGATATATTTTTATTAAATCAAATTTTCTTATAATTTTCAAAGCCTGCAGAGTAGCCTCCAACTCTGCCCCGTTGTTGGTTTTTTGGTTAAAGCACGGAAGAGACAAATTCTGAGGGTGATTTGGTCCAAAATAAATACCTAATCCTGATGCTGATTCTGCGGATCTGTTACAAAAACACGATCGATCCATGAAGATGATGATCCGACCCTCAGCATTTCTTTCGAAGAACTACAAAATAACGTACCCAGAGGTCCCTCAGAATAATAACCTGAAGGGGCCACTTATTAAAAATAGTTTTTTGGAGACAGTTCTTTCTGAGCACTTATCAAGAACGGTTGGCTATCTTGCGGATCGTGTATTCGTTCTCGTGCCTAATTACGTCGTCGCAAACTAGCACACAAATAACCGTATAATATTATTCTGATATTACATATTAATTATATCATTCGTTTAGTGTTCGAATATCATAAATATCGTTAATAATTAAATAATCATATTGTCAAATAGTTAAGTGTAGATAATAATTGATTCCAACGGGACGGAATTCGAAAGGACTCCGGCTAGGGGTGGTAGCCCAACACTGCCAACCCCTAAAAGTGATGCCAATCACTTAAAAATCAATGGAAAACTTGAATGATTGTTGATTATATACCAAAGTGATAAGGCCTGCTCCCTTCGGGGAAGCGGGCTTTTCACTTTAATCGATTTTGAATATATAAGTGATTAACTAGCTTCATGGCCTGCAACATGAGGTGAAATTTTTCACTTTGATCGATTTTTTGAACGCAAAATTGATAGTCAAAAACTATTATTATGTGTCGACAGTGGACTGATATCACCGCAAATAGGCCCAGGCCCTGCAAAAATTTTTGATAATCATACAATTTGCGAAAGCAACAAGCATAAAATTTTCATGCAAAAACGGACAAGTATCATCACCCAGACAATCCTTAACCCCATATCTTCCCCCCCTCCCCAAACACTAATTACGCTTTTCTCTTCCACAGGTAGCAGCAGCAACACTAATTAAAACTTTTCTCCCCATACGTACAACCAGGAGTTTAGCGACTCAAATAGCTACAACAAAAACAAACATGGCAGTCCACTTTCTTGGAAAATTATCCGCACTAATGGACCGGCGTTCTGATTGTGCGGGATCGGTCCTCAAGGGAGAGGAAGGTCATGGAAATAACCAAATTGGGAATTCCTTGACGACATCATCAGCAAGAACAATCAACACCACGCTCGTTCGAAGGAGTGCCAGAGTGGCAAACCGTGTTTTTGCTACCAATTTGATCGCTAAGCCCCCTGGTATCCCTGTCAAAAATCGTCGGCACGAGAAGCGGGTAACGCGGACGCGCACGGGTAAAATCACGCGACCAACCGAGTTAAAAAACGCGAAACGGGAAACACCTAAAGTAAATTCATTAGCAGACGGGAAAAGTTGTTCGCGGGGCACAAACCGACGTAAGTGTCCGGGGTCGAGTAACTTTGCCCACGGTGGGCTTGGAACACAAGGAGAAACAGTAGACGGGCTCGGTACGCGAATCGAAATTCGACCCCCCCCCCCCGAATCCGACAGAGATAGAAGGAGGAGAGAGAGGTTTTAACGCTAACGGTCTTCGAGTCTTGCAAGTAAACTTGCGAAACGATAAGGCGGGAACACTGGAGACAGGTGCCTTGTGGGAGGAGGAACGTAGTGATGCCCTTCTTCTGCAAGAGCCGTACGCAGCAGTGAATAACAAGTGTTTCAGAATGCCTGGTTTTGGCGGCAATGAACAAATTGCTGCTACAACTGGAGAAAGGCCATTTGCGGTAATTTGCTTAACTAACCCGAAATACAAGATGATTCACATCTCACAACTAAGTACATCACACTGCGTATGCGCTCAAATTGTGGGCTCAGGTATTTCTCTCTACGTGGTATCGTCATACTTCCAGTGTCGCGAAGAAATAGAAATTCACATCACGCAACTAGAAAAAGTAGCTCAGGCATTAATGGGAAAGAAGGTATTATTTGGGATGGACGCGAATGCTAGGTCTATTAGATGGGGGCCAGAAACAAATGAGAAAGGAGAGAGATTGGAGGACTTTATAGATGATTACAAGCTAGAGATTCTAAACAAAAAGAGGGAGGGCCCAACTTTTTCATCAACCTCAGGAGAGTCGTACATAGATGTCACATTAACTACCCCAAAACTTGCACGGTATGTACGAAACTGGTCCATCAAACGCGAGTGGGTGCAAAGTACCGACCACTATGCGATTGAGATCAGCCTTGGAATTCCAAGAGACCGGGAGGGCCTCGATGGGGCTTCTTCCAAGCGTTTCAACATTGCGTTGGCCGATTGGGAGAAGTTCCATGAGAAACTACCGGAACTCGCAAGAGTGAATCTTGAAGGTCTGGTGCTGGAATCGGTCGAGGACGTGGAAAGGTACGCTGTTGCACTCACTAAAACGATTATAGAGTCATGTGAATTTGCCATCCCATGAAAGAAGTCGCACAAGAAATCATACCTGTGGTGGACCAGAGAACTAACAAGAGAAAAGAGAGTAGTGTACAAAGCGAGGAGAAGGCACCAGAGGGAGTTGGAAGTAGGTAAAAGGACTGAACTTAAAAAGATTTACTTCACACTTTGTAAGACATACTTAAAACACGTAAAAAGACAGAGAGAAAACAGTTGGCGAGAGTTTGTCATGTCGAACGGTAACAAGGAGCCCTAGGGTATCGTTTACAAGCTCCAGGCAGACAAACACCGAGTTAACAGAGTGCTCACCACACTCCGGCGTGACGAACAATCCACAGAAAGCTTTAAGGACACAGCTAGCTGCTTTCTCACGACACACATTGTAGATGATAACCCAGAGGAAGAAACGGAAGAGCAAATAACAATGCGAGTAAATTCAGAGACGCCACCAGACACCGCGGACGCCGATTCATTCCCTTGAGGATAGGACAGTCTCACTTCATACAAGACGGCATCGTATGAGGGGCTTTGTGTAGTTGCGGGAGCAGTGCCCATTCAGCTTGTGATTGATGACCGTTGAACTCGCTACAATCTTCGCACTGGAAAACAGGCAACCCTTGGAAACGCGACCGTGCAGCCAGATGATGAAGAAGGCCTTGTCTCCCTCAGGAAAGAAATCATTCGCAGATGGCAAGAACAGTGGTCCACAGCGAAAACAGGACGAACAACATTCTACTTCTTCCCCGACGTTACTGAACGTCTAGCGAGCACACACATCAGCCCTAATTTCTGGCTTACCCAGATCTTAATCGGTCACGGCTGTTTTAAGGATAGACTCTTCAAGTACGGAGTCGCAAAAGATCGCGAATGCCCCCAATGCAACAAAGGGTGAGATACCGTTCAGCACTTACTGCTAAAATGCACCGAGTTCGAGTCTCAGCGTGAGGTGCTCCAAAGCATAGAAGGGTGGGTCGCGGAGTGGCCACAAATCGGGCGGGTTCTTGCCGCATCCCCAGACTCCTTTAAAATTTTTAATGGTTTCAGCAAAGATTGTCTCCACCACAAGCTCAGCAGCCAGTTCCAGCACCGAGAGGAAGGAGGAGAAGACTACTAGATCGCGGTTAAACTGGCATCCACCTAGTTGTTGTCGGAGCTTCTGGGCATGGCTGTACAGAACTCACGATTTGTGAGGACTCTGTGCATCCCGGGTGTCAGTCCGAAGTTAGGTGTGTGTGAGTATGTGTTGAAGTATGGATAAATGAATGGTAAACAAACTGGGTGTCTTCTTAGGAAGGCAGGGGAAGAAACCACGTCCCCTCTTGACCAACTGTGGTATGTCGACCAAGACATGGAATTGGTACTATGGGGGGCCCATTCCAAGCCCCACTTCGACCAAGAGTCTCTTTATTTTCTGAGACGGTAGGAGTGCATGGGCCCATTTGGGGTCGGACTTGTAGTGGCTGTTGGTTCGGCACCCACATGCAAAGGATCTCTGATCCTAAAAGTTATAACACCCGCCAATATTGAGCTTGCTCAGTTTTTCGCTTTTATAATATTATGGTGGAAAATAGGGGATTTGCGCAGCGCGAGTATGCCCAAAAGGGCGTGGTATCGGCCTCCCGTCAAACGGAGGTGGACCTAACAGTCCCGTTATATTAATTAATTGTCTTGCACCCGTAACATGCGGCAACTCCATGGTTGCAGGAAGCCAATAGGTACCGCTGCGCGAGTGAGACCAACTCTTCAGACTTTCTTAAAATTCTAAGGGATACTAGCGAGTACATAATACTATCGCTAGCATATAGTGATAATCACTCAGTAATAATATTTGAGGGCAAAATTTATTTAACTGCTGTCTTAAACCCGAGTGAGTATAATGTGGAAGAAACCCTCTTTGGGGGCACGAGTGCAGGCTGTAACTCGCCACTAATCTGCAGCATGTCCACCAATACATGCTTAGTACCATGGGGGACCTATTCCAAGCCCCACTTCGACCAGAGTCTCTCTATTTCCTGAGATGGGAGGAGTGTTTGAGTCCAAGTGAGGACGGTCTCGTGGTGGCTGTTGGTGAGACACCCACATGCATTGCATGCCTAATGGGTAAACTAATGTGAGCTTATGCTCACATTTCGCTTTTATAATATTACGTTAATAGATAGGCGATTATGCAGCGCGAATGTGCCCAAAAGGGTGAGGTATCGGCCTCTCGTTAAACGGAGGTGGATTTAACCGTCCCGTTACATTAATTAATTGTTATCGATATTTACATTGAATGTTCTCATTTCCTCTTGTACCAGTTGGCACATGCCCGGCGAGTACATGGATAGGGTGCACATATCGGCCGAATCTAGGTAGCTGAAGATTACCATCCAGCTATCATGGTCGAGATAATCTGATAGATAGAGCGAATCTGAAATCCTGCTGGCCGATGGGAGTGTGGCCCCCAGTTTTTTGAATGGGACAATTCGCAGCTTGCTTTTCCCGACGTGGAATTTGTTGTCCCTTGATTGGGTTTGCAGCTGGAGTGCTGTCAGGACCGAATAGAGCTTTATGCACCTTACCGCCAGGCGACTTTTCCCGGGGAAAAGGGCTAGACTCTTCACCTCCTCCGGTTTGAGTTGAAGAATCTCCATTACTTTCTTTTTCTTGATGGTTCTGGGCAATCCGTAGATTAATAATTCGAGCATAGGCTGGTTAGCCTCACCCCAGATCTCAGGCATGGGTCTGGGGGTGCGCTCGCGGATGGTTATGTCATAGTAAAATTCGAAGTCGCCGTTTCGAGGGTCAATTGGGTAGACCCGGGTGCTATTTAATTTTGCGTCTAATTCCTTCCTACGCTTCGCGGCTTCCTCCTGAGCTACGTATTTGTACTTCTCCAAGTGTACCTTGGTTTCTGTCATGGTCCAAGGATTACTACGTTTGGACATGGTTATTGGATACTCTATAAATTGAAATGAAAATTATATGGAATCTCTCTTTATAAGGAAATGAAGTCGCTGTTCCTCTTACTTGCTATTCTACCGATACTCAAACTATTTCCTATCTTATTCAGAAATTAAACCTAAAATTTCTCTATTTTCCGTAAGAGAAAATAGAGATGATACTCTGTAAAGGAAATTTTTTTTTTTTTTTTTTTTTTTTGGGAGCTTGTGATTCGGAATCTTGCTTTAAAATCTCGATTCAGCTTGCAGACACACGGCCCTAGGGCTAGAAGTTGGCATACTATCGCTCAGGGTGCTAGTCACGTTGCCGTCGGCTTCTTCCGTTAGCATAGAAATCATAGTTTTGGTTAACTGATGAATTTCCTGGACGGAGGAATCGTTTTCCTCAATTGTTTTTTCCTGTATAAATTCAACCTTGGTCATTCTCAATCTAGATTTGAGTTTGAATCCCGCGACGTTCGCTATCACTATGATTGCAACTGATGCTAAAACTATACTGACGTGCAAAAAGGTCTGAGAGTTCTTATGTTTTTGATCTTCGAAATTAAGCTCCTTTACTCGCGCCTGTATATAGCTAAGGCTATTCCCCGTTAAATCATGATAGTAATCTCAGTAGTTTTACAAAATTCCTTATTGATGCGTCTAAATTTATATTCATTGACTCAGTAAAATACTTGAGGTATTACACAGCCCTGACAGGACAATAAAAACAAAATTTTCGAATTGACTATCTATACAAAAATTATTATTATTATTATTTTTTTTTTTATCTATCGTTCTTCAACACAAAATCATTAAATATACCCGGTTAATTAATCACGTTAATCGATTATAAAACAAAAGAGCAGTTAGATATCACGATATTTTTAATTAATTTGTGTTTGATAAAATGACTTTTTTTTTATTTTTGATTTTACTTAACTTCTATTATTATTAAATAAAGATACATCACCAATTTATCCTTTCTGAATTTTTAAGTTGTTCATAAGTTCAATTCCAACTCCTCAATTGATGCTAAGAAAATGTTCTTCCCGCTTCACTGTTTTTTTTTTAAAGAAAATAATAAGATTGTCCGGCATTTGATGTTTCGATCACTATTATGTTATATTTTTATTGCATGCGTAATTACTCGTACCCGCACTTTGACATAAATTAATAAAAATATTTTCACAACACTAATTTATCAATCACAATTTTTTATTTTTTTTCACAAATAAATTCCAATACGCACTTTGACACCGATTAAGGAAAATATTTTCGCAAAACCTATTTCACTAATCACTGAATTCATTGAAATCATTACACGCACTTGAAATCTATGTCATAAAAAATATCCACAAAACTTATTTAATTCATCATCGTATTCATTTATATTACTACGTGAACTTCAACACAATAACAGATATCCACGGAACTTTTTTTTTCTTTGTAATTAATCACCAAATTTACTTATATTACTACACGCATTTGAAGATTCACGAGACTTATTTAATTCATCACAAAATTTAGTTGAATTAATACACGCACTTAAGCACAAATTAATAAAAAATTTTCTCACCAAACTCGTTTAATTAATCACTGAATTTTTTATTTTTTTTTTTTTATTATTATTTGCGTCTTCAGTAACATTAAACGAATAACGAACGATTTTTTTTAATCTTTGCCTTTCCCGTCGCGTCGCGATATTTTGACAGTTATATATTTTTTTTTTATATACATGTAAATTCACACGACACACGAAGGTTACGCGCATTTATTACTTTTTCATCCCACTTCTGACATCAAATTGTAGTATTTTAACTTATAATTAATATTATTTATGCACTACAATAATAACACACTTATATTAGAAATAATAACACCACAATTAACAGCAGTAAAAGAAAGGCAAAGAGAGATATAGTTTATTGATATACAGATGTTTGCTGTTAAGATGTCAATATAAGACTAACTGATTTTAGTCGCACATCTATAAAACAAGAGAAGAAGGCATTTGTTTTCTAGTTATTCAAATATTTTCAAACATCAGTTCCACATTCGTTACAATATATATATACATATATATATATATATATATATATATATATATATATATATATATATGAATTTTTCAACGAATGGTATACTCGAACTTTACGCAACAAATTATGATAGGTTATGACAAAATTCCTTAAAAAATCGACCGTGATGACAAATACAAAACCTAGTTTTAAAAAAAATTTACACGGACAGAAGTGACTGGTATATTTTCCAATATAACATAGTAATTATTACCATGAAGCATGGTAACACAAATTTTTTAGCCGTATTATTTAATTGACATAGTAACTTGTCCGATTTTGAATAATAACGCTAGCCATGCTAGCATGGTATTGATTCCTATGCTACATTGGCATCAATCCTATGCTACATTGGAATTATTGCAATTTCGACAAAGCTGCTTCAGATTCATGGTAGTAAAGTTAATATTAAAATAATGTTTTCTAATCACAAAATTTGGTTATTTAGTTAATAATAAATAAATTTTTAACTGATTCAGAAAATTTTTAAGTAAAACAATGAATATTAACATTAGCATATTTTAACATGGGTTAGTTTCATTAGAAAAATATTATAATAATTTAGTTATTCATTGGAAATACTTTTACTAAATATTTTATTGTAAGTAAAATCATTATTTATCAATTATTAATGTAGAGAAAGTTAACAGTTATCTAAATAAAAAATATTAAATCTAGCACTTTGGAATATACATTATTTCGCCTACAGTGACGATACGTGTGGTAGGATAACATTTTAAATCAGAATACAATTGACAATAATACTTGTCAAATAATACTTGAGTTTTGTATAATATTGATAATGTTCATGATAACAATATTCATTGATATAAGAAGTAGTTAAAATTAATATTTGTTACAATTATGGTCATATCATAATATTTTTATATTGGACATATATTCTCTGTAGTAGCACTTAATATTTAAGCTGCCTTCACGCTTTACAGCATAGGACTACACGCTATACAACATTTTGAGTTCAGAAAGCACAAAAATAAAGCTGTTCGATACTTTTGAGCACTTCGAGCTGACAAATGTAAGGTATGTTGACTTCAGCTTAGTTTAGGAACGTTATTAACAAACCTGAATGCACCTGCCAATAAAGATATGTAACCTTTTGTATATATCTTGCAATTATATGTACTGATATGTATTGGCTCAGTCAGAAAAATTTTCGCTTAGTGGAACCTAAATTTTAGTTGACAGTCGGTCTAAATTTCTAGTAACCGTTAATATATATACCAAATTTACAAAAAGCCACTTACAAAAATTTACTTTTATTAATCCGGGATCATCACAACGCTTTTGATAACTATCAAAATTAGTTGACGGGAAATACGTTGAAAGAAGCGAATGAGACCGTTTCAGCCGGTATACTAAGGAACTTAGTGAAAAAGTAAGATTGGATGAAAGGTCAAACAGGGCTGAAATAATTCATGACTTGGATTTGAATGCAAGTTCATTGGACGTTCTGAGCGAAACTGATTTGAAATTAACTGACATTGCGTACATAATTGCTAAAAACCGTGATGCGATTGATTTTAAAAATTTCAAACGATCTGAGGCTAAAAAAATTGCTTCGGATTATTAGGAAGCTATCAATGTCAGCGATAAACGAATAGATCATATCAACACCACAATTAGCAAAAATTACGCTGAAATTAAGGAGCGAGTGATAGTAAGTGCAATCTTATTTATATCTAACTATTCTTTGTCATAAATTTTTGATTCCGAGTGATTTTTTTCAGGCATTTCGTGAACGATTAGTTTATAAAGCCTTCATCAATGTCAACAGTTCCGAAGAAGCACCGCAAACAAAACCGACAAGAACATCTGTACAAGAAGAACGAGTTGAATGGACTTTACCATCTAGGAAGCGGTGAAGAACGATAGATATAACTGTCGAAAAGAGCAAACGTTATGAGCAAACTACCAGGCTCAGAAAACGCCCAAGAATGGAATGACTCACATGTGAGTTGCCATTTAAGTAAAGTATGTAAGTTTGGTGAGCGGATGATTTGATCGATTCTGCTAGCACAATTCACTCAAAAATCATTTTAACATCTTCTGTAGTAATACGATTATTCGCGAAGTCTATAATTTGATTAATTCTCTGATTATTTCTACTATTAGTACCATTCTAGCATGACTTTGATTACTATGCTACAAAGTAATATTTACCTGTAGCATGATAACTATGTAGTATGGTAAATATTACCAGAAGATTGATAATCATTTCCATACTACATAGTAACAATTCCGATGCTTTAAAAAATAGGACCGGTTACAATGTAGAATGGTAATTATCACCATTCTCATCTCTCCCTGTACCTAAAAAATTACTAACACATAGTAAAATGAGGTTTTATATATTTAGACATGTACATTGACTACGGAGTAATCACGAGCTCCATTTACATACATTATTAGACATAACTGTTTAAAATTATAATCTGTTAATAATAAAAAATTTAGCTCGTATAGAGCTAGAGAAATCGACTTTTCATTTTTGCTCATTAATATATTTTCAATAAGCCACAAACTTTCGTTTTATAAATTTCTTTTATGGAAAATTAACATTATCAATGGTTTTGAGTTACTTTTTTAACCAGGGCTAGAAATTATTTTTTATTTATCAAGTAACTGAAAATATTCTTTATCGGTCACAATACGCATATTAGGTTTTTCTTTATCGTAAAATAGCGTCAAAATAGAATTATTGTAAATATACAGTTGGTGGATGAGTGGATGAGATAACACCTAGCATGGCCAGAAACCATAACGATAACATTCAGCATGGACATGAACCATATCACTAACACTTAGCATGGGCACGAACCACGTTGATAAACAATGGTAAGATCGAGAAAAACTTACCAACTTAGCAGTTGTTACGACACAACCAAATGGCCGTGAATGAGCACCACATGTCTGAAAACGTGCACAAAATGGCCGTGAATTAGCTCAAATTGGATAAATCCTGCCAAAAAAAAGATAAAACAGAGCATAGTTGCCACGTGGTTACCGACTGTCAATGAAACAAGGCGAACAAGTCGTGATGCAGGGGCCTAGGCCGTGAAAAAAAGACGGTATAATAGAGTCTCTAAAAAAGAGTCCCTTTACGGACGCCACCCAGCGCTCGAAAGTTTAACCTTTGGAGCGAGTATAACAAAAAAAAATTTTTTTTTTCATAGTCTTAGTAACGAAAAACTGAAATAAATAATCTTTGCGTGTGCCTTAATCGGGAAAAGGAACCCCTCTTTTTAATAGTTTAATTTTAAAGATATCTAGCTGAAATTTAGTGAGGAGTTTTTCATAATGTAAAGAAACTTTTGAAAAAAAATAGATTTCTGATTGATTTTAAGAGCTTGACATTGAAATGCAAAAAACTTGTGAACAATGCGGAATTTCGAAAAACTTTGTTCGTAGTACTTCGTCAGGACTAAAATTGACTACAAAAATGTTCTTACGACATTTTTTGATGACTAATACTTTCGCCGAAAAAGTAAAAACATCTCAAAATTTACGATAAAAAAAAATTCATGCCAAATTTTTTAGCTCTTAATTTTAATATTAACCCCCCTCCCCTTTCCGATAGCTAAAGTTTTGTATGGAAATAACACTGGAAAAGTTCTCTTAATAATTTGAAATTTTTTTTGATCATGAAATAATGAACAGATCATGGTAACCAAAAGTAATTCTTATAGCAAATTTAACGCTCTACAAAATGGGTCTCTTATGATTTTTCGCTATATTGACTGGTTCAAAAGTTATTCAAGGTCAAAATCGAAGTTCTAATCAATTTTATGGTTTTTTCCATTTCTATCGTCATTTAATAATTTAAAAATGAAAAAAGAGTTATAATTTTTAATTTCGATGTTTTTTTTTCAGATAACTTGCAAGGTGATCGTGACCCGGAAATAATAATTACATATAACAGGGGTACTGTTACCTTGGTCGTCCTTAAATTACCTTTTTAAGGGCGCCACTGGAAGGATCAAACGGTCTTCCAGAACCGGTTCTTTATACTCAGGGTCGGTGTAAAATTTAATTGTAAGAGTAGGAAGAGGAAGTATAATTTTATAAATAACTTAGATTTATTTATTATCGCAATATTCACTTTTACTTATGTTACAAACCTTGTAAACAAAACCTTATAATTTTCATAAACCTTATAAACCTTTGACCTTCTAACTTTATACCTTATAACTTATACCTTATAACCATATACCTAATTATACCTTTTGACCTTATAACCTTTTGACCTTATAATATTCACCAATTATCTTATACGATTGCCAATTACCTTTGGCGACTAAAATTACTTAGATTAAATAACCATTACCTTCGCATCACACACACACTCACACGATCAAAATTATTGCCAACTCCCTCGGGCTTACAAATTAAAATATCGGTTACCTCCCGAATTATTTTTTAAATACAATATTAATTTTAAAATCTTTTTCTACATATACACGCGCACTCGAGTCCCCTGGACTCTTATTCACACACACTGATTTTAGAATGGCTGTTCCCGCCACGCACTTTAATAAATTAATTAATTAAAAATTCTTGAAGAATAATTATTATTATTAATTAATGAGTTTTGATTTAACTCCTTTTCGACATGAATTATTCACTTTAATAATGATCCGAAATTACGAGACTTACTATTTCGAGTTTTGGTCAGTTAAAATTTCATCTCCGTTTTCTTTTCCCGATACTCGCTTTACTCGAGTTCCGCCATCTTTTCCTCGCGGTCACTCGACTTCTTACTTTACGGTCTTTACTTTTCTTTATTATTATTTTCGGTACTTTTATCAATTAATTTTAATTATTAATTTTGTTTAATGTATTTACTTTAATTAATACTTAATTTATTTTATTACAACGTGGACTAGACTACGATAATTTCTGGCTTGTGTCGTCCACAATCGGCCGAGAAATTTTCACGACGCATATAATTCCGGCAATGGCCTGAAACTATAAGACGACGCCCTGGACCCGGCAATTGGGCCTGGATCCGGTTAGACAACCGTCTGGCGTAATTTTTATTTTAATAATTTTATGACTAATAAATTAACTATGGGTCTAGACGCGGATTGCCCCGAGGAGCAACTAAGTATTGATTAAATTAAATTAATTTTTCTGGCTCAGGGCTAGATAATTAATTCAATTAATACCTGATCTTTATTCTGGTGCGGTTTCCTGTCCTCGTCAGGCTCTCTGCCGTCCTATGTCGTCACGTTCGTCAGAATCCTGGTCTCTCGTCTTCGTCCGCTTTTTTCTCTTACTTTCGCCTTTTCACCTCGTGTATATCTCATTCATCTGCTTTTTCGATTACTTAGTACAATGTTATAAA
The DNA here is from genome assembly GCF_026212275.2 of Microplitis demolitor. NCBI lineage: Eukaryota > Metazoa > Arthropoda > Insecta > Hymenoptera > Braconidae > Microplitis > Microplitis demolitor. The sequence goes on along the minus strand of NC_068550.1, from coordinate 15,057,770 downwards.
GATACCGGCTAATGGCCTGGTATCACTAATAAATATCAATGAATATCGCTTGGTTCCACAAATTAAGAATTCAAGTCTAAATTGAATAATTACCTGAGTGTTGAAAAGCGTCTCAATCTTCGGGCGGCTCGTCCAATTGTGTGTCTCGGCCTGGGTTCACCCTGCACTTATAATTGTGCACCCACTCGACCAAATTCGGCAACTTCCGGAAAACTTAGGGCTCCTACTTATTACTAAGTGAGACTGACAGACAAGCCCCTATGATTTCCGCTCGGGACGACAGTCGCACTTTACCCCAGATAACCCTAGGGCAGTAATAGATTATATCGACCATGCGCATGATAGAAAATCATGGCAACTAACCGTGGAAAATTCAAAATTCCTTTTTACATACACTAATTTTCTTTTATTCTAGACCTGCCATATGTTTTAACTGTTTTCTACATTTTGAGATACATAAAATATTTTTGATAAAATGTTAAAAGATTTTGATTTCAATTGGTAAAAATATTAATAAACTTTAGTTTCAAATTTAAATTTTATGATAAGAATATTTTAGAAACTGATTATGCTGCCATTTATCGGATTTTATTTTAACTTTTTACATTAAAATTAATTCTATAATGCCCATAATCTATATTTACTAACCCAACTCTATCAAAATCATATACCAATGTTTACTAATGATAACGCTCTCTCGTTATTTAATTTAATCCATAAATTTAATCCAATTGAGTTCGAAGTGCTCAGAAAAGTATGGAGCTTTCTTGTTTACGTCAAAGCATTTTTTTTAATGGCGATGATGACGTCCAAATAGTGGGTAATAAATTACCATCGAACTTGCAATCTTTGAAAGTTTTTTTTTCCATACACGAATTTTCAATGCTTCGATCCCAGAAAGTATTGCTGCAGTCATTCATGAAATTATCGTGTTTTGGAAAAAAGCTCGAATTCCCGCTCAAGATGTGCAAAGATGCTAAGATAATCTGAAAACATTGTACGATGAGTGACGCATACTTGTCAAATACAAAAATCAGAGTGACGTGACTGTAAAAAAACAAAATAAAATTGTATGTTCATTGATAAAAATAATTCGACATTGCAAACACAAATGTATATGACGTTATCGATAGAAATTCTGAAGAATTCTTGATTAATTAACGATTAGATGAACGCATTGGTTTTATTGCAATTATTAAAACAAGCTATGATGACGATAATAATGATAATGAATTGGACAAAAAAATCCAGTTTGAAAAACAAAAACAAAAAAAGAGTGAAGAAAAAAAAGCATTATTCGGTAGATTATAAGAATTAAATAATCAATTAATTTTTTATTCTATATTAACGTAAAGATTCTTCTCATCATATTAATATCCTTTGTTATGTCCGCTGCTTGAATTTAAATTAATTATCCGGGATTTCTCCCTTTGGTAGCGATAGAAAAATTTAGACGAGCGATTTGGAGGTTGCGGACAACATTAAAGAATACGAGGAAGAGATATCTTCCTATAATTTATTATTTATGGTGGATCTTTTACTTCGAAGTGAGAACCCAAACGTCTCCGAAGAGACTGGTGATGTTGTGTTGAACCAGTTATCTTATGAAAGAATAGAATTTAAATCTTTCACCTACCTTTCGATGTTTCTTTCTTTCTAGTCACGGGAGGTTAGATCCCTCCAGAACGTTGCAGCTCACTCAGCTTCCTCCTGTAGGATTTGGTTGGATGGGCGCGGCTAGGGTTGTAGGATGTAAACTTATGTGCTACTTTCGAATGAAACTCGGAAGGCTGAACTTATGGTTTTTCTGCTTTTATTTCTGATTTAGTTACAATACACTTGTACACTGAATCCTTTACACTAATTTTTAACAATTGATATTTTTAAGATTATTGATTATTCACGGAAATTTTATAGGATTTTTATTTTATTTTTAATGCGTACTTTTTACACACCCAAGAGGTGATTTTATGCGCAAAATAACTCAGACCGAGATGGAATCGCAAATACACGTGATTTGCGTCACTGTTTCAATCGGACCGGAAGTTTCTATTAATCGGTGAGGATTTTTAATAGATAAAGAAGTCGATTATTGCTTTTTCAACGCCTAAGCGGAATCCTGCAATGATTGACTGCAAAAAGATGTCAATTTTAGGATGCCTTATTGATTATTCAATGCCGAAGCGGATTCCTGCAATAAGGTTTAAATAGAAAAATATTAAAGATCCTCTTATTGACTTTTCAACGCCTGGGGCGGAATCCTGCAATAAGAGTGCACGAAAGTTCGACGTTCGAATATTCGCGGACCGTAAGTTAGAAGAACCGACTAGCCCAGAGCTATGGGTGCTCAGGCTTTTTATAAACTTTGATTTGGTGATTGATGGGGAATTTTTAATTATTGTCATTAGTATAAGGTGACGACAGTTTATTAATTATACGTTAAACTTATTGCAGTTATCCTCCCACTATTCTTTGTCGCATAAAAAGGTAGACAAGGCTGACGCTGCGTTTTCGCGCGCTTTGGTAAAGAAGAGCTCTGTAATAATTATTTTAAATAATTATTAGAATAAAAAAAAATTACTTGGACATAACAATCCCCCGAAAAGTAAGAGGGTTGCAAAACTCTCTTGCTTTTCTACACATATGTCCCCTCTTTTACAAAGGCTCGCGATAACGCTTACAATTCTAAAAAGGCTCACAGCTAGGATATTATATAATTTTTCAAAATATATAGAAGATTAATTAAAATTTTTTTTTTCTGATCTTTCTAAATATATGTATTTATATATGTAAATCTATGAATATATATATATATATATATATGTATAGCAAATACTTATGATACGATTCATATGTTATCATATTATTTTATATAGTTTTCTTCTAAAATCTATTATTCCTCTCACCAAAATATTAGCTATTCTTAAATATAATGATTACATAGGATATTTATCAAAAATTAGGATTATAAGATTATTCGATGATTTATCTCTCTACATGCATATGATGCATGCCCATTTGCATATGTGTTTGGATGACCTTGAGACTGTGAAAAGGTACCGAAATAAGCTGGAGAGAATAATTCATTTACGCTGTGCGAATCTGCATTTAGCCGACATCTAGCGATGTTTAATTGCGAATAGGTTTGCCGCGTCTGCATGAAGAATTTGATCTCCGGCTAACGTCTTATCTCAAGACGCATTCCGCTGACGCTCCTTGCGATTTATGAGTAGGAATACTCAGTGTGAAATTAACATCGAAGCTGAGAACTTCATCAGTGGAGAATAAAAATATTCAAAAAAAAAAAAAAAAGATAAAATTAATATGTACGTGACCGGGCAACATTATAAGGGTTTCTCCACGTGGTTTCAGCTGGTGAGGCACTGCTTTCATTACATGGTGAGTATATTTTATCATTTTTATCTTAGAATCGAAAAAAAATTAATAGGAAAAAGAAAAAAAAAAAATTATTTCCCCTTTTTTTTTTCCAGGCATTGTTGGAGATAGGGATGAGGGTAGATGTTTTCACGAGGCCGATCAACCCCCTGGTGGGGATGCGGCTTCTTTTGGACATCAAGGAGCTCGTAGGGGTTCTACCTCCGGAACTCGAGGAGGTCACCCGGTATTTCCGGGCCTCCTGGGCCGTTACGCCTCCGAGGGTACAGTTGGTGGCTCCAGATGTGGAGGAGATCAGGATCCTGGCCACCAACCTCATGGAGATGGCCGAATTCCTTATAAGGTAAGGAGCTAATTCACACTCAATTGGGGGGTGCCCCCCCCCCCCTTTTTTTTTTTTTTTTTTTTTTTTTTCTATGGAATTTCGTTTTTTTTTCTTTTACAGAGCCGACCTGCCCGGAGCCCAGGACGAGCCCCTTGAGTACCAGCCCTTCCCCATAGCGGGTTGAGGAAGCCTCGGTGGAGAACGGAGAAGAAGAGGAAAAAAAAAAAAAATTCTTTCAAAATAACAAAAAAAAAAAAATGACAACAAAAAAAAAAACAATTCTTTGTATAGATAATTTTTTTGTATATAAAAAAAAGATAGAATAAAAACAAAAAAAAAACATAAAAAAAAAAAATTGGTTGCTGTATTGATCTTCTTTTTTTTTTTCTTTTAGTAGCTCCCTTCCTTTTATTATATTTTTCTTTTCATATTTAATAATTAAATTAATAGAATTAGTAATAATTTCTTTTTTTTCTTAAATTAAATTTTAATTTAGGTTTTAGGATATAAATATGGTTAAGCTAAGGCGGTTAACCTTGTGTGCGTGGGAGTGAGCGCATGAGATGCCAGTCATTAAGAGAGAGAGAGAGCGCGCGCGCTTGGCATATGGAGGGGCTTGTTAATCGGTCTCTTCTTTGCCCGCGTTCGCAACTCTCGCGGTAGCATAGCGTCAATGGGATGTTGATTATCGACCGCCGTATTGATCTCATCTTAGTAGATCCTCACCGGCAAGTGGCGCCATCTTACATCAGTTAAAGGAACCATTCTCTCAAGCAGCGTATTTCGTTGACGAAGTAGATTACCCGAATTTTCACATGAATAATCATCCTAATAAATGGATTCTAACGATAGTAAAAAGATAAAATTATACCAGAATAGAGGATAATGGTCATGTATGAATGTAGAATGCATGGAGTGAGGTTCCTAGGGTTTTTTTTTTGTTTTTTTTTTTTTTATATAGACAAGGAATTACCTTCTTTGCTCTCTGGCAATACCCTAGATTAAAAAATTATTAATATTTTCCTGTTCAGCTTAGTATAATTTATAGTTGATTTTTTTTTCTTTTTATTAACGTGAATTTTTATGCTGAGTTAGCAAGGTCATGTTAAATTTTATTTAATTTATTCCTTTTGAAGGAAAGATGATATTTTGAGTATAGTGTTTTAGACGAGTTGTTCTTATAGCTGGTGGACGCTCTTTACAATAAGAGGTAAGTTGGCTAGTTTTTATTAAAACCCATTTTCAAACCCCTTTTTTTTTTTTGAAATTTTTTGGTAGTGCTTGGTTCAGTTCATGATCTGAATTTTGATGATTCCAGGATTTGTTGCTGAAAATGTGTTTTATTCGCCCACCTTTCGAGATTGTCGATCCAGAATTGGATCCTTTACCAATCCCACTGGAGGAGGTTCTCATCGAGGTACAAGCTCGATGGTACTTGGATTGGGACCCGATTTTTTTATTCGCGACCAACCAGTGTGAGATCGATTGGATCCATTCTGTGGCACCACCATCGCCCCCGCTGGATGCCGATGGTCGTGTTCCTACCTTATTAGAGGTGAACGGATTAATCTTGTGGGGGTTTTTCTTTTCTCTTTTTTTTTTTTTTATTTTAATTTGTTAACTTATGGGTTTCAGTATATGGTTGTCAATTTGCACTTGCATTTTACTGACAATGCCGAGGTTCGTGACAGTTATTTATTGGAAGTTTTGAGAAATTTCCGGGACATTCGAGAAAACGGAAATAATTTGCGGTTGCTGAACTCCAGTTTAAGGAGTTCTTCTATCGCCTGGTTATTTAAAAGGCGTTAATGGTTGTAAAAATTTTCTCCTCTTCTTTTTTTTTTTTTTGAAATAAAAGAAGGTTTTGAATGGATTTGCAAAGATTTAAATTTCATTTATTTATTCCTAAAGAGTTTCCAATAATATTTTTATTCTTTAACTTTATTTCTTTTACTGCTATAACTCTCTCACGGCTGGCGCGTCTTATTACTGCTGACTAGCGATTTATGCGCTAAGTCAGTCATTCAGTCATTTGGTTTGAAGCTGGCATAATGTGTGTGTCTTTTGGTCACAAGTACGACCTTGGGGATCCCATTTATTATTTTGTAAGAACGTATGCAGAATTTGCTTATATTAGAAGAAGTTTTGCAATCTGGGACCCCAAAATTCATATTTGTGAGTGCTATTACTCGTGTGGTATACGCAACAATCTGTTACACGTAAGTGTTTAAGTGTTAATTCAACGTCAATTGTGTTTATAACATCATAATTCTATTCTTTCGTCCAGTATTATTTAAGCTGTGGTTCTCTGCCCTACTGCCCTGACCGATTAAAGCGTGAGCTTTTCTTGGCCTGGAGTAAACATCTCTGGAGGGAAAAGGACGAGGATTTAGATGATTGGATGGAAGATTGGGTAACAATTTCTTGGCTCTTTGAGGGGGGCGGGAAAGATGAGCCAGAAGGGGAAAATTTCGAGGAATACGACTAAAATGGTGCAATTTGATCATCACCAGCGTTTGCTGGGTGAATCAGGAGATGTCATCACTCTCGAGTCACTTTTAGCTGTCAGTTTTCTCTTTCCAATAAAGAGGAAATGAGCTTGAATATCGTTTGTTCCTTCTTTTAACCCAGAACCTACCCATCCGTTTTAATAACCGCATACAATCTCGGATATAAATAATATGCGAGTGTGAATGGAGAGAAAAAGCGGTTTTTATTTTCTTTTCCTCTTTTCTTTTAAATTTATTATTATTATTATTAAATGGCGCAATTCGCCAGGTAAGTTAATTTAAGTTTTTAAGGAACGTGTGACCATTATGAGGTGAGTAACATCCTGATGTTTGTTTTTTTGAGAGAAAATATCTTTCCTATTTATTGCATCCATTTCCTGTTATTATAGGAGGTGAAATAGGAGTAATAGGAGGTTTTCCTGGAGCTGAATTTTAAAGGCGAAATTTAGTGGAGAGTGGTGTTTTCTCAGGAGTTGTATCAACGGCTGTTAGAAGCGGCTGTTAATAATGTTTAGAGTTGCGCATGCGCTGTGAGAGGTAAGCATTTGTCTCTTAGTTAGATTTAAAAAAAAAAAAATTTCTTTAGTTCTGACAGGAATTACCAATTCTTCTGCTTTCTCAAATGTCCAGGTGACTTAAATATTTAACAAACTTTGAATGAATTTTGAATTTAGATATATGATTTTCCGAAACTTAATCTTATACATTTAGATTATAAACATTTCCCTAATTAGAATATAGTATTATAATTTTTCTTTGAAATGTTATGCCGGTAAAATAGGAATCCTCTTTCAAGATGACGTAAAGTCTTGGTAAATGCATAAGAATTTGTGAAGTTACAGAAAGGCTCAAAAATTATTTTGGAGTCTGGGTTTTAAGTACTTAAAAAAAAAGGATTTCTATTTTTCCATGAAATTTTAATTTGACTTATACATTATTCTTATTTTGTTTAGGATGATTATATCGGAGCGTTGAAATCTGAGAGACGAAGGCCTCTTGTGGTACGAGTTGGAGTCGCTGACTTACTTGCAGAGAAGACGACACGACTTGAACGAGCTGGTGGAGTTTCCTGGAGCTCGATGACTTCTGGTTGGTCCTTGATTTGGACAGACTTTAATTTGGAGTCTGAGGTACGTCTGGTTTCTTTTACTGTTTTGTGATGTACCTCGCCTGGCTGCTTGTTTTTCTTGTAGGTGAAGCAGCGCTTCTTGCTTGAGCATACACAACATTTGAAGAGTACTGGAACGACGAGGATAACACCCAGGACAGCTAGGATGGACATGTTTCCCACCGTCATCGTTCGATGGATATCGTCTTCTTGATGGTGCAACGCTATTTCGGACATTGTATTTTCCGTTTCTTCCAATCCTGCTCCCCAGGGTTGGAATTTGTCTATTGTTTTTAACGGATCGACGTTTTTCTTGAAGAGAAATCCAGATATTTTGGGTTCAGCTGTTAAGTTCGTTGATAGCGTTTCCAAGGTTAAGTTTACCCTTGGCAAGGTGATGTTCAGCTGCGTGATTTCTTCATCTATGCTTTTGATTATATATTTTCCGCTTCTAATTTCGCATCTACCGTGAACATGGACCATTCCTGTTCCGTTGATGTGATATTCTTTCTCGACTGGACTTAAGCACTTGACAATTAATTTTTCTTCCTTACAAGTCGAATACGCCCAAGAACTGGGTTGATTGCGCTTGATCCAAGTGGTTTTACATCCTGGGATGATGCGGACATTGCACGTTCTGGAGATATCTTCAGTTGACTTCAGAAGCAGCTTCATTTCGCAGTCTACTTCTTCTTGGACTTCCGCAGACTGGAATGGTATGTCGGGACGACAAGACAAATCGTCCCCGATAGATTTGCAATTGTTGATATATTCAAAATCTGCTAGGTAGAATCTCCTCAAGCCTAGATCAGTAACTAGGAACCTTTTTGATGGTAGTATCGTCAGTGTTTGAATCTTTCCATTGAGATTTTCTGGCTTTGGCAGTGGTCTCATTTCGTATGACAATAACGGAATTTTATGGAATAGGGGTAAGGTTACTATGATAAGTAGGTAACCTTTCGCCCTTGCTACCTTTACTGTAGACACAGCTGACAAGGTTGAAATATCCATTCGGTCAATTGGTTGAGGTGGGTTCAAATCCGGATGCTTCCTCATGATGTCAACGGTTGCTCGGTAGAGTTATCTTGGTGATATAGCTTGTGGGGAAAGTCTGCTGGCCTTGGCTTCCTCTATGATAGTTTCAGCTTCCTTCAGGACTCGAAGATGGTTACTGGCGATCTCCTTTCGTTCACCCCCCAGCATCATGACTTTCATCACATATGCGAGTTTACCCAAGGAATTATTGGTAGAATTCATAAAGTTCGTGGTAGCATCTACGAGATTATTTAGATTGGACTGCAGTTGCGCCTCGCTTTGGAGAATAGTATTGATCTCACTCTTGACAAGATGAGTGGCGTTCTGTACTAGGTGCACCATTTCTGCATTATCTTGATATAATTTGTTGATCTCCTTGGTGATATGTTCTTTGTCTTCATAGTCCATGGTTCCAAACAGTTCTTGGGCAATTGTGCCAACAAACCCGAACCATGGAGCTCGTTGATTACGGTCAAACGGCGCAGTTCTGAATGTCGTTTCTTCAAGGAGCTGGTCCAAACGGCTTTTAGCTTGGTTTATGGAGGTTTGTATTTCCGTTATCAGGTCCACCTTCAGATAGTGCATACAGGACCCAGAGTCGATAATTTTGGTACAACCTAGCATGGTCGAGTGGAGATGATCCCACTCAAAGGGATACATATCGACCAATCCTCGGACGTTAATGGAAGAAATGATGCACCAGTTTTCTTCTACCAGGTGAATCTTCTTAAACGGGTCATACAGTAGACCCGGGTTGTCTGCCAGTGGCTGGATGGTCAGGTCGTCCTTGGATTGACCCCTTTGGATTATGATGACCAGAAATATCAATAATTGTCTCATGATGGTGAGAGATTTGAGGATCTGAAACAGAGAACTTTATAAAGGTTTGGCCTTATGGTCAAAAGCAGGTTTAGCTTTATTAAGGTCTACCAATTTGCGGTTTCCTTTGTCGTTCAGGTAGATCAGACTCCCGAATTCCTTAATTTCGACGATTTCATAGGGCCCGGTATAATAAACATCGAGTTTATTTTTCCGTGGTTCCTTTAGAACATAAATAAAGTCGCCTACCTTGGAGGTTTGGGCGTGTATGTGTCGATCGTAACGAATTTTGGAATCTTGTTTTGCCTTATTGAGACAATCAGCCGCGATTCCTCTGACTTCTGACAGTCTACTCATAAGATCGGCGAGATAGTCGGAATAAGTTTCCAATCTGAAATAATCGGGGAACTGGGTTGGTAACCGAGCTCGTCGACCAAACATCAGCTCGAATGGAGTGAATTTGGTTGAAGTATGCACATTGGAATTGTAACTCAACGCCGCAAGACTCGCATATCGATCCCAGTCCGGATACTTATCCGAGATTACTCTTAAGAAATCGATCAGTGGCTGATGGCTCCTTTCTAGAAAACCATTTGATTGGGGGTAATAACACGTAGTCGTTAATCTTGGATTTTTAGAGCTTTCGCCAGTTGTTGTATTATTTTAGAGGTACATAAAGTACCTTTATTTGAGAGAATAACTCTCGGACAACCATAATAGCACATATAACGATCTACAAGAGCTTCTGCCACTGTTGTCGATCGGATATCAGGTATCGGAATTGCTGTTACGGCTTTCGAAAAATTATCCTGAATAGCCAATATGTGGACATTCCTACTCTTGGTCATAGGAAGTGGTCCCACGGTATCAATAGAGATTTTCTCGAAGGGTTCGAAGGGAGTATCGGTTATCATCATGGGTTGTTTTGTTCTGATTTGGGTGAGTTTATTCTTCTGGCAGATTTCGCATTTCCGGATGAATCTATAGATTCTTTCCTTCATACCTGGCTAGTAGAATCTCTCTCGAATTCGCCAATAAGTTTTCACGACACCCTTGTTCCCCGCAATAGGGCTGCAGTGGTTTTCTTCAATAATTTTATCGCGTAACTCTTCGGTAGAAACTTCTATATTTCCTTCGCAAAGTGTTACCTCGATAGGACAGCCGCCCAATTCTTGTATGAGATCAGGCTTAATGTCTATATCATCGAATTCATCCCCCTGTTTCGCTATGCGGAATGTATAGATTTCGTGTTTGAACATGGACACTCTTAAATTCCGTAATCCTTCGATTAAATTATTTAAATCGATTTTTTCGAAATGATTTTTCTTGACAAAGACCGTGAAGATAAAGCACTGACCCAATTTTGTGATTAATACATCACCCATCTTTGGTTTGGCTGTCTTCAGATCTTCCTGATCGATGAAAGTGAGATCTCTTAACAATCGAGAAACTGGTTTTACCAATTCACAATCCAGGGACAGGAAATGTACCATGTGATCTCTCACATAAGTAATTTTATTTCGACTGTCCTTAAATTTGATTCAATTTTCAGGCAGTTTCCGAGGTCTATCAGACTCAGAGCTCAAGGAAGACGAAACTTCCGGTGGTGAATAGCGTTGATCACTCAGATCCTCCGCGATATCGGAGGAAGGTGGATCAAATACGTACCACGGAGCTTGATTCGGAAGTTTAGGAGGTAAATCTACATTCAACTCTGGCTCATCCCCCAGTTGTTCGTCAACAACTTCCGGCAGAGTCGTGTGGAGAGGGTCAGATTCATTCACCTGAGCATTTCCGTCAACTTGTTCTCGGTGTACTTCCACTTGAATCACTGTGGTTCCGTCAGATTGGCTGGCATCTGATTGGCCCGATTGAGGAGATGTCTCCGCTATGATTATTCGATCATTTGCAGAATTTCGCTTTGGTGAATATGGCTGCTGATTCTCATCCAACAAGGTATTTTCTTGTCCTAGATTTTTACTAGTAGATGTCACTTTGCGTTTGGGTGTCTCCACGTGAGCCATACTGGATGAGGCTGCAGAAACATCTTCAACGTCCAGAGTTTGGCAGGTAGAAGGCCTCGCGATGACTGGAGATGTATTGTCATCAGAACTTCCGATGTCCTTCCAATAAAAACTTTTTGTATGATCGTCATAGTCAAGTTCCTTGCAATTTGCCTGCGCGGCTTTCAGTACCGTGTTCTTCCACATAGGGGTCGACGGACTTCTACCTGCGGTGAGTTATTTTTCTCCAATCTCTTTAGCTCGCAGTGTCTGTGGAGTTGCTGGGGTTATTTCCACTTGGAATTCCGGTTCAGAGCAGCTGACTTCACTTGAATCTTCCTTTTCTTCTATATCTTGATTTTCACGAAGGAATTCCTCTTCTTCTCCTTCGTAAGACTCGTTCGAGTCTTCAGATTCGCCGTGTTCGTCTGATAAGTAGTCCTGCTCAAGATATTTCCTAACTTCCTTAGCTACTTGAGGGCTGACTACAGGCAGTGGATTGTAATAATCTTCTGGACGAACAGTACGATCCGCTTCTTCATCTGAAACGTTAATTCCTCGTTTTTCTAGGGCCTTATCGAAGCGTTCAAATGATTTTCTCAAATCTTCGCGCATTTGCTGTCGATTTATCGCTTCAGGAGTGTTTTTATCTCCCTGATCACTGGAACTTTTCTCTAATTCGTTGAGCAGATATTCTTCATTCATGAGTCGGACTGCTTCTTCTTCTTCCTCATCTGTTTCTTCCAGTTCTAGCCCGGGCTCTGGCCCAATCTCCATTTCCAGGTTGACTGGAGCCTGAGGTACTGAGGATTGTCCTGGTTGGTTTATCTCGAAAACGTCATCTTCGATACTCTCTGAGACGTCAGTTTCGGTCGTACTTATTTTACAATAGTTTACCTTTTTCCGGTTTTGCGACAGTTCTGTAGCCCGTCTCATTCGTAATCGGGATGCAATTGTATCACGAGGTTGTGGAGCGCTGTTAACCCGAGGTTTGTTTTTACTTCCGGGTTTTCTTTCTTGTTTTACCGCTGCTATAGCTTCTTCGTCAGGGCAAGAAGTTTTCCTGAGTGGGAGCATCACTGCTTCCTCGACAGAATTTTGGGTTGAAGCCATTTCCTCTGGAGGTCTACCTTCAGGATTGTAGGACAACCCTTCGGCATATTGTTCTGAGATTTTATGTCGAACTATAACCGAAAATTTATATTCACTTAGTTCGGATCTCCATTTAATTTGTCGTTCGGTGACAGTTTGGCTGTTTTTCAACCAAGACATACAAGGGCTGCTTGTATACAAGGTGAAAGGCTTACCATAAAGGTAAGGCCAAAATTGTTGCACCGCGTACAAGACCGCCAAACACTCTTTTTCATTGCGTGTGTATCTTGTCTCGGTCTCTTGCTAGACTCGGGACGTACAGGAGACAATTTTTTCAATATTTTCGTCGGGTTTTCCAGGCGCACGATCTTCGTTCTCCAGTTCCTGGCTCAAGATGCCTGAAATACCGTCATCAGAAGAGCTGGTTGCCAATATAAAAGGTCGGTTGAAGTTCGGATAGGCAAGGAATGAATTTTCGCACAATGCGTTTTTAATATCATCAAAAGCCCTTTGCGAATCAACCGACCAGTCGAACGGTTTAGTTTTCCTGGTAAGGTCAGTGATCGGTTTGGCTCTTTCAGCGAAGTTTTCGATGAATCGTCGGTAGTAATTTGCTACCCCATAAATTTTCGCGCTTCTGTATGATTACGGAGGTGTAAAGCGTTTTTAAGGGATGAAACTTTCTTTGGGTCAGGTTTCACACCATTTTTAGTGATAATGTGACCTAAATATTCCACCTCGGGGCAGAGAAATTTGCATTTTTCGAGCTGAAGAGTTAGCCCAGCCTCTCGAAGGCGGTTGAAAAGTCTTTGGACTCGTACCTCATGTTCTTTAAGCGAAGATGCATAACTTACGAAGTCGTCGAGATAGATGAACAGTTCAGTTCCTTTTAAATCACTCACTGTGGAGTTTTTCAGCGTCTCTGGGGTCCATTGGTACTTGGTGGAATCCACTGGCAAGGTCAAATACACTGAAGTACTTGGCCCCGCCAAGTTGGTCCAAAATATCGATTATAAGTGGGAGGGGGTAAGCATCCCCAATGGTTATCTTATTCAGATTTTGAAAATCGATAACCATTCTCCACTTTTTATTACCTTGTGCATCAGATTTCTTAGGGACAATCCATAAAGGAGAATTATACGGAGATTTTGATTTCCGAATAATTCCTTGCTTAAGTAGGTTATCCACTTACTTCTTGATTTCGTCGCGGTGTTCTTGAGGAAACCGATATTGCTTGATTCGGACCGGTTTGTCACTCGTGGTTTCGATTTTGCAGGTGAACTTTTTGTAACGTCCCAGGCGATTACCAGGGAGGTGAAATATGTCATGATTTTTCTGAATAAGTCGGAAAATTTGCTTCCTTTCCGTGCGACTGAGATGATTGGTAGGAATCTTATCAAAGATTGCTTGGATACGATCTCGCTTAGAAAGTGAGTGTGTTCCAGATGGAATTTCCGCTATGTCGGAAAAATCGTCAGATGGATCAGGATGATCAAATTCAAATTCTTCAAGCACCTGAGGTTCAATTTCGATTTCTGCTGGATCTGATGTGGTATTGATAACCATACACATCGCTTGATCGTCATCAACTGAGACAACGGCTTCGCCCGTTAAGAGTCCCTCTTTAAGAGGAATCTTACGGAGGTAGCCTTGTTTAATCTCACGATTTACAACAGTTACTGACACGGACATCCGCATACGGGGTGGAATTACGTATGAACGGGATGGTTTTATTCCGATACTGAAAGGTAAAGGTCGGGAAGGTCGAGATGATAAATTCAGAGATTGATGATGGAATGAAATCTCCGCTTGTTCATTTTTCAGGAAGTTGTTGCCCAAAATTCCGACACCATGGAAGGGTGAATTCCCATCACAAACATGGAATCGGATTTTTGAACCCAAAACCTTTAATTCTACAGTACCAATTGTTTCCATGGACTGTCCATTCAAACCACGGAGTAGCATCGTATTACCACGATCCACTCTAATTTCGGGTTTAAGGAAGAATTTATCAAACAAACATCCCCTCCTGTATCTATGAGAAAGCATTGTAATTCTCCATGAAGCGAATTACATGAGTCGAAAATTTTTGGCCCTGTCCCTAGAAACAGGATATATCTCACATTAAAGTCATTATCCATTGAAAAAGGGATAGGACGAGTAGGTCGGTTTTTGAGGACCAGCGTATTCCAATAAAAGGAAATGCCAGCTCGCTCCTTGATGAAAAATTCATTTCCAAGGATACCCAGATAACCGCCTGGTGGTCTAGGTACAACCTGAAAACAAACATCTACGTCAAAGATCTTGAGGGTCACAGTTCCAGTTATTGGCATACTACTGGTTGCTATGCCGCCTACCACACCACCATTTTCAGGGCAAAAGGTGGTATCTTCCCCCAGAGCATCGTTGAAGAATTCTGAACTCCTTCACCGTCTGAGTTTTCTGATGAGGGTTCGTAAGTCGGCGAGACTCTCGGGGCATACTCGCAGTCGCCTCGGTCTGTCGAGCGCCCGTTGAGTTTAAATGTTCATCGTTGTGTTTTGAGGAGGCAGATTTACTTGCCTCGCGATAAGGACAGAAAGGACAATTACAGCAAGGAGCCTCTAGTTTCAGATGTTCGAGTTTTTCTGTGTCAATGTCTGCAGAGTCGAAAGTCACAACCTTTTTCTTCGTTGAAGAGGGTTCTTCAGTTCGTGAACGTGACGAATTTTTCTTTAATGTCCGTGGCGTCGAGTCGTCATCGTAGGTCCGTCCCCGTCCCCCTTTACTCGAGGTGTAAGTGTACGTTCGGTAATCAGCTGACGCTGAGCTGTGGTCAGAGTCCACACTGTCTTCGCTGTCTGTAGCGTATTTACTCGGTCTGTAATGCTTTTTAGAGTAAGAGAACGTTCATCCTCTGGTTTCTCTACGGTCGTCGTAGTCGTCGTAATCCTTGCGAGGTCTCTGATAGTCGTCTTTCGAGTAACGTCTGTTATAGTCTCGGTCGTAGACTCTGTCCCTCTGAAACTGACATTGATAGTCGTTAGATTCGCGTTTACGCCTTGGTCGTATGCATTCGCGAGTTCTTTCCTCTTTTACCGCTTTATAAAGATCCTCGAGCATCTTTGAATCTTTTAAACTCGCAAGACATTTTGGGAGGTCAGGCAAAGCGGAATAGAGAGTATCGAATGCAACTTTTTCTTGTTGCGACATAATGGCTTCCCGATTTTCCTCTGGTAACGCGGCTTCCAGGCCTCTGATCATTTTGCACAACCTGAAAAAGAAATATTCGATGGTTTCGCCTTCCCTCGGGCTAGCTGAAGCTAGACGTTTGTGCCAAACAAGAGCTGGATCGCCGTCTCGATACCTTTCTCCCAGTATCTCGAGAAGTTCTACGACGCTATGAATCGGAGTGTATTCGATTTGATCTCTAGCACGACTAGAAATTCTTTTTACGATTTTCGCCACGAACATGTCTTGATGTTCCGGGATGATGCAAGGTAACCAACTCCGCACGATTGCGTCAAATTCCTTGAAATCTTGTTCGCAATTTGGACCCTCCCCCTTAAATTTAGGGAGCTCTCGATAGAGCTCCTTGGCCATGTCATACTCAGAGGGTGGAGTGTTTGCATCGTGCAAAGTGGCATCTAGCCGGATAACGGGTCTTTCCTCATTATTGACCATTTCGCCTCTTAGACCACCGACTGGAGGAGGCGTCAAATTTCTTCGCCTCCTGTTTTTGCTGGTACGAGAAATGGTGGTGACCACACCCTAAGGTAAAGCGTAAGACAAGGATGTTAAACGCCTCTGACCTCTGAGCAAAATTGCTGAATAGGTCAAAAGTAGAAAGAAAAATTTAATAATTTTTTTTTTCAACAGCTCAAAGCTGTACAGTAAAGTAGATGTGCGACTTATTGCTGACTTTGCGATTTGGTCGCGAAGTCGCGGACGGTGAACTCAGGCGTTTCGCAACTCGAATTGAGGGGCGAAAATTGCTGAATTTACAATACGTGGAATTTCTACCTGTTGAGGTGTGGCAAGTCCACGAAAGCAGGGTGTGGCACTCTCAAGAAAATGCTACGAAACTCAAAATTTTAAGATATGAAAATTTCGAGAAGAGAAAAATATAACAAAGATCTACCTTTTCTCAAAAATAGTAGAAGAATTATAACTGTGGCTCAATAAGAAGTATTTTTACTTCGAAAATCCCACCGCTGCCACCAGTATTCTTTATGTTATGTCCGCCGCTTAAATTTAAATTAATTATCCGGGATTTCTCCCTTTGGTAGCGATAGAAAAATTTAGACGAGCGATTTGGAGGTTGCGGACAACATTAAAGAATACGAGGAAGAGATATCTTCCTATAATTTATTATTTATGGTGGATCTTTTACTTCGAAGTGAGAACCCAAACGTCTCCGAAGAGACTGGTGATGTTGTGTTGAACCAGTTATCTTATGAAAGAATAGAATTTAAATCTTTCACCTACCTTTCGATGTTTCTTTCTTTCTAGTCACGGGAGGTTAGATCCCTCCAGAACGTTGCAGCTCACTCAGCTTCCACCTGCAGGATTTGGTTGGATGGGCGCGGCTAGGGTTGTAGGATGTAAACTTATGTGCTACTTTCGAATGAAACTCGGAAGGCTGAACTTATGGTTTTTCTGCTTTTATTTCTGATTTAGTTACAATACACTTGTACACTGAATCCTTTACACTAATTTTTAACAATTGATATTTTTAAGATTATTGATTATTCACGGAAATTTTATAGGATTTTCATTTTATTTTTAATGCGTACTTTTTACACACCCAAGAGGTGATTTTATGCGCAAAATAACTCAGACCGAGATGGAATCGCAAATACACGTGATTTGCGTCACTGTTTCAATCGGACCGGAAGTTTCTATTAATCGGTGAGGATTTTTAATAGATAAAGAAGTCGATTATTGCTTTTTCAACGCCTTAGCGGAATCCTGCAATGATTGACTGCAAAAAGATGTCAATTTTAGGATGCCTTATTGATTATTCAATGCCGAAGCGGATTCCTGCAATAAGGTTTAAATAGAAAAATATTAAAGATCCTCTTATTGACTTTTCAACGCCTGGGGCGGAATCCTGCAATAAGAGTGCACGAAAGTTCGACGTTCGAATATTCGCGGACCGTAAGTTAGAAGAACCGACTAGCCCAGAGCTATGGGTGCTCAGGCTTTTTATAAACTTTGATTTGGTGATTGATGGGGAATTTTTAATTATTGTCATTGGTAGAAGGTGACGACAGTTTATTAATTATACGTTAAACTTATTGCAGTTATCCTCCCACTATTCTTTGTCGCATAAAAAGGTAGACAAGGCTGACGCTGCGTTTTCGCGCGCTTTGGTAAAGAAGAGCTCTGTAATAATTATTTTAAATAATTATTAGAATAACAAAAAATTACTTGGACATAACACCTTATTCGTTTTAGACAAAAATGTTAAACTTCTATCTAGCCAAGGAAATGTTCTATCTGCATCGAGTGGAGAAATGTACTTTTCAAGTACTACCAGATTATCAGAATAAAAACAAAAAAAAAGAGAAAATTATGATATTTTCAGCGAAAGCGTTGTAGCTACTTTAGATTAGTGTAAAGAAAGAGACAGAGATGCTGTATTTATAATAACAGCTATCTGCCAGTCGCTTTGTGATATGAACCTACTAGATGTGGATATCAACTCTTTGATTATCAATCGATCATCTATTCAAAGACATCGACAAACTCTGCGAGAGTCAAAATCAATAGAAATAGAAAAAAACTTCATCACCTTCACTTCTATTTCACACGATCCACGGCGAAGTGTGGTTAGTGTCAAATAGCCGTCATGGCCCTCCAACGGTGAAAAACTGAAAATATAAGTAATAACGGAACAAAACTCTTGCTTGGAGATATTCCAACTCTCCACTGGATACTCAGCTCTGCTCAGGCTGGGATAGTCAACCTAGTTAGGCACTAGTTCGCGTACCTCCACGAACAAATTAAATTCAAATAAAATGAAAGAAAAATGAAATGAAAATAAAAATAAAATACGGGAGACCAGTTTCAGATTTTAGAAAAAGGATAGCAAGAGAAAGATAGTAATAAGAAAATACAATTAAATAAATACGGGTTTGATGACCATTTGCTTCTCATTTCTATTTTGAATTATAAATTAAAATAACCAGTTATCGCACAGCGAAAATAAACAAAATCAATGATAACAATGATAATTCACTTACAAATAATATGTGTACACAAAGCACGAAAAAAATAATAATAACACGCCAATAAGATTCTACCACATGTAATTAACGATATCAATCGTACGTGTTATGCAAAAAATATAAATACTTGTAAATGATAATAATATAATCGCAAAAAAAATATTTAATGCATGTAAATCATCATATTACTCGCATGTGATAATTAAAATATAAATACTGGTAAATAATAATAATATATTCGCAAAATAATAATAGCAGAAAATAATAATTATAATAGTAATAATTAAAATTAATAATAATTATAAAAATAATACTTCAAATACGAATTGATAGTTATTAATAAAATTGTAACATAAATAATTAAGTTGCGCAGAATTCCTGCCTCAGCAACTTTGCCTGATATTAATTAATTATTAATTACTTGTAAACATAACAAATAAAAATCACTGATTATCAATTAAATTATTAGCGCACATAATAATCATTACCAAGAAATAATTCAATAATTCATAAGTAAATATTTAAACTCCAGTTACATAATTGCCGCATATAATTAGTTAGAGTTTTTAAATAATATTTAATTCGTATAAATAATTCTGAACAATAACCGAATACTCACAACAGTCAATATTCGGCAATTATAAATAATACTAATTAATTTCACGTAGTGGTTCACTATTCACTGGGTTCCGTAATTACGAATTTCATTATATACTTATGGAAAATATTAATACTCCAGATTTGCTATCTTTCTTACTCTCATGAGATAGTCACACGGCCACCAACGCGGGAACAGAATTACACGCCAATGTATGTAGCACAAAGGTACTTACAGTCGTCGTTGTAATATAGTCTACGAAAAGGCCCCATTGATCAAAAAAGTATTTAATTAATAACAATCTGCCAACTATTACGCCAACAAACTCGAATAACAATTAATACTTTATGCTTTATGTGAATAAAACCAAATGGCGTCTCAAAAAAATAACTTTTATTAGTATAACATTCACTTCTATTTCACACGTCCGACGGCGGAGTGTGGTTGGTGTCAAATAGCGATTATGAAATTATAATACCGAAAACTAAATTCCCGCTTGGAGACATTTCAAATCTCCTCCAGACACTCAGATCTGCTATGGCTGGGTTAGACAACCTAGATGGGCGCTGGTTTGTGTACCTCTACGAACAAGTTTAATTCAAATAAAATGAAATGAACATAAAAATAAACAAAATGATCAGAGAGCAGTTTCAGGTCAGGAAAATGATTAGCAAGAAAGAGATAACTATTAATTATACAAATAAAAGTTAAATAAGTGCCAGGTTGGTGACCATTTTTTCTCATATAAATCAAATATGTAATTATTTCTCCCAGTGCTACAAAAATCCAAAAATATGCTTAAATTATTCAGTAAATCTTTCTGGTCTAAACATAATTTATACCTATGAAAAACGTTATATAATAAAGACACAATAATTAGAACCAAATCGTACATATAAACGAAATAATTCTAACAACATATAAGATGAGACGTGTGAGTAGCGTGTGCTGCCCTCTGTTACTCACCGACCTGATGCGAGACTGCCGCGATATCCAATAAGTGCCAGGTTGGTGACCATTTTTTCTCCGTTATATTTGAATAATGAAATTAAATGTTTTATAAAATTAATAATTTATACTCGCAAAACAATATTCGCCAATTGTTTATAATATTTTAAATGATCACAAATAATAAATAATTTTTCTTAATAGCACCATAGCCACAAATAATAATAATTGTTTATAAAGACTTGTGCGCATAATGCTGCACGCTCGCAAGTAACAATACTAAATTTTAAATAATAAAAATAGATCGCAAATAATATTCTTCATAAAAACTACTCGTAAATAAATAATAAGCGCAAATAATAATTATTAATCATAAATAATATCTATGCGTAACATTTCTAACGTGATAATAATAATAATAACTTGTAAATCATAACAAATAATATTTAAAAATCAATAAACAATTAAATATGTAACGCATATCATAATCAATACCAAGAAATAAAACATAAAAATCATAAGTAATTATTGAAATTTCATCGAATATTTATCGCATATACCTTGTACTAATAATGAAATAATAATTAATGCGTCTAAAAAATAATAAAATAACCCAATATTTTTCATAAGTAATATTTGGTAATGAACTAACAATACTAAATACTTTCTGCTATTAATTTACCATCCACTGGGATCAACAATCACGCATTCGATCATATGCTTATGAAAACTACTAATACTCCAAGTTCGCTATCTCTCTTACAATTATGAGATAGATAAATGGCCACCAACGCGAGAACAAATTACATGCCAAAGTATTAGCTTAAAATTACTTACAGTTTACGTAATTAATCAACTCCCCTGGTAGAAAATTTAATACGGTAAATTTATTTCCTTTATGACTTCTCCAAAAATACTCAAATAATGCCAATAGATTCATACTGTGTACTCGAAATACCAAATGGCGTCCAATTTGTAACATTTCTTTACAACAAGAGCACAGACGCTACTCTTACAGAGACTATCCCATGGCAGTACGTGAATCTCACGCCGGCACCTCGGCTGGCGCCATTTTGTCATATATCTCACTTCAACCAATGGAGATATATAACTTTCACATGTTATTTTTTTACAGTACTACCAACATGGTACAATTAATTATTATTACGACTTACTGATAAATCAGACGATAATTTATTTCCGAAACATAAATTTATTTATAATAAATAAACATATTAATGCCAACTGTTGCGTTGACACGCATGCGTTAACCAACCAACATAATAATTAGCATATAAATCAAATACGTAATTATTTCTCCCAGTGCTACAAAAATCCAAAAATATGCTTAAATGATTCAGTAAATCTTTCTGGTCTAAACATAATTTATACCTATGAAAAACGTTATATAATAAAGACACAATAATTAGAACCAAATAGTACATATAAACGAAATAATTCTAACAACATATAAGATGAGACGTGTGAGTAGCGTGTGCTGCCCTCTGTTACTCACCGACCTGATGCGAGACTGCCGCGATATCCAAATATCGTGACAGTAGCAACAAGCACACATCCTTCTCTCACAATGTTTATTTATCCTACTCCTGACCATGACAGCGAGTAAATTTCATGCCAGCACCTTAGCCGGCGCCATTTTATACTTCTATCTCACTTCATCCAATGAAGTTTTATACCTGTCACATGTTAATTTTTGACTAGTGCCTCCAACCAAGTGCATGATTTTAGCTGTGTAATTTCGTCCGTTTCCGACGTTAAATGACCACTTGCTCTCCTCATAATTAATTATTATTACGATTTAAAGACTAATCAACCAATGATTTATTCACCTGAATACTAAATTTATTTATAATAAATAAATTTATTGATGCCAACTGTTGCGTCGACGCGCATGCACCGACCAACCAAAATAATCATAAGGACTTAAATGAAATACATAATTATTTTCCCAGCACCCTAAAAATCTAATTATATGCTTATTATAAACAATAAATTTTCCTGATTGCTACACAATTCATACCTAAGAAAACAATTAAGTAGCAGTAACGCAATAATTAAAACAAAATCTTACATATAAACAAAATAATCATAATAATATCTACGGATAAGACGTGTGAGCAGCGTGTGCTGCCATCTGTTGCTCTCCAACCTCATGCGAAACTGCCACGATATTTGAATATCGTGACAACTTCCAAGACTTGAAGTTATAATTTATCGCTGTACACTGGGACGGAAAGTTATTATAAAATTTGATAAATACCAAAACTGCTCATCGATTTCCAGTAATAATCACTTTAGAAGACAAAGAAATTATGGTAGGTGCACCAGCAAGTGAAGATGGGACTGGAATGGCACAAGCTACTATTGTGTGGCGCCCTCTAAGGGGCGTCAGACCAAGTACGCACCACCCTCTCCGTGGGCTCTGGGACCAGTACTCCAACCGTTAGTTGTGTCCGCATGTTTTGCACCATGTAACATGCGTCAACTCCGTGGTTGCAGGAAGCTAATAGGTACTGCTGCGCGAGTAAGACCAACTCTTCAGACTGTCTAAAAAGCCTAAGTGATACTAGCTCGTACACAACACTATCGCTATCATATAGTGATAATCACTCGGTTAAAGACTGAGGGCAATCTTATATAGATGTTGTCCTAAATACGAGTGAGTATAAGTGGAGGAAGCCCGTATGAGCATGGGGAGAAGTTGCATCCCACCACTAATCCTAGGCAACCGGTTGACCAGAGCTGAAGTCTGGTACCATGGGAGACCCATTCCAAGCCCTACTTCGACCAGAGTCTCTCTATTTCCTGAGATGGGAGGAGTGTTTGGGTTCATGTGAGGTTGGACTCGTGGTGGCTGTTGGTGAGGCACCACATGCATTGCATGCCTAATAGGTAAGCTAATGTGAGCTTATGTTCATACTTCGCTTTTATAATATTATGGTAAAGAATGGGAAATCACACAGCGTGTGTGCCCAAAAAGGTGAGAAAACGGCCTCCGGTCGGCGGAGGTGTACTTAGGTTCCGTTACATTAATTAATTAATTATATATGTACTAGTCCCCCAAGCACCACACCCACTGTGATTTGGCTTAAATAATTATAGTTGTATAGCTCGGGGATAGTAGAAAATCCATCAGTGGATGAACGAGCGGATAATTGTTTGTTGTGACCCCGAAAGAAACAAGTGGTGGAAGCCCTTTACATAGAGTATGTGAAGAACTTGCACTTAACCACTAATCCTACGCAGGCATGTTGACCAAAGCTGGGAGTTTAGTACCACGGGGAGCCTTTCCGAGACCACTGTGACCAGAGTCTCTTTATTTCCTGAGATAGGAGCAGTGTTTGGCCCAAAAGATGTTTGACTCATGGTGGCTGCGGGTAGTTACCACGCGCAATAAGGATTTTTGATTATACCTCCGGTTAACGTTCACTCTTGGTCGATTTTCGACTAAGAGTGTCGTCTAGGTGGTAAATGGGGACACCCCGCAACGTGTGTATACCCAAAAGAGTGAGGAAACGACCTCCGGTCTGCGAAGGTGTACTTAGTTCCCGTTACATTAATTAATTATTTATACTTATTTAAAAAATTGAAGGAACAAAAAAATTTTATAAAATTTTTAGCAATTTTTGGATGTCTGTATTTTTGTGAAAAATGATCGTATCGAAAAAATGAAAAAAGCAAATTGAAGCTTGAAATCTCTAGTTTAAATATCTTTTAGCGGAATAATCTTTCTAGCCACGGTTTTTGCGGAATTATAAGAAATAGGTCGAGACAAAATTTTTCTAAATTTTTTAGGTTTGTTTTCTAGGTCTACGGTGCCGGGAAATTTTTTTTTGAAATAACCTATTTATGGCTCGTTTAGGAAATTTATTCAGCTACAATTTACTTTATTGATGTTTCTCTGTACGATGATTTGCTGCTGAGATATCAGCCTTCAAATGAAAATGGATCTTTTTGTCTTTGTTTATCGATTTCTTAGTAACTAATAGCCGCACAGTAATTTAAAGGGCAGTTTGAAAAACTTAACTAAATACCCTACAAGCTCCATTTTCGATTTTTTAAACAATTTTTTTTTTTTCATTCTCAATATCAATTTGAATAACCCACAAAAAATGGCAATTTATTGATTTTTTAGTCAACTCATCGCTACTTTGTAAATACCGATAAGAAAAATAATGTATCCAGGTGATTTTACAGCTTAATGTACTCCTAATAACCCTGGAAGTTTTCAGATTGATCCATTGAACCGTTTGTCCGGGCCGATTGCTCAATGTTTTATGATACAATTAAAGGAACAAGCATTGTTTATTAATTTGTGTAATCAATACCAAAATGAAAAAATCAATTTTTTTTCTTTTTCTTCTATTTTTACGTTAGTTACTTGGTAAATGTAAGATGAAGAGAAAAAAAAATTTTCTTCAAAAAAACAAGATAAAAGAAAAATTTGTTACTTTTTTTTTTACGTTTTATTCTGTTTTTTTTTCTCGTTTTTCAGAAAATTTTTTTTTGCTCTTTAAATAGGATAACTTTAATGCTCAATAGAAAGTACTCAAAATTAAAATTAAGAGCTGAAATTTTCAGGGAATTTTTCTCTTGTAACATTGCGGATTTGATTTTGAAGACGTAAGAGTTGATGCTCTCCATCTTCATTGTATCTCTTAATTTTACAGCTTAGCTTTGTCTCTAGGCAAAAGAACGGATGGGGGTAAGTCTCGCGCAGCAGGAAACCGTAAGTGAGTCCCCTGCACAATTAAAAGTGGGATCAGCCGAGGGCTTGACCGCCTCTAAGATTTATTCGTCAGACACTTGACTCATGGACGATAACCTTAGTGCCTCGCATATCTCTTGCGTTCTTTATACAAATTAAATCTAAACTGATACTTTACTGAACCTTAATCTTACGTTTGTTATAACTACTAATTAATTTACAAACGATGAAGTTAATTGTTAGTGTAAAATTTTTACTAAATAGTGAATAAGTGTGGTGGTGAATTTCCCCAAGGAGTTTTGTGGCCGCTGTTCAATCCAACTTCGGGATGGAACGACGTCCATTGACGGTGAGTTAGATACATCTACCATTAATCATACCGCTGGTTTTTTCTCTCTGTCCAAGTGCGTTCGTTTGATATCATTACCTCAAATAATTATCAGGGATCAAAATTTCACCCGGCATTTTATGCAAATATAAATATTTCGAGTTATTGAGTATCCTTGGAAATTTTTACTTATATTTTGGGGACAAAAAATAAAATATAAAATTTATTCTAGACCGGAATACCCCTTTAATAAAATCTAATCCAGAAAAAAGGGAGCTAAAGAAAATCGCTTTGTTTTTTTGTTTTTTGTGAAAAAAAAGCATTTTTGTATAGGAGTCCAGGGGCTTAGTGCAATTTTTCACATTGTTTAGTAGTCGGGTGCTATCCCGACTAGAAATTTTTATGTGAGACTTATTGGGTCCTTATGGGGTTGTCCTATAGGAACTGCAGATAGGAATGTAACGCAAATACCTATTGGGCTGTTATTGGGCGGTTCCAGCTATGCCCCAATAGAAAAATCTCGAAGAGATCTCACGAGGGCATCCCTATTTAAAAAAAGTATTAAATTGAGAAAGAAAATTTCAATTTGATCCGAAATGTGAATCAATGTACTAGGATTATAACTTCGAGGAAGTATACATGAATTTAATTGATGGAAAAATCCCAGTAACTGCTAGGCTCGAACTTGCATCCTCCCGATTTAAAGCCTTTGATGCTATCCACTGCACTGACCCACGTATGTTATCGCGTCAGTGTGAATCGTATGTTATTATGACATCCAAAAATAACTGATGAAGTTATAAAAAATTCATGATGGAATAATCGACGTACTCTTCATATAAATATAGGAGGACAAAACGAGGTACCTAAGAAAATACTGTTTTCGGGGACTCAACACGTTGAATCTTTTCTTCCATGATATTCGAAGAGTATAGAAAAAAATTAGAGCAACTACACTTGAAATCAATTAAACGTATAGTTATATACAAAATTTTTTATAAAACTTCGAAATCCACTGAAATTATAAATCATTCTATTCGGATGTTTTGGCAATCAATTTCCATGTAAAATCATAAATAGGGTGAACACAATAATTTTTTTTCAAATTGGGTTTTCCTTTTATAGTCCCACATGAAATCTAATGGGGAAAAACTGACTATATAATTTTTATTTTAAGTTGAGTTTTCCCATTTCGATCCTACACAGAACCCAGTAGGAAAAAATAGCTATTACTTTTCATTTCCATAGTGAGTTTTCACACTGAGATCCTCCACAAGCCCCAACAGGATAAAACACAATGATTTAATTTCTTTTCGATAAGGATTTCCCGGTTAGGTTTTATTAGGTCCTCATATGGAATTCCTTTGGGGATGCCTTATTGGGACCCAATGAGGTCCACATACTCCGGGCGATCCCACAGTATTTTATAGTCGGGATGTTTCACATCCTTTCATGTGCGGATATATTTTTTTAATTGCACGCACACAAAATGCGTGAAAAAACAGTGCTATTTTTCGCACCTGTTTCTGTGTAGGTATTTTTTTGAAATTGCACACATACAAAATTTTTGAAAAAAGGGCGTCATGTTTCACACTTTTTCATGAGTTGGTATTTTTTCGTCATTACACACACACAATTCGTGAGCAAAGGGCATTGTTTTTCACACTTTTTCAACAGTAAAACCTCGTGTTCTCAAACTGCTTTGCTTTGCTATAATTATTCTTGGTTGCATTCGCTATCGCGTATACATTTTGTTTCATTCGCTGTTTCATATTATCTTCTCACAGTTTTAAGTGTACATAGTGTCGATAAATATCTAAATTATTTCTTATCAAAATTTTTGTAATTTATTAGTTGTTAAGACTCCATCACACCTAAACCAGATCCTTTTTGCGCATTCGCTCACTTTACAAACAAAGAGATTTTTTTCTTCTTTTTTTTTCTTAATTTTAAAATTCTTTACATTATCTTGAGTATAGAGTCATATTATTGAGAGTAATTGCCGTGGAGACCAGTTGTCACGGGGATAAATTGTCGTGAGGATGAATTGTCGGGGATGGGTTGTCGAGGGTGAATTGAACTGGTCCCAAAACGCAGTGAACTTTTTTTTAAAATGTTTTTTTTTTATAAATTATCGTTTTGATAAATAATCCAAAAATCGTTATGCGTCAGCTAACTTCGGTATCACATAGAAAAAAAGTTGTTATTCGTTTTAAAGTTATAATTTGCGTATTTAGAGATTTTATAATTTAATATAATCTTTTCTTTTGTTTGATATGCCAAATAAATTTTAGTATTAAAAGAGAATTGCATCAATATTTTTTAAAAATTTATACAAGTAACATTTTTTGAAATGTTATATCTATAATAATTTGTTTGTTAGAAAATAACTGAAAATTGCCGTATGTAAATTAATTTAAATAACATTACAGGAATTAATTTTATTTAATTAAACGTAGTACACTGAAAAATTTGCGTAGTGGATGCGAAGTGGATGACAATTTATTTATTTAATTCCCTCGGATTACACTCCACCCCGAAGAGGATTATTGGAAAATATTAAGTATATAAAAATTAATAATTCATAGTGAGCTTAGGTTATGATATTTTTACATTTTTAGTGTGTACTGAAATAATTACGAACTTCCTTTCTATTTATTCACTCAAAATAATTTAAAAAAATTATAAGCAGCTGATAATAAAACTTTAACGACATAATTACCCTAATTCCCAAACTGTCGTAAGATTCACATCAATTATACGATAAGATAACATTTCATATTGCACCAAAATAAAGAATATTTCCATTAAAACTAGCAGGGTAAATTGCAAACACAATTATTAATATGGTTTTAAAAATTTTCCACTAAAATTTCCAGGCTTTCTGACACGTAAAGAACTTAAAATTGATGAAACACGAAAATCGAAGACTAGGCTAGATAATTATTAATTTTTTTTAATGAGGAGAAAATTCTTTGACAATTTCAAACTAAATCCTGACTATTTTTTGTGCAATATATATATAATTTTGTTACTTATCTAGAATTGTGTTGTTTGGTGATTTGTCGTCCACAAGAGATTCCCGATGTCGTACTCAGGTATTTATTTGTTGATAGACCGAGAGTACTCGACCGCGGGCCGTTTGGGCCCTTCGCGTCACTCTCGCCCATCCTACTATACTGAGCGCACCAGGACAAGCCGCTACCACCGTTCAGTTTTCTCATTTCCAAAGGATTTAGATCTTAGGTTTTAATTTACGTGTACGTTTAGACCAGTTGCCGATGACGGGGAAGTAAAAGTCGGCTGGCGTCCGTCAGGATCTGGAGGAAATGAGAGGAGTGATTGGTGGGCGAAGTGTAACGTAGCCTGATTTGGGAATTTTGAGTTCGAGTTTTAGTAAAAGTTATGTGTTATTTTGTTGAGTTTAATCGAGTTATATAAGAAAAATTTACGTTACAATATAAATATATATATATATATATATATATATATATATATATATATATATATATATATATATATATATATATATATTGAGACAATGTGAATTGTCTTCGTTGTTCTCAGCCTTGCGGTTCTCGTTTTCCTTCGTCCCATTGCCGTCTGAATTTTGTACGTCATAGTGCCATGGTCAAATGACTTATTTTTCACGTCGACGCATGTCCGTCGGGGTGAAGTGGGGACGGAGTTCAGAGGTGAGTCTCAGGCCCTCAATTATCGGTCAATCACTTTGATCCTGGATCATTCAGCGTTGAGTCGTACTTTTCTCTTATTATGAAATTGAGATAATTATTCTGTATATATTAATTTACGATATTTTCTATTTATACTCTGACTATTTTAATTATAATATTTTTGTATTATTTTCTATTGGTTACTATAAGTTGAGTTTAGGCAACATAAACTATTACTGTACGCTACCGACAATATACTTGCGATACTAAAGAATTGTTAAAATTAAATAATAAATTCAGTGTACTAATTGCGTTATCCCACGTGAAGGGTCATTGTATATCCAGGGTATTCCAGGATACTCTTGATATTGTATCTTGCGGAAGCATTTATTATTGTAAGTAACTAAACTTTATTATAATTGGCAATAAAACTTGTACTATTCTGATTAATTACTTCCACTGTATCTATCACTACTCATATCACTTATTATCTTACATTACTGGTAAGAACTATTAAATAGCCTATAAAAAATATTATTAATTAAGCAAGAACTGATAAGTCTATTAATTATAATATATACGTGTGTAGTGACTGGGATGTGGTTCTTGGAACTTAATCACTACGATAAATAAATTATCTGACTCCAATTGATTATATTAACAAAGTAATAAATAATTAGTTTATTTAATAAATTATATAATACAAAATAATGCTGATCGCATTAGATATGTGTTAGCTAGTTGCTGTGTATCTCTCTATTGTACGCGTGTACTGTACTGTGTACTTGTGTGAACTGATGCTACTGAATATCGTACTCGCGTGGGGGAAAATATTCGACGATCGATGACGATCGATGGTTGAGGGACTTATCCGAAATTATGAATATCAAATAATATAAGTAGTGACGTGGTTGCTACAGTACTTTCCCTATTAAAGAAAAATATGGTGCTTATTTACAAATGAAAAATAATAAGAAACATTTATAATGCAAAAAAAAAACATTAATAATATGAGCAGGTTCGCTACGTTATGAAGAAAGTACTAAATAGAGAGAATACAATTAATTATAAACAAAAAGAAAAAAATGAATTCAAACGGCTTTAAATTATATAAAAAAATAATTTTATGCGTCGTCGGCTACGAAATAGACAGGTTTCAGTCTGTCAATGGAAATCGCCGTATTTGTGCGTTTGTAGTTGACAATAAAATATTTATCATGACGCGCGACAACTTCGTATGGACCCTCATACGGAGCTGAGAATGATGGTCCAATCTGTCTAACTCGTACCAGTACGTGGGAACAAGTGTTGAGGTCTCTAAAACAGAAAACAGAATGCTGTCCATGACGCGAGGTTTCGGCCGGTGCTAAGTTGTTAAAATATGATTTTAAATCAAGTAAAAGTCATACCAAGTGTCGTCGTGACACAGCAGTGCGGCCTTGAGTTGTCGGTGTCGGAGTTCCACCAGTCCATTAAATTGAGGATGATACGGCATCGTCATCGAATGTGTTATGCCAAATAATTTGCTCAGCGATTGAAACAACAATGATCTGAATTGTCCTCCTTGGTTGGACGTTATTCTGGCTGGTGCACCGTTTTTTCAGATCCACTCTCTAAACAGCATGATTGCGACAGTATCTGCGTCTCCATTTTTAAGTGCGATGGCTTCTGGAAACCGGGTGAATCTGTCGACGATCGTCAGGCATTTGTTGTAGCCGCGAGATACTGGTAGGGATACTAGGTCGATGTGGATATGCTCAAAACGTTGCGTCGGCAATTCAAAACGTGCGAGAGATGAAGATTCATTACGATGGATCTTTTTTAGCTGGCAGTTTATGCAAGCTTTGGCTCATTCTCGACAATCTCTCTGGATTGACGGCCAGACGTAGCGTTTGCTCATCAGTTTCTGAAATGCTCTGGTGCCAGGGTGTGCCAGAAAGTACAGCGCATCGAAAACTTTCTTTCGAAGTAGACCAGGAACGTAAGGACGTGGTTTACCTGATGAAACATCACAATAAACTGCGGCCGGATGGTCGTTGATGATAATTTGTTGCCACGATAATGACGTTGCTGCGTTGCCAAAAAGATCTCGGAGTTCAGGATCGTTCTTCTGAGCGTTTACCAGCTCGTGCGTGGTAATCGGCGTTGAAATGGCTTCAACGCGCGACAGTGTGTCTGCAACGATGTTCTCGTTTCCAGAGATGTGTCCAAAATCACTTGTGAATTGGCCAATGAAGTCTAGGCAACGAAATTGCCACGCTAATGCTCGTTCAGTACGTTGCTGAAAAACAAAGAGCAATGGTTTATGATCGGTGTGAATTGCTATTTGTTTACCTTAAAAAATATGACGGAAGTGTCTGACAGCTTCATAAATGGCGTGAAGTTCGGGATCGTACGTCGATAATTTTTGAATGGATGGCTGTAGATTTCTGCTGAAGAAAGCAAGTGGTTATCATTCTCCGTCAACTAGTTGTTGCAGAACTTCACCAATGGCCGTGTTTGATGCATCTGAGAAAATAGCCCAAGTTGCGTCGTTATTCGGATGCGCAAGCATTGCAGCATTGGCTAATGCCTGCTTCGCGTAGTCATAAGCCTGTCGAAGTTCTGTTGTCTCGACAATCAGCGTTGTTCTTTTCACTTTAGGTCCCTCGAGCAGTTTATTCGGCGGTACAAGGATTTCTGCAGCGTTTCTGATAAATTTCCTGTAGAAATTTATGGTACCTAGAAAACCACGTAATACAGAAATCGTACTAGGAAATTTTAGGTTAACAATTGCGTCTGCCCTGTCGGGCAACGGCTTGATACCTCTATTGCTGATATGATGACCTAAAAATTTCACCTCATGCTGGCCCATCACCGATTTGGCTGCATTGATAACAAGGCCGTAGTCTTGTAAGCGCTGAAATAAAACTTTTAAATGCTCGAGGTGTTGCTGCTGGTTTTCTAAAGCTACTAGGACGTCGTAGATGTACGGGAAGACAAACGGTAGGTCTCGTGTGGCCTCATCAATGAAACTTTGGAAAGTTTGCGTGGCATTTCGAAGTCCAAACGTCATGTATGGGAATTCGAAGAAGCCAAAAAAAGTAATGATGACTGTCTTCTCGATGTCTTCTTCGGTGACGGGAATTTGGATGAAGGTTCTAACCAAATCTAGCACTGAAAATATATTTTTACCGTGCAGCGTTGCGGTAAAATCGTCGAGTCGTCGGACCGGGTAGTTATTGTGTATCGTACGCACATTGAGTGGTCGATAGTCACCACATGGTCGCTAATCTCCAGATTTCTTGGGTACAAGATAGAGTGGATATGCCCAAGGACTGGTCGATGGACGTGCGATACCCAGTTGAACCATCTTGCGAAATTCCTCTTCAGCAACGTTCAATTTATTGGGCGCAAGACGTCACGCTTTACACGATACTGGAGGTCCTGATGTCGTTTTAAAGCGGTGCACTGTGGGATACTTCTTTGCTGAAGTGATTCCTTCAGGTCAAGTTATAGCCGGGTAGTTTGATAACAGTTTATCGTAAACTGTAACACCTTCGATTAATTTGATGCATTTTGCATCCGAGCGTATTGAATCTACGCGTGTTTGGAGACCAGTGGAGCCGTCACGTAATTGTTTGTGTTTGAGGTCGATGAACAAGTTAAAATGACTTAGAAAATTGGCACCAATAATTGGTTTTGTGACGTCAGCAATGATGAATCTCCACGTAAATTCTCGATGTAAACCGAGGTTTAGTCACAGTGTGATACACCCGTATGTTTCAATCAGCGAGCTGTTTGCTGCATGAAGTTGGTATCCTACTGGCGTAGAATACATTTCATCCGCCCGTATCAATAAACAGAAAGACCTGAACCAAAATCCACGAGGTATTGAGTATTCGTGGTTAGATCAACGACGAAGAGGCGGTTTGAAGATGCGAGAGAGTCGCTTTCCGCCGCTAGTAAATCTCGTTTACGTTTTCCAAGAACTTGCATCCTGGCGTACATTCGTACGCAGTATTACCAAACTTGGCGTGGTAATAACAGATGCCTGTTTTATCAAGCTTGCGTGGCTTCGAATTGCTTCGGGAGCGTTGGTTTTGTTTTCGAGCTGGAGATCTGCCGTGGTTCTTGTTGAAAGCTGATGTTAGAACTTCTACTTGCCGAGATAGTTCGCTGACTTGTCTCTGTAGCGCCACCGTCTCCTGGGAAGAAGATGATGAAGCTACGGCAGCGGTGTGAGTCACTGGGAACATCTCATGTAGCTTGTCGGCTGTCTTGACTAACTCATCGATAGTAGCCGTGGTCGGAGCAATGGCTAGAAGCTCTTGTGTCTTCTTAGGCTAGCTTGCCAGCCATCTTGTTTTCAGGACTGCATCATCAATAGTCGGCGCGAGCGACTTAAGATGGCGTAGGAACTGCGAAGGTGATCGTTCACCGATCGCTTCGCCATCTAGAAGCTGGCGTCGTTGGTGGGTTGATGATGAGGGTCTCAACCTCACATGCATACTCTGTGTCAATGAGAGAAACCGCGTAGTTGAATTTCTCTCTCTCAGTTGCTATGCCGTGGATCACAAACTGAGCTTCAAGCTGCGCAAACCATAAACTCACTCGCTTCGGGTTGAAGTGAGGTGCCTTGAGCAAGTTGACGATCATTGGTTTAGCGTCAACAAACTCATCGTTTGCCTTTGGATCTGCCATCGTAAATGTATGTGAACCACTAACACAATATGACTAACACAAAATTTTAATTCCACTGTAAGCGGATTAGTGTCCGTCGAAACTGACTCACCGTTTAGGAATGTTCGAGACGCTTCGAGTCACACGAAAATTATCACTGGGCAAAAATTGAACGCGAACGATAATTCTATTCACTGTATTTGCACAGGAATTCACTGATCACTTTTTATCACAATTTAATTTGCACCACGATGGTGCTTCTTAAATTATAAACTAGTGCGGCAAATGTCCTAATTGCCCCGCAATGCATCAGCCGTGATGAAAGGCTTGCACAACACTTAATCCACACACTTCACTGTTGCAAAGAACTTGTGGAATTAATACGTCGCGAATAGCTATCAGCGTAGACGCGGTGTGTTACACTCAACTTGCTATTCGCCACGTGGAATGTGTGCACAAAATGGCGTCCTCTTGAAAATCACGTTGGGGTCACCAATGTAGCGACGACTCTTTAGGTTTCGATTAAAGCAATCTCTGCCCAAATCGCTACATACCAAGAGTGCAACGTTGTGAATGATAATGAGGAGAGGAGCGATGAAAAAATGTATTTGTGGGGTGAGAGGCGTTTCGTCCAAGTATACGATAGATGAGACTCCTCAGTTAGGTGTGTCTATCGTATACCCCACCTCAGACGCCGAGTTGGAAGTCACATGTTGGAAATGCTATATATTGAAATAGGTGTAAAGGAGGTATTGCGAGAGGCACGTTGTACAATGTTATCTCGTAGAGTGAAGCCGAACCACCACAGGGCTCCCCTTCTTGGAAACAACGTCGAGGTCTTTGGTGTTTTTGCATCCGTGGCCGTTCCGACAACTTCTTTTTGTGGAAGGACAGTGTGTACTCAACCTGCGAAGGAAAGAACGAACCAGGAGCGATAATTGTCTGAGTCCGAGTCATCGCACAAGTGGGTGTACTTGTTTCTCTCAGTTTTTTGGAGTACTAGTCGCACTTTGACCTGTGAAGAGAGGAACGCGCCGAATGTGGATGTGGAGGACGTCAGATGCGTGATAAGGTATCACGTCGAGGTCACCAATGTAGTGACTGGGATGTGGTTCTTGGAACTTAATCACTATGATAAATAAATTATCTGACTCTAATTGATTATATTAACAAAGTAATAAATAATTAGTTTATTTAATAAATTATATAATACAAAATAATGCTGATCGCATTAGATATGTGTTAGCTAGTTTCTGTGTATCTTTCTATTGTACGCGTGTACTGTACTGTGTACTTGTGTGAACTGATGCTACTGAATATCGTACTCGCGTGGGGGAAAATATTCGACGATCGATGACGATCGATGGTTGAGGGACTTATCCGAAATTATGAATATCAAATAATATAAGTAGTGAAGTGGTCGCTACACACACACACACACACACACACATATATATATATATATATATATATATATATATTGAGACAATGTGAATTGCCTTCGTCGTCCTCAGCCTTGCGGTTCCCAGTTTTCTTCATCCCGCTGCCTCCTGAATTTAGTGCGTCATAGTGCCATAGTCACATGACTTAATTTCCACGTCGACGCATGTCCATGAGGGTGAAGTGGGGACAAAGTTCCGAAGCGAGTCCCAGGCCCTCAATTATCGGTCAATCATTTCGATCCTGGATCACTTAATGCTTAGACGTAGCTTTGCTATATATTTGCGATACTTATTTTATATTAATTATATTGCTATATTTTCTATTATTACTCTGGCAATTTTACTTGCAATCTCATTTCATTACTTTTGATAAATTGTTATGAATATTCTAAATCAAGTTTTAATAAAATTATTAATATTGTACGTTACCGGCGATTCACTCGCGATACTAAATATTATAATATTAAATAAAAAAATTCTGTGTAAAACAGCGCCATTCCACGTGGAGGAAAATTGTATCCGGCATCTACGAGGATATTCTATAAATTGTTAAGTGCGAAGCGTTTATTGTAAGTAGCTGAACTTTATTATAATTGGCAATAAAACTTGCATCTTTC
The DNA here is from genome assembly GCF_026212275.2 of Microplitis demolitor. Taxonomy (NCBI): domain Eukaryota; kingdom Metazoa; phylum Arthropoda; class Insecta; order Hymenoptera; family Braconidae; genus Microplitis; species Microplitis demolitor. The sequence continues at coordinate 15,022,272 of NC_068550.1, read as the reverse complement.
TAATTAATTCCTTTCACTCTATCATTCACTCATATTATTTATATTCCTATTTTACTGGTGAGAATTATGAAATCGTGTATTAAGAATATTATTAAGTAAGAATTAATAAATCTATTCATTTTAAAAAATTTATTGATAAATCATAAACCGTGAGGTGAGTTGAAAAATTTGACATACGTTGCCGAGTTTGAATAAGTGCAGGTCTTTGCTTTGCAAGAACCCCAGCCCACTACTTTGTTCAGGAAAATTAAATATTATTAGAGGCCAGCCTAAGCCGGGATTCAACCCGCGAATTCTGGTGGCTGCTAGTTAAAATCGTGAAAGTAAAAAGCGATTTGTCTCAATATATATTAGGGTGATTCAAAAAAATCGAATATTTTTTTTCTAACTTCCAACATTGAAAACCTGGTTCTCAGGTAACTCTAGGAAATGCTCACTAAATTTGAGCTTTTAATATTAATAGGGTGATCCTCCTTATCACAGTTTTCCATGTTTTCGTTAGTCCCTTATATAAGAGACCATAACTCATTATTCATTGATGGTTTGACCTAATCATTATACATCTTATATAGGAAATTGAATGATCTACAAAAAAGGATCAGTGTATTTAAGCGATAACTTTCATTATTTAAAAGATATTTGAGATCAAAGTTTGATGAATTTGTTAAAAAAAAATTTTTTTAATAATTTTTTACCTCACTGAAAAATGATTATTGACAAATGAGCGTGACATGTTTTTGTAGGAAACTTAACGATCTACAAGAAAGGTCGATTGTTTTTATTTGATTGCTCTAACTGTTTAGAAGATATTCGTTGCCCAATCCCAATGCGTTCTCTCTGAACATGAATTAGTAAAAATAAGTGAATATGTACTATTTCCAAGTGTAAACCGATCTACTACTTTCAAAAAGTGGTTTAATTTGGCACTGAGAATTAGTAAATATTCACTTATTTCATTTATTCATGTTTAGAGAGTTTGAATTTCGAAAGTATTTTAATAACTTATTTAGATTCATCAACTTAATTCATGGATTTTATAAACATTCATAAGAATTTAAGCTTATACAAATAGAATAAAAGTATTTACTTTAGACTTAAGGTTTGTGTCAAGAAGATAATATTTTCTAATCAATTTCTTGTCAATATCTTTTAACTGATTTGTTGAAACTGCATCTGCAAGTTTTTCCCACAAAATTGATAATTAAGTTTATTTTTATGGGAAATCTAGCAAAATATCCCAATTACAATAAAAGCCAATTTTTTTTTTAATAAGATGAACAGATATATTTTCTAACATAATTAATATTTTCGTAAGTACTAATTCAAAATAAATCGATTATGCATAATTAATTCGATTTATTTTTCTTTTATATTGACATGAATGATGACACTCCTAAAATAAGAACGTTTATTCTCAAAAACGGATCTTAATTTATCTCTAAATAATAAAATGACGTATTATTCTCTTTTTCTAAACGTGAAGCTTACCTATACTTATGAAAATGTTTTATAAAGACCTGAAAATGTTTGTTCTATTGACATGAGCTAAAATTCTTATGAATATTTATAAAATTCATGAATTAAGTTGATGGATCTAAAAAAGTTATTAAAAAACTTTTGAAATTCAAACGCATTGGGATTTAGCAATGAATATTTTCTAAATAGAGAAATCAAAAAAATCCATCAGACATTTTTGTAGAAAAACATGTCACGCCCATTTATCAATAATCATTTTTCAATGAGGTAGAAAATTATTAAAAATTATTTTTTTTCAACAAATTCTTCAAACTTTGATCTCAAATATCGTTTAATTGGTGAAAGTTATCGCTTAAACACACTGACTCTTTTTTGTAGATCATTCAATTTTTTATAAAAAGGTGTATGGTGATTTGGTTAAACTATTAATGAATAATGAGTGTTCCGTCGATAACGGAAATCCAATGTTAATTGTCATCCTATTAACGTAAGAAAGGGTAAATTTTAATAGAGTCACCATCTGGTGGTGTTTTATCTAATTTCGTCACCACTTTGGGTCGCACCGTAAACGCGCGCATTCATTATAGCGTCGGTTTCGCTGTGCATCATCGTCGCACTCATGCCTTCAGCATATCTCTGTCGCGCGGTTGTCTGATTTTTCCGTCCGGTCGAACCAACGAACCGGTATCACTGCGTGTTTCTGCACCAGTTGACTACGAGTCTTACTAACGAGTGCACATACTGTGAGCATTTTATCTATAATTCTCAAGCCAACAATTACATATTCATTAATAAATTGATTATCCGCTATAATTCACTTCCATCGTGGAAAGATAAGTATTTCTTGATATCATCCAGGTATTAATTAAATATATTTCATTAAAATTAAACTATATTTTTGTCCATCTTCAAACCGCGCGTATTACGTTGTACGAAAAACAAGCCAGACTCGGTTAAGCGTGGGTCTCACCCATTCAACCCGGGATTCATTCGTGTTTTATTGCGTATTCAATTAATTGTGTTCGGTATTTAATATTAGTATTAGTATTAATATTAAATAATAACAACACAAATTGATCTTAAACCTTTAATAATCATATACCGTTCATTACTATAAAAATTCAGTATATCTTAATTAAAATAGCCCGCGTTCGGCCATTATCATTATAATTCAATTATCAGATCGTGCACAATTACCTGAATTCAACAAACATTCAAGTAACGGCCTCGTCGCTAAACAATCATCGATCATCGAATTCCAATTGATCAGATTCAAATCACTGCAGTACATATTCGTCTCTGTCACATTACATAACCGAATAATCTAATTCGAAAAATATAATTTGAACATCAATCAGATTAACATTTAATCGCCTCATATTGTTCATCGACAATTTACTTGAACTTCTAAGTTCTTTCTAACGAATTTCAATATCTCAACATTCTGCGCGATTCAAATCGTGAGGCCGATCTGATCCATCGGCAATTTCGCCTCTGCGCATATACACTTGAAAGCTTTCATCAATCACTCGATCTCTAGTACCAAGTACTATCTAATTGTCCGACCGCGGACAATTAGATCGCTCTTGCCTATATACAGACGTCTAAATAGTGCCTAAATTCTCACAAAATAAATATGCCGATTTCGCATCGCGTAATGTATAACTAGAAACGCTCACATATTACATACACTTGCACACATACACGCACATATCCACATTAGTCTTGTACCAATTGTTCAACGAGTTATCATCATTCTTCTTATAACAATATTCTCGTGTTTATCATTATAACATCTTCAAAAGGGTTTTATGCCGTAGTGCTTTCCGTAACTTTTTTTGGTCAAAATATACTCTTCATTTTGATACCCAAATCACGTCTTTTATTTACTCCTTTCTCATTAATTCACGCTCAAATTATTAATCCAGTTTTATTTCAGGTTAATTAGAATCTAATAATTAAATTAAATAAAAGAAAAAGGGGATTTATTCCCCGCTAACAATGAGATATGGTCTTTTATATCAGGGACTAACGAAAAATTGGAAAACTGTGATGAGGAGGATTTTCCTATGAATACTGAGAGCTTAAATTTGGTGAGCATTTTTTAGAGATGCCTGAAAACCAACTTTTCAATGTCGGAAGTTAAAAAAAAAATATTCAATTTTTTTGAATCATCCTAATGTATATATATATATATATATATATATATATATATATATTTCATGACTTCCAATGCAATTAGCAATATACGCATAAAGCATTGAAGTCGAATTCACAAATCAATATTTCTTTATTGCAATAAATTCATTTGATTATTTGAACATTTTATAATTCATTTCATTTTAATTATTATTCACTTTGTTTAATAATAACTATTATTTTATTATATTCTATCATGAAAATTTCGCATTTATTTCATATTCATTTTTTCTTTTATTTCATTATTAATAAACTTATTATTGATAATTATTTTATTTCATTCATTTTTTTCATAATAAAAAAGATCTTTATCATTTAAAGATATTTCTAAATTCTATTTCATACTTTCCACAATAATAAATTTTTTATTTCACCTCACATTCAATTATAAATTTTCATTATTTATTCCTTTATGTAATTTTATTATTTTTTATCATTATTGCATATTTCATAATTGTTAATTTTCTTAATTAATTATTTTTTATTCATTCAATATCAATTTAATTATTAATAAACTTTATTATTTATCAATAATTAACAAATATAATAATTTCAATTTATATTCAAATTTCATAAACATTTATTTTTTAATACTTAATATGTTATTTCCATATCTCTTTATAATTATTAGGCAATAATATTTCATTATAAAAATAACTTGAATTTAAATTCAAATTTAAAAGTCATCAGTTGTAATAATGGCTGGAAGTCATTTGCTAATTAATTTATTCATGCATAGCCAGATGGCATAACATGTATGATTTTTTAAGTTGATGAACAGCAAGAATACGACGTCGTGACTTCACTTTTCATTAAATGGTGTTTGTTTATCTGACATTCAGTTGTGAACTATATTCAAATAAGTGTCCAGAAATTAATTTTAAAATGACTATAAAAATTTTATACTGAACAGACAAACGAATAAATATAAATTTTTTATTCGATTTTTTTTTCTATTTTCCTGCACGGTTGAAGTAATCTTTCTCATTCTCAAAATGTCATTTTTTCTTAACTATTCTAGACTCAAGGGTGAAAAAAAAAAAATTTTTTTTGTTGCCAAAATTCGAAAATTCATCATAAAAAAAAAAAAATCTGGGCGTCGGTTGACCCTGCGGGCTAGCCCCAAAACTTCCCGCTGTTTTCGACCTTAAAGAGCCTGAAAACCAACTTTTCAATGTCGGAAGTTAAAAAAAAAATATTCAATTTTTTTGAATCATCCTAATGTATATATATATATATATATATATATATATATATATTTCATGACTTCCAATGCAATTAGCAATATACGCATAAAGCATTGAAGTCGAATTCACAAATCAATATTTCTTTATTGCAATAAATTCATTTGATTATTTGAACATTTTATAATTCATTTCATTTTAATTATTATTCACTTTGTTTAATAATAACTATTATTTTATTATATTCTATCATGAAAATTTCGCATTTATTTCATATTCATTTTTTCTTTTATTTCATTATTAATAAACTTATTATTGATAATTATTTTATTTCATTCATTTTTTTCATAATAAAAAAGATCTTTATCATTTAAAGATATTTCTAAATTCTATTTCATACTTTCCACAATAATAAATTTTTTATTTCACCTCACATTCAATTATAAATTTTCATTATTTATTCCTTTATGTAATTTTATTATTTTTTATCATTATTGCATATTTCATAATTGTTAATTTTCTTAATTAATTATTTTTTATTCATTCAATATCAATTTAATTATTAATAAACTTTATTATTTATCAATAATTAACAAATATAATAATTTCAATTTATATTCAAATTTCATAAACATTTATTTTTTAATACTTAATATGTTATTTCCATATCTCTTTATAATTATTAGGCAATAATATTTCATTATAAAAATAACTTGAATTTAAATTCAAATTTAAAAGTCATCAGTTGTAATAATGGCTGGAAGTCATTTGCTAATTAATTTATTCATGCATAGCCAGATGGCATAACATGTATGATTTTTTAAGTTGATGAACAGCAAGAATACGACGTCGTGACTTCACTTTTCATTAAATGGTGTTTGTTTATCTGACATTCAGTTGTGAACTATATTCAAATAAGTGTCCAGAAATTAATTTTAAAATGACTATAAAAATTTTATACTGAACAGACAAACGAATAAATATAAATTTTTTATTCGATTTTTTTTTCTATTTTCCTGCACGGTTGAAGTAATCTTTCTCATTCTCAAAATGTCATTTTTTCTTAACTATTCTAGACTCAAGGGTGAAAAAAAAAAAATTTTTTTTGTTGCCAAAATTCGAAAATTCATCATAAAAAAAAAAAAATCTGGGCGTCGGTTGACCCTGCGGGCTAGCCCCAAAACTTCCCGCTGTTTTCGACCTTAAAGAGCTCGAAAACATTAGTGTAGATATATTTTCAAGCTCTTCGAGCTCGAAAATGCTATTACATGCAATTGTTTTTTTACGATCTTTTCAAGCTCTAACAAGTTACCTGTTATGCTGAAGTTTGAAAATATAAGAATCAAAAATCATCAATGAACCGGTTTTTAAAATTTAGTTCCTGATTATGTTCAGTAAAATAAGTGTATTGAGATAGAAATCAATGTCAGGGATCAAAATCAAGATTTAAATAAGTTTTGACTCATGTAAGAAACAATAAAATATGAAATATCCGATAAAAATATTAAAAACTACGTTTTATCGATTTTTTTGTTGACAATATGATTTAAACTAAAAACCAAGTTCGATGACACTATATGATCAAAACAAACCATAAAAAAGATGAGTTGGTATGATATTAGGCACATTTTAGTACGTTATATTATGATTTATCCGGAAAAAATAACATAAAATGTTATTTTTTTAACTTTTCAACGCCGATATCTTTTGAACTAATCTATCGATTTTGATAGTTGACGTGGCAATCGGCGCGTTTTATTGAATTCTAGAGCTGATTAGATTTTGAAGTCGATCGTATAAGTCGTTTTTGAGAAATCAATAAAAAACTAAAAAATAAATTTTTTTTTTTGTAATTCGCAAATATTTTCGAGTCTATTTGATCAAATAATCTGAAATTTTCAGGAAAGTTGATGGCCAACAAGTTCTTTCGATTGCCACCTCAACCATCCAAATCGATTCATTAGTTCAAAAGTTACAAAGAGTTTACACACACACACACACACACACACACACACACACACACGCACACACACACACACACACACACACACACACACACACACACACACACACACACACACACACACACACACACACACACACACACATACATACATACACACACTCGGACATCATTCTGAAAATAGTCAGAATAGCTTCCTAGGACCTCAAAACGTTGACATCTGATGGAAACTCGATTTTCGAAAATCGGGGTGAAAACAATAACTTCCCGAAATTTTTGAAAATCGTCGGTTTTCTTAGCGGGAAGTTAAAAAAACGGTCTGTCGGTTGACCCTTTGGGCCAGCCCCAAAACTTCCCGCCGATTTCGGGCTCTTTGAGCTCGAAAAATTGATGTGGATTCATTTTCGACTTCGAAAATACTTTTGTAAGCCTATGTTTCGAAAAATAACGTTTTTTACCATTTTTTCTACAACGATATCTCTAGAACGAATAAACCGATTGAGACGTTTAAGGTGGCCATCGACGCGTTTTATTCAGTTCTTCTACTGACCAGATTTTGAAATTGATGTATTGAGTTGTTTTTGAGAAATTTCCAAAATACTGAAAAAAAATTTTTTTTTTCAATTCTTGCGTTAACGGTTTCTCTTGAACGAATGAACCGATTTTGATTGTTGAGGTAGCATTCGACGCGGCTTACAAAGTTTTAGAGCTCATTAGATTTCGGAATCAATCCATGAGCGAATTAAAAGTTATTCAAAAAAAACATTTTTGAAAACATTTTATTTTTAAAATATCTCCAAACGTAGTCTACCGATTAAGCTCAAATTTTTAGTGTTTGTAGTAAATAACAAGCCGCGTCGGATGACACTTCAAAGATCCAAATCGGTTCATCCGTTCAAAAGTTTCAGTATATTTACATACGTACGTAAATACATACATACACTCGGACATTATCTTAAATTTAGTCAGAATAGCTTCCTAGAACCTCAAAACGTCGATATCTGTTGAAATTTCGATTTTCACAAATCCAGGTGAAACCAGAAGTTCCCGAATTTTTGAAAATTTGCAATTTTCTTAGCGGGAAGTTAAAAAAATCGCAGTGAATGCACATAACGTGATGTATATCTATTTTGTTTACTTATATTAATTTTATAATGTTGTCTGATGAGCCAGGCCCATCATCATTGGAGCCTGATGCTTCAAAAATTATATGACATTGTGATTTTATTATTTTTCGATTTCAACGCCTTTTATTATTATCAATTAGCTTGATGATAAATATTTACTGCAGTGGTATTTTTTTTCCATTTGTATAATTAAAAACAAATTAATTTCCTTTTTAATTTCACAAACTTCAGGTTACCTGCGTATGTTTACAGCTTCACTCATTTCTGTAAAAATTATATTTTCTATGCTGACATTAAACTAATGGCATTTTTTTCTTGCCAATTTTCAGTTGGGATTTTTCACTGAAAATCGTAATTCACTTTAGAAAAAAAAATCTTTACCGAATATTAATTAGATATCTTAATAACTGACCTATTGCAAAGGTATTAATTGTAAAGAAAGGAGCCCTTTTCTATTTAAAATAAACATGAAAATTTTTCATTCCTCTTTTCGTTATTGAGACCATGAGAATTTTTTTTTTTGTAAATTTCACAGAGCATATTTTTGTGGAAAATTTAATCTTTTTCAAAAGAAGTCTTGAAGCATTTTTTTCATTAAATGTACCGAGAAAAAGCTACCGGGCTTCAATAATCAACTAAATTTAGTTTTTTTAGCATTAAACTTTTTTTTTTTATTTTTTTCGTTTTCATTCTCTCAAAAAATTTCTCTTCGAATTTTATGGAATGTGTTCTTAAGTAAAACTGGTCTTCCGGGCCAGTTATTTCGACCGAAATTCTTGATCTGTAATTTAATTGTTATTGGTAGTATATTCATACATTTGCAAAGTAAAGATATAGGGGAGACTGCACTAATAGAAATTTTATATTGACTCAAAAAATATTTTCTCGAACCAAGAATTTATTTCTTGCCAAAACCAATTGTCTTGCTCAAACAACATTCTTGTCTTGAATTAGATTTTCTTGGCTCTAAAGGTTTTGTATCTTTGATGGATAACTCTCGTGTCTTGACCTGAAGCTATATTATCTTCAATCGATACTATTAAATTCTTCAAGCAAGACCACTTGTCTCTTCAACTAAAAATGTCGTATTATTATTTTAAGAGCTCTAAATTTTTGGTTCAAGTAATAATTCCTTGATGGAAGATGTTTTTAAAGTAATGAAAAAAAAAAATTTTTTTTAAATAAATTTCTACTTTAAAATATCTGAAGTTAATGAATGTAGTCCTAAAAAATCACTTTCAAATTTTTTATCTAAAGAAAAAAAAAAAAATTTTTTTTCAAGCTGAGTAAATTGATATCTTGATTTAAAAATCGCTCCATTCTCGCGAAATAAGTCGGTAATGTCTTAAACCTACATTTTGCCTATCTTAATCCAAGAGCAAGAAATTCTTAAGCGAAACATGTCAGAATTTTGTTTCAAAACAAAAAAGGCTTCATCGAAGACTAAAATTCTTAAACGAAGAATTTTTTTTCTCTATCCACGAATCTCAATTTTTTGATTCAAAGAGTTATTTCTTGAATCAAAACGATTAAAAATTTTGAAACAAGAACCACATTTGAAGAAAAAATTTTTTTTGAAGCAAGATAGTTTTTCTATCAGTGCGAGGTTGGTATTGTCACAAAGGTTAGAATAGACAACTTAACGAACGAAATATGAACCCTGGTCGCCCCTTATAGCAATAATAGATTAATCTTTTATTAAGAAAATCTCAAACTGCCGAACTGGCTTTGAGGAAATCTGATTATAACGGTACATTGTGAAAAATTTTGGTGTGAAAATGGGTTTCCGAGATCTTCACATGACCGTGTAACATAAAATCCTATTAAAAATAGATTATCTGCATAACATCGCGCCAAGTACACGTTTAAAATTTTTTACAAAAAAGAAAAGATTCTTTCTTACAAAAGAACGGAATCAAATCGAAAAAACACCAAGTACCTCATAAAGTTCAAAATCATGGTGTTCAGTCACGAGCTTGATTGATTTGAATCAAGCTTCGTGCATTTCCGCTCGGTTCGGGAGTTGCCGAACTCGCTACTGACTGAAGGTCAGAATAGTGCCGGGTCACTCGCTATTTGGGCCCGGCGCATACAATTTCTAACTCAGGATCGTGTCAAGACGTCCTGAGAACCCGCTGCAAGCTGACCAATCACAAAATTCGTTTTATGCAGCAAGGCTGCCACGTCGACACCAAGCTTCTCGACGATTCAACGACGCTACCATTATTATTCTTTCTACAACGTGTCTTTGCTACTTGCAACCTCGTGCTTGAACCGCTTCAGTAAATAATTTGTGTAAAATTATAACTAAATCGCTACGCTAAATTATCCTCAATATTTAGACAGTACATCAAGGCTGCTATTTATTGAGAATAAATAAATTGTTCTTGTGACAATAATTAATTGTTAATTAATTATTATTGACTTAACCGCTATTGACCACGTGTCAATTTTATACGTAAATTATATCTTTGAGTTTGCATTCGCTATCGCGTATAATTTATCTAGTCGCATTCGCTATTAATCATAATTCTCATAATTTTTAAGTGTAAATAAGTGTAAATAAATCTATAATTTATTTAGTGACAAAATCTGTGTAATTTTTAATTGTTTAACCAACCTCGCCTAAACCAGATCCAATTAGTTTATTCGCTCATTTTACACATGAAAAATATTTTCATAAACTTGAAACAAAAATTGGAAAAAAAAAATTTTCATGTACTTGGTGTGCGTCACTAAATTCATTCAAGCAAAATTGATTTCTAATAAAATTAAAAGGTATTTTTTTTTCAGTTTAAAGGCACACCGAGTACATGGAATTTTTTTTTTTTTTTCAAATTTATGAAAATATTTTCCATGATTTTGAATTATATAAGGTACTTGGTATTGTTTCGATTTGATTTTTTTTTTTTTTGTAAGAAAGAATCTTTTCTTTTTCTTAAAAAATTTTAAACGTGTACTTGGCGCGATTTTATACAGAGAATCTGTTTTTGGTAGGATTTGTTTTTTTTTTGTCATGTTGATTGTTAATGGTTTCAATGTATACTATTAACAACCGACTTCTGATTTAAGCTCGAAAAATTCGTCATCAAGTATAGTGCAGTTGTGATATGTAACACGTGATCATATATTGTTTATAGTATTGTTTTGTAGAAACAATAAAGTTGTTTGTTAATAATAGTATTAATCAATTTTATACTGCCAAATATTATATAACCTGTTTGATCAGTTTTTATGAGACAAATAGCTGCAGTTGTTAAACAGCAGGTCCCTATAAAATTAACGTCAATTATATACGTTAATGTCGGACTTTTGTATTAGTAATTGAAAACATCGAATGGCTTAACAGTTTGTCCTCTCTTCCAGCACCTTCCATCCTGCTTACGAAATACGATAGATTCTTATAGTTGTATCTTTAAGGCCCTATACTCAACTATAGCACTTCTCATAAAACTTATTTATTCTCAAAAAATCTCTATGAAAATTTATGAGAATCTATTGGATATTGTATGAGATTTTCTACACAGGGCATTTATTACAAATAGCATATGGTGCTAAATACTTATCCTCCCTCCTCTCTGACCCAACGGAATGTTTTTTTTTTTTCAGAATCTTTATGGATTATATATATATTTGAGTGTATGTACGTGAACACAATATTGGGTGAAAGACTAAATCAATTAATCGAGTCCGTTTTTTTTTTTTTTTTTTTTTTTCATTATATTGAAAGTTTCTACAAATAGAGCTTCCTGAATTTCACTACTGAAACTATTATTATTTTTTTATAACTAATAAATTTAGTTGTCACTGATAGAATTTGTTTTCATTAAAAACATACATTTGGAGTTATTTTTGCCCCTGAGACAATGAGTTTGCGCACTTTTACCAACTGCGCACGCTTACCTCACATGACTCTTTAGATGTATGAACCAACAATAAAATATATCAAGCCATAATACAAGTTTTGTTGCTAGCGGGATTTTTAAAATCGTGTAACGTTATAGAAATTACAATTTTTCCCCTTTATTATATATATATATATATATATATATATATATATATATATATATATATATATATATATATATATATATAATTATGCGAATAAACGAAACAAGCATTTTTGAATTTTATAAAATTTTTTTTATTCAGTTATTGAAAATATTAATTTTAGTACAAAATTTTATGCAAACGTATTTTACATTAGTTAAAGTAAAATCTTGTAATTTTTGAGAGAAATTTGCAGTTTCTGGTCAATTATTATATTTTCATGTAGTCTCTGAAAATGAATTATGTAGTGAAATTCATTGGGAATTAGTGAATATGCACTAGGAACTAGCTATAAGTATACCACTGTTCGAATTAGTGGTATGCTTATAGCCGTTAAAATAGAGATTATCCACTGATTTGCGGTGAATTTCACTATTTTTTTTTTAGAGAAAATACGGATAAAATATGTGTTATATCAAATAACATTTAGGCTTGTACTTTCTAATTTTCTAAACTTTTCTATAATTCATATTTTAATATGTGAGTTTTTATATTATTATATATATTAATAGTATTTATGTGAATAGCATCAAGGTGAGAATTTCTCATGAAATTATTATCACATTAAGTACATATGAATATTCTTTAACCAATCATCTATTGAGTTGTTGAGATACTTGATTATATGTTTTTCTACTTTTTTTGTAAGAACAATACGTAAGCATTTTTAGAATTAGTGGGCCATCGTACTGATTGCCCATTGTTATCATCTATTTTGACCTATTTCGAATTATCCTTAATCATAGCAACATAATGAGTGCTATTATAATTTTCCTCAGAGTAAAATATTGCACTTACGCTTGTGGTACTGATTTTATATATCCTTTTTTCTGAATCATAGTTCTATTTTTTTCTAACGATAAATTTAATTTTATTACTACTATCGATTGCAAGATATTTAATAGAATTTTTGTATGTGTTTTTTCAATCTTTCTGCAGTTGTTACAAAATTTCAAAGTATCAAACCAATACCCGAAAGATGAACCAAATAATTCTGATAAGTTCTATAGTTTTTTCTCATCGGTTATAGAAATACACATCATATTTTCTAGTATTTTGATTGAATTAATGTAATTACATTTTTTACAACGATCCATCCATACTTGCTCTAATTGCACTAAATTTCTAATACCATGATTTTCATAACATATTATAGTGAATATTGCTACAGGAGCAGCTTCTGTATTAGAACACGTTTGTTTGTACACAGACTTTTTTATGTCACTAGATTTTAAAACATTTTCGTGACTATTGTATGCATTACATAAATTGTTTAAGTTTTTGTTGTTGAACTGATTTTTTTAATCACGATTCAATGCCGTTCTGAGTATTGTATTATTAAAAATACACTGTATGATTGAATTTAAACCACTAGAAATACAATCAGAATTTTCGATGCCTCGAAATACTAATAACTTTTCACGTGATTTTTTTAAAGTTTTTGTTACAATTTCAACAGAATTTTCGTCAACAGCCCAAATTAAATCCCAAACTTTATGCCAACGTATACTAGAAGGTGAAATAGGAGGAAGGTCAGGTCTATAAATTTTTCGTATACGAATGAATTCTTCGATTGCTAAAAAATTAACTTTAACTGAATGAGGATCAAAATTGATTAAATGTAATCCATCAAATTCTGTAACTCGAGAAAGAGCTACATATATTTGTCCAACATTAAAAATACTGTTGCCTGCTTCAATAATAGCATTTTTGAGACTTAAACCTTGACTCTTATGAATAGTAACTGCATAACTTAAACACAATGGAAACTGTTCTCTTATGACAAAAGCTCTTTCAAGTAATTGGAATTTAATGTTTGCCCTCTCAATAGTGTTTACTTTACCTAAACCGAAATTCATATTAACACCTTGTATCTTACTGCCATCTATGGATTTTGAGATTGATATAACTGTACCAATGGCACCATTAACTAGACCAAGCGTGACATCAATATTTCGTCAAAGCATAGCTTTTGCATCAATTTTAATTACAATTATTCCAGCAAGTCCAGCTGATCGACTAGCATCTTCTTTTATTTTACTCAAAGTGTCCCATGCTTTCTTTTTTAATGATTTAGGACAATCGATATAATCATTAGCCTTAAGAATAATTTCTTCAGAAGAAATTTAATTCGTCATTACTGAATTTATTAAATCACACTGTTTACAAGTGGGTACCAAGCAAACTGTATCTAATGGTAATTTTTCAATATAACTACATACTTCTTGCAATCTATCATGGTATGCCAATGAAGAATCAATTGAAATTTTTCTTCATTCTAATAATTTGATATCGTCAACTGTCATTGAGCTAACTCGTACTCTAGAGAGTAATTGACCGTAAATTTCATCAGTTTTTTGTCGCGTATTGATGGTTGGTTCTTCATAGCTGAATAACTCATTCCATAAATTCACAGATGTTAATGACCCAATATATTTTTGCGCATTTTCTGATGATCGTGTCATATAACTTGGGTCTTCATGAAGAGGAGGAAGTTGGAGTAAGTCACCGAAAACAACCACGTGTCTTTCACCAAACCAGTATCAACATTAAAAATTTCTATTAATCGCAATTTTATGTATATTAAAATTATATTAGAAATCATTGATATTTCATCAATGATAAATAATGTAACGTATTTTAATTGATCACGTAATACTTTTAGTGTATTCTCTGATAGTTGTTTATAAGACGGTGTAAAACCGTGTTCAACCGGCAATTGAAATACTCGATGTACAGTAAGGCCATTGATATTAAAAGCTGCAATACCGGTTGGAGCAGTTACAAAAGTATCTTGATTTATTTCTTCTTTCATCCAACGTTTAATTACATTGATCAGAAAACTTTGTCCGGTATCTCCTTTTCCACTAACATACAATCGAATTTTTGTATGGTTAGACATTACTTCGTTTTTAATTTTTTGAAAAATTTTAGTCTGATCAACATTCATATTATTGATCATATCAGTTAAGGAATCGTTATTATCTTGTCTATTTGCTGCCTCATCTAATTCTTTAGCTATTAAATTCATTTCAGCATCATTACAATCTACTGATTTACTTTTTGAATCTTTATCATCGTTGTCATCCTTACATTTATTTTCAACTAGGTTTTTTTATATAATCTAAACCTTCTTGAAACTCTTTAGTGTATTCATGATATACTTTAGCTTGTTCGAGTGTATGTTGCTGATATCTAAAAGATTCAGCGTAAGTTTCAAACCCATTTTTCAAATCTTCTGTGTCAAGCCATGGTTGAAGTAATAACAACAACGCATAAAAGTAATTTTCTGATTGATTAGCAACATTATATCTGTAATGATTGATTAAATAACCTCCCGTCCTTCATTTTGAATATAATGATGGACCTATTTCGTAATATTCAGTGATATTATTTTTTGGCTCAGTTTTAGTCGTGTCGTACCATCTAGCAAAATCATATAAACATACACTTTCTAACTCTTTAGGACGATTAGGATAATAATTGTCTATCCATGAAGGACAAAATATATCAGTAGATTTAGAATTAATTTTTTCTAATTGTTCAATTTCTTCTTTTGTCTTTAATTTTCTGTTTCTTATCATTCGAACATCCAACCATCTGATAACTGTGTCCGAATCTGTTCCATGCAAAGAAATATCCAGCAAGGTGTCAGCAGCTTCTAGAGCTCCGATTTCTCAGAGATTTAAACTACGAAATCCTATCCTCCATAAAAGCTGAGGTAGAGATTTAGTTGACTTATTTTCGTCTACTGTCTTCGATTTAGTTGAAACGATTTCGTCGATTGTTACCGATGTTTTAGCAGTTTCTGTTTATGTAGCATATTTAGTCACATAATGTGTCTGTAACGTCGATTTTTCTCCAATAAATTGTATATCCATGTGTCCTTCTTATACACATAAAATTGAAGGATTATAATCGTTAACGTTAGCTTTAATATCAGTACGAGTAAGATCATAAAGCCGACTTTTGGTTCTTAAATTTCTACGCCCAGCAACCAAAGTAGCAACGTCACGAAGCGCAAAATGTGTCGGTAGTAGGTCGTGGAACTCCAAATCGACAAGATTTAATAATTCTGCCTGATTTTGGTTTTTTCGTTCGTAAGCAATAACTATTATGATGATGTTGTTGATGTGTAATCACACTTCTGTGCAGTGTTGGTGAAGTTCTTTGGTTAGGTAACTTACAAGTTACATATTTCATTATGAATTCAGCAACTTCTTCATTTGTATTTAAAACAATAATTGGGGCACCTTTCACCCAAATTATAAGATGAAATTGCTGAATTCCTCGACCTTGATATTCTCTTCTCCAAAAGTAATGACTTATTTTACTAAGAGGTTGGCTATCTGACAGAATAAAGTCAAGAACAGCTTTAAATTTATTGTCTGTGAACCTTGATACTGATACTGGATCTGCTGCAATCACTGCGCTAGCAGATAACTTGTCTAAACGTGGTGCATTTACTTCTTTTCAATATTCTATTATATCATCCCAAAGCCATTCAGCAGGACTTACTGTCAAAAACCATGTTGCAGGGCCATAGTAACGTGACATACAATGTAAATTATTTTTAGGTTTACTCTAAAATTGTTCTGAATTTCGAAGTCGAGCAAAAAGAGTTGTTAAATTCACTTTAAGTTGACCACTTTTTAAATGCTTTAAATAACCTTCAGCTGTATATTTTTCACGAGGATTTGTAACATTCAATGTATGAAAAATACCTTAACCACGCTGCCAAATATTCGAATCATTCAATAAAAAAAAGAGATATTGTTGATTCAAACGAAAACGGAAATCAGCCGACATTAATCTTGCTTTAATGTATTCAAAAGCAGTTATGGGTACTCTTCTGTCTTCATTTTGACCATTTTTACCATAAGGATATAAATTTGGAAAACACTGTAAATCGAGTAATTTCATTCAGTTATCCAATGCTTTATCATTGACCTTTAACATTTGATACATATTCGTTGACGAGCCGTTAATTATTTTATCATAAAGAGGGTATATACTGCATTGGGCATATTGCGATCCATCTGGATCGGATATTGGAGTTATCATAGCTCGTTGTCGTGTATCTTTACTTTCCTTAATTCCAACCATTTTTCATCCATATTTTTATCGTGATTTATTGATAAAAATGAGTTGTTATCGCAGTAATCTCCAACAATATTTTCGTGTATAGATAAAGATAGTTTGGTGTAGCTATGATCTTGATCTATATTACTTCGCATTGATCGCAATTAATTACTATAGGAATGATCTTTAACAACTTTATTGTTAATAAAGATATTTTTCTATTTTTATTGATATCAATTTTTTCTTTTTACTCTTCTGCTCCAATATTGTTTTTTTTTTTTTTGTATTTATAGTGTCATCAATTGCCATTTCTTCTTCATCAGCATTTTCAACACTCACATTAAGTTCAGAAGTTTCAATGTTTTCAATATTTAATTCGTTCTCGTAGTTTTTATCTTCACTTGTTTCGATATGAAATTCAATATTTAGTTTATCTAGCCAATCACGTTAATTATTGGGACATTCTGGTCATTTGATTTCAGCATAAAGAGGATTATTCTTCTGTAACCATATCAGTGTTTTGAAACTTTTTTCTAGATTAACCAAATTTTCCCATATGGTTTTAGACTTTGTAGGTATACTACGAACTACCATGTATAATTCGTGATTTATGTTTATTGGATCGGTCGTTGAATAAATTTTTTTTAACGTTTCTTCTATGGGTAAAGAAAGATGAAATATTTGACCTTTCAGTTTCTGTATTCGCATAGTATGTGGTAAATTTTTTCTAGCAACCGTTCCTAACCTTTGAACTATTTGAAATGACTTCGCTCGTTGAATAAGAATTTTTTCTGAATCATTTAATATAACTAGTTCATTTGGCATTGTTCCAACATACATATTATTTAATATACAAGACGGAGGTAAAATTTTTGAACGAATTTTCTTTAAGCAATAAGCACAAATAAAATTACTGTTTAGACTCGGGTCATGTTCATTAATGAAATTAGTTAAATTATCCCATATTTCACCTGACATAGGATTGCGCATTTTACTTAGATCGATGACATTTTTTATAAAACATAATTTTTGACAGGATATGCATTTGTAACGAGGTAATTCCATGGATCGTTTTGTGAAAGCTGCGGATGCTGACTTGAACTCATTCTGTATTTCATCTTCATTCAAACACGATTCATCTTGTTCTTTATCTAATAAATTAACTTCTTCTTTCATTTTATTCATTATACATATTAAAAATTTCAAGTCTTCAGTTTCTAATGCTCTGTCTAATTTACTTAATTTATTTAAAACTTCTTTTGTTGTATATATAAGTCGTTTAATATAGCTTACCGAAGGAAAATGAGATGATGATAATTCAATTCTAGTGAATTGTGATTTATAAGAACTGAAATTTTGATGACAAAAGTGGTAATGACCTAATTTATCAAGTGAGTGATTAAAAAATAATTAATTTAAAAATTTTCCAAAATTATTTAAATATTTTGTTTTCAAGCTTTCCAGAAAGTTTCCATACTGCTGATATATTTCTACTTCCAAATTTGCTCGACAATAGTTGTTGCAATGCCATTTTTTTTCAACTTTTTTATCTTCTATTAATGGTAAAACATTAACCGTTTGACCTAATGAATTGATCGTAATACTTTGGTTCTGTAAAGTATCGAATGAATATGCTGTATCATAGTAGTATGATTCAGTAGATTGATAATAAAGTGATTTACCACACATATTTTGATAGTTATCTCAATCTTTTATTGAATTAGGATTCAAATTTGAAAGATGGTATTCAGCTTTGTTAGTAGATTTTATAAAAATCTAACTGTTGTATTTGTCCTCAAGACGCAACTTTACAAAAATTTTAACAGTTTTTATCTATTTGAGTCAAGTAGGTTCCAAAAATACAATTGGTGAAAAAGTTTATATATGTATATATATATATATATATATATACGATATAACGCGTAGTTCTCCCACGATAGCGCCCACAATTCTGTACCGATCTTACTGAAATTTTTTTTTTGCATGTTCTTTAGTCAAAGAGTTCAGTTCAGTTCGAAGATGAGCTAAATCGGCCGGAAATTCTAAAAGTTATAGTCATTTAAAGATTTTTTAATTTTTAAAAAAATTCAACTTTTCTTGATTTATCTTTAAATAACTTTTGATCCTGAAGAGATAATCTATTTTTGGTGATTGAATGTTTATGTTCATTCAATTTGCTTTAATTCAAACTATGTTGCTTACTCTTTAGATAATTTTTTCTAATACTCTGATGAGTTTCAGCATTTTCAGAAAAATAGAAAAAAAACATTTTTTTTTTACCTTCTCATTTAATAAATTTCAAGTAATACAATATAGTTGACTCTTGCTAAGATTTTTATGTAGCTTATCTAATGAGCTTCATATTTCAGTAGTATTTTTTTATATTCAACGAAAATTACCTATTTATTTATTGAAATTTAGCTGTTGCATTCGTTTTTCCACTTTTCAATAAATTCCTGTAACTGTTCTAATTTTGATTCCTGCCGTGTAACACTTTTAAAATCTCAACATTAAAGTATACATAAAGTATTTTTTTAAAATTGACAAGCATAAATATAATTGATCTTCTAAGCTTTAGATGAATCTTTAAACGCCACCGCCTACTTTACAGATTTAAATAATCAAATAAATAATGAAAAATCTACTTCCATTTCGGCTGCTGAATGACTTTTTTTCTTAATTTTTGTTTCGTATTTTTTAATGTATTCATGTAATTTTTCCTCTGACACGTATACCATTTAATACTTGATTGAGCTTCCAAATACTGCTCAGCTGAATCTTTTACGTCCATAGCTAAAACTAATCGCTTAATACCATCATTAGTGGATAGTTTCATTCTTATATAACTTTTATTCATATCACTCTGAAAATATTTTGCCACAATTTTTTTTGCATCAGTAACTTTTTGTTTTAATGAAATTTTATTACTTGTATTGTAACAATGATCAATTTTTTGTCTCTTGAATTTTTTTTGCTTATAAAAACGTCAGTTATTGCTACGAAATTTTTCGTACAATAGTTTTGACTAATATTAACAATCGTCGGCTCTGTGGCAGTAACTTTATTAAGAAAATCTGAAGTTTCCGGCTGTACAGAAATTAAGTTGTCTCTATTTTGATTAGGCATAGTTTCTGTTAGAATTATTTTTTCATTTAAATTTAATAAGTCATTTTGTTCATTATCTAATAATGATTGAGACATATCATTTCTTAAAATTTTTTAACTTTCTCTACGAATACGAGAACGCAGAGCTCTACTTTCTGCTATTTTTATTTGGTTTAGAGTTTTTAATGCTGATGAATCAGTATTATTAACAGCTGGGAACGATTTTAACACATTTGTTAGAAATATTGTAAATAAATGTGAACGCATAAGACGATGATCATAGACAATATTCTATGGCTTTTGTTTATATAATTTGAACAACTAGCTAAGATTAATTTAAATTGATAGATGTGTTCAACTTGTAATTGATCTCCATTTAACACCATATTTAAATAGGTGTCATGTATTAGAGGTAAAGTAATATTGTTCCTCATTTTTCTGCGTTTCGATGCTGAAAATCGGTTTAATGGTGTAGTTTCTAATTTCCTTTTACGTAAATTCTTTGATGATTGTTTATTAAAATTCAATTTTTGCGGAATTTGACAATTGTTGTTCCAATTTTCATCATCAATATGCAAATTTAGATTAGATAGCTTATCATTATTATTAATGGGCTTCTTTGATTGATCACATTCATGACTCTTTAATTTTTTTTGTCTAGAATTACGAACGTTTTTAACCGATTTAACTTTAATATTTAAATTATGATTAGATGGCCTATCATTCCTAAGAATCGATTTTACTGACTGATCACATTCATGACTCCTTAATTTTTTTCGTTTAGAATTATGAACGTTTTTGACCGATTCAGCTTTAATGTTCAAATTTCGATCAGATAGCTTATCGTTACTGAGAATGCGCTTTATTGATTGATCGCATTCACGAATCTGTAATTTTTTTTTGTTTAGAATTATCTTCGTTTTTGACCGATCCGGCTTTGATATACAAATTTTGATTGTATTGCTTATCGTTATTAATCATTGGTTTGATAGATTGATTGTATTCATAAATCTATAAATTTTTTGGTTTAAAAATATTGTTTCTTTTGACTGATTTGAATATACAATCATTACCAATTCGTGGATTACATTCGTTCGTAATTGTTGAATACGCTCTATGCAAAACTGATTTGTTATTTGTCTTTGGAAAACTAGAGATAATCTGCTTCTGAAATATTTGAATCAAATGCGGACGCATTTGATTATGATCATAAGAAAAATAACTTGTTACTGCCCACTCGCCCAAAGCTAAAGACGTAGCAAATTCAATCGAATAAACATCACAATCATAATTATTCGGCTGCGCTAGTACATCAGGGGATTCAATTGTACGATCACTAAATACAAATTTGGAGTCAAATCTTTCTAGAACAATTCTATGATTATTGTAAAGAAGATTCTTTTTCGCTGAATCGAAAACATAAATTTTTTCTGTATCATAATAGCAGCAAACCCAATGATCAATGCCATATTTATTATTTGGATTATAATCATACGCCGTATCACGGCTATGCAATATATGAAAATGAGCTTTGTTAAGATCTAATTCATTAATTAACTCTGAATGTTGAACATACCAACTTTCTGAAAATGTATACCCAAATTGTTTATGAAGAAGGAATGCAAAATAATCAATATGATGAGCTTCTAATAAGCCATTCGTAGCTATCGTAAACAAATCTTGTTGATTCAGTGGTTGCATGTTTTGAAAAGAGTATTTAGAAAAGTAACGTTAAAAATAAGGTAAAAATTTAAAATTATTTTGGTAAGTATAAATAATGCTTTATTATTATTGAAATTAACAAGAATGATTTGGAAAAAATTAATTTGATTCAGTAAATAAATAAATAATAATAAGAATAAAGAAACAATTTATGTATTTAAGTACATTAAATCACTTAATATCTATTATAATGTAATATGATTATTACATTTTCATAAAAATGTAATAATTCTTTTAAATATAAAATTATATGAATAGACTATTTTTAAGTCACACGGCAGACTTTATGTAAGTGTCGTACAGTAGACTATTTTTCAATGTCGCACAGCAGACAGTTTCTATATCGCACAGCAGACAATTTCTACTGAGTCACACAGCGGACTCTTTTTCAATGAAGCACAGCCGACTGTTTTTTTGGTGACGCACAGCTGACACTTTATCTTACTCACACAATAATTTAAAAAAAAAAATTTCGTTATTTACGAAACTTATTAAATTAAAATTAATAGTAAAATATTCAAATCTGAAATTGCAACTTAGTGGCTAATTTTTTGGGTAAGTATAATTACTGTTCAAAATTAATAAATATCAAAAGTTATTAGTATTGAGTTTGAATAATAATTGCAATCGTAATTTTCAATACTTACCACTTGCTTTTCACAAATATAATAAAAATATTATTTAAAAATGTGAAACCGCAGGTTAGTTGTTTGTTATTGTTAGAAAAGTTATAACTATATAAAGAGCGTCTTCATGAAAACACTTCTCACGATCATAGCAGCTGTATTTGTTCGTAAAATTTTTGAAGTAATCCTGATAGTCACTTTAGCTTGAAATGTACAGTAATTTGACGTTGAAATTACCTGAAATATGCTAACCGAATTAGCCGATAATTTTACAGCAAAAGTTGAAAACAAAAATTTACGGTTGATATTACTTCAATTTGAAGTTAACTTTTTACGAAGAAAAATCAGTATTGTTCATTCTTACTATTTTAGAAGGCAAGTAAATTTATACATAAAGTTGTCTACAAGTTGATGGTAAAAGTATACTTATCAATTTCCCAATCAAATTAACAATAAATTGAAAGAAAATTTGCCTGAAAATTGACGACGACTTTTTTCTAGTCAACTTTTGAAGTGAATTTGCAGTCTAATTCGGGCAGTAAATTTACGTCAAACACAATAGCAAGTTGCATACAAATTGTCGTAAAAAATGGGAAAGGCCGAAATTGACGGAAATTTGACGAAAAATTCAACGAAACTTTTGTAAGGAAACTTTTGCTCAAGCAAACTGTGCTATTAGAGTATCTTTAAAGTGTGGCTATCAGGGTAACAGTAACTTGTAGTCAAATTTAATTCAAGTGACAGACAATTGACTGTCAACTCAAAGGTAACTGCATGCTCTCCAACACTTTGCTGCAAGTTGGCTTTACAATATGGCAGTAGCTTGAAGTTACGATTAAGGTGGCTATCAGGGATACCAATTTACTTCGACAATTGCATACAGATCGTCATCAAAAACGAAAAGGCCCGGTTGACGAACGTTTGACGAAAAATTCAAGGAAACTTTTACTAGGGTTTTTCTCTAGTAAAAAAAAGTTACCTCTAAGTTGAGGACAAAGTAGCCGCAAATTTATTTTTCCAACTTCAGCTGTCAAACTGTCAGCAAATTCGGGCAGCAAGCTTCAGTTAATTTGATTGTCAAATTACTTTCAAGTTTAAGCTAAAGTGGCTATGAAGGAACACTCGTTGCTTGCTAAAAAATTTTTGAATTTCGCATGTTCTATCTAGTTATATCCACTAGAGGATACTAAAATGGTGTAATGTAGTGCGATTACTGTTATGTCCCCAATGGCACTGTGTGCCTTAAACTTTTAGTTAATACGTAAATATAGAAATACAGAACCGCACGTTGAAATCCCATTTGAAATTTACATATTAAGATCTTACAACATTTATTCATCATTGATAATTAGTCAATAATTTAAAGAATAAATCGTTGTAGAATAAGAAAGAAAAAGTAAATAGATCAATAAATCGTTATAATGTATTCAGATAAATATAAAAAGTACAGTTTAAGAGGTCTTAGAACGTTTCCTGGCACCCAATAGTAAAACCTAAGCAAAACACACACAGAAAAAAAAAATCTTGACTCGAGAAAATTTTTCTTCAAACAAGAAATTTTTCAGTAGGTGGAATGAAAACAGGAAATTTCTTGAACGAAGTGAAATAATTTCTTGAATTATAAATCTTGAATTAAGAAAAAAAATTCTTAAGCCAATACATATTTCATACTTGGTCCAATAATAGAATTACTTGTTTTAAAAACTTGCTTTTCTTATTATAATAAATATTTTTCTTAACCTAAGTATGTTACTTACTTAAACCAAGAAATAAAAATATTTAGTTCAAAAAAGTTATACACTTAATTGAAGAACTATGATGTTTTGAAACAAAAAACGGTACGAACTCGAACTAAAAATAAAGGGAGTTAGTTTAAAAAATTTAAATTCTTGGTTTGAGTATAATGAACTTTCTGTGACCAATCACACGAAAAATCTCATACCAAGATTACTAGAGTCTCAAGCCAAGAAAGTTTCTTTTGGATTCATTCGTAGGTGCTCCTTCCTTTGCACCCCAAGGAATGAATACTCCCCACTCTCTCTCTTTCTCACACTAGCACAGCAAATGGATTTTGAGTCCACATTTTTATTTTAAATAAATTAAAAATTAAATAGCTAAATTGTATTATTATAATAAATTAATTAATTAATGTAATGAAACAATATCGAATAATTTCTCAATTTTTTTTGGAATTAAATTTTTTTTTTTTAAACTTTTTTATTTTAATATTGAAAGTCATTTATGAATGATTCATACGATCCGTTTAGTATTTCGGTAAAATGTCGGAACTAACATTTTTCTATATTATTGGTAATAATATTTGTAATATTAATTCTGTGTTAAGGATTTAAAAATGTGATTGACCATAAGGCCAGTGTGGCTCAGTATATGTGGGCAAGTTAAACGTAACCTGTCAAAGGCTGACATGGCTTAGTTGGTAAAGCTCTCGCGTGACGCCGAATCGATCTGGGTTCGATTCCGTCGTGAAGCGATAATTGTTTTTTCTCAATTTGGTTTAAGTGTTTAACTCATTGCGAAACTTGCCTATCCCTTATAAATGCTTCTGATAAAGTATTTATTTGCTTCACGGCATTGTTTGTTATATTTAAACAAAAAAAAATTGTTCAATAAAAAAATAAAAAAAAAAAAAAAATTTTTTTAGCTCGATAAATTCATTTAATCAATTGAAGAAATTAATTTCTTAGCTGAAATAAATTTTTTTTTTGTTTGCGACAAAAAAAAAATTTCTTGGCCCAAGAAAGTTTGTTGTTGGTTTAAAAATTTTTTTTTGTTGGTACAAAAACTTTCTTCTTTTTGTTCAAGACATTGTACCTTGACTCGATAAGGTAACAGTCTTTGGATAAGAAAAAAATTTTTCGAGTTAAAATCAAACTTTCTTGGCCCAAGAAAGTTTGTTCTTGGTTTAAAACATTATTTTTCATGGCTTAAAAACTTTTTCGTTTTAGCTCAAGATATTATTTTTTTGACTCAAAAACGTAACAATCTTTAGCCAAGAAAAAAATTTGTTGAATTGAAAAAAAAATCTTCTTGAACTAAAAAAAAAATTTTGGGACCAAGAAAGTTTTTTCTTGGTTTAAAGAATTTATGTTTCAGACTACGAAAATTATGTCTTCCGCAAAGGAAATAATTTCTTGATCCAAATAATTTTTTACTTCAGTAAAGTAAGAAATTTCGGTTTGGTTCAAGAAAAAAATTTCGAAGACATTTAATTTCTTGGTTCAAGATTTCCTTTTGTTCTGTGCATGCATAAAAATCATGAATGGGACCTTGTTCTGTAGTTAATAATAAATATGGTTATTGTAAATAAATCCATATTCTATAAGCAAATAAAAACAGAAAATATATTAATAATAATAAATTGACACTTATAAGTTAAAATTGACAAAGATTTGACGAAAAATTCAAAGGAACTTTTACTGGGGTTTTTTTCCTAATAAAAAATGTTACCTCTAAATTGAGGCAAAATTAACCGCAAATTTATTTTTCCAACTTTTGCTGTCAAATTATCAGCATGTTTGGACAGGAAATTTCAGTAATTTCTCTGATTTCCACCTTAACCGTAAGTTAATAAGCTACTGTCGTATTCTAAAGCCAACTTAAAGGAAAGTGTTGGAGACTGTCTAGAGATGGGAAATTACCGGTATTTTCAATTTATGTGCCGTGACCGTTACAGATACCGTCTTATGACGGTCACTGGTGTCACAAAATTTTTTTTTGATAAGTCTGTTGTGTAAATGACGGTAACAACGCCGGTCACAATTATTACCGTCAAATACAACTATACAGACGTTTTGTGACCGTTTTTCTTTTCAATTAATTAGCTACTTAAGTTAAAACTATTTGTTTATATTTTTTTCGTTATTTCATGATTTTACGGATATGAAGTATGATTCCTGTGTGTTTATATAATTTATTAAAATCAATCAATATTCAAGTGATTATATGTGTAGTGTACTTACCGGATTTTTTGAAAATTATATTTTGTATTAAGATTTCAGTCAATTATTATTTTAATATTTTAAATTTATGACTTACATTATGACATGCACATTTTTAAAAAACAAAGATTTATTTATTTGTTATTAGGTATTTTTGAGATTATTAGATATTCACTTATTTATTACATATAGTATATTAATAATTTACTTTAAATATAAAAATAGATTCAAACGGTAAAATTCTTCATAAAACAACTGACTAATTTAATTACCTAATGATATATCCGGCTTGCCGTATATTTAAAGGGGCCTCTTTGCCGTGCTCGCTGTAAAGTGCAGCGTTAACAATTTTAACTGTATTTTAGATTCACCCAATTATATATTCTAAATTGTCCCCTCCAGAACCGTGAACCGAGGTGATAAAAACAATGAACACCAAGGTGCGGCAGCCTATGACGCTTGAGAAGTTAATGAATCTACCTTGCTGGCCCGCGTGAGTTCTAAGCCGTGTTACGTTTAGGCAACCCTTTTTTTTATTATTTTCTATTTCCTCTTAAACCGATTAGTTTCATTTTCATTCACAAAATCTAAACAGTCAAGTATACTATAAAATCCCACGGGAAGATCGTCTCGATATTGCACTCGAGGAGGCGTGGGAAGTTGCTTGTTACCGTAAAATTTCTATTCAAAATTGTCTTTTCATAATTATATTTTCCTATTCCAAAAATCACCTCATGGGACGTGATTTTTAATAATAATTGTCAAGTGTGAAAATAGCGATTCTCGTCCGAGTGAATTGCTGGAGTCGGAGATTCAGACCGAACTCATATGAGTTAAAGACTCATTAAATCCAAAGTGTAAAACCATAAGTTTGAGTTTAGTAGTTAAGTATAAATCCAATCCAGGAAATTATACTTTCCTGCACAGGTGCTTGTGCACTCACGTTGCTGTGCAGCTATTTCCAATCTGTAATTGGAGTATCCTCCTTCAACTTCTTCGTCGGACTTGGGCGTTGACACTCCACTATCTGACCTCCCCTATAAATTTAGACATTTTCATTCCGAAAAATATATATATATTGAAAAAAAAAAAAAAAAAAAAAATTTTTTTTTTTTTTTTTAGTTATTTCTAGCATTATCAATATTTTTGGTGTTTTCTAAATTTACTCTCGAAATTAAGTAAGGTACAACAAATAAACTGGTCACGGTCGACTCTTCCGCCTATAATTTTGACCAGCTGAGTTGGTGCTTTGGCTAACACATCTTGGCAGTGAATGGGGATATCACCGCGTGGAAGTTGGGTGCATAACGAGCACCAATTCTCACTCAGTGAACCCAACTCATGGTTGAAAAAAAAATAGACGTGCGGGTCGCCGTTTCCAGTTGCAAAAATTGTATCTCGACTATTTAGAGGGCAGAGTTTACCACCAACCTCTTATAGAAACGCGTTATTGGGAAGATGACTTATCGGTTTACACTTCCACTGACGTTAACTCCTAGAAAACCTCCAACGAAAACCCTAAACCAAAAATAATTTCCGACGTACGAGCCCGATTTTTATTCGAGGCTCAAAGCAAAATCGACCCATTAAAAACCGAAGTATAAAGAAAAATTTCCAGTTACATCGTTCTTTCTTACTCTCTCAGAAGTCCACACTAGACCCTGCTGTGAAAAATGGTTTTACCTGGAGTAGAAGGTCAAAATGGAGGGGGGGGACGGTGTTATAAATGGAGAAAAGGTTCATAATCAAGGTGTTCTAAATGGAGCAAAGGTTGAAGGCCAAGACAATAATCACGATCCACCACCAGCCTAGGCTCCGGGCGTTCAGTTTTTCGACACAACTGTTGCTCTTGACGATAGAGAACACCGGGACGGGTGGACGTATCCACTGTCTCGGGAGTTGTTTGAGACCCTTTCTGAATTCTCTGGTGATGGTGGAGTGAGCTATGAAAAGTTTGATTACAAACTAAGAGAATGACTTCACATGGTCCCAGAGGAACATCAGAGGGCTTTTGTGGCTCAAGCTCTTATGAAATTGAAAGGTCGTGCTCGTCAATTCCTTCAAAAGATGGAAATACACTCCTTACAGGAGTTACTTAATGTTCTTCGCAGTAATTTCCGGACAGGAGATCCACTGAAAATCTACCTCAACAAGTTGACGACCATCCAGAAGAGTACTGTTGAAACAGCAGAAAGTTTTTTCTATAGATTGAGAGCGATTCTTCGGAAAATCGAATCCTCCGTCCCAGAAGCAAATCGCGCGGCAATAATCAACCAAGCACAGCGCTTGGCGTTCGACACGTTTTTTGACTCTCTCCCAGACTATTTAAAATGTTTGGCGTCAACTCAAGAATACCAGAATCTCTCAGACCTCTTCAAAGCTATTAAGGAACAAACAATAAAGTATGATGCGCAATTGCGCCAACAACAAACGAGGCCAAGACCTCAAGCTTACCAACCCGATTTTCCGGTCTAACAGAATAGATATCAATCCTATTTTCAGGGTCAGAACCGAGGACCTGTCCAAGGCCCCAGCTGGGCGACACAGCCTCAATCTGAACTCTACGTAGTACCCAGGGCTCTGGCATACAGAGTGATGCCTGAACCCATGGACTACTATGGACAGTTGGGAGATTCCCGAAACCTCCCTGGCTATCAATACCAGCAACCTCACTTGGAGGCTGAGGAGTTCATGGATCCTGAATACGGACCAAGCACTAGCTTTTTCGACGGTGCCTTTCCAAGGTCAATTTAACTACCCACCTCGTTTCCCATATCGTAAGACCTATCAACAAAATTATAATTCAGGCTATCAACGGCTTTATCGTCAATATCAACAATACGGCCCAGCACCAACCCAACATTCTCCACCCCAACGGGCCCCAGTCCAATCTACGCCAACCCCAGTACAGCCATTATAGACTACTCAAGTAGATGCACAAGATTTGGCTTCTATCCAAATAGAGCGCCACATTAAAATCAAAGTTCCTTGCAACTGCCCAGGTTGCCCCAGGAGAGCTGTACCTAAAGAGAAAGACCCCCTGAAATAGGCTTTAAACTCGACGGGCGCTCGCCAGCCAGAGGCAACTGTGAGCAAGCCCAGCAAGCCTCAACCAATGACTGCAGCAGACCACTGCAAGAACAAGCAGTAGATGGCATAGTGTTCGTTACCGGAAAAGGACCTGTGGTAACTTTAAAAGTAACCAAGCTCCTCGGTGGCCAATGCGATGTCTTAATTGATTCTGGCGCAAATTACAATTTCATCAGTGTAACAGTGTTAGCACCAGACACTGTCTTTCTACAAAAGATATGGGACGCGTGGGGGGGGGGGGGATTAATCCAAGTAAACTACCAATAGTTGGCGTTGTCACCCTAGAAGTTTTTGATAAAATTATAAACTTCAAGGTAGTACCTCGACCATTGGGCGGTTATATTGCGATCTTAGGTAACGACTTCCTAGCACAAGAAAAGGCCAATATCTCCTCTTATTCGTACACTCTAGTGCTTAGAAGTCGCCCTACACGACCCATCCCATTTGTCCTCAAAAGAGTTTCGTGTCAACCACAGGTTCTAGCGGTTGGCGCCGGCCCTAAGGTTGACGTTTCGTGTCCAACTTTACAGGGCAAATATCAGCGCTTCGTCGTTGATGCCGGGGGAGAAGTCACAATCGTAAATCATTCAGCCCTTGAGCCGAACGCGTACATAAATCCTCACAATAAAATCCGAGTGGCAGGAATAAATAATACCCCGGTAGAAACTATGGGCACGATTGAACTAAAAATCTTGAACACCATTATCCAATGTCAAGTTTCTCAAGAAGATCTGCCTGTCCCGGGTGTCGGTATTTTGGGAAATGATTGGTTGGACAGAGAGAAAGCCGAAATTTCATATTTCGAGCAAACCCTTACAGTACTCTCACGACCTTCCCAACCAATCCAGTTCAGCTTGGATATAGTCAAACCACCTTTGTTCATGGTGCCTCCGAGAACGAGAATGGTAATACCCATCCCGATCGTAAACACTAACCTTACTCAAGGTTATCTACCCCGCATACAGTTAACTGAAGGGCTTCTTTTGGGAGAGGCATTGGTTACTGTATCAGAAGAAAGTGCAACCTGTATAGTCGTCAGTACATTTTACGAATCCATAATTACGCAAGTCGAACCTCAAATCATAGAAGAATTCGACTTCAAGGTTGATGACCCTCCCTTCAGCAGCAGCGACGTAAACGACGATGCTTCGCCAGTCGCAAGATCGATCGCGGAGAGAGCAGCGGAGATCCTAACGAAAATTCCTATGTCTCACCTCGACACAAGACAACGACAACAGATTGAAGAAATTGTCCAAGAATATGCGGACATTTTCCATCTACCAGGCGATAATCTTGGTTGCTCTAACAGAGCAACTTGCAAAATTCCGACAACCACTGATAAACCGGTAAACATAAAACAACTTCGTTTTCCAAAACAACACCAAGATGAAATTAAAAGACAAGTAGAGAACTTGTTAAAACAGGGTATCATACGCAATTCAAAATCGCTATATAAGTCTCCTGTATGGATCGTGCCTAAAAAGGCAGATGCACAGGGTAACAAGAAGTGGCGTATGGTGATCGATTTTCGAAACTTAAATAAGGTGTCTTTCGGGGATGCATATCCACTTCCCCCGATAATTAGTTTACCAGACGAACTAGGTGATGCTATGTTCTTCAGCGTATTTGATCTAGCAAGCGGGTTTCATCAAATACCCATGGATCCGGCAGATGCTCACAAAACGGCTTTCTCCACTCCAAACGGGCACTTTGAGTATGCTCGAATGCCTTTCGGGTTGGAAGGTGCCCCCACTACTTTCCAGCGGATGATGCACAACACTCTGGGTGCACTGAAGTGGATTCGTATCTATTTAGATGACATTATTTTACACGCTAAAACACTAGAGGAACATGGTGTACGTATTCGTAGACTATTCCAGGTATTACGTGATGCCGGGTTGACCCGGCAACTCGAAAAATGCAAATTTCTGTGTTCAAAGGTAGATTACCTGGACCATGTCATATCAAGGGAAGGGGTGAAACCCGACCCGAAAAAAATACAGGCTCTAAGAGACGCCTCTAGACCTCGGAACCAGACTGAAATGAGAAAATTTCTTGGCCTTGCAAACTATTATCGTCGATTTATCGATAATAACGCCGTCAGGGCAAATCCCTTAACGGATTTAACTCGTAAAACCAAGACCTTCGTCTAGTCCCAAGAAGCTGAAAAAGCTTTTACTGACATAAAGACAGCCTTATGCGAAAATTCGACCTTAGCATATCCAGTTGGAAATAAACCCTTTATCCTGGCCATCAGCTCTTCTGATGTGGGGATATCGGGTATCCTTAGCCAAGAAGTGGAGTCAACGAACGAGACTCCGAATAAAACAGAACCAAATAATTTAAGAAACGATAAAATCGTATCCTGCGCATCTAGGGTCCTGCATGACGCCAAAACCAGATACACTACAGATGAAAAAGAGTGCCTGGCCGTGGTATACGCCATCCAGCGGTTCCGCCCTTATCTGTACGGAAGACCGTTCACGGTTTACACGAAAAAAGCGTGTTTCTCGTGGCTTAGAGATACCCAAGACCTCACAGAGCGTCAACGCAAATGGCGTTCAAAACTGAACGAATTCCAATTTAAGGTTGCCATTCGTACAAACGTTGGTGACCAATATTCTGATACTCTGTCATATAATCCTGTGGGGTGTCCAGACCCAGCCCCTACCGTTTCACGAGAAGATAATTCTGCACTGGACTCATACCTTCTCCCGGCAGTAGGCAAAATAAATACAGAACCTACGGTCGAACAAAACCCACCTCCAAAGAAAAGAGGTAGACCTCCGGGAGTAAAGAATAAACCCAGGGTCAAAAGCGCCCCGGAGATAAGAGGAACCATCGCGTCCAGACTAAGAGCAGAATTACGCCTCGGTTCACACGAGCCTTTGCTGAACTACAAAGAACCAGAATCTGTTGATTCTGACGAGGATTCGACAAACCTACCAAATATTCAACTAACTTCTGACGACGAAGACATGTTCTTACCTCCAACACGGAACATCACCATAAGAAGAAAAGATATAATTCGAGAGTTAAGTCTGGCTATCTTATACAGCTCTAGCTCCGAAAGTGACGAAGGAAATGACGCTATTGAGGAAGGAAATGAAGACTTCGCAAGAACTTCCGGGGGGGGGGGGATGAAGAAGACCTCCTTTCTAACGAAGATATTCCCGAAGAAGACTCACCAAGTACCAGCATCAGGAAATCTATTCAGAAATTCGATCAATGGTGTAATGAAAAGTCAAAAAAGTTGGAAAATGATTCAGTTGCGACTGAACCCGACCCAAGGAAATACCACCCCTTTTCCAAGTTGCCACTTAACGACGAAACAATTAGGGGGGTTAAACGATCATTAGATTTGTTCCAAAATACAATCAGAGAAGAAGGCAAACAGGGAGACCCGGATGATAACGAAGTAGAGGATGAGGAGGCGATAGAGGAATTCGTTGCAGGAGAAGTTGAAAAAGAAACGGACACCTCCAGCGTCATAAGTGAGACCGAAGAAAATATCGAACAGTTGGAAACAGAAAAGGCCAATACTCCAACAGTCACAGCTGCATCAACCCCATCTTCAAACGATCGAGAAATTCGTCTAGCACCAGAAACACCAACATTGTTGAGATCGATGCTAGAAAACCTCAACACTCGAGGCTTAAAGTGGGACCCATCAACAAAAAAGCTTATCGATACTAACAATCACCAAGGGTCGACGGCGTTTCGACCAATTGTAGACGAGACCATCCTGTCTCAAATGCGTCAACGTGTGTCGGGTTGTCCCACTCTAAATTTAGATGATAGCCCAGGTGCCAGCTCCAGCAAAGTTTTCGAAACACCTAAATCATCCAATCGAATTCAGTCAAAGAAATCTACTGAAAAATCGAATATCAATAAAAAAAGAGTGACGTTTGCTGAACCTGAAAACAAGGGAGACACCATAGTGGTTGAAAACGACCCCTTCTCTGATTCCCAACAAACCACAATAACAACTCGGTCACCTGAGCCAGTCACTGTCATTGCTGACAAAAGATCAAGTCCACCAGGTCGTGCTGAGGCTAGTAAGGATAAGCCAATCAATATAGAAGACACAGTAGTACCGGCCGCTCAGGTCCACATAACACCTCAGAAACCGGGTATTGC
This sequence comes from Microplitis demolitor, assembly GCF_026212275.2. Classification (NCBI taxonomy): domain Eukaryota; kingdom Metazoa; phylum Arthropoda; class Insecta; order Hymenoptera; family Braconidae; genus Microplitis; species Microplitis demolitor. Next base: position 14,988,549 of record NC_068550.1, on the reverse strand, counting down.
GATAATCGACCCGGACGACCTTCCGGAAAACGAGTCGTTACCGACACCAACCCCTCGAAAAATTCGGCTGACCGACAACCCCGAATATGCCATAAAAATATCATGCAGTCGAGATGGCCTCACTTATACACGGGACCACATAGCAGACTTTCTCTCCATCGACTGTGAGATAACGACTCCTGTTGCAGAATTGCTGAGAGACTTGAAATTTATCAACCCGGAAAATCTTAAGGCTGCTAAACCCGAGGAAGTCGATGTACTGGTTACCAAAATTGGTAAAAACTACGTATTTTCCATTTTCGTCGGGAAATTCGCTCGTGAGAAAATCGAGAACGAACGACTTTATTTTGCCTTTCAGAGTTTCCGCCTTGCCTTAGCCAAATACGATATCCACTCGCTACGAATGGCTGCAAACGGTGATGGGTGCGGTGACATAAACATCCGCCCCCTATTATAAAAAGAACTTAGCGGTTGCCCGGTTCAAGTTACTCTCTGCGAAGGCGAAATTGAAATACCTCCAGAAAGTTCTCAACTGGACATAATTAAACAAAAACACGAAAGTCTAGTTGGAGGCCACAAGGGTGTCCTCAAGACTTATTGGCGCATCCGCGAGAACTTTTACTGGCCTGGAATGAAAGAACAAATCTACCAATTCATCAAAAGATGTGTTGTTTGCCAAAAAGAGAAACTATCACGTATCAAAACGCGTCAGCCTATGGTCATCACCGACACGCCATTTGACCTCTTTGACAAAATCTCGATCGATACCGTGGGCCCTTTACCCATGACACCGAATGGTAACAGACACATCTTAACGATTCAAGACAATTTCACGAAACACTGTGCAGCAGTAGCCTTACCCGATATACCGGCCCAAACTATCGCAGAAGCGTTAGTACAAAACTACATATCTCTCTATGGGTGCCCCCGAGTCATACTATCAGACCGCGGTACCTCGTTTACGAGCAAACTGCTGGCAAAATTGGCAAGCATTATGAAAATTCGTAGAGTAACGACTTCAGAATACTATCCTCAGTCTAATGGTTCTTTAGAAAGAAGCCATCAATCTCTCGTGAAATATCTAAGAGTTCTCATCGACTCATTCCACGACTGGGATGTATACTTGCCAATGGCAATGTTCAATTACAATACCTCAGTTCATGTAGGTACAAAAGTTACACCTTACGAGCTACTCTTCGGTAAAAGAGCTCATGCTCCAACAGAATTTTCTGACTATGGAAAAATTGATACGTACCCAGAATATTTCGTGGACTCAATTAACAGATTAAGTACCTCAAGACATATTGCTCGCAACAACTTGGTCAAGGCCAAGGTCGACTCGAAGGAAAGATATGATAAATCTTTACACCCCGTAAATTTCAAAGTTGGCGATTTTGTCTACTCGCTTAACGAAGCAAGAAAGAATAAACTAGACAACTATTACGCGGGCCCCTTCGAAGTCATTGAGATCACCGATAACGGTAACCTCGTTAGTGAACTCCATAACGGAAACAAATAATCAAACATCCAAGCAAATTAAAACCTGCATTAGAGTAATAGAAATAATTTTGTCGAAGTTTTGTTTCAGGTAACTCGGAAGACTATGTGGATCCTCAAAAGCCTCCTACTGCAGTGGCTTATTGATGGCGCAGTAGCAGAGTTCCTGACCATATCACCAAGCAAATTCAATCCAGGATTAACGTTCGATAAATTCAAAAAAATACATCTGGTGGAACGAGAATGGAAAGTAATATCAGCTATCGACATCGGCGCTCTGGTTAACCTAGCTTCACATCGAATAGAAGACAGCATGCAAACCAGAGACAGTTGTACGAAATTTTTGACCGGGCCAGAATGTCTAACATACATGAAATATGAGATCTTGTCTCAGTTAAGCGAAGATAAAATAGATATCGTCAACAGATTGAAACAAAATCTTCAAAATACAAAAATTTCACAAGTAGATCAGCGAATGTCCAGGGCTCCTTGGTTTGGGTTCATCGGCAAAGCAGCAAGAGAAGTTTTCGGCCTCATGGATATGGATGATCAAGAACACATCTCAAAAGAAATAGATAGATTATTTAAAGATCAAGCGGAAATAACACACTTAATAGGTGAGAAGACGTATATAATCAAGGCCGAGATAAACAAGATCCTGACACATGAGCAGAAAACAGACCTCACGGTGAAATTATTGATCGACAGAGTTAATGAATTTGCTAGAACCGGTCAACAGATGGAAAGGAAAATGGAATTTCGTCAACACCTGATGAAGCTTTCAGAAGAAAAAGAACGTCGCCTAGTCGCTCAAATTCGCTATCTGAAAGAGGCAGAAGAAGCTATTCATAACTCGAAATTGGGAATAATCCCAGGGGGAGTATTATCTCCGGAACAACTCACTAAAACCTTAAGAGAGGTCTTACAACGATTTCCAGAGCTAAACCCACCACAGCCTCTGAACCATATGAATCTTCAAGCCCTCAGCGCAGTAGCCAAAGTAGAAGCAGCGAGATCAAAGGATGTATTCCTGACTATAATTACTATACCTCTGCTAAACAAGAACATTTTCGAATCTTATAGAATGATTCCAACAAGAACACCTCGAATTATCAGCGGTATTATAAGGAGCAAACTGGTCCGACCGAAAACAAAATTTTTAGCAGTCGACTCAGGGACAGACTATTACTTCCTTGCTGAAGAAGAGTTCATACGATCCTGCAAAGAAATAGCGGGCGAGCTGACATGCCATCCCGACCTGACCATCCACAAAATAAGTGACACCACGGACTGTGAACCACGGTTATTCACGAAACCGTCGTTAGACACTATGGAATCTTGTGATGTGAGGATTTTTCCAACATGCGAAACTCAATTCGTCAAACTGTACCAGGCTAATACCTGGCTATACTCAGTTTGCAAACAAGAAAAAATGATTTTAAAATGCGGTTAAAACATCCGGCTAGAATACGCATTGAACAGCTCTGGGTTGTTATCCTTGAACCCAGGATGCTCACTGGAAAACAAATTCTTATACATAAAAGGAGTAGAAGAAGAAATCACAACGAGTATCAACACCAGCTTTCAAGAAATAAATTTGGGAAACCACAACGACGGAATCTTAAAGGGAGGTAACACAGTAAACACCTCTATGGAAATGCAAAAACTACAAGTGGATGAATCGAGCTTACATTCACCATGGGGGGATAGCTTAAAAGGCAGCATCCACCGTATGGAAGAAATAGGGATGCACAGACAAGAAGAAACAACACACAGATCAATCACGGCCACAAACACAAGTTTAATAATTCTACTCACACTATGGTGTATAGCCTTGGTCATCTATACCTGTAGGCAACATGGGTTTTCAAAGTCAAACCGTTGGCGGAAATCCTTTAATATAAACAGGAACTACAAGAAAAAACAAAATGAGAAAAATGATCTCGGAGAGGATAACATTGGATTCGAACTTACCTCCGCGATAGTAGAACCTCCACCAGAATTTAAAGATGTCTCCCATAATCCAAAGGAGAGCGGTGCGTCGCTCTTGACCAGCTACAAAATGAGCGTTGGGATTCAGACGAACGCACTGCCCCAACAGGCTTCACCTGCCCCGGTAGATCAAACAATCGCACAGAGCCTGGGAAATCCAAAATCAAAAAAAGTGACGTTCTCGACCGATAACATACTCGGGAAACAGACGTCCCTACAACGGACCACATTACCACGTACACCGCCAAAGAGAGGAATCCGTTTGGCTGTCTATGAAATCTGATAACGGTAAAAACAAAACAAAAAAAAAACCAAAAAAAAAAAAAAACAAAAACAATAGAAAATCAAAAAATAACAATAATACTGGCATATTTATTCCTTGTCAACTCCCGAGGCCTGATCTTAATATTATAGCTACCCATCAGGTAGTACAAAATTAAAAGACGAGAGCCTCGTGAGTCAACCTTCAAAAAAAAAAACAAGGGGGAGGGGAAAGTTAATAGAGAGAAATAAAACAAATAAGAAAATAATTTGACGTTCCTTCTTTTCAAAAAGAACAAATAAAGGGTTAAAATTTTTTTTTATTTTATTGAAGAAAAATTTATCAAGGAAGGTCAAAATTAGCGCGGAAAAACAAGTTTCTGATGTGGAATACTGCACACTCCTGAAAAAAATGGTTTTCCGTCCGTAGCGGCTTGGGGTCAAACAATCGCCAAACAAAGAAAGGAGCATCACTGGCTTAAAAACGGCTATTAAGGAACCGAAGAGCACGTCTTCGAAAAATCCTTTTCCGAAGCGGCACGATCTTAAGAAGCGAGTCCAAAGGACAAGCACTGACGATGTCGTCAAATTCTTCGTCGGAACAACGAAGAAGATACTATTAAAACAAATAACAAAATAAAAAAAAAAAAAAATTTAATTTAAGTTTCAAAAATAAAAATTTTGAAAATTTTCATAAAAGAATTTTTAATTTAAGTTCAAAGAAAAGAAAATTTTATAAATTTTTTTATATAAAGCGAATTTTGATTTAGTCTCAAAAACAAAAAATTTTTATAAATTTTTTTTGGTTGTATATAAGAAGAATTTTAAATTAAGTTTCAAATAGAAAAATTTCATAAAATTTTCGTAAAAAAAATTTTTAATTCAAAAAGAAATATTTTAGAAAGTGTTCATAAAAAGGATTTTAATTTAAGTTCCAAAAAAAAAAAAAAAAAAAAAAAAAAATTTGGAAATTTTGAAAATTTCTTAGGAAGAATTTTAATTTAAGTTTCAACAAGAAAAATTTTTAAAAAAATTTTCATTAAAAGAATTTTAATTTAAGTTACAAAAAAAAAAATAAAATAAAACAAAATAAAATTTTTGAAAATTTTTCATAGGAAGCATTTTAATTTAAATTAAAAAAAAAAAAAAAAATTTATAAAATTTTCATAAAAAGAATTTTAATTCAAAAAAAAAAATTTTATAAAATTGCCATAAAAGAATTTTTGATATAAATTTCAAATATCAAAATTTTCATAAAAGAATTTAAGTTGAGTTTCAAAAAGTGAAAATTTTTGTTTTTTTTTTTTTTTTAAGAAATGTTTCACAAAGAAAAAAAAAAGAGAAATAACGAGGTAATGATAAGAACTAAAATTTATTAGAAAATCTTACCTCCAAAAAATTATGACAGGTGTTGTCCCAATAATCAAGCGGTGGCTCAGCGGGATCTATCTCCCACACCCAATAACCGTGGATCCTCCAGCTGCAAAAATGCCAAATGGGATCCTTAGGGGTCACCCAAAACCCAGGTATTGGACGAAGTAACTCCAAAAGTGCACCACGTTCCATGATACAAATTCAAATTAAACTCAAGGAAACTATTATTAAATTTTTATTATACACAACACTAATAACTTAACAGGAACTCACACTTGATAATTTTCACACTAAACACTCGAGAGTAATTTCACTTATAGTCTGTTTTAGAATCACAAAAAAAAAAAAAAATATTTCAATTAGAAATAACAAATTTTTTTTTCGCGGGTTTCAATCCTTGAAAAAAGGGTTTTATGCAAATAGAAAATATAAATGCACCTTCACTCACTAAAATCTCCAAGACGAATGACTTATTCTGTCAAAAGGAGTAATTTGATCCATAAGAATGCTTGATAAGATCGTAGAGCTACAATGCATACACGATTTAAGAACAAACTTTTTTTCACACATTAGAGTGAGCGAGAGGAAAAATAATATTATTCCAATGAGAATAAAAATTTTGAAAACGAGCATAATAAAGAAACCCCGGCGAATAGAAGATTAACACATTCAAATTATAAATTAATAAAACGAAATTTACAGGTAACACACACTTATAAAAATTTAAAATTCTCATTACAACGTGGGTTTTGGCACGGAGGATCCAAGATTAAATAAATTTCAGAATCAAGTACAACTTATGACTTCACGAAGTCTAAATAATTAAAAATTTTTCTTTTTTTTTTTCTTTTCAGCAACTAGATTTCGAAAACCTTCCTTGCAAAACCAAAATAAACAAAAATTTAAAAGATATAGTTAATGATTTTTTCTTCAACAAATCAAAAACCAAAAATTTTCAACAACTCAAAATTTTTCAAATAACTCAAAATTTTGAAAATTTTCGTAAAAATCGGAAATGTTTCAGAAAATTTACAAAAATTTGAAAAACTCAAAATTTTTCAAAGAAGAAAAAGAATCTCAAAATTTTGAAAATTTTCGTAAAAATCGGAAATGTTTCAGAAAATTTACAAAAATTTGAAAAACTCAAAATTTTTCAAAGAAGAAAAAGAATCTCGAAATTTTGAAAATTTTCGTAAAAACTGAAATTTTTTCAAATGAATTAAAAAATTTCATAGTTTTTGAAAAAAAATAAAAAAACAAGAATTTTGTAAACTGTCGTAAAAACCATAAAAACCACCACAATTATAAGATTATACTTAATAGAACACTATGAAACTATGTAGCTTGAACATTAAGTTTTATTATTTCAATTATAGTACGTACAAACATAAGAATATTGCTCAAAGCAAACGAATTTATAGAATAGTCTTAGCATTTATTGTGAAGGGACGCAGTACTCAACAAATATCATAGAAATTTAACTTAAGTCAAAAATTGACGCTGAACTTTCCAGCGGGCGAATCCAAGAGACCCCAGTGTACAAAGAAAGGTCACTAAAAGTACCATTCCTTTGGGGGGGGGGATGCTTTTATATCCGGCTTGCCGTATATTTAAAGGGGCCTCTTTGCCGCGCTCGCTGTAAAGTGCAGCGTTAACAATTTTAGGGATAGCAACCTCGGCCAACACCTCGTTGCACGTCGTCAACGTTTACTCCAATCAGGAAATTACACTTGTCTGTATTCTAAATTCATCCAATTATGCATTCTAAATTATTCCCTCCAGAACTGCGAACCGAGGTGATAAAAACAACGAACACCAAGGTGCGGCAGCCTATGACACTTGAAAAATTAATGTATCTTCCTTGCTGGCCCGCGTGAGTTCTAAACCGTGTTACGTTTAGGCACCCCCTTTTTCTATTTTCTATTTCTCTTAAACCGATAAGTTTCATTTTCATTCATAAAATCTAACCAGTCAAGTATACTATAAAATCCCACGGGAAGATCGTCTCGATATTGCACTCGAGGAGGCGTGGCAAGTTGCTTGTTACCGTTAAAATTTCTATTCAAAATTGTCTTTTAAAAAATATACTTCCTTACTCCAAAATCGTCTCACGGGAAGTGATTTTTATAATAATTGTTAAGTGTGAAAATAGCGATTCTCGTCCGAGTGAATTGCTGGAGTCGGAGATTCAGACCGAACTCATATGAGCTAAAGACTCAATAAATTCAAAGTGTAAAAGCCATAAGTAAGTCTGATAGTTAAGTGTAAATCCAAGAGATTTAAGTTAAAGAAAGAACTTTAGTGTTAAGAACAATATAACATCTTGTGAACTGAGTACGGCGAGCCCATAGGGAAATATTTCAATAAACATCTATCATTGAGAAAACCGGCATATTAGATCATTTCTAATATTAAGAACCACATCCCTTTTCCCTGGACCAAATCATCTTTCGACCAGAGACCAACAGAAGCCGTTCACGAGAGTTGCAGTCCAAAAACCAACTTGCCAGTAAGCAGCGAACAACGAAATGTAAGTGGAATTATCAATTTCACTAACTTATTGCATCCAAATTCTGCATCGAAACTATAGAGAGGCCCCCACGGGGTTTATCGTTCGAGTTCTCACAATAAAAATAAAACCTAGAGCTAATCCTCTAGGAAAATCACCCTGTTTGCCCGGTGCCTCCCTCTTGAGGCCCACGCGAGTACTTCCAATAATTAATTATTATTAATTATTTAAATTCGGAAATAACAGTTGAGAATTTTAAAGCTTTAAAACATGAAATCAAAAAAGAAGAAGAATCAGTTCAAAATTTTTCTCTGTAAAAACGTGAACATAGTGACTATCAAACTATTTATGATAATAGTGACACACATCGCGGTCAAAATACTTATGATTATTTAAATGTGAACAGTTCTAGTAGCAGCAACTTGGATGAAACCATTTTATCTCATCCTCCAACCTCTACAAGCACACCACTGAAGTATCATAACTCTATATCTAAATATATTGATATGTTGAATAAAAAAAATCCTAAAGGCTTGGATACAAGACTTGGTATTCGTAAAAAAAATAATCAATTATTTTTTGGTAATTCACCTGTTCAATTTAGAGATAATATAATATCAGTAAATAATCAAAATCATGTTCTATCTCCGGGGCTTATTGAATTGTTATTTAAAAATGATCCAAATGAAAATTCTATTACTACTAGTGATTTAGATTTGTACCATAGACTCATTGTTTCAACGAATACTCACAGGAAAAATCATGAATCTGAAAGAAGTCTTTATGTTGAGAGGACTGCTAAATATACTAAATATATTGCTGACTTTGTTCAATCACCACTAAAAAGAGGTAAAGGGCTACCTGACTTTATGACTGTTTCAAAGAAACGAAAATATGTGGATTATATTTATTGGGATGATCCTTCGCCTGTTTATAGCATCTCAAGCAGCTGGCAACTCTAGTCATTCTAATGAAATAATTTCAATCATTGAAGAGCTGCGTGAAGCTAAAATTATTTATTAAGAGATACATTAACAATAATTCTATAACAGGGCTATGTTGTTACTCTGGTCGTCCTTAGATTACCTTTTTAAGGGCGCCACTGGAAGGATTAATCGGTCTTCCAGAACCGGTTCTTAATATTCAGGGTCGGTGTAAATTTCAATTGTAAGAGAAGGAAAAGGAAGGATAATTTTATAAATAAACTAGATTTATTTATTATCACAATATTCACTTTTATTAATTCACAACCTTGTAAATAAAACCTTATAATTTCCACAATTTATAACCTTTGACCTTAAACCTTATAACTTTAGACCTTATAGCTTATACCTTATAACTATTTAACCTTTTGACCTTATAACCTTTAGACCTTATAACTATTGACCTTTTGACCTTATAACCTTTAGACCTTATAACTATTAACCATATAAAATTCTGCCAATTACCTTTGGCGACTTAAGACTAAATTGCCACTACCTTGGCATCACACACTCTCACACACTCGGTTAAAATCATTGCCAACTACCTTTGGACTTACAATTTAAAATCGGTTACCTCCCGAATTAATTATTAACTATTCTATACATTTTGAAATTCATTTCCTACACACACACTGCACTCGAGTCCCCTGGGCTTAACTCACACACTGACTTTAAAATGGCTATTCCCGTTACGCACTTAATAAATAAATTAATTAATTTATGAAGAAAAATTATTATTATTAATTAATTAATTTAAATATAACTCCTTTCCAACCACTAAACATTATTTCTTCAATATAATAGAGATTTAATATTTTGAGTTATAACGAGATTTAATATTTTGAGTTTTAGTTAGTAAAATCTCATCTCCGTTTCCGTTACTCGACACTCGACTTACTCGACTTTTTACTTTATAAATTTTCCTTTATACCGAGTATATTTTATAATAATTTTATTAACTAATTTTATTTGTAATTTTAATCATTACTTTGCTTTAATTATTAATTTTTATTTTATTAATTTAATAAATTTAACTTCGGTCCTTGTCTAGTTACGGAGACTAATTTTTATTAATTTTGTTGATTTAATTATTTTTAATTAATATTTAATTTATAACAACGCGGACTAGAATATGAAAATTTCTGGCTCGTCATTCACGATCGGCTTAGAAATTTCTACGACGCATATAACTCCGGCGATGGCCTGGAATTATAAGACGACGCCCTGGACCCGGCAATTGGGCCTGGATCCGGTTAGACTAACGTCTTGCTTAATTTTTATTAATAAATTAATTTTATAACTAATTAATTATTGACTATGGGCCTAGACGCGGATTGTCCCGACGAACGACTAAGTATTTTAATTTAAATTAATATTCTGGCTTCAGCCTAAGATAATTAATTTAATTAATACCTGATTCTTTTCTCGGTGTGTTTTCCTCTTTATTTCATCGTCTCCTCAGGTTCTTTTTTTGTCGCCTCGTTCGTCACGTTCTCCTGTTTTGTCTCGTCTTATTTTCCTTTTTGGTGCTGGCTCCTTCACCTGCTTTTCCAAATAATTAATACAATGATATCAAAGGTACCGGCTAATGGCCTGGTATCAATAATAGTTAATAAAATATCGCTTGGTTCCACAAAAGAATCCAAGTCTAAAATTGATTAATTACCTGAATAACGAAGAGCGTCTTAATTGCTCGGCGTCTTGTCCGGTTGTGTGTCGGCCTGGATTTTCTCTTCACTTATAATTGTACACCCACTCGACCGATAACCCTGGGGCAGTAATAGATTATATCGACCGCGCACATGATAGAAAATCACGGCAACTGAGCGCGAAAAATTCAAAATTCCCTGTTACAATTCATCATTTATAAAATAACATTCGGGAAGGAAGGATCATCAAAATGGGTATCGATATATTTGGACGTGTATCTTCCCAATCGAATCAGACACAATTCAAAGGTTGTAGCAGTAGTGTTGGATCACCTGGAAAAAGTTTCAAGTTGACAGATGATGGACAGTTTGACTTGGACGGAAAAAGGTTATGTGATGTTGCCGAACCTAAGAATGAAAGTGATGCAGTCACATATAATACTATGAAAATTACAACTAAACAAGAATTAGACAATGTAAAAGCAATTAGTGACTACAATAAATATCGCATAACTGATCTTGAAGATAAAGTAACGGTTGAAATAGTTAAGCTAGAGAATAAAATGACGAGTAAAGATCCAGACCTCATTATCGAATTGAGAACCAAAGTGAGCGCATTTGAAGAGAGTCTTAGTGAACTGAGTCTATATAGCCAAACGCTATCAAATCGTGTAACAACGCTTGTGAGATCTTTAGTACGTGATGGTCAAACAGTAGCTGATATTGAGCGTAGAGTATCTAAACTTGGAAAAAATGGAAAATAAAAAGAAAGTAATAGCCCAAGAGCTTCACCAACAGGCTCGAAAAAATTATCTTCGTCGGCATGTTGACATTCGTGGACTTGATGAGACTTGACAAGCTGATTTGGTTGAGATGATACCATACTCTACGGCTAATAGTGGATATAAATATCTACTTACAATTATAGATATTTTTTCAAAGTATGCGTGGGCAGTTCCAATCAAAAGTAAAAGTGGCAGTGACGACAGAAACGCTATGAAGTCTGTGTTACAGCAAAGGCGGAAACCTAAACATCTTCATGTTGATCAAGGCAAAGAATTTTTTAATGAAGAGTTCAAAGATCCCATGAAACATTATGGGATTCATATGTACTCAACGTTTAGTAATTTGAAGGCCTCCATATGTGAACGTTTCAATCGAACACTTAAAAATAAAATGTGGCGCGAGTTTGCAGCATGTGGAAATTACAAATGGATCGATATACTTGAAGACTTAATCGATAATTATAACCACACGGAACATCGAACAATAAAAATAAAACCTGCCAATGTAACTGTTGGTAATGAAAAACATATACTTCAGACAATTTACAAACCTCTACAATGTGAACAGGCGCGAAAACAAAATTCATTCAAAGTTGGAGATAAAGTTCGAATAAGCAAGTATAAACATGTTTTTGAAAAGGGCTACACACCAAACTGGACGACTGAAATTTTCACAATTAAAACAATACAAAAAACGAATCCAACAACTTACAAACTGATTGATTATCAGGATCAACCGATAGAAGGAGGATTTTATGCAGAAGAACTCAGTAAAGTCAAGTATCCAGATGTATATCTAGTTGAGAAAATAATTAAAAAGCATGTAAGTAAAATGTATGTTAAATGGTAAGGATTTGATAATTCACATAATAGCTGGATTAATAAGTCTGATTTATAAAATTATCATGTATTTTTTATAGAATTAATAAATAAAAATAATAATAAACAATTTTGACTTATTATTAACCATATTTTTTTATTCAAATTTATTTTTACAAAGCTTAGAATTAATTACATTTATCTACATTATTATTATTTAGTTTTGTATTTTTATTTGATACTTTATAACCCCAAGGTAAATTATCAGTTAAGATGTCACTTAATTTCCTTTTATTATCACACCAACTTAACGTAATTTACTTTGTTTAATTGTTTTTACTTCATGATGACTACTTCTAATCAAATATTGATGTTTTGTTATGTTTACATGATCCACCAGACAAGCCTTAAGATCATCAAACGTGATCTTTCGTAACGTGGACCCTTTGACACCCTTAGCTCTCTTTTTAGCCATTTTATTCTAAAAGATTTTAAATGCATAAAGTTTTGCTCGTAACCCAACGAAATCGGTAATAATTTGACCATTACACTCATCTTTCATAAGTCCAATCACTTTTTTATTTTTTAATGGAATGTTGTAAACATTATTTGGTGGGTAGTCAGAGGTATCGAATTTTTCGATATCACGTTTGATGGTGTCACATACATTGGGTACATTAAATTAATAAATTAAACTATCAGTATCAGTGTATAATAATTTTGATTCATGACTATTAATATTTTTCTTAATATAGTTATAGTGAAAATTATAAATAAAAATTTTTAATAAGTCTAAGATGCTAAAACCAATGTAAATTGGTTTATTGAAGTATATATTTACTCTCTTTAATTCTATTATGACTAGGTTTTTATCATAAATTGTAAAACTATGGAAATTTGGTTTTGCTATTAGAGATTTTGCTCCATATCTACCCTCCCACTTGCTTACCATTCTCACATCTTTATATTTTCGAACATTTTCCATAGTTTTACCGAACACTGCATTATTCATAAGCTTGTAAAAGTTTTTTTCAAATTCATTTTTTGCTATTTTGTGACAATCAGTATTTTTATCGATATATGGCTTTAACCAAGCTAATTGTTTAAATTTCAAGACTCGATGAACTTTTACAAGCTTCATTCCTAAATTAAGACTCTGTTTTAAATTTTTATAATGACTTACATATTTCTCCGTAGAATAAAGTGTTGTAGCTAATTTTGAATATTTACTGCCTGGCGGTATAAAATGTTAAGTGCACAAAGGTAAATCTTTACGCTTATCATGTAATTCTATAGGATATTTTAAATCTACTTCTAAAATATATCCAATTGACTTATTATCATTAAAAAATTTATCAACATTTTGTACATCAATATCCTCATGTATCCACTCAAAAGAATCTTGGGGCAAAGGCATACTCATAGCTGCTCCGTATAAATTATTTACATCATAATACATGAGATAAGATTTATCTTTGCTTTGATCAAAATCTTCATCCATACATCGATTATTAGCTTTTGCATATCGATTTGTACATTGAGAAACACCACCTCTTATGCCTATTTCAAAGAATAATATCATCTCGAGATCATCTAATAAATCTAGTTTTACATCTGTGAGCTTAAGCATAGCATTAAAAGCAAGTCCCGGTGCAGTGTAATAATGCAATGGATCTAACTCATATGTTTTGTAACTGCTACGGAAATTCTCAAATATATTAGCCAATAATACGATGTCAGTTTTTAAATATAAATCGGAATATTTCGCCGAGGGTATTTATATTAAATTTATTCCAAACATGTTTGGCATGATTGTAATCTTCGTCTGAAATATCACAATCATTAAGTTTGGAATAAAATAATTTTTTGTCGGGTAATTTAGTATCGTCAAGCTTATCAATTGAATCAATGTATTCATAGGGAAATACACCTTTACGTATAGCTAATTGAAATTGCTGTGAGTCAGAATAATATTTCTGTGTAATTTTCTTATTACCATCGTCAAGATATGAAGCTAATTTTTTAATACTTGATGCCATAAAACGAAAAGAGTCTATAAATCTCAACTTCACAAATGTATTTCTTATTGACTTGGTGAATGCAATATATTTTTCTTTATTAATTGGTAAAATACTGATTTGACCGTCGAAAACTGTAGATAATGACCTAATTATGAAATGTGATGTAACGGGTAAAACTGGGGTTACTTTCAATGGCCAATTAAAAGTTATTAATTAATTGATAATTCAAAAATGAACCACACAGAACCAGAAAGATGAACCAGTAAATAGATAAGAATCTGAATTTAATAATTCGCCAGTATTACTCAATAAATATTACTTCAAATCAATGCAAAATAAAATTGGTTCACTGAAATATCGTAGTAACCTTTAATTAGCAAGTTAGAACACCAACTACCCCTTTTGGCTCGGGTACTGCTCGCCGGAGTCCAGGGTGGAAAACAAAAGGGGTCTTCAAAGAGACAGGCAATATTAAATATGACAATTTAAATTTTATTCAAATCAGAACTTTACATGGACTTCGAGCCGTTGTTCTACTACCTCTACACTAAATTATTACGGTTTTAAATTATTTAAATCACGGTTACGCGGTCAATTCACTCACACAAAAGTTACGCGGACTAGTGACGCGGTTCTACCCTCTCCCGGGTGTTTCAGGGGTGTCTGGTCGACTTCCCCATCGGCCCTGTACGAATTCCCCTTCCCCGAGGGTAAGCGGATGGTCTCCGTCTAACCCCCACCTAGTCGGCTAGTTTCACCTACCACCCCTCCGCAGAAGGCCTCGGAGTGGGGACCCTCAAATCTCCCAGAGAATCAAATTTCGCTTACCTTGGTTCGGTCGGACTCGGGGTAGTCAAAGTTCCAGATGTTGTCCAGGGAATGGTCTTCCTCCAGAAAACGTCTCGGGAGACTAAGTTGCCAATACGGCCTTAACGAGCGCTTTTATTACCTGATTAATCCGCCACACATCCGAAAAGGGATAAATTTTATCGCCCTCTAGCGTCGCTTGCTTAAGTGTGGCGATCGAGAAATTATTCTAAGTCCCTGGGCGACTAAATCAAAGGGAAACAGAAAATTACAAAATAATATGTCAAGAGATTGAATTTCTTTTTAATTTTGTGCGGTAATATCAATGAGAATTGAAAAATATAATTTAAACGAAATATAAAAATGGTTTGTAAAAAAAAAGAATGTATTTAAGAGTTTGAGCAAACATTGAATACGGAGGAATTAGCCGTACGGCTTACGTTCTCGCGAGCGAACGGAAAGAGAATGGAAGAATACGCGATTAAAATACTAAGTTAATTTCAACTCTCGCACATTATTTCTCATAATTTTACTTTATTTTATATTTCTTTCGATCTCTTGAATCTTTTAAAAGATTCACATGGAATTATTTTTCACGTTTTTTTCTTTCCCTTTGATTCTGTCGGCTCAGGACTTAGAATAATTTTCACTCGGCGCGTATCCCTATACTCATACTTATTCAATCGTAATATCACACAATATCTTAGTAATAACGCAGCCATAATAAAAAATAAATCACATGGTGTAAAGTAATAGTTTTAGTATAATAAACACAGTAGTCGCAATTAGGTTATAGTAGTAATAGTTATAAAAAATAGTTTTTAAGTACAACTAGTAATTAAAGTAAGCATCATAGTTTTAAGTTTAGTCATAAGTAAACAAATGTAATCATAGTCATAGAAATATTAATATAAAATAGTAATTAATACTCGTAGTAGTAGTCAATAGAATAATAATAGTTATAATGATAGTAATAAGAAAATCACAAATAATTAGTCAATAGTAATAAGAAATTATAAACAATCGTAACAATTGAATATTGTCCATAGCCTAATAATAGTAGTAGTAGTAATAATGATGATAAATCACCATCGTTAATAATAAAAAAACTGGTCCGTACACCGATCCCATCACAGTGAATCTTAACCAGATAGATTATGAAAAATAACAGGAATAGTATGACTCCGTTTATTTAAATTACATGCATTATGGGTAGGACCTTTATATTTCCCCGTAAAATAACAATAGTCGCGGCACCCTATTTTACCAGCTGATTTAAATAATTTTCCACAGATGTGACAATTTTTTGAATTATTATGATAATATTGTTCATCTGCAGTAAGTGGTAACATTTTAACATTATTTTTTAAATAAGTGTTAACTTTTCTACCTAGAATTTCTAATTTTCTTAAAAACCATCTAATACAATCAACTGAACGATTGATTTCAAACCTCGATAACGAATTGTCATAACTACAATGCAGGTAATAAGCAATACTGTGAGGGACATACCTTTGCGTATTATTAGTCTCAATCTCAAGCGTACATTTCAGGTCAGCATATACTACATAAGGTACAGGATCCTTATGCTTAAAATTTTTAAAACTTAACACTTTATCTTCATCTCGCTCTTGTAATCTCATTCTTACTTTGTTATATTTCAAACAATCTGGCTTGTGTTTCTCAAGTGAATGTTCAAATCTAAAATGATTTAAACATCGATCGCAAAACCATAATTTTGATTAACATTTTGTAAGTTGACTTTTAACTAATCTAGAGAGATTTTTAATCAAAGCCAATTGATATATCGGTTGATAACTTTCAGGATTTTCGTCATCATCATGCAAAGTAATTTCTGTCTCGACCATTAATAAATGAATAGTTTCTTTAGTAGAACTATTTACACTTAAATATAAAGGAACTATAATATTATTATCTAAATTATCTTCTTTATTTTTTACAGTTTCGGATTCTATACCGTAAACGTTGATCTTTAACTCTTTCAGTCACACTTTTACAATAAGCACAAAATTATCAATTTCTGTTTATTTAGGTATTTTTTACAACTAAAATATCACAGAAAATGGAAGAAAAAAATATAGGTATTAAGGCTTTCAAGGAATGAGGTGGTCACTAACGCTAACCACCATGAGTATTGCTATAAATAAAACTAGGATGATTGTAAATGTTATTTATCAGAAAAATCAGCACAAAAGTACAAAACTAACGAAAAATAATTATTTTGTATGAAAATCTGCAAAACATGTTTTACCTTTGCGTAAGCAAAGGAGGCACTTTACATGTACTACACTGCCATACAGTACGCACTGGAGATATTTTAGTGCTACAATTGCAACATCTTCTTGATGTGCTTCTTTCAGGTTGATGGCGACTGGATTCTAGACGAATTTCCTGAGGTACTGTAGGTTTATGGCGTTTTATAAATGCAGGTCCTGGAGAAGAGGCTGCAGAATTACGGCTGCTGTTCACTGAATCCGGCCTGTGATTGCCTGTGACATATGCTGGTGCCAGTAGGCCCCTATATACTTCTCGCCCGAATTCTTTCAGAATCAGCTTGTCTAGGTCTGGGCGTGAAGAAGACTGCAGTTCTTTATATATCAAAAAAGCATTAACAACACAACAATCAAGATAGTGAAAAAAAATCCTATGCCACCACTTATGGGACTTTCTGTCAATAGAATAGCTTCCTTTGAGCTGATCAAATTTGTCGACAAAATGCATGTTTGCATTGTAGTCGATGACGGCTTGAGGACAGGTCACTTCAGTACTGGTGTCATCACGTTCTCTGCGTTTTACTTTACCCACATTCTTTGGATCATGGTAGTTTGACAGAATAAATACTGATCTTTTGTCCTTCCATTTTAGCAAACTTACTTTTGTGTCACTAACCCGGTAATCATGTTGACCTCTTTGTAAATCCTTGTCATCTTTTAGCGTTGGTAAGAACTTTCTATTTGAGTTCACAGTTCCACAAGCGAAAATCTGGTTCTCAAGTAGTTTCACTTGCAAAGGGTAACTATTGAAATAATTGTCAAAATAAACCTTATGATTTTTATTTTTCAAGGTTTCGCAAAAATTTTTGACAACTTTTCCACCTAAGTCAGTTTCAGCATTACTACCCTGTTTGCCTGTGTAAATATAAAAATCTAGACAATAACCTGATTGTGCACACATCATCCAAACCTTGTATCCACGTTTCGTCGGCTTTTTTGGCATGTATTGTTTTAGGGAGTTCCTGCCTTTGAATTTGATCATGCTTTCATCGATTGCAACTCTCTCTGATGGCTTGTAATGTTTTCGAAAATTGTTTTGCACTATGTCAAGTAGAGGTCTAATTTCATAAAGTTTGTCGTAATTAGGGTCAGTTCGGTCCGGCATTACACTATTGTTATTGACATGCAAGTTATTCAAAAGCCAACTGAACCTGTTGAAGCTCATGAACTTCGAAACATAGCTGTCATGCAAATCAGGCGCTAAAGACCAATAATCCCGGTAGCTCGGCAATTTTTTTATACCCATCACCAAATTCAAAGCAATAAAAACATCGAGCTCTTCTGTTGTGATAGGTATATACGGCTTTCCAGATTGAGTAGCGTAAAAATTTGATCTGACAAACTCACTCTTTCAGAAAACTCACCAGGCATATCCATTCTGTAATTCTTTTTCCATTTTGGAGCAACCATAACCGGCATGTTTGAACTTACATTATTAGACTCTGTAGAATCAGGATTCCGTTGGAACCGGCTAGACAACGGGAGGTCATCATCAGAATCATAGATGGCATCATCAGCAATTTGAACGCCAATCAAATCACCTAACACCATCGGATTTGGCTGATTTTCTGCCTCTTCTTCGTGATCTTCATAGCTACAGATGCTTTCGTTATCTGAGGGGATGTCTTCAAATAAGTATTTTTCGATCTCTTTCTCTCTTAAACGGTGCGACATACTGTAAAGAACGAGAAAAAAGCAAATGAAGTTACGCTATAAGCTAACCCGCTACCATCATGGTGGTTTAGTAACTAACCACCAAATTCACTTTGTAAATACTAATTGAAAACACAAAATTAACAGTTCTTGCATGCAAACACACATAAAATAGGTATATAAGAATACTTTCAATAAAAAACAATACAGAAAAAATGTTACTTACCCGTATTATAGACTTTTTTATCAGACACTCGAGAAAAAGTACGTAAGCGCTATATTCAATTGAACTAGTATGAACTGTCATTCATTCAATGCACCGGGAATCTGTCATTTGTTTTGAAGCATAGTCCAAAATGTCATAATACTTCAACCGTTTATCACTAGATGGCGTGGATTATAATTAACATAATCGAAAAGAGGTGGTTAGTAACACTAACCACCAAGACTGAAAGAGTTAAATTGGTGTTTTTCAAATTTAGGGATATCTTTGAGAGATATCAGAAATCTAATACCTTGATGGTTAAAAATTGCATCCACATGTTGATATGATGACACTCTTTCAGGGTGGTTATTTTTCGCTGGAAACAATGTAGCTTTGATGCACCAAAGAAAACAGTAGACATCATGATTCTTAATGTTTAGAACAGCCTTTTTGAGTTTGATATCTTGGGGTAGATTCACAGATGTTGAAAAATCAACTTGTAGTGGAGCTTATCGTGATATGTTTACAATTAAGTTTTTAATTTCACTCAAACTCCATCCTGAATCTTTCTGATTGAATTCTTCAACTTTTTTCAATAGCGGCTCATATACACTATCATTGAACCAATCAGTAAGTGAAGTAGATATGTAAATTTCATCGGTTCTAGTTTTAAAGGATTTATTGTCTTTTATAGTAACGTCACTTTTAACATTTTCAAAACCGCATAAAAGAGTGACGCTTACTTTGAGGTTTCCCTCATGTTTTTGAATATTACTAATTTTTTCAATTATCAAAACTTTTGCATCATTTAAAAATGCTCTCAAGTCAATATGCCCTCGGTTAACAACACAACCGGTCTTCACTCTATTTTGGAAGGCATTTTCCAAGTCCCGCCATTGAACAAAATTATTGGTATTGAGAGCACCACCAGTCACTGGCTTAGATAATTGTAAAAATTTATCACTATACCGACACAGAAGTGAGATGTTAGTTTGTAAGTTTTTCTTTTCATGAACACTGCTTTTACGTTCTAATAATAATTTATTGAACTGTTCGCAAGTATCATTACAAATTCTTATCCACGTGCAACATTTCTCTTCACTCACAGCATCAAGCTGAGATAATAGTTCATAAGCTTGAGCTACTGTTTTAAGAACATCATTATATTCAGCGATAGACATTATGATGTTCTGTTACAGCTACAGTATTAATAATAATATATAATAATTGGAGTTTTTCACAATTAAAACGTGTTTAACTTAAAAATCAACTGATGATTCTTACTGAAAACTCTTTCTTATATAGACAATGATAAAACTTCTGACCAATGGGCAATCTTATCATTATTTATATCAACTCTAGGAAAACAATTTCTCTTTTAAATGTTTAATAATATGACACATTCTTAAAAAATTTTAATGCATAAATTTTCAGATAAGGGTTCTTAAAATGATGCATTTTATTTTCTTCATCAATGATATTTTTGAGTTGTATATATTTATCGTTATTATTATTATTTTCTTTTTCATGATTCATCTTCAAAAAATTTTCTAATTGAATATTTGGATGTACATACATGTGTAGCAATAAATCACTTCAACATAATTACTCGAAATTACTCGAAAATAATTATTTTTAACGATTTCTCAAATGTTAGTTGGTAAAGAAGATTTTTTATTTATTGCCTCTCTTAACTGATTCCAAGAGATTAAAATAATCTAACGCACTATGATAATTATGTGAAATTATAAAAAATAATTATTTTTAATATGTTTTTAAATGTTATTTGATAAAAAAATATTTTTTTCATTGTCTTTTAACTGATTCAAAGAGATTTAAATAATAATCTGATGCACTATCATAATTATGTCAGTTTATATTTTCTCTATAGTGTTGTGATAAGAATCTTAGTAAAAATATTTTCGAACATTGCATTAAATGGAAATGTTTGCTACGTAAGGTATACTCATAAGTGCAGATAAGAAATCATTCAAATATAATTTAAACCTCTAATGAGTTATTTGTATTGGAAACGAAAGTGAGAAATTTTATGGCGTCTATACAAATAAGACCCTTATCTTACATAAACTCGAACGTATAATGACAATTTATTTTTAGTTGAAACTTAATAATCCACTAAAACATGCTACTTTATTTTATGATAGAATTAAAAAACTTACAACTGATTGTATTGATGACAATGTTAAAAAAATAAACGAATTTTCACTAATTATCTTCTCTACAAATGACCATTCAATATTATATTCAACATTTGATTCAATTAAATCATAAATGATTGTTGTATATGAGAAAAGTATTTAAGTTAGATTAGAAACCGATGAAATTAACAAACTTCTCATGAAAAACTTTAGTATGTAAATAATCAGTTTTGAAATCTGTTAATATAGTTTATTTAAAAGCTTAATAATTTGTATTTCTTTATAAGAAAAAGCATCAATTATAATTTTATCAAAATTTAAATAAAAAAATCATTCAGATATATGTATATAAATTTATTTAAGCATTGTTTTCATAAGATATAAATTTTATAGAAAAATTTTTTTTGGGTGGAGCTCAAAATTTATTTTGATGGTAGTGGAAATAGTGATAAGGTTTTCGTCAACTATTTTACCAAAACGTCACAGCTATTGGTCATTACAGGATAATTATGGGTTGTCTTTATAGTAGTTAAGACTATACTTGCATCAACTTTACTGATGAGCTCAGCACGTATATTTGGGGCGAAACCGTTTATAATAAAATTATCATCTGTGAACTAAAGTATGATATTACAGTGCGTATTAGGCTAGAGGACTAATCCACATGTAACAAATACATACTAGGAATGTGTTCAAAATGAATGTTCCTTAATGGAACGGACCAGTATAGCCAATATTCCTTTAACAAATAAAAAATTTCCTGGTCAAAAATTACAAACATCTAAAAATTATGATTGTTATTATTATTAATATTATTATTATTAACATTATTATTATTATGACTATGCATTTCTTTTTAATTTTATTTTTTAAAGTATATATATATATATATACCCATTGTAAAAATTATTTTAATTATTAATTTTAAATTATTGTCATTATTATTATTATTATTATTATTATTATTATTATTATGAGTATTGTGTGTGTGTGTGTGTGTGTGTGTGTGTGTGTGTGTGTGTGTGTGTGTGTGTGTGTGTGTGTGTGTGTGTGTGTGTGTGTGTGTGTGTGTGTGTGTGTGTGTGTGTGTGTGTATTACATTTATAAGATTTAAATAAAAACAAATTTTTTCATTGATATTTTTATTTATTACTATTATTATTATTTTAGTATTATATTTCACTTTTAATTCAAACAAATTTTTTTATCGATTTTTTTTCTTCTAAATTTATTATTATAATAATTATCATTATTATTATTGTAATTATTTTTTTTTAAATTATAATCTACATAATAATAATTATTGTTATTATCAATTCAATAATAATTTAGTTTTGAAATGGCTAACTACTTATGAATAAATTAAGATGTTTTGAATACATTATAATTGGAATTAATTTTTTTATTCTAAACATGTACATATTATCATTATTAATATTATTAGTTTTGGACATTAGTTCTGCTCTTTCATAAAGAATTTAAATTTATTATATTTCTCACCAAGGAATCTAATAAATAAGTTTTTCTTTTCAACAATTTGATTCAATGATGGTAAAAGTGTTGAATCGTTTCGAATCGCTGTAGTAGCACGTTTTGGCAGATAAACAGAAAACTGATTGTCCAGCGATGCTACAATGCTGTCACCAAATTTTGTGTTAATCAGTTTCAATTTAGTGACCTGGTATTCACCATCGACATTTAATTCACCCATTTGCTTTTTAGGTAAGATGTCTTTCAAGGTTGTGGTTCCATTAATTTTTGTGAAATCCATTTTGCCGACTGTCGAAATTTAAAACATTTTCAATGATATCATAATTCAAATTAAAAAAATTGATAGATAATACTTACGAATAAAATTTTTTTCTCCAAACTGCTTTGAACAACACATAAGCACTTTAACAGAAGGTTCTTAATAACTATTACGGGTTCACTGAGATATATTTTTATGCTTAACTTCACACACTACTACTTTTGAGAACAGTTTAGAGCTGGTGAAGAACTGTAAAGACTCTAAACGAAAAACATTCTTTATAATACAATTCCCTACTACGATTTTGGTGGCAAAATTGGGAAAAAAAAGATAAGTATCAGATAAAAGTGTAAATTTTCAGAAAACAAATTATTCATTTGTTATAATCAAAATAAGTAAAGGTTGCTAAAGATAAGATAAGGTAAAATATACGTTAATAAGGGAAAACACGTCATTTGTTATAAAAATACCCTACCTTATCCTTCCACATATTTTAAAGTTTAATCTTAAAACATTTAAACAATATGATAATAGCATACGTCATTTTCCCACCTAAATTTGAAAAATACCCCCACTCTAACGCCCTCTACCTCTTTATTTATTAGCCATATCAATCCCATACCCCCACCCCATAATCCAACCCCAAACCTGCAGTATCAATCTCATACCCCCTTCCCAATCCCACATCCCCCTTCCCTTAGGCCGACTCCCCACCAAATCGACTAAAAAAATGCTACTAGCGCCCTCTCTCGGATACCGGTATAGGAGATCAACAGAAAGCGCTACTAGTGCCCCCTATCTCAACTGTAAGTATGGAAGATTACCTCAGCCCCCACTTATTCACGATGGTATTGTAGATCCCTGTTGTGGGAGGAGAAACATCCCTGTTTATCTACTAATGATTTTTAAAAAACAAATTTTTTCTTAAAGAAATTTTTTAATTGTTTATATCGGTTTTTTTATTTATCCGCCATTTAAATAATTTATTAAGAAATCATTCTTTTTTTAAATCATTATTTACAATTCTTAATATAATCATGAAAAAACATTTTTTTTTTATTGAAATTTTCATTGATTATTTTATAAACAATTTGTTATAAGCGAATTTCCATTTTCACTATGTTTTTTTTTTCCGTAGCTTTAAAAAATTACAAATACAGCCATGTACATTAAAGTTATAAAAAAGAATTTTCTCTAATTTTTATTGAATTTTAAAATACTTTACCGCATCAAAGTTGAAGCGGACAACTATTTTATCACCTTATAAATTGTTATAACTTTTAAACTATTGGTGATACGGTCTTAGACATTCAAGACAATCTTCTAAATAATTTATTGATTTATATAATTAATTCTTTACATGCTTGATATCTATTATGATTCAATTTTTATAAGCATTTCTTTATAAAAAAATGCATCACTTGAATTTTTTTAAAATTATATCTTTTAAACTATTGAAGTTACGGCTTCTATGATTCAAGACAATTTTATAGACTAATTATTGGACTACTCAAAAATCATTTTTTTACATCTCCAATTCAATTTGTTTATCATTTTTTTTTCATTTATTCAAATTATGACACGGTTAAAGGTACATTTGCTAGATTTTATTGGATTTTATTTCAATATTCAATTTATACCTTAACGTTTGTCAAAGCAAAGACTCAAAATTTTTGCTAGTAGTGCAGCCTGGAAGACATTCATAGAGTTGAGTGAACTCTTTGCAGAAATGTAGCCTTGACAGTTAGCAAGTATAGATTTCCTGACTAAAAATATCTACATGTAGAAATATGTTGTATGTGTGAGCATAAATGTGTCAATAAAATCCAGCAAATGTACCTTTAACCGTGTAATAATTTGAATAAATGGAAAGAAAATGATAAACAAATTGAATTGGAGATATAAAAAAATTATTTTTGAGTAGTCCAATAATTGGTCTATAAAATTGTCTTGAATCATAGAAGCCGTAACTTCAATAGTTTAAAAGATATAATTTTAAAAAAAATTTAAGTGATGCATTTTTTTATAAAGAAATGCTTATAAAAATTGAACCATAATAGATATCAAGCATGTAAAGAATTAATTATATAAATCAATAAATTGTTTAGAAGATTGTCTTGAATGTCTAAGACCGTATCACCAATAGTTTAAAAGTTATAACAATTTTTAAGTTGATAAAATAGCTGTCCGCTTCTACTTTGATGCGGTGAAGTATTTTAAAATTCAATAAAAATTAGAGAAAATTTTTTTTTATAACTTTAATGTACATGGCTGTATTTGTAATTTTTTAAAGCTACGGAAAAAAAAACATAATGAAAATGGAAATTCGTTTATAACAAATTGTTTATAAAATAATCAATGAAAATTTCAATAAAAAAAAAATGTTTTTTCATAATTATATTAAGAATTGTAAATAATGATTTAAAAAAAGAATGATTTCTTAATAAATAATTTAAATGGTGGATAAATAAAAAAAACCAATATAAACAATTAAAAAATTTTTTTAAGAAAAAATCTGTTTTTTAAAAATCATTATTTTACGAAGACAACAGAATGACAAAAAAAAATTATCAAAAATATTGAATTTGTCTATTTGTTTATAACAAATTTTTAAACAATTAATGTTAGAAATTTTTTAAAATTGATTTTATTCAATATATGAATACAAAAACACCTAAAATAAAAGATTTAGAAAAAAAATTTTTTTTTATAACATTAGCCGGATATTTCAATTTTTAATAACTTTGAAAAATCATTATCAACAAATAAAAAAACTTTCATAAACTATTACAACGGAATTTTGTTCATTTTTTATATAACAAGAGCTCCCAAAAGATAAAAAATTTATAGACACATTTTTTAAACATTTTTAAGAGATTTTATAAAAACTCAAGTCTTAGAAAAATTTGTAAATTAACAATCAAATAACTTAAACAAAAATCAAATTAAAAATTTTTTTATGGGGGGCTATAGTCCTTTAAGTGTCTTAATAACACTATAATTTATTCAGATTTTTAAATTAACATTTTATGTTATAAAGAAATTATTTTGTGTTGCCTACTTTGCTTGGCGACGACGTGCAAGCACCGAAACGGCCGCGCGAAGCCTAACTTTCAACGTTAAATTAAAACTATAAATAATGGAGCTACAACTGGGGGAGTCAAGACTTTTTTTACCATGATTTTCTCCTCTTTTAGAATCTTTTTTCAAATTTCAGATATCTTTAATATTTTTGACGTTATAGCTAAAAAACGGAGATTCCCTTTTTGTCTCTTCGTTTTTTGTTTATAAAAAATGAAATTTTTAATGGCGGATAAAAAAAAATACCCATTTCTCAGAATTAAATTCTGAATCCGATGCGTTAATAGCCATATTCTTGAGAGAATATCAACGATTTTTCGCAGAAAACTCACTTCTCGACTAGACTACCAGGGAAATACTCAAATATTTATTATCATTCCACAATAAAGTTTGTTGTTGTGCTACCAGAGATTCTCCAATAGAAATATGTTCGATAATTTCACTTCGTTCTGTATTATCAATATTACTGTCTTGCCCAATAAATCATGATTCATCAATTTTCACATTATACATTTGATATAAAGGTGTTGTAACCGAATATTGAAGACAAGCTTTTATATTTCTTTTATTTATCAGGCCCTGCACATAGCTTGATCTATAAACCATTTTCTTTTTAATGTGAACGTTAATACAATGATCATCATCAATATTACGTGGTAATAAATTTACCATATCTTTAACGTCAACAGGCACATTTATTATTTGCCCAAATATTCCAAATTGTCCATTTGCATGACGCAATCACCTAATCAGCATAAAACACAATCGGGGTGAGATTAACCTTTCGGATACAATACCAAGTTTAGGAAGATTGTGTGGAACAGATGGAGATATAAATCCGTTAAGTTTATACATAGTAGGTATCTTACCAGAATTTAATGCGTTTCGACAAGAATGACATGCCACTTGATTATTTGAATCAATATTCGAAAAACCATCATGAAGAATTTGGTATGAGCTTCAGTTAAAATTTTTAAGTCACTTTGAAACCAAAGTCGATCACAAACAAAACATGCATAGCCAAAGCTATCATTTGTAAATTGTTTTTTAAACATTTTTCGTGCATTTTTAGACAAATTGAAGTCCTTATAAGGAAGTTGAAATACTTCATTTGATTCTTGTAAAAGATTACTTTTCGTCTCGTTAACGTGTGATGGTTGATTATTTAATGGCGAATCTTTATTTTGAAATTGGCATGATGACGTAGCTGCATTTGAATAAGTTACAGCAGTTTTTTTATCTAAAAAGTTAACAGAATAAAATGATCAATTTTGAATTGTTTTTGCGTTTTTCAAAAGCTAAATAATGAAAAAAGACTCTTATTCATCTCAATGGTGTTGACATTAACATCTGAATTAATACTTGACTCAAGATTTTCAAATAAATTAGTAGCACATGATGGATTTTCTTTTAGTCGTTTTCTTTGACGGTGCAATCGCGATCTTTCACTGCTTGTAAGAGCCTTTGAACCTGTATCAATATTTTAACTTACTATTAGAATAAAAATACATTTATTAAAAAACAATATATGTAATTAAAATTATCATACATTCATTGACAGCTTGTATTTTTTTACGCTTGCGATATAGTTTCATCCTTTGATAAGCAACTTTAAATAATAAAATAAAAGCTTACGTTTTTTACACGGCACGACATCTTTAGATATTTGATTACTTTGATTACGATTATTTACAGATGACGGTGTAAAATATTCTTGCGATTCAGACATTTCTATTCAACTGAGAATCACTTCTTATTATTTTTTTAATATGATGTTTTCGAATTCGTTTTTATCACTTGAACTTTCAGAAAATATTCTGTCACAAAACACTTTGACGTACAGATGCCATAAAATTAAGGTTATATTGGGTCATCTGCATTCTGAGAAGAAGAAGGCTATTTCCGACTTAAACATCGGATTATACTTGCATCGACTATACAAGCTAGTATACTAGAAAGATCTTAGTTACTTGTATGTATAATTAAGTATGTACATTGTACAAATATTTAATTCTATTGTATAATTTTTTTATATTATTTATTTATTATTGTTCAATTTCATATTTTTTATTAATTATTTTTTTTCAGAAGCATTTTTTAAAAGCATTTGATTGATTTGTTTATTTACTATTTATTCACAAAATCAAAATTATTTAAAAACCGGATGGTACAGAAACGTGACGCCATATTGCCGTAACGGACGTCCTTTGCATTGTCATCCAGTTACTTCCTAGTTGTGCCTAAAGAAGTTTTACTTCAAAAGAAAATAAAATGCATACCCACCGTTTCGAAAGTTAAGAACGAAAAAAAACAAAAAGAACGAGTTTTTTATGAACTTCTATTAATTTATATGAAATATCTTATTTTTGTTCTCATGTAATATGCATCAACTATTCACCGGAAATTATTTTTTCACATTGTTTATTTTCTCTCGTCTATGTTTTCATATTTATTCATATGAATATAGGGAAACATAATATTAAACCAATCCATAAAGTCTTCACAACGTGCTACACGGAAAAATTGAAACCCGACTGGTCCCTGTGCAGCACACGACAGTCGTGTGCAAGAAAAAGTATGGGCGATCACACGACTGGTTCGGGTGCAACACCGTAACTACTCGTGTGCTATCCTCGAATGGTTCCCGTGTAAAAAAAATTTGTTCCAAAAACGGTACAAAAACGTTCCCGATAGTGAACGTTCAGAAACTGAGACAATTGGAAACTTCAAAATGAACATTTTTGGAACATTGAAAAAATAAGAAGTATGAGAAATTGTGAACAACGTGGTGTTTTTCTCGAAGGGTTTTTATATTTTTTGAGCGAAAATAATTTAGAGTGACAATTTTATCGTTTTTAAGAGCTTAAAAAAAAAACTTACTTGAGGATTATGAACATTAGAATCTCAATATATTGCTCATACCAGAATTTCTTAGGTCTGAGTCTAAAAAAGTTTTGTTTTTGTATATTTTTAGGTGTTTTAAAATTAAATATCTGAAAGTGACTATGATCATTGTGTGGCTTTTTCTGAAATCTAATCAGAATAGAATCCATTCGAGAGATTCTATCTTACTGACAAATAGTTCAAAAAATGAAGAATGGAAAAGAATCATGAATATTTTTTTACTCTTATGAACTTTCTAGCGAATTTAGTGATTCAAATGATCCTTGTACGAATTCAAAGCATAATCAGGGAAAAAATTTTTTAAACCAATTATGGACAATTTTGGACTCTTATAAAAACTTTTCAGGAAATTATGGGTTTTGTATGATCTTCTACTTGTTCAGAAAATGTTCAGAGAAAAAGATTTTCGAACCAATTATGAACATTTTCTGACCTTTATAAGAACTTTGTGAAAAATTCTTGATTTCGTATTATCTTACTACTTGTTAAGAAAATGTTCAGAACAAGTTCAGAAAAAACTTCTTGGAAGCAATTATGAAAATTTTTTTGCTCTTATAAGAACTTTCCAGAAAACTGTGGGTTTCATATGATCTTCTACTTGTTCAGAAAATGTTCAGAAAACAAGTTTTTCAAACCAATTATGAAAATTTTTTGACTCTTATAAGAACTTTGTGGAAAATTCTTGTTTTTGTAGGATCTTACTACTTGTTCAGAAAATGTTCAAAGCATATTCAGAAGAAAAGTTCTTGGAACCAGTCATGAACATTTTCGATTCTTATACAAACTTTTCAGGAAATTATTCGCTCTGAGTGAAGCCATGGTAGGGGAAATCAAATTGACTGAAGCGTTTGCAGTGGTTACTTTCGGAGTTACGGGAGGCTATGATTACTGAAATTGTAAGCAAGCACACGTGAAAGTATTTATTTTGTTATCATTTAATTATTTATTTTTCATTTTGATTTTTTCCTCAATATCATATTTTGACTTTGATATGAATTTCAAACAACTTAACCTAAATGCTTACTGCATTCTTTTTTATTTTTTATCATTATACTTACTTATTGTTGATCCGTTTAGCTAAAAAACAAAACTGCAATTACTATAAAACTGTCACATATTTTTTACAACTTTTTTTTTTACTATTATTTATAATATTTATTTATTTTTATGTTTCTTGCTATTGACATACGTATAAAAACATACTCTGACAGCCTCCCGTAGTTCATATTTTGTCTGGCGCTGCAGTCACACTCATAGCGAATAGGTTTTGTATGATCTTCTACTTGTTCAGAAAATTTTCAGAAAAAGAGCTTGCACAGAAAAAAAGGAAATCTTGAACCAAGAAATAAAATGTCTTCGAAATTTTTTTTCTTGAACTAAACCGAAATTTCTTACTTTACTGAAGTAAAAAATTATTTGGATCAAGAAAGTATTTCCTTCGCGGATGACATAATTCTCTTAGTCTAAAACATAAATTCTTTAAACCAAGAACAAACTTTCTTGGGTCAAGAAAGTTTGTTCTTAACTCGAGAAATTTTTTTCTTATCTAAAGACTGTTACCTCATCGAGTCAAGGTACAATGTCTTGAGCTAAAAAGAGAAAGTTTCTGTACCAACAAAAAAAAATTTTTTAACCAAGAACAAACTTTCTTGGACCAAGAAATTTTTTTTTGCAAATAAAAAAAATTTTTTCAGCCAAAAAATTAATTTCTTTAATTGAGCAAATAAATTTATAGAGCTTAAAAAATTCAATTTTTTTTTAATTTTATATTGAACAATTTTTTTTTTTTTTTTTGGTTGAATATTACAAACAATGCCGTGAAGCAAATAAATACTTTTTCAGAAGCATTTATTAAGAGATAGGCAAGTATCGCAAACCAAGAGTTTAAATTTTTTAAACCAACTCCCTTTATTTTTAATTCGAGTTCGTACCGTTTATTGTTTCAAAACATCATAGTTCTTTAATTAAGTATGTAACTTTCTTGAACTAAATATTTTTATTTCTTGGTTTAAGTAAGTAACATACTTAGGTTAAGAAAAATGTTTACTATAATAAGAAAAGCAAGTTTTTAAAACAAGTAATTCTATTATTGTACCAAGTATGAAATATGTATTGGCTTAAGAATTTTTTTTCTTAATTCAAGATTTAAAATTCAAGAAATTATTTCACTTCGTTCAAGAAATTTTCGGTTTTCATTTCACCCGCTGAAAAATTTCTTGGTTGAAGAAAAATTTTCTTGAGTCAAGATTTTTTTTCTGTGTGGTGATCTAATTATGCACATTCCCTGACTGTAGTCAGAACTCTGAGAAAAAATAAAATAAAAAAAAATCATATTACCCGTGCAAAGAAAATTGTTCAAAAAAGGTTAAAAAATTATTCGCAATTCTTAAGATCGTAACGTGATCTGGCTTTCAGAATCATTTGTTGTAAACTCTTTGTAAAGTTACGTAGTTGTGTGTTATTATCTCGAAAAGTCTTATAAGGAAACAAAAATAATGACCTCGGTAAATATATATAGCATTTACTGTATGGAGAAATTTTCACATTCCTTGTTAATATGAGTATCTGCACATTAAAAAACGAATCGTCGAAGTGTAAAAAAAAAGCGTATGTTAAAATTCTGAGTGTTAAATTTTCAACACTTTTGTGTGTCAATTTAACATACAATATTTATCTTGTTTCAACTGTTAGGGCACTGCTAAGGAAAAAGGAAGAGCAATTAGCATGGTTACTCATTGCCCGGGATGCAAATATCAATGCAGATAATGATGATAGTGGGAACCGACCGATACATCAGCTCGTCATCGCTGTTGGACAGGAAACAGGAGCAAACAGGGCAGGACTAGTAGAAATAATGGAATACATGCTACAAAATGGAGTCGAGGTGGAGGCGAGAAATCGTGAAGGAGTCGCAGCTGTGCATCTGGTCGTACGACAAGGGTATATGGAAATATTTGATTTGTTTACTGAACATAATGTGAATATGGACATTGAAGATGAAAAAGGAAGAACACCATTATTCTACGCAGCGGAGTATGGGCAATCGGAAAAAGTAAATGCATTATTAAAACAAGGGGCTAGAGTAAATCATAGGGAATGCCATGGAATGACACCACTATTCATGATATTTAAGAAAATTCTAGCTCGCCGATATGAAGGAGACAATTTGTACAGTCCAGATCATATAAGGAAGATGGAAATAACGGAAATGCTAATAAAATTTGGAGCCAATGTCAATCAGCAGACGACTAATGAAGGGGCAACACCATTGCACCTAGCAGGAGCAAGAGGGTATGATGAGATTGTAACAATGCTGCTAAAAAATGGAGCAAATGTTAATCTAAAAGATAAAAAGGGAAGATACGTGGTTCAATATTGCAGATATACGTGGCAAGATGATGATTTGCCTGCAGGATACGAAAAAGAGCCGGATGAAATATCGTCAGTCACTGAGGGACACGTTAGTTGGACGCATTCGATGATAAGACAGTTCCTCATAAGAAAAAGAGTTATGGGAGATTTGATAAACCAGAATTTGGAGCTGGAATTGTTGTACTTGAAGCAAAATGAAGCGCTGTATGAAGTAAAATGTAAGAAGGAAATGGAGGAAATGAAGGAAATTGTGTTAATACGTCAAGGGAAAAGAGAAGTGACACCTATCGACGTGTGGAAGGTATCAACAGAAAGTATGAGGCGATTTATAAGACATAGGGATTTTGTCCGAAAGCTTCAACGAGGAAAGATCTGTCACTATGGGAATGACATGTTGGAAAAAGTCGTGGCGGCAAGGTACAGGGAGAAGCTTATCAAACGGGCTGTTCGAGTACTAAATAATATGATGAGAAACAGCAAGATGCCGTTAGAAAATTTGCGAAAGTACGTGCTGGATGAAATCGTTAGTAATATTAATAATGAAGAGCTCATCAGGATGACACGCATGGACCAATGATTTTAAATGTAGGAAAAGAAGTGAAAATAAAAAGAAATAGTCGTAAATACGTGAATTAGCAAAAAAAAAATATAATAATGGAACATGATTATTGAATGTATTAATAGTTGCGTACGAAATTAATAAAGAATATAATTAACTTGAATTTCACCCTCTGATATTTTTTTTTCGTTGTAATAATAACAAGTAAAGCTAGAATGAAGAGAATGGGAGGAAGAATTTAAATATTTCATTGCATGAAAACCCGGTACCGGTAACCTATTCTTCTACTTTTACTTTCTGCTTCTATCTATTGCATGGCTTCAGATCATATACTTGAAACTTCAATAAATTCTTTCTCCGGCTTGAGAATTTAATCAATAAGTAATAATAATAAATCTACAATAAAAATTTGTAGTATTATTTAAGTTAAGAATATAAATTACGAATGACTGTGCATAATTCCACGGGATATTTAAATAAATTGAGTGGGGAATAAATAAGAGAAGGAATGTAAGTATAAATAAACGATTCATTTTATGCTAAAAAGCGCTGGGGTAAATAGGAAGTAAAATAATTATATAATTATAAAGATAAAATTATTACGAAGATAGATGTAAACGATAGTGGTAAGTAGTGATGATAATTAATTAGCTAGTATACGACTATTTGTGGACAGAGTAACGTTGCAGTCTGGTTATCCTCGGTACACATGGTTCCAGAGTTGACGAGTGACGACAGTTCAATTCATCTAAATAACACATTTTTTTCATTAGCATGATTAAGTTAATCTGGAAAAGAGAAAATTAAATAACTTACCGATCTTGCGGAATTTTACCTCCCTCACGTTTTCCTTCGCCATACAGGCTTAAGTTTCATCTCCTTTCTCTCCAGTTATCTTTTTCTCATTAGGTTTGGTTGGTTGTCGATGTCTCTCTTACTTTTCTCGTTCGTGAACCCATATTTTCCTCCCTTTCATTTGGAGTCAATGCGTGCCGGAAATAGGTGTTATTCGCACCTTTAACGTGGGCATATTAACAAATTAAGGTAGTGATTATATAGCTGAATAAAGAAAAAAATGATATTGAAGTATGAGTTATAAATTACTCACATTATATTGAAAAAAGAATCAACCTTACAAATAAATGGGAAATGTACACAGTTGAATTATTTTAACTACAAATTTTAGTTGCTGTTGTGGATTAAACGCCTATAAACGCGGATAATCGTCAATAACGAATTCAATAAATCGGGTCAGAGAAAACTATATTTTTGGGATTGGCAAGTATACCAAATCTTCTTCCCTTGTTAAATTCACTATTTTTCTCGTAGCATGCGAACAGGTGCGATTGGGACGGTTATAGTAAGTAAAATGTTAATTAAGTAAAACGAGAAAAATATAAACTATGAATCTTTTCGAAAAAAAGGGGGAACAAGAAAAATATTATCATAAAACAATTAAATTTTATTAATAATAATAGGTAACGAGCTATGTACAATTTTGATCGTTATAAATAGACTCATTACAATGATCACTTTAAAAGCACACCAACATTATTTTTTTTGTTGTTTTGTTGTTACGCGTTAATATAAGGAAATATTGGTTAAATATTAGGGAATTCATCTGCTTGCAGAAAAAAAAGGGAATCCTTTCTTTTCAATACCCAAATTAGTCAAAAAAAAAAATTTTTTTTTCCTCCTCCATGATTTCATGTCTACACTCACTAATATTCTAATAAGGGGAAAGTAAAATGAACTTATAGGAAGAGGGGATGCGAAAAAAGGGGGAAGAGGGAGAGAGAAAGGAAAAACTAGGCGGTTTTATCCAGTAGGTCCTGGATGTTTGTTAGAAGATTTCGAACTGGGCTCAGGTCACCTAAGTAGTGGTAAGGGTGGTGGCATTCCTCCAGGGCAATCTCGGCCCAAATCCACCGCCTTCTCCGCACCGCAACTACGCGATTGAGGGTGGTGAAAAGGTCCTTGAGAATGACTGGAAGT
Source organism: Microplitis demolitor (assembly GCF_026212275.2). Lineage (NCBI taxonomy): Eukaryota > Metazoa > Arthropoda > Insecta > Hymenoptera > Braconidae > Microplitis > Microplitis demolitor. The sequence goes on along the minus strand of NC_068550.1, from coordinate 14,953,880 downwards.
TGTAACCCGGTGAGGCAGGATACGTCATCCAGGAAAGTCAAACCCACAATCGGCGGGTAGCGGGCACGACACAGGTTCCACATGGTATCCCTAAGCTGTTCAAGGATCTGGAAAAAGGAAGAAATACTTAAGGACATGTTCCAAAACTATATAGGAGGTAAACATAAAATACAATCCGTGGAAGATGAAGCACAAGATGGTTAAAAGCTCGCATCGAAGCAAAATCCGACATATTTCGGTAGTTAATAATCTGAAAAAATAGATAGATAGAGAATAGAAATTTTTTTTATCGTGAAAAAAAAAAATAACAATGTTTTGGTGAATGAGGAATGAAAAGTTGGAATTTTTGCAGGAAATTGGAATATTTTTTTTTCTCTTTTTTTCTCACCTTCTCTTTCTCCAACACATTGAGAAAAAGGTATAACTTTTTCTGGTTCGAAATATAATTAAAGGAATTGGAAATTATTGAAATTGTGGGGAAAGGGTTGACAGGAGGTATTGGAAAAGAAAAACAGCATAAAAAAAAAATGAGAGAGAATTTTTTTTTGTTTTGTGGGGAAGAACGAGTAGTAAAGACATTTCAATCTCGCATTTCTTAAAGACTTTTAAGTTAGTATAGAATTCAAAGCAGAGGAGAGATAATTATTACCTTAAAAGATGCACATGATTCGAAATATCGTACTTGTAGGAACACAAGTTGTAAAGTAAACTCGTTCGAAAAATCTTACCAGTTAAATACGACACTAACACTGAACACAAAAAAAAGGCAATAGAAAAATCTGGTCGCACCAATTGATATCACTGTAGCACTAAACAAAAAAAAATACGTTGAATATTTTTTTTTATTATTTCGCTCGGCAGAAAAGATTAATTTTCTTTATATGTATACATGCGTTGCAAATTATGATCGCGATTGAGGCAGAAGTCAAGACTTGTTGCGAACAACGTTGCGAGATGGATCTGAATTAGGTCAAAGGAATTTGGAAACAGGATATGGGTACAATAGATAAGGGGATCTCTCATTGAGGAACGTTATTAAAACGCATACTCTCCAACGGAAAATATTGAGTAATTGATAGTCACTGTTATAATGTTTTGTGGGCTAATAAAGACAAAAACTATGCTTTCAATTTTTGCCCCAAGAAAGAAAAAACATGAATAATAATTTCATTAAGTGACGCATAGGTCAAAATTTTTCCTTCTCCCCTTTATTGTCGTGCGAATCGTGCAACCGCCAAAATGCTGTACTTGATGATGTGATCGTTTTAATATTATTATTATTATAATTATATTTATATTATTATTATCATAATTATTGTATACTATTATGAATATTATTTTTATTTTATTGGCACGGTAATACATTATTGTTCAATTAGAAAAGTTAATGAACAAAAGTAAGGGCTTGGCCAAAATCTAAAAATACGTAAAATTTCAAACAAAAAAATTGAGAAAAAAATAAAAAAAAAATGTAACGAAAAATTAAAATTATCAGGTAAATTTTAATTTTATTTAAATTTTAATTTTAAGTTATTTTATACAAGGTAAATATATATTTAAAGTGCCGCTTTTTAATAATTAGTGAAAAAAAAAACACATTATTTTATTTCATTCAATAAGGTTTCCTGTGGACTCGTGTATAGATAGTGATATATAAAATATCTCAAATAAAAATCGAAATTTCAGTCGTCAAAAACTTTGGTGAATTAGGTTTTTTTCTTTGGAATTTAAAATTGACACAAAATAGGAATAAAAATTAACTGATATGAGTTGCCATCAAATGCCATTTAACAAACTGTCAAAATAGCTGATAAAACCATAAAACAAATTCTAAAAACGAATAGTTACATAAATATATACAGATATATGTATAAATCTATGCAAATATATATTTTTCTTCTATAATTTAAAACTGTTATCAGTGAGTAGAATTCGCTCAAGACAAGATAAATCTCATACACCAAATACATACTTATTAACTTTCCATATTAAGTTGCTTATCAGTCTCTCCATTATACGTTAATTGTTTCCCGTTTTAATGAATTAAAAATATTTTAATTAACTTTCGGACGTCCTCGCGGACAATTGACAGTAACTCTTGCCAATAAGTCAAACAAAATCTGAATGCGTCTTCAAAAACAGGATTTTGAACAAAAGAAACAATCAACAAAAAAAAAATAAAATGAGGCCTACGACACGTAGAGTAAAAAGTGTAAAATATACAACATTGTATTATTATTTTTTTTAATTAATTAATATTAGTATTATTTACTATTATTCAATTTAATTAATTAGTTATACAACACAACTATCGTACTATGCGTTTTTTTTAATTATTAATTATTAATTATTAATATTATTAGTTTTTATTAAGTTTAGAGAGATTTTGCATACAATGCAGTAGTTAGTTTTATACTAGAGTTTTCAACTTTTATTATTATTATTATTATATTATATCTATATCTTTTTATTATCAATATTATATTATTTTGTATTGAAATATTGTAGATACCTTTTAGTGTTTATTAATAGTGATAAATATTTTATAATTAATTACCAAGTTTTAAAATCTCGCAGTCACAAAACTAAATAAAGAAAAAAATTAAGCAAAACTGAGCGAAAAAAAACTCAACGTCATGTGATATTCGAGCGATATGACAATATTCGGAAATTGTTTTTTTACGTACACGAAAATATATGTTATCTATTATTATACTATTGAAAATACAACTCCTATGCAGCCGCGTCTGGAAGGGCGGCCGGCGTTTCCGATGAAAGTCTGGAAATGAAAAATTTTATGAATTAAAAGTATGTGAACGGAAAAAAAGGAAGGATAGGGGAAATTAAAGCGGAAACTTACTGTTCGGCGATAATTTTACCGATAGCGATCTTTTCCAGCTCGGGCCATAACTGCCAAAAAATGTGTATGTCTGGAGACTGAAATGACCGCAACGGGGCACTTAAAGTGCGGGCATAAAAAAACGCCCGAGTTCGAACCAATGAGCCTTCCGGCTCAAAACGCTCATGGAAGAGGGGGGAGAAGGTGTGAGCGGACTAATGTGTCGATTTGGTCGCATAGCCACACGCCACGACTCGGGGGTTGTGGGTCCATCAGCATCCGTAGATATGCCACGATCCGGAGGATAATCTGGAGAGAAATAAGATAATCGAAAAAAGAGACAAATTTTAAAGAAAATTTTAAAAGACGTTCAGATATAGGAAACTTACATATATGGACGCGCGATGTCGGCAAAACTCGTTCATTGTTATGCTCTGTCGAAACATGGTGCTAAAAAAAAAAAAAAAAAAAAAAAATATATATATAAATAAATAAAAAGAAAATGATGAATATAGTGGTAAAAGAATAAAATGAGGATGAATGTACGAATATGAAATAGGATAGAAATTAGATTAGTATGTACGCATGTATACGTATATATGTACTTAAAATATGTAGGAAGAGGGAAATTTTGAAAATTCCTTTTATTGATATAAGAAATTATTTTCTGTCGGTTGTTAAAGGTACATTTCTTTTTGTTTTTTGCTTGAAATTCTATTTTGAATCAACATAAAAAAAAAATATACGTTTAAATTTCCCTTAAGAATAAAAAGGATTTTATAGAAGTAAGAAAATAGAATATTAAGAGCGAATCAGAAAAAAAAGGGAAAGATATATAAAAAAAAGAAATATTGTAAACTTCAACTTGCATATACAAACTTTTAGAATGAATAATTAAGGGAATTTTGAAATTAGATAAGAAATTTTTGATTTTAAAGAAAAGTAAATCAAAAAAAATTTTTGGAAGTTTTATAAAAAGAAAATGAGAGCAGATACAAATAAAAAAAAGGGAAGAACGTATTTTCTTGTTAGAAGCCAAGATGCTTAAAAAAAATGGACAGTTAAAACACTTTGAATCTTAACTTAAAAATTTTGAAAATAATTGATCAGAGCGATTAAATTTTGAATTTTACCTTGTATAGAGCAAAAAAAAAAAAAAATTTTTTTTTCACACTTGACACTACACTTGGGTACACCAGAACACAATTCTAAGTTTTACGTTTAAAGCTTGTTACGCTTGTAGGGGCACAGAATTTTTTTTTTTACACTTGATATTACGGTTGGGGTGAAACACAGTTCTACAACTTTCACCTTTAGTTACGCCGCGGAGTAGGAGTTTCGCAATTCTCGAATGTGAAAAAAAAAACGGGAGGAAAAAGAAAGAATTTTTTTTTTCAATGCAACAGCAATGAGAGTTAGAGCTCAAATGAAGTCATTTTTTCTGACTTCAGAATGCGGTAATATGATACATTCTAGAAAAGATAATGGGACCATTCAACGGAGTTGGATGTCGATTGTAAGGCCTTGAACGCATAAATGTAATAAAGAAATTTTTTTTTCCCCTCTCTTTCTCCTCACTCAGAAATATTCAGTTAGTGTTAGGAAACAAAAAAGTATCTCGTATAAAGACCCTTAGAAATATTGAAGAAAAGAAGTAAAAATTACCTTAACATCAATGATAATTTTGTGCTCAATAATAGCGGAATTAAAATTGCTAAGAATAAATGCTGGCCATGCACATTTAACAAAGGTAATAATAATACATAAAAATATATTAATACAGAATGCCCTTAAAGTTATATAGACATCTGATAGATAAATATGGGTAATATATTTATTAATACTATTATTATTACTCTTAGTTATAATTACCTTTTTCTTCTATATATTTCGCTTAAATATTCAATTATCATTTGAAACGACCTTGTGAATATTGTGTATTATAAGTACAATTGAGAATCAGTCGATAGGCAAGGAGAGTTCTGGCCAACCAAGGGCAAGATGGGCATGTTCTGTTGTACCGACGGATGGTAAGTTATCGATTTATGATAATGTACCGGCTGAGGGTAACTTATTGGCTACTGATGACATGCCGGCTGTTGGTGTGCTTATCTAGGTCCTTTTGACATCATTTGATGCTAATTGTGCTTATCTCGGGCCTTTTTGACATCATTTTGATGCTAATTGACGTTATTTGCCCGTCTTTTTACCGTCTGAGCTCACTTTTGAGCTTATCTAGAACCCTTTTGAGCGCATGTCCGTCATTTTGAGCTCGTGTTATGATAGATGGCGCCTTGTGTATATTTTGAGCGTCATCACGGGGCCAATTTACTTTCTGACCAATGTTTGATATATTCAAACTAGGTTTAGTACGAGCACTTGCGAGAAGCCATGCCATCTAGTTTAGTTTCTCTCCCCTCTTTTCTTTTGCTACTGCATAGTAGATGACGTCATCCAACAAGTCTTAACTGGTTTTTACCTTTGTTCTATTTCTAACTGCGTAGTAGATGACATCATCCGACAAGTCTGAACTTGTTTTCGGCCTAGAGTGGGGATACTGAGCTGAGCGTTGAGCTCGAGAGCTCACAGCAGTCAGTCTACATTGAGAAACGTTCTGGTTAACAGTTTATAGAAAAAAAAAAGCTTGTGGTTTATTACCAAATTATTTCATTACAGAGATTATTCTATTTATTTCTTAATTATTGCTTATCGTGTGTTTCAATACCAAGTAAATATTAAATTTTCATTTCATTTAAATTATGTGTTATTGACTGAAAAATTAATTATTTGAATTACTAGTTTTAAAGATGGATCTATCAAAAATTAATGAGATCAACGCCTTGACCTACATCTTGCCTGTTAAAAAACTTCAGGAACTGGAAGCTGACAAGACATATAAAATAACTTAAATTAGAAGAATTTCAACGCAATATGGACCTAAAGTAATTGCCAACCTGGATGATGAATTTACAATTTACTTTCCTGCAAGAACAAACAACGAATTGATAGCTGATCAAGATGAATTAAAAACTCTTATTGATATGGTGTCACGAAAAAATCTTTATCTTTTATTTTATGGATCTAAATACAATAAATTTGAATTTGTTACTCGATCTTGAATGTAATTATTACGCAAAAAACTTATTATAGTTAAAAAATATTTTTTATCATGGTTCTAAATTGATATATATTTTCTTTTCATTTAATAATAAAATTAAAACTTCTAATATAAAAAATATGTTTTTAATTGATATGTATTCTCTATGCATACATTATAGATTTAAATCATATATCTTCAAACAATAAATTCGTTTTTTATAATATATAGAATGTAATTATAAAAAGAAGATAGAAGAAATAAAATAATAGAAGTGTGTAGGAAGTTTGAATGTTTGTTCACGCATGCGCGCCATTGTTTGATGCTTCAAGCTACCTTTGTGTGCGTGTTTTCAATGAAAGTAATATAGGCGGGAATTTCAAACGTCATTTTGCGCAAGTGTAGCTATGTGAGCGACATCACACTGACGTTTGGAGAATTATATTTGAAATTTCCCCGCCGCGAGCAACGGGGACGCATGGAGGGAGAGGAGAGGAGCCACCGCGAGCAACAGGGACTCATGGAGGGATGGGAAAGGAGCCGCCACGACGCTTGGAGGGAGGGGAGAGGAGCCGCCGCGAGCAACAGGACGCATGGAGACGTTTACAATGCACGCGGGCGGGAAATTCGAATAAATATATTTACTTACGTATACTCAGCAGAGTGCGCGGTGGTTTTGATATCAGAGAAAAGTAAACTGCTAAAAAGAATTATTCGTGAATAAAAACATTTTGTAATTCAATTTTTAAATTTAATTATCAGCTTAAACATAAAATAATATCAGTGATTTTGAGAGATCAATAATAATAATGATGACATGAATGAAAATCTTATATCAAAATAACTAACTAAACTAATATTAAGAAATTATAAATTAACCTTATGAATAAAACTCCAAATAATTTTATTAAATATCAATTGTACTAAGTGTCTCTATTAATAAAGATTAATTATTGAATGAGTGATTTTATTATTTATCTGTATAAAAAGTTAACATTTTTTTTATCTCCTTTGAATTTTATCAAAACTAAATTTATCATGCATATATATTTTATTATTACTATTAAAAGAAAAAAAATGAAAAACATTGATCATTTTAATTTTTTAAAAAATATCATCTGAGCCACTTATTAAATTATTGAATTTTTTAATTTTTACTTAAGTAAAAGATTTGATGTGCTATAAAAAAATGTCAACTTTAATTGTAATAATTAGCATTTTTTAAGTATTGTAATATAATTACGCATTATACTAGAAACGAGACTAGCTGTTGACTAATTATTAATATAAATTCTTTTATTTTTTCATTCTTATTTAAATAAAAAATTTTATGTTCCATAAATAAACAGAACCAGCATTAATCATAAATATGTTTTTTTTTCTATTTATTGTTTTTATTAAATTATTTAAACAAAAGAACTAATGAACTAAAAGAACGAACTAGATTGCCATTGGATTATGAACTAAATTGAGCGCTCTCAGTGGTGACCGATTAGGCCCAAGACTAGTCGTTACCCAACACGTTGAGACTTTTTAAGATTCGAGTTAAGAGATTTTTATCTCCTTGAGTAAATAGTCTTTGTCTAGTTTGGACAACCAATGAGAATGCATAAGGCCTAAAAACTTGAGCCCTGATTGGTCCATTACACTATGACGTAGTTGTATTCTTACCGGCAAGTTATGACGTAAAAATGACAGTAAATATTTTTTGATGCATTTTATATCAAAAATACAATCGAATACATATCCTGATATGATATTAAGCATTATTTTTAAGAATCAATCAATCATATATCGAATAAAAATGAATTGTAATTTACGCCCGGGGAAGGGTTATATCTACCGAGGCGACCTCTACCGAGATAGACTAATATAACACATCGATACTAGTGATCAATAATGGCAATAAAATTTTTAAATTTAAATAAATTAAACTTATGATAGTAATGATTTTAAATTCAAATATTATACATACGTAAACAAATATTTTTTTCTTCAAATCAATTTAACAATTCGTTTTTAACTTAGAATATATTAAAAATTAAGCATCATATTTAAAAAATATTGATAAAGAATTATACTCTTGGTGGTAAAAATTTAAAATAAATACAATTGAATATATATCCTGTTGCGATATTGAACATTATTTTTAAGAATCAATCAATCATATATTGAATAATAATGAATTGTAATTTACGCGCGGGGAAGGGTTATATCTACCAAAGCGACCTCTACCGAGATAGACTAATATCACACATTCATACTAGTGATCGATAATGGCGGTCAAATTTGTAAATTTGAATAAATTAAACTTATGAAAGTAAAAATTTTAAATTTAATAATTATACATACCTGACGAATATTCGTTTCTTCAAATCAATTAAGCAATTTGTTTTAAACTTTGAATATATCAAAACTTAATCTACATATTTAAAAAATATTAATAAAGAATTATACTCTTGGTGGTAAAATTTTAAAATTTGTATAAAGTAAACTTATGATAATAAAAATTTAATAATTATACATACCTGACAAATATATTTTATTCAAATCAATTAAACAATTTGTTTGAAAAAAAACTTAAAAATGTATTAAAAATTAAGCATCATATTTAAAAAATATTATTACTCTTGGCGGTAAAAATTTTAAATTAAAAAGTTATACATACCTGACAAATATTTTTGTTATCTCAAACTTAAAAAATATATTGAAAATAAAAATAATTATTTTTTATTTATCACATATTTCTATAAATTATAATTAACTTAATCTATTAATTTTATTAAAGGTTAAAAAATAAAAAATTCAAATATTATTAATTCGAATTAAAGTTTTTATTGAGTGTTAATAAACCAATTTTTTAAAATTTTTACATTTTCAAGTGCACATGAATAATTATAATTATTGCTTTTTAATTGGCAATGATATTTACAATAATCATTGTTCAATAATTTTAAATTTTTTAGCGCGGGACATTCAAAGTCATCTAAATCAATTACAATTTTCTCGTGTTCAATTAAATCTTTTATCTATAACTTTTTTCATAACCCTTCACGTAAATATATTTATAATAACGTGTTACATAATTAATTACTTCATTCAGATTATAATATGATGTATTTGCAGCATTCCAGTTCATTCCATGATAATAATGTGTTACCCAAGTATTTAGACGTTGATATTGATATGATAATGATTTCCAGTGATAAGGTGGGTTGAATAATGTACATGATAACTCTTCAACATCATCAATTACATGTTGAATTGTAATTGTAGCAAGTTCTTTCACGATAAACTGATTATCGGGTCCTCTAAATCCCTGTATATCTAGTATCATTTCCATTTTCATAGCTTGTATCTCGACAACAGTCAACAATAAACGGAAGTATTAAAAAATTCTGCTCAACTATTTTTTTATCATCTCCCCACCACTCTATTTTTCAATTAATTTGATTGGCTTGAAAAATTCCTTTGTTCTATTTTTCAACTGCGCAGTAAATGTTTATTTCTAACTGCGGAGTTAAATTTTCTAGAATATTTATTTTTAGATGATGACTCATCCAGTTCCTTTGTTCTTTTTTTACTGCGTAGTAGAATGTTTATTTTTAGATGATGACTCATCCAGTTCAGAGAATACAACTTTCCAATGTTTTTTTTAACTGCGTAGTAAAATGTTCATTTTTAGATGATGACTCACTCGATTCTATTTTGAGATTATGACTCATCTAGTTAAATTTTTAACTGCGCAATAGATGACGTCAAACTTTCCATCGCGCCATCTAGATCTTAGGTTATGTCGATGCAATCTAGGGAACTTTGTTCTTTTCTAGGGGAACTATTATCATTTTCTAGGGGGTTTTTCAAGTTTCTGGTGATTTTATTTCATAAGGTTGGTACTTTTGAGAACTAGAAACTTTCTACTGCGCAATTGATGCCTATAAAAAGACACGCGTAAAAGCGTACTTCATTAAGAAGAAGTACAAGTTCCATCAATGAAGTACGAATCTCTGCTCAAAATATCTCCAACGATTTGAAGTTCTTTGTGTGTGCGTTTTAAAATTTTTTTTCTAAAAATTTTTTTATAACAAAAAAATTTTTAATATATAATTTTTCAAGAGATTATTTGAACAATATATAAACAATTTTTTAAGTGATTATTTAAATAATTTTAGTGACAAATTTTTAAATGAACAATCGTAGTGATTTTTTAAAAATTTATTAATTTATATATAATCCTAGTGTAGTGATAAACAATTTCTAAGTAGTTATTTGAACAATATAAAAATAGTTTTAGTGTTTTAGTGATAAATTTTTAAATGAACAATCTTAGTGATTTTTTTAAATTTTTTTTTCACTGAACTAATTAATTTACATATAAACAATACTAGTGATAAATAATTTCAAATGTAAATATAAACAGTGTTGAACTTTGAAAAATAATTTTAAGTGAACTTTTGAAAAATGGCACAAAACGATTTTATTGCGGCGCTTCAGCGTCCAGTAGATTCAATAATTAAATCATTTAATGATTTACATGATCAGCCATTAGCTGAAGAACATTGTCAAAAGTGTTATCAAGTGTGCGCTGATAAAATTAATTACTTCAAGGAGATCTTGCTAGATCCGCAAATAAATGTTCAAGTCAGAAGAAGTGTACGAGCAAATATTGTACTTTTGTACTGGTATGCAGATCAATTTGCACAATTGAGTGGAGAAGTAACTGGTGGTGACTTGCGTGCAAACCGACGTCTCATCAAGTGGCAAGATCTTGAAAACGCATTTTCTAATAATATTAGATCAGGATGCGTGGTGAATCAAGCTCACACTGATCTTCGTACTTTTCTTGATGATGCTCAAGATCTTATAACTGAAAAAGTTGAAAATATGCTCAGAGATGTTGCTGGGCTTAAAGTAAATGTTGAATTGATTTGCAAATTTCGAAATGTAAAAGCTGAAAATGTCATCGAAGAAACAAAGTCATTCAACACAAAGAGTCGAGACATTTTACCCGCAACATCTCTTGCTACTTGGTATCAGGATCATGTCAACGATAAATTATTGAACAAAGTCGAGGAATTCAATAAAAAAGACTCTGGGTGGAGTTTAACTGAAATCCACAGTTTGATAATTACAATTTCAAGATATGCACCTCTTCAAGCTGGGGATTCAACGTTTGTGAAGCTACCCAAGTATATACAAGCGAAAAAAGCAGCTTTAAATATTCAAAATTTTGATGAACACTGTTTTCTCTGGAGCATTGTAGCAGCATTACATCCCGCTACTAATGGTCATCCTGAGAGAAAAACATCTTATCCTCACTTCAGCTCAATATTAAAATATGAAGGTATAAAATTTCCAATCACTTTAAATGATATCTCAAAATTTGAGAAATTAAATAGTTTATCAATTAATGTATACGGTATCGAGTCAGAATTTTGCAATAAAAAAACCGATAGAAGTACAATAATTCCTTTATATCTAAGTAAACTCATAAAGTCCGATAAAAAAGTTATCCATCTCTTAATGGTACAGCAGAATATTAAATTAAATATATCAGATTTTGATATTAAAAATTTTCAACCTAAATTTCACTTTGCTTTGATCAAAGATCTTTCACGGCTAGTTAAGTCTCAAATTTCCAAGTCAAACTACATATTATTTTTTTGTGATAGATGCTTGAATCATTTTAGATTCGATTATTCATATGAAAATCATAAAGCTGATTGTTTTAAAATGAATAAAGTCCATATGACATTTCCAAAGGGAAAAGATCAAATTTTAAAATTCAAAAACTATCGATATAAAGACACGGTACCGTTTGTTGTATATGCGGACTTGGAATGTACACTAGAAAAAACCCAAGGAGATGATGAAACTCAGAAGCATGTTCCACACAGTGTAGCATTCTATCAACATTGCAGTTATGATAATAAATTATCTAAATTTGAATTAAATCGTTCAAAATTTTGTGTTGATTGGTTTATTTTTAAGTTAGAAAAATTCGCTATCGAGTATGAAGGATATTTAAAAAATCCCATACCAATGAAGCCGCTTACTAAACAGCAGCAAGAGACACATGATCAGGCAACTGTTTGTCATATTTGTGAAAAAATAATTACTACAAATACAGATAAGTGTTATGATCACTGTCATTTCACTGGTAATTATCGCGGTCCAGCTCATATATCTTGTAATGTTAATTATCCAAAGTCACATGTTATCCCCATAGTTTTTCACAATTTATCCGGTTATGATTTACACTTTTTAATTGAAAGTTTAGCTACATTAATTAAAGGTGATGTAACTTTACTACCAATAAATAAAGAAAAATATATATCATTCACAAAATCGATTGAAAATACTTCAGTGACATTACGATTTATAGACTCAATCAGATTTATGGCATCCAGCCTTGAAAAATTAGCTTCATATCTTGGTGATGATGAAAAGCTTATAACGAAACTTCACTATCCTGATCCTAATCAATTTAAATTAGTTACGCGCAAAGGCATATTTCCATATGAATATATTTCAAGTATTGATAAACTTGAAGATAAACAATTGCCGGATCAAATATCATTTTTTTCAAAGCTAACAAATGAAAGTGTCTCTGATGAGGATTATTTTTTTGCTCAGCTAGTCTGGAACAAATTTAACATCAAAACACTGGGAGAGTACTCAGATTTATATTTTAAAACTGATGTACTTCTTCTTGCAGATGTCTTTGAAAATTTTAGACGTAGCTGCTTTGAAACTTATAATCTTGATCCATTACACTACTATACTGCTCCTGGTCTGTCTAATGATGCAATGTTAAAATACACTGGTGTGGAACTTCAGCTTCTTACTGATCCTGAAATGGTACTTTTTATCGAGAAAGGTATCAGAGGTGGGGTATCTCAGTGTACAAACCGATATGCTGCTGCAAACAATCGGTACATGGGTGAAGACTTTGATCCAAGCAAAGCTGAATCATATTTAATGTACTATGATGTGAATAACTTGTATGGTGCAGCAATGAGTATGTCACTGCCGACGGGTTCATTTGAGTGGGTGGAAAATGTTGATGATGTAAATAAGTTTTTAAATGATAATGATGATGATACAGGATATATATTAGAAGTAGACTTAGAGTATCCTGAGGAGTTACATGAACTCCATAAAGATTTACCGCTGTGCCCAGAACACTTTATACCGCCAGGATCCAAACACTCGAAATTATCAACTACTCTATACGATAAAAAAAATTATATAATACATTACAAAAATTTAAAACAATGTCTAGAGTTAGGATTAAAATTAACAAAAATACACAGAGTACTACAGTTTAAACAATCACCTTGGCTCAAAAGTTATATCGATAAAAACACTGACTGTAGAAAATTAGCAAAAAATGAGTTTGAAAAAAATTTTTATAAACTCATGAACAACGCTGTATTTGGTGAGACTATGGAAAATGTAAGAAAGCACAAAGATGTACAATTAAAAACTGAATGGGATGGTAGATATGGAGTCAAAGAAATGATATGTAAGCCAAAGTTCCATAGTCTTACCATGTTTGATAAAGATATGGTAATTATTGAGATGAAGAAAGTTAAAGACTGTTTCAATAAACCGATCTATGTAGGCTTTTGTATTTTAGATTTATCTAAAACATTTATTTACGATTTTCATTATAATTATGTAAAAAAGAACTTTAAAAACGATGAGTCGAAATGAATGTACACAGACACAGACAGTCTCATCTATCATTTTACTGTACCAGATATCTATAAAATCATCAAACGTGATATCTCAAAATTCGACACCTCTGACTACCCAAAAGATAATGTATATGATATGCCATTAGCTAATAAAAAAGTCCTGGGTCTAATGAAGGATGAAAATAATGGTGAAATCATGACTGAATTCACTGGACTCAGGGCGAAATTATATGCATTTAAAACATATAAAAACAAAAAAGCTAAAAAGCGTGCAAAGGGAGTCAAGGGACCTACTTTGAGAACCATCACGTTTGATGATTTCATGCAATGTTTAAATAATCATCTGACTTTAACTAAAAAGCAATATTTAATAAAATCGAACAAACATAATGTTAAAACAATTACGCAAAATAAAATTGCATTGAGCTGGGCTGATGATAAGCGCCAGCTCATTGATGACAGCCACGATACCCTACCATGGGGCTATAAAAATAAGAAAATAATTGTAGATGATGATGATGACGATGAGATAATAATTAAAAAAAGAAAACTTATGTAAATTAGTTTTAAGGTATAAAAATAAAAGAGAACTTATTTAAATAAAAAATGTAAATATTATTTTTAAGTTTTGTTTTTTTTTTTTTTTTTTTTTTGTAAAATTAGTTTTAACGTTTGAAAATAAAAAAAATGTATATACAATTAAAAATTTTGTTTTTATTTATTAGAATATAAGTTTTACAGGTCTGATTTATCAATCCAGGTGTTGTGTGAGCTGTCGAAGCCGAGTTACTTTACATATAATTTATTTCCACGTTTTTTTATAATTTTTTCTATCAGATAGACATCCGGATGCTTGACTTTGCTGAGTTCTTCAACATAAAATCCACCTCCAATTGGCTTATCCTGATAGTCTATAAGTTTGTATGTTGTTGGATTTGTATTCTGCACTGTCTTGATTGTAAAAATTTCAGTGGTCCAGTTGGGTGTGTAGCCTTTTTCAAACACATGTTTGTACTTGCTGATTCGAACTTTGTCTCCAACTTTGAATTTATTTTTTCGTGCGTGTCACTGAGCTTGAAGAGGTTTGTATATTTTTTCAAATATCTGCTTTTCATTTTTAGCAGTTACATCAATAGGTTCCAGTTGAATAGTGCGATGTTTTCTAGTATTATATTTGTGTACTAAATCTTCCAATATATCAATTCACTTATAATTGCCACGAGCAGTGAATTGACGCCACATAGTAGTCTTAAGTGTTCGATTAAAACGTTCACATATTGATGCCTTCAAGTTGCTGAATGTGGAGTACATGTTGATGTTTTTACGTTTCATAAGTTCTTGAAATTCTTTATTATAAAATTCTTTGCCTTGGTCAACATGCAGATTTTTTGGTACACGTCCTTGTTGAAATATAGATTTCATTGCACTTGTGACATCACTGCCACTTTTACTTTTAATCGGTACAGCCCAAGCATACTTTGAAAAAATATCTATGACAGTCAGCAGATATTTGTTTCCTTTATTAACTGTTGCATAAGGAATCATTTCAACTAGATCAGCTTGCCAAGTTTCATCAAGTGCTCGTATGTCAACATAACGACGTTGATAATTTCTTCGTGCTGGTCTGTGCAGCTCATACGCTATTACTGATTTTCTGTCCTCCATTGTCAACAAAAATTCTAGCTTCCAATTCTTTAATTCGCTGTGTATTTCTACTAATTAATTCTTTTCGTGACTTTATACGTTTTAAGATATTTTTTAATTCTTGATTTTCTTTTTTTAAAAGCGTCACAGCAGAGTCTAGTGTTACCACTTGAGAGTGCAAGTGTGAAATGATCTCTGATTGATCATTCCTCATACTATCATACAATAGAGACATTTCTTTGTGTACAAGATCACGTGTCAATTTTACAGTTGCTGCATCACTGTCTTCAGCTGGTTTACCAACATGACACAGTCTCTTGCTCTCAACATCATACTGTCCATCAACAGTTATTTGAAATCCTCGTCCAGGTGGTCCTGGCGGTCCACAGATTACAGCACCCGTTGAAAGTGAACGTCCAAATATATCGATACTCATTTTTTGCTCTTTTCACTTCAACAGTCAGCAAATAAGTGGCATAAATTTGACACAGCAGATGCTAATAAATAATTTCTGCTTCTCGTAGCTCTTCGTAGTCCAGTCAAAAAGACCGTGAAATCGGGTTTTTTACATATACGAATAAATTTATATGGAAATAATCAGGAAAATGCGTAGAAAACTGTAGGCAAAGTAAAAAAATTTTCTACCCCCGGGAAGAGGGTGAAAAAAATGAAAAACTACCCCAAAATACGATTTTTGGATTAAATTTTGAAAATATTAAAAAAAGTTTCAAATAAAAGTTATAGAGCATAAAATTTTAGGGCTACTACTCTCTGACCATTTTTTCCCTAAAACGCATCCTTTTACCCCTAGGACGGTATAAAGGGTTTAAAAAATAAAAATTTAATAAAAAATACAAAGATTGGACTTTTCCAAAGTTTTTTTTTTATTTTTTTTTTATTAGCTATTTTACATGAATTATATTTTTTAGGTAATTTTATTTGTTATAAAAAAGGTCTCGTACTTCAATATTTTATCTCCCTTACTTTTTGAGATATACGAAAAAAAACATGATTACTCTCTTACCTGATACTTATTACGAAACTTTCCACTGATAAAGACTTTCTTGATGACTGTTTAAGGTTAGAAGGATGAAGTTTAAAGAATGATTGTGCGAATAGAGCCGGTTATTATAATAAATTAAAAAAATACATCTTTTTTATGATATATATTTTTTATTTGTAATAAAAAAATACAATAAGGTAAAAGCAAGGTAAATGCAATAAGGTAATAATAAGGAAAAGTCCCTATTATTGACAGGGCCCCTATTATTAACATGTTGTTTTATTTTATTGATTATTTAGTCAATTTTATGATTAAATCACAATAAAAATTGCTTTTCATCAATTTTTAGAAATTTTTTAGTAAGAAAAAAGTAAAATTTTATGCCTGGGTATTAATTATTAACTGTAAAAAAATTTTCTTTTTCCGAGTAGACAATACAGCTAGTTTATTTAAAATTTCTTAACAATTTCGCTAAGAGAGAGCGTATTTTAAATAGCGAAAGTTTCTATAATTCTGATAAAAGCCTATCATCCAAAATTATTTGAGGTTATTTAAACTATAAATAATCTTAGATTTAATGTCTTAAGCTGATAAATTTCAATTATGATTTAAAAATAGCGGGTGTCAATAGTAGGTACATAAAAATTAACATGTGTTACTAGCAACAGCCTACAATTTTAAGAAACTTAACCTCTTTAACACACATAGCGGATTTGTTTACATGTTGTCTCGCGTAATTTTATAATAAAAAAAGAATTGTCTCAGCAAAATATTGTTGTTTACTAGTAAATAATAATTTATTTTCGAAGTTTAAATTTTAATTAAATCTGAATAATAGGGTTGACACCTGTCAATAATAGGATCTATGGGTGTCAATTGTTGGCTCCGATACCATTTCACCCTGTCAATAATACCTACACTTGAGTCGCTGATTTCAAATTAATATATTTGTCATTTCATTAACGACTATTTAAGTATAAAAATTAAAATACACAAATTGATGAATCAAAAAAGTGTCTAATACAAAAAAAAGAAATTAGTCAGAGTATTGTCTTGTTGGTGTTTTCTATCTCTGCTATTTTGCATTCCACTACTTTGCGACGTTTGTTTCTGGCTAGGACTTATTCTTGTGTTCCGATTTTTTATCAGGTGGTTGATTGCAGGTTTTCCTCGCAGGTGATCGAGGCTTTGAAGGAACCTTTCGGGTTACCGACCAACCTGGCATTCTTTTAAGAATATGGATAATAACGATACAAGCTTCGAGATATCTATTAAATCAATAATAGTTAAAATCTAAATCTTTTTCCTCGTAAGAATCATTAAAGTCGACTTCTTCTCCGTCATCGTCTGAAATATCATTTGCTTCTTCAGGTTCCAATTCCAAATTTTCATTAACATCATCAATTTCTACAACTGTTTCATCAATAGTAGGTTTATTAACACAAGTGCCTTCATCCACACAATTTGCACACATATAAGTACAGTGAAGACCGGCTTTTTTGCATAAACATAGATTTTTCTCACACTTACTTTTGGCACATCTGCATGATATCTAAAAGAATTTTTGAACGTTAAAGGTGAAAGCAGATTATACAAAAATACTTATATATAGAATGATATTTCAACATTTTCAATTATTAATAAAAATTTCGTTATTAAACTTACCAATTTTAGTAAATCTTCTGGAACAGGTTCCAGTTCGGACTTGATTGGAATCATAAATTGGTTGTTTCGTTTCCAGCCCCATCTTTCAGCATCCAGTGAAACTCCCAACCAGTGTTGAATTTGAAAGTACACTCTTTTGACGTGTTCTGTTAATGCTGATCGAGAAGGAGGCAATGAAGCCAATATTTCTTTTTTAGCCTTAGCTAATGAAGCGTTAAATAGTCGGTATCGAAGCTCATCTATCGGTAACTCATTCCACTCGTTTTTAGCGTATAAATGACCCATGATTCTTTCAGCAACAGCGTAAAGGTCATCTACATTACTATCCTGTTTGTAGAATATTGAAATAGAATTGCGTAATTCTTGATTTTTTTGCAGTAAATCGATGATTGTTTTTTTCCCTTTGTTGTAAATAGCACTCGTTGAATCACAACCGGCAAATGCGTGAGCAAACAAAATAAAAGGTTTGAATTCTTTATAGTACCCTGTTGAATACAGTACTTTCTTTTGTTTACCAGTTGATGTGATTTTGTAAAAATACATCATATTGTCCTCGGGAGTAAGGCCAATGAGCAACAAGAACAAATCGACATCGTTTCCTACCACTACAACTGGTGGATCTGCTAAGTTTCTGCGATTCTTGATATCAACCCCCGTGTTTACAATCAAGCTATCTGCATCTTCATTAGCTACTACTGTTTTTATACCATTCGCAATTAAATATGCTGACAATAATTGTACAAATTTAAATTTGTTCGCAATATTTGATAGAAATTTAGCTTGTGTAGTGATCATTAATTTATCTAATGCAATTTCTACATCAGCTGCCATGCATTGTTCTTTGCGACGTAATCGTTCATAAGATTTTACACCAATTATGTCATCCCGGTATCCATCAAATATTACAACGGCATCGTCTCGGAAAAATTTGGTAATGTAGGACAAGTAAAGATTGAAAATTTCGTTGTAAGTTTTTCCACGAGACCACACTACTTGTCGCAATAACCAACCCCCATCAACGACAAATGTACAATTATCCAAAATAAGTGAAGATTGAATAGTGAGTTTAAACAGTGTATATAAATCAGATTTTCGGTTTTTTCTCATCCAACCTTTTTCATCGAACAAACTCAATGGAGATGGAGCAAGCTCATACTTCATTGCTTTCTTCAGAGCTTCAGGATTTTTGCCGAGACCTACTGAAATTCTTTGAAAGAGTAAATAGCTATCAATTTTAACATGCGGTTTACCATCGCTCAGATGAACTTCTGTTCCAGCATTTGATAAATTCTTAACTCTGTATAATCGTGAAAGAGAAACATCTTTTGCATTTTTACCAATCATCGTAGCCATTGCCTTTTGTCCTTTTTCAATAGCCATATGACAATTTATTTCAGGCCCACCAAACACACCTGTAGAGAGAGATACAACCGAACTACGGGGGTAGAAGGGGTCGTGGGAGTTGAGCCAGAATAAAAGATTCTGGATATCTTCTTTATCACGTGAGATTCTGCTCTCTGCAAGATCGACGTGTTGTTCACTGTTCGACGTTTCAATATTACAATAGTTTTCAAGTTTCTCCATAATTTGGAATGCAGCAGGCATTGCAAGCAAATATCGCGTAACAACGCTAGGTGTTACGCCTCTTCCGTGTTTGAGATCCGTTCCAAAAAATCTGTTAAGAGTCTGTTCAATAACCATATCTCTGGAAACGCCTGCCCACGCTTTGTCAGATCTACGAATAGTGAACCCACCCTTCGTAAATTCATCGAATTCCACTGGATCCATTATCAATTCTAGATTTGCCATGTCTTGTAAATATATTTGCGCTGTTTTTGCGTAGGCATAATGACCTGCAGCATGAAATAAAGGTAGAGCATCTCTCACAGATTGAAGATGTAGCTTCCAATCACCTAACCTTTCAGCCTCAACAATACGCAATGCAGTAAGAACACATTTGAAATACTGAATCCACAACTTGCTTGTGGAACCATTACTCTCAAGGATCTCAAGTTGATTCATAAATGCTTTGGTCATTTCGACTATTTTTTCAGTTCTGCAGTCACCTCTTGTTATTGTCGGCCATTCTTCCATCAATGTTTCTATATGTTCTTTCCACTCTGGAGATCCATCAATTGTGCCACAAATTTTAATCCCAAGGGCTGTAAATGTCAGAATGTGAGCTCGAAGTGCTCGGGCAAATGCATGCCCAGACAGCATTTTTTTTACTGATTCTGGAGCATATATAACAGACCACAACTCTTCGAGTCCACTACCTTCCATAGTGAAACCAATTGCTTCTAAGTATGACATTAATAGATGAAAAATTCCAAGAAGCACAACAACGTTTTTTAAAGTTGTCTGAGCTAATGATGCCACAATAGATCTTGCTTTCCAATAGAGAGGTTGATCGTAAGTGACAAAAGTTGTATGTTGTTGCAATTTGTTGGTTTCAGAAACAGCATAATGTAAAGATGTATTAAGAGTGGTTAGGCTCGAAGGAGGAGAGTTGATAAAAGGTACACAAACAATAAGTGATTCTTTCATCCTTGTATTAGAAGACAGTATTTCATCATCTGTCAAAACTTCCATAAATCCTCTCCAAGATGGTATTTGAGGAATTCCAAAGTATTTACTCCATAAATAAGTTCCATATGGCAACGAGAGTGATGGCGCATCCCCACAATCAAGAGATACAGTGTTAACAAAAGTAATATCTTTCATTCCACTTATATCAGGACACTGATATGGAATAATTTCAATTTGTTTTAGCGATGCAATTTCGTGAGCTGTGGGCATTTTTTTAGCTTCTTTGAACCACCCTGATATGATATATTTTCCTTTGGACAATATGCTGCAATCCCGCCTAAACAATGAAATGTTTCTTGTCCGTCCAAGGTACCTACGTTATGATCCGTGTTATCGAAGACGAATTGCACAAACGTATTATCATCAATAATCATTTCGGGTAGATCTTTGATTGTAGAGGCTTTAAATAATTGTAAACTATAATAAGTAGCACAAATCCCCAATTTCGACAATAAATCAATTATTAATTTAGAGCCTGTCTTTCTGTGCACATAGGTTGCAATTGCCAGTTGCAAATTAGAAATAAAAAACTTTGGGCGAATCATACTGATAATACTATGAGCGATTGTATCTAATTTTACTGGATTTTGATCTTCTTCGTTAGACTTATCACAATATACAAGTTTACTTAAAAAATTCTGTAAAAGCAGCGGGATACTTGTTGACACAGAATCAAGGAATTTTGTGGGTGGAGAATACGATTGATTTTCTCCCTTCATTTCTTGAATTTCGGTCCGAATCATCTCTGCAGCAATATTAGTAATAATAAATTTCTGTCGCTGATTGACAAGGTTATTATCACAGAACCAATCACTACATATTTTGGGGATTTCAAATCGCTTATAATATACTTTAGTTTCTCTTCCACGGTGACGATCGACGTATATATCATCGCCATACTTCTCCTTCAATCTTTTAAAAAACATTTCATCTGTCATGTAATCATCACCCATTTTTTTTCGCAATTCATTCATGCCAAATCGATATGTGTGTGAAGTTTCAATGAAATTTGTAACATTGTTGGATGCTTCTTCTAACCGCTGTTTTGTAGCAGATATTTTAGGTGCTGTTGGAACTGACGAGACAAATCAACCGTAGCATAGTTTGTGATAGGAAGCTTTACTCATGAAAAGACAATTAACGCTCATTAACCTTTGAATTATTTCTCTCCCATTGTCATTATTCTGGTTTTCAGCTATTTCTAGTAATTTGTACTTAAGATAAGCGTTTTTAACCTGGATTACTTTTTTATGCTTTGAATCTAGGGGCTTGTTACAAAAAAAGCACATATTTTTGAAGTCAAACTCACTATTAGTCGGCAATGGTGATACCGAACATTGAGATGGTGATGGTACCGGACACTCCACCGTTTCTTTTTCACTTAGCTTTCTTTTTTTCGCTGGTGGTGCATCAAGTCTTGCAGAATATCGCCCTCTGCAAGCGATGTGGACTTGAACAGATTCCTTTCCTTCCCAAGATTTCCATAAAGTGTCTTCTCTCTTTTGACTTTTCTTAATAAGCGTCCTCAATTGGCTTTTTTCAAGAACACATACTTGGAAGTCGCCGATGGGGTTCCCACACAGAGTACAAACATCGCCAATGTTCATGATGAAACTGAAATAATATTTAATCAATTTATATTTAATAATTTAAACTATAATTTTTTATAATTTTTACTTAAAAATTTTTTATTAATTTAATGATTCGACGACAACTTAGAAAAAAATTTTCACAAATCTAAGCAAATTTTTTTCGGCTTAATGATTTATTTATTTAGATATTTGACAATTTTTTGAATTTTGTTTTTAAATTTGTGTAAAACAAATTAGAAAAAAAAATTTTTTTGTAGAAATTAAAAAAAAATAAAATTTCAATTTTCTAGTAACAATTTTAATGACAAATTTACTTGTTAAATAATTTTAAAAAATAGTCAAGTAACAGCAAACTTTAATGTCGTTATTTATGACACTGAAGTTAGCAGATGTCTAAAAATTTTTGATTTTTTTTTAATTGAATTCCAACTAAAAAGATATTTATAAAAAATCGCACTTATACTTTTTCAAGTTTTTAACATGTGATATTTATTTTTAATTGTTTAATTGAAACTATTTCGATAAAAAATTTCTAAAAATTTTGAACTGTCAGCGTGCTTCATTTTCATCAGTATCTTTATTTTTTGATATATTCTTAAATTTTTTTTTTTTTTTCGTAAAATTGTAATCAGTAAAAAATTTTATTATATGAAAATGAGTCATGTTTCTTTTGATAATTTTATTATTCACTATTTTACACGAGCTTTCAGAAATCATATGTATATATATACACACTGCCGAGGAACCAAGAATTTATAGATATTTAGACGGAATAAATTAATATTATATAAAGTAATATTATTTCATTGAGAAAAAGTTGTGGAAATTTAATTCAGCTGTAGTTTTGTGAATAATTTCTAACTTTAGAAGCCACAACACGGGGGTTATAACCATGTGTTTTCATTAAACTAACCTCAAAGACTGATGACGATTTTTTAAAATAGATAAATGACGTTATAATTACCTTGATAATTTACCTGAGACTATCAGATAAATATTGTATTATTTATTTAACGATTTTACTTGTTTCCAGAATTTAATTTAAAGCAACAGAATTATTAAAATAACTAAACGCCGGCGTGACACAATGCACATGTGTTTTGCTTTTGATCACACTAGTTGCTTGTAACGGGCAACGCCTGCACACATGACGAAAACAATGACACTGAAATTAGAAGACACTTGACGATTTTTTTATTTTTTGTAGAAAACACAGCATAGAAAATTATTTAAATAAGAAAAAGTGTTTTGCCGTGTCATAAAGTTTTGATTGAGACGGAGAAAGCAATAGACGCTTCTATCTCTCTCGCACGCATGTGAGCAACGAGTTTGCGCACGCGCGCCACGATGACCGTAGCTACAATGAGTAAGAGCGAAATAGCTGAATTTTCTGTCTCTTTCTGCAAAGGCGTAGGACTAAAACATAAATTACCTGTCTTTAATAAATTCTCTTACTTGAAGGTAAAAGTCTAAAAATATAAATGCTACACCAAAATTTATAAAAAAAATTTTAAATTCAATTAAAAAAAAATTTTTTTTAATATAAACCATTTTGAGCGAAATATTGAGGTAGATCCGTTTTCACCCCTTCAGTTTTAATAGAGAGGATCAAAAAAAAATTTTTTTCTTCTCTACGATTGTTGTTTATAATAAAAAAAAAAAAAATAAAAAAAAAAACTTTGGAAAAGTCCAATCTTTGTATTTTTTATTAAATTTTTATTTTTTAAACCCTTTATACCGTCCTAGGGGTAAAAGGATGCGTTTTAGGGAAAAAATGGTCAGAAAGTAGTAGCCCTAAAATTTTATGCTCTACAACTTTTATTTGAAACTTTTTTTAATATTTTCAAATTTAATCCAAAAATCGTATTTTGGGGTAGTTTTTCATTTTTTTTACCCTTTTCCCGGGGGTTGAAAATTTTTTTACTTTGCCTACAGTTTTCTACGCATTTTCCTGATTATTTCCATATAAATTTATTCGTATATGTAAAAAACCCGATTTCACGGTCTTTTTGACTGGACTATTCGATGATTGATATGATTTCATTGGTGTGACTTGGATTCCCAGCTGCTTGAGATGCCATGAGTAAACGAAGACGGTCAACTAGTTCATTTGGATCATCCCAGTAGACATAATCCATACGTCCTTTTTTTTTGCAATCATCAAATCAGGTAATCCTTTACTTCTTGATAAGTTTGCATTTTTAGCAAGAAAATCAGCAATATAATTATTGTACTTGACTGTCAAGTCTTCATAAAAACTACCATCTGGCTTATATTTTTTTCTATGAGTATTTGTCATTTTAATAATTTCGAGATATTTATTTTTATCATTCTGCGTGACTTTTGAATCATCCGGCGATTTTTCAAATAATAATTCCAATAAACCAGGAGTCACTGAGTAATTTTTATTTTTCATATTAATTTCAGTATCATCAAAAGTTATTTCAGAATCACCAATGTAAAAATCATTGTAACATCATAGTTGACTTAGCAGGGGTACTTGATGCAGCAGGAGATATTTGTGTTTCTTCCGGAGTCCCGCTTCTATCTTCAGAGATAATACTATCATAATTATTTGCATCATCAAGTTCTATATCATTATTTACCATCGAATTATTTTTTTTAACTTCTTCTTTGACTTCTTGTTTGATTTTAGATGATGCCACTAAACTCTGCAGAGGTGTAACAATAGGCTTGAACATTTCACACATTGTCTTCTCAGCTGTGTCTTTACCCAACTTGAGCATTCTGTGCTTCCGTCGGATAGCATCACTAGCCTGGGATATCTGATGTAAGACATCTCGTTGCTTTGAAAGTTCCTCAGTCTTCATGTTGATGCCTTAGAGTTCACTTAATCTCTGATGACTATTTATCAAGTACAAGTTAATTTATACTAATAAAACAGTCAAATTCTTTTCTATATCTTCCACTATGTAGCTCACTGTCTTTGTCAATCACTACAAAACCATATTTTCCATCATTCCAACATGCTGAACACAAGTCTTTGAATAAACTGTATGACATGTCAGTATTTACATGATCATCATACACATGTTTCAAGTTCATCTCATCTTGACGAAAGAGAACTATAAAATTTGCATTGTCGCGTATCAAATGTTTAAGGATACGTGTATAAGTCTGACAGAGATAAAAACTGTCAACATCTTTATGTCGACCCATACAAAAGTATGCTCTGATATGATCTTGTTTTTCACAAGCGACATCATCAAATATCATTATTGAGTTTGGTTTTGCATCTTCCGGTTTCAGTACTTCTTCGTGCTCGTTGAATGTAAAAAATCCAATACCTTCTATTGGTTTAAGTAGTGATTCTAAAAATTTATATTGCGGCTGGTTCAGAGATTTTGAGTAGAGATAGATATTATCAAATCTCAAGCCGTTGGGGTGTATGATGAGTGAAAGCAGAGCATTTGTTTTTCCACAATTTGATGGGCCACAAAATATAGCACGAACACTGTTTGGCAATAAAGCACCGTGTCATTTGACTTTTTTCACCCCCGTACCTTGAACAATTTGATCAAAATTTATTACTGGCAACTTGGCCTCTTGACTTTTAAACTCCATATTGATAGTTTGCGATCACAACATTAACTCACTCGGCGAGCTATAAGTACCAGGTTTTATATCATTTTGAGTTAGTCATGATACTGCTACTATGGAGAGCAGACGTGTAGAGACCAGTGGTAGAGGTTTCGTAAACAGTATAATCAATAAGCTACCATTTGAACTACATATACCTGGATACCAGTACTGTGGACCAGGCACAAAGCTAGTCAAGAGATTAGCTCGTAGAGATCCTGGAATTAATCCTCTGGATGCTGCGTGTAAAGAACACGATATCGCATACTCGTATAATCGTGAAAATATGGCGGCACGTCACGAGGCTGATCAAATACTTGCTGAGAAGGCGTGGCAACGTTATCAAGCAAAAGACGCTGGTATTGGTGAAAAAGCTACTGCGTGGAGTGTAAATAAAATCATGAAGATGAAAAAAAGATTCGGTATGGGGTTAAAGAAGAAAACAGCTGGCAAGAGAAAGTCTAGCAAGAGAAAAACTAGCAAGAGAAAGACTAGCAAGAGAAAGACCAGTGTGAAGAAACAAGTAGCACTAAGACAAGTTGCCACAGCTGCTAAAAAGTCCATGACTCCTGGAAGTGATCCAATTAAAACGGCGTTGAAAGGAGCTCGTCAGGCAGTTAAAAAATCTGGTGGGAAAAAAATATCAGGCTGCCACGAATTTTACCAGTTCCATCGAAAGTTGGTGGTGTACTACCATTTTTAATACCACTTTTTGCCGGCCTGAGTGCAACAGGAGCTTTGGCTGGAGGTGCAGCTGGTATATCAAAAGCTGTGAATGATGCAAGTGCTGCTAAAAATCGATTAGATGAGAGCAAACGACATAATTTGAAAATGGAACAAATATCCATGGGTAAAGGTTTATACTTGAGACCTTACAGACGTGGTATGAGCTTATACTTGAGACCATATCCAGCAGACAGAGGATGCAAGTCAAAAAACAAGTAAAGCTACCACATCGAGCACTCACAAACATCGATTTACTGAAATACGCTAAAGCTCTAAAAATTCCAAACTTTCGTGGTGTTTTTATGAGAAATGATTTACCTGAAACTGGACCAAGAAAAAATGAATCAGCTATTATTAATCTTGATGATAAACTTAGACCTGGTACTCATTGGGTTGCTTACAAGAAAAACAATGATAAAGTTGTTTACTTTGACAGTTTTGGTAATTTACAACCACCGCAAGATCTTATGGAATATCTCGATGTTGGTAGCGTAAAATATAATCACAAAAGATATCAGGATTTTGATACAATTATATGTGGACATTTGTGTCTCAAATTTCTCATTGGACAACTATAAATTGATGTGACTCTGTGTACAACACATTAGTCATGGCTGAGTCATTCACATTAACGCTGACGGGATCCACATCAGAGTTGGAGGCCAACTACTTCCCTCCAATAGAATTATCACCAACTAAAAATTATGTTCTGGGGCTTGTAGAGTTATTAACATTTAATTCAATACCCAATATTGATGTTGGTGCTAATAAATTCTATGTCTCTTATCCTGTGGATAATATTGATTTCGAAAAAATTGATACAAATAATATTGTTGAGAAAAAAGTTGTCAAGAGAAAAAGAGTTAAAAGAAATGCCACAATAATTACAAAGTTTAATGACAATGTCTCAGTAACTGAATATGACTCAGTGAGTGAAAATATAGAAGCTGGAAAATATGAAACTGTTGAAGAGAGAGTCTTGATAATACCAACAGGAAGTTACGAGATAACTGACATTGAAAAATATATCCAAGAGAAATTACGAAAACTCAGCATCAGCATCAAAGCCAATAATAATGAATTGAGAAGTGAAGTTAAGTGTGATCAATTTGTGAATTTTACACCTCAAGATTCTATTGGTGGACTACTGGGATTTACAAATCGAAAGCTAGCACCACATAAAACTCACTCATCAGATTTACCAGTGAAGATATTAAAACTCAATGCTCTGAGGGTTGAGTGCAACATCACATCAGGCGCTTATATAAATGAGCACAAAGTTCACACTATTCATGAATTTTTTCCAAGTGTACCACCGGGATATAAGATTGTTGAATTGCCATCTCACGTCATTTATCTGCCGATCACCGTACAAGAAATACAAAATCTCAGACTGAGAATTGTTGATCAACACGGAAAACTGGCTAATTTTAGAGGTGAGACGATAACCATAAGACTGCATATAAAGTCTACAAAATAATGGGTATCGTGTATGAGACAAAAAGTGGTGCTGGGTATAAAACGACAGCAACATGGTCGAGCAACATCAGTCACCGAGTACCTCACAAGGTGTTAACACATCAGAACGCTCAGTTTCTTCAGAGCCTAGGACTAAATTTACGTGGAAAATTAAGAAAATAGAAATTTATTTTTGTTGTTTGACGTGTACACGACCATGGCGGCAGAAATCTCAAATATTCAACGACAAATCATTTTTGATGAGTCGATTGCACACTATGAAGCACATGCTCATCTCCCGTATGCTTCATCAACATTCAACAACAGCGATGAAATAAGAATTGCTGTTCAACATCAAGATTTATGTCAACTTCCAAGTAAAAGTACACTGCATGTGTATGGAAAATTCACAAAGTCTGATGGTACAGCTGGAAGTGCAACTACTCACATGGTAAATATGACAGTATGTCATAT
The DNA here is from genome assembly GCF_026212275.2 of Microplitis demolitor. Taxonomy (NCBI): domain Eukaryota; kingdom Metazoa; phylum Arthropoda; class Insecta; order Hymenoptera; family Braconidae; genus Microplitis; species Microplitis demolitor. Next base: position 14,925,490 of record NC_068550.1, on the reverse strand, counting down.
GTTTGAAGAAATACGCCACGAGTTCAATGGTGTTGAGATTGATCGTAACAAAAATGTTGGCATCACAAGTCTCATGAAAGGATATACATCACTGAGTCCAGCTCAACAAAATACACTCGAGAACTCAGGCTGGATTATGGATGAAGCTGTTAACAAATTACACAATGACAATGGCTACTTTGATGTATCTATACGACTGAGTCTTTTGCTAGGATTTGCTAAAGATTACCATAAAGTTGTCATCAATGCAAAGCATGAATTGATTTTAATAAGATCAAATGCTGATTTGAATGCCTACGTTGTGGCTACACCTGCTGCTGGAGCTCATGCTGAAGCTGTTAAAATTACGCTGCAAAAAATCGAGTGGATTGTACCATATGTGACTATGGCTGATAAACAAAAAATTGAAACTTTGAATTATATTACAAGTGATCCAGCTATCTCAATCAGTTTCCGAGCTTGGGAGCTGTACGAGTATCCACTATCACCTAATACTTCGAAGCACATTTGGGCAGTTAAAACATCTACGCAGCTCGAGAAACCACGTTTTGTAATCCTTGGATTTCAAACAGCAAGAAAAAATGATGCAACGAAAAATGCCAGCGTATTTGATCACTGCAACATCAGAGATATAAAATTATTTTTAAACTCTCAGAGTTATCCTTATGGGAATTTAAACCTCAACATTGCAAACAATCAATATGCTCTGTTGTATGACATGTATATAAATTTCCAAATTTCATACTACAACAAAGAACCTGAGCCACTGTTGACGAAGAAGAAATTTTTGGAACAAGCACCACTGTATGTTATCGATTGCTCGAAACAAAACGAATCGATAAAATCTGGACCAGTGGACATTCGCCTGGAATTTGAATCTACAAATCAATTTCCTGCGCAGACATCAGCTTATTGCCTCATTATACATGATCGCATAGTCGAGTATAATCCTATAAGCAGCATCGTACGAAAACTAATATGAAGACTGTTCAATTAAGTCCAACGCCAACCATACATTACATGTATGTATGGAGATTTGCACACGAGCAAGCAAGAAGAGGCGAATGGGAACAAGCAGCAAGAGATCGAGAACGATTTAAACAAAGAATTAATAAATTAAATATAATTATTGAACCTGTTACGTCCAGACTATAATATAATTTCTTTATTTGCTTAATTTCCTAATTAATTTTATAACGTCTTCGACCACGGACTTCTCTTATTTTCCCGAGACAATTTTAATTGATTTTCTTAATTTATTATTTTATTAAATTTTATGTATAAGTAATTACTAATGGACTAGCGTCTATGACTAGATTCGACTGTTCCGGTGCGCGCGTCACTCGACCCACCTGGAAACTTCTAGAAGAATTCCGGCTACCTGTCTGGAAATATTTTATACACGCAATGGCTCCGGCTACCTGCCTGAAGTTAATTAATTACAAAATCTTATAATTATCCGAATTTAATTTATTAATTTACTTTTGCAATTAATTTAATTCGCGAGGATTTTCTTTAGGCGCGACGATATTAACGTATGCCAAGTATTTAATAAAATTTTCCGGCTTCCCGCCTGGAATAAATTTTATAAATACCTCAACAATTAATTCTCCAGCTCTCTCGTCGTCGTCTCTGTCCGGGTTCTGTCTAGTTAATTGTCCTTGTTCTCGTTGGTCTCACTGGGTTCCGTCTCTCTTTCTCTCTTTACTCTCCTTTCTTTCCTTCTCTTTACTCTCCTTTAACCTGTTTCAATCAGACGCAATTAGTAATGTTTATATAAAATACCGGCTAACTGCCTGGTATTTATTATTAATAATCGGGATTTTTATCGCTTGGTTCCACAATAGACTCAAGCTAATAATTAATTAATTACCTGTTTAATTAATTTAACAGCGTCTGTTATGGCGTCGGTTGTCTCGTCACCTTGTCTCCACCTCTCTATTCGGACGTCCCGATGGTTAATGCCCGATTCTCGTTCCAGTCCCCGTTTTTAATTGCTCGCCCACTCTTGACTATAGTTGTCCTTTTTCCACTCCTACTTAACTCTAGGTGGGGTCGACGGTCGAGCAAGTGAAATTTCCATTTCCGGACGACGAGTCGCTACCTACCCGGAATACCCGAAATGGTAATGTCGCTTGACCGACAGTGCGCATAATAGATTTTATTTTAAACTTAATTGAACGCGGTAAATACAAATTTACCCCGTTACAATATCCTCGAATTCGATTTGGGCATCGTGGTGACACTCATCAATGCATACATGAAGTCTATAAAAGTTAATAAATAAATAATTATAGATAAATTAATAGAAAAATAATAATTTTTTTGTTTTTTTAATAATAATTCTTACATACTTTGAACCTTGAGGACCCATTTTTATGATTTTCGAAGTATACGTAATTATAGTTTTTCCGTTTTTTCACTAATTTCAAATAGATTCTGTGATAAATCTCTTTTTTCAGCACAGCCTGGACACGATACTCCTCGCGCACTTTCAATAATTTCAAGATTTTTAGCAAACGCAATTACATCATTGATAAATTTTCCAATATCCTCAGGAGGCACGTCACCAAATAAGGATTCAATAATATCGTCGAGGTTATCGGTGTATGGCCGGTTATGTAAGAGAAAAATTCTTTCACTTTCACTGAATTTTTTATCCATTAGCACAAGCTGTTAACCAGAACGTTTCTCGATGTAGACTGACTGCTGTGAGCTTTCGAGCTCAACGCTCAGCTCAGTATCCCCACTCTAGACCGAAAACAAGTTCAGACTTGTTGGATGATGTCACCTACTACGCAGTTAGAAATAGAACAAAGGAAAAAACCAGTTAAGACTTGTTGGATGACGTCATCTACTACGCAGTAGCAAAAAAAAGAGGAGAGAGAAACCAAACCACTAGATGGCATGGCTTCTCGCAAGTGCTCGTACTAAACCTAGTTTGAATATATCAAACATTGGTCAGAAAGTAAATTGGCCCCGTGATGACGCTCAAAATATACACGAGGCGCCATCTATCATAACACGAGCTCAAAATGACGGACATGCGCTCAAAAGGGTCCTAGATAAGCTCAAAAGTGAGCTCAGACGGTAAGAAGACGGCCAAATAACGTCAATTAGCATCAAAATGATGTCAAAAAGGCCCGAGATAAGCACAATTAGCATCAAATGATGTCAACTGGACCTAGATAAGCACACCAACAGCCGGCATGTCATCAATAGTCAATAAGTTACCCTCAGCCGGTACATTATCATAAATCGATAACTTACCATCCGTCGGTACAACAGAAAATGCCTATCTTACCCCTGGTGGGCCAGAACTCTCCTTGCCTATCTACTAGAATCGACAAATACCGATTTCAATTTTAATTGTTTTGAGCCCTTGGGGAGCAATTCCCTTTCTTTAACTTATACTTGCGATTCTTTTTTTTCTCACACATATAGGAAAAGAAACGATTTCAAATTATAAAAACAGGATCTATAGTAGATAATATGATAAATTTATATACTAATTGATTATTGAAATTCTTATTGTCAAAGAAAAAAAAAAAAAAAAACCCTCGAAATAAAATTTTGACGCATTTTTTTTTTACGAGAAATAACTTTTAAAATAATCCCATTCAAATTATTGCGATTATTTTTTTTCTTTTCACATTTTATTTTTCAATGAATAAAAATAATACATTGTTATATTATTCATATAAAAAGAAAACAATTTCTATAAAATTTATATAAAAAGAATCGGTATAGATATCCTAGTAAATACGTTTCAGAGTGAACGTGATCAATATATAGACATGAAAAAATGTAGAAACAAAATTGACAAAATATTATAAATAACGTCAATATAATTATGTAATAATACTTAAGGAATTATTGTGTAGTTCCTTTATCTTTGTAAAATGTTGATAAATTTAAGCGTATTATACATATGTATATATATATTCAAAATAAGTTAAATGAAAACCGTATATAAGACTTTATAAGTATTAATGTGTAGAATGTTTATCGTCGACATATTATCCTCGTGCTTTTAATCCATTATATTTTTTTTAAAAAAGAAAAAAAATCTGCCGTCTTTGAATTCAAATTTATATGTCGTTTATTAAAAACAAAATATAATTATCAAAATCAATAGGTTTCTCTTCTTGTTTCTCTCTCCTTTTTTTTTTCTCTTCTTAAACAAGGCGTGAGAAGAAGGAGCCCAAAAGATTTTGGACATTATGAAATATCTCCTCAACGAGACCTAATTCTCCTGGGTAATAACAGGGCCGGTTGTACTCCTCGAGCGTTATCCGGGCCCTGGAATATTGGTATACACGCGATTCGTGGACGCCTTCGAGGAAGGTGTAAAGGTCGCTAAAAGCAGCCGGAAGGCCGATGGAGATCTCAACTTTATCCATTAACTCCAGGGCTACTAAGGGAGGATAACAGCCCTCACATAGCATACCTAAGACTGCTACGAGCTGTCGTTTAGCCTGAAAAAGAAAAGGGGGTGCGTCAAAGGATTGAAACAAAAATAAAAAGGCGGGATAGGTAAAATACTTACATCCCTCGGAAGACGGAGAACGCGGTGATTGAAATATCTCATAGATACGAAGTCCAGCATGTTGTAACGAGTTGTCTGGAAAGAGAATTTTTTTAGTAAAGCATATTTATTTATTTCAAAAAAAAAAAAAAATTTTTTTCTTTACCATCAGAAACGAAAAAAAAAAAAAAGAAAAGTGAAATTGGGGATATAAAAAAATAAAGAGAGGGGGAAAAATTTTTTTTTGGGAATACTAAGCGAAATAAAGAGAAGGAAGGCATTTTTTTTCTCTATTCCAAACCTGAAATAAACCTTTCTTTTTCCCTCCTCAAGAATAATCCTAATTTTGACTATTTAAAATTTAGTTTACAACGACAAACCCGAAGTATTGAAAAAAACTTAAACTTGGAAAAAAAAAAGCAAAAAAAAAGGAGAGGTGAGAAATAATATTAAAAAAAAAAAATCTGGGCGTCGGTTGACCCTGCGGGCCAGCCCCAAAACTTCCCGCTGTTTTCGACCTCAAAGAGCTCGAAAACATTAGTGTAGATATATTTTCGAGCTCTTCGAGCTCGAAAATGCTATCACATGCAATTGTTTTTTTACGATCTTTCCAAGCTCTAACAAGTTACCTGTCATGCTGAAGTTTGAAAATTTAAGAATCGAAAATCATCAATGAAGCGGTTTTTAAAATTTAGTTCCTGATTATGTTCAGTAAAATAAGTGTATTGAGGCAGAAATCAATGTCAGGGATCAAAATCAAGATTTAAATAAGTTTTGACTCATGTAAGAAAAAATAAAATATGAAATATCCGATAAAAATATTAAAAACTACGTTTTATCGATTTTTTTGTTGATAATATGATTTAAACTAAAAACCAAGTTCGATGACATTATATGATCAGAAGAAACCATAAAAAAGATGAGTTGGTATGATGTCAGGCACATTTTAGTACGTTATATTATGATTTATCCGAAAAAAATAACATAAAATGTTATTTTTTTAACATTTCAACGCCGATATCTTTCGAAATAATCAATCGATTTTGATAGTTGACGTGGCAATCGGCGCGTTTTATTGAATTCTAGAGTTGATTAAAATTTGAAATCGATCGCGTCAGTCGTTTCGAAAATATTTAGAAAAAACCGTTTTTCACCATTTCTTTCTCCCGCGATAACTCTCGAACGAATTATCTGATTTTGATGTTTGAGATGGCAATCGACGCGTTTTATTGAATACTAGAGCTGATTAGATTTTGATGTCGATCGTATAAGTCGTTTTCGAGAAATCAATAAAAAACTAAAAAAAAAATTTTTTTTTGTCGTAATTCGCAAATATTTTCGAGTCTATTCTATCAAATAATCTGAAAATTTCAGGAAAGTTGATGGCTAACAAGCTCTTTCGATTGCCACCTCAACCGTCCAAATCGATTTATTAGTTCAAAAGTTACAAAGAGTTTACATACATACACACACACACACATACATACACACACACACACACACACACACATACACACACTCGGACATCATTCTGAAAATAGTCAGAATAGCTTCTTAGGACCTCAAAACGTCGACATCTGATGAAAACTCGATTTTCGAAAATCGGGGTGAAAACAATAACTTCCCGAAATTTTTGAAAATCGTCGATTTTCTTAGCGGGAAGTTAAAAAATCCGAGCTTTTCAATTTGTAGGCATCCGATTGTAGTCTAAGAAGTCCAAACCTTATTAAATACATATGTATATAAAAAAAAAGGAGGAGAGAAACAGAAACAGAAAATATGAAGGAAAGTATTACCTTGTATAATAATTTTCGATACCTAACACCCAATATTGCACTAATATTATCGTCAGAGCACAGCAAGTAATTTTGCACCAGCACTACACTTTTGAAAAAAAAAAAAAAAAAACACTTTAAAGTTTTGCACCCTAATGGATTTCGAAAAAAAAAGGGGGAATGTATATTACGTGAATTTTTTTTTTAACCTCGATGTAATGACAAGGAGAGTTGAAGGCCGAATGAAGTCATTTTTCTGACTTCGGAATTAAGTAATGGATATGCCTATGAAAGATAAGGGGATTATGCAACGGGAGATAAAACTAAATAAAATAATTGGAAGAAAAAATAAATTAATGAAATAAAATTTTTTCTTTTCAGCAGAACAAATCATTTTTAGATTAAAATTAAGTAAAAATTACATAAAAATGATCATAGTCACGAGAGATCTTTTTTTTCTATCTTCCCTCTCTTTTTCTTTCAAATTTAAAAAAAAAAAAAAAAGTAGTAATTATTTTTACGAAGGATTGTAAATGGAAATTACGATCCAGACAGTAGAAGTTGAAAATTTTTTTTCTGAGAATAGCGAAATTACAGTCATGGAATTATAAAAAAAAAAAATGTAAATTATTTAATTATTGTAACGCGAATAAACATGGTAAAATTGGATATTGGAACAAATTGATGAAATATTGAGGTAACCTTTTAACCGACAGAGGAAAAAGAGGGAACGTTCTATGCATGCGGGATCCAGCGATCACTCATACCATCCGATAAGTACTAGTCCTATAAGTAACTTCCCCTCCAATATACATGATAGTGTCGGCGAAATCGAAGCAACTATTCGATTGTTCACAATCGAATAGAATCGACTGAAGACAATCGATTATATAATTAATCGTTTCTGAACAATCGATTATTGACATAATTGAGAAAAAAAAACCCGAATTTTCTTTCTCTCAACTTTATAGTTGCAAAATCGATAGCTTAACAATCGATTGTGTAAAATCGATTTTATAATTTTGTTTTGTTCAAAAAAAAAAGAATATGGGTCCAAAATCGAAAATTTTAAATTATTAATATTTACTTTATTTGACAGTCGATTATTTGCTCTCTTTCGTCTAGCAGTAAAATTAATTTGTTAATTCTTTAACATATTTTATTTATAAGAATATTTGTTAACTAAAAACTTTCATTATTAGAGAAACTTTAGCACTAGAAAATAATCTTAGGCCGTTTATGGTTATAAGCCTATTTTCTTTTCTTTAAGCTATTCAATATTCTTTTAAATAGTTTTCTCTTTAGAATTTGCTGTACCTCATTTAAAGCTAAACCTTTCAGTTTAAAATTTTAACTACTATCGTAAATTTAGGGATTGAGTATCCTTGAGTTTATTTTTTATTATCTTTTTATTGCATCGGACGACGAATATTTTTCTAATCTATGAGGAAATTTTTTCTGTCAACCATGTGCATAACAGCTGTTTTCTAACTTACTCTCTCTCTACCTTCAAATTATTTCTTTACGCCTACAATTTTCAACTACCAATAATTTCGCACAAATAACGTTACCACATCTATCGACCCTTTCCTCTTTTCCTCAAATTGTAACCTCTGACTATATCACTTAAAACAAAATACGACAGTCAGTCATCTACTCACAAGACAACTATATCATCCATTTATCAACTATCTATCTATCGACAATATATCGACTATCTATCTATCGACAATATATCAACTATCTATCTATCGACAATTTATCAATTATCTATCAATCAATAATTATTTTTAACATGCCAAAAAAGTGTGTAATTTTACATTATTAATTAGTATTTGTCAATAAATCATTAAGAGTGAAAATTACTAATGTGTCTTCAAAAACAACAATTCAATTGAAATATCCTCACTCCAGTAAATTGTAGTAAGGAAATAAACATGCTCACAACTTTAAAGTTGCACAATCGACCATCCAACAATGTATTTTGAAAAATCGATTTCGAAATTTTATTTTAAAGTTAAATATCATCGCGTATAAATATAAGTTTGTACTTCGAAGAATGAAATTTTCATATAGTCATTTATATTTAAAATAATAACAAAAATTAATATTTTTTTGTGAAAAATCGATTATCTCATCGCAACTTTAAAGTTGTAGAATCGTTTAAATAAAAATCGATTGTTAAAATCGATTATTTTTTTTTTTAATTTTTCAAATAGCGTAAAATTTTGATCTATAAAATTATAAATAGATATCGAACTTTAATCATTTCGCTTAAGTTGTTTATTATTTGTTTGCCTGTATTAGTCAAAAAAAAAATCTTTATAATGTTTGAGTTAATTGTTGTGCAAACTATAAAAATAAAAATAAACTATCAATGACAGTAATAACTTTTAAATAATTTTTTTTTAGTTTCAAAATTATTGTCTTACAATTATAATTATAACTATTGTATTTTGGATTTTTGAATAAAAAAAAAGATATTAAAAGAAATAATGAGCGGCTGCTTCCAGATTTTAAGCAGTGAGAAATTGTAACTCAATCAATTTTTCGTAGTAAACCATTAATGATATGGTTGAATTTCTGAATGCTTGTTAACTCGCAATTAATTCTCTTACAATTATCTTATAATCATAATATTCTAGGGCTTGGAGTTAAAAAGTTAGGGAATGATAAGAATCACCTGCTTTTGGGTTTCGGGCGACGTAGGATGTAATTGAAAATTTTTTTTTTTAACAAATTATGAATCTTAAGAGTAATTTTTTTTTGATACTTTCACGTCGATAATTACTTACCGTTTAATTATTTTAATAGTTATCAAATCCTAAAAACCTTAGAGGAAAATTAAGGAAAAACAGCGAGTGTTCGTGTTGGATTCAAAAAAAAAAAAAAAAAATTTTTTTTCTCTGAAACTTATTTTCTTTTAACCTCACAGATTTTTATTTTTACAAGGAAAGTAGAAAATATGTATAAGGATCTTAACTAATCGATTGCGTCTAATACAGCGAGACGGGAAATCGAGGCCCGGGAAAACACAAAAAAAAGAGGAGTTGAAATTTTTACTTTTGTCTTTCTCTCTATGTTATTTTTATTTTTATTTTCTTTCGAAACTTACTGTTCGCTAAAAATCGTATTTACTGCAATAACTTCAAGGTCAGATGACAAGCGATGCAAACCTCGGAACTCGGTAGTTCGACGAGGTGTAGCCTCCGGTTGTAGTGTTTGAGCATTGAAAAATAACCGCGTTCGAATGACTGACCCGGACAATTCATACTGCTGACCGGGAGGAAGGCACGAACGAATAAGTTGGTCGACCTGGTCACACAAGAAAACACTCCGTTGCGGAGGATGTCGATCGTAAGTTAGGGTTCGGAGATAAATGAAATCACGGAGAATGATCTGGAGAGTACATAAAATAATAAATATGTAGTAGAAGCTAGGTTTCATTGTACTTAAGATAAATCACCAAGCTAGGAGAAACAGAAAAAATAAAAATGTGACTTACGTCGACAGGGACGAATCGCTCGCAACATTGTTCAAGAGTAAGGGGTTGATCCATGTTAAGATTTTTGTTTAACTTTCACCAGTGTATTAGAACAATTAACTCGGTAGAACGAATGATTGCAATGGTAAAAGACATGGAGAGCAGGCAAAGATATCGCGAAAACCGCAGCATCAGCTCAGGAGGCTGATAGCAACGGACGGATTGTCGAGACGCACACGTGCGAATAGAGAATTGAAAAAGAGAAATTAATATCCAGATAAAATTTTTTCCGAAGAAAAAAAAATCAAGTAAGGTTACACAAAAACTCATAAAATTTTAAGAATATTAATCTAACATTAAAGATCGTATTTTATAGTTATGAAAAAATTACGTGAAAATTCCAGAAGGAAATTAGGATGGTTTTTTTTTTTATATATTTCTTTTGCCTAAATCATTTTTCCTTGAAAAAAAAAAAAAAAAAAACAGACATTAGTAAACTCTATGAATTTTTTTTCTCTCTCCTCTCCCCAAACCAGAAATAATAATTCGAGCAAGTTACTCATAGAACTATTTCTTGGTTTTGGTCTAATAAAATTTTAACTTACAAATAAGTTATCATTGAAAAAGGACGAGAGGAATTGGTTGTTAGATTTCGGGAGGAAATACAATAATTTAAAACGACTATAGAAATTTTTTTAATTAGAGCGATTTTTTTTTATATATTCTCACACTTTTTATTTTTGTACGTACATTAGATATTTTCTTAGGTAGTAAATACGCATACATGTAAATTGTGGGTAGCACACTTTTTTAAAAAAAAATATATAGATTTTTCTGGAAAAATGATAAAATGATGAATTTTTGTTAGAATTTTTTTTTAATTAAGAGAAATCACTATTAAATTTTAAAGTGAAAGGGTTTTATTAATAATTGGGAAAATCAATTTGGCGAAAGCAATAGTTTCATTGAACTAGGTCAGGAATATCGTAAGGGGTACAACAAGGATACTTACCTGTAAAATACACTGTAAGGAGGAATAAAATAACGTCGGGCGTGGATGAAAAAAAGTGGTATTTGTATCATTTAAAATCAGGACATTGAATCAGAGGCATTGATTCCATTAAGTAAAGAGAAACCAGGTTCATGCGGACTTCAAATTTTGTTTCTCTCTCTATTAATCCCCCCCCCCCCCCCCTGTTGCCCTTTCCAAAGTTATTTAAAGAGCATTTGAATGAGGAAAACGGGGTAATGAATTTTGAGATAGATAATAAAATACAATAAAATTTAGGATAAATAATATAATATAACATAATAAAGTAATAAATAAATTTTAGACAATAGGATAAATCAATGGAATTAGCTTCGCTAGATAACAGAGGGTGAAAATTATAAGTTAATAATAAATCAATTGTGACGAGTATATATATTGAATCGCGAAGTGTAGAAACCTTACTAATTTACAAAAGATTTGTTTGAATACAGAATGGGGCGCAGGAACGAAATGGTACCGCTCACTATAATCCTGTTGGCTCAACCCCTACAGGCACTATTGGGGTACGATTGCGGAGGCATATCTATGAACGTCACTACCATATCGGCAAATAAGGTAGGCGAGTGTGACATACCGTTGAAAAATCCAGAGGAAAAGGAGGTATCGCTTCAATTACTCCAGTTAGCAGAGTTCGGCAATACGGAAGTATTTGAATGTCGAGTGGAAATAAATCGAGTGGTAACATATTGTGGGAAGTGGTACCATGCATTTGTGGTGATAAACGAAAGAAAAGAATACATTTTGGAATTAGAATATAGACAATGCAAGAGGATACATGAAACTGGCAGTCTGAAGATGAGCTATAATGCAGAATTGGAGGGATTAACAAGAAACGCAACGCACTATAGGACGATCATGTTAGCAGGAACTACTACGGTGGATGGAAAGTGTGCAGGAACGCAATATAGTGATCCATTTGGCACCTGGGATAACGTAATTGTAGAGGCGACCGTTAGGATAACGGTCAGGAATTACTTTGCCATAGTGGAGCGTACGAGCAATAGGGTAGTTCTTAGCAGTGGAGCAAGATGCGACTGGGCTGAAGGAGGGTGCATAGATCAGACAGGAAGTAACACATTTTAGGAAGTCATAAGAGAAGAATCATGTCAAACAGCGAGTCATATAATTTTGTACGAGGGACCTGGTACGTTATTGTCCGGAGAAAAAGGAGAACCGGAAATCTATACAATCAATACAGAAGAGATAACATTTGCTTTAGCGAAAAAGATGGAAAAAAAGATATGTGGGTACACTTTGATACAAACAGAACATCCTAAATTATTCATTAAGGTACTCAAACCAGGGGAAGAAACAACGAAAGTAAAATCAATCTCGACGCAAAACCTTGATATATTTACATACATGAATTCGAAATTTGTGTACGTAGAAAAACACATTAAACGGCAGATGAGATCTCTTTATAGAGATATATTGACGCACAATTGCGAAGTTGAACGACAGGTAATATTGAACGCACTGATGTTGTCAGGATTGAAGCCGGAGGAATTCGCTTATGCGATAATGAAAGGGCCAGGGTACTACGCAACAGTTGCAGGAGGAATTATTTACGTTATCAAGTGTATACCAGTAGATATCCAGTTAAGGAAAGTAGAAGAATGTGATCAGGAGTTACCGGTGACTTATCAAAATTAGAGCTGGTTTGTCACAGCTAGATCAAGAATGTTGATTAAACAAAGTACTATTGTAGACTGCAACCAGTTACTATCGGTCGGATACGAGGTGGATGGGACATGGATTATTATGAGGCCCGGATTCGAAGACACGAAAGAACCACAAATTTTAAAGCCAACGACCATACCAACTTGGGATTACGAGGATACAAAGTATTTAGCAACAAGTGGGATATATACGGAAAAGGATTTGGAAAAATTGAGGAATAGGATAATGCTACCAATAGAAACCCCAGTTTTGGTTAACACTATAGTAAGAGGGGCAACGGGTCGCACAATTGTCAGTAGCACAGGAATATCAATGACATAGTTTATGGATGAATCTATTATTGAAAGTTATGCAAAGAAACAATGGGATAAATTTTGGGGAGGATTTTTAATGTTCGGAACAGCAAGCGCGGGCCTGATAGGCATAATGATAAGTATAAAAATGCTGAAAATAATAATCGACACAGTAGTACATGGGTACATTTTGCATCGAGCATACGGCTGGAGTTTGTATTTAGTGGGTGCAGTTTTATCATCAGTAACACATTTATTGTTACAGTTGGCAGAAGAACCGTTGAGAAGCAAGAAAAAGAAAAGGTCAAAGGAACGTAAAAATAGAAAGAAGACGGTTTCAGAAACCGCAAATTAAAATAAGCGGGTGAAAAAAACGAGAGAGAAATTAATTTAAGGATCGGTCATTTTATTCGAAAATTTCTTTTCTGTCTCACACAAAAAAAAAAAAAACAAAAAAAAAGGAGGGAAGGGTGATTATAATTTTAAATTTGATGGTTACAGTGCCACGGTGAGGACGAGAGAAGAGACTACAGGAAGGATGATAAGACTGGACAATAAATGGGGATTGTATTCGGAGGATATCGGGGAGTATAGGGTCTTTTCGCACGAGTGGAAGATAATAACATTCATAGACATTTATGAGGAAGAGGCTGAGACAGAACGGTTAGCGAAGAGATGGGACGAGTTGAAGGAACATGTAAAGAGCAAGGAGCACCTCATGGAATTAGAAAAACGAGTTAAGCTAGTGAAAACTCAGGTGGAGGAGAGTAACAATTGGTGTAAGTTGAAAACAGTGGAAACAACGCCCGAACTAATGAGTTATTACGAGGAAATATCTAAATTCGCGGGGGGTCATAGTAGTTTAGCAAGAACAAAGGGTAACGAAGTCATACTCAAACTCCAAGAGGAATTCATCATTGGAAAAGGGAATGAAGGAGCCGGGATCGACTTGGATCAGTTTGAAGGGGAGTTGGAAGTGCGCAAGTCTGTTAGTAGAAGAGTGTTTTTCGCCTCCTTCATGGTAGCTGAAAGCCAGATTTACAATGGGATATTGCCGGTGTCAGATTTTCAGCGTGCCATCGACGTCATTTTGGAAGACAGTAAGGGGATGGAACTTCCTACTGGAATGGATTTAGACGGGATAAGAACATTGCTGGTGATTATAGATGCAGAAGTATGGGTTTATAACAAAAAAATCATATACATTTGGAGGGTGCTGTTGATGCTGAACCCAAAATATAGATTGATCAAACACTACCCATTTCCCGCCATGCTGTCAGCAGCGTCAAGGTACGGGATGATCATAATGCCAAATACATCATACACCGCTAGAAAGGAAGGCGAATATGTACCGCTTACGGAAAACGACATAAGTGAAAGTAAGGTAATCGGTAATCGATTATTTGGGGTGGGAAGAGTTGTTACACATGAAATGGAAGACGGAAAAGGGTGTGAAGCAAGGCTGTATGCAGGGAAGAACGTCGATATCAACGAGTGTGAATTGAGGGTGGTCAAGTTGGAAAAGACATTATGGATGAAGTTATGCAATACAAATGCTTGGCTGTTTGTTGCAAGGGGCGATGATTTGGTAAAAGTTAGCTGTGCGAAAAATAAGACCGAGGAATTGACAGTGAACGGAACGGGAGTTATGTGGATGCGGGAAGAGTGTGAGGGAGTAACGGGCGAAATATTTTTGACTCCAACTCGAGAGGTACATGCTGTGGCCAAGATTATGGATAGAGAACTTGGTTGGCCAAAAATTGGGAAAGAGTTGGAAGGGATTCTGGAAGGAACTCATATTGTTCCTGACGAATTAATGGCCGCGGTAGAACAAATGCAGGGTGATGGGGCCACCATGGAAAAAGGAGGTGTTAAGTTCGCAGAGGTGCGGCAGGAGCTGCTTCATATGGTAGAGATTCAGGGAATACGAGCTGAAATTGTGGAGATCAAGACCTTGGCCGTGTACTTCTGCGTGGGACTGGGCGTCGTAATATTTTTGATTTCATGTGGATGGTGCTCAAGATTATACATAAAACGGAAAATTCAAGTAGAGACTGAGAGACAGGCAGAAGAAGGGAAAATTACAACAGCAAGGGAGTCAGAGGTTTGTACAGAACGAAGAGTCCGGGTGAAAAATGAAAAACGGACAGAGGAAGGGACGACATCGATAGAAGAACCTAGGATGGAACCAGTTCGGCAAAAGGATACCGAGTCGGACATTCGGACGTCACTGTCAAAATCAAGGCGAACAAAAAAGGGAAAAAGAGTGGATATTATCGGATTGGAAGAGAAGCCCAGCACTATTGGAAATGATGAGGCACTGGAACCATCAGGGGTATCATATGCGGATCTGGAGATGATGCAGCTAACACAACTTCCTCACCACGATGACGAACCGGAAGAACTAACCAGAGCCACTACTGTCCGTCGGAGCATTTGACATTATAAGAATTTGAGACTGTAAAGGAGTTCAGAACCAACGACCTACCCGTCCCTCTCTCCTATTTCAACCCATTTTTGGTGTGCCACCAAGGGAAATGCAGTCAGCATGCTAGGTAGTCCAAGCCTATTGGGTTTACAGGATGATGAGGACTGGGGTCGATGGAGCCCCAACTACATTGTGCAGGCAGTGGAACACGAATTATTACTTATTTAGTAGATATCTAATATTATTATCCTCACATGCATTGTAATTTCAACAATTATTCTATTTTCTTTAGTATGTAGAGAGTCTCTTCAGGGAATTATAATCTTTATCTTTTTGTATATACTATTTTGTTTTTGTTATAGGAATGCAAAATGTATACTATTGTGCAGTTGAGTATTAATATGCGTTCCAGCCGGACGAAAAGGGGGATCGTGATTTCGAGTGGTATCAGGGAGTTCACATGCGACCTACCCTGTGAATAGGATTGTCCCTTTTACCATTCGGGAGAATGGCTTCCTTTTTCGAGCCGGGGGAGCGTGTGACGGGTGGGCTGACGCCCATCCGTCTAATAGAAATTAACAAATAATAGATAGATAAATCCAAAATTCAGATGTAATATATGTTATTTGTATTTGATGAAGATTGGGCGCTATACAGCTGCACATCAGTATCACATTACACTAGCCGCACTAAGTCTTACTTTTTATAATATAACATGACGAGCAGAGGTTTTGCGTGGTCAGCAGTTTTGACTGTGGGAAGAAACGAGTTCCGTTGGAGACTGCGGAGGGATATTTTCTTATGCTGCAAAAAAAGAGTTCTCATGGGCTACGGCGGAGTGATATTTTCGAGGTAGAGCATGCAATCTCAGAAAAGAGTTAGTTACCATAGTTAAGCTGATTCGAATAGTCTTCTGCTCACGCATAAATATTGTATCTCCTTTATTTTACTGCTATAGTTACAGATCACTATAAGAATACAATTAACGTCGATATTGTTGAATAAAAATATTGTATTTGTATCTGTACGATTATGCTATCCTAGATTTGTAAAAGAGACTCTCAGGGCCTTTTCTGGGTACTCCCATATTTGGGGACACCCAATAAATAAATATCCATATAATTCTCATATAGTCATTCCTTTACTAAGCGACCCACACCCTTTATAACATCCTATTAAATTTCTAAAGACGCTGAGCTAGGCACGGTAAGTTCGGTTACGCAGTAAGAATATTAAGGTGTAAGCTCACTCGTAACATTATTATTATTATTATTATTATTATTATTATTATTATTATTATTATTATTATTATTATTTTTCTATTATTGTTACTAATATTATCGTTATTTTTAATATTTTACTGCTGAAGAATCAATTATCTAGAGTTGTTTCATTGATTTTAATTTTACATTAAATATTGTAAAAAATATTTTTGAGAAGTGTCCAAGTAATACAAAAGCGTATGTCAAATTCAACACTCTTCAAGTGTTGCCAATAAAATATGAGTGTGTTAAAACTGAAGGTTGCGTTTTCGAGAATTTTGACACTCATGGCGTTACTTTTAACATACACGAGTGTGACTTTTTCAAAACAAACGACGTACGTTGAAATAACATATAAATAAGTGTCAATCGATCGTTTGACACATGAAAGTGTCAATTTCGACAAATCCTTTTTTACTGTGTAATGAACGTTAAGAAAGTATTTAATTTACAGAACCTATCACCACCAAAGTTATTTTTTTAATATGATATAACACAGAAGTGATTGGAAGTTTTGTTGTAAAATTAAAAGTAAACCATTAGGTATAATATAAGTATTCCATCTCTTAGAGCAATTAAACTTCAATTAATTCCCGGGTGCAGAAAATTATCCTAGTTATATTCCATCAAACTACACAGAAAAAATAATCTACAAATGTATGCTGTAGGTTAGTTTCTGTATTTGCTCACTATTATTTTTTCTGTGTAGTTTGACAAAATCACCAGAATTATTTTTTAATGAAATTCAATAAAATTAACTGAATCTATTGCAAAAAATAAATCTTGTTCATTATCAACCTCTATCAAGTAACAGAATTTGTCTAAATTATGTACATCGATAGCAATCATCGGTTCATCAGATTTTTCACATAAGTATATTAAATTCAATAGTTCATGTCTTAGAATTATATCAAGCACTTTACACTTGTGAATGATGGCATAATAATTTGATCTATTATCACGATTATTGCAATGATTTACACAATTACATCTGCAAAATTTAAAAAATGTTTCAATTATTCCTGTACAGAATTCATCAATTAATTAATGTAACGGGACCGTTAGGTCCACCTCCGTTTGACGGAAGGCCGATACCTCACCCTTTTTGGCATACTCGGGCTGCGTAGCCCTATTTGTATATTATGACTCCACCATATATTATAAAAGCGAAATATGAGCATATGCTTACATTAGCTTACCCATTAGGCACGCAGTGCGTGTGGGTGCCTCACGCACAGCCACCACGAGTCCGACCTCACATGGACCCAAACACTGCTCCCATCTTAAGAAATAAAGAGACTCTGGTCGAAGTGGGGTTTGGAATAGGTCCCCCATTGTACCAGACTTCAGCTCTGGTCAACTGCTTGCGTAAGAGAAGTGGTGGGACGTAACTTCTCCCCAACCCATACGGGTCACCTCCACTTATAAGCACTGAGGATTGAGACAAACCAATATATACATTCGCCATCATTTGTCACCAAGTGTTCACTTATCTCCGAGCTTTTTGGGGACGCCATTAGTGTTTTAAGTCATAAAAATGGCGGCGATAGTTCCACTCGGGGAGAGTTCATCATGAAAATAATATTTAACGAGATAAGAAATAGTTATTTATGCTCGATTATATAATTTTGCTAGTTCTAATGCCAGAAGATGTAAAAACATTATTTAAGCTTTCAGATAGCACTTGAACTTTAGTAAGCTTACCAATAACTGCTAATTT
The DNA here is from genome assembly GCF_026212275.2 of Microplitis demolitor. NCBI lineage: Eukaryota > Metazoa > Arthropoda > Insecta > Hymenoptera > Braconidae > Microplitis > Microplitis demolitor. The sequence continues at coordinate 14,907,269 of NC_068550.1, read as the reverse complement.
ATCATCCATATACATTAATTTCCGCCGGCGGAGGGTATTTTTTTCCAAACTATTACAAAACGTCTCGACTTTACTTCTTGGATGTAAGTGTGTCAGTTTAACTCAGCAATATTGAAAAAAAGGGATAACTCTTTGCTTAGTTGCAGTTGGGCATAACGAGTCCCATTGACAAGTCTACTGAGGGCTCCATTTAAGTCTTCATATTGAAAACATGATGTTATACGTAAAGGTCCGAATTTATATACTTCAACAGGCAAATGACGTAATTGGTGAAGATTACAGGTCATGTAATGAAGGCCATATAAATTTTGAAAATTCTTTACATATCGATTCAGAAAATCAGACGCTGATTCAATCATAGCACTTGAAATGCTGTATTGACTTTATAAACTAATTCCCGAAACTAAAAAATTATGGTGTTCGTAGTATACATCTGGCATTATCGGACGTAATAATACGAGCGAATAATAAAGAAGCCAATTTTTTAATTCCGAAGCCTTCCAGTATTTATAATCTGTTATAAGTCTTGGTAACCGAGGTGTATAAGAAGGAGGTTTGATACTCCGAATTTTTTCATCAACGTAAGCAATGTGTTTACTCAAAGAAAATTCAAAATTCTTAAATCGAATCTATACTAGTTGTATCAATAAAATTATAAGCTTCGACTCCTTCAATAGACTTACTAGCTCTACTAGCTGTTTCGTGACTCGTTCTTAAGTTTAATTCCTCTTGGTAGGGATATACTCGAGTATTGCCCTCTTTTATACTTTTAATTTTACATTTACAGCAACCATATATTCCATTGTGTGCTTTCATATTTAAAAAGCAGGCTTTGGCTGACAAGTCACACATTTCATAAATTATCATTCCTCTAACTTTTATTAAATTTTGATGATAAGGAATTTGTACGAAAATTCAATTATGAATTTTTTTAAGACTTTCGTGAAATGAATTAATAAATAAGTTTGCTTAAGGTTTAGTCGGTCCAAACCAAAAACCAGCGATAAGCGTATTTTTCAATTGAGTTCGACAGAAAAAAGGTAACTCGTTTATCGTAAGATAAAAAAGCCAAATACCAAATTTAGAAGATTTATAAGGTCAATGCCATCAGTATTCCATGTGAAAGAAATATTATTACGATTTGATAAAAATTCACCGGGTGTGCTTAAGGATTTATGAACTTCTCCATCCTAAATATCTTCATAGTTATCAGGTGACTGTTTTTGTCGCGTGAATCTAGCATTCAATAAATCGTGAAATCCAGCACGTTTGAATAATCTGAGTAATTGTGGGATTAAAGGGATTTCGATAAAGTTACATTGATCAGACTCAAGACATTTATCACATTTATCATTCGAATTTCGAAGTTTATCAAAACAAATTAAACAAAAATAATGACGTTTTATCGGTAAATCAAAGCCACTGAATAATTTCCTAAATCTATACAAAGATTTCGGGAAAAAATTTGATGTAACGCAATGAAGTAAAATAATTTTGAGAATATCGTTTAAGAGAACCGAACTTATTTTATGACGTATTATCAATATTAAAATTGATAAAATACTTTCACCAACAGAAATTGGTGCACCGTCATAAATTGGTGAATTCATATTATCAATATTTTCCCCAATATCGTCTTCACTCCCTGTTCCACTTTCTTCTGACTGATCTGTATTATCAAGAATGCTGTGGTAATCATCATCATCATTATCATCATCATCTTCATACTCTAACGCTGTATTGAAAAATTTATAAGAATTATTTTAAGTCCAAACAAGCATTGTGAAACTTTTATTCATTAAATAGATAACGTAATGTAACTGAAATTACAAGCTGAAGTAGCTAAACTTAATTATAGTTAGACGCCAAAAAATAATTTTTTATAAATACTTTTTCTAGGAAAATGAGATTGCTCTAAATTTCGTTAAACTTTTAAAAAATTATGGGAACACGGAATAGATAGTAGCTCATCGTTATTTTGAGTAGGTGAATTATAGTGACAACTCAAAATATATGCAAGTTCTATTATGGCAATTCAATTTTTCTATTAGCTCTTGGCTACTTCTAGAACGTAGAGGACAGTTATCTTTAATTTTCTCTATGTTTATTGTTTTAATGTACATTTTTCATTTTAAGTCATTTTAAAAAATAATAATGATAATAATAATAACAATAATAATAATTATAATAATAATAACAGATTGTTTAAATGATGAAATGGAAAATAACAACGTGTCAGTGCGGCATAAAAATAATGAACACATGATTAAAAGTAAGATAATTTCATGAGCTTAATATGCTAATAATAAAGCCCAACTTCTTCGCTTTTCGTTTGAAAAAAGCAAAAGATTTTCCTTACATTAATTTTCTAAGTGGCCTATTTTACCACAGGTATTAGTATTACTTGAAAGTGCATACTAATCACTAAATAAATAAAATTTCATTTACCAGAAAAATTTTATATTTTTATCAAATTTCAGGGGTGACTTGGGGATATCTCAGATACCTTACATTGATTTGAAAATTGAAAAAAATACAGTAGTTATAAAAAAGTCAGTTCGAAACTTAAGAAAAATTTTTTTTTGGCACATTCAAAAAGTATAAAAAAAATCGACACCTAGCTCCAAGTAACAGATTAATCTTTGTTCTACCCCTTTAATTACTGAAGATGGAAATTAATAGATCTATTTTAGAGTTACGTGAACTCATTAAAAAATTGTCGTTTCTATATTATACGGTGATTAGACTTGTTACCATGTGACAACAAGCTAAAAATAGCTGTAATATATGAGCTATCACTTGTTCCCAGTTGCTGAAGGTCATGCCTCAAGTATCATGACTAGGGTGTTTCACATTCAGGGGAAATTTTTTTCTTCTGTCCTACCTAAAAAAATAAGAATTTATAGCACACACTTTTGTAAGGAAATTTAACGCTCTACAAAAAAAGTATTTTATCATTTTTTGATAAATCCAACTGTTCGAAAGGTATTGGACTTCGAAGTCAAGTTAGAATAAATTTAGAGATCTTTTTACTTTTCCGGCGAAACTATCGGATTTATCGTAAAATGTCATGGTTTTTTTTTGTAGACAATTTTATTTCCTACAAATTATCTATGATAAATTTTTTTACAATTCTGCATCGTTTTCTAGTTATTTCCATTTTAATGTCAAGCTCTTAAAATCGATCAGAGTACTAATTTTAAAAAACAAAATTCCAAAAAAATTTATTAGAAAAATTTGTAAGAAATAAAATTTTCTACAAAAAAGAAACCATGACATTTTAAAATGTCCGACAGTTTCACCGGAAAAGTCAAAAGATCTCAAAACTTACTCCAACTTGACTTCGAACTCCAATAACTTTTAAACAGATGGATTTACCAAAATAAGATGCGACTTTTTTGTAGAGCGTTAAATTCTCTACAAAGATGTATGCTAGGCTCATTCGTGCAACGAGCCATTGCCGAGGTAAAAAATTCCAAACTAAAAAAATTTTTTTCTCCCATGTTATTTAAACAGGAAATCGAACTTTTCGATGCGCTAAGCCGATAATTGACTTAAAATTTTTTTTTTGAAGCGGGAATATTTTTTTTGTTCTCTAAATTGTTAGTTTTCCAGGTAGGACAGAAGAAAAAAAATGTCGCCTAAATATGAAACATCCTAATTATGACCTTCAGCATAAAAATTAATATTTAAAGAAAATTAACTCATTATAGGAACGGAAATTGGACTTTCGTCCTTGAATCATCGCGGCAGATACCTCAAGAGTGACCTCAGCTCCTTGAAAAACGTCAAGTAAGCTCATAAAAAAGTTATATTTCCTATATTCTATGCTGATTAAACTTGTCACTATGAGTCAATGAACTAAAACGAGTTATATTGTACGTCCTATTTCTATTCTTACTTGTGTGAGGTGTTAGTGGTAACATGACTTTTAAGAGATACTTACTTAAGCTCAGGGGATAATGGTTGACAGCAACTTCAGCTTTCACGAAAATGTATAAAAATTTTCTTACGCTGCCTTACTCTTATAGACTTTATCTACTTCAGCTGCTAGTTTCAGTTACATTAGAGGAGAAGGGAGCAAAGTAGGCCTCTTAAAGATTTCAAAACTTAACAAAATATGGGGGGAAAGTGGGCCCCTCAAAATTTTCTATGTGCCAATAAATTCGGATGGATAAAAAGCTTATCGAAATTTCTTACATAATGAGAGCTAAAATAGACCACCAAAACTGTTCATTAAATGTAATTTATTTAGAAAATCAAAGATAACGAAATTACATTTTAAAGTTTATGTCGCAGAATACTATTAAAATGATTTATATTATTAAAATACAATTGTTTTATAGTTATTCGCGAATATCACACATGTAAAGAATAAAAAATATCAAATCCGATATTTTTGGAGGGCCCACTTTGCCCCTAGTGTTCGATATTTCAATTTTAATGGACGCAGCATAATGAAGTAAAAAGAAGTATCTAAATAAGGGTCTAACGAAAAGTAAACGCGTAAAAAAAATTACTGATATTATAATTATTTTCCCTAAGGGGCCTTTTTGCCCCCCTCTCCCCTACATTCTCGGTAATTAAAAATCAACATGTCTGATAGATTAAGAAATATTATGTATTGTTATAAACTGAAAAGAATGCCACATGATTAATTCCATTATGTATACTGAAAACTTAATTAAAAAGAATACCAGGTTATTTAAAGATATCCGATAATTCGTAACAATCTTTATTTTCATCAATATTTTGATTTATACTCAAATCGTCGCCCGAAGAACAATAATTTGAAACGATATTTTTGTTTGCACTTGGATCATCGTGCAAAGAAGAGGAAATGTCATTAGAGTCTGTTAAAAATAAAATAATATTCAATTGAAAGTAACTATACATCCATACAAGTATAAATTAACAAAGATCATAAAGGACTAACATGAAATTAATTTCGTAAGACATATTTAAGAAGTTATATTGACTTGTATAGACTTATATTCGATTACTTGATCTCGTTTCACTACTGAAATAATATCATGTAATCGAAGGTTCAGTATTAAAATAAAAAAATAATTGTAATTTTCGAGTGAAAAATAATAATAGCAAAAATCTAATCTCCAGATGAACCCGAATTATCGAAGGTAATCAACACTAACAATCCAGTATCGAACGAACTAATCTAAAAAATGGTATTATCCCAATATAACAAGGAGAAAAATGTCGGTCACATTAAATAATAATTACACCCACAACTAAAAATTTTCCATCCCAAATAAAATATCAAAATCCATAAGAAAAATTACATTGATTTTTAGAAAATTAATTTATGATTTTAATTATGACCATCTAGATTGTAATTATTACCTATCATAACAATACAAGCCTGAGTAGAGATAATTACTTAAAAAATTCAAAAATTGTTCATAACTTTAATAATTTCTATTTTAAGTTGAAATTCTTATTTTATTTAAAACTAAAACGATTTTATCACAACAAATAAAAAGTACAATTATGTCAGCAAAAATATCCTTTTAAATTCTATAATAATTATCATTAAATATTAACAATTTTTATCTAAAATTAAAAATTACAATTGTGCACAAAATGTCAAGTTCTTCAATGTAGATAATCTTTACTCGAGCTTAAAAAAAAATTTTTTAATAACTTGTTTTTGATAACGTACTATTCCTATTAATTTATTTTAATAGCTGCTTATACTTATTGAGCAATTCGCGAAAAAATAGATTGCACATGCAATCAATTTATATTTTATTCAACATTATTATCACCTGAATCATGTGATGTACGTGAATCTCTTTCTGCGTCAAACGTATCTGCCTCGTCTTCAGAGTAGTCGGAAAAATAATCATCGTGACATGTTCTTAAAATGCGATATTGTGTAGATTTTGAATAATTCATGTTAACAGAAATTAATTATCATGCTTACACTGCTTCAAATACTTCAGAATATATTTATATAAAAACGTTCTTTTATCTGTGAAATTATAAGCTAGCAATGCTAAGTTGGCGTTGACACGTCACTTCATTTACTTTTTTAATTTAATTCGAACTGATTTGCATTTATTTTCACAACATCATTTGTTGATGTGACATAAGCTGTCATAAAAAAAAAAAAATATTATCGATCTTTTAAATAAGTCAGACCATGTTTTCATTGGTATATTACCAAAATTTAAATGAGAGCGGAGTAATTGAAACAAAAAATATAAAAACTACAAAAAAAGATGGATTTTCGGCTAAAAAAGGAAAAAAATTTTATTCAGCGACAATTTTAATAAAAAGTGTTAAGTTTAGAAATTTTAATAATTATCGAATTATTTAAGATGAAAAAAAAATTTAATCTATAAATTTGAAGACAATAAAAAAACTCTAGAGAAAATAAAAGTGAACTGTGCTGGAGAAATTATTAAAAAAGAAAAAAATAAAGTGTAAAAGAAAGTGTGCAGGCTGACGACGAAATTCTGAATTCGATATCAATCTGCGAAGATTCAAATGCTGGCGAGACAGAAAATAAAGAATCTACAAAATCAAAAAAACTAAAAGTAAGAGATATCTGCCCGTTAAAAAAAAAAAATTAGAATTCTTGATCCACCTACTGAAATCTCAAATTTTGAAGTATTTCTACACTATTTTAAAAATAAAAAAAAACTTATGATATTATAGGGATAGTTCCCATACTATTATGGAAATAGTTCCCATAATATTATAGGAATACTTCCCATACCATTATGGGAACGGTTCCCATATTGGTATAGGAACTATTCCCATAATGCATAGGTAAACTTCCCATCATTATCTTTCCATGTAGGAGATAGGAAAAAAAATAACAACAGAGTTTGGAAAAATAGAGATAAAACATTACAGGCAAGGTAAGTTAGAAAAAATAATAAATTAAAAAAAAAAGAAAGCTAAAAAAAAACTCTTCCCGAGGTAGACAGGTCGATTTGAAAATTTGCTGAAAGCTAATACTTGAGTTGTCGACATGGCAATAGTTCTAATAAATATTGATTGTGAAGATTGATTGGAAAAAATTATTAGAATGATTTTTTAAAGACAAAATTTAGGTAAACTGTCTGGCTAAGGATACAGATGTGTCTACATCTACTCTACAGTGGCTAGTGTTATCCTTCGAATTGCAGTAGTTCAAATAAATAATTATTTTACAAATTAATTGAAAAAAACAATACATTAATTTCTTATACAGATAATTCAACAAATTTGCTTTTTATTACTTCATCTTTAATGAATATTTAAATATAGTAGAAAACTGTAGTATTTGTTTTCAACTCATATTCTTTGTATGTCTATTTTATTTATAAGGAGATTGATTTATTTACTTTGACAGTCATGTTATTTTTATATTCATTTAGCCTCCTTGATCCTGACGCCCTGGATTGGGGATCGTTTTGCCAGCGTTATATAGCAGCGAAATAACTTATTATTTTTATTTTATTACGAATAAAAGTAGGTCTTAATTTATTTTTTTGTATTATTAGATTCTTTTTATCTTTTAATTACATGGCTTATGAAATAAAATATTGCTACCATATCATACCTTTAGTTTTTTTCTGATGAACTACGTTTTATCGATTTTTCAAATACCTCCTTTACTGATGCAATGTAACGTTGTTATTTAGAGCATATTTTTTTCAGTAGACAATTATTTAAAGTTGACTTCAAATTGAATGCGTTATTTCCACAATACCTTAATCGTATCTTTTATAAAAGAAGCATGACGCTGAATTCTCCTATAAATAAGATGTATGCTTTTTATGACTCTCAAGAAATAATTTTTTTTTTTTTAAATACTTCTTAGTATAATGCTTATTTTTTTTTCAGCGTGCTGCACTCACAAATATAAATTCTTCATTGGAGATAGATGATAAACATTTAAAAAAAAAATAATAAAAGATATTTCATTCAGTCTGATTCGAGTTCCGATTCTGATGACGCTATTACCTACGAAACTGAAACTACTCAATGTCATCAGGATTCTCACAAAACACTTAGTATATCAGAAGTATTTTCGTGTATTTTTCGAGGTTAAATAATTTTTTTTTAATTTATTTATTTTCATTTCATATAAATCTAGTAGCATTATGAATCAATATATTCGTTTACTCTTATTCATATACGGTGACTTCTCAGTGAGTGCGTTCAGCCGGTAAATGAAATGTTTATTTATATCTGGTATAAATAATATTTAATTTTCCTACCAGATATTAAATATTAGTAGTTATATTTCATTTTAAATATTTAGTAGTACTCTAACTGGTTCAGAACGAACCCATAGTAGTCTAGCAGTGTTATTTTACCGGTGTTAAAACGATGTACACGCAGAATAAATTTACTTTTATCGAATTATGAAGTTCTGATTATATTAAGGATTTAAAGATTTACAAAAGAGAAAAAATTATCAACAATAATATTTTGTTGAGTTTACTAAATTATCGTTCATTGAGATAACATTGATTTTATTGCTTATGAAGTAAGAAGTATCACTTGTATTAAACTGACCAAATTGCTAAAATTTTTGATCATTTACCAATAAAAATTTTTAGAAACAATATTATCATTATGCCATTATAACTCTGATGTTTTTCATTCAGCATTATCAGATTTTAAGGTGATAAATTAACATCCTACAATGAAATTTGTTTTTCTCGCTGATTCAGTTCGCAAAATGATTTGAATCGTTAAAATCTGTTAGTCATATTCTATACAATATCATTAACACGTATGTTATTGTGGACAAATATTTTTTGAATTTCTACTTAAATTGGTAAACTTGTATGATCAATTTCGGGAACAAAAAAAAATTTCTGCGTTTGAAATAAAATTCTACCTCTGATAATTCACAAAAAAAATAATTTTTTTGTTTAACACCACTTAACACTGGGATAAATTTTAACACTATTATCGGTGTTATTTGACACTTCTTTCAACGTTAAATTTTAAACTAAATTCCTAAACACTGTATTGCGTGGAGTTACACCGTTTCTTTTTTACTCCGACTTCGAAATATTATTGTAGACATTGAAAAAAAAAAATTCTCTGAAAGTTTAAGCTCGTAATTTTAATTTTAAAAACTTTACATTTGATTTTGAAGTTTTCATATTGAAAATAGGGGAGGGGGCAGAGTGGGCCCCTTAAGGAAAATGATTATAATATTATTCAATTTTTCTACGCGTTTACTTCTTTTTAGACCCTTGATACTTATTTTCATTTCATTATGCTGCGTCCATTAAAATTAAAAAATATAAAATTAGAGGCAGAGTAAGCCGTCTAAAAATTTCGGATTTTATATTTTTTATTTTGTATTTTCTTTTAATAATTAATTATGAAGGAAAGAGTAAAAAAAAGCAAATCAAAAAAATCGGTTGATGAGACAGCTTGTTTTTTTTTTCTGGCAAATTATACTCAGAATCTTTAGAGCCATGGATTCGCTGTGGCCAATGTGAAAATTCGGCCCATGATTCATTTGCCGGTGTTTACAACAAAGTTGTGCGAAGCTACACGTGTGATATTTGCAAATAACTATAAAATCATTATGTTCTAATAATATAAAAAATTATTTTTAATAGTCTGCTGTGATATAACTTTAAAATGTTTTTATTCTTTTTAATTTCCTTAATAAATTATATTTAATGAACAGTTTTCGTAGTCTATTTTAGCACTCATTATATAAGCACTTTCGATAAGATTATTATCCGTCCGAATTAATTGACGTATAAAAAATTTTGAGGGGTCCACTCCGCCCCTCCTCCTTCTCCTTTTCCGTACAGAGGAAACTTAGGATTTTCTTTTTAATTTTCTATAGCTCAGCCGCATTTTAAGTGAATGGGTTGCCGTTTGCGGCATTCCGTAGGTAATTTAATACTCTTCAAAAGTCTTTTTAGTACTTTTACTGAAACTTCAATTGTTTCTGATATATTGGTTCTGAAAATAACTTTCTTAATAATAATAATTTTGGTTTTTATCTGATACTGACTATATACCGAAATTTACAGTAAAAATGTAGGTACCGATTTTTTTGGAAATTTGATTCTCTACGACAATGGTCCTCTTAGAGAAGTAGCTCAAGTTCTTCGTTCACGTTATATAGGGATTCTATTAGTTCTGTGATTAAAATTTTCTCTAAAAAATTCGATGAAATTTCCTTTAATTTTAGTTTTAAATCAGTAAATAATTCCCTCTTTATTAATTTAACCCTTAATGAAATTGTCACGATCGGAGAGAGTGAAGGCGACGGGCGAAGGGTTATTATTAATTAATTATTTAGTAAAATTACCCACAATATTTATTCTATTACTCAACCAAGGAGCCTAATAGGACCGTCACGTGGCTAGTGTGAGAATGTTTAATATTTGGCAAGTTTTGATTACTAAATAAGTCTATTTCGTACCGAGCGGAAGTACGATAGACAATCCCGATCGTTGACCTGCGTGGCTTTAGGGTAGGTCAGGGATTTTAAAGCGAGAGGGAAGCAGGTAGGTGAATATGGGCCCTCGAGAAGTCCCTGTTCTTTTACGTCTGTCTCTTTCTGTACCCGTTAACTTAGGAATGTTAGAGTAAGAGGTATAAATAAGAGAAAGATGATTTTTAAAAAAAAGAAAAACAATCTGTATATTCTTATTAAATTATAATGTTGTTTACATGTGTGTACTAAAATTAACAATTATGATTAACTTACCACTCAGCTTGAGGTGGTTTACAATCTCGCTGATCACACTCTCTCACAATTCACCACTTTGAATTTATGATCGCGGAATTGTTTTTGTTTAATTCGCTGCGACCCTGCCCGTGGCTTAGGGATTTTACTCAGCGGAATTTGATGCACTTTTCGGACTCGGAGCTACTGGGGTGCCAAGCGGATACACTCCCCTATCTGTCGAGTACGAGTATAAGTATTTAATTTTATTTAGGATTTCGATCTAGGAGTCTGGTTTCCTAGGCTATAGACCGTCACGAGACCGATGATCCTGATGAGTCGAATCGACCGCGATTTTCGCAAGATTAAAATCTAGGTATTTGGCCAAGGAGCCCGATTGCCTAGGCGGTGGACCGTCACGTGGACAACGATTAAGATTTTATCTCTGATTCGCGGTACTAATCGGACTTGGGCCGATAGAACTAATCGGAGATTTCAACTTATAGAATTTCGGAGCGAGTGACTCGAGATCCGACAGAGGTTCGTTCTGATTAGCGATTGACTGCCTTCGTTAGATTTTCGGCAGTTTATATACTCTAATTTTGATGGGAAAGTCATGTGTTTTCTGATGCAATCGTTGGGTACAGCTCATCATCTTTGACAAACAAATGGCTAAGCACGCAGTTCCGGGTATAGCTTTCTAAAAATTTAGAAAAGTCCATATATGGAAATTGGATGATATCGTTTTTGTAAACAACAAAGAATGTGTAAGTGCTCTAATACAAAACGAATGATCATGTACATAGGTCCGAGTTTAGTCATATCATTAGAACATGCACGGCGATTTCGAAATATGGAAATTGGATGGTCGTAAAATTTTTATGACCGTTGAGTTAATTAGAGGTCCGGTGCACACGTGCAGGTGTCCCGCTGAGTCGCAGCTATACATATTTTTCGGTACTACGCCCGTACACGCATACACATTCTCTTATGAATGTATTGTAAATAGATGTACGCAGGTAATGTGGATGCAAGATGAGTATACAGCTAGGTGACGTAGTTGGGTTTGAGAAAGGGGCTCTGCCCTTTTTGATGGAGAGAGAGTGAGACAGGTATATTGTCTTATCTATCGATCTTTGTCTATTCTTACTCATCGTGCATGCACTTACATAGGTACCTGCAAAAGGTGAGAGGATCTTAATACGAAGATTTTGGGTGCGGCTAGTACATCTTTTCATAAAGAAAATAAAAAAAAGAATAATGTTATTTCAGAAGTTAAATCGCAATTCGTATGTATCAATCGTTACACCTCTACCCCTAGAGTCGTCATCGCCCTCGATGACTTCAATTTATGCAATCCTGCGTAAATAAAAGTGGATTCAGATGGTTAATACGAATTGCGTTTTGAACTTTTACATTTTGTATTTACATTACTTGTATTATTATTTTAATATTAAGTACAGCGGTCTTCGTTGGTCATTCGGTGTTTTCGGTCCCCTTTGATCTATTGGAATTGTTCATATAGCATGTAGAATTTTATGGTTTTTTTTTTATTTGAATATTCTTTCTCGAATGATGTGGGTTTTTTTTTTTTTTTTTTTTTTTTTTTTTTTTTTTATATTTTTCCTCTCTTCTCTTTTTATATTTTCCATATTATGAATTCATTAAAAATTTCGTTATGTGGGTTTCTTTTTTTTATAGTGTTTTTTTTTTTTTTTTTTTTTTTATTACCTTCCTCTTTGGTGTTAACCGGGGTTTGTCTTCTGTCGTTCAGATGTATTTGTAAATTTTTATCTCTTGTTTAGAAGATTTCTCTTCCTCATTAAAACAATTTTGTATCAAATTGTTTGGCTGTGTGACAATATTCCCGTTGTTCCTTATCGTTATGGGATCGACCAGTTATGATTTCTAAAAATTTTATAGTTTTTCTTGGAAGTTGCAGTGCAATGATCTCTGATCGGGTTATCGAGGTCCATCCCTGTTTTGGGGGAAATCGGTGTGTTTTCTGATCGTTGATTGGATTTTGATCCCACTTTTTCCGTCCCTTTTGGTCTCCGGTAGTTTTCTTCGGTGGCTAAAAATCTCTTAGTTGTTACTTACAAAATTTTCCTCTAACTGTGCGGTTGAAGTGAAGAGTTAAATCCCCAACATGTATCAAATCAAAATTGAAGAAATCGAATTGGAGGAAGACATCGTCATTTCCGAGGATGTGGTGACATTTAATGTCGCGGAGGAGAATAGTGCTATAGGCGATCGACTGGTGGGTGGCTTCCTCGGAGAAGATCCTCGTGTGCAGGTGATCGTACACGAGAAGATCGAGTCGGTTTCCGATGAGGAGACCGAGGCCCAAGTCGAGCCTATCGACTTGTCAACTTCGACGGGTATTCAGGAATCAGTGGTAAGTTTGAATGTCACTTATATATTGTTGTGTGTTTTGTGTTTTTTTTTTTTTTTTTTTTTTTTTTTTTTTTTTTTATTTTTATTTAAAAAAGAACTTATTTTTTTTTTTTTTTTTTTTTCTCCTTTTTTTAGATTCCCCAATTTGAGGAGGGTAGTGCTTCCGAGAAGAAGCGTCTTCGGCACCCTGGAGTACCAACGACCCCAGAATTGTTGGAATGGCAGAACAAGCGACCTCCATTCAAGTCTCCTTGGTTGGATGCCATGGATTATATCGTAAGTAATTATTTCAATGTAGATATATACGTACATAGTCCATCTTCGGTTGCAACAGTGCGGGATGATGAGGTTCATACTCCACCACTAGTTGTCATTGATGGTGAGATGTCAGCAGGGGATGAGAGTCTTGGTTGCCATCCCCAGATATCCGGCTCGGAATCTGTTACAAGGAGTCCCGTTGAGCGGTTGGAGGAGCTGGTCAGGAACCTGCCTGAAGAACCTTCAACTTCGAGGAGTCCTGAAGCACGGGGCACGGAAACGGCGGTTCCTGTGAAGAGAAAAAGGGGTCCACGTTCAGACAAGGGACAACCTCGCAGGAAGAGAGTCACTAAACAAGTGGCTGTCTCAAGTGGTGCTCCAGGAGGAACGGGGACGAGTCAGGTGCTGGGGACAGCGCCGACTCAACCTCCAGCGATTCCCCTGAGGTTGCCGTTGTCGGGGGCCCACGTATACCTGGGTAGTCAACCCATGTTCCGGGTTCCCTTCAAGGTGACCTTCTTGGAGGGCCATCAATTTGTGATCCCGTTCGTGGATCCTATTGTGGGGGTCCTGTCCCCGATGACTTCCCAGGAGGCCAGTTGGTTGACGGAGTGTACTCCGTGGCGTGTGATGGGCCATTTCATCCATGAAACGGTGATGTCGGTAAGTGTCTTCCCTTTGATTTATTATTACTTTCTCATTTTGTTTTCTAATGTTTTTTTTAAACTGATCTTGTTTTTTGTTACAGGTGATAATTTGTTTGTGCCCAGCGCACTTTCAGGACCGGATGTACGGTGCTCCACCTAGGATTCAGTCGGTGTTGGAAGAGCTGCGCAGGGTGGGTCGGATGCCGGCCGCGCTATGCGTCTATTGCGGCCAAGGTCATCGGTCAATTTAAAACAAAACTTATACAATTATTTTACTTATTATGTAATCTATTTTTCGAATTGTTTTGTTCCTAAATAAAAATGAAAATTGCGTTTTATTTCTTGAGTACAACTTTCTTTAGTTGCATTTACCCCCTTTACCCTTCCTTTTTATTTTTAAGTGAGGAGGTTGGTTTTCTTTTTCTTGTTTTCTTGGATGTTCCGATTTGTTGTTGGTTCTTCTGGCGAATGAGTTGGTCGTTTTTCCTTTTCGCCTCACCACGTTGGGATTTGGGCTATCGTTACTGGTTTAATTAAGTTGATGTCGTATGAAATGTTTTTCAAACAACGTCGTCAGGTGGTCATTCATTGTTTAAATTTGAGTCCAACTCTATTTTAGTCTCGGAGTCTGAATCTTTTGTCTTGATGGAATTTTCCCTTTTGGGAAGAGGAGAGACGTTAGAGTGAGCACGCTTACTCTAAGTGGCCCCTTTGATTGTCTCTTCGTTGGTTGTTGGGCCTTGTTGTTATGGCTGCTTGTGACGTCATGCGCAGCAAAGGTGTCGCATCACCTACAGAGCCTGCGGATGCGCGAGTTCATCGTCTCAGGTGTCTGCTTTTCCGTAGATCTCTCGCCTCTTAGGGGGTTTCCGAAGGTGGTGGAGAGTGAAGGGAAACGTGCCCTAGGTCATGAGTATTCTTGAATTCATGATGGACGCCGATGGTTGTCTGCGCTTGCGTAGTCCTATCTTATAACTAATTGTATTTATCATTTCTTATTTGTGAATTGCATTAAATAAAATGATGCGAAGAAAAATTAAAAATAACTAAAATTTTAGTAATACTTATAATGTAACGATACCGTATATTTTGATTTGATAGATTATGTATAAAAGAGAAGTTACTTAATAAACATTTATAAAAGTATATTTTTATTTATTTATTTATTTATTTATTTATTTATTTATTTATTTTTTTTTTTTGTTTCTTTAATATTTTTTTTTTTTTTTTTTTTTTTAATTATTTTTTTTTTATTTTATTTTATATTTTATATTTTTTTTTTTTTTTTTTTTTTTTTTCTGTCATGCCGGTTTTCACATTTGTACACATATATCTAGTTTTATAATTAACAATTAAAATCTAAATTTTGAATATTCCTATGGCCAAATAACTAACATAATTAGCTTATTCAGATTAATGCACTTATCTAGTAATTTAAGAATTACGCGCTCTATTAGACTAAAAGTAAATAGCTAACTTACGATACCTAATCACTGTCTTACTTAACATTATTACATCGTATATCAAGTTTTAATTATATTTCTTATTATTGCTTATTCTTAAATATAGTGCCTTAGTACCTTGCATTATTCATTTATTATTAAATTCATAAACTATAGATATTTTAAACAATTTTCTTATATGTCTACCCATCACCCTTATTGTATACGTGTATGTATTTCCTCTTTTTTTTTTATTTTGTGAAGTATAATTTCTTTTGAAAATTTTTTTGTTTTATTTTGAAATTTATAATATTTTTTTTTGTTGTTTTTTTTTCCTTTTTCCTTGTCTTTCTGTCTACATATGA
Source organism: Microplitis demolitor (assembly GCF_026212275.2). Classification (NCBI taxonomy): domain Eukaryota; kingdom Metazoa; phylum Arthropoda; class Insecta; order Hymenoptera; family Braconidae; genus Microplitis; species Microplitis demolitor. The sequence continues at coordinate 14,891,491 of NC_068550.1, read as the reverse complement.
ATTTATTAATTTTACCCTGCACCTTTGTATATATACGTATGTTTATTTACTTAATAAGATATATTTTGAACGATGATTAACGGGCCAAATTCATCGATCTCTAATTCGAGGCATATTACGTAACTGTTTGCAGTATATGCATAGATATATTTATGAGTAATTACGCACACCTATGACTTCGGCGTTCTTGGAATGATTAAGATCGGCGAAGATCGGGTATTCATAAGTATGAGTATTTACTCACGTGAGCATGAATAAATTTGTTAGAAGCGGTTAGTTATTATTTATATATAAAAGAATACATAGTTGCATTAGAATATATATATATTTTTTTGTATTTTGTGTTTTTTTTTTCTTCTTTTTTTTTTGTTATTCTTATTTTTCCTTTTTGTATTTTCCTTTTTGAAATATGGTTAGTTATTTACATTATTAGTTCGTTATCATCAGTTAGTATTTATAAGGTGAATATGTATATTACCTGCCTTACTTCTGCATGCGGAGAAGTCGGCAATTTGTTAGTGGTTGCTTATTACCCTTATCCCTTAGTTAGAGGTTAGTTTTGTTTTTAACTTCTTCCGTGAGTTCTTCTTCCTTCGGATCTTCCTTTTACATCCTCGTATCCTGGTTGTTTTGCGTCGACGAGCTTGTTTCTTACGGTTATGCTCGATGAGTGCAACTCTATCTCTTATGGAAGCCATGTCGTCCATATAAGTAGATGAACCTCGGCTTATTATGCTGGAAGCACCATATGGGTGATATAAACTCACACTGGGTTGGTAATTGCATGGGTACAGGCCGGATGATAAGTCTGGTTCCTCATAGAATCTTGATATATCGTCCATGAGGTCGAGGTAGCAGTAGGTTGAAGGTCGTTGATGAAAGTGTCTGACTGTAATCAGGTTGGATAACCGGATTATAGTCTCTTCGAGGTAAAGACTGGTGCGAACGTCTGCCCATGGTATCTCTCCAAATAGACGAAGCAAGTCTACTTTGTAGATTATTTCTGGAAAGTATTCATGTTGGGCTTTACGTATTTTGCGTTGTTCTCTGAGGTGGCTCTTGCTTTTCCAGTAATTCCTCATGACTTGTATCCTTAGGTGTTTGTCTTGGGCAATAATCCAAGCGGCATGTATCTCTAAGGGGCTCGTTTTGATGTCTTCATTGATTCTCACAGGTTTGGGTAATACTCGTAGGTCTTTCTCTAGGTCTAGTGGGTCGGAGTGTTGTTGATATATGCTACTGCGGCGAAGTCGTCGCAGCGCTCTTATGTATTTTCGTCTGTACCAGTGGTCTTGGAGGATTATGGACGAGACGATGTAGGCAAATTGCATGTCTAGACCAACTGAGAGATTCCGGGGGAAGTGTTTGGTTACTTTATGCGACATTGTAGTTTTTATAAAGGAAATGTTTTCAATTGTTGATCACGTAGCCACTGCCTCAGGCAGATTGCGTTGGTTAGTGCGCAGTAATGATTCTTTTTGAGTCCGTGATTGGTACAAGTGGTTGATGATTTCCGAATGACGTCGAACTTAGGACAGTTATATTTTCTGTTTTCTAAATTTACTATGTCACGTTTTAATACTTGTTGTAAATAGGTAGCTTTAATTTCTCCTCTGGTGTAAACTGCTCGTGCGTTCCTAGCGTATCTCTTTAGGATTTTTAATACTTGATGGAGTTGCGTGTCACCTTCTGACCAGTGAATACCGTGATGCTTTGAAGTGACCCAGTCGTTTCTTTCGCGTACCTTAGGTGATAATTTGTGGTATGGGAATGGTTGTTCGACTATCCAGTGGCCCAAGATGTCTTCGGTGGTCACAACTAATGCAATTTCTTTTGGAATGAATTCTTCTTTATTGTCCCAAAATCCTTGGATGTCAATCACTATGTCCATAATACCCTGAAAGGTATTGTTCACAAGTGGAAAAAGAAGGTGTTTCTTAAGTTTTCGAACCGATTGCTTAGCGAACTGATTCTATAACTGTGTCGAATGCAACGATGTAGTGAATTCTCTATCCAATATTCTCGTAAAAAGATTTTCCGGAAGTGTTCGCGGTGACTGGCTTGGATAGCTCGGTCCAGGTCAGTTATATCCAATGATGATGGTAGAAATAACTGAAATGTTCCCAGAGCCTTTTGATAAGCTCGGTGTTCCTTGATGGGGTCTATGTTGTATGCCTCCTCGTTAAAGGAGTCGTCGCAAAGGAGATTATTTCGTATTCTTAATCTTGTCCGTAATTTTCTTGTAGCTTGTGCTGTCTTCCAGTGGTTTCGATGGATTAGGAATGACATGAGTTCACAGAAATCCTCGAAACTTTGGCTCAAGTTTTTATGTTGTTGGATCGTTATTATACTAGCGTCTCTTTCTTCGTCAGTGGTAAGTCTATTGTTGGGGAGACTTTTGCACATAACTTTCTTTCGTCAGAGTCTGAAAATTCTAGATCTTCGTAGATGTTGGTGCACTGCTGATAAGTTATTCCGGTTTCTAAGGTTGGCAATTTATTCCTAGTATAACAAAAAATTAATTTTCTAAATAAGAGTGTTAAGCATCCCGCTAAAATTAGTGAAATAAGTACTATTCCATGCAAGAAATAAGGGGGTAAACAGGTTTGATTTTTGGGCAAATTAGTTGTTTGTAGTTCTCTTTTTACTTGATCCAAAGTAAAATCGTAGGATAAAAATCCGTATGAGTCGATGAGAGTTAGATTTGTAGAGTTGTTGTTCGTATGGTTGGTGAAGCTGAGAGGTTCGTAATTGTCTATTTCTGGGAATAGTTGTGTTACGTTTAGTCCAATGGTAGGTTGTGATTGAAGCGGAATCTCGAGGTTTGAATCTGCAGATCCGAATAAATTTACATTGCCAATCCGTATGGAAGCCTCAGGGCTTAGGCTTAAGGTTCCGGTGCCGGATATCTTTACATATTCTATAGGTTTTCCTGGATTTTGGACCTGAAGTAAGCTCAGATGTGGTATAGAGTAAATCCAGCCCTTAATTTCTTCTAAGGATTTCCAGTAAAAATAGTGGGTCTTGCTGAGTCTTATGTCACATCTCTGGAATGATTCGAAATCTGAGTTGGTGAGTAGGTCAGCTTCACATGCAGGATGAACGGCAGTTTCATATATTACAAAATTTGGTTTGCAAATATATGATCCTTCCGATTTTATACATTGTTTGAGTTCATTCTCTTGAATCAGCGAGTAGCTCGCGTGGTTTGCAGACATCATCAAGTAATCAGATCGAGGTTGGATATATGCTGAACCCTTGGTGTTATTCCCAAAGATTTGTTGGACGGGGTAAGCGTGAAGTCTGTACAAGTTGTATTTTGATGGCTGTATTAGTGGTATTTGAAGTGTCAAAATTAATTTATCATTAAGTGATTCATATTTAAGTTTCATTATCTGAGAAGATTTTTCATTGTAGAGGTCCTTGACAGTTATTGGAAATTGATGTTGTGGATTATTTTTAATAAATTTTTTTATGGCTTCTGAAATCCTTTTTGGACTGAGAATTCTCGGAGAGATCTTTCCGGCTAGAACAAAATTAACTGCTTCCAAAACGTCTTCCATATGATTGTGGTAGTCTTCGAAACAGCTTCGAGCCTGGGCACTCCAAGAACTCAGTCGCATAACGTAGTGCGAGTAAGTTACATTATTTTTGGCGATTAAACCATTTGTTTCTTTTAAAGGAGTTGTGTATCTATAGTAGTTACCGCGGCGTAGTATTAATTGATTTAAGTCATCGTGTAGGTCTGAGTGAATTATTTGTCTATTCTTCTCGAGCAGTACTGAATCTTCAGGAGAGGAAGCAAAAACAATCTTGTTGAACTTGTCGAGATAATGTTGAAGAATGTCTAATTTGTTCTGTTCAACCAAAGATGATCGATTATTTACTTGTCCAGAACCGACCAATTGTCTTATTAACTTCATTCGTTCAGTTGATTCTCGAAGAATGCGCTTGTAGTCGTCAAGTTGTACGTAGTGTCTGCAGTCGTCTTCTTCAATTGTCGATCGGCAGTTTTGGTCCAGGAGATTTATTTCCAAATCTGCTATGTTAGGGAGTTGTTGCTCTAGAAAACCTAGATCTATCATAGTGGTTAGTTTCCAGTCGTCTTGAGTAAGATGGATATCGGCGAGGTGTTCATAGTAGAGCCCCGAACTGGGTTCCAATGGTTTTAGATGGACAGCAGTTCCTTTCGTGGTGCTTATGACGGCGATGAAAATTATGATTATCTTGTTTAGAGTTGCCATGTCGATGATGGTTGCACTAAAATTATTTATTTTAATTTTGCTGAGTACTTGAGATTTGATAAACTTAATTTAATCTTAAAGTTAGGTTGTAAGGACGTAAGGAGCATGCATGGGGTTAGTTTGGTGGCTGTTGTGTATTTTCGGGTTCAATCCTAGGTTCGCGAGGATCCAGGTCTTGAGGAAAGTTATACTGAGTACCAACTGTTCTAGGAGCAGCATAAATTACTTCTCTAGTGTGATTGGGTGGTGCGTACGGCAAGTACGGGTAAATGTTTTGAGTAGTAATAACTTTAGATTTTTCTTTCTCACTTAGCTCCACGTCATCTGTCGTAATATCTTTGCCGATCTTGGGTAGATGTAGTAGAAGATTTGTGACGGAGTCCCAAAATGCTCCTATTAACCATACACTCCATCCATATATAGTATGTAGCGCATAGCCGTGGATTAAGGTGTCTATTGCGAATTTTATTGCCTTGAACGTGAGATATACTCCAAAGAGTGTTACACTAAAGGTACCCACGGTATTAAAGAAGTTATATACCTTTCCCCAAGCTTTGGCTAGAGATAGCCTTATAGCCTCTTCATCAATAAAATTGTTGATCTTGATTGTACTATCAGCTACAGGTTGTCCTGTTGCTCCTCTGGCAATAGTGTTTAATACAGCAGTTCTTTCCAAAGGAAACATCATATAGTCTTTTAATTTCACGATGTCGTTGTCAGAGTAGATTCCTCCTGTCGCTAGTCCTTGAGCTGGTACATACTTCCAGGAATGGTTTGTTGAAGCTGTAAGTTGTTCTGGATTTGGTACAGAGGAAAGTTTAGGATTTAATTCGTACCATGAATCTTCTAGTCGATACATCGGTGCTAGTAAAGGGTTGCAATCTATCTGTGTTCCAGTTTTAATTAATATGTGAGTTCGTGGCAACATGTAATATGTGTCGTTACCTCTTAGTACAGGTAACTCTTGGTAACATTCTTTTGTATCTCGCCTTTTTACGTCTACTGCTATACACTTGGCAAATCTTATTACTTCACCTGAAACATGGGCAATATATCCTGGTTTCTTCATGAATTGAAAAGCAAATTCATCAGGTGCTAGTGTGGCTATAATAAGTGCATTTTGTAGAACCTTCTTTTCTAGCTCACATTCTTGTCTGATCATGTCGTTGTACAGCATCATGATCTGATTGTGAAGGTGACGTTCTAGATATACAAATTTAGTGTTTACGTATGTGAAAAGATCCATGGATTGAGTATCTATTCTATTGGCGTCATGGAAAAATTCACTATTCTCGGAGTCAAGTATGAAGAGTCTAGGATGTTCAGTCTTAATCAGTTTGGTGGCGCAGTTTGCGATATGACCCTTAGTTGTTAGTGCGAACGTTACGCCTCCAGTAGTCACTGAATATACTTCTTCTCCGAATTTCCTATTGACATGATCTTGTATCTTGCTAGCTGTTCCTTCATAAAGTATGGAGAACTTGCGAGAGTTGCACTGGTCCGGTGGTAATAAATCCCAGAAGGTGTTTCCTCCTTCGATGTCCATACACTTCCCTTGCTGGTATTTGCATCGGACCCCGGATCGTAATATTATTTCGTTTTGATCCAGATTAATAGGAGTGTAATAGTCTTGTAGGGTGAAGGTGGCATGCCCGGTTACAGTGACTGCATCCCATTTACCGTAAGGATCGGAGTATGATGCCCTTTTGCAACCACCACCGGAGGTGAATGAACCTGCCAAGGTGATTGGGAATCTAGTCGTAGAGTTTTTCTGAACACCTGCAAGTGTGGTGTCTCGATATATAAAGAGTCCGCTATCGTGGACAGATTTGCAAGCTTCATGACTTAACTCTTGCATAAACTCCATATTATTACTCGTTTCTCCGAATAGGTGGTCAAGTATGCCACAATGGAAAATCGTACGTTGGATGGAGAGTTTGCACTGAATAATCTTTATAAGTTAGAAATTACTGGATTGTAATAGTTGGACCTTGGTATTTTTAATTACTGGTTTTGCGGTAGGCATGTTGTAGTCTTTAATGTCTAGTAGGGATAATGAAGTAACGTTTATTGATGGGGTTCCACAGTCGTATGCCACGAATCCATACGTCCATTGGACGGCTGACATCATCCAGAGGATAAATTTTATCCTCCCCATGGTGCTTGGATTTTTACTTGTTTCACCTGGAGTAATTTTATATAACTAGAACATAACGATTAGTGGGACATACGGGAAATAGTAATATGTTAGTCGGATTGAGTGTCAGTGTTAGAATTAGTAGAATCTCGTGTGTTACAGATCTTTAACTTATCTATGTGCTTAAGGGAACGTTTGCCCTTTGCATCCTCTATTATAGCCGTATTATTATCTAATAACTCGGCTATAACATATGGACCTTTATAATGCGAATCGAATTTACCCTTTCGTGGTTCTTTTATAGCATAAACCTGGTCTCCAACATTCAAAGTACTGGGGTTCAGGTGAGCGTCATAATAACGTTTAGAGCGGTGTTTAGATTTAATTAAATTAGATGCCGCGAAATGTCTCATGTCATCCATACGGTTGACTAAGTCGTTTAGGTAGGTTCCGTAAGTTTCAATTTTGTCTGGGGGTGGAAAAGAACTGGGTATGCGCGCTCTTTTACCGTATATAAGTTCGAAAGGAGTGAAATTAGTAGATTCATGTACAGCAATATTATATGAAAACATTGCAAAGGGAACAAGTTTATCCCAGTCTTCATATTTATTTACATAATGTTTGATAAATTCTGCCAATACTATGTGACTACGCTCTAGGGATCCATTGGTTTGTGGATGGTATCCTGAGGTAGTTACTTGTTTAATTTTGAAAATTTTTGCTAGGTGGTGAAATATTTTACCAACAAATGATCTGCCTTGATCACTTAATATTACGCGAGGTGACCCAAACTGAATAATAACGTGGCGAGCAAGTGCGTCTGCAATAGTCTCAGCCTTAATGTTTGGTATTGGTACTGCTACGCAATATTTCGTGAGATTGTCTTGCACAGTAAGGATATGCATATTGCCTGATGGTGTTTGAGGTAATGGGCCCACTGTGTCGATTGAGATTTTGTCAAAGGGTTCTGCAGGAGTATCCGTGATGATCATTGGTTCTTTAGTCTTGATCCGGACTAGTTTTTGTTCCTGACAACTTCTGCATGTACGAATAAATTCTGTGATGTCATCTCTCATATTTGGCCAGTAAAAACGTTCACGAATTCGTCGGTATGTTTTAGTTATACCTTTATGACCACCTGTTAGGCTTTCATGATACTCTGCGATGATATCCTTGCGGACATCCTCGTCTGGTATGGTTACACTTCCATGACAAATGGTGAGTGAACATTCGCAGTCATCTAAGCATTCCTTAAGAACGTCAGTGACAAGTGATTGGCTCAAACCTTCGAGCATATCTCCTGGTTTTGAGATTCGCAAAGTTTTTATGTTGTAGTGGTTTAGTACATTTTTGACGGTTTTTAATACATCTTTTAATTCTTGTATGGAAAATGAGTCAAAGTGGTTCCTTTTTAACACTGCACTGAAAATTTTATGTTTACCGTGTGATGTTATTAGTACTTGATTAATTTTTGGTTTCTTCAATTTCAGATCCTGTGGATCTATCTTGTCTGTTTCTATCAGTAATCGCGATGTGATAGTTGTAAGTTCACAATCAGCAAAGATAAAATGCAAATAATTATCTCTGAAATACGTCAAGTTTTCATTCGTCGTGTGTAAGGATATCTTACTTTCATGATTCTTTATACCAGGGTAAAATAATTCACAAGGAACAGTATCGGTTATGGATTGTCTTCTTATCTGTTGTGGTTGTTGGACTTCTTCGTCTTCATGAACTTCTTCATCCGTGTCTGTACTCGAATGGATTTCATCGATCGGTGGTAAATTAGCCCATCGTCTGCTTGCTGCTCCTCGTGGTATTGCTTCATCCACCTCTGATTCTGTGGTTGATCCTTCTGAAGCAACTGCAGGGGTTGATCGTCCTACAGGATGTCGAAATGTTACGCCAGATGGTCTGTGGGGTTGTGCTTCGGGTTTCCTAGTTGGAGGTTCTGTTCGTGGAGATTCGTAAGTTGGATCTTCAGCGCGTCGATCCCAGTAATAATTATCATTTCCTGACGATGGTCCAGGTGATACTTCGATAACATTTTTAGGTGCTGGTACTGGTATCGGTTCAGTTAGTGAAGGAGTTTCTTCGCCTGATTGATTATTTACGTATGTGAGTTGATAGTCAGTTGTTCGAGTTTTGGCAGATAATGGTCCTGGTTTTTCAGAAGCTTTAGAGAGTGGTACGCGATTACTAGCGAGACTCGGAAAAGCACTGCTTCTTGCGTGCGGTACTGGTGGTGTTGGATCACTTGGTTGACCAGTATCTGGTTGTTTTCGAGGTCGACCAACTTTACGATTCTCTGTTGGAGGCATTGGGATTTCGGCAATAGTCTTTGTACGCCTGATGAGAGGTGGTTGCGCTAGCGAGGGGTTACTCGCTAACCTTCTCAATCTTACTCTCTCACCTATAGTACTGGCGTTTGCCTCTGCTGCTTTTACGGCGGATGATCGCAGCCGTTCTAGGTGTTTGGCAATTGAACTAGACTGCCTCGCAGCTGTTTCAGATTTTCCTGTGGGCACTATTGGCAAAACAACAGGATTCCTTGATAATGCATCTGCATTTACGTTTAATCTTCCCGGTTTGTAATAGAAAACATATTCATACTCTCTTAATCTCGTTCTCCATCGAACCAACCGTTGTACTGGCGGCTTGACGGAGTCGATCCATTTTAGTGGTTCGTGGTCACAGACGAGAGTGAATCTTCGACCATATAAGTACGGTCGAAAATGCAAAATTCCGTAAATAACTGCTAAACATTCCTTTTCGGTTGTTGTATAATTTCGCTCTGCATTTTTGAGAAGTCTTGATAAATAAGCAATTGGTCTGTCTTCGCCAATTTTTCCTTGGCTTAATACCGCACCAATAGCGAGATCTGAAGCGTCAGTAGTTAAGATAAATGGTTGAGAAAAGTCAGGATATTGCAGAACTGGAGATGTACATAGTGCCTTGCGTAAGTCGTCAAAACTTTCTTGTTGAGCTGAAGTCCAGTTGAATGGATTATCCTTTTTCAATAGTTCTGTTAATGGTTTCGCACGGCCTGAGAAGTCTTCAATGAAGCGACGATAATAACCAGCTAGTCCAAGAAACTGCCTGATGTTCGTAACTGTCTTTGGTCTTGGAAATTTTTCGATAGCTTCAGTCTTCTTTGGGTCTGGACGTACACCGCCATTGCCAATAATATGACCAAGATATGCAACTTCTAGATTTAGAAATTCACATTTATCTGATTGTAAGACTAAATTGGCTTGTTCTAGTCGATTGAAGAGTCTTCGGACACGTATGCCGTGTTCTTCGAGTGATGATGCGAAAATAACGACGTCATCGAGATAGACAAATAGCTCAACGTCCTGTAGACCTAGAAGAACTCGGTCCATAAGTCGTTGAAACGTTGCTGGAGCATTTTTCAGTCCAAATGGCATTCTGTTATACTTATAGTGACCATTTGGTGTACTGAATGCGGTTTTCTGTTGGTCCTTTGGATTCATTTTGATTTGATGAAATCCACTAGCTAAGTCGAAAACTGAAAAATACTTTGCTCCCCCTAGTCTATCGAGAATCTCAACTATGTTCGGGAGAGGATAAGCATCGCCTATGGTTTTCTCGTTTAATTGTCTAAAGTCAATTACCATACGCCAGCGCTTATTACCTTTCGAATCTGGCTTCTTTGGGACTATCCAAAGGGGTGAATTATATGGAGATACAGATTCAGATATTACACCATCATTCAGTAATTTATTTACTTGTCGAGCGATTTCTTCCTTATGTACAGGTGGAAAACGGTACTGACGGACTGATATAGGAATTTCATCGGTCGTTGGAATCGAGTGTGTCATCATTGTTGTAGCTGGAAGATCATCTCCAGGAAGATGAAAGAGCATCGGAAATTCTCTGATAAGCTCATGCACATGCTCTCTTTCCAAAATATTTAAATGATCAAGTCGGAGACTAGCACAAATGCGCTCGAATCTGTTCTGACCATTTTCCGGTATATCGCTATCTTCAGAATCGTCAAAGAAATCCTCTGAACTCCCATCGCATTCGAAGGGACTAATTTCTTGTGGTGGAACGACTAATTCGATATCATCCTCGTATGCGTTTATCGCGTAGACGTAGCAAGTACTGTCATTGTTCGTGACCAAAGCATTACCAATGAAAATATTTTCGCGAGTTTCAATGCGAGGTAAAAACCCAGTTTTTAGATCTGTCTTACGAAGATTAATTGGTATTACTGTTCGAGTTCTGGCTTTTAAAAAGAATACTGAGGGTTCGTCTTCACTTCGAAACATAGTTACCAGGGGTGTATCAAATGGTTCACCTTTGGTATTTTCGAGCGGGATAGGGTTTACGGGTTCGGAATCTGCGACTATGGTATTGTGATGAAAAGATATTTCAACCTTTTCTTTAGTTAGAAAGTCTATGCCGATAATTCCATCGGTTGGAATGGGCAATGGGTTCTCGAGAACGTGAAATTTCTCGGGATTTGAGAAGAAGGTAATTTCTGTGGTTCCTAAAGTATCGAGTCGCTCAGTAGTGATTCCTTTTATGGATACTGAATCCCAGGTATCAATTACTGTACGAGGGGCCAGTGCGTCTTTTCTGATAACATTTATGTCAGCTCCTGTGTCGACTAGAAAACGAGCTCTGCCGTTTCGCAACTCAGGGGCTGTTAGAGTAACGACTGGTCCTCTACCCTGGACTTCAGACCACATTACGAATTTTCGACGGTCAGGAATCTGATTGATGATGGACGCGTTTCCGTGGGGTTCGCGCTGTTCGACGTCGCGTCGTTCCGTCGAACCGCGTTGGAGTTTAAAGGTTCCTTAGGTGGTGCAGGAGAGGTTGGTCTTGAATTATTTTGTTGGTTTTGTGGGTTACTATTGTTACTGTAACTTCCATAATTATTTCTATTATAGCTATTATAACCATTGTTACCGTATCTTTGATTATTATTGTCATAATTGTTACGATTATTGTAATTATTGGAATTATTGTTGCTATAATTGTTATTAGGGCTATGCTGATTGTTATCTTGAGGAGGGTAATTTTGATAATATGGCGGATTATATGGTGCTGGAGGTGAATATGCTCCAGGAGGTGGGTATTGATATGGCATAGGAGGTATATATGGAATTGGAGGGAAATAACCCGGTGGAGGATAATATGGATAGTAGCTTCCGGGTGATCGGCTTCGCGAACGATAGGGTGAATTGCCACGCTCAGGATAGTTGCGTTTATCGCGTGGTGGTGTCGTATCCCGCACCGGAGATCTACTGTATGAATTAGAAGGTCTGTTATTGTCTTCGCGAGTAAATCTGAACGGTATGGTATTTCGACGTTCTTCGTCTTGAAAGCTAACCGTTCGAGTTCTACGCGGTAAATCAAGATTTGCTGATTCGGACTGCGCGTAGGCTAGATAATTGGAATTACGGTGAGAGCTACCTTTCAGGTCTTCTTCGAGCCGTAGTGCGATTTTATATGCCTCGTCGAGAGTATCAGGATTTTGTACACTTACTCCGTATATTAGATCGTCTGGTAGTCCGCGTTTGAATGACTCGAGTGCTAATCCGTCTAGCATTTTCTTCATCGCATTTACTTCGGCTACATTATTAAAGCTTTCGTTTAATGCGGTTATTGCATTAGCGCGAATTTTCTTTATTCGAGTATAGTAACTCAGGATTGATTCATTTTGTTTAAGCCGAATGGCTTGGATATCCGCGCAATATTGTGGGTAAGTCTTCTTAGTGGCGAAATATTCTTTAAGCGCGTCTATAAGAGTATTCATTGTATTAATTGTCTTATCCGCGATCGCGTCTCTAGCCGTGTCCTTGAGCTTAGATTTTACTCCGTTAAAATAAGTGTTCCTGAGATTATCTGGTACGATTGTAAGACCGTTTTCTACATCTAGTAAAAATGCTTGTAAAGGCATGTTTTTACCGTCAAAACTCGGGACTTGCATTAACGCCTGATGCAATGTCATACTTTCCCCAAGGGACGTGATCATTTGATCCGTAATATTCGCATGTCGGGTAATATTATGGAGTTGTTGATCTAAGTCATTATTATTAGCCGGTGGGTTCAAACCGCCATTGCCTCGTGGTCCCAAATTTTCACCGTTCTCTTCGTGGTCTGACATTTTAATTGATTATAGGAGAAAGTTATAAAAGTAATATAGAGATAGTAAGAGTGTGAATTTTGGGTAAATAGTATGAAGTTTAGCAAGAAACTATATTTGCGGTAGTCAGAAGCAAGTAAAAGTTGCGTTGGTTAGAACAAAATTTATTCACTGATTAATTGTTGCGAAACTTAAATAGCTTGTATTGAGTTTATAATTATTTTTTGTAAAGTGAGTAGTGTTTAAGATTTATTAATTACTCGAATGAGATGTTGTGTCTGTCTGTGTTTGTTGATCTTTAGTTTTAGGATTCTTATCGACACCACTGGTGGATGAATTATCTGTTTCCTGAATGTTTACAGTATTTGTTAAATTTTCTTTTTTTTTTTTTTTTTTTTTTTTTTACAGGATACGGACCCAGTGATCCTTTATCCAGTATCGCTATTAATTTTCGTATCTGAAATTTTTCTCCCGGCGCGTTTTCCGCGTTTCATTGAGTGTTTAAAATGTGAGTAAAAATAAAAGTGAAATAGGTTTATTTTATGGAACTACAGTTATTTTTCTCCTTCGAATCTGGATGATTTATTTCCTGATTTTGTAAAGTGTTCGTTGGATTTTGTAAAGATAACGGTATTGTTACGGGAGTGTATGATAACTCTCCCCTATGGTATATTGCAACTAATTTTCGCAATTGATACTTTCTTCCAGCACGCTTTCTGCGTCTCATTAAATATTTCCAAGTTGTACGTGCAAGTCACCCTCCTCAATTGCTCCAATGATCAATTAAAGAGTAAGCGTACTACAATAACTGATCTTACGAAACACTACAAGCTCTTATGGTTTTTGAAAATGAGTGAATGAGTGAATAATGAATGAATCGCCTGGAATCCGACAAAAAGTCTGCGGTCTCCCAATTGATTCGATGAAAGATTGAATAGAATCCGTCAAAAAGTCTGCGGTCTTCTAAACAATCGTGATTAAGGAGATGAATAATGAGTGAATAATAACTGATCCAAAGCACCAAAATAACTTGCGATTTCGGGCGCAAGAAGGTGGCAAGTTGTTTGCACGTAAAACTCAGTAGTACTATAGAATGAAGAATCACTTTAGAAAATCACAATTTATTTTCACTGAAATTGATTCTAATTTTAATAATTAAATTTATCGATAATAAATTGATTTTTTGTCTAATACTTGCGTTCGAGGATCTAGACTTGAAAATTTATAATTGAATTTTAAAAATCGATTGGGTATATCCACTGGTGTAAGTGTATAATTGATAAAATCTTGCAATCTATTGGCGTGTAAATATTTTAGTATAAAAGTACACGATGGCGCGTCTTCTATGATTGCAACCAATCTTTCAATGTGAAATTTAATTTTTGTTTGTTTAGTACGTTTTAGTGTGACTGAGTTAGGCATAAACGTGTATATAAAAAAAAAATTTGTAGGCAACAATAAATTGTAAGAGTCTTTGAAGTGTTGAAACTAAATGTGTAAAACTTCCTTGGATAAGAATTTATTTTAGAGTATAAGAGTTAGAGAAGACTTTCGAAAATAAAAAAAAAATTTGCAAATAGTATTAAGAAAGAAAAAGTTAAGATTTTAATTACAGAGAATTTAGAGAAAGTTTTGGGATTTTATTCCCGGATTTTATTTTAGTAAGAGAAAAATAAAGATAAGTATAGAAAAAGGTCTCAGAGGTTTAGGTCTTTAGTTGTTTTTAGAAGGTTTTGAATTGACTTTTGCGCGTTGAGTATTTCCAATTTTCTCAAAATGGAAAGAATTTAGCAAAATGATTTTTAGAATTTGAAACAATAGTTATGATTTCGAGAAAAATAGTTTAGATGGTCGAGTTAAGAAAATTAAATCAGTTCTATTTTAAGATGTCAAAAAAAAAATTTTCGCTTTCTGAGTTTTTATAATTTGTAAAAGAATTGATTTTAAAGAATAGAAAATATTTTTGATTTGATTTAAAATTTTCAGGGTATTGAATTTCAAATTTAAGAATTTATCGAATGTATAAAATTTGTAAAATTTGTAATTCAGATTTTTTTTTTTTGAAGATTGAATACTTAAAAGTTACAAGTTGAAATTTAACTCGGAAATTTCGACAAGGCAGGACGATTATTTTTGTTAAAATTACAAGAATCGAATAATATTATAAATTTTTAGTGAAAAGAACAATTCACCAGCGTATCCCACCGCTGTCACCAAATTTTTCGACTGTCACGATCGGAGAGAGTGAAGGCGACGGGCGAAGGGTTATTATTAATTAATTATTTAGTAAAATTACCCACAATATTTATTCTATTACTCAACCAAGGAGCCTAATAGGACCGTCACGTGGCTAGTGTGAGAATGTTTAATATTTGGCAAGTTTTGATTACTAAATAAGTCTATTTCGTACCGAGCGGAAGTACGATAGACAATCCCGATCGTTGACCTGCGTGGCTTTAGGGTAGGTCAGGGATTTTAAAGCGAGAGGGAAGCAGGTAGGTGAATATGGGCCCTCGAGAAGTCCCTGTTCTTTTACGTCTGTCTCTTTCTGTACCCGTTAACTTAGGAATGTTAGAGTAAGAGGTATAAATAAGAGAAAGATGATTTTTAAAAAAAAGAAAAACAATCTGTATATTCTTATTAAATTATAATGTTGTTTACATGTGTGTACTAAAATTAACAATTATGATTAACTTACCACTCAGCTTGAGGTGGTTTACAATCTCGCTGATCACACTCTCTCACAATTCACCACTTTGAATTTATGATCGCGGAATTGTTTTTGTTTAATTCGCTGCGACCCTGCCCGTGGCTTAGGGATTTTACTCAGCGGAATTTGATGCACTTTTCGGACTCGGAGCTACTGGGGTGCCAAGCGGATACACTCCCCTATCTGTCGAGTACGAGTATAAGTATTTAATTTTATTTAGGATTTCGATCTAGGAGTCTGGTTTCCTAGGCTATAGACCGTCACGAGACCGATGATCCTGATGAGTCGAATCGACCGCGATTTTCGCAAGATTAAAATCTAGGTATTTGGCCAAGGAGCCCGATTGCCTAGGCGGTGGACCGTCACGTGGACAACGATTAAGATTTTATCTCTGATTCGCGGTACTAATCGGACTTGGGCCGATAGAACTAATCGGAGATTTCAACTTATAGAATTTCGGAGCGAGTGACTCGAGATCCGACAGAGGTTCGTTCTGATTAGCGATTGACTGCCTTCGTTAGATTTTCGGCAGTTTATATACTCTAATTTTGATGGGAAAGTCATGTGTTTTCTGATGCAATCGTTGGGTACAGCTCATCATCTTTGACAAACAAATGGCTAAGCACGCAGTTCCGGGTATAGCTTTCTAAAAATTTAGAAAAGTCCATATATGGAAATTGGATGATATCGTTTTTGTAAACAACAAAGAATGTGTAAGTGCTCTAATACAAAACGAATGATCATGTACATAGGTCCGAGTTTAGTCATATCATTAGAACATGCACGGCGATTTCGAAATATGGAAATTGGATGGTCGTAAAATTTTTATGACCGTTGAGTTAATTAGAGGTCCGGTGCACACGTGCAGGTGTCCCGCTGAGTCGCAGCTATACATATTTTTCGGTACTACGCCCGTACACGCATACACATTCTCTTATGAATGTATTGTAAATAGATGTACGCAGGTAATGTGGATGCAAGATGAGTATACAGCTAGGTGACGTAGTTGGGTTTGAGAAAGGGGCTCTGCCCTTTTTGATGGAGAGAGAGTGAGACAGGTATATTGTCTTATCTATCGATCTTTGTCTATTCTTACTCATCGTGCATGCACTTACATAGGTACCTGCAAAAGGTGAGAGGATCTTAATACGAAGATTTTAGGTGCGGCTAGTACATCTTTTCATAAAGAAAATAAAAAAAAGAATAATGTTATTTCAGAAGTTAAATCGCAATTCGTATGTATCAATCGTTACAAAATCATGAAGGATTAAATTTGATAAGCTTAGGAAAAATTTTTGACAAATATTTTATTTACAAAATTAATAAAATCCTTATATCACGTGACCGAAGAACTTGAGCTTCTTAACTAAAAGGACCTTTGTGGTAGAGAATCAAATTTCCTGAAAAATCGGTATCTATATTTTTACTGTAAATTTCGCTATTTAGTCAGTATCAGCTAAAAACCAAAATTACTATTGAGAAAATTAATTTCAGAACCAATATAGGAGAAACAATTGAAGTCTCAGTAAAATTACTATGGATACTTTTGAAGAGTATTTAATTACCTACAAAATGCCGCAAACGGCAACCAATTCACTTGAAATGCGGTTGAGCTATAGAGAATTTAAAAAAAATCCTAATTTTCCTATGTATTTTAAACGAGAAAACTTCAAAATTAAATGTAAAGTACTTAAAATGAAAATTGAAGGCTGAAACTTGCAGAGAATTTTTTTTTAATGTCTATACAGCAATGTTTTGAAGTGTGTGTAAAAAAAAACAAATAGTCGTTCCAAACGAATCACCTTAGGGTAACATTTTACTTGAATACGCTTATAACCTTAAGCTTGACCCTGATTGATAATTCCGATCAAACCATATTCAACTACTCAATCAGAGTAAATCAAAAAAAGTTTTCTATTGAAATTTTTCCTATCCATTTTAATTGACTTCAATTCGAAAATAATAGTAAGCGACAATATTTTTTTTTCCATGAAGTTATTTCAGGACAATTGTGATTCTTTACCATCAACTCTCTATTCTCAGTCTACGATTGAACTATCTATGTTGTCATTGTCATCGATGGAATTTAATTATGATAATGATCGTGAAGTTAATGAAAATAAAAAATACGGCATTGAGTATCCCCTTAGTAAGATTGTGTTTTGTTACGAATTTTTTTTCTGTTTTCATTTAATGAGAGATCGATAAGACGGTAATGATTGTTTTTATCTATTTATTGATAGCATTTTGTCTATTTTCGAAACTTTATAATGAACTTCCTTATCTTAATACTTTACAATGAACTTATCTGAGATCTTCTGTTATATATATTTCACATATATTATGGGAACGGTTACCATATTATTAGGGTTTATTTCCACATGTGCACTTAGGAACCATTACAATATGGGTTATAAAGTTTGTTCCTATTTGCTTATAGAAACTATTCTTATGAGTAGAGTAATCATTATAATCATTTCATTACCATGCGATATGGGAACTGCTATTATAATGATGGGACTTGTTCCTATAGTTATAGAAACTTTTCCCAGAAAGTATGGGCGTATCCTATAATTCAATGTACTTATTGACATAACGGTACAGGATAATATTTCATAAACGCATAAGGACCGTTTTCTGTAAATTCTCTTCATGTAGTAGCTCACGTGCCCAATTATAAAAAATAGTGAAGTCGTTATCCAAGTCCACTGTAGGATATTAATATTAAATTACTATTACTAAAAACTACATCTAAAAAAGATGGTCGAAGATTGTTCGAAACGGGCAAGCTTCGATCATACAATATACTAAATTGTAGCAGTTTTTTTTTAAAGCAAAAGTCTCTTTTAGTTACTTCTATTTTCACTTTAACTGTATAAATTTTTATTATGATGAAATTTTGATTGGTAACCAGAATAATTAATAGAAAATCTTTAATCCTTTTTCACCATATAAGAAAAATCTTCTTGGACTCTTAATGATTCACATGTATTTAGTAATGAATTCCCATATGGTTTTCTAAAATAATGATAATAGATTAAGCCGAATAGAAATATATATGGATTCCTTTGTTGATTACTGTATATATGTGTATTAGGATGGTCGAAAAAATAACAATGTTTTTTTTATATAACCTCAAAAGTTTCTTCCGAGAATTAAAAAAAAATTCTCTTATAAGCGCAGTTCGAAATATCAAGTTTTCGAGTCGCTCAACGATTGTCCGTTTTGCCAAATGAATGACATAAACAATTTTTTTTTCGTTTTTTCTTGGCGAAACTCCGAAAAAATATTTTATTCTAATTTTGATGTCCACAGTCTTGTAGTAAATTTAATTCTATCCAAAAAGTTCTGATATAATTTTTCGTAATCTTAACAAATAAAAAGTTATCAGGCTTTAAGGTCTTGCGATTCGATTAAATTTAACTTGATATGGTTTTAGAACGATTATCAAATTTCTTCAAATGTGGAATGATTTCTTACAGTCTAAAAATAAGCTTTAACTATCGCAACTATTTCTTCGAACAATCACGAATTCATAGACGACCACAAATTATCTATTACAATATTTTTAAATTTATTTTTTAATTTACACTTTTAATTATGAATAAATCTTTTTTTTTTTAATTATAATACTTTTTTTTTATTAATGGAAATCTGACTAAAACATGAGCTAATATTTACATTGATATGTATTTATTTTAACTCTCAAGTCATTATTTGTAGTTGATGGAAACAATATAAATACATAAACAGATCCATTTGAATACAATTTTGATTGCAAGCGCTTAAGTCCTAATAACTTTTTATCTGTTAAGATTACCAGAAAAATATATCAGAGCTTTTTTGTAGAGAATTTTATTTTCTACAAGACAATGCACATTGAAATTCAAATAAAATTTATTTTAGAATTTTATGCGGATAATATAAAAAATACAATTTTTTTATGTGTTATTCATCTAGTAAAAAAGACAATCGTTGAGTATTCCGAAGATGATATATTCGAGATGATATATCGAGCTGCGTTCTTAGGTGAATTTTTTTAAACTTTCGTCCGTCGCGCTATGAGCGCAGCACCGCAATTTTTATTAAAAGATAATAAAAAAAAAATAACTTTCCCAATCTTTTGAAATTTTAAGAGTTCTTCCACTATAGTTTTTAGTATCGAATGAATCAATGATAATTATTTTTCCAACATTTTGAATATTTAAAAAATAATTTATTTTGTTGGAAAACCTGAGAAACGCGGCGATTTGCCACTGACGCGAGTAAACTCGGACCTTGAATTTGTTCGGATTTTCTATGCAGTGATGCCAGTTACCACTAATGGCTCATTCCCAATTCATCCAATTCGTCTCTTTCTTTTATATTTTTAATTAATACAAAATTTTTATTTTAATAAAAAAATTCTAAAAACAATTACAATTACAATACGCGGCAAGACCTCGCGACAGACGGACGGTTAATACCTAGTAGAAACTGTCGAGACTGTATCAAAAAAAATTTTCTTTTTGGCCTACAAAATATACTAATGTGTACACACATATGTAATGTCTTATCGATTTTTCTTGCACTTTGTTTTTTTTTTTTTGAAAACTGCACTATTTTAATATATTTTCATAGTTATTTCCGAAAATATGAAATTTCTTGAAAATCTTCTGGACCATGCCAAAAATCTTCACGGTCTTTAAAAGAGCTTTTCTTCTTCAGGATCGAACATTAACAAGACTAGTAACACGAAGAGTAAAAGAGTTAAAGTAAATTGAATTGTTAACCTTAGTATAATTATAAGTATTAGTCGTAATATATAAAATGTTTAAGAAAAGAAATTAGAAATTAGTTAATTGAGTCGTTTTAAAGATATTCGCAAACAACTGATTTTTACTGTTTCTTCCGCGATAGCTCTCGAAGAAATTAACCGATTGAGGTAGCTAAGGTAGCAATTGACGCGTTTTACTAAATTCTGGAGCTGGATAGATTTCGAAGTTGACCGTATAAGTCGTTTTTGAGAAATCAATAAAAAACTGAAAAAAACAATTTTTTTTTTATTATTTGCAAATATTTTCGAGTCTACTTGATCAAATGATCTGAAATTTTCAGAAAAGTTGATGGCAAACAAGCTCTTTATATTGCCACCTCAACCATCCGAATCGATTCATTAGTTAAAAAGTTACAAAGAGTTTACACACACACACACACGCGCGCGCGCGCGCGGACACGGGCACGAACATCATTCTAAAAATAGTCAGAATAGCTTTCTAGGACCTCAAAACATCGACATCTGATGAAAACTTGATTTTTGAAAATTGGGGTAAAAACAATAACTTCCCGAATTTTTAAAAATTTACAATTTTCTTAGTGAGCAGTTAAAAAAAATACATGCTTAGATCAAAATATTCCTTATCGGGGAAAATATTATTTTTAATAAACTTTTTTCATATTAGGTTGAATTACTACCTTGTAGTAATATCTAGATTAGCCCATAATATTTATAAATAATAACAAGATCTGGTCGAGATAACCCGAGAAAAATTGCTACGCGACTGATGAAGCACATCATTGGTGAACAGCAATTGGAGAATATGTCTGTTACTGGTCGGGAAGGGAGAAAGAAAATTCCATCGGATGTTTTCAATGCAGTAAAAGGTGAGTAGAGTTTAATCGAATATTGCACATTTTAAAACTAAATAACTTATGTGGTAACTTGGGTGTTAATACCGTACGATGGACGGTGTGGCTCAATAAGTTATAGATGAAATTGAACGGAATATAGTATAGTGCCGGATAGCTCAACTGGTAGAGCACTCGGCGCGATACCGACATGGTCTGGGTTCGATTCCCAGTTCGGGCTATCTATATTTTTCTCAATTTATCTATAAATTGTCTTATTGAGAAGGTTTGCATGTTTTAGGTTTCCACTATATTAAATTAGTTACTAAACAACTACCCATATAAAGCCGACGAACTTCGAAATTTTCCCATAGATCGGCCGACGCCTGGTTTGCAATGATTGGTCAATGGCTAACTATACTGGCCCGTGCATGTTGAATAATTGGCAGCGGTCCTTTTGCTTATAAGAACGACGCACAATTAACCGCGGTTTGTTGTCCAACAGTTTGATCGAGTACTCTTGATACCAAGCTTTGGCTGATGATTGATTGCCACGATTGCCTAATGCTTGCAACTGCCATGCTTGGTATACCGTTATCATCCGATTTTTAGCCGATCTTCGGCCGATGCTAGAAAATTGGCAGCCATTCATGACCCAGTAATGGGCTGATTCTTTTTTTTGTATAGGTATTACTATCTATAATGAGAATAATTGTTATATTTTTAACAAACTCGAGTGAAAATTCAAGGTTCAATTTGATCATAAAAGTTTCTACAGTTTAAAAAAATTTTTGGTGTTGAAATGGTCCTTGAAGACTTTACAAGGTGTCCTGCGTGTGAATTAATCGTGTGGAATTTGGTTGGTGTGAATCATTAAGCAGTGTACTTTTAACACAGTATGAGTGTTATCTTCACACCGTTCAGTTAGCTCAAAATTCATGCATTGTTCGATAATAAGATCTGGAATTGAAAATTACCCAATAATTTTGCGAGGGCATAAAAAATGACAATTTTCACGTTTTTTTGCCGAGTGACCTAAAAACGAATTTTGAATGAATATTATCTAGGATACCAGGATATCAATAAAGTAATTTTTAATAGATTTCATAGAAATCTAAATATTGTATTTGTCTTTATGACGGAATTTTTGAAAAATTTTGCTACCTCCGGACTTAGCGTGACGAAACGAAAAAATTTCAAAAAACGTCGAAAAAAATCTAAGAAATCAATAAAATTTAAACTTGTTTTTGGGGTCGAAAATTTTATTTTTGACATTTTTTGAAAATTTTTCGTTTTTTTTTCTCTTTCCCTCACATTTACTGAGTTACCAATGCAACAATGAAGAAAAGTAAGAAAAAAATTCTTTTTTCACTTTGATTATGATAACACAAGTAAAGGAACAAAACTTGGTCCTTTAATTGTTTAGCAAAACTTTGATCGATCATCCCCAAAAAACGGTTCGATAGATCAATTTGAAAATTTATAGGGTTGTTGGGGGTACATTAAGCTGAAAAAGTTCCTGGCAACATCATTTTTTTAACGATATTCGCAGAGTGGTGGTTGATTTACTAAAAAATCAAAAAAAGTCATTTTTTTGTACTTACTTCTAAAGGATGTTAAGAATAAAAATTTTTTTTTTCTTTTAAAAAATGATGATCGGGTCTTGTACAGAATTTATTCGTTTTATATATATAATACGATTGAACGCTGCTTCTCACAATGATATCGTCTACAATTGTCAACTGTTCTCAGTGAAACTCAGCACACATTTCGATAGGCAATTTTAGAGATCAAGTTTGAAGATGATCAAAATCGGTCAATTATTTTATGTTAAAGCATACTTTGACTTATAAAATAATTGAATTTTTACTAGTTCATTCTACAATAACTTTTGAGTGTACCAACTTATCGGATTTCTTCTAAATGCGTCTGAAAGCTCTTTGAATAAGCTTTAATTTTCATACCTACGTATATACCTAGACCAAAGAAATTACTTGTCCTACAACTCATGAACTGAAAATTTGCTATTGTATCCGTTTTTGATCATGTTCGAAAACTTTTTTGTTACTTTTCCAATGCCTCCGATTTTGGCAATCGCTTTTTACATATGAGTCATTCCACCAAATAAAGTTATTTTTACGGGGTGACCTTTGTCGATTTCGTACAAACTTTGTGATGCCGTTCAATACATAAGAAAAGAAAAAAATTTTTTGAAAATTTGAGCCCTTAATACGCAGCTGTTTCAAGGTTATGTTTCTTGAATTTTTAAAAAATTTATGTTTTTAACATGTTTATTAACTTTTTAAAGCAGAAAATTTTTTTTGAAAAATAGGAACATATCAGTTTTTTGTAGGAAAAATTCTCAACTTCCCAATGAAAATATATATTTACCATTTTAAGTTAAAGAAGACCCTTTCAAATTCGAATAAGAGGGGAAAAAACGATTTTTATGACTGTGCGATACTTGATACATCTAATTTAATAGTTTCTGCTGAGAGCTAAGACCTTTTCCCACAAAATCCGTGATTTTCTCGATGTGCATTTTTTTTTTATTCTATTTCGAAGAAAAATATTAAAAGCTGAAGTAAAACATTCTAATTTTTTTAAATGACCCAGAATTACTTGAAATTGCGGAATAATTTTCATCCGAAAATACTTTCCATGTATATTTAATGAAGTAGTGTAAATATTTAGTACAAGCATAACATCAATCGCTAATTAATGATATTTCACACCACTAGAGTAAGTCAATAAAAACTGCAACAAGAAAAAACGATTAATTGAAAATGAATATCGACAGGCGATTACAAAATTATGCTGCACTTTACGGATCAAGGCGGAAAATATAGAAAAAGAAAGAACTGAACAATTACAATCAAAAAATAACAAGGAGGAAGTAAAAAAAAATAAAAGTAAAGGAAAAAAAAAAGACCAAAAAAAAAAATTCAGCATTGATAATTTTAAACTAACTAACAAAAAAAAAAAAAAATTCGAAGTAGGATAGTAAAACTTGAAAGAAAAAAACACCACTGGTTAATAACTAATGATACGACATTTAATGTTATGAAGAGAGAAAAACAAAAGTTACAAATATTATGTTAAGTGTAATTTGAATAAAATTAGTTTATAAAATACTATTGATTATGACATTTTCTGAACACAAAAAAAATAATACAAAACGAAAATTTTTCACATGGTTTTAACAAGAGTCAAAATTGTTCATAATTGTTTCAGAAATCTTTTGTTCTGAAGATTTACTGTACAAGTAGTAAGATAATTAAACACCCCGAATTTACTAAAAAGTTTTTATAAGAGACAAAAAATATTCAGAATTGGATGGAAAAAGTTTTTTTCGGAACATGTTCTGAACATTTTCTGAACAAGCAGTAAGATCATACAGAATAAAAAATTTTCCACAAAGTTCTTATAAGGGTAAAAAAATGTTCATAATTGGTTCGGAAAACTTTCTCTCTGAACATTTTCTGAACAAGCAGGAGATCATACAATACGAAATATTTTCAAAAAAGTTCTTACAAGAGTCAAAAAATGTCCATTAATGGTTCGAAAAACTTTTTCACTGAACATTTTCTGAATAAGTAGAAGATCATACAAAACCAAGAATTTCCCACGTAGTTCTTATAAGGGTCAAAAAATGTTCATAATTGGTTCGAAAATCTTTCATTCTGACCATTTTCTGAACAAGTAGAAGATCATACAAAACCCATAATTTCCTGAAAAGCTCTTATAAGAGTCTAAAAATGTTCATAAATGGTTCAAAAAACTTTTTCTCTGAACATTTTTTGAACAAGAAGTAAGATAATACAATACGAAATATTTCCAAAAAAGTTTTTACAAGAGTCAAAAATTGTCCATAATTGGTTTCTAAAACTTTTTCCCTGATTATGCATTGAATTAGTAGTAGGATCATTCGAATCACTAAATTTGCCAGAAAGTTCATAAGAGTAAAAAAATATTCATGATTCTTTTCCATTATTCATTTTTTTAACTATTTGTCAGTAAGATAGAATCTCTCGCATGGATTCTATTCTGATTAGATTTCGGAAGAAGCCACACAATGTTCATAGTCACTTTCAGATATTTAATTTTAAAACACCTAAAAATATACGAAAACAAAACTTTTTTAGACTCAGACCTAAGAAATTCTGGTATAAGCAATATATTGAGATTCTAATGTTCATAATCCTCAAGTAATTATTTTTTTAAGCTCTTAAAAACAAAAAAATTGTTACTCTAAATTATTTTCGCTCAAAAAATATAAAAACCCTTCGAGAAAAACACCACATTGTTCACAATTTTCACACTTCTTTTTTTTTCAATGTTCCAAAAATGTTCATTTTGAAGTTTCCAATTGTCTCAGTTTCTGAACGTTCACTATCGGGAAAGTTTTTGTAACGTTTTTGCAAAGAATTTTTTTTTACACGGGTTGCTGTTTATAACACTCTGAGTGCAGTTAATGAAAATGTCAACAAATTTCAAAAGTGCAACACCTCAATATTTTAAAATATTCTAAATATTCTAACTGGAAATAGCATTCAAATATTAGGTAAGTGACAAATTTATGAATATATTTCATCATCGTTTATACTTGAGTGTGCCAATATATTTTAAATATTTTGAAATGTTGAGGTTTTGTGCTTTGGAAATTTGTTGAAATTTTCTTCAACCGCACTTAGAAAGTTATAAACAGCAACTGTTCGAGTGTAGCATACGAGTAGTTACGGTGTTGCAACAGAATAAGTCGTGAGCAGCACATGAGTAGTTACGGTGTTGCACCCGAATCAGTCGTGTCTAGCACCGTACTCAGTCTCGTGCGCCTCCCGAACGGCAACAACAGCAGCACCATAACCAGTCGTGTGCAGAACAATACTGATTCATGTGCACACACAAATCAGTATTGTTCTGCACACGAGTGATTACGGTGCTGTTGTTCGGGTGCTGCACCAGACTTAGTCTAGTGCTAAACACAACTGGTTCGGATGCGCATGAGAACCAGTCGTGTGCTTGCCCTCATTTTTTTCTTGCACTCGACTCAGTCGTGTGCTGCACAGGAACGTCGGGTTTCAATTCTTCGGCGTATTAAACATGTGGAAAAACCCCTTTAATAGTCAATATCACTTTATTGTGACTTGTTGATAAATCCATCTAAAGATTGCAGATGGAGCCATATTCACGAGGTTATATTTAATTTAAGATTTTACATTTGACAGTTTTTTTTTATTTTTATTCAATACCCCTACTAATCACTTTAGCTTGAAATTGACGGTAATTTTAGGTTGAAATTACCTGAAATTTTCTGCCCGAATTTGCTGACAATTTGACGGCAAAAGTTGAAAATAAAAATTTGCTAATGATTTTTCTTCAATTTAAAAGTTACCCCGATAGCCAAGCTGGCCGCAACTTGTCGACAAACTACTGCCGCAACCTGTCACCAAGTTGGTCGCAAAAGTTGGCATTTCCATAAGTTGACGGCAACTTTCCGAGAAACTTGTCGACAAATTTCATCTCGCGTAACTGTTGCCGACAACATGTCTACAAGTTGCTCAAATACTTGGTGATAGCTTGCGGCAGTAGATTGTTGACATATTTTTGAGCAACTTGTAGTCAACAGTTACACAATAGGGTGGGCCGAAAATCCGCTTATTTTGAATCCAAATTATTAATAGTAAAAATATTGTTTATAAGGCTTAAAAAAAATGTGTGCAAAAGGCAAAAATTTTAGGTAGATATCTCTGGCTCGACAAAAGACGTGAAAGTTTAAATTCAGAAAAAAGTTCATTTAGGTACTTATTTTTAGCAAATTTAATTCTCTACAAAAACGGTACTTTGACAAAATTATGAAAAATAAATAGTTTTTGAGGTAATGACGATTTTATATCAAAATTTTACTTTTTTTGCGATCTCCATACTTTGTAACGATAGATTATAGTCATATAAGTATGTTTCTTATTAGAAATTTAATTTTCTACAAAAAAAGTCCTCTAAAAAATCATGTCCAATTGAAATTTTCTGAGATAATGACGATTTTATATCAAAATTTCATGCTGTTTGCTATATCCGTACATTTACCGAAGAATTATAGTAGTTTTAGTAAGTTTCTTATTGGAAATTTTATTCTTAACAAAGAAAGTCCTCTGAAGAGATAATGTCATATAGAAATTTTTCGAAATAATGGCCATTACATTAAAGATACTAATGTTTCTTAATATATTTATATTTTTTTATAGTGATTATAGTGATTATTTGTACCTATATTTTAAAGATCATGTAATTATCCATGAAAAAGGTCTCAGGAAGCAATTAAGTCTAATTTTTTATTTCAGAGATGATATCAATTTTATTAAACATGTTAGCATACGTTACTTTATTTATATTCTCTATAGAAAAATAATAATTTGATAGAGGATACAAACTGAACTGAGCTCTTTAGCTTAAGAATATGTAAAAAAAAAAAAAAAAAAATCAAGATCGATGTAGAATTGTGGAGGCTAACGTGGGAGAACTGCGCGTTATATTGTATAATTTTCAAATCTTATTTCCACAGATAAATTATTAAACGTGTAAGGAAATGAATGTGAATTAATAATAATTTTTCTGTGAGAGTAAAATTTGAAAATTTTGATGATAACTGTGTGCAAGATAATTATTAATAGTAAATCCTGAGCATGATATTTTTTTTTGCACATTTTTCTCTAGAAAAAACGGGAATGTGAAACATAAAAAATCGAAAAAAAAATAGATTCCATCGTTATCCTATTATTTGCATCGCTGAAAAAGTTGTAGAAAAGGTGACAGTTTGCTGTGAAAAATTATAAGGAAATTCTATCAGTACGTGTTTTTTTGTAAATCGACAATTTATACTTAAAATTTAAAATTTTGATGGCAGCGTGGTTCAAAAAATTTTTTTTTTTATTTTTTACTGAAAAGATGTCTAAAAACAAACATATTTTGTCTTTATAAAAATTTTATTTACACCACTTTTCGCGAAGTTGTAGGCATTTAAAAAAAAATCTCTATTTTTTTCAAAATTTGATATCTCGAAAACGGTTGGAGGACAAAATTTGAAAAAAATCATGAGGGCTTCTTTCAACCTATACTAAAATATAAAAAGTTTCAAAAAAATCCGAGATGCAAAAGCTAAATGGTGACCGATTTGGCGTGGAACACCATATATATATATAGCGGTTAAGGGTAAAATTTAAATATAATAAATAAATTATTCAAACCAACTAATAATGATAAATTAATGTTTTATTTATCCAACGTAATTAACACAGTAAAAAAAAAGTATATAAAATGGAAATGCTTGAATGCGAGTTCGCAGCTCAGAGGTGAATCTTGTAAGATGTAATGTCTTTACGAATGAGGTAGAGACGGAGTATGGAATAATCGATCTTCGGCGTAGATTGCCGAAATTGATCGATCGTAATTATTGCAGCAACGCTACAGAACTCCCTTTTTTTATTATAAATTTAATACACGATAAATAAAGTAATGGAATATTTACAAATGATATGAAAAAATAAATAAGTAAATGAATAAGTATAATACAGTGGTGAATTCTTACTTTGTAAAAAAAAAACTTTTTAGTAAAAAAAATTAAATCGTGTAAATTTTTAAATATTAAACCGGACTCGGTGTTTTTGGGTCTCTTTGGGAGAGTTTGCTATCGTCGTCGTCGTGTCGATTGGATTCGCCTCGTAAACCGGCTTCAATCTGTCCACTGAAATAGCGATTTGTCGTCCACGAAAATCGACGATGAAGTATTAGTCGTGTCGAGTTATTACACGATATGGATCTTCGTATGGCACTGTGGAAGATGGTCCAACCTGGTCATTCCGTACCAGGACATGACTGCAAGTACTGAGGCTCCTGAAACAGAAAACAGAATGCTTGCCGTGACGCGACATTTTGGCCGGTGCCAATTAGTTAAAATGACGTTTTAAGGTATTAACAATGTTATGAAGTGTAGTTTTATTGCTGGTAGTGAGTAACTCACCAGGCAAACGAATTGGCTCACCGTACATTTATTCAGCCGGGGTCGTCTGGATGTCGTCTTTTCAAGCAGCGCGTAAGCCGAGCAAAACGGCTGGCCATGCGTCATACCATTACTCTTGATGACACAAAAGTGCTGCCTTTAACTGACGATGTAAACGTTCGGCGAGACCGATGGCTTGCGGATGATACGGTGTAGTATGTAGGTATTTTATTTCATACATTTTTAACAGCGATTGGAATAACGACGATTCGAATTACAGACCTTCGTCCGAAGTTATACGTTTCTGAACTCCGTGGCGAGAAATCTAGTGCAGCGATAGTGCATGTGCTACCGATTCTGTAAGAAAACTGCACCAAGTGATCGAAAGTAACGAAAAACTAGAAGAACGTATCAACAAGAAATAAAAGACAATGGAATTCATCATAGATTTCGCAGGGTTTGTTATGCCCGATGACACCTTAGTAGTGAAAGAATTGTGTGTAGTTGACATACATGAAAATTCCTAAAAATATAAGTGTAAACATTTTATCTTTCAACTACCATTGGAGTATGATGGAGCACTTATGCAAGAAACTTTTGATGAGAGTGGGTACAGCCATGGTATCCGGTGGGACTCAGGTGAAACATCCTACGACAAACTCCAAGAAATTATTAAAGTTTTAGTGAGCAAAGCAAGTTATATTTATGTTGACGGAAAGCTAAAAGACAAATGGTAGACGATCATGACCGATTACTCCGCACAAATTATCAACATCCAACTAATGAGACATTATTCACATGAAAACGTGGATCGCTACAATAAGGAAAAATGTCCGCTGAGGATCGTCGAAGAACACATGTGCTTTAAAAAATATTCAATAATTAAAGCGTTGGTTTCTGGAATTCTGGGGTGACAAACCATCATACGAAAAATCTGCGCCAATATAATGTCAACTGTCTGATTTGAAAAAAATGCATAAACGTGATATCGCTTGCCTTGATTATCACTTTTTTTCTACGTTTTGCGAGGACCCAAATACGTCATGTCTACGATACTTTCCAGTGGAATCACAGAATAATGATAAAATAAGAGATTACTCATTTCGTATGGACCACTACCCAGCTACTGGTGGCGATTGGGATATCTGTGGAATATGGCTTTATCCATACCGAAAAGATTGCCCAAAGTGTATAAATAATAGTAATATGTTATTGGAATGTATTAGGTTAAGATTATAAATAAAACGAATTGATTCATCGATAAAAAAATGTATAACGTTCTCTTCTATTTCACGCATCCCACGGCGGAGTGTGGTTGGCGCTCAATAGCCGTTATGGCTCTCCGTTGGTCGGAAACTGGAAAATAAAATAAACCCAGAAAACAAATGTCCCAACTGGAGATATCCTGAATCTCCCTGGACTAGCTGCTCTGCTCAGGCTGGGTTAGAAACCTAGTTGGGCGTCAGTTCGTGTGCCCCACGAACAAAATAACTCGCAAATCACAACGGAGAAAAATGAAAATTAAAATAAATAACAGGATAGTGATTTCAGATTTTAGGAATTAGGATAGCAAGAAAGATAGCAGTAATGAAATAATAATATCAAATACCACCGGGTTGATGACCATTTGTTTTTAATTATCCATTAATTAATAAATCATCAGTCAAATATATATCGCATACTCACATAAATAATATCGAAAAATAATAGTAAATCACTTACAAAAAAATAACAATAATAGTATGCGCATACAAAATTATAACTCAACAAAAATAATAATACCGCATAAACAATAAATGTATTGTAAACAAAACTTTATCTATTAATAATTAATAGTTGCACTCGCACGTGACCATAAACAAAAATAATTATTGAAATAGAGTCAATTGAGCCACTCACAGTATAATAATGGAACGATTATAAATATCTTATCACTCGCATGTGACCATAGAGATTGTTAAGTAAATAATTTCATGTAAATTATTTTCCAGTAAAGGTTCCCAGTAAATTCCACTGGTGAATGTTACGGTATTTACAACATAATTTTATCTTATGTGCAAATAATAAAGATAAATACCACCCGTGGATAAAATAAGTTTGAATGGTATTTATACCTGGATCACTCTCACGTGATAATTCAATAATAAATTAATAATTCACACTAACATTAATAATAATAATACCTCAAATTAATAATAACCAATACTCAAATTAATAATAATTCATAACTCAAAGTAATAATAATTCATAACTCAAATTAATAATAAATCATAATAAAAAATAACCAAACATTTACCACACTCAACATTTTGGTAAAATAATATTGAATAATTTCACTGACTGTATTCGTATTTACTGAATATAATATTCACGCATTCCATTATATGCTTATGACTAGTTACTCATACTCAGAATTCCCTATCTCTCTTACTCTTTGCTATATACAAATGATCACCAACTCGGGAACCAAAATTACAAGCCAATGTATTAGCCAAAAAAGTACTTACAGTTTACGTATTATTCAACTCCCTTGGTTGCACGCTAATACGGTAAATGTATTTTCCTTTATGCGATTTATCAAATGCTCAACTAATGCCAATGGGTGTATATTATCTACACAAAATACCAAATGGCAACAAATTTATAATTATTTTAATGTAACAGAGCACACACGCTACTCTTACAGAGACTATCCCACGTCTGACCATGGCAGCACGTGAATCTCATGCCGGCACCTAGGCCGACGCCATTTTGTCATATATCTCACTTCACCCAATGGAGATATATAACTGTCGCATAATATTTCTTTACAGTACCACCAACATAATACATGACTTTAGCCGTGTAATTTATCAAGTTCCCGACGCTAAACGATCAATTGTATTTCTCATAATCAATTCTTAATATTATTTACCGGTAAATCAACCAATGATTTATTCATAAAATAAGTAGATTTATTTATAATAAATAAATCTACGGATGCCAACTGTTGCGTTGACGCGCATGCGCCAACCAATTCAAAATAATCATAAGCACATAAATGAAAAGCGCAACTATCTCTCCCAGCGCTACAAAAATTCAAATATATACTCTAATCAATCAGTGAAATCTCCTGATTCAAATACACTTTATACCTAAGAAATCAATAACGTATTATTAACACAATAATTAAATAAAATCTTACATGTAAACAAACAATAATTATAATACAATGTCGGATAAGACGTGTGAGCAGCGTGTGCTGCCCTCTGTTGCTCACCGACCTGATGCGAGACTGCCGTGATATTAAAATATCGTGACAAATGTTTAGTTATTTATTAACGTTATTTTTTTTAATCAATACAGGTTCTGTAATATATCTCGATCTTTCTATCCTAAGTTTAACCTTTCTCGATCTCGAGCTATTTGCTCCCATTCACCTTGTCTAGCAGTTTTGTATGCATACCTCCATGTATACATATAATGTATAGTTGGTGTCAGATCAAATTGCACATGTTTCAAGTCAATTTTCGTACAGTGCTGCTGATAGGGTTATACTCAACGATACGATCGTGGATTATTAAACAATGAGCTGTTGTGTTTTGTGGAAATTGATTTGTGGATTTAAACTCCAATCGAATGTCTACTGGTCCAGACTTAATTGCCTCATTCTGCTTAGAATAGTCTATAACACAGAGCGGAGCTTCTTGCAAAAATTTCTGCTTTGTTAACAATGGCTCAGCCTCTTTATTATAGTATGAAGATTGGAAATCAATGTACATGTTATACAATAAAGCATAATGATTGTCGTTAATGTCCAAATTCAGATCCTCCTACGGATAACTCTGTAAGTTTAGGAATAACTTTACGTTACGGAGCGTACAATGATCAAATCGACTCAGATTCTTCCTTGCGTCGTTTTTTCTTGCTGTCTGAATTCCGAGAATGACGTAACGTGGCTTCTCCAGTTGTGTTGATGTTTTGACAGCCCAAATATGTCTTGATGTTGCTGGTAACAGCGGATACTCATACAATTCTCAGGTTCGAAAACTAATTGAGATAACCGGATCACTGGTAATATAATTTAATGCTGGAATTTTTTCCTTGTCTGATAAGGTGACATACGGCACAATTCACTCGATTTTTTGCAAAGTTAACTTTACTTCCTCAGCACCCGCTGCTTGTTGTACGTAAACATTAATGTCACTGTTTGAAATTGTAAGAACTATCTCTAGTTGAACATTCATAAGGACTTTCAGATAATCTTCAGCAAAACCACTTGAAATATTCAGCGGAATCAATAAATCAAAGCTTCCTGCAGCGTTTGTTAATTTAACATCATCTTCCATCACCCAGCCAGCATTCTCTAAAGCACTCAACTGATTTGGACTGAATGATACATAACCTTTCATCAGGCTTGTTATACCAACGTTACTACTTCGATCAACTTCAACACTATTCATGAGTAAGCGGAATTCTTTTATCATGTGGCTAATCCCCATATTATCCAAGTTGGTGGTGGCAGCGACAGCAGTATTATCACTCTTGGTAAGCTTTCCGAGAATATGGAGTGCACTTTTGCTAGGAAGTATGCACAAATTTTGATTTTGGATTGTAATACGTACTTCATCATTGTTGTTCAAAGTCGACGATGCATACGGTTGATGAGCATGCAGTTCATAGTGAGCAATTGACTCATCAAATATAATTGGTCGTTGAATATATAATATATTAGCCATTATTTTTTATATCTTCGGTCACCTACTGCACCGTACTTGTTACCTTTCTTATAACCGCCGTACGCTGTACTTCCTTCTATACTTGGTGCCGAATATTTATCTTTGCTATTTTTAAAATCTGTGCGGTATTTACTTTGTTCGCACTCTAAATACTTTCTTAAGTTCTTTGAAGCTTTGTTATTGGACATTATACTCAACAGCTCACCACCTAAGTTTTTTGACACAGGATTATGCAGCAGGAATTAAATTTTATTTTGTGAATCTTCCACGTAAACGTAGTCCGAGACTTTTCAGGAACAGCTTGTCCTGATGTGTTAACGACTTGTGAGGTGTTCTTCGACTGATTGTGCTTGACCATGTTGATAGCTTTTTATAGCCCGCACCACTTTTTGTATCATACACAATACCTATTTATATCGTTTTCACATGTAATCTTATAGTTATAGTTTCACCCCTAAAATTTGCTAATTTTCCATCCTGATCCACTATACGTAGTCTTATATTATATATAGCATCCGCGGTGATTGGAAGGTAAATGACATGTGATGGCAACTCAACGATCTTATATCCCGGTGGTACGCTCGGAAAAAACTTGTCACGTAACGATTCAAATTATTTAATTTTTATTTAGTTATAAGTTGAATATTTTAATTATATATTTAAATTTGAACCGTTACGCGGGCATTCCGCCATTTCGCCGATGGAGACAGCGGTCAGTGCACGGTGCTAGCGCATGCGCGCTGGGTATGAGTGAGTACATGTGTGAATGAATTTTAATTTATAATTTAAAAATGCAAATAATTGATTTTTGTATGATATAAGTTTTTGTTTATGATTTTGGAACAGTTGGGAGGCATAATCTATTGTAACATTGTGCCTCAACATCTGTTTAATGTATTATTTTATTGAAACTTGTCATCCGACTAAGGATGTCAGTTTAGTTGAAAATATTGACCGCCGGGTAACGGTAAATCGATACCTAGGCTACATTCCCGACGTCAATTTGATAAATCTTAAATAATTATTATTTCAGTTAACCGGTACAATAAAAATAGGAATAAGTTATAAACAAGTAGTTCATATATTTAATTAATTAATCAGGTATCATTCAGGTATTAAAGGATTATTTTTATATTTTATATTTTTAATTTAAAACTAGGCCCAGGGCTGACAAAAATAATTATAATAATAATTAAGGGCGACGGTGGTACCACGTGTGCGATGACCAACAGGTGGAGGTTGAGATAATTAATTTAGAAAGATACGGACTGGCATTGTGCATAGACGCTAAATTTTATTACGAGTACTATTGTGAATTGATCAGTGATTGTTAAAGTTAAAGATAATTATTCAAGTAGATTCACCGGGTGAATTTAATTGACATTTATTTCAATTTTTATTTTTTTTGAGTCATTGGAGAAAATTTGAGTAAGTACTTTGAATTTCTTTCACGGCATATTTTCTCACGTGATAACCTCCCCCGGTAGTTGTTGGTCGCCGCGGCGAGAGAAAAATAATTAATTAATAATTGACACTGGATGACATATGATTTACATTGTTTATAATTATCATTAATTATTATTATCATTTATTATTAGTGGATTTATTCTGATCTTTTTTTTGCGCATATATGTATATATGAGTTGAGTACAGCGTGGGGAAGCGTTGCCGGTATACATATATCTACATTTATAGTATATATAGCTATAGAGCGCATACAGTACTTGAGTAAATTCCTCAAGTACTGATGTCAGCACTCGGGTGAAAAATTCCCGAATTATGATAATTATTATTTTTATTTGAAATATCTGTGCGATATTATCAATTATTATTTATATTTATCATTATGTAAAATAATTGAGTGACTTTATATTGTTTTCATTTTGGTTTATTTATGTACCCCAGCGGTAAAAATTATTAATAAGATTTTTATACTAAAATTATAATTTAACTTTTTTATTTTAAAATTTATAAATTTGTTTAATACTGAGGAATTAATCATTTTGAGTGTGAGTGAGGATAAATTCCGTATCTTTCTTCCTCTCACAAGTGCTGAGAGAGTAAATAAAATAAGAGTATTATTATTATTTATTATATTGGATACATTCGGATGAAATAATTGGTTTTTTTTATTTAATACTAAAATTAATATTGTTAATTGAATTAAATTATATTGATTTTGGGGTTGAGTTTATGTAATATTGCGGTATTTTTTTTTTTGTTGACAATTACCAGGTATTGTTATTGTTATTAATTTACACCGAATTAAATATTATGTAAAATATTATTAAATTTTATATTGTTTACAAATTAAATACTCGGAAACCAACAGCTGTCGGGGAAAATTTAATGGATCTTGGATTCCTGGATCTTTTCCTACTGCTTCATTTCATTTTTCTGATATTATTTATTATTTGTATGTAATTATTTATTACATATTGACTATTTTTCTTTTTCACTGTTCGTGATTTCTCTCAATTGTTTGTCCGCTTGGTTGCAAGTCACTTGCTCGGGTTTTCCCTCGCAGATTTTCCCCCTGAATAAAATTTTGTCCGTTTTAAATAAACGGTCTGGCGCCTGCGTGCACTAACCCAGCCTGAGGAGCTGGTCCAGGCACGACTAATATTTATTATTTATAATTTAATCATTGTTTAAATATTTTTATTTTATTTCAATTCGATAACAATATTTATTGTCAGTTAATATCGTTTATTATTATCTATTATTTATTATTATTTGATATTACGCGTGGGCGACCTAATACGCTATATTGAGAGATTTCGCGTCTCCGTCGCGAAAATTCAGTAGATATACGTTATAAACTCATGAATTGTGTGAACATTGTGTTCATTTATGTAAGCACCTGTGGTAATATTACACTCAACCCTCAAAGCATTTAGTTTTAGTATAGCCACAAGTAATTCTGATGAGTGAGTTTTGTTTGGTTGAAGCCGACAATTCTTGAAACCTAACAGCCGACCAATAGAATCGTTAGGTATAAAATTTATAACCTGATCACATTTAATTTCACTTCTTAGTTCATTATTATTTGCTTTTATATTGATGCTAAGTCTCGGCAATGACTTTTGTATGTATTTCTCAATATCTCTAATTTCATAACTACCGGTTGGTATTTTAATTACTTTTTCTTTAACAGGAACGATTCTTTTGGTGATTGTATTTTTGGGAATTTCTTTTTCGGGTTGCACATCAATCTTCGGAACGAATGAAACATCATCATTTCTCGTCACTATAGTCGCATCTCGTTTTTTTCTCTTTCCACCAGGTTTATCGATATTTCCAAGGTTGTTATCCTCAATGTCATTCGTATCTTCTTGTTCTTCATTATCCAGAGGATAAGTTACATAAAACTTATTAGCGCCAATGTCTATATTGGGTATCGAATTATATGTCAGCAATTCTACAAGACCCAAGACATAATTTTTTTCCTCTAGCAACTCGATTGGTGGGAAATAATGCGCCTCTAACACAGAGGACGATCCTGTCAGCGTTAACGTGAATGACTCAGCCATGACTAATGTCCTGAGTAACTAGTCATGTCAATTTAAAGTTATCCGGAATAAAATTTTAGACACAAATGCCCACATATAATTGTATCAAAGTCTTGATATCTTTTATGATTATATTTTACGCTACGAACATCGAGATATTTTATAAGGTCTTCCGGTAGTTGTGAATCACCAAAACTATTGAAATAAATTATATTATCACGACTTTTTTTGTACGCAACCCAATGAGTTCCAGGTCTGAATCTGTCATTAAGATTGACAATAGCCGATTCGAATTCTTTAGGTCCAGTTTTTGGCAAATCGTTTCTCATAAAAACACCGCGGAAATTGGGTATCCTCAAAGCCTTGGCGTATTTCATCAAGTCTATGTTTGTAAGTGCTCGATGTGGTAGCTCTACTTGTTTTTAGACTTACATCCTCTACCAATCGGTGGATATGGCCAAAAATATAGCCCTATACTATGTCTGTATGGCTTTAAGTATAAGCCTTTACCTACAGCTATCTCTTCCATTTTCGAATTATGTCTCTTGCTCTCCTCTAACTATCACCACCTGCTTGTATGGCTTGCTTAGCAGCCGTTACAATTTTTCTTAACGCCACCTTGGGTCGTCTGCTGGTACTTTTCTTCTTACCACTCTTTTTACTTTTCTTACTCACCATTTTTTTCTTCTTACCACTCATTCTCTTCTTCTTCTTCTTCTTACCACCCATGCTCTTTTTCTTCTTCATTTCCATTCCGAAGCGTTTTTTTACCTTCATGATATTGTTTACACTCCAAGCAGCAGCTTTTTCTCCAATAGAAGCGTCTTTCACTTGAAAACGTTCCCACGCTTTGTCAGCTAATATTTTATCAGCCTCGTGACGTGCTGCCAAATTTTCCCGATTTTTCGAGTAAGCAATGTCGTGATTCTTACACGCTGCATCCAAAGGATTGATGCCAGGATCACCACGAGCCAATTT
This sequence comes from Microplitis demolitor, assembly GCF_026212275.2. Taxonomy (NCBI): domain Eukaryota; kingdom Metazoa; phylum Arthropoda; class Insecta; order Hymenoptera; family Braconidae; genus Microplitis; species Microplitis demolitor. Next base: position 14,853,468 of record NC_068550.1, on the reverse strand, counting down.
TCTCTCTAACTTTGTTCCTGGTCCGCAATACTGATAACCGGGTATATAAAGTTCAAAAGGTAGCTTGTTAATGATACTGTTGACAATACCTTTACCACAAATACGTCCGCACTCCATCACACTGACATAATGACTGATAATAAATCATTATAAATGATCATACTTATAGTCATAGAAAAGAGTTGTCACACAGAGTTGTCAAATAGTGTACGGGCAGTGTTTTGTGGTCCATCAAACTGTGGTAAAACAAATGCCTTATTATCACTTATTATACAATTTAATGGTCAGAGATTTAACCATATTTACTTATACTCAAAATCTCTCAATCAGCCGAAATACAAGTTCTTAGAGGCGTTGCTGAAGCCCATAGAGGGTATAGGGTTTTTTTCTATTCAATGAGCATGAGGACGTGATTAAACCTGAGGATGCAAAACCCAATTCACTGATGATATTTAACGATGGCGCTTGTGAAAAACAGGATCACATTAGAGCTTACTTTCGTATGGGTCGACACAAAGACGCAGACAGTTTTTATTTGTGTCAAACATATACACGAATTCCTAAGCATTTAATACGTGATAATGTAAGTTTTTTAGTTTTGTTCCGTCAGGATGAAATGAATTTAAAACATGTTTATGACAATCATGTAAATACTGACATGTCATAAAATTTATTCAAAGATCTATGCTCTGCATGTTGGAATGATGGTAAATATGGTTTTGTCGTAATTGATAAAGATAATGAGCTCAACAATGGATGATACAGAAAAGGATTGGACTGCTTTATGAGTATGAATGAAAGTGTAACTATTATTATGAATCATAAATCTAGTGAACTCTAATACATCAACATGAAGCCTGAAGAGATTTCAAAACAAAAAGATGTACTGCGTCTGATATCTGAGGCAAGTGACACAATTAGACGAAAGCATAAAATGCTGAAGTTAGGAAAAGATAGCGCTGAAAAAGCTATGGGTGAAATGTTCAAACCCATAGTTACACCGTTGCAGAATCTAGTGGAATCTTCGAAACAAATAATTAAACAAGAAGTCAAGAATGAAATTAAAGAAGAAGAGGTTACACAAAAGGACGATTCAACACTCAACAACAAAACAGATTTTGATAATACAAGTCATTATGATAGTTTTATTTCTGATGATGATAGGAGTAGTAGAACTCTTAATGAAAGCCTAATAGATCCTTCTGCTTAAGTACTCCCGCTAAACCGAGCAGTTTAGTAAAATCCTATTTAGCCAAAGTGTATAGAAGCAGTAAAGAAATAGATTTAAGATATGGCGTTCGTCGGCGGTACAGTGATTTTTACATTGGTGATTCAGAAATAAATTTTGAAGAAAATACATTTTATGTTAAAGATCAGGAATACCCAATAACTCCTGGTTTATTGGAATTGTTATTCAAAAAATCACCCCATGATGCAAGTGTTACACAAGATGATAAAAATAAATACGTTGAGATTATTAAAAATACAAACGCTTATATAAACAATTACAAATCAGATGGTAGTATTTATGAAGACTCAACAATAAAATTTAATAATTATATTGCTGATTTTCTTACAAAAAATACAAAAGCACCTAAGGGAAAAGGGTTGTCTAAATATAAGATTGTAAAAAAGAAGAAAACACATATGGATTACGTTTATTGGGATGATCCAAACGAACTGGTTGATCGTCTACGTTTACTCATAACATCTCAAGCTGCCGGTAATCCAAGTCACACAAATGAAATTATATCGATAATCGAAGAGTTACGGGATGCTGAAATTATATATTAACAGTATTTTTAAACTGTGTCGGTCAGTTTTCTACTGTTCATAGAAGTGTACAGGGCAAAAAAAAAAAGAGTATCGACATATTTGCCGCTCGTTAACGACAGCTGCAGTTATTAGTGGATCACCTGGACCACCTGGAGTTGGTTTTAAGTTAACTCCTGGTGGAGATTATGATTTGGAGAGTAAAAAATTGTGTCGTGTTGGTGATCCTTCAGATGATAATGATGCAGCAACATTGAAATTTACGCGTGATATTGTCCATAAAAAATTGACTTTAATGTATGATAGTATGAAAGATGATCTGTCCGAGATCATTTTACTTTTGCATGTTAAAGTGGTAACACTAGATTCTACAGTCGTCTCATTAAAAAAAGAGGTTCAAGAACTAAAATTAAGATTAAAAAAAAACAAGAAAAGAATCACTTGATGACAATACCCGGCGTATGAAAAAATTGGAAACTAAAATTTTTAACGATGGAGGACAAGAAGTCCGTAATACCTTATGAGCTCCATAAACAAGCTCGTAGAAATTACCTGCGACGACATGTTGGTATCCGTGGACTCGATGAAACCTGGCAGTCAGATTTAGTTGGAATGATCCCATACACTACATCAAATAAAGGAAATAAATCCATGCTGACGGTGATAGATATATTTTCCAAGTACGCTTGGGCTGTACCAATAAAAAAAAAAGTGCTAGTGATGTTACGAATGCAATAAAATCTATATTCCAACAAGGACGTGTTCCAAAAAATCTTCATGTCGATCAAGGCAACGAATTTTACAATAACGAGTTCAAAAATCTTATGAAGCAGAATAAAATTAATAAGTTCTTTACGTTCAGTAACTTAAAAGCATCCATATGTGAGCGTTTTAACCGAACACTCAAAACTAATATGTGGCATCAATTCTCTGCTCGTGGTAATTATAAATGGATCAACATGCTAGAAGAATTGTTAAATACTTATAATAATACTAAACATCGGACAATTAAAATGAAACCTGTTGATGTAACTGTTGCTAATGAAAAAGAACTGCTTAAAAATATATACTAACCTCTTCAAATGCAGCAGCGAGTACAAAAATCTAAGTTCAAAGTTGGAGATAAAGTTCGAATTAGCAAACACAAACATGTGTTTGAGAAAGGTTACACTGCTAACTGGACAGCAGAGATTTTCACTATAAAATCTGTACAAAATACGGTACCTACAACCTACAGACTTGTAGACTATCAGGATCAGCCTATAGACGGCGGATTCTACGATGAAGAACTCAGCAAAGTTAAATATCCGGATGTTTACCTAGTATAAAAAGTTATAAAAACACGTGGAAATAAATTATATGTGAAGTGGCTCGGCTTTGATAACTCTCACAATAGCGGGATGAATAATTCTGATCTGTAAAAAAATGTATTATATTTTTGAAATAAAACAAATTTTTTAATCATATATATAAGTTTTATTTTTTTACTTGCCTAAAAGTTATAAATATTTTTTACATTTTTAGTCTTTTATTTGGTCTCGGAATAGTCATAATATCATCTCTTGATACTTTGTAACCCCATGGTACGATATCGGTACTGTTTAACGGAAGCTGACGTTTGTCATCTTCTCAACTTGAAGCTATCTTATTCTGAACTATTGTACTAACACTATGTTTGTTACTTTTAATTACATATTGTTTCTCTCTTCAATTAACATGATCTTCTAAACATCGTTTGAAATCTTCAAAAGTGATAGTTCGCAAAGTCAGACGTTTAATACCTTTGGCTCGCTTTTTTACCTGATTTTCATTATAAATTTTAAAAGCATACAACTTTCCTCTAAGTCCAGTGAATTCAGTCATAATTTTACCATTATTCTCATCTTTAATCAGACCTAAAACTTTTTTATTAACTAGTGGTATATTGTTAACATTATCAGGTGGATAATCAGAGGTGTCAAACTTGGCGATATCACGTTTGATAATCTCATAGATGCCTGGTACAATAAAATAGTAAATAAGAGTATCAGTGTCAGTGTACATTAGTTTCGATTCATCGTTTGTAAAATTTTGTTTCACATAATTATAATGGAAGTCATATATGCAAGTTTTCGATAAATCTAATATACAAAGACCAACACAAATTGGTTTGTCAAAGCGTACTTTTGCCGCTTTCAATTCAATAATTATCATATTCTCGTCTATGAAAATTACAAATATAGTCAGCAGCGCCATATCTACCGGCCCATTTTGTTACTATATGAATCTCTTTGTATTTTCTGACATTTTCCATAGTCTTACCAAAAACAGCATTATTCATAAGTTTATAAAAGTCCTCTTTAAACTCATTTTTAGTAGCTTTTTTACAATCTGTATTTTTATCTATATATGACTTGAGCCAGAGTGACTGTTCAAATTTTAAAACTCTGTGAATTTTTGTTAATTTTAATCCTAAATCTAAACATTGTCGTAAATTCTTATAATGTATAACATAATTTTGTTTATCATATAAAGTTGTCGATAATTTGGTATACTTGCTACGCGGTGGTGAAAAATGTTCAGGAGATAGTGGTAAATCTTTATGTAGATCATGCCATTCCTGAGGATAATGTAGATCAACTTCTAATACATAGCCAACGCTATCGATGTCGTTTAAAAATTGATCTACGTTATCGACGTCAAAAGATAGATCGTCAGGTGGGTAAACCCATTAAAATGAACCTTTTGGTAGCGGCATACTCATAGCAGCACCACACAAATTATTCACATCATAATACAGTAAATAGGATTCAGCTTTATTAGGATCAAAGCTGGATCCCATGTAACGATTATTGGCCACTGCATACCTATTTGTACACTGAGATACATCACCTCTGATACCTTTTTCAATAAATAGCACCATTTCAGAATCGGTAAATAACTCAAGTTCAACATTTGTATATTTTAACATCGCATCAAAAGCAAGTCCCGGCGCTGTATAGTAATGTAAAGGATCTAAGCTATAAGTAGCCATACAATTATGTCTGAAATTTCGAAATATGTCAGCTAAAAGCAGTACATCTGCTTTTAAATATAAATCTGAATATTCCCCTAATGTTTTAACATCAAATTTATTCCACACTAATTGAGCAAGAGCATAATCATTGTCAGATACACCATCGTTCTATAATTTAGAATAAAATGAGTACTGATCAGGCAGCTGTTTGTCATTAAGTTTGTCAATATCTGTTACGTACTCGTATGGGAATACACCCTTTCGAGTAACTAATTTAAATTTTTCAGGATCATTGTAGTGTTGTTGAGTAATCTGTTCATGACAATCATTCAGATTAGATGCTAATTTGTCAAGACTAGAAGCCATAACCTGAATGAATCTATAAAACGGAAGCAAACTGATGTATTTTCAACATACTTTGTAAAAGATATATAACGTTCTTTATTAATTGGCAATAATGTAATTTTACCCTAGAAAACAGTTGATAAAGATTTTATTATAAAATGGGAATCGTAACCAGATAAATTATGAAATACTATTGGTATAGTGTGAGATTTTCTATAATTTATATTACAAGATAAGTGAGCTGGACCGCGATAGTTACCAGTGAAATGACAGTGATCGTAGCATTTATTTGTAGCAGAAGTTACAGATCTTTCACAAATATGACAAAAAGTTGCTTGCTCATGACTCTCATTTTGTTGTCTCGACAGAGGTTTCATAGCAACAGGATTTTTTAAGTATGATTCGACTTCTAATGCTAAACATTCCAATTTATTCACAAACCACTCGATGCAGGTTTATGATCGATTAAGTTCAAATTTAGATAACTTGTTATTATAACTGCAAAAACGACAAAATGCGATACTATGAGGTATATGTTTGTCAGAATTATCATTTTCTTGAGGCTCAAGTGTACATTCTAGGTCTGCATAGACAACAAATGGTACAATATCTTTATACTGGTAATTTTTAAACTTTAAAATTTTATTTTCTTCAGTCGGAAACGTCATGTGAACTTTATTGAATGCGAAACAGTCTTTTTTATGATCTTCAAACGATTTTTCCAGTTTAAAATGATTTAAGCATCGGTCACAAAAAAATAATTTGCTTTTCGAAGCTGAAATCCGACTTTTTACTAATCGCAAAAGTTTTTTAATTAGAGCAAAATGATATATAGGCTCATAATCTTTACACTCATTACTTGTCATATTATATGACAGAAAGACTAATCTTGCCAAGTCTGGTCGCACCTAGTATTATAGTCGAATATTAGGGCGCCACTGGAAGATGGACTCGGCCTTCCAGAACCAGATGTTGGAGGATTTTATTTTAATTAATTTAAATTAATTTGTTACTCAGGGTCGTTCGTAATATTTTGTGAGTGAGAAGACGAATCGTAGAGTAGGCTGAAATGATGTTAATTCAAATTTTTTTTAATTTAAGCACCTTGCTTTATTTCATTACCTTTTGACAATAATTATTTCCTTATGACAAACTAATTTACTTATGACAAACTATGATTCCTTATGACAAACTAAATTCCTTATGACAAACTAATTTTTCTCGTCCCCTAGACGGTTTCTTATGGCAAACTAAATTCCTCGTCTCCGGGACGGTTACTTATGGCAAACTAAATTTCGTCCCCTGGACGTTTTCCACACCCACACACCCACGTTAAAATATTCCTCGTCCCCTGGACGGTAAATCTTATGATTGTCCCCTGGACATTAACCTTAACCTCAATTTAAAAACATCCCCTGGATGTATAATTATTTAAAATAAACTTAACATGTCCACCGGACCTAAATCACAGACACAGTTTTCTTTTACACTAATTGAATCTACTTTGAACTCTAATTATGTCATGACATCAGTTTCTTTACTCAATTACAAAACTTGATTTCCTAATACAAAAATTTCATTAATAAAAGTTTTAATATAAATTTCACAACTATTTAATTCTTATTTCTTTCCACTGATTTAATTAATTCATTTATTAATTTCCACTGTCTTATTGAATTCAATTATTTTTATTAATTAATTAATTTAGGTTTTGTTTTAATTATTAATTAATCAATTTTTCACTGATAATTTTCCCATTAATATCTAATTCCAAAATTTATATATTTTATTTTCTCAATTTACTAATAATTATTTTCATTATGTATTTTAACACTCAACTTAATTTACTGACAAAATAATCCGTCCTTACCTTTACTCGAGACAATTTTATCGTAATTTTCTAGCGTCTTACTTTTGATTTTATAATTTTAATTAGAATTATTTTAACATTATTTTATAAATATTTTATGACTAATTTTACGACTAGAATTACGTCTTAAATTGTCTAGAGCGGCCGACAGGCCTGAATACTTTTATTAAGTTATTGAATTTAATTGAATTTATTTATCAAATTATTTACGCGGAAAAATTTATTTTATTCCAGCCGAGAGGCCTTGAATGAAATAAATTTCGAGTTACGACAGAACGACGAGTACACGGCAAAGATTTTACGGAAATTTCGAGACTTCGAGACGCGTGGTTACACTAGCCGACGGGCCTTGAGTCACCAATCTAATTCACGTAACTAGCAGAGAGATGTTATGTAAATTAATTATAATTAATTCGGCCCTCTAATATTAAATTGAGAGGCCTTAATTAATTACAATTTTTACCTTGAGTAAAATTCCAACAATTACGGTGAGCAAGGTATCTCGTCAAGTGGTCTCGTCGCCTCCTCTAGTTTCGCTCCGCTGGTCTTTGCTTTCTCTCGTCCTCGCACCCCGAAAATCTCAACTGATAACCTGTCAATGATCAATCCGCATTAGTACTATGTTAAATGATTATAAATTATTATAATTATCAGCCTGAAGGCCTAATAATTAATTGACAAGTTGAATATTAATTAATAAATCGCCTCGTTCCACGTGAAGCGTGAACGGACTTATATATTTACCTGATGTTTTTTTTCCGTCCGGTGTTCTCGCCGTCTGGACAACTCTCTGCTTCTTTTTCGTTCCGCAGTCCATTATATCATATCACTCCCGTTCACTATTCCGGAAACCTATTCCCACTATCTTAGACTAAGGAAATGACGAACGGACGGGACTTAGCGATCCATGCGACACCCGGTGACTAGTCGCAATACTACTCGTAACTTACGAGGTCATCGGCCGGTCATTGGCGGGAACGAGATTCAAATTCAAATTTATTTATTATTTTATATTCATTAAATTTATCCTGTTACAATTAAAAGTAACATTTGCTTGTAACATTAAAAGATGGACTGTTTTTCTATTGGGTTTACAGTATTTACTTAAATATAATGGAATTAGAATACTTTTTTCTGATTTTTTCTTTGTAAAATGAGATTCAATACCATATACATTGATTGTTAAATCATTTCATTTTTCAAACTGTGGGATTTGCTTAAGTGTCATAGTAAATTAATTACCTGCATATTCTAGGACAGCACTATAATGAGGATACGCCGATGTTCTCTCAGGATGTCCAGTGTTAGGAAAATAAATCGCAGCAACGACGCTCCATAGAAAACAGTACTCATCGAAATTTTATATGTTGAGAGTAACTCGTTTCATCTGGATATCTCGAGGAAGCCTCACAAATGTTGAAGTACCTCCTTGCAGAGGTGCGTATTTTGATATTATTACCACCAGATTGGTAATCTCCGTCAAACTCCACCCTGAATCTTTTCGATTAAATTCTTCGACTTTGTTTAACATTTTTTCGTGTACAAAGTCTGTATACCACTCAGCTAAAGATGTTGCAGGTAAAATCGCCCGACTCTTGGTGTTGAATGATTTGACTTCTTCTTCGACTGATGTATTTTTCCTGAATTTGCAAAATAATTCAACGTTTACTTACCACCTGCAACGTTTTCCAGCATTTCTTGGATTTTATCCAGGACAATGTCTCTAGACACAATTAATTAATGTAACGGGACGGTTAGGTCCACCTCCATTTGACGGGAGGCCGATTCCACGCCCAATAGGGCACACTCGCGCTGCGCAAATCGCCTATCTTCCACCATAATATTATAAAAGCGAAATGTGAACATAAGCTCACATTAGCTTACCCATTAGGAATGCAGTGCATGTAAGTGCCTCACCAACAACCACCACGAGACTGTCCTCACTTGGACCCAAACACTCCTCCCATCTCAGGAAATAAAGAGACTCTGGTCGAAGTGGGGCTTGGATTGGGTCCCCCATGGTACCAATTCCATGTATTGGTCGACATGGTGAAGAATAAGTGTTGAGCCACAGCTTGCACTCAGTTACCCCAAAAAGGGTTTCTTCCACGTTATGCTCACTCGGGTTTAAGACAGCAGTCAAATAAACTTGCCCTCGATTATTATTACCGAGTGATTATCACTATATGCTAGTGATAGTATTGTGTACGGGCTATTACCCTCAGAATTTTAAGACGTTCAAAAGGGGTCGGCTTCGCCCACGCAGAGGTACCTATTGGCTTCCTGCAACCACGGAGTTGCCGCATGTTACGGGTGCAAGACATGCGAGCACCGCTAACGGTTGGAGTACTGGTCCCAGAACCCACGAAGAGGGTGGTACTTGCTAGTTTGGCACCCCTTAGAGGGCGCCAAAACCACTTCTGGGTGTCTCTAGACAAAAAATCTCTCAAGTCAGTGTAAGAGCGGTTGATTATCGATTCTGTCTCAATGTTGTTGGAAAAAGAGTTCTCAAGATCTCGCCATTTAATAGATTGATTATTTACACTTAAAGCACTACCTGCTACCTGTCCGATAAGTTGCAGAAACTAATTACTGTACCAACAAAGAACTGCTATGTTTGCTTGCACACTTCGTCAAACTTGAATAGTGGTATTAGGATCTGTCAAAATTGTATTAAAATAGCCTATTGTATCATTACAAACATTGTAACACCTCTGCCATTGCTCTTTATCCAGCACCACCTCTGATTGTAAATCATTATATGATTGTGTCACTGTATTTACTAAATTGTGGAGAGCTTTAACTAATCGTTGGGACATTTTTAAATTGTTTTATTAACACTGTGTTTGAAATCACAAACACTTGTGGATCAGGAATAATTATTTTACATAAAAACTTGAGATGTGTTCACATAAAGATTTACACTTCAACTGTAAATTAAGTGCGTATTCACAAGCTATTTGTGTAATGCTTTTTGTATGATGTCATCAAGGTTTCTGAGTATTCAAAACGAGGAACACACAGAGAGTAGAAAATAAATTTCATAAGTATAAGACTGAGTATATCAGATATTGATGATAGTTTAGATCTTATTAAGCAGCGTATTGGATACGTTATAGAAATGATTTACTTGGGTGGTATAGATTGAAAAGAAAAGTATTTATCAACAATCGGTTAAGATTAAACACAGAAAGTAAAGAAGAATACATAATAAATTTTTTAAGAATTATGAGTATCAAATATCGATGCTAGCACAGCAACATGATTTCCTATTTTATCGATACATTCAAAAAAATTTTCACATATATCTTTAAAATGTACATTTTTTTAAAATGTAAATTTTTAATTGATATGAAAAAAATTGATTATCACACAAATAGAATAAAAGAAAAAGTAAATAACTATAGTTAATTTCGTAGTGGATAATATGTTCACATAGATTTTCAGGAAAAAGTCTCGTAATATAGAATTAGATGTATATTATTCCAAGTTAAAGTGAGACACATATCTATCACTTTATGTTAGAGTTAGATGCTCTATGGGTGTTTCTTACACATACGATCGTTTTATGGGTTTGTTTATTAATTTTGATACTCAACTGTGATTTCATTGTTGAGCTGTACATTGATCTCTCATTAGACAAAGTTTAGCGATTGTGAAAAGGTCGATGACAGTTGAAATCAGGCTTTTAAAAAAAGTATTTTTTGAATCGGTTTTAAAAATTATTTTCAGGATTATACTGTTGGTGTTTTTTAAAGTGTTAATGTAAAAATTTTGTTGAATTTAAAATTTACTTAAATTGGTTTTTGAAATATACAGTGGGTGTTTAATCGAGTTTTATAAAACAATTTCTTTAATAATATTGCTTAGAAGAATATCGGTTTTAAAATCTACAGTGGGTATTTATGAACGATTTTTAAAAAAATATTATAACTTGGAAAATTAATAAAGGAGTTTTTTTATAACTTCAAATAAAATAATTAAGGTAAGTTAGTTGGCTTTAGTTCTTGTATTATAAGGTGTAGGATATTTTTATGCTGAGAAATGTGTATAATTTATAGGTGGAAAACACATTCAGTTACGACATTGTCATTCGAATGCGGTGGATAAGATTTCCAAGGTTGATAGATGGACTAATGAATTTGATAGTGGATGCTTTGGAAAGGGCTGTTCGTCAAGAAAATAATTTGGATGAAACATTATTCCAATTAGAAGGAATGGCGGCTGAATTAAACATTCAGCAGAATGATCTTTGTTGGTGGTTCCGTATTCCTTATATAGATGCTCATAGAACCGATCCGCGGTTCTACTACAATGCCACTTGCGATTCATTCTTTGGAATCTGGCGCGGAGTGCTTACTAAATTCAAAAACCCCGGTCCTTCAGGTATTTCTTTTTACACCTTATCATTTATATATAATACTTTTCCATTATTGCTTTTTTTATTTATTACAGAGAATCATGTAGATAATTATTGCATGCAATATGCAGTGTTGTTCCCAAAACACTGGGTTGAATACTTCTCAGTGGAAGAGGTGAGACATTATATTGAGCCTCAGTTGTGGGATAAAGTGTCGGCAAATGAGCCTATCAAGGATTCCACCGTCACCTTCTTCAGTGAGGAGGCGTCCTTAGGAATAAATGATGAAAGGGTTGCGTGGCACTTTAGGCTCATAGACGGATCGCAGGATTCCAGGGATTACATAATTGTAATCACCAATGATTTTATCCCATTATTGTTCTATGTATTAGATGCGGCAATATCCGAGCGGGAACATCAAGAGTTCTATAACTGTGTTGTTGATGCGGTCACAGAGCAAGAACTTTATTGCTCTGAGGACGAAAATGCCAGTACTGTTATCCTCTCAGATCTGGAAGATGCAAATAATGTAATCCACCCAGATCTGGAGGATTTTGATACTGTAATCCTCTCAGATCTGGAGGATACTGTGATCCTCTCAGATCGGGAGGATGTGTAACCCGTTTTTATTATAGATTAAATATTACGGAAAAGATAAAATTAAAATATCATTATATTTATTATTACATTTATTATTATTAAATTTATTAATATTATATTCATTATCATTATTGTATTATATTCATTATTATTATTGTATTATATTCATTATTATTATTATTATTATTATTATTATTATTATTATTATTATTATTATTATTATTATTATTATTATTATTATTATTATTATTTTAAATATTAATATTAATAAATTTTTTTTTTTGTATCTATGGGTTCAAAAACTGATTTTTTAAAGATAGATTTTCAAATATTTTTTCGAGAAAGTCCTTCAACATGTGGTACGTTCGATCTGTCGATGTTAGAGTGAGACGATCTATAGGAGAGGGCTGAAGATTCTCTCTCACTCGAATGTGCATCATATGCTTGTTTTAGTTTTCGATTCTTGTTGACAAAACAATGAATGCCTTCTTTCAAGTGCTGTTAGATTTCATTTCAAGTTTGATCATAAGCGTTTCGACAGTTTAAGAGCAAACTACGATATAGTTTTTCTCAAGTTCTTTCAGTATTAAATAACTTGTGAGTTTTAATTAATCTAATCCAATAGTAAGTATGTATAATTTGCTAAAATTTTAAGTATTAGAGGTGGTGTGTGATTTTGAATTAATTAATTATGCATTTTTTTTTTTACATGTTGAATAAGAACCAGTTTTCACTATCCTGATATTGAGAACTGTAAGTCTCCATTTTTTCATAATTACAAATGATTTCTTATAATTATAAATTATTTTTTATACTTTATAATCATAAATTATTTCTGCATATGACAATTTATAGGTTTTCAGTAGAATTATCGCTCTTATCATCATTATCATCATAATAATCATTATTGTCAGCGTCAATATATCGAGGAGGTAAATAATAATCTTTCAAATTATCGTAAGAAAATGTTGATTGAAAAAACTTGCTAATTTCTCATATATGTTTCAGTTTTCAAAAATGATAATAGGTCTTTCATATGGATACATCATCCCGAATGAGTGGGCCGATCATGCAATCGGCCTAATATGGCGGATAATTCTACCATTCCTCCGGGATATTATTGAGACAGGACAGCAGCTGAATGGAGCAACAATTACAGCGAGTGGTGTATCCACAATTTTAAGGGTGTGGAAGGCTCGACTGTGTTGGTTTTTTTCAAGACCCGGGGACCTAATACCATCACCACACCACTATCGATTCAGCCCGAATCTACTAGCGGAGCAGTTCCTGGAATTCCAAATGATATATGGAATCGAACTTCCACCACTTTCATTGACGGAAGCTCTGAATAGTAAGATTTTTTGTTATTTTATTATTTTTTTTAATTATATTTTTATAGTATGGTTTTAAAAAAATGTGTATAATTTTTAGATGTGGTTTTGCTGAACCTGACTGACAGTGTCCTGATGCCGCAAAGTTGGGTAACCCAAAATTTGACTGGGGAGATCCCGGATGCAATAAATGCCGCCCTTGAACCTGGTGTTGATGATCCTGATGGTGTTATTTTCACGCTAGGAGGGATCACCGTCGAATTAGGTGTGTTCCCGAAAGCGATATGCTGGTGGTTCCAGGAAGTGGGTGACGATGATGATGTATCCTACTCCGAAAGCACGAACCTGCATACTCAAGGTCCAGTGGCTAACAATGGCCCACTCCAAATATATTAGCCTGATGATTACATGAGCACCGATGATGGTATTGAGGATGGGTCATCATCATCATCATCATCATCATCATCGGATGAGTTGAGTATATTTTTTTATTAGTTCGCATTAAGATTTTTTATAAAATATTTTTTATAAATAATATTTCATTAATTCTAAATATACTTAGGATAGTTATGTACGGTTTTTTAAAAACAGTTTTTTCGATTTTTTAATATTAAAGTATTCTATACTTATTTGAATGTTTATGGTACGTTAGATATAAAGATTTATAATACCCCTAATTTTTTAATTTTTGAATTTCTTATATAGAGTCGATTATTTAATTATTTTACAATAGATAAATTGTTGTATTTATAAGGTGTCTTTTATAATTATGTTAGTAAAATATTATTAATTATCTTGAATAAAGTTGAAAATTAATATTCAATTATGTTATTCGTAAGCGCATCTTTTAAAAATACCCTTCCTTCTTAAATTAAGGTTGCAGTACCACGGTAATTATTATGTTTTATTACTAATTTTATTATTATTATTATTATTATTATTATTCCAGTTAATATTTTTTTTTCGTATGATTATTGATATAACTAAAATAATAGACATTTTGCGCATGTGTAGTTCTTTGTCATAATTGCCGGGGTTATATATTTAAGTTCTCATCCCTACTTTTTTTCTGATGAATTTTCTCGCTCTCGAAAATTTTCTAGTTCGCGAGCGTCTTCGATCATATGACTTTTTTAACGTAGAAGTAGAATATCTTACTTACCCTATGATGTTGAATATTTTACGGGTGGTAAATTGGGTTATCTATTACTATATTGAATTTTCTCTTAAGTGTTATGATGTTAAGTTTAACTCGAGATAAAGAAATTTTTTAACACTGATTTAAATAATGGATTTTTTTTCTGTGTTTATTATGTTCACAATAGTTATTAGAGATACATAGATATATAATAAACATGTGTGAAATTCACATTTAAAATATTAATACCTGAATCTATACTGGAACTGGTGATCGTTCAGACACAAATTCAAATTTGTTGTACTTGGTTCCAAGATATTTGAGATAAAGCGAGTCTTCTGTTGCCATTTCGCTCAGGCTTCTTAACTTCCATTTGTTACCCTTGAGTTCGATGTTTGTCCGGGTTGGAAAATGGGCGAAGAAGTTTTGATCTCGGTTATTTGATAAAATTTATCCACTTCCAATTTTGCATCTTGTTTGTTGGCAAAATGTTTGCCAAACAGTTGACTTGATTGATAGCTGAGAGGTCGAATTTTGACACTAAAAGATAGATGAAAAACACATGTTTTAGAAATTATAAGTAAGGAGTATCAGTGTACGCGAAAATAATGAGAAATAGTACTCACTGGTGGATAAGTTTTTGATAATGACACACTGTAAAACATAAAGAAAAAATGCACTTTTTCGAGAACAACGGTAGTT
Source organism: Microplitis demolitor (assembly GCF_026212275.2). NCBI lineage: Eukaryota > Metazoa > Arthropoda > Insecta > Hymenoptera > Braconidae > Microplitis > Microplitis demolitor. The sequence goes on along the minus strand of NC_068550.1, from coordinate 14,838,354 downwards.
TATGCTCCAAAAACTTAGGCAGACTGATGCATATGGACGCGAGAGTCACCCACTCAACTCTTTATTCCCCACTTGGTTGCCGAAAAAATGAGTTTGAACCTGTCGTATGACGTAAAAGCTAATGTAATCGGGTAAAAAGATGCAATTGCGCAGGCGTATCTTTCCCCACTTGGTCTAAAATAAGAGCTTAGTAACGGTTCACGGCGCAGAAAATAATGTAATCGGGTAAAAACACGCAATTGCGCAGGTTCATATTCCCCCACTCTACCTCATAAAAAGAAGTTCAGACATGTAGGATGACGTTATCCACAAAAAAAGAAGGGGTGGGGAAAGAACTAAACCGCTAGATAGCAGTGGCATCAAAGCTTCTCACTAGTGCTTGTCCTACCTCCTGTTTGAATATATAAATACTCTGAATGATCATCATATAAATACATGTCATACTATCATAAGAGCTGGTATACAGTAAGGTACCAGCTTTGATGATAGTGTGTCAGTATTTTTCATAATAATTGACTGCCGATCAATATTGGACACAGTCGCTAATGATAATACCTACATCACCGAACACGGGTACACTTATCGGCTGCAGATATGTACAAGTTGCTGACAGCAGATGTGACAAGTTACCGACAGGAGGTATCCGCGGTGGTCAGTAAGGAAGGATACTATGTTATCAGGGGGGGGGGGATATCTCACTACTACTCTTCGACTAAAAAATGCCAGTAGTTACCAGTTGTTATCCACTTTTTTTTTGTAAAACGGCTTTAATACTGATTTTGGATGCGTCGGTGAATATTGCCTAGTCAGCATCGATTCTAGGGTGTACCAATAAAGTAGCATTCATGAGAGTTCGTTTAGCTGACTTGAAAGACTTCTGAAGTTCAGTTGTCCAGTTGACTGGATGAGAGCCTTTGACTTTAGGTCCTTCTAAAATTTTATTCAACGGTGCTAGAATTTCTGCAGCGTTCTTGATGAACTTTCTGGAGAAATTCACTGTGCCGAGAAATCGATGAAGAGCTTTTACGGCGATAGGAGGCTCGAAATTGACAATAGCCTCCACTTTTTCCAGTAACGGTAATTCCATCATTGGTGATGACATGGCCGGGAAATTTTACGTCCGATTGACCAAACTGGCATTTTGGTACGTTAAATACCAGTCCGCATTCACGGAGACGGTCGAATAAAATTTTAAGATGCTCCATGTGTTGCTTCTCGTCGTTAGATGCGATTAAAATATCGTCAACATATAGAAAGACAAAATCAAGGTCACGAGAAACCTCGTCGATGGATCTTTCAAATGTTTGAGCCGCGTTTTTTAGCCCAAACGTCATAAATCGGAACCCGAACAGTCCGAACGGTGTAATGATCGCCATTTTGGCACTTCTTCCGGTGAAACGGGTATTCGCAAAAAGGCTTTTGCAAAATCGACGACAGAAAATATATTTTGACCGTGTAAAAATGCGGCAAAGTCGTCAAGATAATGCAATGAATATTTGTCAATCAGTGTTAGATCGTTAAGCGGGCGGTAATCACCGCACAGTCTCCATTCTCCCGACTTCTTCTGTGCTAGATGAAGTGGTGAAGCCCAGGCGCTGTTGAAAGGTCTGCAAATACCTTCTTCGATCATTTTTCGAAACTCGGCTTGTGCAATTTTCAGCTTATCTGGAGCCAGGCGTCTTGCTTTGCACGAAACTAGCGATCCAGGTGACGTTCGTACATGATGCACCGTTGAATGTTTTTTTGTTTGACGCAGAGTAGCTTCAGGTCGTGTAATATCGGAAAATTCTCTCAATAATTCCATGTACGCAGAATTACCATCGACTGCTTTGGTATTTGTTTCTGCCGATGTTGTGTGAGGATTACCAGGTGTCAATAAACCAGTGATGCCATCACGAAGGTATTTTCGTTTTAGGTTGACTAGTAAGTCATAATGACTTCAGAATTCTGCACCTATGCGGAGTGATCTCATGCGATGCGGATCATCAATTATAAAATTTCATGAAAATTCACGGTGAAGTCCAAGATTTAATGTAATCGATTTTAAACCATAAGTTTGAATTATCGAGCCGTTTGCGGCATAAAATTGGTAACCTATGGGTGTACTGATTGATTTCTGCTAGCCACGTAGGAAGACAGATAAATCGGAGCCGGAATCGACAAGATTTTCCGTTCCTGTAGTTCGGTTTCTGATGAACAGGCGGCGAGAAATCGATTGAGAATCATTAGCCACCTCTACTGATTTTCGTTTGAGTTTCCCTGCCATTTACAGTGGGAGCGCATGATCGGGCATGTTTACCATGTTTGAAGTGATACCAACAATAGTCGATTTTTTTAACTTTCCGAGGATGATAGTGTCGGTGTGCTCTGGATCGTGTGTTCGGAATTTGTTCCTGAGTAAGCATTTCGCTATACTCGGCAGCCAACAGTGCAAGTTGCTTACGCAAATCATCGGTTTCCTCTGCGGCGGATGCGTATATTTTGAAATATAAGAAATACAAATAATATTTCAAATAATAATAATATCACCTGCAATTAAAACTACTTTATTTTCTTGTCACTCTCAGTTTCAGAGTCTGACATCACCCATCAACAATGTCTTTAATTCGGTACTGTGCTACCGAAAGATTATCGATGACGCACGGCTCAGGAATGTGCAACCAGTGTATCGAATAAATCCTCGATGGTATTTCCGGTAACGAAAAAAAAATTATGTACGCGACACCGCACGAAAAATTAATGACAATTTTTTATCACAGCTCGCGAAAACTTTTATCACTATTCGATTTACACTAAAGGTCCCTCCAATCAACACTGATGTGGCATAACTTCCACAAGATGATCAGTGATGCACCAGCGGTGATAAAAGATAAAAACTGGGCAATGATAGAAAAATTCACTGCACAAATTAAATCACAAATGAATTCACTGAAAAATAACCGCGAATATAAATCACGGTTTCGTCGGTTATTCGGCAACGCAACAAAATACTCGCGGCAAAACGACACGAGACCTCGCGAAATTTCATAAACTGTGTAACGCACGTGTTCAACGCTTCCCTTAAAAAGAGAACGCGTCGGGGTCACCAATTTATCGGTTAAGGGTAGAATTTAAATAAATTATTTAAACCAACTAATAATGATAAGTAAATGTTTTATTCATCCAACGTAATTAACACAGTAAAAGAAAAGTACACAAAACGAAAATGCTTGAATGCGTGTTCGCAGCTCAGCGGTGTATCTTGTAGTATGTATTGTCTCTACGAATTAGGTAGAGACGGAATATGGAAAAATCGATTATTGTAACAACGCTACATATATATATATATATATATATATATATATATATATATATATATATATATATATATATATATTGTTACGTCCTGCAGAAATTTATTATTAACAATTTTTTTTTATTATATATAAATATTATTTATTCTTTTATTTTTGAGGAAACTTAACATTCCATAGATAGCATCGTAAAATTTTACCTCATTTGCTCGAGTACCTGGAAAAAAAATATTTGGGATTTTCCCAGACTAATGGGTTTCTAATGCGTTCGGCAAACACTTCAAATATTTTAGAAATAAATGGGTAATAAAGTTTATTCTCTACATTTCTAACAAACAAAATTTATGTTTTCAAATAATAGAAAAATATTTCAGTTATCTAGAATCTAAAAATATAAAATCTCTAAGCCTTCACAATCAGCATTTATGATAGCGTTGGAATGTTAATTTAAGCAAAAAAAAAAAAAAGAAATAGTACCTTTATTTACACCGAAATACATATTGAATGAATAACCTTTTAAAAAAAATTTAAAAACACATTTAGATAGTAAATTACCAAGATAATAAATAACTAAATAATGTTTAAGACTTAAACTAAGGATCTTATGAAAACTAATATTGTCTGTATACCCTATGACATCAATAAGGAAATTAATTAATCAATAGATCTGATTTAAAAAAAATTAATAATTATTATGATTTATTATTATAAATTTACAATAAAATTATTTTGAAATAATTAATTAAAGTAGAGATAAGTTATAATAAATTACTATAATTTTATAATAGCATTGTTATAAATAACTATTTAAAATTCCATTATACAATTATCAAGAAATTCATGAAATATATATTAATAATTCTTAGAAAAAAAAACTATTATAAAGTTATGGTAAAATTATTAGAATACTTAAACTATTATGAATATTATAATAAAATTTTCGTACAGTATTGTAAGTGTCAATGCATGGGTAGGTGATCATACACATGGGTTGAAATAGAAGGGCCTAGTCCCATACCTTTTTTTTTTCCCAATGATAACGTTGGAAAAGGCAAAGACTCGAAAAACAGTTCCTGATTGGAAAAGACCCCACGCCGCAAGGTCCCAAATCGGACGAGGGAGGGGAAACACGAAAAGGGACTTCGGCTAGACACTAACTGTCGTACAAGAAATAAAAATTTTATAGTTTAGTCTTCCTGCACTCCTTATAAGGGTCATCACGTGTCCCTTTTCTTATTACCGAGCGTTAGCCAGTCTAACCACGTTTTTCTTATTTTTTTAATTTTTTTTTCTTCTTCTCGAGTATTATTACGTTTCATTTAAAATTATTAAATAATAATAATAAATTAAGTTCAAAATACAACAGTCAATTCAGTTTAAGTTCAGTTCAGGGTTAGTCCAAATTCAGTGAAAATCAACGAACGACGAAATTTATTAATATCTCACTGGAAAATATATTACTGGAAAACAGGTACCGTAAATCTAACTTATAAATTGTAAATCAAATTGATTAATGAATTGGTATCCAAATTATTGTGTCCAAGAAAATAATTCGGGAATCGTAACCAATTATTTTCAACTTATCATGTTTCAAATAAATCTTATCAGAATTGAATTTTGTAATTCGAAGAAAATCTCGTTTGTATTTTAAAGTTTTGTAATAATTTCTAACAAAAAAAAATCTAAATTGTTATTTATATAAATATTATTGTAAGTAAATATTAAGGAAAATCTTTTGTATTTTAACGTTTTGTAATAGTGTCTCACAAGAAAATCTAAGTTTGTTAATTAAATTCAATAAATTGGATCTGTGTTCATTAAAAATACGGAGAACAAACAAGTATATTAAATTTTTAATATTCTTATAATTTACAAATACGTAATCCTTCCAACACCCAACGAGATCCCGGTCTATAGGCCTCAAAAGCCTGGGCCAAAAATAAAAATAAACATCTCAGGATATAACAATCCTACCAAAAACAGATTCTCTGTATAACATCGCGCCAAGTACACGTTTAAAATTTTTTAAAAGTAAAAAAAAAAATTATTTTTTACAAAAAAAAAGTCAAATCGAAAAAATACCAAGTACCTAGTATGATGCAAAATCATAACAAACATTTTCATAAAATTTCAAAAAAAAATTGTATAACAAAATTTCAATGTACTTGGTGTGCTTACAAAAGAGTAAAAAAAAGCATGGTTGATTTTATAAGAAATTAATTTTGCTTGAGTACATGTAGTAACGCACACCAAGTACATTGAAATTTTGTAATACAATTTTTTTTTGAAATTTTATGAAAATGTTTGTTATGATTTTGCATCATATTAGGTACTTGGTATTTTTTCGATTTGACTTTTTTTTTGTAAAAAATAATTTTTTTTTTACTTTTAAAAAATTTTAAACGTGTACTTGGCACGATGTTATACAGAGAATCTGTTTTTGGTAGGATTTGTTTTCTTTTTGTCCTGTTGATTGTGAATAGTTTTAATGTATACTATCAGAAATCGACTTCCAAACTAAACTCAAAAAATTCGTCTTAAAGTAATGCGTAGTCGTGATATATAACACGTGAGGGTATACTGTTTATAGTATAATTTTTTAGAAACAATATAATAGTACTGATAGTTGTTACCAACGTTCGTAGAAAGTTGACGATAATCTACTACCGCAATCTGTCACCAACTTTCTGAGAAAATTGAAGGCAACTTTTCGTCAATCCTGTCAACTAAGGGAATGCCAGCTATTGGCATACATTGGAACAGTATTTGCGGCCAACTTGATAGCAAGTTGCTACAGTTGGTTGCCACTAGCTTGCTTCCAAATTGATTATCAGAAATCGCTTAATGAAGTTGTATATTTGAGCTCCAACTCAACTCCTCATTATAAACCAACTCAATATAAACCGATCCGATTTATTTCAATTGCAATCGTTTGTTGGTCGTTTGTCGATCAATGTTGACCTATCAAAGTTGTTTGAGGGTGAATTGATTAATTATGAAAAAGTGAATAAAAATTAACCTTTAATTTTTTTCATTGAACCCCTCTATTTCGATATTTTTTTAATTTTTTTATTTAAATTGCTAGGAGACCGTTTGTCGGTGATTGTTGCCCTCGCGGTTTTGATTCATTCTGGAAATACCCCGGAAACACGGTGGATCCACGGCGGTTACACGGTGGGTTTTTTGTCATTTTATCACCGTGATTCCACGGTGATCACACGGTGTATTCACCGTGATTCCACGTACACCACGTAATCACCGTGGATACACTGTGGAATCTCGGTGAATACACCGTGGAATCAGGGTGGGTACACTGTGTTACCATCGTGGAAACACTATGTAACCGCCGTGTATACACGGTGATAAAATGGTACGAACCCGACCTGTAACCACCCTGGATCCACCGTGATTCCGCCGTGTTTCCACTCCCAGGGTGTTCCCAGGCTGATTTAAAACCGTCAGGGTGGTGAAAACAAATAAAACAGTAATTTATTTGTAACAAAAATGTAATTAAAAAACTAGAATTTCCATAAGTAGTCTTCAATAAATAATATTTTTTTTCTGTATAATGATATTTTGTTTCTGTATAATGATATTAAATCTTCCGTTAAAAAATTAACTTAAAAAATAATTATTTGTTTCCATCGATTAAAAACCTGATTCTCAAATTTCGCCAATAAGGTATTGACAGGTAGCGCCACAATGTTGTTAGATGTACGAAATCACCCTAAAAACCACTTTAGATTAAAACTGACAGCAATTTGACAATTGAAATTATCAAAATGTGCTGCCTGAATTGGCCGACAATTTGATAGCAAAACTTGAAAATAAAATTAGCGGTTAATTTTTTTTTTAATTTAGAGGTTACTTTTTATGCTAGAAAAAAACCCTAATAAAAGTTCCCATGAAATTTTTGTCAAATGTCTGTCAAATTCGGGCTTTTCCGTTTTTGACGATAATTCGTATACGACTTTCAAAATGAATTTGCATTCGAATTCGGGTAGTAAATTTACGTCAAATTGTATAGCAAGTTGTATGCAAATTCTCGTCAAAAACGGAATAGCCCGAAGTTGACAGACATTTGAGAACAATTTCATAGGAACTTTCTCTAGGGTTTTTTTCTAGCCAAAAAAAGTAACCTCTAAATGAAAAAAAAATTAACCGCTAATTTTTTTTTTTCAACGTTTGCTATCAAATTGTCGGCAGATGCGGGCGGCAAATTTCGGTAATTTCAACTGTCAAATTACTGTCGATTTCAATCTGGAGTGACTGTTAGGGCAGTTACGGCAGACGTCAACTAACCCTAATAGCACAATTTGCTTGAGCAAAAGTTTACTGTACAAAAGTTTCGTTGAATTTTTCCTCAAATTTTTGTCAACTTTGGACTTTTCCATTTTTTACGACTTGTATGCAACTTATTATTGAATTGGACGTAAATTTACTGCCCGAATTTGAATGAAAATTCACTTCAAAAGTTGACTAGAAAAAAGTTGTCTTTAATTTTCAGGCAAATTTTATGTCAATTTATCGTTAATTTGACTTGAAAAATTGTTAAGTATATTTTTACGCTCAAATTGTAGACAATTTCACGTATAAATTTGCATACCTTCTGAAATGGTAAGAATGAACATTATCGACCGTTTTTTTTCGTACAAGTTTATCTTAAAATTGAAAAAAAATTAATCACAAATTTTTATTTTCAACTTTTGCTGTGATATTGTCTGCAGATTCAGGCAGCCGATTACAGGTGATTTCAACATCAAATTACTATCAATTTCAATGCTATTAGGGTAAGTTTAGTAATTCCAGGTATTGGCCGTGCTTAGCTGAATTAAGTCCTCTGTAAATTAAGTTAAGATTTAGCATAGTAGAAGCAAAGCATACTTATTAGCCTAAATCTTAACTAAATCTTATTAGGTTCACGTATAGGATTTAGTTCGGCCATTAATGACAACATCTGTATCTATCATCGCGCTAAATGGCACGATTTTGGTACCACCTTTAAACGCCACACTCTAAATATAATTGCTTAGCAAGTTCTGCAGTGGAACATTTACGGGTAACTTAACAATAAGTTTCTGGAAAGTCTTGGCTGGATAATACTTGCGTGCAAATTGATGCAAATCAACTACCGTCTGAACGTAATTTGACAGAAAAACTTGCCTTCAATTTGAAGTGAAACTTACAGTCAACTTAACGTCATTGTCTGACAGTAACACTTGGTCGAATTGAATTCGAGTTACAGACAATTTATTGTCAACTTGAAGGTAACTGTTTGCTCTCCATTACTTTTCCTTTGAATCGGCTAATACGGCAGTAGCTTGAAGTTAACTCACGGTTGGAGGCTATCAGGGACCTCGCGAATATAACTAGAGAGAACATACAACATTCAAAAGTTTTTAGCAATCCACAAATTATATTTCCTAAATGAAAGGTATTATTTGACGCAAAATTTAGTTTTAGTCAATGATAATAACTTAATTAGAGATAATCATACGGATTTTCAACGCAATCACTAATTAAACATTATACTTTAATTGATCACTACATAAATATATATACATAGCACTAATTAAAAAGTTGGTGTCAATTAAATGCGACCAAATTGGTGACAACTTTCAGCTTTTGGAAGAGTTCCTATAAGTTGTTATCAAGTTTCTTATAACTTGGCAACCAATCGCGGCTAATTTAAGGAAATGCCAATCTCTGCGGTCAACTTGATGACAAGTTGCGACAATAGATTGTCGTTAGCTTGCTGTCAGCTTGACTATCAAGGTTGATATTGCTTAGTGAATAGAACTACACCATAAGGACGTTAAACATGAGTTTTACATAATCGTAAAAGTTTTTTTTGCAACTATATAAAAGCATTCCTAACAGCACAGTTTGCTTTAGCAAAAGTTTACTTATAAAATTTTCCTTGAATTTTTTATAAAATTTATGATTATGAAACGAATTTATTTATGCTCATAAAAAATTTGCATACGAAACTATAGTAAAAAATACAGACTGAAGCACCGCTAATGGCGAAAACACAAATCACTGCTACAGAAAAATTTCAATATTTACTGAATCATGGCATTTCTTACAACTTTTTATTCTCTGGCAGTGCCCTTTTCGCATGAAAAAATTTGTAAAAGGATTAAAAATGTGGGTACTATAGTATATGCTGGCCTAATTTAATTATTTAAATTAGTTCTCATAACTAAAATGGGTAAAGTTTCATAATTTTATGACGAACAATCAATCATCTTTCGATTGCAAAAGGAATTTTCTAGATATTTTGTTTTTTAAAAAAGTTTTTAAAAATTGGAGCTAAATACCGTTCTGTCTACGGTATAGAGACACAGTAGGCTAGCGCCATGACACTTCACACATATACATGTGTTTGAACGTGTACTTGGCGCGAGACACTACCGTGTCTCCTGATATATATATTAGACTGGGCCAAAAGAATCGACAATTTTTTTTTCTTTCGATGCTGTGAGAATATTATTCCTGATGACCAATAAAATTTATTGTGCAAGTTTGAACCCTTTAATATAGATATTAAGAGGTGTATCGTTATGACGATTCGTTTTTTGAAAGACTTTTCATTTTTTATCCAAAACTCGTAAATCATCTGTCTTTAAAATTTGAGCAATGTATATTCTTAAAGGACATTGAATTCCCTACAAAAAAATCTCTCTTAGTGAATTGACTGAAACGAGCTGTTTCCTTGTAACCGTGCGTTAAATATTGATTTGTTTTTTAAATTCTTCGTTTCTATTTTGGATTTTCGTAACTGCGAGAAATATTAAAATTTTTTTCTAGTTAAGATACACAATACTAAAGAAAATTTAATGCTCTACAAAAAAGGTCTCTTAACATTTTTCGCTAAATTCACTCCTTCAAAAAATATTCAAGGTTGATGAATTCGAATCAAAACGACTATAATCACCTAAATAACTTTTGAAGGAGTGAATTTAGCGAAAAATGTTAAGAGACGTTTTTTGTAGAGTATTAAATTTTTTTCGAAAATATGTATCTTGACTAGAGAAAATTTTAATATTTCATGCAGTTACGAAAATCCAAAATAGAAATGAAGAATTTAAAAAACAAATCAATATTTAATGCACGGTTACAAGGAAATGACTCGTTTTACGTGAATTTACTAAGAGAGATTTTTTGTAGGGAATTCAATTTCCTTTAAGAATGTACATCGCTCAAATTTTTCAGACGGATGATTTTGAGTTTTGGGTGAAAAATGAAGTCTTTCAAAAAACGAATAGTCGTAACGATACACCTCTTAATATCAATATTAAAGGATCAGTTTATATCAGAAAAATATAGATATATACTTCAGCACAAAAGGTAAGGCAATTATAATTGACTTCTTTTCTTTTCAATTTTAATAACTTTTCCAATCAGCCTCAAAAATTTAAGAGGAAAAAAGGACGCTATAAATTCAAAATCGTATGCATTGATTAGCGCAATTTTTACATTCATCTATCTATAAAGATAACTCTCTTTTTACCGAATTAGAAATGAAAGAAAGTCCACATCGAAACGTATCCCAAAACAAACAAATTAAGGCTTGAACTAAACATTTGAGCTGAAAATTGCATTGGTTAGTCCAAACACCTAATCTACGCAACCAAAATAATTAAATAAATAATAGTCGGACATAACAATGAATTTTCTGGTGGCAGCGGTGGAATTCGATCGTTAGAGTACTATTCTTTAATTTTGCGTAAAAGCAGAATCATGGAAACGGTATAATTTTAAACTGTTAAATTTTCGTCTGAAAAAAAAATCTAAGTATAAGTAGTTACTAGGGTATTCTCCCCGCCGCTATTGTTCTCAAACAATGGTGTCTGGGGCCCTCGCCCCCCTTGAGGGGAGGGGGACTGGGCCAGACGCCATCGATCGGAAAAGCGTGCGTGGGAGAATACCCCAGTGACTGAGATGTTAATTTTGTTAGTTTTTAGTAATATTTTTTATATTTTAGTTTTTATATTTTTTATTTTCGTTAGTTTTTAGTAATATTTTTATTATTTTTAGTAATATTTTTTATTATTATTTTTTAATATTTTTATTATTATTCTGTAGAACTTTCAAAATTATCGTCGCTATTTTAATATTTTTTTGTATTTTATATCATAAATTTTTATATGTTAGAGAATTATTGGAGCCAAAAGGATAATTCTGATAGGATGATGTTTGGGCGTTGGTTGAAGTACTGAGGTTGTTCTTTGAAACGTATACTGGCGATGATGGTCGTTTAGGTTGTAGATAGCCATTCGATGATTCATTGATGTCGCTATAAACGTTAGAAAGTGGCAGTAGATAACTTGTATTTGGTGCACATTTTTCTTTGATGAATTTTTTAAGACGCAGTGTGATGCTGAGTGCACAATCAAAATTACGATGAGGATTTGTATAGCGTTTGAGAGTATGAAGAAAACACATGCCACTTTTAGGTGGTAGTAGGTCTGATGAAGTTCCACCGATATCAGATTCGATATTAATAATTTCACGATTGAGTAAACTTGTGAGAAAGTTAGTAGAATAAAAACCAACAGTATAAATTTTACTTGATAGTTTCACTAGTTGTCTGATATTATTGTACACACACTCTCTTTCTGTATCACCATTAAACCACTCGATTTCATGTTGCGTCAATGTAAGATTGTTGTTTGCAGATCGCCAGTTTTTAATTAGATCGTTGTAATTTTCTGATGATTTTATAATCCAATGAGCAATAAACGAGGCTTCACGAATAGACACTGCACAAATTTCTTTAGGTATAAATGTACCTTTGTTACCCCAAAAACCTTGTATTGTAATGACGATATCCATGACTCACAAGTTATAAAAGAGCACAAGTTCTTTATTTAAAGTAGCCATGTTGACGCTTCAGCTGGTCGATTATAACTAATTCAAATAGGGCCCGATCAGTGACTTTTATTGTTTGAAATATATTTCTGTGACAAAATGGAGGGGGTGAATTAATTTAAATAATAGTGGAGGGGATAGCGTTTTTTAGAAAAAAATCAATAACAGGTAAGTTAGACAGAAAAATTATTCTTCATTATTAAAATAAAACATGGCGTCACACATGACTGTATTAAAGGGCAAGTATAACTTATTTTAATTATTTTTCCAAAAAAAAAAAAAAAACTGATATAAAAAACAATTTTTATGTGTTTCTTATGTATAATTTTTTAAGAAGAAGAAGAAGAGTCATCAAGGATCGATACCGATTTGATGCTATTGAAAAAGAAAAAACTATTTGATGTGGATATAACTGTTAAGCTGACTGGTAATTATACAGAGACAAAAGAAATTAAGAGCGAGGAATTAAACGTTAATATAATACTTGAAAACCAAAAAGATTGCGATTTGGAAAACATTCTCAATTATCTGGTTAGTGTGTTGAAGAAGACTTTCTTAGAAGTCGAAGTACCACCACCATTAAAACGTCGTCGTAGAAGCGCATTTGTATTACAATGGAATAACTAATAATAGAAGTTGAGCGTCCCGTGAAGAATTATATATATATATATATATATATATATATATATATATATATATATATATATATATATATTGGTCTACCTGTATGAGTGTATATGTGACTGATCTAGTTTTTATCATGCATAATTTTTTCCTAGAATTTCTATTTTCAGTATGTATATAGAAATTGAGCGTGGGAGCAGGATCAGGTAGTTCCTTCGATAACGTTAAAAAAATTATTAAAAAAAGACGGGATAGAAAGATTCGACACAGTGTCATTTTTAGTGCATCGAAGTAAACATCGTCTTGCATTACATTTTGTGGAGTTTGAGTATCACCTTACTATTCATATTGACCGATTAAGTGATTTTGAAAAAAAAAATATTTCATTTCCAAAAACAGTGAATAATTTAGTACCTTTTATTCAGAACGTTGATGATTACGTTTGTGTTGAAAATAATAAATATATAATTGAACGTCAAATTGATATTACAACCGATGTAAAATATTCTTCGCTAAGATATAGCCCCCGACTTATCAAGACACCACCAAAACTTAAAAGTTTAGTTTGGCAGACAATAATTAATCGTGGTTTATATAGTGCAAATAAATCAACATTAGATTTCTTGTTACGTTGTATGAACTTTGATAATCAGTCGTTGTTTTATCGCTTCTCAACCGCGCGTTTACCTGTGTACACTGTTGAACCATCACCTTCTAGTGAATTGATTTCATGCAAGTGGCGCTCTAACGATATAATTGCTGCAATACCTGAATTTGAAATATATTGGATAGATTTACGCAACAAGAGAAACAATGCAACGACTAGCCTGTCTAGACAATGCGATCATCAGTGCTGAAAAGGATATAGTATTATGTGTGAATGAATATTTCCATTTAGACTTTGGAGGCGATTTAGTGAGAAGTAGTCAAGAAAATATTACAATGGAGATTGGGGACATCAACAAGACGAGTTCGGAATATTTCGATGTTGAAATGGAAATACCTCAAGACGTCAAATCGCTCACATTTAAAGAATATGAGAAACGTAAGTTTATGAAAATTACTTTTTAATTATTTTTTATATTAAGTTATTTTATAATTTTTCAGTATTCATTAAACCTGAAAAGTTGACGAAACCAGTTGGAATAGTTAAACCGCGAATGGTTCAAACGGTGCCATTGGTGAGAATAGATTTAGGCCGGCCACCAGATACCGACAACCAGCACGATGACGACGACACGGAAAGCGTTGGAACCGAGTATACGCTAATGACAGAAGAAAAAGAGCTGCCCTAGAGCAGCAGTGATGATGATAATAATGATGATAATTATAGTCAGTTATCAGGAGTAAGACCTCTGAGCTCAAGATCTAAAGAACGATGAAGAAATTCGTCACCATTCAGTGCAAGGCGGCTTCGTAGGATGAGAAGGAACGGGTGGGTACCGAGTCCGCTACCCAGTACATCTGACCATTATCCTGAAGTGAGAATGCCGCCCTCAGGCGTGGCTAGGCGAACTCGATCTCAAGGTGGTTCACCGGCATTACATACACCGGTCTCACCTGATTTGTTTTCATCTCAGGAATCTGCATATGAAACACAGGCCTCACATCGTGGTGGATGGATTGAAACTCGCCGTTCAACCGATCTTACCAGACGCTGTAAGTTTCACGAATTTACTATTTAAATATATATATATATATATATATATATATGTCGGAAATGTAAAATAGCTGGGTTTTTCCAAGGGATGTTGGAAAACCCCAAGTACATTTAGTTTATTACTAGCAATAAAAACTTAGTATTACAATTTTATAATTTAATCCCTTTGGGTGAATTTTTTCAAAATTATTTTAAGTCTTTTATGATGACAGACTTAGGCTCGAAAGATCACATCTGTGCATCTAACGTAGCCACGATCGAGGGATAGCAATACCGGAGGATAAGACTGAAGTAACTACAAAATAACGTGCCCAGAGGCCCCTCAGAATAATTACCTGATGGGGCCACTTATTAAAAATAGTTTTTTGGAGACAGTTCTCTCTGAGCACTTATCAAGAACGGTTTGCTATCTTGCGGATCGTGTATTCGTTCTCGTGCCTAATTACGTCATCGCAAACTAGCACATAAATAACCGTATAATATTATTCTGATATTACATATAACGTAAACCGTTTTTCTTTTCACGACGGAGACGTGAAACAAACACGGAGTCGTATTTGGTCACTCAAGTGTATTAAAAAAATTATAAATAACAATAATAATTATTACTAAAAATAATAAATAATTATAAACAAACTAAAGATGTGCCTGGACCAGCTCCTCAGGCTGGGTTAGTGCACGAGGGCGCCAATCCGTTTTTACAAAACGGACAAAACTAATAACGATCAGGGGAGAGATCACGGGGAAAAATCTTAAGCGAGAATGTATGCACCAAGCGGAATGACAACCAAACAAATATATAATGAATAAAAATAATAATAAGGAATAATTATTACTAAATATATCCAGGAAACAAACAAATAAATATGGGCTATCACTGGGTTCCTTTCACTAAATTATTCAATTCAAAATATATATTTAAATAAACTCAACGAATGGTTACAATAATAATCAATTCAATTCAAATAATATTATTAAATTCTCCACTGGAGAAACCAAATTACAAATTACAAACTTTTACTCAATATAATTAGTATACTTAAGTCTTCATAACAAAATTGTATTAAATAATAATAATAATCTTTTCTTATTTTAAATTATTTACTCTGGGGAGAGAAAGACACGGGTACTCAATATATGTGGCAACACTGGGTTGCATACCATTAAATTAGAAAAGAAATTTTACCCAGAGAAATAATATTCAATATTCAACTATACTTTTAAAATAACATATGAAATACTATGGTATGACATGGAGCCGCACTTGCTATCCTTGTCTAATCCTTCAAGGAATTCGCTCGACGCGTCTACGTACATGGAACATACGCCGAACGAATTCAACTTATTATAATAATATAACTCAGTGTCAATTTTCTATGAAATAAATATCGCGATCAACTCTACTGAAGGACCAGCGATAGCCGATGCAACAAATGATAACACAATTGACTTACCGGCGTTGACAAAAATTGCTTCTGGATCTATTCAATCAAACGATATTCAAACTACACTTTTGACTTAATATAATAAAAGAAACTAATTATTCAAATTAAACAAACTTTAACTATATAATTATTTCATTAAGGCAACTGGGCCAGAACAATCTACTCAGAAAAAGATCACGACAACAACACGTCCTACCTTCACAAAATCCCGGTCCTCTCTGATTATTTCTCGTTGATTTTTCCGACGGAGAGGTACCACTCACGTGTTGTCCCCTCTCATGACCTCGGACCCGAAATTATAAATTAAAACAAAATATATAAAATTGTCACACGACCTGAGTTATATCATAATAATAAATCGAATAATATTTCGTATCAATAAACATAAACATAATCAGTACTATCTCTTTCAAATAATAAAATAATAATTAATTTAGTGCACCACGTGGCTGGATAAAAATATTGATTTTTATCCCCACTATATCGACTTGCTCTCCCTTCGATCGATATTTTCATCTATAATATACGCGCACGTGTGCTACTAACTGAAATAAAAATATAGATTAAGTACATAAATTCAAAATAATTATCAAAACATATATATTAACATAATAAACAACAATATCAACAAATCCATAATTAAATCATACTAAAATAATCGATCAAAATAATATAAATATTTGAATAATAATAAATTATAATAAATAAATGGGCTTAATTTGAGCTAGGAGGCGTTGTCAAATTCACGGCGAGATAGAAAGGCGCGCGCAGCGATTCACGTTTGAATCGCTACGTGACATACATATTAATTATATCATTCGTTTAGTGTTTAAATATCATAAATATCGTTAATAATTAAATAATCACATTGTCAAATAGTTAAGTGTAGTTAATAATTGATATTGTGCATTATTGTTAATCGATTGTTGTTAAGGTCGATTTGATCTAGTTGCAAGCTGTGTGTATTATTTGTATAAACTTCAATATCCATTTGTTATTAATAAAATAAAAGATGTCTAGTGATAATAATAATGGTGATGCCTTGCAACAACCCAATGTTATTCCGACATTAGAAGTGGGATCAGGATCGTCTGCCGCATTTTCCGCTGAGCAATTTAAATTACTTTTGGAAATGCAAAATAAAAATCTTGTGGAATTGATGAAGGCAGTTACAAAACTAGCGTCCGGGAGTCGTAGTATTTCACTACCAAAATTTAACCCGGAGAGTTCAAACGCGGACTCATCTGCTTGGTGTGCGACAGTTGATATTTGCTTAGTTGAACGTCCTTTAGAAAGAAGTTCATTAATTATCGCACTAAGCGAAGCTCTTCAAGGTTAGGCGTCTGCTTGGTTATCCCAAGTGTGTTACCCTGGGATAACTTGGGATGAATTTTAAGATCTTTTTGTGGCAAGATTTACCGGGATAGAAACTCCAACAGCGACTCTGATTAACCTCCAGAACGGTCGTCCAAAAGACGGTGAGTGTTTAGCGTCTTACTCAAGTCGCCTACTGGCGTCACTCACGTCAAAGTGGAAAAATTTAACCCCGGAAGAAATCGCCGTATCAGTTGTTCTTGCACATACATCGCAATTTGACAGTCGCCTACAACGCGTGGCGTTCACCACGGAGATCAAGTCACGTGTTCAACTGCAGAAGGAGTCAAAGGCTTTTTCTTATACGCGCAAGAGGTCTGTGCCATCTCAAGACGACCAATCGTTGTCTGATTTTAAGAAATTTAAGCCGCTACCACCGATTAAGTGCCATTCGTGTAGTAAGATGGGACATAAAAGCATAAATTGTCTCTCAACGGCAAATAAGAGGAAACCAGAGACGTCTTCAACCAACCAAGTCGGTGTTAAGCACCTTCCAACGTACAACAAGACCGTCACCTGCTTCAAGTGTGGGGAAGTTGGACATATTGCTTCCAAATGTCAATCCGGAGCCAGTGGGGCCTCGAAGAATAATAGAAGCAAGGAATCCAACGAACGAAGAGTCGATTTCTGCACAGTAGCAGCTCCATCAGGTTCCTTGATACATCGTGGTGAGTCGTTTTCATTTTGGTTCGATTCAGGAGCGGAATGCTCGTTAATTAAAGAAAGTTATGCCGATAAATTTGCGCGTAAAAAAGACAATAAGTTAATAATTTTGAAAGGTATAGGAAATGTTGGTGTAAATAGTACAGTACAAATTTTGTCTGAAGTAGTAATTAATGGCCATACGTTAGAGATTTTATTTCATGTTATCCCTGATAATTATTTAAAATGTAACATTATGATTGAAGGTTTTGATATAAATATCACGTCAGACAGTTTTAGTCTATCCAAAAGTAAAAAAGTTGATACATGCGATAAAGTCGAATCCGATAGTAAAATAGATTTTAATAACGTAGATACTGATGTTAATGATGATAGTAGAGAAAAACTCATTTTAATTTTAAGAGACCATACGGATTCTTTTATTCAAGGTTTTCCAAATACTCGTGTTAGTACTGGAGAACTTAAAATACGCTTAGCAGACCCTAATATAACTGTCCAATGGCGACCATACCGTCTCAGTATTGAAGAAAGGCAGGTAGTAAAAGAAAGGATAGACGAGCTATTAAAAGCAAATGTTATACGTCCAAGCTGTTCACCTTTTGCTAGTCCTATATTACTAGTCAAAAAGAAAGATGGTTCGGACCGCTTTTGTGTTGATTATCGTTCGTTAAATGATAATACTATCGATGATAAATTTCCGTTACCCCTGATTGCTGATCAGATAGCCCGACTTTCTAATGCTAAATACTTTACGTGTTTGGATATGGCCAGCGGATTTCATCAAATCCCTGTTCATCCAGAATCCATCGAGAAGACGGCGTTTTTCACGCCCGATGGTCAATTTGAATATCTGACGATGCCATTTGGTCTGAAAAATGTACCGTCTGTTTTCCAACGAGCCGCTACGAAAGCTCTTGGAGATCTCGCTTATCAATGGGTCATTGTGTACTTAGACGATATAATGATTATTGCCTCAACAATTGAGGAGGCGTTAGAAAGACTCCGAGAAGTTCTTCAAATTCTTATCATAGCCGGGTTCTCATTTAATTTTTCTAAATGTTCGTTTCTTAAAACCTCTGTACAATATTTAGGATATGAGATCTCTGCTGGAGAGGTTCGACCTAACTCTCGTAAAATAGAAGCATTAACCACGTTATCTGCACCCCAAACAGTAACTCAGCTGAGGCAATTCATCGGTCTTTTATCTTACTTTCGTAAATTTATCCCTAAGTTCTCGCAGGTAATGAGGCCATTGTATCGACTAACATCAGGTATTAAAATAGATATTGAATGGACAGAAGCCCATGAGAACATCCGTCGAAAAGTAATTACTGCGTTAACTAACGAGCCAGTCTTAATGATCTTTAACCCAAATCTTCCTATCGAACTGCGTACGGATGCTAGTTCCGAAGGCTATGGAGCCATATTAATGCAAAAATTAGATGGTTCAAATCGAGTCGTCGAGTATTATAGTCAAGCCACTAGTCCAGCAGAATCGAGGTATCACTCGTATGAGTTAGAAACGTTAGCTGTATTTAATGCCGTTAAATTCTTCCGTCACTATTTACATACACAATCATTTGTAGTAGTAACAGATTGTAATTCATTAAAAGCCGCCAGGAAGAAAGCCGATCTAACACCAAGAGTTCATCGCTGGTGGGCTTTCCTGCAAACTTCTAATTTTGACATTGTTTATCGGGAGGGCAAGCGTATGGCTCACGCTGACTTTTTCTCTCGAAACCCTGTCGTAAAACAACCCATTACAAGTCCGAACAATATAACAGAAAAGCGTATTAACTTAACGGAAATTACAGAAAACTGGCTTTTAGTGGAGCAACGTCGTGATACCGAAATTTGTCAAATAATGAAAGATTTGGAAAGTGACGAACTGGCACCCGATGTCGCTAAAACGTACGAATCACGGTCCGGATTGCTCCATCGTAAAATTCAAAGACGAGGTAAAACACATTGTTTACCTATTATTCCTCGTGCATTCAGGTGGTCAGTGATAAACCATGTTCATAAGTCTATTATGCATTTGGGCTCAGATAAAACCCTCGATAAAGTCTGTGAATATTATTGGTTTGAAGGGATGGCAAAATATGTCCGTAAGTTCGTTGACAATTGTTATACCTGTAAAGTCTCCAAGTCTAGCTCAGGTAAAGTTCAAGCGGAGCTCCATCCTATCCCTAAAGTTAGTATTCCTTGGCACACAGTGCACATAGATATTACGGGTAAGCTGAGTGGCAAGAACGATTCGAAGGAGTATGTTATTGTTCTGGTTGATGTATTTACTAAATTTGTATTACTATATCACACTCGTAAAATAGATACAGTAAATACTATAAGAGCCTTAAAATATGCTATATCTCTGTTTGGCGATCCGACCCGCATAGTAGCAGATCAAGGTAGATGTTTTACAGGTAAAGAATTTCAAGAGTATTGTGCATCCCAAAATTCGTAATTACACTTAATAGCTACGGGTTCTAGTCGTGCTAATGGTCAGGTTGAAAGAGTAATGGGTACTCTAAAAAGTATGTTTACTGCAGCCGAGACAAATGGAAACTCATGGTAGGCAGTTGTCGATGAGATCCAACTGGCAATGAATTGCACGACTAATCGAGTAACTAATGCTAGTCCCTTAGAGTTGTTAATAGGTAGAGTAGCCAGACCTTTCGGGATGGTAGTTGACCAGGTAGATAAAGAAATAGATATCTCTGACGTAAGGCAAAAAGCAATTGAAAATATAGAAATAAATGCTAAGTATGATAAGTCTAGGTTTGATAAAAATAAAGCCAAAATTATGTCGTTTAAAAAAGGAGATTTTGTGTTGATAAAAAATGGAGAAAGAAATCAAACAAAACTTGATCCAGAGTTCAGAGGTCCATTTGTAGTGGCGGAAATTCTCGATGGTGACCGATATATTCTAAAGTCGTTAGATAACAATAGAACATATAAATATAGTCACGAAAATTTGAAGAAAATGCCGGAAAGTCATACTGCCGGACGACTAACATCGTCGAACAGCCTAGTTAATGAACACGAACAGCTAGAGCAAAGTAGTTTACAGCAGATAGTAGCGTGGATCGAGTAATTATCCGGAAAACCGGAGTGACTTCGAAGTGACCGACCGTCTCAAGTGGGAGATGGAACTGACCGTCACAAAGGGGATGACTGCCTGGTTGAGGCTCGATCGAAGCGCCGCCAAGTGAGGAAGCCCGGAACTAAAGGCGGGAGCCTGAAAAAGAAAAACAGACGACGCCATTCTAGATCGTACCTCGTTGCAAGCTGACACGTGGTTTTGTAAACGACTACCGCGATTATTATTAAATAAAAGTAAAAATACGCTCTTGCCCGGCACTCGTTCAAGAAGACATCGATACCGGTGATTCAATTTTCTGCGTGCGGATAGCTGTCTATATTGAGACATTTACAACAACAACAAAACAAAATACGCATATCAACCGCCAGTGATCGAACAATTCACGATCACCCTAAAGTGAGTAGCCAGGCTCTGGAAGGACTGTGACGCCGTTCCCGGCCTGCGATTCAAGTGCTCTTCGGCCACGTGGAGACGACGACCAAGTACTTCGAGAACATCGACCGGTGAGCGAGTCCGATAAATTTATTTCGAGGAATAACTCGAGTTGACGCCGAAGTTGTGAGTCAATACAAACAGACCAGATAACTTTTAGCTGGGTACGGCGTGTCCTAACTCGACTTATTCCGCTGGTACAATTTAAAACTTCTGTTTGAGTTGTAGTTAAGTTTTAAGTGTTATGTTGGAGTTGATCTCTTTATTATTTTTTTTTGTTATTTTTTTGTACTATTTGAATATTGTTTGACTGATTTGATACCACGCATGTCGAGTCTCGTTATTGGCGGTCTAGCTAACATTTGGACGTTAAGTCACGTGGTAAGCCGAGTTACCGACGGGTGTCAAAGTCAAGTGAATTGACATCACTTTGCCGCTAAGTGCAAGCGAGGGATACCCGGAGTTTATTTGTTGTTACGATAATTACCTCGAGTCAGGATCAGTAATATTATAATTTAGTACGTGGTGGTATTATAATTTGTATTGCGTTATTGCATTATATCGAATTTATTGCCGAATTCGGCTAGTGAAGTACAAGGATTGACTAGTATGTCTGGTTGTTAGAGTAAGATTAATTAAGGTTATTTGTCATCAATTGGTTGCGGTATACACTTGTTTACAATATACTACTCAATTTTCCTATTTGACTGTTAATTATTTGACGTTAATTGTAAGTGCCTACCCTATTCCCGATCCGCCACCCTGAGCCGACATCTTCCGAACATCGAATTTGGTAATTGACACATCACCCGGCGCCGAACCACTGCGGAAGCCGAACCAGGTAAGCCAAAGAGATTGTGCGGGAATAGTTCGACTGACGGATTCCAGTCGAGTTACCTAACCGGTCACAATATATATATATATATATATATATATATATATATATTTAGCACCGATGCTACCTTACACCACTTAGAAATAACCCAAACCAAAAGTCTAAAAAAATTTCCAAGCGTGTAGTTTTTATTTATTATGACTTTGAATGCCGTCAAGAAAATAAATTAAATAACAATGATAATACTTTTATTCATATTCCTAATTTGTGTGTAGTACAAAGAACATGCGAGTATTGTAATGATATAAATTCACAAAATAATGAGGCTGAAAAAATTGTAGGTGATTTTTGTGGAATACGTGAAATAATTTTCAATGATAGTGTGATCTCTGCATCTAGCACTTCAGCTAATGCGATTGACCAACGTAAAGATCCTGTTGAAGATTTTATAAAATAATTTATAAAATATTTTAAAGGACCAACAAATCGGCCTTATACCTGCAAACGGATACCGTAGATGGGTAAATCAATCGAGAGTTGCTCTAGAATGGTTATTTTGGAAAGAAAGAGAATCAGATACAGTCATTATACACGCCGGAAGACAATCAGAGTATCGAACATATTCAGGTGTTTACTAAGATGGCTACCGTAAAGATCCTACAAATAACTCGGAATATGCTTATCAATTTCATGGCTGCTACTGGCATGGCTGTCCTAACTGCTTTCCACACAATAGAGATAAATTTATCCATAAATTATCGAATGAAACATTAAATACAAGATACACAAACACACTTGATATCCGGAATAGAATAAAAAACGATGGTTATATACTAGAAGAAATATGGGAATGCGAATTTTTAGCTTTAAAAATATCAAACCCTGAAATTATGAAGTTTATAAATTCTTCAGAATTTTTATCGTATAAACCTTTAGATCCGGGTGATGCATTTTTTGGAGGGCGTACAGGCAATACAGCGATTTATTATGAATGTAATGAAAATGAAAAAATAAATTATGTCGATGTGTGTTCATTATATACGTATATTTTAAAAACTGGTGTATACCCTGTGGGGCATCCTACAATATATTATGGCGAAGAATGTAATTTGTTCATTCAAAATAATAATGATATAAATTATATAGAAGGCCTGATAAAATGTTCAATTTTACCGCCAGGTCAATTGTATCACCCTGTTTTACCTGTAAAATCTCACGGTCAACTTATGTTTCCGCTTTGTCGCACGTGTTGTGACACTATGAATCAAGATGATTGTGAGCATACAGACGAGGAACGCGAGTTAATAGGTACATGGGTTACGTGCGAATTAAAAGAAGCATTGAAACATGGTTATAAAATTAATAAAATAAATGAAACATGGCATTATACATGTGCAAAATATGATCCTATAACTAATGAAGGGGGAATTTTTACAGATTACATAAATCCAAGTTATAAGCAAAAAACAGAAGCATCGGGTTACCCTTCAGAATGTATTACTGAAGAACAAAAACAAAAATTTCTTGACGACATTTATGCAGTGGAACGTATACGGTTAGACCCACAAAATATAGAAAATAACCCGGGTTTGAGAACTTGAGCAAAAATTATGTTAAATTCATTGTAGGGTAAGTTTGGTCGTGAAAATATGAATCAATGTGAAATATTACGAGAGAAAAGTAGATATAATAAATTAATGTTTAACCCGCGAATAGAAGTTACATCGGTCTTTAATGTGACTGAAACAATAATGATTATTAACTGGCGCTATCGTAATGACGATTTTGAATCCTCACCGAACGTCAATGTTGTTATTGCTGCATATACAACAGCTCAAGCACGTCTCGAGCTATTCAAATATCTCTGTATACTTGAAGAGCGTGTATTGTATTACGATACAGACTCTGTCATCTATAGAAGTACTTTAAATTCAAATGCATACGAACCACCGACAGGTAATTTCTTGGGAAATTTAACAAATGAGTTAGCTAGTTACGGTGCAGGTAGTTTCATAAAATCTTTTGTGTCAGGAGGTCCTAAATTTTTTGGATACCGTGTACAAAACCCTCAAACTGGTCAAATTTTTGAATGCTGTAAAATAAAAGGTATACGTCTGAATTCTAGTACAAATAATAAAATAAATTTTGATGCAATATGTCAACTCATACAAAAAGAAATAAATGATATTAAAATTAATACACGTTCTATAAGACGTACGAAAGACCACCAGGTAATATCGCGTGATGAAATAAAAACTGTAACTTCAACTAAACGACGATGGGTTAGTGATAGTATATCATATCCTTATAGTTATAAAAGACAGAGAAATTCATAGTTGTAATATATAATTTTATAAAAATAGAAAAAAATGAAAAAAAAAAATGTATTGAATTATTCAAAGCTCATGTTGAAAATTGCTGTAGTGTAAATATTTTTCAATAAAAACATACTCTTTAAAATGCGTTTATTTATTTAAAAAATTAATAAGTGTTTCAAGCCCCCTATGGACCCTCCTTCGTTCCCCTTAATCCTATAAATAGATGTAGTTTAATTTTTTTTTATCATTCTACAATACGTTTTTGCACAGTCAATATCAACATGTCGCGTAATTCAACTTCTGAAAATTTACGTAAATTTGGTGAAAAGTATTTATCATCGTCGTCGTCGTCGTCGTCGTCCTCAAGTAGTAATAAGTATACCCCAGGAAGTTTGAATGGTGAAAAGTACAACAGTTCTGAGAATAGTAGTAAATACGGTGCCGTAGATAGTAAACGTGAAAAAAATTAATGATATGGATGTACGTTGGAAACATCCATTTACAGCTATTGTGTGTGGCTCTACGGGGTGTGGGAAAACTGTTTTTGTTAAAAGGTTTCTAAAGAACTCGATGAAATTGTATATTATGTTCAATAAAATAATTTTTTACTATGCAGAGTGGTAGTCAGGATACACTGATTACATCAACATAGACTTTCGTGAAGGCTTACGAAACTCAAATGACTTTACTAATGACAATTTACCAAAATTAGTGATTCTTGATGATTTAATGCGTGAAGCAGCAAACAGCGGTGGCGCTGCTGTAGTTGATCTTTTTACTAAAGGTAGCCATCATAGAAATCTAAGTATTATATTTATTTCCCAAAATTTATTTCATCAAGGAAAAGGTCAACGGGACATTTCATTAAATACAGTCGAGTCTCGTTATCAACCCGCATAAAGGGGTGTAGGGGAATATAATTCTAAGAATTTGTGTACCCCCACTCTGTTGTGGAGGGGGAAGGTCTTCCGTGGAAATCCTGGTTCACGGACTCATAACGAGCGGACTCATAACGAGACTCGACTGTACTAATCATATTATAATTTTCAAAAATCCCCGTGACAGAGCCCAAATATTACATTTTGTACGGCAAATTTATCCGGAAAATTTTAAATTTCTACAAAAAGCATATTTTGATGCTACATCAAAACCGCACGGTTATTTAATGATAGATTTGAAGCAATCAACACCTGAAAATTGCCGTATACGTACATGTATTTTTCCCAGTGATCCTTATAATTACGTTTATATACCTAAAGATATAAAAACAGGTCATACTGACGATTTGGTACCAGTTATGCGGATGTAATGGCGCGAATAAGACATAAATCACCTAAAAAATCTCTCGGTAAAAAAAATATTGCTCTACTACACGCTATTTGTTTTGCGTCACCGAAGCAACGTCAAGCATTATTACGTCACGCTGATCGTGATCTAATTAGGTCTATTGGTGAATGTGCGTTAAATATTTGTCGTGGTAACGTTACTTTAAAACCCGAGGAAAAAAAAAAATTGAAAAAACATAAAACTTTTATTCGAAAATTAAGTCAAAATTTAAATCCTGTATCACAAAAACGAATAATAATTAACCAAAAGGGTGGAGCATTGTTGCCTTTATTGTTAGCACCAGTTATTAGGTCGCTTATTTCAAAAATAATTTAATGGTACATGCGCGGAAAATGGTACTTGTACCCCAAGAAAACTTGGAAAAGGTACAAAAACAGAAAAATGATTCTACTGAAGCCAACAATACTGAAGCTGCTAGTCAAATTCTTTCTCAATTGGCTCGTCAAATATTACCGTCTTCTCAGACGCCAGGTACGCCGATAACACGTTCAGACGCTGAATTGACAAATATTTTAAATTCACCTTACAATAATGACTCTGATAAAAAATGGAAAGCCTACAATGAAGCATTAAGAAGATTTTTATTTTTTATTGTAAATCCAAATGCTTCAGAAACGTTGTTGGAGAAAAAAAAAGACGAATAGTCTATGAATACTGACTATACAACTTCTGATGATTCTCCTATTGCTTTTGAACCAAATACAGTATATTCAATGTAAGCTATTATAGATAAAGTACCTAAAAAACATCGACAAAATGCTAATCCGCTGATAGACTACCTAAATATAAGTGGTAGTAAACGTATTAAATGAGACAACCTTGGTGCTGTTACTATCGATGGTAAAGAAGTACAAGGTGCAAACATCGTGGATTTAGTCAATGATGCCCTCAGGTTCAGAAAAACTTTCAAAGCAGTAGGAAGACACGAGTTTAGTCAACTACTTCAAGATATAAATACGCCACAAACATTGGTTGGTAACAAAATTTTTTTAAATAGAATACCTACAGCGATGCCTACAACAACACTGACTGTTCCAAGAACGCCGCATACATTATTGAATAATAGCGATCTTATAACCGAAGATAATGAGGATACACCATCCAATACTGCAGTGACAATACCACAAAATGAAACACCACAGCAACCATCGCGTTATTCAACAAGAAGTCAAACAAAAAAAAACGGGATGGCTGAGTCTACGTTAAATTTTGAACAATCGTATTATGATGTAGAGCAACCTACAGGTTATACACGTGGGACGAATCTTTTAAAAAAATTTAAAAATAAAGTACCACAAGAAGATATTAAAAATTGGTTACAGGCTCAAGATACTTATACGCTTCATAAACCAATTCGTTATAAATTTCCACGGTTACATTATGATGTGTCAAATATTGATGCTGTTTGGGAAGCCGATCTCGTTGATTTACGTTCATTAAAAACTTATAATGGTAATTATTCTTATATACTTGTAGTAATCGACGTATTAAGTAAATATGTATGGGCTGAGCCATTAAAAGATAAAACTTCATTATACGTAGAAAATGCATTTAAAAAAATTTTTTCTAAAAGTAACCGTCAACTTGTAGTTATACAAATTGATCGCTGAAAAGAATTTGTAGCTAAAAATGTACAAGATTTTTTGGCGCAACGTAATATAAAGTTTCGCTTCGCTCGTAATCCTGATGTTATAGCCGCTGTTGTTGAACGTGTAAATCGTACAATAAAAGAACGTATGTGGCGATATTTTACTCATAAAAAAACTAATCGTTACATAGACATACTACCATTCCTTATAAAAGCTTACAATAATACACGCCACTCATCGACGAAAATGACACCTGCGTCGGTAACGCTGGAAAATGTAAGTGAAGCGCGTAATAATATAATATCAACTTTTAAACGAAAAAATACCAACAATAAACGTAAAAAAATTCATCCCTTTAAATATCGTGTAAATGATTTAGTACGAAACAGTAAAACAAAACCTACGTTTGAGAAAGGTTATGAAGCAAATTGGACTAAAGAAGTATTTAAAATTAAAAAAGTTAAACGACGTCAATTATTACCTATTTACGAGTTATGTGATTTAGAAGGTGAAGACATTGATGGGTTTTTTTATGAACAAGAATTAACTTTAGTGAACAAAAATATTGACGAAGCAGAATTTGAAATTGAACGAATTATCAAAAGTAAAGGTAAAGGACGTAATAAACAAGTATTTGTTAAGTGGTTAGGTTACCCCGATAAGTTTAATTCTTGGATTCCTGCTATAAATGTAAAATGACAAATCTTACGGACAAATTTACAATGATTTTACCTAGCGACAGTAGTATGGAATATTTTCCATCTAATACAGCATCTAGATTTACAACTTATTTACCACATCAAATTGAATTAACTGGTGAATGGGTTATGGCATTAACTGAAATACAATATCCATGTAATTTTTTACACATACGTGATCATAATGATTCATATGCTGCTTTTATTGGCGGCTATGAAACAGAAGAACAATTACGAAAAACAGGACAGCATATCGTAAAACGTGGTATTTATCAGAATCCCAATGATTTTATGTGGGCACTCGATCGTATACCGACTATAAAATTTCATTTTGAATTCCATTACAATACAAGAAACGGATACGTTACTATACGTAGATACTGTAGAAGGGACGAGTGTAAAGATAAAATTCATCTATTAAATTTGTCACTGAAAATATGGACAGTGTTTGGTTTCAATGGAGCGGCCATTGGCATTGAAGGCATTCCTTTTCCAGACTTACAACCAGAGAACTACGAAATAATAGGTGAACGGCCTATGAGCTTAGCTCTTGCGCTACCTGAAAATTTTTTCATCGATTGTGATGTTTGTGCACCCTACGTCACAGGTGATATACAATCGTCATTATTACGTATAGTCCCATTTAATACAGCAACTAAATATGTATATGGTAGTATACGCTCAACTAATTTTACACCTGCAAATTATATACCACTATTACAATCATCATTTAGAACAATTGAAATAGATATAAGAGACGGTAAAGGTAATCCTATACCATTTGAATACGGACCATTAAACGTAACACTTCGTTTTAAACGCGTTGATTAGTGATTGAAAAAATGAATCATTACGTTGAATATTATCAAGTACAGGCTGGTGGGGGTTACACTGAAAAATATAATCGGTTCGGTCGTGTATACGTAGGTGCACCTTACCAGCGTGGTCACGGTATTAGTGCTTTTTTTGGGTGGTTTATTTCGGCGTGTATTACCATTTTTAGGTAAAGCTGCTCGTGCTGTCGATAAAGAAGCACTCAATGCGGGGTTAAATGTTGTTAGTGATGTTTCAACACGCCGTATACCACTGAGAGACGCTCTAGAACATCGTTTGACAGATGCTGGTTTGAATTTAAAACGTAAGGCCCAAGAAAAAATCGATAAAATAATGACAGGGTCCGGTTATAATTATAATGACAGCAGGGAAGTTATTCAGTCTCATTTGAAGCGCCGACGCGTACACAAGCGTGCTACCTGTAAGAAAAAGAAGAGAAAACGTGCTAAAAAATATTGTAAAAACGCAATCAGTAAAACAAGGAAAAAAATTAGAAATAAAATTAAAAAATTAAGACAAAAAAGTAGTTTCAGGAAAAAGAAAAAACGTTCAGTGCAAGATATTTTTGACAGTAATATATAATAATGGCTTTTTTACATTCTCATTCAACCGAGTGTGCCAAGTCAGAATTGGACTTATATACTATACCACCAACACAAACGAGCATCGAATATTCACAATGGACGCACTACAATCCAGTTTCTTCAATAACAGATGACTCGCCCGTTGAATTTGTTATACCTGGGGATAGTAATGAATACATCGATTTACCTCATACAATGTTAAAAATGCGGGCACAAATAATTGCTGCTGACGGAACTCACGCTGCGGCTGATAAAGTCGGTCCTGTAAATAATTTATTACACTCAATGTTCAATCAAATTGATGTGTTTTTCAATCAAAAATTAATTTCACCGCCTAATAATGCTTATGCTTACCGAGCATATATTGAAGCATTATTAAATTACAGTAGTGATGCGAAGAATTCACATTTAGGTTTAACTTTGTGGTCTAATGATACCGGTGGGGCGTTTGATCATCCTGTGGGAGGTATTGGTGAAAATGACAACAATGTTAGTAACAAAGGGCTAGAAGAACGTACGGGGATTACTAGAAACGGTGCGAAATTTGATTTACTTGGACATCTACATTGTGATATTTTTAATCAAGATAGATTTTTATTAAACGGTGTAGAAATGCGCTTACGTTTAGTACATACAAAAGATTCATTTCGTCTTATGGACAGTGCAAATAAAAATTAGAAAATACATTCACTTGAGGCATCACTTATTGTAAGAAAAGCTAAACTAGCGCCAGGTATACTTTTGGGTCACGCCGAGGCTTTGTCACGAACAAGCGCATTCAAGCACTGATGTCAGCACTCGGATGAAAAAATTCCCGAGTTAATATAATTATTATTTTTCTATTTTATTTAAAATATCTGTACAATATTATCAATTATCATTTACGTTTATTATTATTTAACATAATTGCATAACATTATATTATTTTATTTTGATTATCTGTTACCCCAGCGGTCATAAAATTATTATCGATACTTTTATTTTAAAATTTACAAATTGGGTTTCTATTGAGGAATTTATTTTTGAGTATGAGTGAGAATTAAAAACACCGTATCTTTCTCTCTCTCACGAGTGGTGGGAGATCTATATAAAAAGGAAATATTATATTAATATTATTTATTCTTGAGGAGATTCGAATGGAATTTTTATATACTTAATATTAATAATTAACATTATTAATTACTTTAAATTAAATTCTATTCATTTTGAGTAATTGAGTTTACATAGTTGTATTTCTTTTTTTTTAATAACCACCGAGTGCCACGATTGTGGTTAATTTGACAAAAACTACTTATTGTAAAATATTATTAATTATATTGATTATTGTTTAAAATTAAAATACGGAAACCAACAGCTGTCGGGGAAAATTTAATATTTATTTTCCCTGGATCTTTTCCTACTGCTTATTTCATTTTTCTGATCTTATTTATTATTTGTAATATAATTATTTATTATATATTTACTATTTTCCTTTTTTTATTATTATTCATTTATTTTTCTCAATTGTTTGTCCGCTTTGTCGTGAGTCACTTGCTCGGATTTTCCCTCGCAGATTTCCCCCTGAATTATTTTTGTCCGTTTTGTGTAAAAACGGTCTGGCGCCTGCGTGCACTAACCCAGCCTGAGGAGCTGGTTCAGGTACACCATAAATTTATTATTTATAATTTTATTATTGTTTAAAATTTATTATTTATTTTAATCTGAGGTAAATATTTAAAATCATTTAGTAGTATTTATTATTATTTATTATTATTATTTTAACACGTGGGTGACCGCATACGGTTTACCGGTTGATCCGCGTCTCCGTCGCGGAAATTAATTACGGTATACGTTATAATTATTTAGAAGCTGAAGCATACAACACCGTTCTTACTGGTACGGGTATACATTTTTTTGACAATGGTAACAACATTACACGAAAAAATTACTCCAAAGGATATTGCTTGTTCGCATTCGACTTGACGCTTGATCTATCTGCTCATTTTGCTACCTACTGGAATCTTGTCAGAAACAGTAGCCTAAGAATTGAAGTACATTTTGATAGAGTAACTACTACGAGTTTAAACTGTATACTCTATGCTGAGTACGATAATATACTAGAAATTGATTCTTCCCGCCAAGTGATAGTTGACTACAATGGATAAAAAGAATATGGTTAAATGCAGAACAGTCAGTTAACTTGGAAATTTCGTGAGTGTATTATCTATCTGTCCTTTTTTAGTTCGTGCGTGAGTGTATGAAAATATTATAAAAATGAGTCATCATTTAAACGAGCTGATTATAGACATACAAGGTTTGGCCGGTCCCGATGGTTTAATTATACCAAAAGAAATAGCTATACTACCTGTTATAGGCAGACAAATAGGACATTGGATAATAGGACCACCGTTACCAAAAAGTGCTTTAAGTACAAAAGTTTGTAGGTGTAATTTCTGGCTAACGACATTTTATCATCGCTTAGACTGGTGCCAAGGGACAACGCCCTTTGAATCTCTCAAGTCTTTGTTATTTGAAGCTACAACGAATACGGTATTGATATACGTCCGTGGTAAAGAAAAAAAAATTTCTTACAAACAACTATGTCGAGACCTGTTATTGACTTGGAAAAATATTGCCCGCAATTTTACACGCTACCTTTAAACAATTATTTGTGCTTTTATCACGGTGAAATTGAAAAGAATACAAAGCATAAGTATTCATGTGCACTTCATAATGCCTTTAAATTAAAAACATGGATTGAAAATAATATTTTAACTGGAGAGTTAACATTAACAGACGAATTTGATGATATAAAAAATGACGAAGACGAACACTGGATAAATTATTTCACTGCAGGTGAGAATAAAAAGAAAAATATTCAAGAAAATAAACCAGCACCCCCGCCGAGGACAACATCAAAAAATTCTAGGCCTACATCAATCGTAATACCGATGTCAGGTAATACAGTATAACCATATAATAATTGTGCTAGTAGCGCACCACCAACGTATTCGGCGCCACCACCATCTTACCGAATACGAATGTCACGGTCGGCGGTGTTTTCGCCGCAGACGAAGTACCATAGGTGTGGACAAGACCATGTGCACTCATTTGCAACACAGACGATCATAAAAGACCCAGAACCCACTGAGTCGCAATACATCTTAGTCAGGATGGGCGAGGATTCTACTTCGACAGCTATGGATTACCACCGTTTGATGAGCAAATCACACATCACTTTACGAGAAATTGCCGAACATATAGGTAGAACTGCGTCCAACTTCAAGATCTATCAAGCAATGTTTGTGGGCACTACTGCATTGTTTTGTTGCATTGGTTTAGTGATGGTCGCTGTTACGAGTCGCTACTTAAAAAGTTTGGAAGAAATACAAAAATCAATGATCAAATTGTTGTGAAAATGTTTCGTGCTATTATTAAAAATAAGTATAATAAAGAGTGTTCATTGTCGTCGAGTTCAAGTATTCAACATTGTAAAGAAAAACACGTAAGAAGTCTTTTTAGTACGTAAGCAAATGTAACTTTTGTTTTTTTAACTATACGTACTCATTATATATATGATTTTTGTTTTTTTTTTTTTTTTAAATGCACTTGATATACATATATAATTTCTTCAACTATTTTTTTTTTCTTTCGTTTTTATAATCCAGTAGTCTTAAATATCTATTTTTTTTTGTTTTTTTCATCAGCATTAAATATATATATTTTCTAAGTTTTTTATGTGCCTTTAACACACACACACACACACACACACACACACATATATATATATATATATATATATATATATATATATATATATATATATATATATATATATATATAATACCTAATCATATTCGAAAAACATTTTTTTTCTTCAAAAAATATTGAAGGCGAGGCTACGAACCCATGGAATACTGTGTAAACGTTTTAAATTGATGTTTAAACTGTGTCCATGGGCTCGCAGCGACAACTACAATCTTCATTTTCATTCTTTTAAAACAAGTTTTATTTCAATGAGTCACCCTTATTGATACATAAAAAACGTTATATGACACGCGCAGCGTCCTTCTTAGTGGCCACAAGTATTAGACGAACATACTATTGAGAGAGTCACACTACCATTCAACTTCCAAATATTTTCTAGTCCCCTGATATTTGTTTGCATAATTTTTTACTAGACCCCTCTTTAAAAATATTGAAGATAAAAAAAATATTTGTCGAATATGATGGGAAAAAAATATTATAAATAATACTCTAAAAAATTATTAAAAAATGTAAAAAATATATAAAAAAGTAAAAAATTTTATAAAAAATGTAAAAAAATATTATAAGAAATATTATAAAAAAATTGTAACTAATAGACGTAAGAAATAATTGTAAAACTTTTATAAAAATATTATAAAAAAATGTAACCATTAGACATAAGAAATATTTGTAAAAAATTTGTAATAAAAAAATAAAAAGACACTGGGGTATTCTCCCACGCACGCTTTTCCTCTCAGTCCCCCTCCCCGCGAGGGGGGCGAGGGCCCCAGACACCATTGTTCGAGAACAATAGCGGCGGGGAGAATACCCTACTAACTACTAGTATAATAAATAAATTTTTGGAAATGTTAAAATTTAAAAATATATTCCTTTAAAGAGTTTTATCTCTATTTTCTTTCGGGAAAAATAAAGAAATTTTATTTTTAATTATACAGGGAAAATCGCGTTAGATTTTATTGCTTTATTATTACAAAAGATCAGTCATAAGAAAAGAAACTTTTCGTTGAAAAAAAAAAAAAAAAAATTAATAAAAAAATCGATGTTTTCATTTTTATAGATTTATTTTTATTATTCTATTATAAACTTGTAGGGTGTAGAAATTTTTATAGCATCCTTCTTTCCTCTCAAGAATAGAATTAAGTTATAATAATAAGAATGCATATATTTATTTGAAACTTTGATACTTTTATTATCAACGGAAATAATTTCTTGAGTTATTTAAATAACACTTCAGTATATATAAAATAAAGAAATTGAAGAGAATATCTCTATATTTTGTTGATCCGTATGAATATAGATAAAGTATTGTTTTATGGTGTTTTGCTTCACTACAGATTTATTTCAAATCTTTTTTCTACAAAGCGAGGAATCCATTATATTCCATCGTAGAAACATAGTGGAAATAAAAACTTCATAAAAGAAGCATAAAGAAAAAAATATTACCTTCAAAGTTTCAACTCAATTGTTAATTTACATTTATATATTTTATTATTTTATTGTGCATGTGATTGAGGTTGATCATAAATTATTTTTACTATTATTTAGTTATGTACATATCTAGATACATATATATTCCCATATTTCCCCAAAAGCGATATAAAAATCAATAAAAGTTTTAAGAAAAGAAACTTTTCGTGGAAAAAAAAAAAAAAAAAAAAAAAAAAAAAAACAAAAAAAAAATTTTTTTTTATTTTAAAGAAAAAGGGATCTGATTTTGCAGCAAGGTAGCTATTGACCGTTAAGTATCGGGGAATTCGTTTTAATTCATCTATTTCACAAATTAATCCGTCGGAAAAGAACAATAATACGAATTTAGCCCTTTTAAAATAGTATAGAAAATTTTGAAAATTTAATTAACATATAAAGAGGCTTGTTCCCTCTTCCTCGGTTTATTATAATAAAAAATAAAATTCAAAATAGATAAAAAGTATTCATATATAATATAGATCTATATTTAAGCAGTTAAATAATTATTCAAAAGTTACGGCAGTCTTATCGCAGGAAGTATCTTTTTTCGATGACTCAAGATTCTGAGAGAAAAAAATTATTTAAACAAAACCCGTAATATAATATAATAATAAAATAAAAAGAGAAAAATAATAATATAGATTAAATAAATATAAATTATTTTCATATACTTATATATATATCATCTTAGGCGCGTCAGCAATTTAATAAATAAAATAAATTGTCTTAGGTTTATGTCCACTCGGCAGTAGGAGCCGTGTGAACATTTTCGGTTACTGTAGCTAAGTATTGAATTTCAATATTTAAACTTTGAGTTTAATGAGAAATAAGAACAAAGAATTATTTGTATAATCAGCGTAACGTATCTATTTTCGTAGGAGTCTTTGAAAAAAAAAAAAAAAATAATAAATCAATAATA
The DNA here is from genome assembly GCF_026212275.2 of Microplitis demolitor. NCBI lineage: Eukaryota > Metazoa > Arthropoda > Insecta > Hymenoptera > Braconidae > Microplitis > Microplitis demolitor. The sequence goes on along the minus strand of NC_068550.1, from coordinate 14,802,545 downwards.
ATAATAATATAAAGCCAGTTACAAACCTTTCCCTTATATATTTTAAATATTTTCAGATCTAAGAAATATTTATTTTAGAAAATACAATATATTTTATTTTATTAGTTTGAAACTTGAAGAGCGCATTTAAAATGCATTTGTGCAGCTAGAATAGAATAGCCAGCATAGGCTCGATTTTGTGACCTCCGATACTTAAGTGGTACAAAGGACTCGTTAGGTTTTCATACCGTATAGCCAAATATTACGATCCTAGCTTAAAAGAAAACACGTGTTTCATGGAGGACAATACGGAGCGTTAAATTTTATAACAAATAATTTAAACATTATAGTTGGACCTTCGACAAACTATATTTGAACCATTTTATGTTCTTATTACAGGTCATTTCGTTTTAAAAAGAAAAAAAAATAAAGAAAGAAAAAAAGAGAAAGTAAAAGAAAGAAAAAAAAATTATTTTTACACTTCATACAATAAAAGAATTAAAATAAACTCAAGCTGGAAAACATAAAAATTATAAAACATAAATAAATTCTATTTCCTTTTTTGTATTGTTCGAAATAAGAAGAAAAAGAAAGAAAAAAAAACCCTAATAAAAGGAAGTTCTTAAATTATGATATTACACTTGAAAATAGAATTTATTTCACAAATTTCATTTGTACAAAAGTTTTTCTTTTTGAGAAATAGTTTTACCCAAGGATAATATCTTTAAGAATAAGTTAGTTTCTACAAGCAAGTGAATAAAATAATATATATATATATATATATATATATATATATATATATATCTATCTATATTTGCATTTTAAAGATAAGCATATTGCTTTAAGGTTATACAACGTTTGGGCTTCATGACGTCAAAAATGTCCTTTGACCGACCCAGGTACCTAAGGTCATAAAAATCCAGGACAAATTGCTTTACCTTCTTCCAAGAGAAAACGTTTATTTTACATTCATGCTTAATATTATTTTAAAATTGAGCAAAATATCTACTAGAAATTAGAAGAAATATCATTTTAATTTTGACTCAAATATCTAAGGAAGATAAATTTTTCCATTTCGACAAATATTTTAATAACATTTAGCTGATTATTTACTTTAAACATGTAAATTTTAACATTTAATTCGCTAAAGTACGGAATAGAAAAAAAAAAAAGGAAAATAAATAAGTAAATTTTTAAAAGTATTTATAGGTATATATTACGCATATTTATAGTCGTAACTACGCATCAAAATATCACTTCTGAGTTATTAACTCTTTTCTCTAATTGAGATCGAAAGTGATCTTCTTTTCGACTCTAAGCATTTAAAGGGGTTATTAAGAATAAATAATTTAGGTTTAGTTTAACAATAAATAAATATGTCCGAGGCAGAGATCAATCGTTTAAGAGCGGAGGTAGAACGTCAAAGGCGTGAACTTGAACGTCAAAGGCAAGAGCTGGCGGCCGCCGCCACTGCGAATAATACTTTAAATAATACACTTAACAATGCGAACCTCACCGTTAACGTAGATCCTATCGATCGATTTTATACCCCTGCAAAAGATTTTGCTGCTACGATTCCCATTTTCTCAGGAGATGGTGAGATACCATACTAAAAATTTGATCGAGCGGTCACACAACAACTTCATCTACTGCCCAAAAATAATCAGTAACTATACGTGGGTCACCTGTTAAATAGAATAACAGGGTGACCAAGACGTTATGTAGAATAAAAAGACTTAACTACTCTAAATCAGGTTTTGGAACTTCTCAGGAAAGGATTTAGGCCTCTTAATCCTATCAGATATTTAAGGAGAAAACTAGCGCGGTGCCAACGGGAGCGTGAGAAATCTATTGAGGAGTTTTATTATCGTTTAAAAGACATCTTATCGAGCTCGGATGCGATCAAAAATAAAGAACCGAACGGATCCGCAGCTTATATTTCAGCTTGCGTGGATGCCAAAGATATTCTTTACGAGAATCTACCGAAACATTTAAAAATTGCTTTTGTTAATCAGTTTAAAGATGAAGGAACCACATTAACCACTCTGTTTGAGGAAGTTAAGGAAACTCTCAAACTTACTGGCGATCATGCTAATAACTCGAATCGAATGCGGAGATATGATGGTGAAAATTCTCGCACTGATGCTTGGGAAGCTTCTAAACTATCTCGGGAGTATGACGACTATAGAAACCAATTTAGAAATCGTCGAGAGTATAATAATGTTTCCACCCCCATTTACGGGGCCAATCCTAGTAAGGAGGCTGTCATTTGCGTATTCTCCTAGCTCCGATCAGAAAATCAATCTTTTGAAAAACGAGCCGTCAACGTCTAATTTTAGTAATTTAGAGGACCCAATGGCAAGGCCAGAGGGATACCGTATCGCGAAGCATGTGCAATTTCAAGAGAAGGTACCGATTCAAGGGCCGGAAAACAAGAACAAAGAATTAGAATTTCACCGGAAAAAGTACGAAGAACTGTTGCAACAAATGGAATCGTTAAAAGGCCGTAATTTAAACTCCAATGGTGCTCGACGCATGGGGGGCGGGATGTCGGGCAACCAAACTACCCCACCCCCTCAGAGACGGAACATGCAAAGCCCAACCTGTGTCGGGGAATCGCAGAAAAAATTCAATGCAAAACCTTTTCCAGAGAAATAGGAAATGGCCCGGTGGTCATTTTAAATAATAAAGATTATCTTAATAGGCCGGTATCTGTTTTACTCGATACAGGGTCTTCGCATAATTTCATTAACTTATTCACATTAAAGGAAGAGGTAGAAGATCAAGAAATATCAAAATCTGTAAATGGAATTACTCCAGAGTCTGTTCCCATAATCGGTATAACAAAATTTAATATTTGGGATCTAGATATTGACTTCTACGTAACAGCAGTTCCCATCAACCAATATGACGCTGTCATTGGTAATGATTTCTTTATTAATAACAAGGCTATCATCTCGTTCTTTACCAACACTATAGTTCTAGGAAACAGGCATATACGCCCTATTCCTATTGTATACAATACACAAAACCATAAGGTTATATTAAACCTTGATTCGGGCCCTGTTATTAGGACATGATGTAGCGACTTACATGAAAACCAATAAAAATTTTTAATTGATACAGGTGGAGATGTTAGCCTGATAAAACTAAAAGCTCTCAAACCTCATCTCTTGATAGATACTAGTAGAATATTAGAATTAAGTGGAATAGGTACTAGAATTATTAAAACTTTAGGAGTAGTTTCGCTAAAAATTTTCGAATCCGAATATCTCTCGGAAGAATTTGAATTTCATATTGTAAGAGACGATTTTCCTATCGCCGATATGGGAATCATTGGTAATGACATTTTGAAGAAAGGAAAAGCAGAATTATCATATAATAAACGGTCACTGACATTAATAGATATACCAACACGGAATATACCTTTCATTAACGGTGGTAGGGAACAGTGGTTTTCTTTACCGCCGAGAACCAGTATCTGCTATTCAATTGCCGTTCAAGCGAGTTCTTTAGATGAGGGGTATCTACCCCAAGTCCAGCCTTTCCCTGGAGGCATCTTAAGGGACGCCGCGGTTAAGGTAAAACATGATAGAGCTATCGTAATGATAACCAATTTTAATGAATGCAGAGCTAAATTTAAAATGTAACCAATTCCTATCGAGGAATATGAAGTAAACCAATATCATATACCAGGGGAAAGCGATAGTGAATCTCCGGATGAATCGCTTAACTCTCATCTAGAATCCTCTGATCGCATTGAAGAAATTTTGAAAAGAATTCCTACCAATAATTTAAGGTCGGAACAAAAACAACATATTCGAGAGTTAGTTCGGGATTTACACGATAGATTTTTCCTCCCGGGTGACGAGCTAGACCTATCAAAAACTACATTCTGCAGAATTCCATTGACTGACGATAAGCCGGTAAAAATCAAACAGTTTCGGTTACCCAAAGAACATCAAGATGAAGCTAAACGTCAAGTAAGAGAGTTAATCGAAACCAACGTTATCCAGAGATCCAGATCTCCATATAACGCTCCATTATGGATCGTTCCTAAGGAAGCGGATGCGCAAGGACGCAAGCGGTGGAGAATGGTTATTGATTATCGAGCTCTTAACAAGAAGACGGTCGGCGATTCATATCCTCTATCCAACATCAATGATATGTTGCTCAGATTAAGCGGAGCAACAATGTTCAGTGTCATGGGTTTAGCTCGTGGTTTCCACCAAGTTCCCATGGCTCCGGAAGATCGAGAAAAAACAGCGTTTTCTACACCTGAGGGACATTACGAATTTGTTAGAATGCCCTTTGGTCTCAGTGTAGCACTTCCAACTTTTCAACGAATGGTGGATGATGAAACAGAAGATATGAGAAATGCTGGGAAATTGGAGAATTTGATAGATGACTTTCTGATCCCCGCTAAAAATCTGACAAAACACAACAACAGATTAATAAAATTTTTACAAAGACTAAGAGAAGCAAACTTAACTTTACAGCCCGAAAAATGTAAGTTTTTCTGTAAAGAAGTGACCTTTCTTGGGCATATAATCAATCCCCAAGGGATCAAGCCTGACCCAGCTAAGGTTTCAGCTTTAAAGGCCACTTCCCAGCCCACTAATCATACTCAAATGAGGAAATTTTTAGGGTTGGCTAACTATCTGCGCAGATCCATTGCAAACTTTGCTGAAAGAACTAAACCTTTGACTGAACCTACAAAGAAAAACAAAATTTTTCAATGGTCTAGCGAAGCACAGACAGCTTTTGACGATATAAAAGATGCGATTTACGAGCAAACATTGTTGCTTCATCCCGATCCAGACAAAGAATTCGTCTTGATAGTTGATGCTTCGGAGGTAGGACTGGGTTGTATCTTAGGTCAAGAATTTGAAATAGAATCGGAGTCTAATAACACTGAAAGAATCGTGCAATTTTTACCCATTGCATACGGGTCGCGTACATTGATAGACGCAGAAACTAGATATACTAAACAAGAACGGGAATGCTTGGCACTTGGATTTGCTATTAAACAGTTTAGACCTTATTTACACTCTCGTGGATTTACTGTGCAAACAAATGAAGGTTGCATATTATGGTTAAAAGATGGAGTCCATTTAACTGATAGACAAGTGAAGTGGAAATCTCTGTTAAATGGGCATAGGTTTAAGGTTGTCCTTAAACGGAAAGTAGGCGATCATCTAGCCGATGCTTTATCAAATAATCCTCCAATCCGTTTGATGGAACCTTTTCCTACAACTCAAGTCAGCATGTGTCCAATCGACAACGCTCAGAATGTACCAATGAAATGGGGGCCAGGTAGACCCAGAAAAAACGGATAAACCTAATCCTTCGAGAAAGGCGAACCCCGTCTTTCTGGCGCCTAGGGACACTATAGCTTCCAGATTGCGACAAAGAGTGACCGAGTCAAGATCAACGGATCATCTCTATAAAAGACCTAATTATAAAGAATTAGAAACTTCTGAGCTTTCATCAGCAGATGGAAATTTTAGCAAGTCTAATCCGCAGTTATCACATGTACCAACCTCGCCACCCAGAGCATTTCCCAAGAAAATACCCTCCGTGGTAGAAATAGAGCCGAATTTTACCGAAACTTATGGAACTGAACCTGAAAACGCTAAGTTATCAGAAGATACTAGCACACAACTAGCGGATAAAGATTCGAGTCCTAAGACGGTTGAATCAGGTAACTTACAAGACAGTTTCAACAAATTTGACGAGATCATGCGAAGAAGAGAAGAACAGGAGCAGGCTGCAGCGCAGTTACGAGAAAAACAAGAACAACAGGAAGCTGAAGCTCGAGAACATTTCGTGAAAGAAATTAGAAGATCTTTTTACCGCTTTGATCGTACCCTACAGGGCGCGGGAGATGAAGATTCTGAAGAAGAACATGGAGAGGAAGTCGCTTCTGATGCAGACAACGAAGAAGTCGACGAGTCGGATGAATGTGCGGAGGAATCCGAAATTGAGTCTATTGATGAAGATATAGATGAAAGCCCCAGACAAGTAACTATGCCCTCTTTCGGCGAAGTAACACCTTCTATCAACCGGCAACTCATGTTATCCTTTGACGGAATGTACTGGGATGTAGGGGCTTATAAATTATTAAAAACTCCAGCGGGAGAAAATATCTGTTTTTCGCCGCGATCTCTATTAAATTTTGATTTAGATATAACTTCAGAGAACCCCGCGGGACGATCCAACGAGAATCGGAGCTCAATTTCACCAAAACGGAATACACCAAGAGAAATCGAAAATCCGGTAGTAAATAAATACCAAAACTTAGAGACAACAGTTTCCCTGAAACAAAATCCTAGTTATCTAGTATTCAAAGCAGTTACAGCTCAGCAGACAACTAAAGCTTTTGAAACAGAACCAGAATTATCAGAAGTAGATAGAAATCCTGTTGGTCCTGAACTGAAAAATACAAACAATTCTGGATCAGTAGGAGAACCTCTTTTAAAAATCTCCCATAGTCGAGACGGTCTCACGTATGCTAAGGATAATATAGCTCACTTTCTTTCAGCTGATTGTAAATTCACTCAGCCAGTACCTAAGTTACTGCAAGCATTAAATTACATCTCTGAAGTAGAATTTAAGATAAATAAGCCTAAAGTAGGACAGGTGTTTGTAACACAGTATGGAAGAAGTCGAGTTTTCACAGTATTCTTTAAACCCCACCATTTTGATAAAACCACTCCAGAAATAATATCGAACGCCCTATATAGATTGAGAGGCACTTTAGAAAAATACAAAATACTAACTCTAAGAATAGCTGAGAATGGAGACGAAATCGGGGAGGGAATAGAGCTTTATTTGACTAAAATATACAATTTCTGCCCTCTAAATCTCACACTTACTCAAGGTAAAACAATGTGCCCGACAGAAGACCAAAAACTACCGATAATTACCGAGCATCACTCTAGTTTAATCGGAGGTCATAAAGGCGTAATAAAAACATTTTGAAGAATTCGTGAACGTTACTATTGGCCTGGAATGAAAGAAGACATACATAAATTGATACAAAACTGTGACGTCTGCCAGCGTGAGAAATTATCACGAATAAAGACTCGACAACCTATGATAATAACAGACACACCTTTTAAACCTTTCGAAAAGATCTCAATTTATACAGTTGGGCCACTCGAGCTCACTCCTGACGGTAACAGACATATTCTTACTATACAAGACAATTTTTCAAAATTTTGTGCCGCGGTCGCGATACCAGACGTGCGGACTGAAACCATAGCCGAAGCTCTAGTTAATAATTTTATCAGTCTATATGGCTACCCAAAGGTAACCTTATCCGATAACGGTACTTCTTTTACAAGCAAACTTTTGAGTAAATTAGCACGAATTCTACGAATCAAGCGAATAACTACATCCGCATATCATCCACAATCTAACGGAGCATTAGAAAGATCTCATCATGCCTTAGTTGAATATCTAAAAGTATCCATAGAATCATTCTCAGATTGGGACAAATATTTAGCTATGGCAATGTTTAATTACAATACAACTGTACATTCTGCAACTAATTTTACACCTTTCAAGTTAATATTCGGTAAAAATGGCCGTTCTCCAACTTCATTCCCAGATTATTCACTGATAGAAACCTATCCTGAGTCAATTGGTAAATTATTGACCCAACTAAACGAAGCCCGAGCTATAGCTCGAATTAATCTAATAGACTCTAAGAATCACTCAAAAGACAGATACGATAAAACTTTACACGAGGTAGATTTCTCACCTGGTAAATTTTTGTATACAATAAAGGAACCGAGAAAGGGGAAACTCGATAGTGACTATCATGTCCCTTACGAGATAGTTAAAATCTTAGAAAACGGAACTGTGGTTCTAGAAACAAACGAAGGACACAGATTCTCGAAGCACCCGTCAAAATTAAAACTAGGGTTCTCAGTCCATGAATTAACAAAGAAAACTCTAAAATCTCGCCCTTCATACAGGAAAATCTTTTGTTACAGATGTTAGCTCTTCAAATCTTATTTTCGGCAATAATTTTCGGCATATGGAACCTTGCAAATTCAGACAAATTCTACGAAGTCCAGTACTTTGAAATCTGGAATCTATTATGAGAGATTTAACAATATTCACATCATAAGGGAAAAATGGACCATGCTAATCACCATTGATGTAGGGAAACTCCCCATGGACCCATCAAAAGAACAGATTGAATACGAGTCCATGTTTCGAGACTGTTTCTTGGAGAAATATTTCTCTATGGAACTATGTTCTAGAGCACTTCGAAAACCGGCAATAGAATATATTAATAATGAGAGTGTTCACTTAATGGCACATCTCAGGGAAGTTATAGATAGAACTCCTGTAAGTGAACGCGGAAACTCACGAAACATATGGTTGGGAATTTTAGGGACAGTAGCTAGAAAAGTATTTGGAATATTAGATCAGGAAAATGATAAAAATTACAGACAAGAAATTATTAAGTTGTATCGCAATAAAGCACAAATTATTCATTTAGTTAATAATTCTACACATATACTAAGAACAGAAATCGAATCTCTTGTTACACAACTCAAAAATAACGTTGAAAATATCAATACACTTGCTAAAAGCATCAAAGATCTTGCTCAATCCCAGAATGATCATATTAATATCATAGATCACTCGTAAGCTTGTCTACAGAACCAACATCAGATTATATCATTACTCAATCCGGGTTTAACAATTTCTATTCAGCTTCGCAAGAATATATAGACAAATTTCTGCCCGCAGGTGAGGAATTCCGAAAAAAATCTTCTTAACACCACGGAATTTTTAAAATTTGATCAATCTATCAAGGATAAAAATCTTTATAATCTTTGGGCTTCTCCCTTGAGACTTTCAAAATCTTTAACGGGAAATAGCCTTAGTTTTATACAGGCCCGAGTAAAGGAGCTTGATTTTGAAGATCAAAAAGATAAGAACTCTCAGACTCTTTTGCACGTCAGTATGGGCTTAGCATCAGTTACAATCATAGTGATAGCGACCGTCGCGGGGCTCAAACTCAAATCTCGATTGAGAATGACCAAGGTTAAATTTATACAGGAAAAGACAATTGAGGAAAACGTTTCCTCCGTCCAGGAAATTCATCAGTCGACTAAAACTATGATTTCTATGCTAATGGAAGAAGCCGGCGGCAACGCGATTAGCACCCTGAACGATAGTATGCCAACTCCTAGCCCTAGGGCCGTGTGTCTGCAAGCTGAATCGGGATTTTAAAGCAAGATTCTGACTCGCAAGCTCCCAAATAAAAAAAAAAGCTTCCTTTAAACGGGAAATAAAGGAATTTTAGGTTTAATTTCTAAACAAGATAGGAAATAGTTTGAGTATCGATAGAATAGCAAGTAAGAGGAGCAGCGACTCTATTCCCTTATAAAGGGAGACTCCATATAATTTTAATTTCAATTTATAGAGTATCCAATAACCATGTCCAAACGTAGTAACCCCTGGACCATGACAGAAGCCAAGGTACCCTTGGAGAAGTACAAACACGTAGCTCAGGAGGAAGCCGCTAAGCGTAAGAAGGAATTAGATGCAAAACTAAACAGCACTCGGGTCTACCCAATTGACCCTCGAGACGGCGATTTCGAATTTTTCCACGACATAACCATCCGCGAGCGCACCCCCAGACCCATGTCTGAGATTTGGGGTGAGGCTAACCAGCCTATGCTCGAACTATTAATCTACGGACTGCCCAGAACGATCAAGAAGAAGAAAGTAATCGAGATTCTTCAGCTCAAACCAGAGAAGGTGAAGAGTCTAGCTCTTTTCCCCGGGAAAAATCATCTTGCGGTAGGGCGCATAAAACTCTATTCTGTCCTGACAGCTCTCCAGCTGCAAACTCAATCAAGGGATAGCAAATTCCAAGCTGGGAAAAGCAAGCTGCGAATTGTCCCATTCAAAAAGCTAGGGGCTACACTCCATCGGCCAGCAGGAGTTCAGATTCACTTAATCTGTCAGATTATCTCGACCATGATAGCTGGATGGAGATCTTCAGCTACCTCGATTCGACCGATATGTGCGCTCTATCCATGTACTCGCCGGGCATGTGCCAACTGGTACAAGAGGAAATGAGAGTATTCAATGTAGATATTGATAACATCGACAGAATGTTTAGCATTACCGGGGCAGGGGGAACGGACGAACTTTTGTCTGGAGCTTTTAAGGCACCACTGCTGAATCTCCGCAGGTTAAAAATTAGCCTGCCAGAACACCGCCTAACATCGCCGGGAGTAATCGCCAATTTTATCAGGCACAGGGTTCCCGACTTACTAACAAGGTTGGACATATCCGGGGCAGTTATCTCCAATGGGTTCATCGAGGAGATATGGAGATTAAAGGGATTAAGGTCTTTTGCTATTGGAAGATCCCAGGGCTCGTTGGATAAAGAGTTTGTGGGATTATTTCAAGAGTTACCCAGCATAACGGAATTCGGCGTGAGCGACAACACATTTTTCACGGGCTCCACACTAAAAGAATTCGGTGAAAAATTACAGCAGGTCACCTTGAAAGGTTGTTATTTTCTAAACCACGAACATCTCATCCAATTTTTCACTGATAATAAGACCCTCAACGGACTGACTATACAAGACTATGACCGGACTCGGAAACTTTACGCGGAGAATATTGACATGCTCCCATTCATCAACGCGATCGGAAGTATGAAACTCAAGGCGCTAAACTTCTGCTGGGGAAATTATCAGGATGATAAGTGGTGGCAATACTCCGATAGGATCACCAAGAACGAGGAGTTGAAAACCTTCGAGGTATCCTTGGTTAATAACCGAAACGATTTGGTTAATAATCTCGTATCGATGGCAACCAATCTGAAGCATCTGACCATTTACGCTTCAAAACTCGATCCAATCACCATTCCAAACCACGAGGGTATAAACCTCTCAACATTGAGCATCATCAATCCCCGTAAACGACCGGGCAGTTTTTATCGGACTCTCAGAACCAACATAAATACATTGGTAGTAGCAGGCGCCCATTTTTCCTATTACACCATTCACGAGATCCTCGATGCCAATGACAACATTGAGACTATCGATCTGAGGGGAATAAAATATTTCACTCACTCACCAGCACTGTCAAACCTGTTAAAGAAAGAGAATGAGGCTAATTTGCGAGTAGTTACGATCCTGATACCATCGAGAGGAAACCTTGAGGGACTTCAAGGCAACACCCAGAGAAGCAACAAGCCGTGTCGGATCCTGGTTAAGATAGTCGAATAGTTAATAGAGTTGGGAACTAGTATTTAGTATAGTAAAAATTAAATAATCAGAGTATCATCTCCATTTTCCGTTAAGGAAACTTAGAGGAATGTTAGGATAGTCCAAGTAGTTTTACAAAAGAAATTGTTATAAGAAAATATTTTTACTTGATAGATATACATATATATAAATATATATATATATATATATATAAATATATATATATATATATATATATATATATATATATATATACATATATATATATATAAATATATATATATACATATAAAATCGAAAAAAAAAAAATTAACAGGACTTCCTTTTTCCTTTACACATGTCTTCCCTAATTAGGAGAAGTTTGAGTCTCTGTTATCTTTGGAGGGTGATGAGAGGTTCAAACTTCTCCATGTTAAAAGGGGAGAGGTTATCTTGGAGAAAACAAATAAAAAAAAGAAAATAATAATATATATATATACAAAATGTATAACAAAAAGAAAAAAAAAATTACAAAGAAAAGGTCTCCTTTCAAAGGTATCGTCTTTATTTTCGATTAAAGAAAAATAAAGGGACTACATAAAACAAAAAAAAATATATATATAATAAATAGGCATATATTTTGTTAGAATAAGTACATTAATCTACCTAATTATAAGAATCAGCAGTATATTATGTTTCCCCACTAGAGCAATTATATCAATCATTTTGTCATTTTTATAAATATGTCTGATTAGAGAATTGAAGCTATCACTATGAACAGTGGTTGCAAACCCTAGGAACCCGAAAGGATCAGGTATTGAATCCAACCAACGAAGAGGTATTAGCAGGAAAACCTTTGTTTCTAGTGATAGGCCCATACTTTACAATCAGTAATCTCTGTATATGTTAGAGTTAGAATAAGATATTTAGTTATAGATTATGAGTATAAGCTCGCAACCAATAACTCAAACGACTCTTACCTGATCATTTATTATTGTAAAGAAGCTTTGTGGTCTTCTGTGGGGAACAGAGTCAATTCCTTTTAACTTATTTCATCTATTTTCATCTGTTAACCGGACATTTCATTTCCCCTCACTCTCAGCAGAATGCCATTCTATCTGGTCCTAAGCGGACACAAACCTGGAATATACAACTCCTAGGCGGATTGTCGCGAGCAAATTATCTCCTATCCAAATCCAGTTTTTAAGCAAATTTCATCCATACAAGAATCTCATAAGTATTTACAATATTGGCAATTTATTCTCCACCCGCTAAACCCCCTCTTCGAAAGAAACGCTGAGGGTCGGATCATCATCTTCACGGATAGATCGTGTTTTCGTAACGGACCCACAGAATCAGCAACAGGATTAGGTATTTATTTTGGACCAAATCACCCTCAGAATTTGTCTCTTCCGTGCTTTAACCGAAAAACCAACAACGCGGCAGAGTTGGAGGCTGCTCTGCAGGCTTTGAAAATTATAAGAAAATTTGATTTAATAAAAATATCTTTTTACAGATTCGGAGTACTTATGCAACGGCCTTTATACCTGGTATGAAAATTGGAAGGAACGAGATTAGATTACCTAGACAGGAAAGCTAGTTTCGTATAAAGAAGAGCTTAAATATATCAAAACTCAAATGGAGGCCCGAAACATCAAGATCTGCCACGTTCCAGGTCACGAAGGAATCTATGATAACGGGGAAGCCGACCAATTGGCCAAACATGGAGCTTAATTATACGAACTATTCAAGACAGAATCAAAGGCAGAGTTCAAAATTAGCCGGACAAATACAAGCTCCAAGAAATAGATTCATTTCTGAGCTTGGGGGGGGGGGGTGTTATGTCCGACTTCGCAAACTTCTCCTACAGTCACTCATGTTAAACACTCCATAGAAATAGAAATTCCCTTTTCTCTTGGGAGAAACAAGGATGGGTTCAATGAAGTGTGACAAACCTATTCTACCAGATTTCTTTCTTTCTGTTTTTCATTCTCGTATTCTTCGGTCCCCACTTATTATCGGCTAAGATCGCTCTCATGCGCACAATTAGCATTGACTAAATTAAGTTCCGTCAACGGGATATCTCACAAGATGCAACTCACCTAAAATTTCCCTTTCCCTTAAACTCGGACCCCCATGGTTGCGGCGTTCAAGAAAATTTTGAAGAACATAATCACTCTACCGAGCACAGGCTTGCATTTCAGTTATCAGCTGAATTCGAAGTTTTCAGTCAAGAGTCGCAAACTAGGTACAGCGGTATCCTTAATTTTCATATTTAATAAAACCGATAAAAATCGCTTTTACAAATCGATAAAATAAATACTAAAGAAAATCGCATCGCGAAAAAAAATTATAACAGTGAAAATATATCAAAGTATACATTTATACAGCTATGTATATAAAAAAAAAATATCACGCATCGAGGAAACAAGTATAATAGAAAGAAATATTAAATAAATGTTCAACGTTAAAAGCCAACTTCTTTAAAGAGCACTGTTTCTATTTCCTGCGAAAGAAAATGAAGGAATTTCGAAAGAAATAAACATAAAAAAAAAAATAAAAGTGTTATTGGTTGTGAGTGTTAAGTGTTAATTCAAATTTGTGAACATTATTATATCAAAGAAATTCAAATCCAAAATTTTGAGTGTAATTATTTAATGATTAAGGTAATAAATATATCCCTTTAAAGAGTATTAGCTCTATTTTCTTAAAAGAAAATTAAAGGAGTTTTCACTACCAAATTAAAGTTGGAGTTTAAAATAAAAAAAAAAACATAAGTGACAATAAATTTTGTGTATTATTCGTAAAATAAATTAAGTAATAAACCATCACCCCACCCTCATCCGGAGATTGCTTGCATCGAGATCTAGCAGCCAAATCAAGGGACTACAACGCGGGAACTATCTCAAGGAAAAATATAAATATATACTTCAGCGCAAAAAGTAAGGCAATTATAATTGACTTCTTTTCTTTTCAATTTTAATAACTGTTCCAATCAGCCTCAAAAATTTAAGAGGAAATAAGGACGCTATTAACTTGAAATCGTATGTATTGATTAGCGCAATTTTTACATTCATCTATCTCAAAAGATAACTCTATTTTTACCGAATTAGAAATGAAAGAAAGTCCACATCGAAATGTATCCCAAAACAAACAAATTAAGGCTTGAACTAAACATTTAAGCCGAAAATTGCATTGGTTAGTCCGAACGCCTAATCCCCGCAACCAAAATAATTAAATAAATAATAGTCGGACATAACATCTGTAAAAGTGCCCATAGTAACTTAGTTATAATTCCAGCTGTTTCACTTGTGACCGTTGAGGAAGTCATTTTTCCTATGAAATTGATCTTTATTGGCTTGCAGAACGTAAACCAATGAATGCACACCAAGAATGTAAACGGGGATTTGATAGGAAATTTTATTCCCTTTAAAAAAAGTCTTATGAGTCAAGTCGCTTAAGTCTTTCGTTTCCAAGTTATAGTAAATTTAATAATTTGAAAAATATAATATAAAAAAAAAAATCGGTCTGTCGGTTGACCCTGCGGGCCAGCCCCAAAACTTCCCGCTGTTTTCGACCTCAAAGAGCTCGAAAACATTAGTGTAGATATATTTTCGAGCTCTTCGAGCTCGAAAATGCTATCACATGCAACTGTTTTTTTACGATCTTTCCAAGCTCTAACAAGTTACCTGTCATGCTGAAGTTCGCAAATTTAAGAATCGAAAATCATCAATAAAGCGGTTTTTAAAATTTAGTTCCTGATTATGTTCAGTAAAATAAGTGTATTGAGGCAGAAATCAATGTCAGGGATCAAAATCAAGATTTAAATAAGTTTTGACTCATGTAAGAAACAATAAAATATGAAATATCCGATAAAAATATTAAAAACTACGTTTTATCGATTTTTTTGTTGATAATATGATTTAAACTAAAAACCAAGTTCGATGACATTATATGATCAAAAGAAACCATGAAAAAGATGAGTTGATATGATATCAGGCACATTTTAGTACGTTATATTATGATTTATCCGGAAAAAATAACATAAAATGTTATTTTTTTAACTTTCCAACGCCGATATCTTTTGAACTAATCAATCGATTTTGATAGTTGACGTGGCTATCGGCGCGTTTTATTGAGTTTTAGAGCTGATTGAAACTTGAAATCGATCGCGTCAGTCGTTTCGAAAATATTTAGAAAAAAACCGTTTTTCACCATTTCTTTCTCCCGCGATAACTCTCGAACGAATTATCCAATTTTGATGTTTGAGGTGGCAATCGACGCGTTGTATTGAATTCTAGATCTAATTAGATTTTGAAGTCGATCGGATAAGTCGTTTTTGAGAAATCAATAAAAAACTAAAAACAATTTTTTTTTTTTCGTAATTCGCAAATATTTTCGAGTCTATTCGATCAAATAATCTGAAATTTTCAGGAAAGTTGATGGCCAACAAGTTCTTTCGATTGCCACCTCAACCATCCAAATCGATTCATTAGTTCAAAAGTTACAAAGAGTTTACATACATACACACACAAACACACACACACACACACACACACACACACACATACACATACACATACATACACACACTCGGACATCATTCTGAAAATAGTCAGAATAGCTTCCTAGGACCTCAAAACGTCGACATCTGATGAAAACTCGATTTTCGAAAATCGGGGTGAAAACAATAACTTCCCGAAATTTTTGAAAATCGTCGGTTTTCTTAGCGGGAAGTTAAAAATCGTCGATTTTCTTAGCGGGATGTTAAAAATTTTAATTGATATTTTAATTTTTAAATTATTAAACTTATTATAACTCGGAAACTATAGACTTTAGCGACTTGACTCATAGGACTTTTTTTAAAGGGAATAAAATTTCCTATCAAATCTCCGTTTACATTTTCGGTATACATTCATTGGTTTACGTTTTGCAAGCCAATAAAGATCAATTTCATAGGAAAAATGACTTCCTCAGCGGTCACAAGTAAAACAGCTGGAATTACAACTAAGTTACTATGGGCACATTCAAAGGACACCAAATGCCCTACAATTTGCGACCAAAACCGCGTCGATATCATAAAACGTGGCTGACTATTAGAAAGTTAAAAAAAAAAAGTAATTTAATTTACGTGTATTTTAAATGGGAAATCGTGGAAATCTAATGGAAAGTTCTTAGGATTGAAATTGAGAGCACAAACTTGGCAGGAATTATTGTTTCAGCTTAAAACACAATATGTTGCTTGATGAGCAACGAAAAAAATACTCTCACTGGAAACGAAGCACCCTAATATATATATATATATATATATATATATATATATATATATATATATATATATATATATATTTATATATTGTTACGTCCAGCTCAGATGCTGAACTTTTTATATTAAATTTTATTTTTTCATTAGAATTACGTGGCGACCAGATTTTATTTTTTTTGATAACCCTAGAGTGATAAGAAATAATGTAGTAGTAAAAATGTTTAGAATTAGTAAATTTGTTTGCTCTGACGCACGTAGAAATGCTAGAGTAAACAATCGAATGCATTTTTTTAATGACCCCTTGGGTCACAATAGAATGAAGGCCCAAAGAGCATTTGGAAACGCTTTCCATAAAAATTAACAAAATTTCTTATCAGCAAAAGTGTACTTAAAATATTTAAAAAGAGAAATTGAAAGCTTAACAATGTCTCATTGTTAAATAAATAAAATAGATAAATAATATAATCTTATAAGCCCTTAAATTTTTAAGTACATTTTTGTAGATAACATTTTTTGTGTCCACGTAAACGTAAAATTCAAATAAATGAAAATTAAAAGAGTAAAAATGAAATTTTACATAAATAATTGGATAAATTAATAAAACTCGAATAAATAAAAGAATAAATAAAAATTCTTTACATAAATAAATAAATTAATAAAATTTAAAGAAATAAAATTATGAAAGAAAAAAAAAATTTTTATGTAAGTAAATAATTAAAACAATATAAATAAAAATTTAGATAAATAAATAAAAGTAAATAGTCATAAGAAAAATTTATAAAATAGATATAAATTCTATTATTATAAATAAGTTACAATATTATAGAATATTGTGAATGTGGGTGTATGTGTGGATGCGCACACACATAGGCACCCATCGGGCTGGGCTTTTACCACTTCCCTAACGGAAAATCCTAGGGAAAGGAAAAGGACCCAAAGGAATTGTGCTCCGATTGGACACAGTTTTTCCCCAAACAATAGACAAAATAGAACAAACAAGACACATAAAAAGGGCCACAAAATAAAAAAAAAGTAGTCTTGAGTTTTTCCTGAGTAGCAGTTTTCGCAGTCAGAGTTTTTACTCTCAGTTCTCAGTCCTGAGTCAGTGAGAATGAGAAAATTTAAGTACAAGTGTTCTCACACTTATACACTAGTTTCGTACTAGTTTATTTTTTACAAGTGTTCTCACACTTCACACTAGTTCCGTACTAGTTTTCTACAAGTGTTCTCACACTTTATTGTCTTATTTAATCGTACAAGTATTCTCACACTTTATTTTATTAATTATATCGCTAGCGTTTAGTAAATATTGTTTCAGCTAGTGTATAATTAAATTAAAATTATTAAGTTCACATCACAACAAAATTGTAACCGCGAATAGTATATTATAGTAAATTCAGTGTACGCCAGAAAAATACTCCGATCTCCAAAACTTCAGGTACTGTAATCTTTAAGTTTATGTATAAAAGAACGTAATGTATTCAAGATTCTGTAGTCCTCTCTAGTATTTGAAATCAAGTTAATCGTAACCATTTTATTGTAAATTAGAGTTGGCGGACTAGCCACCTAATACTAATAATATCAAGTTTATTGTATTCACATCATCAAAATTTTCAATTGTATAATATATAGTAGTCAAATTCGTACATTCAACATCTTTCATTTAAAAACCAACCTTCCAGATAATTACTCAGTGTGATCCCAGTCTATTGGTTGAAAGACTAGGGCCAATAATAAAAATTATAATAAATTGTCCAACATCACAGTACAAGCTACTAGTTGGACGTAACAAATTGGCGCTCGAACAGGGACACATCTGAGTTTATCTGGGAGTTCGGGATGTTTAAATATAAATTTGAGTTTTTGGGGAAATAGCTTTATTAATTTTCAAGTTTGGCGCGCGAAAAAGCGTTCCAGCTTTCTTTACTATTTCTCCAAGTTTGGCGCGCGAAAAAGCGTTCCAGCTTCCTCTGCTTTTCTCAAGTTTGGTGCGCGAAAAAGCGTTCCAGCTTTTCGTACTTTTTTTTTCAAGTTTGGCGCGCGAAAAAGCGTTCCAGCTTCTTCTGCTTTTCTCAAGTTTGGCGCGCGAAAAAGCGTTCCAGCTTCCTTTACTCTTTTTCCAAGTTTGGCGCGCGAAAAAGCGTTCCAGCTCTCTGTGCATCTAGATGTGAAAAATTTTCTAGATAATCTTATATTCTCATGCCTGGTATGAGTAGGAAATCAGAACGTTGACTCCAATATAGAAGAAATTACAGAGCGAACTATAGAATGAATACAAAATAAAATGAATTACTTCACGTAGTCAAAACACACGTGACTAAGTAATAAAATATAATTTTTTGAAATACGTATTGTATTGTACAACACGTGTTGTACTACATCAGAAATTGTTGACGATATGGTTTTGGCACCAAACCAAAACATATCACTACATCATGCCCTTTCGTTTGTGCCTAAATTTGAGGGCAATCCCGGTGAATTATTGGATTTCCTGAAATGTTGCAAAGACGCGAAATCCGTGTTACCCGACGAGGCGGAGGGAAATTTAGTAAAATTAATTTACGGAATGAAATTGAGCGCGAAGGTGAAGGCCTTAATTAATTTTAATATCCCGACGACCGTTGTCGATTTATTTGAAAATTTTAACAAGGGTTTTCGCTCCGGCGAAATCTTTATTTCAACTCCAGGGCGAACTGGGCCGGATATATCAACGGGACGAAGAAACCGTGTTAGATATTATGAATCGGTTACGGAAAAAAGGGCATGAAATCGTCGGATGTTATGAAATCGAAAATCCCGAGTTGACCGACGGACAACTCGAAGATTTCAAAACGAAAATAGACGCGGTGCTAATGGGTTGCTTTATTCAGAATTTAAATGATGAAATTGACCAGCGGATGCCAGAGTGTCGTAATAGTGACGAGGCTCTGACAGCCGCAGTAAAAATTGAAAGAAAATTAAACGCGCGAAAAGAGTTAAGGCGCGAGCAAAACACGGAAAACTTGTATTGTAAATCCGGGAATTTTGTCTCAGGCACACAAAGTAACTCCGCGAATAACCTCGGTCATTTTTCCAAAAGTTGCAAGCAAATTATGTGTCAAATTTGCTATAAAAAGGGGCATATAGCTAAGAATTGCCCACAGATTAATAGTACACAACACCAATACGCCAACGTTGAGTGTCAGCTACGCAGAAACAGGGAACACTCAGCTAAGTACTGTAAATTAAAGCCTAACGCGTTGCCCACGAACCCCGTCGGAATTTTTCATATTACAACTCGCGCCCAGAGAGTAAGAGAAGAGTCACGAAAGACTTTTAAATTAAACACAGAAGTTCCTAACACTTCTAAATTGAACACAGAAGTTCCTTACACTTTTAAACTAATCACAGAAGTTCCTCACACTTCTAAATCAAAAACAGGAGTTCCTAACACTTCTAAAGTAATCACGAAAGTTCGCGACACTTTTAAATTAAACACAGAAGTTCCTAACACTTTAAAACTAATCCCAGAAGTTCCTCACACTTCTAAATCAAAAACAGGAGTTCCTAACACTTCTAAAGTAATCATGAAAGTTCTCGACACTTTTAAACTAAACCCAGAAGTTCCTATCTCTTCTAAATTTAACACAGAAGTTCCTAACACTTCTCGATCAAACACAAGAGTTTCTAACACTCCTCGATCAGACATAGAAGTTCCTAACACTTCTAGACAAATACATACAGAAGTTTCTAATACTTTTAAACAATTAAATACAGAAGTACCAAACACTTCTATCAAATTAAATACAGAAGTACCAATCACTTCTATCAAATTAAATACAGAAGTACCGAACACTTCTATCAAATTAAATACAGAAGTACCGAACACTTCTAATAAATTAGATATAGAAGTTGATAACACTTCTTATTACAAACGGTACGGCCTGCCACGAAGACGGGGCAGGCCGCGAAAACGTTGGAAGAGTCTTAATCATCCAATATTATATAATGACGTAGTCACTAAACTACAAATCGACAAGGAAACGGTGTACTCATTGAATGTAAGAGACACTAGTTTATTGTTGAACATAGTGGGAGCTGAGACCTCATGCGAGACAACTATTACCAGAACCAAACATCCTAAACTGTTTATTGTCGTTGACAAGAACTTGGGATGGTTGGGAAAGAATAATGTAGGAGCTTCATACCTTGAGGAATTATACGTAAGCGCGAAATTTATTGAACGCCATATAAGGTCTCAGGTCCAGACTTTGTACTTAGTTGTACTTAAATATAAATGTAGATTAGAAAAGAAGGTGCTGAGGAACACGCTCTCTATCGCATCAACACAGCCGGACGAGGTCGCCTTCAGGTACGTGGGAGGCCCAGGATTCATGGTGGTTGTGGCAGGAGAGGTGATTTACATCGTGCCCCGCATTCCAGTGGTAATCAAGATCCAGGAATCTGACGGACTTTACGATCGTGTGTCCCTGTTACGGGGCAATCAAAGACAATTTTTGACCCCAAGGACACACGTGATAACCGACTACGCAACAGAGTTGCCCTGCAACTCTCCACTTTTTAAATTAGTTGCCACTTGGTATAAATGTATACCAAGGTTCATAAAGACCATGGTCCAGCAATCCATCAAAGGCACTCGAGGGTCATCATCTGGAATCAACGCCCTCAACAATGGAATTTTGGAACATCTGGTCGAGATTGCAAGGTCCATAACCTGGGCAACGCTCACCAGATTTGGCACATGGTGTGCCGGTATTATTGAGATCGTCATGTTTCATCGAACGATCCAGCTGATTGTAGATACCATAATTCATGGTTATGTCTTGCACGCAGTTTACGGGAAGTCATTGTGTCTCGTAGAAGTTTTCGGGGACTCGCTGATCTGCCTGTTATACCTAGGTAGGCAGAGAGAGGCCGTACTGAACGCGTCTCCACAAGTTCCAATTAAAAGCATGGAAAAGGGGGACAAATTGGCATCATCAACACCCAAGATCTATCCGATCTTGCCTAAAACCGCCATGACCTGCTCAGCAGCTACGGAAGTCACCGTCAACACACCAACCAATCAACAAGCAACAGTGTCAGCAAACAAGAGCCTTCGTGTACAGATAACGTGTCAGCTCCTTCCGTAAGTCATAGATCTTTTGAAAATAAAATTTCGTCGTCGCACTCGTTTCTTCGATTCTTTTCGAATCAGCTCGTGCTTCCGTCTAACGGCGGGGGTATTACGTCCAGCTCAGATGCTGAACTTTTTATATTAAATTTTATTTTTTCATTAAAATTACGAGGCGACCAGCTTTTATTTTTTTTAATAACCCTAGAGTGATAACAAATAATGTAGTAGTAAAAATGTTTAGAATTAGTAAATTTGTTTGCTCTGACGCACGTAGAAATGCTAGAGCAAACAATCGAATGCATTTTTTTAATGACCCCTTGGGTCACAATAGAATGAAGGCCCAAAGAACATTTGGAAACGCTTTCCATAAAAATTAACAAAATTTCTTATCAGCAAAAGTGTACTTAAAATATTTAAAAAGAGAAATTGAAAGCTTAACAATGACTCATTGTTAAATAAATAAAATAGATAAATAATATAATCTTATAAGCCCTTAAATTTTTAAGTACATTTTTGTAGATAACATTTTTTGTGTCCACGTAAACGTAAAATTCAAATAAATGAAAATTAAAAGAGTAAAAATGAAATTTTACATAAATAATTGGATAAATTAATAAAACTCGAATAAATAAAAGAATAAATAAAAAATTCTTTACATAAATAAATAAATTAATAAAATTTAAAGAAATAAAATTATGAAAGAAAAAAAAAATTTTTATGTAAGTAAATAATTAAAACAATATAAATAAAAATTTAGATAAATAAATAAAAGTAAATAGTCATAAGAAAAATTTATAAAATAGATATAAATTCTATTATTATAAATAAGTTACAATATTATAGAATATTGTGTATGTGGGTGTATGTGTGGATGCGCACACACATAGGCACCCATCGGGCTGGGCTTTTACCACTTCCCTAACGGAAAATCCTAGGGAAAGGAAAAGGACCCAAAGGAATTGTGCTCCGATTGGACACAGTTTTTCCCCAAACAATAGACAAAATAGAACAAACAAGACACATAAAAAGGGCCACAAAATAAAAAAAAAGTAGTCTTGAGTTTTTCCTGAGTAGCAGTTTTCGCAGTCAGAGTTTTTACTCTCAGTTCTTAGTCCTGGGTCAGTGAGAATGAGAAAATTTAAGTACAAGTGTTCTCACACTTCACACTAGTTCCGTACTAGTTTTCTACAAGTGTTCTCACACTTTATTGTCTTATTTAATCGTACAAGTATTCTCACACTTTATTTTATTAATTATATCACTAGCGTATAGTAGTTAAATTCGTACATTCAACATCTTTCATTTAAAAAGCAACCTTCCAGATAATTACTCAGTGTGATCCCGGTCTATTGGTTGAAAGACTAGGGCCGAAAATAAAAATTATAATAAATTGTCCAACATCACAGTACAAGCTACTAGTTGGACGTAACAATATATATATATATATATATGGGTGATTCCGTTCTAAATGTGATATCAATGTCCTGTATTGTTTGTTCTCACAGGTCATAAATTAATAATCAATGAATGAAATGTTTGTGTTAAATGGATAACGATGAACATATTTCAACATTATTTTTCTACTATATAACTTGCCACTCAGAAAAAACTTAGAATATATCACTTGAATGTCAGTACCGTGTCATGTCCATTTCTAGAATTTACCTATAAATTGTTAATTTCTTTTGTCGCAATAAATGATTTAAACTAATTACCTCATAAATTCTAATGTTCATGGTCCAACTGAAAAAAATTGACACACTTTCTGTTTAATGTATTAAATTAACATGGAATTGCGGTTTTATAACTTTTGTCTCTAAATTTTAACAAATATTTTCAATTGAATTCGTGTAACTCGAACGCCATGATCGTTGAGATTTATGAAACGTCAAGTGAACCATCTTGAAAGTACGTCACCTGAGTAATATTCACAAACACTGAGTTGATGAAAAAGTGCCAAGAGTTCATGTCATGTTAGAACTTAATTTTAAAAAGGTATAATGTAAACCGTTTTTGTTTTCACGACGGAGACGTGAAACAAACCCGGAGTCGTATGTGGTCATCCAAGTGTATTAAAAAAATTATAAATAACTACAATAATTATAACTAAAAATAATAAATAAATTAAAGGTGTGCCTGGACCAGCTCCTCAGGCTGGGTAAGTGCACGAGGGCGCCAGCCCGTTTTTACAAAACGGACAAAACCAATTACAATCAGGGGAGAGATCACGGACAAAATCTCGAGCGAGAATGTATGCACCAAGCGGAATGACAACCAAACAGATATATAATAAATAAAAATAACAATAAGGAATAATTACTACTAAATATATACAAGAAACAAATAAATAAATATTGGCTATCATTGGGTTCCTTTTACGAAATTATTTTATTCAAAATATATTTAAATAAACTTAACAAATGATTACAATACCCAAATAATTAATATAATTAATTCTTTATAATAAGATTTTATTAAATAATAATATGCTCATAGAAGCCAAATAATAATAATAATCAATTCAATTCAAATAATATTATTGAATTATCCATTGGGGAAACCAAATTACAAATTACAAATTTTTACCCAATATAATTATTATAGATTGTAAAAAAATAAAATAATACTAATCTTTTTCTTTATTTCATATTATTTACTCTGGGGAGAGAAAGATGCGGGTACTCAATGTATATTTGGCAACACTGAGTTGCATACTATTAATTTATAAAATAAATTTTACCGAGAGAAATAATATTTTAAATACTAAAATATAATATTAAAGTAATACGTGAAATACTAGCGTAAGACAAGGAGCCACACCGGCTATCCTTGTCTAATCCTCTAAGGAATTTGTTCGACGCGTCTACGTACATATGCACAAAACTTATGGGACGTACGCCGAACAAATTCAACTTATTATTATAAAAAAACTCAGTTTCAATTATTTATCAATTATTTATCTCGATCAACTCTAACGAGGGTCCAGCGATAGCCGATGCAACAAATGATAATACAATTGACTTACCGGCGTTAACAAAAATTTACTTCTGGAACTTTCAATAATAAACAATACATGAACTATTTGATTATGTTCATACGGCAACTGGGCCAGAACAATTTCCTTAAAAATAACTATGGACAACAACACGTCCTATCTTTACAAAATCCCGGTCCTCTCTAATTATTTTTCATTGATTTTTTCGAGAAAGGGGTATCACTCCTGTGTTATCCCCTCTCATGAACTCGGACCCGAAATTTTCAATTAAAATAAAATATTTAAAATCATTAAACGACCTGAGTTATGTTATAATAATAAATTAAATAATATTTCCTATTTATCAACATAAACATAATAATTATTAGCCCTTCAAACGATAAAACAATTATTATTTCAGTGCACCACGTGGCTGGAGAAAAATATTGATTTTTATCCCCACTATATCGACTTACTCTCTCTTCAGTCGATATTTTTATGTATGCTCTACACACATGCGTGCTACTGAATGAAATGATAATATCTATTAAGTACATAAATTCAAAATAATTATCAAAACATATATATAAACATAATAAACAATAATATCAATAAATTCATAATTAAATCATACTAAAATAATCCATCAAAATAATATGAATATTTAAATAATAATAAATTATAATAAATAAATGCGCTTGATTTGAGCTAGGAGGTATTGTCAAATTCACGGCGAGATGGAAAAGCGCGCGCAGCGATTCACGTTTGAATACAAAGGTATGTCGCAAATTTTCTTCTCCATACCGTGGTATTGATAAACCCCATTAACTATTAATTTTTTCTGAACAAAATACTACATTCTTGTATTTAATACTAGCCTAAAATTTACAGTAAATGGATATTATCAAATACATAACCAAATCATTACAGTTGTTATTTAAAATGAAACTGTCAGTACCGTATCCGTCAGTACCATGGAAAAGAATATTAAAAATAGTATATAGTTATAATAATTAGTTATAAGATTATTTTAACAATCAATTGTAATTCTTCTTCGATACTGATGGCACTAATACTTCGTGCTAGAAAGTTACCTGGTATAAATGACAATGAATTTATTCAATGTTTATTAATTTGATTACTCAATTTATTTTTTAGTAAATTTTATAAATTTGATTATAGTAGCTATAAATTATAAAGCTGATCGTTATGATTGTTATTAATCATCATTAATGTAGTGAATAATTAGCAAAAAAAGAGTTTAAAAGTGTTATAACAGAATTTGTAAATAAATTTAATAATTTTCTCAAACAATTTCTACCGAATTTATTTTATATCAGTAGTATGGAATGCAAAATTTAAAATTTGTTTCTCGTTCTTGACGCATTTAGGTTGTAGTGAAATCCTCTCAGATTTTCATTTTTACAGTAAAATAGATAAAAAATTTGCATAAAAAAATTGATAAAGTTTAACTTCCAAATCTTAAAATTTGTAATAAAAAAAATCACGGTTAGAACGGAATCACCCATATATATATATATATATATATGTATATTAAACCGATAGTTTGAGACACATAGTTTTTTTTTCAAAAATATTGTTACTAACGACATCCGCAACACCAAAAATTTTTTTTTTTTTTTTTATTCACTTTTTTTTCGAAGTTATGAGCAAAAATGTATATTTTGAGGACGGTCCTCAAAATATCTATTTTAGATGAGAAATGTCCTCGAAATATGCAAACAGAGTAACGCATAATTTGAGGACGTTCCTCAAAATATCCAAATAGGATGGTGCATACTTTGAGTACGGTCCTCAAAGGTTGTCTTGAATTTTGAGTGCCAAATGAGTCTTAAAATTTTCTCGAAAAAGTGGTTCCATGAGAATACTTTAGGGACTCACCTACTCTGCTGCCCTATTACAAAACACAACAACTGACAAAAATCAAATTTCTGAACTATGTATTGAATCATATTCACAAGACTCCATTGGAACTAAAAATACTAAAAAATCGATTTTGAAAAAATCGGCTCTCACTGTGATTTGAAATTGAGCAGCAGTACTACTCCCTATAAAATTTCATAATAGTATCAATATTATTGGGTCTCAAGTAGATGTCATGAATTATCAAACATCCCTGATTAGAAAATACGATTTGTGACGATTAAAAATTTAACCTTTATTAATCGTCTTTAGTCGTTATAACTGCATGCTTTTTTTACATTTGATCGTCTCTAATCTTCATGAATCGTCTTTAATTGTAAAATAATATTGCAAATTCTAGTCCTGCGTGGAGATTAAAGACGATTCATGTCGATTTGAAATATTACTTCGTCATGAATCGTCTTTGATCATGAAACAATATTACAATTTCTGGTCCATTATAAAGATTAAAGACAACTCATGACGATTTAAAACGATTAAAACAGTTTTAAACGTCATTAATGGTATTTTCTAATCAGGGATGTGAATACAAATAACTATCGATCTCTGCTCATCGAATACGAAGAAAATAATAATTTCGATACAAAGCGGCTGAGGCAGCCGTTCGGCACGCGTGTGGCTTGGGCGATCACCGAAGTTAAGCACCGGAAAAATATGAAGTTTGTGTCAATTTAGAGTTCTTTGATGCAAATAAAGAACGAACATATTAATGAAACATTTTAATTTTTGGGAAAAATCATACTTCCAACTTCCAGCTAAAAAAATCGATGATTTTCTGAAAAAATGAAAAGTAATTGTTTTCATTCCAATGTGCAAAAATCGATATTACATCAGATGACGCCGTATGGAGATCTTAGGGAACTATTCTGATCGTTTCCGAAGTGATCTCAGATTACCTGTATTTCTGTATGTGTCTGCGTGCCTGCGTGAGTGTGTGTGTGTGTGTGTGTGTGTGTGTGTGTATGTGTATTTGTATACGTGGAAGTAAACTTTTGATATTTTTTTAATGAATTAACTGATTGAGATGGTTTTTGCGGAAATCGAAGAGAGTTGTTGGCCGTCAAATTTCCTAACTTCACAAAATTTCACAGAGTTCTATTCTTCCACACCAAAATTTTATGATCGAAAATCATTGGGAAAGAATATGCAAACAGATCTTATTCGAATAGATTCATCATATCTAAAAGATTGCAAATAAAATAACGTAATTTACTCCTATATGCAAATTTAAATTACATCTAGAAAACGATAAAAATCTATTATAATATCATAAATTGATAAAAATTTAGAGAGTTCGATTTTTGTGAAGACCTCAAAATATCTTTTGAGTCGCAGATAAGTCCGCAAAGTATACGAATAGAATAACGTAATTTACTTTTGTATTCAAATTTATAGTTACATTTATTTAGTCGCAGAAAGGTTTTCAAAGTCTGTGAATGGAATAAAACAATTTATTCAACAAATGCCTGATTATCGCGACATTACATTTGCAAAACGACCATTAATGACCATTTACCGATCGGTGTTTATTAATTAGTTAAACAGCAAATAGCATCCCATGTTCCTCAACAGCGTGTGCTTAAGAGGTCATAAACAACTGCATTTGAATCCATAAACGAAAACCTTAAAAGTCATTATCGACCGTTCTTAAAAATCAACTTCTCTATGAATCACTTTAACAACTTTGATTCAGTATCTACGTATGAATACGTTGGTTACTTTTTTATTGATAAAAATAAATAATAAATGAAAAAAACGTGTGGCACTCGGGGACTGCCGCGGTAAAGCTATTGCATAGCATTTTGTATCAACTTATGCAATTATAATTATTTATTTATTTTATTTATGCAGTATTTCTTTTTCTTTGATATTAATTCAAGTTACACTTTTTGAGAGTGGTGACCGATAAGAGAACAAATTTTTCTTTTATTAAATAAATAAAAAGTTAATATTGTTTAAAATATTTTTATTATTTTATAATACATGTGGGTTTTATTATCTTACAGTAGCTGTTGGTTATTCAGGAATATTTATCATTGAAACTATAGGTTTATGATAACTGAAATAAGAAACATAAGTTTGCGACTTAATATCCTGTAAGTACCTAGAAAATACCGCGTCAATGATGGTCCTATATTTTGTTGTGGACTCTTGTGGATCATTATAAATATTATTATTAAATCAAATTACATATCCATGTAAGATTTTTCTGCATTATGTTGACAAAATTTCCTTTGACGTTCAGCATTCGATTTTGGTACTGTTTTTATTATTTCTTCATTTTTCTTCAAATCTTTCTGACGCTGATAATATGCCCTTTGACGTGCATTAGTTTTTTTTTTTTTAGCTCTTTACGCTTTTCTTCTCTATAAAACGAAAATATCTAGGTATAAATAATAGGTATAAATAATTAGGTATAAATAATGTAATGACACACCAAAACAAAATTATTCATTTATAAAAAAATAACAATATTAAGAAGTGATTATCGAATTTCGCGCGATGTACATTTATATAGATACAATATCATATATACTTTCTCTGCGCGGCATTCATGTGCATTATCTATACACCAAAAACAAAGGTACTGAATAGTACACGTGCTTGGTTTGATGGTTTCTGTTATATACATAATGAAGAATGAATTTATTTATATATATATATATATATATATATATATATATATATATATATATATATACATATATATATATATATATACATATTGAGAATCTAAATTGAGAATTTAAACTATACGCGTGTGTGTGTTTGTGTGTATAAAAGAGGGCTACTTTTAATATCGCTCATTTTAATATCAAAAATTTAGGTTATCTTTATAGCAGTATTATATTTTCAATTCAAAATTAATACTGCATTTGTGATAATAATAAAATGTATGTATATAGAGTACTCACTGTTCATTCATATTCAAAACACTTTATACACAAATTTTACAAGCACAGCTATTCACTGTTGTACATAAATACCTATTCACCTATATACTTTCTCATAAACAGCTGCTTATGTATTCGTCCGATTTCGGAGCAGCTCGTCTCGATTCGTGCGAGTTTCGTAGAGTCGTACAATACGTCTAATCGCACGCACACAACGCCGTGTCGAAGACTGCCGAACTGAAACGACGTTAGACGATTCACGGCCTTCAAGCCACACCTCCGTTCCCGTCAGAGTGGGGAGCGTGAGGTTTTTTCGTTACGGAATTTCTGGATTCGGTGCCCGCGCTCAAGGCCCGCGATAGAAGCTATGCAATAGCTTAAAAAGTAAGAGGAGTTAAGAACTAGTATGATATAAATCCCCACCTGAATTAGGGTTTAATTTGCTGATATAATAATTCGCGGAAATCAGATGATTGTTAAATAAAGTATAGTGCATAGCACATGAGTTAAGAATTCATCCGTTGATCAAAATTTTTCTGGTGAACACTATGCGCTCACTGCCACTCATTCGATTGCACCTACGAATCACGTAAAAAACATAGTGCTTCCCATATAGAAACTCACCTAACCATCTTGCTATGCAATGTACTCTTTACACCTTTATTTGAATTTCTATAACATTTAGAAAGTAATGAAAATAGATAAGAAAATCACAAATTTACAAAAGTTTAGAGAGTTTGATCTTTGAAAAGTCCTCGAAATAACTATCCAGTCGCAGAAAAGTCCTCAAAGTATGCAAATAAAATAAAGTAATTTACTTCAACATTCGAATTCATATTATTAGGTGTACAAAAAAGTTGTACCCGTTTTTCAAAGATGGAGTTATCTAACAGCTATTTATAGGTTAGCTATGAATACGTATACGTACATGCACAGCTGTTTGTACTCTTTAAATTCATCAAACTTTTAATATATTAATCTTCGATATATATATTTTTTTATTAAGTTAAAAATGGAAGTAAGTAATGAGCATATCCGCCATTGTCTTTTATATGAATTTCATCAAGGAAAAAGTGCTGCTGAAGCTCAAAGAATAATCTGTGCAACTTATGGTGACAGTGTTATTGATGACAGTACTTGTCGAAGATGGTTTCGGAAATTCACAAACGGAGATTTTAATTTAAATGATAAACCACGCTCTGGAAGACCTTCAACAATCAGTGACGAGAAATTGGAAGAATTACTGAATCAAGATTCTGCACAAATACAACAAGAACTTGCGAAAAAGTTAAACGTTACTCAACAAGCTATTTCTGAAAGATTACATGCTTTAGGTAAGATTCAAAAAGAAGGAAAATGGGTACCTTATGAATTAACTCCAGAACAACGAGAGAGACGAGTTGACACCTGCCTGTCGTTGCTTTCACGACATAAAAAAAAAAGTTTTTTGTGGAAACTTGTAACAGGGGACGAAAAGTGGGTTTACTATGAGAATCCTAAACGTCGAAAACATTGGGTAGACCCAGGACAACCAACGACATCAACACCAAAACGTAATGTTTTTGGGAAAAAAATATTGCTTTGTATTTGGTGGGATGAGTGGGGCGTGCTATATTATGAGTTACTCAAACCAGGAGAAACCGTTACTGGAGAACGCTACAGTTGTCATTAAAAAAAATTAGCAGATGAAATCAACAGTAAAAGACGATTTGCGGGACAAAAACCTCGACCAGTGATACTGCAGCATGATAACGCCAGGCCTCATAGAAGTTCAATCGTCCACCACACTATAAATGATTTACAGTGGGAAGTTTTACCGCACCCGGCGTATTCACCAGACCTTGCACCGTGTGATTTTCACCTATTCCGTTCATTGCAAAATTACTTGGCTGACAAACACTTACAAAATGAAAACGAAATGCAAAAAACAATAGATGATTTCATTTCGACAAAAGATCAAGCCTTTTATCGCCGTGGGATCCATCAGTTGCCTGAGCGTTAGCAAAGGGTAGTAGATGCTGATGGTGGTTATTTTGATTAAAATTTGTATTTTATTTAAAATTTTTAAATATATTTTTTTTGACAAAAAACGGGTAGAACTTTTTTGTACACCTATTATTAATGACAATCAAGTCCAGTAGAGTATAATAATCAATAATTCTCAATTGATCAGTCAAGGCATTTTTCAAACCGTAATGAAAATATTGGACAGGAGGAACTCCATGAGTTACTATCGGTGTTTCCAGTATACCAAGTAAGGTCCGAGAATCAAGAGAAAGATTACTGATTTCTTCTTCATTCGATGTTTTTAATAGTTTTAGGAGTTCATTTACTGCTTCACGTGATTTATTGAAATCAGTCACTCACTAAGCTAATTTTAATGATAAACTTGTTTAATAGATAGCTACCGAAGCATTCTTTTTCAATTGATTACAGATCGATAATATACGTGAATCAAAATTGCCACTAGTTTCACTGTCAGAACTGTAATTACTTATTTCATTTTCATTAAGTTTCGCCATCAATATTATAGTCTGTATTGATATTTCTTTCATTATCAACATTATCCAATTCATCACAAGATATTGACAGGGAGCATGACGAAAGCGACATCTGATGGTTACAAAAAATCATGCTCGAGAATTATAAAAGATATATAAAATCAGCGTAACAATCAAAAATTTTTTATAAAATCATAATATAAAAATGTATCATGATATAAATGAAAAAGTGCAATAGTATTTTTGATAGGGAAATTGAATTAAATATACTTCGATGTAGAAAGTCACTATAAAACATCTTAATAAATTATAAATTCTATCATTGTAGAACAAAATAAGGTTAACCGAAAAAATCATAATAATTAATGCATGATAATTAGAATAATAAAAGTTTAAAAATTGTAGAATAGTAAATTGAACTTTAACAAAATTGAAGTAAATAATTTTATTTTAATTCGTGATAATTTGCTTATGAATCGTAACTAAGAAAGTACTAACTTATTATTTTTTTTTTTTTAAATAATTTTTAGGCAAAGATGAAAATCATTATTAAAACTGGATTTGAATCAATAAATTATAAAATATTTGTTTAACCTCAAACGATGAGCAAAGGCAAACATTAACGTCACAATAACTATTATGAACTATTTTTAAACTTAATTTTCACGTGTTAATTTTCACCGAAAGCATGATTAAGCGAAATTGTGCCCACAGCAAGCGCTGCGATCGATTCAGTTGTCTCCACCATATACTAGGATCCCTGCCAATATTATAACTCGCAGAGCATAAATTATTTTCTACTGTTTCACTTTCATCACTAGATAAATTTTCAAAATTATGCAATTCATTTAAAAAACAACGTATTCGTTTATTTTTTTGACCTTTACAAAAATTTTTAAAATTTTTTCTTTTCAACATTTTGGTATTGTATTTATAATAACTAACTGTATGTAATTACTTCAGAGCAGAACCAATAAGTAATGTTTATCATCATTGGGACATATAGGTCACAATAACATTAGCTGACGAAAGTGGAGGTTATAATAGTCTCATGAGAAAGTTATTTTTTTGATGTTCTAGAGAAATCCATAAATAGTTATCATTTTGCTAACTTTCAGATTTCTTTTAAATGACCTCAACATAAAGTTATCAAAACGATAACATTTTTCTGAGCTGTTAAAAGTAACATTTTTTGGATACTATTATTTCATCTTTTTGAAATTGATGCTGGACGGGAAGTATATGCATCTATCTCCTGGCTGTTCGGAACTTTGAGGTGGCAACCCTAACTCTATATTTTGTTTTGAAACATCAGTAAATATTCTTATTCTCTCGCACTTTTCTATGTAAAAAAAAAGTTGTAAATAGTAAAACCACAGGATAGAGTCAATTGTTAACATGTACTCCAGCTTGCCCCAAAACA
Source organism: Microplitis demolitor (assembly GCF_026212275.2). Lineage (NCBI taxonomy): Eukaryota > Metazoa > Arthropoda > Insecta > Hymenoptera > Braconidae > Microplitis > Microplitis demolitor. Next base: position 14,769,214 of record NC_068550.1, on the reverse strand, counting down.
GTCGGCCCTAACTTTATCATGAGGCAGAGGTAGAAGAAACATTCTCTCTCCTACGCATGTGCACTACACCGCTTGCCCCACTTCTTTACGGCAAGGAAACACGTATCACTGAACACGCAGTGCTTATAAGAATCGTTGTTAATTAAAACTTTAATAACTTTATATTAAATAAAGATATCGCAATAATTTTTTTTTATAAGGGCCAAGTGTATAGAGAATGACACTCTGAGAACTTAATTGAAATTTATCCAGTATTTGTTCCGTGATGCGCGCACAACTGCAGACCTCTATAATTTTATTTATATAGATGAAGAGCAATTTATTTTATATTTTCAATTATTTAGAAAAAGAAAAAATATTAATTTCGTACTATTTTATTATCATTACATAATTTTTTGAAAATTATTATCTCGCTCTACCACCATTGTTGAAAATTATATTTATTATAAAAACATATGTTTTATTTATTTATTAAATTAATTTTTATAAATAAAGTTATAAAATTGCGGTTGTTGATTGCAAATAATAACGAACTAAAAAACATTCTAATTGTTAGTTGTAAATAACGGACGGTAGTTCACGCCCAGTGCTCAGCAGAATTTTTCATCGAGAGTTGACAACATTATTTACCTCACTTAAATCATTTAAACGTTAATGATCATGATCTCTACTAGGATAATAATAAAAAAAAAATTTGTTCAATAAAATTTATTTGCATACTTGGCCGATTGCCGGCTGCCATTGCGGGGAGTGAGGGGGCTTAGGGAATAAAATTCGAATTTTTTTTCCATCTTTTTATAGCTACACATTTTAAGAATATTGTCTCCAAATTTGAAGTCGATCAGAGCAAAACTCTCGAAGTTATTAACTAATCGGTATTCTCAGAAACTAGAGGCTGAAGATATCAAAGCTGATGCAAAAACTCTACTTTATGGAGCTGGAATCGATGATTCAGTGTGAGTTAAAGAAAAAAAAAATTTATTTATTTTTTTTACTTTTTTAGAATCTAAAATTGTAAACGAATTTTTCTCGAAACTACTTTTTCAAATTCCGTGAGTACTGCTATTTAAAAACTACATTTCCGATTCATTTCAAACTTGGTACACACTTTCTATGTATAAAAAACCTTCCCCGAACGTTGAGTTTTAGAATTTTTCTTTACATGAAGGGGGTTTCCTACCCTCAAAATGACGTAAATTTTCATAAAAATAATAGTAGTTTTTATTTAAAATGATCACAAAAAATGAAAAAAAAAAAAAATTATCAGGGAACGTTGGGGGGAGGCTTTAACAATACTTTAATTAAATTTCAATAGTTTTTTTTTCTTTGAGATAATTTCCAGCTGAGATACACTGCTCACCGCAAATCGTGTTTTTTTAAAGACGTTCTGGGAAAAGCTCCATCACCGGCTTGTTTGCGGATACAATTACTTTAAAAAATTACCTAATGTTGTTGAATGTATACTTATCAATGTTCAAAAGGTTTTAATAAAGTGGCTTAATCTATACGCCTAAAAAAATTCATGAAAAAAGCGTTTTTTTCAGGATTTAGCCCGTACTCCCCCCCCCCCCCCTTAATCGACTGATAGTCGAGTACCATTAATGGACTGGGGTGATCATTTGTATATTCAGCTATTCATGGGCCATTAAACGTTGTCAATGACTGGCCGCTAATTATCATACCTTGTCCGGCGATGGGCCATCAGGAGCTGGTTTTCAAACTTTGTATGGGTAAGAAAAGATGGAATTAAGTGTAATAGGAGACAGTTTCGTATGACATGACATTTTTTTTAATGATATATTTACCATTATATATTTCTTCGGCTATAATTTTATAAAAAAAAGTACTAAAATCTCGGATGAAACAGTGATTTTTGAAATTTTGCGATATTTAATTGGATTTATCTCAAAAACTACTGGTTCTACAATATTGGCCCAAACAATTTTTTTTTGTAGAAATTTAAATTCCCTACAGTTCGGTATAATTTTGTTGTAAAGTTAATGGTTTGCGAGTAAAATAAAATAAGCCATGAAATTTGAGACAAAATTGGCTTTAAGTTTTTTTACTGGTAAGACCGTGTACAAGGGGCAAATAAGCTACAAGCACTATTAAAGAAGTAAGAATCCTCTGTAATTTCCGCTCAATAGCGACTCAATATCGTGAAATTCCGCGAAGTTGTAGATAATTAAAAAAAAGAAAAAAAATTAAAATTTAAGTCTTAATTAAATGGGAAAATTTCAAATTCATTTATCGAGTACTTAAAATTAAAATTAAGGGCTCAAATTTTGTGGAAAATTTTTTTTATGTCTAGAGTAATATAACGTCTATGGAGCGAAAAAAAAATTGTCGTTCCAAATGATCCACCCTAATATGTATATATATATATATATATATATATATATTTATATTATTTACATATTAGGGTCATTTATTTCGGGACAACAGATTTTTTTATGGGCATGTGGAAAAATTCATAGTTCAATACAAAAAAAAAAATTTGGCGCAAGAAAAAAAATTTTATGTCGATCACAGACCGAGCTTATTAAAAAATTTGATTTTCCCATTTAAATAACACAGGAAAAAATTTTTGTTCAGCTTCAAGAACTTTTTAATCCTTGACGAATCGATGGATCGAATAGACTAATGCATCCTTTTGTAGAAAATTGAATGCTCTACAAAAAAGGTATCGTATCATTTCTTGATTAATCCATCTGTTCAAAAGTTATCAGAGCTTGAATGAAAGTTGGAGATCTTTTTACATTTCTGGGAAACTATCAGATTTATAACAAAATATTATGAGGTCTTTTTTGTGACAATTTTATTTTCTACAAATTATTATTCGTCAAGTTTTTTTAAATTCCGCATTGTTTCCTAGTTATTCCCAATTTAATGTCGAGTTCTTGAAATCGATTAGAATTACTTTTTTAAGAGCTTAAAATTTGTAAAAAATAAAATTGTCAACAAAAAATACTTTATAACATTTTGTGATAAATCTGATAGTTTCACCGGAAAAGGAAAAAGGTCTCCAACTTTATTTTGAGCTCTAATAATTTTTGAACAGATGGATTTATCAAAAAATCATAAGAGACCTTTCTTGTAGAGCATTCAATTTTCTACAAAAATATGTATTAGTCTATTCAATCCATTGATTCGTTAAGGATTTAAAAGTACTTAAAGCCAAATAAAGAATTTTTCCCGTGTCATTTAAATAAAAAAATTGAATTTTCGATGAACAAGGTCTGTAATCGACATAAAATTTTGTTTCATGCGCAAAGTTTTTTTTTGTGTTAAACTATGATGAACTATGATGAACTATGATTTTTTCCACATGCACTTAAAAAAAAAATGTTGCTCTGATATGACGTAAAATATATATATATATATATATATATATTACGGTGCTTCGTTTGAGAGGACTACTTTTTTTTTCCAAGTCCCGTGTCAAAATATCATTGTACACATTGAAAAAAAAAATTTGTCACTAAAGATGAGCTTTTAATTTTGATTTTAAGTACTCCCTAAATGAATTTGAAATTTTCCCATTTAATAAACACGTAAATTTTAATTTTTTTATTTCAATTATCTATAGCTTCGCGGCATTTCAAGACATTTGATCGGCCATAGGCGGAAATCACAAAGAAATATTTTTTTTTTTTCGAAAGTGCTTGTAGCTAATTCATGTTTTGTAACCAGCCTCAACAGTAAAACATCTTAAAGCAAATTTTTTCTCGAATTTCATAATTTTTTTTATTTTACTTGCAAACCACCAACTTCACGACAAGATTGTATCTGACTTTTTGTAAGGAGTTTTATTGTCTACAAAAAAAGTTATGTAAGACAATACCGTAAAACTAGTAGTTTTCGAGATAAATCCAATGAAACATCTCAAAATTTGAAAAATCGCTGTTTTATCCAAGATTTTAGTAGCGTTTAACGAAATCATCGCTGACAATATATATAATGTATAAGAAGAAAATATGAAAATACATATAACACATCCATTTGTAAGTATAAAAAGTATGAAACAATTATTTTTTACTGAGAGAGGTAGTTGAATAAGCTTCCGATAGTTAAACAACGACATTTGAGTTAAGTTCAGGTGAAGGAAGTGTAATAGGGGAGAATTTCGTATAACATTCCGGGAAAAAAATTTTTAATGAAATTTCATCAAATTTCATGAAGTTTTGTAAAACTGATAAAATTTTACAAAATTTTAACAAATTTCGAGAAATTATACTAATTAAATTTGGTGAAATTCTGTGAAATTTTATAGTTTCATAAAATTTTATTCAATTACATATAATTTTATAAAATTCTATATCATTTTATAAAAATTTATAAAGTTCTTATAATTTTTATTGAGATCTCAAGAAGTTATTGGTATGACATTTTACATATTAATGTGAAATTTTAAAAAGTTTTACAAAATTTTATATAATTTGAAAAAAACTTATAAAATATTATCAGAAACTGGGAGGTAATTCTATGAAATTTCATAAAATTTTGTGAAATTTCGTGAAGGGCAAAAACTTGGTTTTTGTAAAATTTTATAAAGTTTCACATAATTTCGTAAATTTTTGTAAAACTTCATGATGGTTTATAAAATTTCATTAAAATTTTGCATAATTGTTATGAAGATTCCAAGGACTTAATGGTATGAAATTTTATATATTTTGATGAAATTTTATGAAATTATATGAAGTCTTATGTAATATTATGAAATTCTATAAAACTTCATGTAATTTTATATAACTAAAGTTTTGGCCTCTCACAAGTACTACAAAAGTTTACAAAATTTCATTAAATTATGTTAAATTTTATGAAAATCATCTCTTGGTTTCTAATTAATTTTTAAAAATATTTTTACAATTTCATAGTTCAATGAAACTCCATAATTTCATGAAATTTCATGTAATTTCAAGAATTTTTAGAAATCAAAAAAAAATTTGTACAATACTCCTTCGGATCTTGGTAGTAAATATGTAAATTTTTCATGATATTTTATATGATTTTATAAAATCTTATAATGTTTTATATAATTTTATAAAATCTTATAATGTTTTATATAATTTTATAAGATTTCATAAAATTTTAAAAAAATCTATGAAAGTTCATACCAATAAATCCTTGGAATCTTGACAACAATTATGTAAAACTTTATAAATTTTTCTGAAACTTTGTCTCCTATACAAAACATTATGAAATTTTATAAAACCTAAAAATTTTAGAAAATTTTATCAAATTTCATAGAATATTATGAGAGACTCAATCGAAAGGACGTAGGATCGAGCCCAGCAGTCACCAGGATTTTTTCGTCAATAAAAATTATAATTAGTCTGTCACCGTAATGTCTTCACTCATTAGATCAATATGTAAGATGTAATTGCAATTTTTTTCAAAACCTAATATTTTTTTCGAAAAATCATTGGTGACTGTAGAATTTTATAAAATTCCATGAAATTTTATAAATTTTTATAAAATTTCGTCAGGCCAGTTTCAGCATAAAATTTCATGAAAAACTTTTTTTCCCGGGATTATATATTTTTGATGATATATTAACCAAAATATATTATATATTTCTTGGGCCATAATTTTATAGAAAAGTAATGACATCTTGGATAAACCAGCGATTTTTCAAATTTTGAGATGTTTCATTGGATTTATCTCGAAAACTACTAGTTTTACGGTATTGTCTTACATAACTTTTTTTGTAGACAATAAAACTCCTTACAAAAAAGTAAGATACAATCTTGTCGTAAAGTTGGTGGTTTGCAAGTAAAACAAAAAAAACTATGAAATTCGAGAAAAAATTAGCTTTAAGATTTTTTACTGTTGAAGCTGGTTACAAAACATGAATTAGCTACAAGCACTTTCAAAAAAAAAATATTTCTTTGTCATTTCCGCCTATGGCCGATTAAATGTCTTGAAATGCCGCGAAGCTATAGATAATTGAAATAAAAAAATTAAAATTTACGTGTTTATTAAATGGGAAAATTTCAAATTCATTTAGGGAGTACTTAAAATCAAAATTAAAAGCTCATCTTTAGTGACAAATTTTTTTTTTCAATGTGTACAATGATATTTTGACACGGGACTTGGAAAAAAAAAAATAGTCATCTCACCAAAGCACCGTAATATATATATATATATATATACATGTATATATATATATATATATATATATATATATATATATATGTATATATATATATATATATATGTAAATATATATATATATATATATATATATATATATATATATATATATATATGTATATAAATACATAAATAAATTTTTTCACCAATCGAATTTTTGGACTACTTGACTACAATAGATAGAAAATGTTGAAATTTTTGTAAAGTTGTGTCATGAGGACAAATACAGCAGTTAGACTTTTATAAAATTTTCTAAAAAATCAATTGCAGTTTTGAGAAAACTGCTTTTTTTGACGCAGAATGTTGAGAGTAGAGCACAACCTCAACGCTTCGCTTATGAGGCATGTAATAATCGATATATTTCTATGTAATATGCCTAAAAGTGAGATTTAATAAAGCCGTTACATGCACCGTTTTTCAATTTTCGATTGTGAGAACGAATTGCTTAAGCAAAATATAACTTTTACTAATATCAAGTAGATATGTAAATGTTATTGCAAGATTGACAATTGACAATGAAGGCGTGAGAAAGGAAATTTCCGTAATTGGGTATTCAATGATTTCAGCTGAGCATTCAAGCGTCTCTGTTAGGTATTCATTGAAAACTTATTTTTCTCTTTACTTTTTTTCACTGAATATTCTCTCAGTTATTTACGGCTATTCGTCGAGATTTATACGATGCGTCTGTCTACTCTACGTACTCTTGTCTTTTTTTCGCACTCATTCTTGCTTTGTCATTAACCTTCGTATGCTTCGGCAAAGATTATTTTCTCTTTTGAAGAATCTTGTTTTTGTGTCGACCCACGCATATTCTCAATTGTAAAATTATGGAATTGAAAATATAAAAAACTTTGGGTCTTAAGCTTAGATGCAGTAACTAATATTAAATAGGACAGTGAGCATTTTGATTATTAACTATAATACTTTGCATTTACTTGATGATCGGCATATTACAAACTGTTTGCTAGAGAAAATAATTTGTTTAAATGATCAAAAGAAACGAACTGAATTCAGAACAATAGACTTTAACTGATTTACTGTATTATTATATTTTAAATTTGTACAGAAGAAAAAACTAACTTGAATCCATAAAAAATTTATTTTACCCAAATAATTAGTGAAAAAAAAAATTTATTTTGGTTCAAGAATGTTTTTTTCTTAAAACTTATATTCTTGATTGAATCAAAATAAATGATTGATAAATTTAAATTCTTGGCCAGAGTATCATTTTGTTGAATTAAGAAATAAAAAAAAAATTTCCTCAGAAAACATTAAATTCTTGTTCCAACTGTATTACCGGATTAAAGCAAATCAGTAAGGACTCAGTCCCAGAAAATCAATTACGTAATTTCTAATACCTCGATTCGATTGTTCAAGCCATGAAGAATAGAGATACCTTTATATTATTGTCATATTTTTTCCGGTAAAAATTTTAGATTCTATTTCGGACGTATGCCAGCCTAGTAGATAGCAGACAAGTCTTTCGATTGCTGGAGAAAGAGAGCAACTGGTGTGAAGTAAGCCGATACATGAGAGAAATAATAGAAATGATGCAAACAGATGGAAGATGAATACTACCAAACGTGAAGAATGCAGCCTGAACCCCAAAACTCAATGAGAACGGGGGACGTATGGTAGCATTATAAAGGATGCAGCGCTTTTGCGAATAACAGACCCATGCTGAAGTAATGCTAACGCCATTCCAGCATGGTGTTCTGGTGTCAAAGGGTTCACTTAAAGACGCTTGCGCCTTCTACACCCAAAAAACAAAAAGACTTTCGATCTAAAGGACGCGAGTTTGTTCTCTTCTAAAGTCAGTGTTTGTTTAAAATTAGAATGGAACGTTATAATATTGAGTAAGCTTGACAAGCAATCATTTTTTCGAATAAAAAATATAGGTTAACTCAAAACAAGAATTCGATTTTGAAGAAAAAGATAATCGTGATTCAAGCTAAATTTTTTTCTGTGTGTGTACCTAAAATACTGCCTGGCATCATTTTATTTTATTTTATTTTCCAAGTGAGCGCCACTATACAGATATTGTTAATTATCACGCTACTGTTTTATCAGCGCAGTAACGAGTATTGAATAGCAAATATAAACTGTGTGATGAAGGAAAAGAGAAATGGAAAAAAAACTTCAGCTGAGATTGTCATACAAAACTTACAGTATCAAAATTTATTCAGAGATTCGTAAAATTTGATAAATGTCACACATATTTTAGCAATGGTCTCTTTAATTTAAATCTATGATCGGGATTATTAGCTATTATATGTATTTAGGTTAAAAATATATATAGTTATAAAAATTTACCACCCTTTAAATATACGACAATCACCACGAATATAACGTATTTTGATTAACTTGCACAAATATTCAGCAAAAAAATTTTAGTTATGTACTCTTCATATTTCTGAAATGCTAACTCTAACTAGTAATCATTAACAATAACTTAAATTGAAATGAAGAAAATGGTTAATAAGCATTCTGATTCAACTTCATACACAAATTACATTAAATCATGCTGTAAAGCAAGAACACTGAGAGAAAATATAGTTTTTCTAAATTAGGAGAACGTAGTAGAAAAACGTCTCAACTATTGGTAGAAGTATCAGTAACTAAAGTGTCGTAGCAAATAATACTACAAGAATAGAATAGACGTTAATACTATTATGCAGTTAAATACACTACGATTATCCTAGTGAATATGACTGCTATGGGTTAAGTTATTCGAATTAGAAATCTCACGTCAGCAGAACAATATTTTTTCAAGTTGAGTTAAATACTTTGGGCTAAGTGTATTTAAGTAAAAGTTTCAAGTCAGCACAGCTATACAGTTTGGTAATGATTTAATATTTTTTTCAAGTAATATTAACTAATTGAACTTAATTTTTTGAGGACATTCCCACGAAAATCACTTTTCTTACAATCTTCCTGGTATTTCCAAGGTGAAAATATTTGGTCAAAAATAGGCTCAAAAAGCTTAATTTGGCAGAAATTACGCCAAAACTGTAAAATGTTACCGAAAGAGGCAGACAGTTGGCTGAAAATACGCCGAAAAATTTTTAATGTTATTAAGTAAGCCGAAAATAAAATTATGGCGCTTAAAAAAAATTTCATGTAACTCAAAATCGAACATAATAAATTTTCAACTTGTGGAATTTTAGAATATATTTCAAAATTTTTAGAAAAATTATGTTTTCAATTTATAAAATGTTTTAGTAACTCACTACACTGAGAGAAAATAGTGATATACGAATACAAATATTTTTTCTTAGTTACGATAACAAATCAATTTTATTTAATATAACAATTAAATTTAGTTGCAGTAACTATTTTGTAGTTAATTCGACTATTTAATTGTTAATGTAACTGACTAAAAATAGTTATATTTAATTCAAAGAAGTCATTCAAAGAACTAAACCCTAATCGTTAAATCAACTGAGATTATTACTAAACATAACGAAATTTTTAAAGCTTCTGAAACTATAAAATAATAGTGAATATTAACATTATTTCATAATTACTTACACAAATAATATTTAGCTACAGTAACTAAAGTAGGATAGTACGACTAGCCACATATATGTAGTTATGAGAACAACTAATTTTCATTTATCAGTATGATGAAATTATATTTGATCTAACAAAAAAAACTTAGTTGTTTTCTCCATGAAAATTTAATGGATTTTAAGGAAAAAAAATTGTTTTTTGTTTACAATGTTAGTTTTAATGGTTTGTTAGGTTATTTATTTATTTATTTATTTTTTTTTTTCGATGCTTTTAAGTTTATTTTATTTTATATAATTTTTTTTTTTTTTTGTGATGGGAGGTGGTTTATGTATATTTTTGTCAAATTTATCTGACACACGCGCTTAAAACTTATAAGTTTAAGAACCTTCCTATGCTTCTTAAATAATTATTTCGCAGTCGCCCTAAGAAGGATTCGAACCTAGTACCCTACGCACGCAAGACCGACGATGTACCGCTACGCCACACGGCCGATGAGTAGTCATAGATGAGTAGTCATAGACCTTACTTAACTTATAAGCCAAGCCTACAAGTACTCACTTCGTTACAGCAACAAAATTAATTTAGTTACGGTAACCATTGTTTTCGCTCACAAATTAACCTTCAGGACTTAAAAAAATTCACATATCACACTAAAAAAAATACATTTCGATTATAAAAGAGAAGTTCATGTCACAAAACTCCGAATCGACTGACAATACAAATTTTGGTCGAATTTTTTTGTCTTATAAATTTTGGGCTCAGAAACTTAGAACAATTTAGACTTTTCAGACTTAGAAAAATTTAAAGTTTCGGGACTGAAAAGATTTCGGTGCTCAAAAAAAAAAAAAATAAATAAATAAATAAATAAATAAAAATAATAATACTTGTCAAACGCAAATTTAACGATTTATATGTAGATCATATCGAAATAATGTATTATTTTAATCCCGAAGTTTTTTCTAAGTCCCGATTTTAGTTTAATTAAGTACCAAATAATATTAGATTTAACTAGCTAGTATTTGTTGTAACCACTAAACTTTTATTGCAGCGATAACTGAAAATAAATAACAAACTAATTTTAGTTACTTCAACTATTTTTTTTTGGCATCTGAACAATAAATAATTATCATAACTATTTAAATTAGTTACACCAACTAAGTAAAAATACTCGGATAGAACTATGTAACATGTTTTACCATTACTATCTAAAATGGTTACATCAACAGCAAAAATATAGTGACATACGGATACAACTTAAAAAAAATCGTTGAATCAACTATTTCGAAATAGTTAAAAATATATAGTTGCTGCTATGATTTTTTTAGTTAGATTAAGTACCGAATAATATTTGATTCAACTACTTAGTATTTGTTGTGACTACTAAACTAATTGTAGCGATAACTAAAAATGAATAAAATAATTTTAGTTACTTCAATTATTTTTTTAAAGTCATCTGAATAATAAATAGTTACAATAACTATTTGAATTCGTTACACCAACTAAATTAAAATAGTTGTCTCTTTTTAGTTATGGCAACTACTACTGAGATTTCTCTCAGTGTGACTTATAACGTTCCCTTCTATTTTACGCGTCCCACGGCGGAGTGTGGTTGGCGCTCAATAGCCGTTATAGCTCTCCGTTGGTTGAAAAACTGAAACATAAAACAAAACCAAAACAAATGTCCCACCTGGAGATATCCTGAATCTTCCTGGACTAGCTGCTCTGCTCAGGCTGGGTTAGACAACCTAGTTGGGCGCCAGTTCGTGTGCCCCACGAACAAATTAACTCGCAAATAACACAACGGAGAAAAATGAAAATGAAAATGAAATGAATAACAGGATAGCGATTTCAGATTTTAGGAATTAGGATAGCAAGAAAAGATAGCAGTAATGAAATAATAATATTAAATACCACCGGGTTGATGACCATTTGTGTTTAATTATCCATTAATTAATAACTCATCAGTCAAATATATATCGCATACTCACATAAATAATATCAAAAAATAATAGTAAATCACTTACAAGAAAAATAATAATAATAGTATGCGCATCTAAAATTATAATTCGAATAATAATAATATTGCATAAACAATAAATGTATTGTAAAACATATAGCTATTAATAATTAATAGTCTCACTCACACGTGAACATAAACAAATTAAATATAATTCACGGAGAACAATCTCAGAATAATACTTCAATAGTTGTGAATTAGAAAATATTAAATAAAATAACCTCATATAAGAATTTAAAGTATTTCCAGTACAAATTCCCAATAATTTCCAATGATGAATTTTACGGTATTCACAAAATAATATTATCCTATACTCAAATAATACAGATAAAGAGCACTCTTGGATATAATAACTATGAGTGATATTTAGACCTTCGTATCACTCTCACGTGATAATTAAAATAATAAAATAATAATACGCACCAAAAACTAATTATAAAAATAATAACTCAAATTAATAATAAATGATAATGAAAGACAACCAAACATTTATCACACTCAATATTTGGTAAAATAGTACTGCATATTTTCACTGATTGTATTCGTATTTACTGAGTATAATATTTACGCATTCCATCATATGCTTATGACAAATTATTAATACTCAGAATTCACTATCTCTCTTACACTTATGCTATATACAAATGATCACCAACTCGGGAACCAAATTACACGCCAATGTATTAGCCAAAAAGTACTTACAGTTTACGTATTATTCAACTCCCTTGGTTGCACGCTAATACGGTAAATGTATTTTCCTTTATGCGATTTAACAAATGCTCAACTAATGCCAATGGGTGTATATTATCTACACAAAATACCAAATGGCGACAAATTTATAATAATTTTAATGTAACAGAGCACACACGCTACTCTTACAGAGACTTTCCCACGTCTGACCATGGCAGCACGTGAATCTCACGCCGGCACCTAGATCGGCGCCATTTTGTCATATATCTCACTTTACCCAATGGAGAAATATAACTGTCGCATAATATTTCTTTACAGTACCACCAACGTAATACATAACTTTGGCCGTGTAATTTACCCAGTTCCCGACGCTAAATGACCAGTTGCCCTTTCATAATTAATTATTAATATGATTTTAAGATAAATCAATCAATGATTTATTTACTAAACTGGGAGATTTATTTATAATAAATAAATTTACTGATGCTAACTGCTGCGTTGACGCGCTAGCGCCAACCAATTCAAAATAATCATGAGCACATAAATGAAATGCGCAACTATATCTCCCAGCGCTACAAAAATCCAAATATATACTCTAATTAATCAGTGAAATCTCCCGATTCAAATACACTTTATACCTAAGAAATCAATAACGTATTATTAACACAATAATTAAATAAAATCTTACATGTAAACAAACAATAATTATAATACAAACTATCGGGTGAGACGTGTGAGCAGCGTGTGCTGCCCTCTGTTGCTCACCGACCTGATGCGAGACTGCCGCGATATCTAAATATCGTGACAAACTTATAATTTTATATAAGACATAGTAAAATTATTTAATTATTTAATTGTTATAGTGACAATTTTTATGGGAATAGTTCTTATTTTACAATAGGAAATTTGCTTTCGTGGTATCATTGCTGTAAATCATATGACAGTGGTTCCGTGCGTCTTCATCCCCGACAAAATATCCTCAACAAAATATCCCTGACAAAATATCCTCGGACAAAATATCCCCGTGACACAGTATCCCCGGATGAAATATCTCTGTATCAAAATATCCCCAGACAAATTCTCCTCGTGACAAAATAGCATCACGTGACAAAATATTTTAAATGTAAATATTTGTAACATAATATCATTGCTTGACAAAAAAAAAAATGATTGTCACCGTGCTGTGCCCTTTTTTCATGGATTTTATGTGTATTTATTTGAAAATAGACCAACATATATGTTTGTTATCGTGTTGTGCCCTTATTTTCACGAATTTCGTGTGTATTTATTTTTTTCTCAATATTTTATTCCAAGTCTTCATTTTCAGTCTACTTTTCTAGAAACTGCTTTTTCCGATTGCCAAGGATATTTTATCATGGGGATAATTTGTCTCGGGATATTTTATCTGAGGATATTTTGTCTGGAGATATTTTGTCGGGGATATTTTGCCCGAGGATATTAACGCCTGATACCATTACAGTTCGTGGCTGAGTGAAAATATATTAAAGAGTGAAAATGAAAAATCGATTTCTTTGGCTTCATACGAGCGAAATTTTCATTATCAACAGATTATAATTTTAAACAATTATTTTTTATAAATATACGTTGTAACATGATGGAAAATTCGACATCGACTCGTGGTTTGAATTTATTTCAAATAAGAAATAGTTACCGGATGAGCAAATTTTAGTGACATCTAGAATCGAAAATTTCGACTTCGACCGACTAATTGATCCAACCCATGGATCGTGATGAGAGATCCGGACTAGACGCCGTACTGAACGGTCACGTTTTACGATTCGAGAAATTCGACCCGACCAAACGAACAATTTTGATTACGACTCTTGAACAACGTGAATTTTGTTCTATAAGAACAATCCGAGTGATTAACGAACAATTCATTGCGATAAGTAAATTTTTTTTAACAAATAACCGCCGTCGTGAACAAGCGAATAAGCCGAAGCCTCGGCACGAGAACTGATCAAGTGTACGACCGATTGATTTGGTTTTATGAACAAGTGCAACGCGATTTGTGGAAATAATAATTAAATTAATGATTGATTGTACGTCCTAACTGTATGATAGTGAAATTTCACGCGTTACCGAAATAAAATATTATTTTATATTTTATTTTATTCCAATCGAGCAATTCCGAGAATTACGGATTATCTCCTTCTCATTCGTTGCGGCAGCCGAGTCTTGCCATGTAAAATACTCTGACGTCACCGGTCGAGTATTTCGTTAAGAACTACGTCGAGTGTGTTGATGAAATAAACGACGAGTTTTTTTTCTTTCGACAACTGACTGTTATTTTTTTTTGAGCAAAACTGACTGTTTCCGATCAACTACGTTTTGTTGTACTTTGGTTTATATCGAGTCAAGCCGACAACGGCATTTATTATGTTTGTGTAACCGACAATTTGTGTGAAACCGATCAGTTATTTTGTCTATTGAATATACGACTAATTTGTTTAATTCTGATCACTTATTTTATCGTAATCTTAACTGCCTGACCTTTCCCCGATCCGCCACCCTGAGCCGACATTTTTTTTTTGTTTTGATAATTATTTAGTTGGTGATTATAAAATCACCTGGCGCCCAACTTTAAAATTTTGAACAAGGTTGTCAAATAGTAAGTGTACTCGGACTTCACTCCGGTAGATCCCCGGTGGTGAAAAACCCGTTACAATATATATATATATATATATATATATATATATATATATATATATATATACTTATTTATTAACAATATTAATAACAATGATATTTATTTTTTTTTTTTTTTAACAGGCTAAATTACACATAAATATCGACAAAATACTTTTTTTCTAAAATGTCACGATAGTTTACCCAAGTATTCGCACAATCTTCACAAATATATCCCGGTTTTTGATTTATTAACACTTCACCTCACTTAATACAATCTCCCGAAATTTTATACAGATATAAACGATGCCAGTTTTGATTGCAATATTTAAATCTCTTCGTAAAAATCATTGGACAGTCTTTTAAACAGTTTTCGCACATAGATGCGTTATCAAAGTCATTATGATACAATTCTTTTACTATTTCTCTTGGCATGGTACAATATGATGTTATCAAACTTGCATAAAATTTTAAATTTCTTCCAGGAATTCTTGTATGTGGAATTCCATATAATGCATCTAATTCTTCATCTTCTTTCATCTGCTTGAGTACTCCGGCAGGAATTTTCATCTGTAATAATACTTTTAATTTAAGTATCATTACTAAAATTATAAAATAAAAAATATTAAAATTTTGAACTTTGTTAGTTGTAAGTTGTTAGTAATTTTATAATTGAAATTAGGATAAACGGAACATGCTGGTTGTTTTTTGAATAATTCTTGCTCCATTATTTTCTTCATGACTTGCTGGTAAAATTGGATAAATTTTTTCATCTGCTGATGGGGCTGATGGTTCAGTATTTTCATTTATTGTTTGAATTTCTTGATTTTGTGTTGGTTGTTGAATTATAACCAATTCAACATTTTCGTCGTTGCTTGAATTTGTATTATTATTATCAATACTTTTATAAATATTATTTATGTTATTTTCTTGTGCTCTTATTAAAATAAAATTAGTACAAGCATCCCAAAATGATAGACACATATAAAAAGAGCATCTATAAGATTTTCGAATTTAAAAATTATGAAGTAATGTGTCAAATGAAAATTTTACTATTCTTATCATCATAATTATACTAAATATTCCTGCACTTGCAGATCCAAATACTACAAATTTTCCCCATGTTTTTTTCCCACGCTGAATCAGCTAATTTTTGTAACGCATAAGTATCAAATAAATTCAATATTGATTCACCTTAATTTGCAAAATGTAAACCATCCATTCCTCTAGCAATATTACTAAAAATTGCTGGTTTTTCCACTGGAGACATAATTCTATGTCTTAATTTGTCGAGATCTTGTTCAGAATAAATTCCGCTTGTAGCTAAGAATTTTGGAGAAGTATATTTCCATGTTGGTTTAGTTAATGGTTAAATTTTATTTGGTGGTAAAACTTTAACTGGATTAGGTATAAATTTATACCATGATCCATCTATTAAAAATAAAGGTGGAAAAAGTGGATTGCAATCAATCTGAGTTCCTTTTCTTACTAAAATTCTTGTCTTTGGAGTTAAAAAATAACTGTCATTTGCTCTTTTTACTGGTAATTCGTTATAACACTCACTTCTTGGGTAAACTGATACCTCAACAGGTATGCACTTAACAACATTTATCGATTCACCTGACATTATAGCTATATAACCTGGTCCTTTCATATAATTGTAAGCAAACTCGTCTGGTTTACTTGACGCAATTGATAAAAAATTTTTTAAATTATTACGTTCTAACATACAACGATGAATTAATACATCATAATATAATTGTTTAATTTGTTTTTGTATAAATTTTTCTACGTATACAAACTTAGAATTAATATATGCAAATAAATCTAAATTTTCTATTGATATTTTATTGCTTAACATTAAATCATTCTTCGATGTTTCAAATATAAATAATTTTGGATGTTCAGTTCTGATTATCTTATAGCCACAAATAATTTCAATATTTGTGGTGGTTAATGCAAATGTTATTCCATTTGATTCTTAAGAATAAACAATTTCATGCTTATCTGAATTTTTCTCAGATGTTTTATTTACTTTACCCGTATATAAAACCCCAAAATTTTTAAAATCACATTTATGTGATGGAATATAGTCCCAAAAAGTTGAACCTCCCTCTAAATCTAAACAAGATAAATCAGATAAAGTACACGTTAAACCCGATTTTAAATAAACTTTATCATTTTCATATTTAACTTCCGCGAAATATTCTTGTATTGTTATTTTTAGAACCCCTTGAGTAACAATATTACTCCAACTTCCATAAAAATCTGAATAACTTCCATCTTTACACGTCTCATCATTACCGATTGATCCTGCGAGTGTTGCACCACGCGTAGTTGTGCTATTAATTTTTAAACCGGTTATAAATAACGTACCGAATCTATATGAACCCGATTTATGAATATCTAAACATCTTTCTTTTGAAATTTCTACAATATATTCCATATGTCTACTATGTACGACTGACATATGAGAATAAGCCTCACAATAATAAATATTTCGATCTACTTCGATTTTACATTGAATAACTTTTGTCAATGAATATTCTTCTAATTGTAATAATTGAATAAATGGTTCTGTTGTATTTATTTCTTTAGGAAGAATATCACAATCTCCCACCTCTGTAATTGAAATTGTAGTTGAATTTGATGAAAATCTTCCGCAATCATACCCAATTATTCCATTCACTGATGATGGCCATAATAAAATAAAATAAACCGCAAAAGTGATATTGATAATCATCTGTAAACATAAATTAATTAGAATTTTCTTCATCGCTATTTTTCTTTTGTTTCCGTGTTTTTTTAATTGGTGTAATTTCTGGATTTATGAATGAATATCTCAATCGATTCAAGTGAACTATTTGAATTATTTTTTCTGTTTGAATTTTAACATTTCCTTTACCCAAAATTTCAAGAATTTTGTGTGGTCCAGAGTAATGATCTTTTGTTTTACCTGGATTTGGTCCACTTTGTAAAAATACATATTGACCTACTTTTAAATTTTGTGGATTACAATGTTTATCGTAATATTTTTTAGATTTGTATTTAGCGTCAACTCAATTTTGATAAGCTAATAATCTTATCCCATGTAATCTCGTGATTAAATCAATTAAATAACCTTGCATTGTAGGTAATTGTTCACATTCTCTTATTGGTTCGCTTGAAGGTAATCTAGACTTTTGTCCAAAGACAATAGCATAAGGTGTATTTTTTATTGCTTCATGATAACTTGTATTGTATGAAAATGTTGCTAACTCGATCCATTCGTCCCACTCTTCATCAATGGATGAGTAATGTTTAAGGTATTCGTTTAATGTGTGATGCGATCGTTCTAATGAACCGTTAGATCGTGGATGATAAGCTGTAATTTTAAGTTTTTAATACCGAATCGTTTTGCTACGCATTTTAAAATAGCACTTAAAAAGTTACGACCTTGGTCTGTTAGAATAATTTTTGGCGGACCAAAATAACAAATAAATCTTTTAACAAAAGCAGTTGAAATTGTTGTAGCTAAAGTGTTAGGTAATGCTTTTGCAATACAAAATTTAGAAAATAAATTTTGAATAGTTAAAATATATTCATTTCCCCTTTTAGTTTTTTGTTTTGCCCCGACAATATCCATAGAAATTTTCCAGAAACACGTGGCTTGAGTATCGGTAATAATCATAGGTTCTCTATGTTTTACGCAAACTAATTTTTTTAATTGACAATCTAAACATTGTTGAATTCTACGTTGAATATCATTTTCCAAATTTTCCCAATAATAGTCTTTTTTAATTCTTTGATAAGTTTCAGTAACCCCTTTATGACCCCCAATTGGTGATTTATGCATTTCATAAAAAATTTTATCTCTTTTTTCATTAGGAACATAAATAATTGTGCCCAAACAAATCATAATTTTAATATTAGTTCCGTCGAAAACATTTTTTAATTCTGTTATGATATTATTCCACGGTAAATTTTCTATATTTACACTTTTTGCGAAACTTACTGTTTTTAATTTAAATTTTTCTAAAGTTTCTTTTGAATTTTCAAAAATTACTTTCAAATTTTCAATTAAAATTGCAATTAAATCTTTTTCTTTTTCACGTATAGGTAAAGCAAAATAATATTTATTTTTAATTTTCTTTTCAACTACTTTTCCTAGCTCTAACTTTTTAAATGTCGGTAATTTATTCAATTTTTTTAATTTAATTGCGCCATTATCGCATGGTTCACCATTGGTGTTGATAAAATAAGCTAAATTTTCTTTTCTGAAATGAAAGTAATCTTTAATATCAACTACATTATGAATATTTCCCGTTTCTAAATTTTCTTTACTATCTGAATCGCTATGATCTGATGAATCTTTTTTATTATTGTTTTGTTTGCTTATCATATTTTCAATATTTTCATCTGAACTTAAAGAACTACTCACATTTTCTGGATTTGAGTCTTGATTTTTTGTTTCTTTTCTTTTTTGAATTTGTTTCACTTTTTTCTTGCGTTTAATAGCTTTTGGTTGATTTTCAATTTCTTCGTTGGTTGAATCGTTGGTTTTATCATTTACTTTCTTTTGTATTTCTTGTTTGTTCTTTATTAAATTTTTATTTTTATTAATTCCGTCAGTTGTTTTGGTTGTTGATTGTGATCTTGTATTTAATTCTTGTTTCTTTGCTGCAGCTCTTGTTGTTACTTTAATTTGTTCAAATTCTTCTGTTTTGATTAGATTTCTTGATAAAGCATCCGCAACATAATTTGTTTTACCTGGTTTGTAAATAACTTTAAAATTGTATTCTCTTGATTTTAATCTCCATTTTAAAACTCTCGTATTCACATATTTTGCTTTTTGAAACCAAACTAATGGTTTATGATCTGTAACGAGAATAAATTATTTACCATAAACATATGGTCTAAATGTTTTCACACCAAAAACGATAGCCAATGTTTTTTTTTCATATGTTTCATATCTTATTATAGCGTCCCTCAATACTCTTGAAGTGTATGCACATGCAATGTCTTCTCCGATTTGTCCTTGTGATAAAACTGCTCCAATTGCATAACCTGATGCATCAGTAGTAATAATAAATGGTATTGTAAAGTCAGGTGTATTTAGTACAGGTGGTTTACATAATTTATTTCTTAATATTTCAAAAGCTTCTTGAGTTTCTTGATTCTATAAAAACTTGACATCTTTTTGAAGTAATTTTGTCAATGGCTTAGCTATTTTTGCAAAATCTTTAATAAATCTTCTATAATAATTAGTAAAACCCAAAAATTGACGAACATTTTTCTGAGTAGTGGGAACTGGATATTTCTTTGCAGCTTTAATTTTACTTGGATCAGGTCTGATAGAATTTTTGCTAATTAAATGACCTAAATAACAAATTTCTCGTATGAGAAACTTGCATTTATCTGGTTTTAATTTTAAATTTGCTTCTTTTAATCTCTGGAAAACAATTTTTAATCTTTCAATGTGTTCCTGTAAAGTTCTTGAAAATAAAATTATATTATCTATAAAAACATATAGTTTAACATCAATTAATCCTGAAAAAATATTCTCCATCAATGCTTGAAATGTTGCAGGACCGTTTGCTAGGCTGAAAACCAATCTCAAAAATTCAAAATGACCTAAAATAGTCGAAAAAGCAGTTTTATGTCGATCTTTTTCCTTCATCTTAATTTGATGAAAACCCGATGATAAATCTAGGACAGAATAATATTCAACTCCACCCAAACTATCAATAATATCAGTTATATTTGGCAGTGGATATGCATTTTTAATCGTCTTCTCATTTAACGCTCGATAATCAATTACCATTCTCCATTGTTTCCTTCCTTCAGAGTCCGGTTTCTTTGGAACTATCCAGACTGGGCTGTTGTATGGTGACCATGATTCCATAATAATATTATTTTCCAATAACTCTTTAATTTATCGATTGATTTCGTCCTTTAAAGCATGAGGAATTCTATAATTCTTAATATTAACAGGTCTTTCATCTGTAGTTGAAATTTCATGTTCAACTCTATCTGTTGCAGGTAAATATTCACCTAGAAGGTGAAACCTTTCAGTATTATCTTTTATTAAATCGTAAAGAGATTCTTTCTCAATTTTATTTAAATGTTGAATATTTAACACTTCTTTTATTGTTTCAAAACGTGATTTATTTTTATTCATTGCATCAATATCATGTGAAAAGTGTCCTGTGACATCCTCTTGATTCTTTTCTTCGTTCTCATGGGCATTGTTGATAACTAATACTCGCTGGGCATATATAATTTCTTTATTAAATTTATTGATCGACTCATGTAAATTGTAATCTTTCTCCTCAATATTGTAATCGGAATTTTCCTTTGAATTATTTTCTTGATTGTTTTTTTGTTTGATTGTGTTGATATTTTCAGATTTTTCTTTTATATTTTTCTCATTTTCAGGTTGATGATTATCTTTTTGATTTTTGTTAAAAATTTTAGTAGTTTCTCCATTTATTTTTATCTTTATTTTATTATCTTCTTCGGTTTCGTCTTCTGCTTCATTTTCTGAATCGTAGACGGTATCACTTCCATAAATATAAAAATTATGAAATCCCTTAGCCATTATTTGATGCATATCTTCATCAAAATCAGATTCGTCTTTTTTTTGCAATTTTCACTATTATTTCTTCATCTGTTTCTTCATCAGTTTCTATTTTTCCTTTGTTCATTTCATTTTTTCCTTTCTTTATTTCATTTTCTTTTTTTTTCATTTTATTTTTTTCTTTCTTTGTTTCATTTTTCTCTTCTTTTATTTCTTCCTTCTTTATTTCATTTTCTTCTTTTAGATTTTTTTCAGTAGTGACAGGATAAATTTTACCTTGAAAATTTATTTTATTATTTTGCACTAATTTTTCACAGTTAAATGATAGATTTATTGATTCATCAGTATCATAGAAAAAATATTGTTTATTATTTATTTTTAGAACGCGATCTTTATAGCAAATTTGTACTTTCGCTTCGTCAAAAAAATTCGAACCTAATATTCCCGGTTGCTCAATTGGAAAATCGTCAGGAACTATTAAAAATTTAATTTCTAAATCAAGAAAATCTAATTCAACTTCTCCTAATGCTTCGACTGGAATTTCGTTCATTCTAAATAATTTAATAGTTTAAGTTTTATCTAAAATTGCCTCTTTTGGACAAAAACTTTCTTTTAAAATATTAGGACCACTACCTGTGTTTAACATTACAGAAATTTGTCCAACATTAGGATTTACGCTATGTCCTAATAAAATTGTTGGACTTTTTTATTTTTATTTAAATTAATTTATTCAACGCAAGTTTCTTTTTTATCGGAAATAGTTTTGATTGGAATTCTATTGAAAATACCAAAATGTGAATTAGAGGTTAAAGGATGATTTTCTTTTATTTGTTTTTCTTCATCATTTATTTTCTTCCAACAATCTCTAATTCTGTGGCCCATTTTTTTACAATAATCACAACTAATAATTTGTTTAGGACAATTATTACTTGAATGTTCATGACTACCACAAGTTAAACGTTTATTAAAATTTTTAGAATTGTCATTTAAAAATTCGTGTTTGAATCTACAAACTTTAGCATTGTGGCCAGATCCATTACAAATTTGACATCTTTCTCTAGAATTTAATAATTAATAACATTTATCGGCAGTATGACCTGGTTTATCGCAAAATTTACAAATAACAGTTTGTCTTAAATTTAATTGTTGATTAAAATTTTTATTATTGTCAAATTGTTTATGTTGAGTGTCAAAATCTTGTTTTTGTTGGTAATTAGATTGATGTGGTTTTTGAGAATTATTGTGTTTGCGTTTAATTTCATCGCAAAGAAACACGGGTTTTCTATTGCCCTTTCGTTTTATATTTTCAAATTCACTCAATGCCTGTCTTAATTTAATTTTTTGCTCAATTTTAATAGCTTTATCGAGTGTCCCTTGAAAATTATTATTTAAATTTCGAATTTTACTTTCAATTTCAGGATTAAGACCATTTAAAAAACTTTCTACTACTCTTTACTCTACTTGTATTGCATAAGCATACCCGATGAAAAAAGTTTTTGTCTAATCATATATAATTATGCATAATCATCTACGTATGATTGGATCCAAAAATTGGCCAGGTCTAATTATATATAATCAGATCTGTTTATACATGATCAGATCTATTTAGACATGATCATATATAATCATTTATATATAATGGGATCCAAAAATTGGCCAGGTCGAATTATGAATCATTAGATATAATCATGCATGAACAGACATGTTCATATATAAATATATATGACCGTTTATACATAAGCGGATCCGAAAATTGATCGAGTTTAATTATACTTCATTATATATAATCAAATCTAGTTATATATGGCCAAATATATGTATCAGAGTTGGTACGTCGCATCATGAGAAATAAATTATTTTTCAGTTAGCTCTTAGTTTTCAGATTACTTAATAATTATTAACTTATTTCTAACTATAGTAGCAAATATATAATATAGTGGTTTTTATAACAAAAATGCAAAAATAATATTTTTAATTTTTCTAATATTCTTTAATTATTATTTCTCTTTAAATAGTTATTACTATACTAAACTTGAACAATATTTATTTTTTTTATATCAATATTTTATAAATATAAGAAAAGCGAGAAGTACATTAGTGTGATAATTTTTTAATTTTTAACAAATTAAACTATAATATAAGGTTGATTTTTTTTGTTGTTAATATAATAAAAGATCAATCATAGAAGATAACACAAATTATAAAGTCTAACGTAGAGAAGTAGTTTAACATAAGACATAAATAATTCGAAGTTTTTTTTTTTTTAATATTTAAAGAGTATTTTTCTAAATGTTATCCAGCCTGGTTTTGATTATCTTTCTTACAGAGTTTATAATTCCGTTTTAATTCACCAACTCTTTGAGACATAGCTCTTTCAATTTCGTTTCTAGTATGAGGAACTCCCTTGCTAGTTTTCCATCCCTTCTTAGTAGCCAGTTGTAAAGCAAAGTCTAAAACAAATTAGAAAAAGTTCGGAGTATAATAAAAAAACATTTTGTAAGTGTATATATTAGGGTGCTTCAAAAAAAAAACTTTAATTTTTTATTTTTGCTCTTACCCCCTGAAACATTAGTGGTTGCCGAGAAAAAAATCCTCCCAAAAAATGAGCTTTCTAGTTCAACTTTAAGCGGTCGCTATTTTAATTTTAATTTCCCATCTGATTGACATGTAAAAATGTACTTTTTCATTAAAAGTGTAATTACTCGTAAGCTGCTCAATATTTGTCAAATTCATGCATAGATCTCATATGCTGATTCCTCAACCTTTCCAAAACCCTATAATAAGTCAAAATTATCACCAATTGAGGCTACCAAAAATAAAAATGAAAATTAACAATTTCATTTTGAAATACAAAATCGATACTTTTTAAATAGCTTCAATTGACGTTTTAATTATGATAATTATGACTTATCATAGCGTTTTGGAAAACTTGAGGGATTAGTTTTAAAGATCTATACATGAATTTGAAAAATATCGAGCAGCTTACAACTAACTACACTTTTAATGAAAAAATTAATTTTTCCATGTTATTTAGGTGGGAAATTAAAATTAAAATAGCGACCTCTCAAAGTTGAGCCAGAGAGCCCATCTTTTGGCAAGAGTTTTTTCTCGGTAACCACTAACGTTTCAGGGGGTAAGAGCAAACAAAAAAATAAATTTTTTTTTTGAAGCACCCTAGTATATATAAAGTAATAGAAAGATATTTGAAATATTAAAAAAATTATTAATTCAATAATTTATGAACATAAAAGCTTATATTAATTTGAAATCCAACAATAAATCTAAATATTTGGTTTAATTACCAACTATTTCATTTTGTGCAATGTCATTGAGCGGTTTTACTTGCAATGCTGGTTTCTCTGATTTATGAGCTCGAGGAGCTTTGCCAGTGAAAGTAGCGGTTAAATAACCTGAAGGTTTAAAAACACCAGTTATTAATCTCCGCGCAACATGAGTTGCTTGACTGGACAATGTTTTGGCTAAGTCAAACTCAGTTTTTTTACAGTAAATCTGGTCCATTAACTTTTCCATCTATATTATAAGAATAGTTATTACATAACACTCATAATAACAACAACAACAACAACAACAATAATAATAATAATAATAATAATAATAATAATAATAATAATAATAATAATAATAATAATAATAATAATAATAATAATAGTAATTATATATAACAATGATAATAAACAGTATAGTTACGGCAAGATAATTGTAATTTCAATCAAATGGAAAAAAATTACAAATCATCAATTCAATGCGTATCTTTTCGTCCGCCCAATCTTTTCCATACAGATCATCGTCTTTAATAAGATTCTTTCTAGCATCTGATGGAGTTTTATCAGCGTTGTTATTGTAACTGACTTCATGTACTGCAGGTTTATCACTAGGAACAACACTCTTTAGTTTCTTGTCTTTATCGCCATTGAGATCATCATGTTCGTAATCATCAAAAAAAATTTTGCTTTCATCATCTGAATTAATCTTTTTGTTCGTTTCGTCATCTGTGTCTACTTCTGACTCAGTTCGAGAATCATTATCACAATTCTGTTTTTTTGTTTTGGATGATTTTTTAACAATCGAAGAGTTAAACTCTTTCATACCTAAATGTAATTATAGATATTTTTATAATTCTATTATGATAACTTTAAAAAATACTTAAAGAAAAAATAGAAGAGTTGAAGAAATTGAAAAAATAAAATTCGATATAAGAAAATGAAGAAGATATTTACCGTTAATCTTTTCGGCTAAGGCAAGTTTGTTTTGAGTTTGTTCCAGCATCTTTTTCAATTCATCCTTGGATGGACTAGACGATTTTATACTAGAAGGTTTGTCCGTCTTATTAAAAATACTCTGTTCAATTGATGATTGAATCACATCATCAGCCTTCTTTTTATAATTTTTTGTTAAATCCTGGGGGAACAGAATTTGTTATCAAGGAAGTACTTAAATTCATAGTAAAATTTCAATATAAAAGTTTTACGGTAAGATATTAAATGATTATTAATAATACTATAAAAGAATATATTACCTCTTTATCATTTTTGCGGCTCTTTTTATAAGAATTATTTTTATTGGATAATTCAAATTCATCAAGGTCTGTCTTCTTCCGTTTTTTCAAAGAGTCCTAAAAATATCAATTTTTTTTTTGGAAAAATATGATCCACAATTTAGTACAAAATATTAACAATACAATAACTATAAAAAAATACTTTCTAATTTTCATGTAAAACTATAATTAGCCTCAATTCAATTTGCAAAAAATTTTTAGATCGTTCAATTTAAAGTTTTATTTTCAGTTAATAAGTTTACTGTAAGTAGTCAACTATTATTTTAAATTATCTATAAGTACGAATTCTTTACTCATTAATTATTAAACTTTTTTAATTTAAAATGAAGAATTTGTCAAATTATATGAAAGTTAATTAAATTTTACATATATAATAAAAAAATTTTTTGTTGTGAAAAAAAATATAAAACATCAAATGTCTTAATAAATAGTATTTGATATGAGTGTTCCATACAAACAAAATAAGATCTTAAACATTTTCCTTGAAATAAAATCAAATATACCTGTGACAAATCATTTTTTAGTTTTGTTAAATTCAAAAAGTCAAGATTTTCATACGACTCTGATGAGTACTTGTGATTAACTTTTCGCGGTCGTTTTTTTGGAAGATTCCTTGTTCTATCATCATCATAATCGTCATCACCACCAGAAGACAAATCCTCAAGCTTCTTAGAATTAGCCTTTTTCGTTAGTTCATAAAAAATTTTGTCAATAACACTCACATCATCTGAAAAATAATTTCATTGAAAGACATTGCTGATCAATTAAAAAGAGAATCATCGTACTAAATCAAAGATAGCAATAACACAAAAATAAATTTGATTAAGAAAGTTAAAATGTATTTGAAAATTACTTACCAGATATCTTGACAACTTCTCCCCGCTCTTTGATTTTATTGTAAAAAAAATAAACTTCGTCACTTTCATTTGGCGGGTTAGCTTTGTCAAAGACGACATTTTTGACATCAACTTTAGCGTGAGAATTATCACGCCGACACTTGATAATAAACATAATATGGTTATATTTTTCAATCAAAATTTTTAACTTATATTGAAGCAAATAATATATTTTTTTATATAACACTATTATTGACGTGAAATATTGAAATTTAACGAGTAGATTTGCACGCTAACTTGGAACAAGTTGAGGTCTGCTGTAGTGACGCCAAATTTAACATTCGAGAACCTTCGATAGCTCGCGTTGCTCTGATACTTATTACCGGCGTGCCCTCCATAAGTTCGTATTGTTTGTAACATGATCCTCATACAAAATGGCTACCTTCATTCTACTTCCGCTGTCGAGAATTATATTATCGATAGATAAGCTATTGTTTAGTAATTCAGTGGCGCTAGTGTGATACGACATACGTTATTAATCTATGCATATATATATTTTTATCAATATTTATTTTTAATGGTGTGATAAATCAAACAGAAGTGAGCGAAATTATTCAGAAAATCATTTATTCTATGAAATAAAATTGAACTTGAAGTTAATTTGAACAATGTCAAAGCGTGAAAATAGTGATGATAATTCGCAATCTCTGATTCATGGCAAGAAAAAATACAAGCTTTACACATCTGACTCATCTATGCAGGTAAGCATAAAGAAATAACTTTCATAAAGAAATAAATAAATTATATCTAAATAATAAATAACGGTAAATTAGTTTCTTCAAGCACATAAACGTTTTATTACAATTAGTAATTATATAATTGTAATTGATCTATTTATATTTCAGATTCCACTGAGGACACTATCTCGCTGGCGGTCAAGAGGTTATTTCCATGAAGACATTTCGAATCCAAATAATAACTTGAATGATTCTGATGATGATGATGATAATAATGATCAAGATAGAAATGATCAATTACAAAATATTTTGAATCAATGTGACACTGAAAATGTTGATGGCAATGATCCTAATAATTTATTATCTGATTGTGACAGTGTTTCCAGTGAAAATACAGGTGATGAAAATCCTGCTCCATTAAATATAAGTGATGAAGAATTAATAAATAATGATATAAGTGACAATGATGATAATTATAATGAAAATAATTTTGATGAACAAGTTGATGAGAATAGTGATGACAATGATACTATTGGTAATGCGTATGAATACGGAATGTTATATGAAAACAGCAATGTAACGACGGATGAATGTATTTTACAGTTATTAGATTTTTATGTGAAGCATAATATTACGAAAAGTGCATTACAGCAGTTGTTACAAATGCAACTAAAAATTTTACCTGCTGACAATCAAATGCCGAAAACAGTGTATAAGTTATTTCAATATGCCAAAAATATTGCTCCTGTATGCCGAGTTATTAAACATTATTATTGCAGAAAATGTTTATTTAATTTAAAAAATCAGATGCTAAACAAGAAAATTACATTTAAGTGTTCTATATGTGCGACAACTAACTTAAAAGATTTTTCTTTTTTTCATGAATTCGATATTAGTGATCAAATTAGAATTTTATTTGAAAATTACAACTTAGCTGAAAAGTTAAGAAAACCTACATTACAACATGTTGAAAATATATCGGATATTGTTGATGGTAGTGAGTTCATCAGAGTTAATTCTCGAAATCAAAGAGGTAACTTTGATTTAACTCTGATTTTTAATACTGATGGCTTAGCATTAGTAAAAAGTGCTAAAAGCCATTGTTGGCCGGTTTTATTCATCATCGCAGAACTTCCCCAAGATATTAGAGATAAATATGTAATATTTGCTGGGCTGTGGTATGATAACCTTATTAAACCACCGATGAATGTTTTTCTTATGCCAATGTGCTTAAAACTAAAACAATATTATTGTGAAGGTATTGATTGGACAAATCCGAAAACTAAAGAAATAGTTAATACTAAAATAGTTGCTCCACTAGTTATTGCAGATGCACCAGCTCGGGCGCAAGTGAAAAACATCTTAAACTTTAATGGTCGATATGGATGCAACATATGTGAAATTAAAACGGTTAAATGTACAAAAATTGCTGGAAAAAAAACTGTACGTTGTTATCCTTTTCAAATTGACTGTAAAATTAGAACTGGTAGGAGAATGGAAGCACAAGCTGAAAAATTACGTCACATAACAAATAAAAATCAAATAAGAGGTGTGAAAGGGTATTCTATTTTATCTTGTTTACCGTTAATTGACATTGGAACATGTGTCATACCAGAATATCTGCATTCGGTTTTACTCGGTGTTGTTAAGCAATTCATTACTATTTGGTTTGATAAAAAAGGTCCTTGGGATATTAAAAACAAAAGCGAAGATATTGATAAATTCATATGCAATATTCGAGTTCCTCAATCTTTTTCAAGACTACCAAGACAGTTATCTCATTTTAAATTGTATAAAGCCTCAGAAAATTATAATTTTCTGCTATTTTATTCTCTTCCTGCACTCGTTGATCACTTACCTCAGAAATACTTAGAGCATTGGCTATTGTTAGTAATATCATTTTTTAATTTAGTCAGAACGACAATAATTCCAGATAATCTTGAAGAATCAGATCACTTGCTGCAGTTATTTGTATCTCAAATTAAAAGTCTTTATGGTGATAGAGCTTTATCATACAATTGTTATCAACTTATTCATTTATCACTTTGTGTTAAAAGATGGGGACCTTTACGATCAACTTCTGGCTTTGTATTTGAAAACTACAATGGTTTTATTGCAAAATGTGTCCACGGTAATAGAAATTTTGGCCAAAAAATTGTCAATTGTGTTCAAATTGCTCAGGGCATCCAGATGTTAAAAAATCGTATAGCTGAACGAGGAAACGTAACTACAAGAATGAATCAGTCAAAAAATTATGAACTTTTAGGACATAAAATTATAAAAACAGAGCTTGATATTGTGGAACGTAATATTTTATTGTCTAATTGTTGGGAAATTGAAAATTTATCTATTTACACACGTATTAAAATTAATAAAGTTATTTATACATCCGAAATTTATAAAATTACAAAAACAGTTATACGGTCCAAATAGATACTAATGTTTTTACGGTGTACGGTTCAATTAAATTTTTTGTTCAGCATCAAAATGATATTTTTATTGTGATTCGTCGTTTCAATGTAACCCATATCAAAATGTTTCATAATTCTACTACTAAAAAAACCGTTGAGCATGTTATACCGATTGTAGAAACTAATGATTTGATGTTGTTGAATTTGAGCGACATTAAATCAATGTTTCAACTTGTGCGAGTTAGTGATTATGTTTGTAAGCAACCCAATGATTTTAAAATGGTTTGGTAATGACAATGAATGTTTAGAATAAATTCAATATTATATCTTTGATGTAAAATGGTTCATAAATTATATATGCTGCACTGTAATGTCCAACGTTTGATAAAATAAACTTTTTTTTGACTTCATACTACAATATAATTATTTAAAACCACCAAAATAATAATTTAAAACTTTGAATTTGTAGAATAAAAAAATGCAGTTTTTATTTTTTACTGTTCGCATAAGAAAGTTCATAGTTTTGTGTCTTCTATTGAAAGGTTTATAAATTTATATAGTTATTGTAAGTTTACAAAATATTTTGAATATGACGTAATACCATATATATATTTTGAACTTAGTAATTTGATTTATCAAAAGTTGTCTCGGATTTAAAAAATTCATCTTATTTATAGATAACGTATAAAATAAATTTACTAGAAATGCAATATAAAAGTCGATATTATGATATATTTTATCTTATTATAACATCACATTGATAAATAATTGATAAGTAAATAATAATTTTATCTGTAGACAGTAAAAGGGCAAACCAAGACGTCACATAGAAAATGTAACAAATTTTTTATTTCAGAATTACATGATATAATGTTAAACATTGCGGCAAAAATATTGGTCGTTTAAAAAATTCTTTTGATTGAAAGTTGTTCAAAATTTAATGTTATAAAAAAAATGTCTTATAATTTTTACTCAGGACCATTAAGGAAACCGTAATTTTAAAATTTAGATTTTCATAATTAGCTAAAATTTGAACCATTAAATAAGAATCCTAATTTTAGAATTACGGAAAAAAATATTATTGATTTTTCACTTTTTGTGATTACCAAAAGAAAATTTTTTTTTTTTTTTAAAGGAAAAATTTTGAAAACATCTGACCATGCAAGCCTGATCAAATCTAATTATATATAGACTCGAATATAATCAGATCTGATCATATGTAGACTTATATATGACTATATATGGGGTAATAACAGCCAAGTATGATCATATCTAATTATATATAGACTCATGTATGATCAGATCTGATTATATATAGACTTATATATGGTTATACATGGAGTTACAACAGCCAGGTATGATCAGATCCAATTATGTATAGGCTTATATATGATCAGATCTGATCATGCATAGACTTATATATGATTATATATGGAGTTATAACAGCCGGGTATGATCAGATCTAATTATGTATAGGCTTATATATAATTATATATAATCCCATGTATAATCATGTATGGTTATGTATAATTTCATGTATGATTATATATAATTATATATGATTATACATATAATCATATATAATTAGACAAAAACTTTTTTCATCGGGATTATTTTCTGCTTGTGTATGTGTTCTTTTGTGTACTTCAACTAATTGTGTTGCAATATCACAAATTCAAATAGAATATTTTAAAACAGATTCCCTGTCTTTTTGAAAAACGAGACCTAATTCACCCAATAATTGCATTTCTGTTTTATTTGTGGCTGCTTTTCCCCTTAAAAAGTCATAAAATTCTTGTTTTGTATTTATTGTTGCACAGTTTATAGATTTTTTTAAATCACCTCTTAATTTTTTTCGCAATAATTTAACCAAATTAGGTTGAGCATCTCTTGGTAAAGAACCAAAAGCTTCATTACAAGCGCATATAAATTCTGTAAGTGTCATATTTTCACCGTTATATTCGGGTACAAATCTTAATGCGTCATGTAAGGAAATAAAATGATTTGCTGAAAGAGCCATTCTTACTAGTTGTTCGTTATTAATTTGATTATTATTGTTATTGTTATTATTATTGTTATCATTATCGTTATTACTATCGTTATTATTATCGTTATTTAAAACTTGCTCATCATTTAACGGTGCATTGTGTCGATTATCATTTGTAGAATCAGCTGCAGAATGTTGTGCAGAATTATTTGTTGTGTTATTATGTATATTTACTTCGTCATTTTCCATTGGATTTAAGGTTAATTTTTCAAGTGGTTCAGTAACATTTTCAATATTAGAATAATGAGTAGATTCAGAATTATTTTGATTAGGATTTTCTTCAATACTTTCATTAATTAGTTTGTTAATAGTATGTAAATTATTATATTGAGCAAAATTTGAATAACTAAGTGGAATCGAGGTATTTTTAAGAGAACGTCTTCCACTAGGTTGATAAGGATTCTTTGCTTTTCAGTGGATGAACCTGGATTTTCTTCCGGAGGATCCAGATTGATATCTATATTATTTTCTTTTGCAAATTTCCGAGTAACTATTCTATCGGACATAAAGAATCATTTTTTCTTTGAATGAAGTTATTTCAATTATTTATTTAATTCGAATAGATTTTATTTTTAATTTATTTTTTTTTTAAATATTTTATTTTTTTTTAATAAATTAATTACTTTAACCATTATTGATGTTAAATTTGTTATTTTAACTAAAAATGAACAGCATCCTTATGTATCCTGGACGAACCCCCAAAAATTTTTTAAATATATGTTACGTCAAAATAACACATATTAAGAGTAGCGCTCCTGTTTAGCCTTCGCCTAGCGAAATAACTGGGACGGAGCTATAACTGGGATGACTGTTTATTTAAAATTAAAAGAAAATAAAAAGAAAAATGTTTTGTTGTTTAAGAGATAAATTAAAATAATAAAAATTAAGTAAAGTAAAATTCAATTAATTAAATAAAATAATAAAAGCAAAATTGAATCAACTTCCAAATTTATTTTAATCAAAACAATTATTTAAAAATTATTACAAAACAATATTTAGTTTACATTAGACAATTAAATGCAATTTACAATTTTACACTTTTATAAAATGGTGTGATTCTCGATTTCACTTGTTATTTAATTTATTTAAAATCAATCAATTATCATCAAAATTTGATATTTAATTATTTATCCAATTACATTGTTACCATGATTTATTTGATGATTATTATTGTTATCAATAATTATTTATTTCATTTTTTTTTATTTGTTATTTTTCCTTCTTAACTCTTGATTATTGATGGAATTTTATCAATATTGAATTTTATTTATAAAATGAATTATATTTTAATAATTCAACTTGAACTTGATAATTTATGGAATATTTATTAAAATTATTTTTTTATTGAAATGAATTATTACTTTTAATAATTCAATAATTATTTTAAAAATATTCTGAATTATATTTTTATAATTCAGTTTATAAATATTTAAATCATATTACAATGATTTAATAGAATTAAGGACCTTACCTTTAAATAATTAAAATTTCGTCAATGACGAATTAGCTCACTTAGGAAACTGAAATCTTTTTTTGATTTCCAGAAGAGCTGTTACCAGGTAGTAACATCCCTTCCAATAATTATTTAATGATACCAATTATTTTATTGGCTATAATTAAATCAATACTTTTTTTATAATGATTATATATATATATATATATATATATATATTTATATATATATATATATATTTCATGTCTTCCAATGCAGTTTGCAACATAAGCATAAAGCATTGGTCGAATTCACAAATCAATATTTATTGATTCTTATTATTTTTTCTTTATTGCAGTAAATTCATTTTATTATTTAAACATTTTATAATTTATTTCCTTTTAATTATCATTAACTTGTTTATTAATAATAATTATGTTTTTATAAATATTTCATTATTTCATTTCATATTTCTTTATCTTTATTATTAATAAATTTATTATTAATATTTATTTTTCATACAAAATTTTTTTATCAACATTTTTATTATTTCAAAATTCTATTTTATACTTTTCATAATAATATTCTTTTCATAATTTCATTTCAATTTTTAATTATTAATCATCATTATTTATTTATTCATGTAATTTCATCAATTCATTTCATATTTCATATTTCATATTTATAACAATTAAATTATTTCATTATTTCTTTTTATTATTTTATTTTTTATATTTGTTTATTTTTAATTTCAATATTTATTTTATTCAACATCAATTAAATTATTAATAAATGTCATTATTTATTAATAATTAACAAATATAAAAATTTGAATTTATATTCAAATTTTAAAATCAAATTTTTCCATTATTTAACTTTTTCATTTATTCATAATTATTCAATTATAACTTTACACAAATAAAAATAATTTGAATTTAAATTTAAATTTTAAAATCATCAGCCGTATTAGTAGCTGAAAGTCATTTGCTAATTAATTAATTTATGCATAACCAGATGGCATAACATGAATGATTTGCAATAAGTTGATTGATAGTAAGAATACGACGTCGTGACGTCATAGTTATATTAACTATAATAGGAATAATTATGGAAATTACAGTAATAATGGTAACCCACAAAACCAACAAAATTATTCAAGACCAAACTCTCCCGCACCACCTAAGGAACCTTTAAACTCCAACGCGGTTCGACGGAACGACGTGACGTCGAACAGCGCGAACCCCACGGAAACGCGTCCATGATCAATCAGATTCCTGACCGTCGAAAATTTGTAATGTGGTCTGAAGTCCAGGATAGAGGACCAGTCGTTACTCTAACAGCCCCTGAGTTGCGATACGGCAGAGCTCGTTTCCTAGTCGACACAGGCGCTGACATAAATGTTATCAGAAAAGACGCACTGGCCCCTCATACAGTAATTGATACCTGGGGCTCAGTATCCATAAAAGGAATCACAAACGAGTGACTCGATACTTTAGGAACCACAGAAATTACTTTCTTCTCAAATCCCGAGAAATTTCACGTTCTCGAGAACACATTGCCCATTACAACCGATGGAATAATCGGCATAGACTTTCTAACTAAAGAAAAGGTTGAAATATCTTTTCATGACAATACCATAGTCACAGATTCCGAACCCGTAAATCCCATCCCGCTTGAAAATACCAAAGGTGAACCATTTGATACACCTCCGGTAACTATGTTTCGAAGTGAAGACGAACCCTCAGTATGCTTATTAAAAGCTAGAACTTGAACAGCAATACCAATTAATCTTCGTACGACAGACCTAAAAACTGGGTTTTTCCCTTGCATTGAAACTCGCGAAAATGTTTTCATTGGTAATGCCTTAGTCACGAACAATGACAGTACTTGCTATGTCTACGCAATAAATGCATATGATGACGATATCGAATTAGTCGTTCCACCACAAGAAATTATTCCCTTTGAATGCGATGGCAGTTCAGGGGATTTCTTTGACGATTCTGAAGATAGCAATATACCAGAAGATGGTCAGGATAGATTCGAGCGCATTTGTGTTAGTCTCCGACTTGATCATTTAAATATTTTGGAAAGCGAGCACGTGCATGATCTTATCAGAGAATTTCTGATGCTCTTTCATCTCCCTGGAGATGATCTTCCAGCTACAACAATGATGACACACTCGATTCCAACCGTTGATGAAATTACTATATCAGTCCGTCAGTATCGTTTTCCACCAGTACATAAGGAAGGAATTGCTCGACAAGTAAATAAATTACTGAATGATGGTGTAATATCTGAATCTGTCTCTCCATATAATTCACCCCTTTAGATAGTCCCAAAGAAGCCAGATTCAAAAGGTAATAAGCGCTGGCGTATGGTAATTGACTTTAGACAATTAAACAAGAAAACCATAGGCGATGCTTATCCTCTTCCAAATATAGTTGAGATTCTTGATAGACTAGAAGGAACAAAATATTTTTCAGTTTTTGACTTGGCTAGTGTATCTCATCAAATCAAAATGAATCCAAAAGTCCAACAGAAAACTGCATTCAGTACACCAAATGGTCACTATGAGTATAACAGAATGCCATTTGGACTGAAAAACGCTCCAGCTACTTTTCAACGACTTATGGACCGAGTTCTTCTAGGTCTACAAGACGATGAGCTATTTGTCTATCTCGCTGACGTCGTTATTTTCGCATCATCACTCGAAGAACACGGCATACGTGTCCGAAGACTCTTCAATCGACTAGAACAAGCCAATTTAGTCTTACAATCAGATAAATGTGAATTTCTAAATCTCGAAGTTGCATATCTTGGTCATATGATTGGCAATGGCGGTGTACGTCCAGACCTAAAGAAGACTGAAGCTATCGAAAAGTTTTCAAGACCAAAGACAGTTACAAACATTAGACAGTTTCTTGGACTAGCTGGTTATTATCGTCGCTTCATTGAAAACTTCTCAGGCCGTGCGAAACCATTGACAGAACTATTGAAAAAGGATAATCCATTCAACTGGACTTCAGCTCAACAAGAAAGTTTTGACGATTTATGCAAAGCATTATGTACATCTCCAGTTTTGCAATATCCTGACTTTTCTCAACCGTTTATTCTTCCTACTGACGCTTCAGATCTCGTTATTGGTGCGGTATTAAGCCAAGGAAAAATTGGTGAAGATAGACCAATTGCTTATTTATCAAGACTTCTCAAAAATGCAGAGCGAAATTACACAACAACCGAAAAAGAATGTTTAGCAGTTATTTACGGTATTTTGCATTTTCAACCGTACTCATATGGTCAAAGATTCACTCTCGTCGGTAACCACGAACTACTAAAATGGATCGACTCCGTCAAGTCGCCAGTGCAATGGTTAGTTCGATGGAGAACGAGATTAAGAGAGTATGAATATGTTTTCTATTACAAACCAGGAAGATCAAACGTGAATGCAGATGCATTATCAAGGAATCCTGTTGTTTTGCCAATAGTCCCTACAGGAAAATCTGAAACAGCTGCGAGGCAGTCTAGTTCAATTGCCAAACACCTAGAACGGCTGTGATAATCCGCCGTAAAAGCAGCAGAGGCAAACGCCAGCACTATAGGTGAGAGAGTAAGATTGAGAAGATTAGCGAGTAACCCCTCGGTAGCGCAACCACCTCTTATCAGGCGTACAAAGACTATCGCCGAGATCCCAATGCCTCCAACAGAAAAACGTAAAGTTGGTCGACCTCGAAAACAACCAGATAATGGTCAACCAAGTGATCCAACACCACCAGTACCGCATGCTAGAAACAATGATTTTCCGAGTCTCGCTAGTAATCGTGTACCACTCTCTAAAACTTCTGAAAAAACAGGACTATTATCTACCAAAACTCGAACAGCTGACTATCAACTTACATACGTAAATAATTAATCAGGCGCAGAAACTCCTCCACTAACTGAACCGATACCAAAACCACCGCCTAAAAATGTTATCGAAGTATCACCCGGACCATCTTCAGGAAATGATAATTATTACTGGGATTGACGCGCTGAAGATCCAACCTACGAATCTCCACGAACAGAACCTCCAACTAGGAAACCTGAAGCACAATCCCACAGACCATCTGGCGTAACATTTCGACATCCTGTAGGACGATCGACCCCTGCAGTTACTTCAGAAGGATCAACCACAGAATCAGAGGTAGATGAAGCAATATCACGAGGAGCAGCAAGCAGATGATGGGCTAATTTACCACCGATCGATGAAATCCATTCGAGTACAGACACGGATGAAGAAGTCCATGCAGCTGAAGAAGCCCAACAATCACAACAGATAAGAAGACAACCCATAGCCGACACTGTTCCTTCTGAATTATTTTATCTTGGTATAAAGAACCATGAAAGTAAGAAATCCTTACACACAACGACCGAAAACTTGACGTACTTCAGAGATAATTATTTGCACTTTATCTCTGCTAATTGTGAACTTATAACCATCACATCGCGACTACTGATAGAAATAGACAAGATAGATCCACAGGATCTGAAATTGAAGAGACCAAAAATTAATCAAGTACTAATAACACCACACGGTAAACATAAAATTCTCAGTGCAGTGTTAAAAAGGAACCACTTTGACTCATTTTCCATACAAGAATTAAAAGATGTATTAAAAACCGTCAAAAATGTACTAAACCACTACAACATAAAAACTTTGCGAATCTCAAAACCAGAAGATATGCTCGAAGGTTTGAGCCAATCACTTGTCACTAACGTTCTTAAGGAATGCTTAGATGATTGTGAATGTTCACTCACCATTTGTCATGGAAGTGTAACCATACCAGACGAGGATGTCCGCAAGGATATCATCACGGAGTATCACGAAAGCCTAACAGGTGGTCATAAAGGTATAACTAAAACATACCGACGAATTCGTGAACGTTTTTACTGGCCAAACATTAGCGATGACATCACAGAATTTATTCGTACATGCAGAAGTTGTCAAGAACAAAAACTAGTCCGGATCAAGACTAAGGAACCAATGATCATCACGGATACTCCTGCAGAACCCTTTGACAAAATCTCAATCGACACAGTGAGCCCATTACCTCAAACACCATCAGGCAATATGCATATCCTTACTGTGCAAGACAATCTCACGAAATATTGCGTAGCGGTACCAATACCAAACATTAAGGCTGAGACTATTGCAGACGCACTTGCTTGCCACGTTATTATTCAGTTTGGGTCACCTCGCGTAATATTAAGTGATCAAGGCTGTGGTGGGATCGGTGTGCGGACCAGTTTTTTTTTTGTGATTTACTTATTACTATTTGTACTTATAACTATTATTTTTATTACTATTTTCCTACGAGTTACTACTATTATTATTTAAATATGACTAGCATTAATGCCTTAGTTCATTCTTATATCTATGACTTATTACTATTTGGGATATATTACTACGATTTATAACTAGGATTATTATTTTTACTATGATTACATTTGTTTGCTTATGACTAAACCCAAAACTATGATGCTTATTCTTATTACTATTTGTACTTAAAAACTATTTTTTTATATTACCTATGACTAGATTAACTACACTTATAACTATTACTACTACTACTTAATGTTTAACTATGATCTACTATTTGTGATTCAATTACTATTGATCTCTATTTCTTCATTAATATACTTTATACTTTTACTATAATTATGATGATTTATTATTTTACTATGGCTGTGTTTTTATTTTTAATAATAAGATGT
Organism: Microplitis demolitor; assembly: GCF_026212275.2. Taxonomy (NCBI): domain Eukaryota; kingdom Metazoa; phylum Arthropoda; class Insecta; order Hymenoptera; family Braconidae; genus Microplitis; species Microplitis demolitor. Next base: position 14,729,840 of record NC_068550.1, on the reverse strand, counting down.
TGTATGATATTACATTGGTGGAAGTGTATAAGTATGAGTATATGGATACGTGCCGAGTGGAAATTATTCTAAGTCCCGAGCCAACAAAATCAAAGGGAAAGGAAAAAAACGTGAAAAATAATTCCATGTGAATCTTTTAAAAGATTCAAGAGATCGAAAGAAATATAAAATAAAATAAAATTATAAGAAATAGTGTGTGAGAGTTGAAATTAACTTAGTATTTTAATCGCGTATTCTTCCATTCTTTTTCCATTCGCTCGCGAGTGCGTAAGCCGTACGGCTAACTTCTCCGTATTCAATGTTTGCTCAAACTCTTACACACATTCTTTTTCTTTTCAAATCATTTTTATATTTCGTTTGAATTATATTTTTCAATTCTCGTTGATATTACCGCACAAAACTTAGAAGAAATTGAGTCTCTTGACATATGATTTTGTAATTTTCTGCTTCCCGTTAATTTAGTCGCCCAGGGACTTAGAATAATTTCTGGATCGCCACGCTTAAACAAGCGACGCTAGAGGGCGATGAAATTTATCCCTTTTCGTATGTGTGGCGGATGGATCAGGTAATAAAAGCACTCGTAAAGGCCGTATTGGCAACTTAGTCTCCCGAGACGTTTTCTGGAGGAAGACCATTCCCTGGACAACATCTGGAACTTCGACTACCCCGAGTCCGACCGGACCAAGGTAAGCGAAATTTGATTCTCGGGGAGATTTGAGGGTCCCCACTCTGAGGCCTTCTGCCAAGGGGTGGTAGGTGAAACTAGCCGATTAGGTGGGGGTTAGACGGAGAGCATCCGCTTACCCTCGGGGAAGGGGAATTCGTGCAGGGCCGACGGGGAAGTCGACCAGACACCCCTGAAGCACTCAGGGGAGGGTAGAACCGCGTCATGAGTCCACGTAACTTTCGTGTGTGTGAATTGACCGGGTAACCGTGATTTAAATAATTAAAAAAAAACCGTAATTAATTATTGTAGAGGTAGTAGAACAAGGGCTCGAAGCCCATGTAAAGTGTTGATTTGAATAAAAATTTAAATTGTTATATTTAATATTGTCTGTCTCTTTGAAGACCCCTTTTGTTTTCCACCCTGGACTCCGGCGAGCAGTACCCGAGCCAAAAGGGGTAGTTTGTGTTTCTAACTTGCTCATTAAAAGTTACTACGATATTTCACTGAACCAATTTTATTCGCATTGATTTAAAGTAATATTTATTGATTAATACTGGCTAATTATTAAATTCAGATTCTTATCCATTTACTGGTTCATCTTTTCTGGTTCTGTGTGGTTCATTTCTGACTTACCAATTAATTAATAACTTTTAATTGGCAATTGAAAGTAACCCCAGTTTTACCCGTTACAAGGCAGATCATTTGTTGGTAAAATATTTCACCACCTAGCAAAAATTTTCAAAATTAAACAAGTAACTACCTCAGGGTACCATCAACAAACCAATAGATCCCTAGAGCGTAGTCACATAGTATTGGCAGAATTTATCAAACATTATGTAAATAAATATGAAGACTGGGATAAACTTGTTTCTTTTGCAATGGTTTCATATAATATCGCTGTACATGAATCCACTAATTTCTCTCCTTTCGAACTTATATACGGTAAAAGAGGGCGTATACTCAGTTCTTTCCCACCCCCAGATAAAATTGAAGCTTACGGAACCTATACGACTTAGTCAACCGTATGGATGACATGAGACATTTCGCGGCATCTAATTTAATTAAATCTAAACACCGCTCTAAACGTTACTATGACGCTCACCTGAACCCCAGTACTTTGAATGTTGGAGATCAAGTTTATGCTACAAAGGAACCACGAAAGGGTAAATTCGATTCGCATTATAACGGTCCATATGTTATAGCCGAATTATTAGATAATAATACGGCTATAATAGAAGATAAAAAGGGAAAACGCTCCCTTAAGCACATAGATAAGTTAAAAATCTGTAACACACGAGATTCTACTAATTCTAACACTGACACTTAATCCGACTAACATATTACTATTTTCCGTATGTCCTACTAATCGTTATGTTCTAGTTATATAAAATTACTCCGGGTGAAACAAGTAAAAATCTAAGCACCATGGGGTGGATAAAATTTATCCTCTGGATGATGTCAGCCGTCCAATTGACGTATGGATTCGTGGCATACGACTGTGGAACCTCATCAATAAACGTTACTTCATTATCCCTACTAGACATTAAAGACTGCAACATGCTTACCGCAAAACCAGTAATTAAAAACACCAAGGTCCAACTATTACAATCCAGTAGTTTCTCACTTATAAAGATTATTCAGTGCAAACTCTTCATTCAACGTACAATTTTCTATTGTGGCATACTTGACCACCTGTTCGAAGAAACAAGCAATAATATGGAATTTATGCAGGAATTAAGTCACGAAGTTTGCAAATCCGTTCACGATAGCGGACTCTTTATGTATCGAGACACCACACTTGCAGGTGTTCAGAAAAACGCTACGACTAGATTCCCGATCACCCTGGCCGGTTCATTCAGCTCCGAATGTAGTTGTAAAAGAGGATCATACTCCGATCCTTACGGTAAATGGGAAGGAGTCGCTGTAACCGGGCATGTCACCTTCACCCTACAAGACTACTACACTCCTATTACTCTGGATCAAAACGAAATAATATTACGATCCGGGGTCCGATGCAAATACCAGCAAGGGAAGTGTATGAACATCAAAGGAGGAAACACCTGGGATTTAGTACCACCGGATCAGTGCAATTCACGCAAGTTCTCCATACTTTATGAAGGAACAGCTAGCAAGATACAAGATCATGTCAATAGGAAATTCGGAAAAGTATATTCAGTGACTACTGGAGGCGTAACGTTCGCACTAACAACTAAGGGTCATATCGCAAACTGCGCCACCAAACTAATTAAGACTGAACATCCTAGACTCTTCATACTTGACTCAAAGAATAGTGAATTTTTCCATGACGCCAATAGAATAGATATTCAATCCATGAATCTTTTCACATACGTAAACACTAAATTTGTATATCTAGAACGCCACCTTCACAATCAAATCATGATGCTATACAATGATATGATCAGACAAGAATGTGAGCTAGAAAAAAAAATTCTACAAAATTCACTTATTATAGCTACGCTAGCACCTGACGAATTTGCTTTTCAATTCATGAAGGAACCGGGATATATTTCTCATGTTTCAGGTGAAGTCATAAGATTTGCCGAGTGTATAGCAGTAAATGTAAAAAGGCGAGACACAAAAGAATGTTACCCAGAGTTACCTGTACTAAGAGGTAACGACACATATTACAAGTTGCCACAAACTCACATATTAATTAAAACTGAAACACAGATAGATTGCAACTCTTTACTAGCACCGATGTATCGACTAGAAGATTCACGGTATGAATTAAATCCTAAACTTTCCTCTGTACCAAATCCAGAACAACTTACAGCTTCAACAAACCATTCTTGGAAGTATGTACCAGCTCAAGGACTAGCGACAGGAGGAATATACTCTGACAACGACATCGTGAAATTAAAAGACTATATGATGTTTCTTTTGGAAAGAACTGCAGTATTAAACACTATTGCCAGAGGAGCAACAGAACAATCTATAGCTGATAACACAATCAAGATCAACAATTTTATTGATGAAGAGGCTATAAGGCTATCCCTAGCCAAAGCTTGGGGATAGGTTTAAAACTTCTTTAACACCGTGGGTACCTTCAGTGCAACACTCTTTGGAGTATGTCTCAAGTTCAAGGCAATTGAATTCGCAATAGACACCTTAATCCACGGCTATGCGCTACATACTATATATGGATGGAGTGTATGGTTAATAGGAGCATTTTGGGACTCCGTCACAAATCTTCTACTATATCTACCCAAGATCGGTAAAGATATTACGCCAGACGACGTAGAGCTAAGTGAGAAAGAAAAATCTAAGGATATTACTACTCAAAACATTTACCCGTACTTGCCGTACGCACCACCCAATCACACTAGAAAAGTAATTTATGCTGCTCCTAGAACAGTTGGTACTCAGTATAACTTTCCTCAAGACCTGGATCCTAGCGAACCTAGGACTGAACCCGAGAATACACAACAGCCACCAAACTGACCTCATGTATGCTCCTTACGTCCTTACAACCTAACTTTAAAATTAAATTAAGTTTATCAAATCTCAAGTACTCAGAAAAATTAAAATGAATAATTTTAGTGCAACCATCATCGACATGGCAACTCTAAACAAGATAATCATAATCTTCATCGCCGTCATAAGCACTACGAAAGGAAGTGCTGTCCATCTAAAACCACTGGAACCCAGTTCAGGACTCTACTATGACCATCTCGCCGATATCCACCTTACTCAAGACGACTGGAAACTAACCACCATGATAGAAATAGCATTTTTAGAGCAACCCTAACAGAGCAGATTTGTAAATAAATCTCCTGGACCAAAACTGCCGATCGACAATTGAAGAAGACGACTGCAGACGTGCAACTTGACGACTACAAGCGCATTCTTCGAGAATCAACTGAGCGAATGAAGTTAATAAGACAACTGGTCGGTTCTGGACAAGTAAATAATCGATCATCATTGATTGAGCAGAACAAGTTAGCCATTCTTCAACACTATCTCGACAATTTCAACAAGATTGTTTTTGCTTTTTCTCCTGAAGATTCAGTACTACTCGAAAAGAATAGACAAATAATTCATTTAGACCTACACGATGACTTAAATCAATTAATACTACGCCATGGTAACTACTATAGATACACGACTTCTTTTAAGGAAACAAGTGGTTTAATCGCCAAAAATAATGTAACTTACTCGCACTACATTATGCGACTGAGTTCTTGGAGTGCCCAGGCTTGAAGCTGTTTCGAAGATTACCGCAATCATATGGAAAACGTTTTGAAAGCAGTTAATTTTATTCTAGCCAAAAAGATCCCTCCCAGAATTCTCAGTCCAAAAAGAATTTCAGAAGCCATAAAAAAATTCATTAAAAATAATCCACAACATCAATTTCCTATAACGGTCAAGGACCTCTACAATGAAAAAGCGTCTCAGATAATGAAACTCGAATATGAATCACTCAATGATAAATTAATTTTGACACTTCAAATACCACTAATACAGCCATCAAAATACAACTTGTACAGACTTCACGCTTATCCCGTCCAACAAATCTTTGGGAATAACACTAAGGGTTCAGCTTATATCCAACCTCGATCTGATTACTTGATGATGCCTACAAACCACGCGAGCTACTCGCTGATTCAAGAGAACGAACTAAAACAATGTCTAAGATCGGAAGGATCATATATTTGCAAATCAAACTTTGTAGTATATGAAACTGCCGTTCATCCTGCATGTGAAGCTGACCTACTCACCAACTCAGATCTCGAATTATTCCAGAGATGCGACGTAATACTCAGCAAGATCCACTATTTATACTGGAAATCCTTAGAAGAAGTTAAGGACTGGATCTACTCTATACCACATCTAAGCTTACTTCAGGCCCAAGATCCAGGAAAACCTACAGAATATGTAAAGATACATGGCACTGGAACCGTAAGTCTAAGCCTAGAGGCCTCTATGAGGATTGGCTATGTAAATTTATTCGGATCTGCATATTCCGACCTCGAGATTCCGCTTCAACCACAACCTACCATTGGACTAAACGTAACACAACTATTCCCAAAAATAGATAATTACGAACCTCTCAGCTTCACCAACTATATGAACGACAACTCTACAAATTTACCTCTCATCGACTCATACGGATTTTTATCCTACGATTTTTCTTTAGATCGAGTAAAAAGAGAACTACAAACAACTAATTTGCCTAAAAACCACAACTGTTTACCCCCTTATTTCTTGCATGGAATAGTACTTATTTCTCTAATTTTAGCAGGATGCTTAACATTTTTATTTAGAAAATTAATTTTTTGTTATACTAAGAATAAATTGCCAACCTTAGAGACCGGAATAACTTATCAGCAGTGCACCAACATCCACGAAGACCTGGAATTTTTAGACTCTGATGAAAGAAAGTTATGTGCAAAGGTCTCCCCAACAATAGACTTACCACTGACGAAGAAAGAGACGCTAGTATAATAACGATCCAACAACATAAAAACTTGAGCCAAAGTTTCGAGGATTTCTGTGAACTCACGTCATTCCTAATCCATCGAAACCACTGGAAGACGGCACAAGCTACAAGAAAACTACGGACAAGACTAAGAATACGAAATAATTCAATTTGCGACGATTCCTTTAACGAGGAAGCATACAATATAGACCCTATCAAGGAACACCGAGCTTACCAAAAGGCTCTGAGAACATTTAAGTTATTTCTACCATCATCATTAGACATAACTGACTTGGACCGAGTTATCCACGCCAGTCACCGCGAACACTTCCAGAAAATCTTTCTACGAGAATATTGGATAGAAAATTCACTACACCGTTGCATTCGACACAGCTATAGAATCAGTTCACTAAGCAATCGGTTCGAAAACTTAAGAAATACCTTTTTTCCACTTGTGAACAATACCCTTCAGGGTATTATGGACATAGTGATTGACATCCAAAGATTTTGGGACAATAAAGAATAATTCATTGCAAAAGACATTGCATTAGTTGTGACCACCGAAGACATCTTGGGTCACTAGATAGTCGAACAACCATTTCCATACCACAAATTATCACCTAAGGTACGCGGAAGAAACGACTGGGTCACTTCAAAGCATCACGGTATTCACTGGTCAGAAGGTGACACGCAACTCCATCAAGTATTAAAAATCCTAAAGAGATACGCTAGGAATGCACGCGCAGTTTACACCAGAGGGGAAATCAAAGCTAATTATTTACAACAAGTATTAAAACGTGACATAGTAAACTTAGAAAACAAAGAATACAACTGTCCTAAGTTCGACGTTATGTGGGCATCATCAACCACTTGTACCAAACTAGGACTCAAAAAGAATTACTACTGCCCACTAACTAACGCAATCTGCCTAAGGCAGTGGCTACGAGATCGACAATTAAAAATATTTCCTTTATAAAACTACAATGTCGCATAAAGTAACTGAACACTTCCCCAGAAATCTCTCAGTTGGTCTAGACATGCAATTTGCTCACATCGTCTCGTCCATAATCCTTCAAGACCACTGGTACAGACGAAAACGCATAAGAGCACTGCGACGACTTCACCGCAGTAGCATATATCAACACCACTCCAACCCACTAGACCTAGAGAAAGATCTACGAGTATTACCCAAACCTGTAAGAATCAACGAAGACATCAAAACGAGCCCCTTAGAGATACACGCCGCTTGGATTATTGCCCAAGACAAACACCTAAGGATACAAGTCATGAGGAATTACTGGAAAAGCAAGAGCCACTTCAGAGAACAACGCAGAATACGTAAAGCCCAACATGAATACTTTCCAGAAATAATCTACGATGTAGATTTGCTTAGTCTATTTGGAGAGATATCATGGACAGACGGTCGCACCAGTCTTTATCTCGAAGAAACTATAATCCGGTTATCTAACCTGATTACAGTCAGACACTTTCATCAACGACCTTCAACCTACTGCTACCTCGACCTCATGGATGATATATCGAGATTCTATGAAGAACCAGACTCACCATCCAGCCTGTACCCATGTAATTACCAGCCCAGTGTGAATTTATATCACCCATACGCTACTTCCAGCATAATAAGCCGAGGTTCATCTACGTATATGGATGACATGGTTTCCATCAGAGTTACCTACATCGAGAATAACCGCAAGAAACAAGCTCGTCGACGCAAAACAGCCAGGATACAAGGTTGTAAAAGGAAGATCCGAAGAAAGAAGAACTCACGGAAAAAGTTAAAACAAAATTAACCTCTAACCAAGGGATAAGGGTAACAAGAAAATACTAACAAATTGCCGACTCCTCTGCATGCAGAAGTAAGGTAGATAACATACATATTCACCTTATAGATGCTAACCGATGGTAATGAACTAATTATGTAAATAACTAACCATATTTCGAAAAAGAGAGAAAACAAAAAAAAATAAAAAAAACACACATATTTTAATGCAACTCTGCATTCTCTTTTATAGATAAATATAAATAATAACTAACACGTTCTAACAAATTTATGTATGCTCACATGGGTAAGTACCCACACTTATGAATACCCGATCTTCGCCGATCTTAATCATTCCAAGAACGCCGAAGTCATAAGTATGTGTAGTTACGCACTTATTACCCCCAAATAAATATATCTACACATATACTGTAAACAGTTACGTAATATGCCTCGAATTAGAGATCGACGAATTTGTCCCGTTAATCATCGCTCAAAATACATCGTATTATGTAAATAAATATATGTATAGACAAGGTGCAGTATAAAATTAATAAAATCATATGTCGACAGAAAGACAAGAAAAAAAAATATATATATATATTTAAAATATATATATATATATATATATATATATATATATAAAATGAAATAAAAACAAAAAAAAATTTGCAAAAGAAATTATATTTCACAAGAATAGAAAAAAAAAAAAGGAGGAATACATACACGTATACAATAAGGGTGATGGGTAGATACATAAGAAGATTGTTTAAAATATCTATAGTTTATGAATTTAATTATAAATGAATAATGCAAGGTAATAAGATACTATATTTAAGAATAAGCAATAATAAGAAATATAATTAAACTTAATTTACGATGTAGTAATGTTTAAGTAAGATAGTGACCAGGTATCGTAACTTAGCTATTTACTTTTAGTCTAATAGAGCGCGTAATTCCTAAGTTAGTAGATAAGTGCATTAATCTGAATATACTTAGTAAGCTAATTATGTTAGTTATTCGGCTATAGGAATATTCAAAATTAAGATTTCAAATGTCAATTATAAGGCTAGATATCTATACAAACGTGAAACCTGGAAAGGCACAAAGACAAAAAAAAAATACAAAAAAAAAATACAAATTATATAAATTGAATAAAAAAAAACACACACACAAAAGAAAACAAAAGAAAAACATTGTTATAAATATTTGTCAAGTAACTTTCCTTTATATACATAACCTATCAAATCAAAATATACGGTATCTTTACATGATAAGTATTGCTAAATTTTTATTATTTTTATTTCTTTTGCATCGTTATATTTAAAGCTATTTACAAACAAGAAATGATAAATACAATTAGTTATAAGATAGGACTACGCAAGCGCAGATAACCATCGGCGCCCATCATGAAATTCAAGAATACCCACGACCTAGGACACGTTTCCCTTCACCCTCCACCACCTTTAGAAACCTCCTAGAAGCGAGAGATCTACGAAAGCAGACACGTGAGACGATAGACTCGCGCATCCACAGGCTCAGTAGTTGATGCGACACCTATACTGCCCATGACGTCACAAGCAGCCATAACAACAAGGCCCAACAATGAACGAAGAGATAATAAGAGGGGCCACTTAGAATAAGCGTGCTTACTCTAACGTCCCTCCTCTTCCCAAAAGGGGAAGTTCCCATTAAACAAAGGACATTCGGTATCTGATATAGGACTAGATTCCGGACTTGAATTAAACGATGGATGCCCAAATCACGACGTTATTTGGCAAAATACTAGAAAAAAAAAAAAAAAAAAATATATATATATATATATATATATATATATATATCAGAAGATCTTAATTTAATCAAACCAGTAACGATATAAAATAAAAAAAAAATCCCAACATGGTGCGACGAGAAAACGACCAACTCATCTACCAGCGAAATCAACAACGAATCGGAACACTCAAAAGGAAACAACAAACAACAACGACCTCCTTATTTTTAAAATGAAAAGGAAAGGTAGAGGGATAAATACAGCTAAAGAAATTGTACCAAGTTAATAAAACCCAATTTCTATTTTTATTTATGAACAAAACGAATCAATTCGAAAATATTGCTTACAAAATTATATAATAATATATAAAATAATTATATGTATATATATATATGTTTGTTAAATCGGCCGATGACCCTGGCCGCACCAGACACACAGCGTGTTGAATGTTGTCATTCTTTTTGTATCGTATTTAGTCTTACTTTTCGTCTCGGATTTTGTCTCAGGGAAAAATAACACTGGCACACAAAAAAAATTAAGTAGAAGGTGCATTTGACCGGACCTAACTACGGGTAGGTATTTTGGTCCTCTAAATCCGAATTCAAGGTCAGTTTGACCCCTACACCCTCGAAATTTCGAGAAAACTTCAAAAAACCGCAAAAATGATGAAAATCGGCAGTTTCAATAATAAAAAATTTTTTTGGAAATAAACTAAGCGTGACTTTCATGTAATTCGATCTGCTGAATATGAATCGAAACTTTATTGAGACCACGAGCCATTTTAAATGTAAAAAAATCACACAAACCCTCCAAAATTCCGAAAAAAGTATTTTTTTTTGTTTTATTACTCTCGTTTTTGACTTTTGAAGACTTAATTGTTTGTGCCTGTAACCAGGGCACCTCCACGTGGTGACGGTGGGCAACAGAACCATGTGTGCCGTCATGGCAGGAACAAGTGATAAGTACTTTACGATACAGGGAATCGGAGCCCTAGTATCAGCGTCTGGTCAGGGTGAAAAAGCAGGTTCGCAGGCGTTGTCATCAAGTGGCTGCAGCTCTTCAGAAGTCGGAAACTTGGCTACTGGAGAGTATACTAATACAAGAACTAATTCTTATCTGTGTAATAAAAGTCCTGATTCATTTTGTTACATTTGTGGAGAATTCAATTTGGAAAAGAATCGAAGATCGTTATCTGATAAGATCAAACAAATTTATGAAGAATGTTTTGGTCTCCAAATTACTAATTTGGATTAAGCATGGGTTCCACATACGATTTGTAGTCGATGTAACATGATGTTAACCCGGTGGGAAAAAAACAAGAAACAGGACAACTTGGTATTCGCAATACCAATGATATGGTCTTCACCAACTGGTTTACAGAATTGTTATTTCTGGGTGACAGATACTACCGGGTTCACCTGGAATACAAAAAAACAAAATTGTATACGCCAATGTTTCATCAGCTATTAAGCCACAAAAAATAGAAGTTGTCAAGGAAATTAATACGGCTGAAGAAATGGATGTAGAAGACATACGCTAGATGAAAAAAGTTCGGAAGAAGAATATTCAGAAGATAAAGAGTACTTACCTGGTGGAAAAACAAAAGACCCTGAAACGTTTAGCCGAGAAGAACTTAATGATCTGGTTCGAGACTTAGCTTTACCGAAAGATGGAGCTGAATTACTTGCGTCAAGGTTGAAGAAAAACATTTGTTGGCTAAAGGTGTATCAGTGACATTCGATCGAAATAGGGAAAAAAAATTCCGTAAATTTTTCATGAATGACGATCAAAATTAGGTGGTATACTGTCCAGATGTTAAAGCTTTAGTTGATGAATTGAAACCGAACACGTATAAGGACGATGAGTGGAGACTTTTTGTCGATTCATCGAAACGAAGTCTTAAAGCTGTTTTGCTTCATATTGGGAATGAATTTGCGGCAATTTCAATAGCTCATTCGACGAAACTGAAAGAAACTTATGAAAATTTACAGATTGTATTGGGAAAAATAAAATATTCAGAGCATAATTGGAAAATTTGTGGAGATCTCAAAATTGCAACACTTCTTTTAGGTCAGCAATCGGGATTCACCAAATATCCTTGCTATTTATGTTTGTTTGATAGCAGAGACCGGAAAAATCACTATGTCAAAAAAGAATGGCCATCAAGATTTGCATTGAATCCAAGTTCCCATAACATTATACGGCCACCCTTAATTCAGCCTTCCAAAAATTTGCTGCCACCACTACATATCAAGTTGGGGCTCATGAAACAGTACGTGAAAGCTCTGAATAAAGATGGTGATTGTTTTACGTACTTGAGAGGAGAGTTCCCTGCAATAAGTGATGCGAAATTGAAAGAGGCAATTTTTGATGGACCCCAAATACGATCTTTATTTCAGGATGCAAATTTTGAAGGAATAATGAACGACACAGAAAAAGCAGCTTGGGTAAGCTGCAAAAATATTTCACAAAACTTTATGGGAAATAACAGAAGTGAGGATTACATCACTATAGTTTACGCAATGCAGGAAAACTACAAAAATTTGGGTTGTTTAATGAATCTCAAATTATACTTTTTAGATTCTTATCTAGACCACTTCCCCGAAAATTGTGGAGACTATAGTGAAGAACAGCGAGAACGTTTTCACCAAGACATCAGTGAAATGGAGAGTAGATATCAAGGAAATTGGAGTCAACATGATGGCAGATTTTTGTTGGATGTTAAAAAGAGAAGTACCCGAAGAAAATCGTAAGCGAAAGAGGAATCCGCTACGAAGATCATTTGAGGATAAAAGAGTGCGATACGAACGAAGGAAAGTTTAGGATTCGTAAAAATCATTTCTTTCTATCTTTTTATGTCTTGTGTTTTTCACAGATTTCAAGTTATTTGATATATCTACGTTATAGAGTATTTAATTTAGGCATTAAATCATGTTCAATCAATTTTTTTCTGTTATGAATGGTGATTTTTACAATTTTTTCGAATTTTTCCAGCTTTAGAGGGTGAATAGACTAAAAAAAATTAAGATGCGAATTGAAGACATCAAAAGATATAAAATTTTATCTGAATTGGACTAGAAGAAGTTTTTTTATCATGAAAACTATATTTTTTTGGAATTTTCAAGAGTTTTATGTGATTTTTTCATAACAGAGCACACACGCTACTCTTACAGAGACTTTCCCACGTCTGACCATGGCAGCACGTGAATCTCATGCCGGCACCTAGGCCGACGCCATTTTGTCCTATATCTCACTTTGACCAATGGAGATATACAACTGTCGCATGTTATGTTGTACAGTACCACCAACGTTTTACATAACTTTGGCCGTGTAATTTATCAAGTTCCCGACGCTAAACGACCAATTGTATCTTTCATAATTAATTCTTAATATTATTTACCAATAAATCAATCAATGATTTATTCATAAAACTAGTAAATTTATTTATAATGACTAAATTTACGGATGCCAACTGTTGCGTTGACGCGCATGCGCCAACCAATTCAAAATAATCATAAGCACATAAATGAAATGCGCAACTATTTTCCCCAGCGCTACAAAAATCAAATATATGCTCAAATTCATCAGTGAAATCTGCTTCAAATACAATTTATACTTAAGAAACCAATAAAGTATAATAAACGCAATAATTAAATAAAATCTTACATGTAACAAACAATAATTATAATAACAATGTCGGATGAGACGTGTGAGCAGCGTGTGCTGCCCTCTGTTGCTCATCGACCTGATGCGAGACTGCCGCGATATTTAAATATCGTGACAAACTTATATTAATTATTATTAATTAATAATTTAGTTTAATGATTAGCTCGTTTTTCCTGTTTCAAATAAAAAACTATTTTATTGTAATATTTATAATATTGTTCAAAAAAAATAAAATTTGTTTAGTAATAATTTTTTTAAATGTTACTTTGAATTATGACTGACCGAAGCTCAGCGACCGGCGCGCGGTGATAAATAAATTCATATTGTTTAAACTAATCGCGAGCAGTAAAATTTTCTTTCAGGATCTTAAACTTTAATAAATAACGCATGTAAACTATGTAAAAAAAACTTCATTTGGTGACTGAGAAGTCAATGAAATTTTTATTTGTTTACTTAAAAGTTAATTAATATTAGGATAATAAATGAAGAATTTTAAGCTATAATCGTTTTTATAAAATATAGATATTTGACAACAAATCCTTAATATTTCATTTGTTTCTCTTTAACGGTTGTTTTGGAATCTATTTTTCGGATAAAAGTACTCAAAATTTCCATTATAAAAAAAAATTGTTGTTAGAATGAATATTTTGTAAAATCGTTTGAGGGTTTAATTTTTCTTAGTGATTATATTAGAAAAAAGTTCATAGACTTAATTTTTTTACAAATCCCCTGAAAAAGTAAGAAAGAAAATTTGCAATTTTCTTGAAAATTTAACTTTCTAACCAAAAGTACCACATTACTTTGTCTAGGCTAGACTGGCGTAATAAACATCTCAGTACTTATTAGTTGAAAATATTTTTTTCTATAACTTCAACACTTTTGCACCACAATACATCAATCCCATAAAAAAGTAGAAAAAAAATTGATATTTTCTCTAACATTTAAATTTCTAACCCAAAGTACCGCTTAACTTTATCCAGGTTAGGGTAAACTACCCAATAAATAACCGATTTGTTGTAGTGGCAGATATTTTGACTAATAAAAACAATAATTAACTTTGAAACTCAGTCAAACTGTAACGGGGTAAATTTGTATTTACCGCGTTCAATTAAGTTTAAAATAAAATCTATTATGCGCACTGTCGGTCATGCGACATTACCACTTCGGGTATTCCGGGTAGGTAGCGACTAGTCGTCCGGAAATGGAAATTTCACTTGCTCGACCGTCGACCCCACCTAGAGTTAAGTAGGAGTGGAAAAAGGACAACTATAGTCAAGAGTGAGCGAGCAATTAAAAACGGGGACCGGAACGAGAATCGGGCATTAACCATCGGGACGTCCGAGTAGAGAGGTGGAGAGACGAAGTAACCAGACAACCGACGCCATACAGACGCCGTTAAATTAATTAACCAGGTTAAAGGAGAGTAAAGAGAAGGAAAGAAAGGAGAGTAAAGAGAGAAAGAGAGACGGAACCCAGTGAGACCAACGAGAACGAGGAAAAATAACTAGACAGAAACCCGGACAGAGACGACGACTAAGAGCTGGAGAATTAATTGTTGAGGTATTTATAAAATTTATTCCAGGCGAGAAGCCGGAAAATTTTATTAAATACTTGGCATACGTTAATATCGTCGCGCCTAAAGAAAATCCTCGCGAATTAAATTAATTGCAAAAGTAAATTAATAAATTAAATTCGGATAATTATAAGATTTAGTAATTAATTAACTCCAGGCAGGTAGCCGGAGCCATTGCGTGTATAAAATATTTCCAGGCAGGTAGCCGGAATTCTTCTAGAAGTTTCCAGGTGGGTCGAGTGACGCGCGCACCGGAACAGTCGAATCTAGTCAGAGACGCTAGTCAATTATTAATTACTTATAAATAAAATTTAATAAAAATAATAAATTAAGAAAATCAATTAAAATTGTCTCGGGAAAATAAGAGAAGTCCGTAGTCGAAGGCGTCGTAAAATTAATTAGGAGAATTTACGTAATTAAAGAAATTATAATTAATTAAGAAAAAGGCGTAAATAAAATAAGAATGATTATCGTGGTGATAAAAGTACATGAAGTAACGCGTTATTAAATTAATGAGTGAAGGTTGTGATATTAAAATAAGTGATAAGAAATTGAAAGGAAATAATACTCAATAAAATAGAAAAAGGAAATTCAATTAATAAATTAATTAAAAATTATATAATTCTCTAAATTAATTAAGTTATTAATTGCGGAAAATTAATTTAAGAAGTGTGTGTAAAATAAGTTCAGGGGACCGAGTGAGTGAAATAAATAAGAAGTTAAGGAAAAACATTAGTAATCAAGTATCGCGAAGGTTAAGCGATTTTTAATCATTGTGTGTGTGAGTGTGTGGAAATGCCAAAGGTAGTTGGCTAATTTAGTAATTAAGTGTTGCGAAGGTTAAGCGATTTTTAATCATTGTGTGTGTGAGTGTGTGGAAATGCCAAAGGTAGTTGGCTAATTTAGTAATTAAGTATCGCGAAGGTTAAGCGATTTTTAATCATTGTGTGTGTGAGTGTGTGGAAATGCCAAAGGTAGTTGGCTAATTTAGTAATTAAGTGTCGCGAAGGTAAAGCGATTTTTAACCAGAGTGGGAGTGTGTGGTAACGCCAAAGGTAGTTGTCTGGTTTTATTAATAAAAATTATTGCGGGTAAATAAATAAAAGGTTATAAGGTTTAATGAAGTTATAAAGGTTATAAGGTTTTATGTTAAGGTCAATGAATGTCATAAGGTTTAATGTTATAAGGTCATAAGGTTCTAAGGTTTATAAGGTTTAATGTTATAAGGTTTATATAAGAAGTTATAAGGTTTAAAAAGGTATAAAATAAGGTTTATAAAAAGGTTATAAGTGAAGTTAAAAATTTTAAAGGTCAATTAGGTCATGAGAAAATAAAAAGGTTTAATTGGTGAATTGAAATAGTAAATTATTTATAAGTTATCCTTCCTCATCCTTCTCTTACAATTAAATAAAATTACACCGACCCTGATGATCTAAGATCCGGTTCTGGGAGGCCGTTATCACTTCCAGTGGCGCCCTTAAAAAGGTAATTTAAGGACGACCAGAGTAACAGCATAGCCCTGTTATAAAACTATTATAATTGCATTGCGACATCATATATTTCATGATACTCATCGTGATTATTTATTTATTTCATTATAGTTTTTATAAAATTACATATAATGAGCGTAAAATGTAAATACCTAGTGAATGACTGTTTTCGTCCATTGAATGACTGGGCATAATCCAGTAAATGACCGACGAATTCAGTTTTGACTTGAAGTTGCTTTTTCCTAGGAACTTTGATAGGATCCAACCGATAAATTAATAATTTTAAGTAGGAAAAAACATCAATTTTAGTATTTTGTTAAAATTTTTGTTATTCCATTCAACGAATCCTTATAATCACAGTACCAATGGATGAAAATAGCTGTTGTGTTTTTATAAAAATAATCATTTTCAATGCGGAAAAATACTCGTAAGTTATATTAATATCACATTAACAATTTCAACCGTATAAAATAATATAATACTTATTAAAGTACGCTTGTTTAATTATCATATTTATATAGTTAACAAATTTTGATTAACGTAAATTATTACTTTAATCATTCAACACTTTTAAATTATTATTACTTATCTTTGAATTGGTTAAAGATATGCAATTTTTAAAATTCGAAGAACAAAAATATGTTTAATAAATAAAATGATAAAATTAACGGAAAACTCTTTGATTTTATAAATTGAATCTTATTCTTCTATAATCTTATTTTTTTTTTTTGACACTCAGTACTCTGATTTAACAAAATAATTTGATAGGATGAAGAAGGATTGATTTTTTAATCATTTTTAATCTTTCGAAATCATGTAATTCATGTTTGAAATTTCTCATCTAATCATATCAAATCATTCTTACCACTGTAAAGCGTCAGAATATAAAATTTTTACTTATTCCGGACAATTTTTAACGCTGAAATTATACTTGAACTTCTGCCACCGATTATGATATGGAATGGTTCGGCGAGTATTAAAAATTGTAAATCATTCTGGATACTTTTTAATCCTGAAATAATATTTGAGCTTTTGTCACCGGTTATGATATATAATGATTAGGCCAGTATTAGAAATTTTTAATTATATATCAAATACTTTTTAATTCTGAATAGTCTAGTCGATGCGCACGAGAACAGGGTGCAAGATTATATTTTAGGTGGATATGAACTGATTTTGAAAATTTTTCTTTTAAATTCTTAAAAAATACGAAACAAAAAGTTGATCTAACTTCAATAGCCGCTTTTATTCTGTAAAATCAAATAACAAATAAAAACAAATACACGGTCATTCACTGAGCTCGACTAATTTCGGACTTACCAGTAAATGACTTGTCGGTCATTTACTGGATTAGTACAATAATAAAGTACACTAGTGAATGACCAACATAAAATTAATAAAAACAAAATACTTATGTTGATTTCAAGTATTCAAATTTAATTTTATTGTTTAATTCATTTATATTGATGATTATAAATTTACTATGTTATAAAAAAATCAATTACTATAATTAAAACAATTAGTTTTAAAAAATGATTTTTTTCAAATGTTTACCCGGGAAAAAATCATCAGACCTGATAATGCATGATCATGTATTAATCTCATGCATGAATATTCGCCAGCTATCAGCATGCGTGATCATGCTTGGTCAGGTATGATTATACTCTCTCATGCATGATCACGCATGCTCATGGCTGACGAATATTCATGCATGATCATGCTTGAGCACGTATAATCATGTTTGACCAAGTATGATCAGGCCTGCTCAAATACAATACCTAGCATTAACAAAAAGAAAATTAAAATAACGATAATTTTTAATTAATGATCAACTTTAAATTAACTTAGTTGGCTAGTATTGACATATTGTTAATGTTTACTGGCTGAAAAGTAATATTAATATTTTACCCGTGCCGGGTCTCGAACCCACGACCGTTATGTTATGAAGCACGTCCGCTGTCCACTAGGCTGACCTGTCTCGTTCAGTTTATACAGATTTTTAACACCTTTTGAAAACTCTATGACAGAGAGATTATTCTTGCCAATTCTGGTCACACCCAGTATTATAGTCAAATAATAGGGCGCCACTGGAAGATGGACTCGGCCTTCCAGAACCGGATGTTGTAGAATTTTATTTTAATTAAATTAAATTAGTTTATTACTCAGGGTCGTTTGTAATATTTTGTGAGAGAGGAGAGGAATCGTAGAATAGGCTGAAATAATGTTAATACAAATTAAATTAAATTAAGCACCTTGCTTTATTTTATTAACCTTATGACAATAATTATTTCTTATGGCAAACTAAGATAGTTATGACAAACTATTGAGTCTCCTGGACATTACTTATGACAAACTAATAATTATCTCGTCTTCCAGACGGTTACTTATGACAAACTAAATTTTCGTCCCCTGTACGTTTTTCTTATGGCAAACTAATATGCGTCCCCTGGACGTTTTCCACACCCACAAACCCACGTTAAAATATCTCTCGTCCCCTGGACGGTAAACCTTATTATTGTCCCCTGGACATTAACCTTAACCAAAATTAACAACTCGTACCCTGGACGGTAAACCTTAATATTAATTTAAAAATCATCCCCTGGATGTATAATTATTTAAAACAACTTAACCTGTCCACCGGATCTAAATCACAGACACAGTTTTTCCTTACACTAATTGACTCTACTTTACTTTATTTAAATTTTTACTTAATGGCATCACTAACTTTTATCCAAATGCTAGAACTCTATATTTTCAATATAAAAATTTCATTAATAAAATTTCCAATATAAATTTTTCACCATTATTTAATTTTTCTTAATTTCCACTGATTTATTCAATTCACTTTATTTTTATAAATTAATTAATTTTGGTTTCAATTTAATTATTAATTAATTAATTCTCACTGATAAGTCTCATTAACATTTACTTCCAAAATTTATATAGTTAATTTACTCAAATTTTTCTGATAAATATCCTTACTAGGTACTTCAATACTCAACTCAATTTACTGACAAAATAATCCGTTCTTAATATTTACTCGACACAATTATACCATACATTTTCTAGCGTCTTATTTCTGATTTTCCGATTTTATACTTTTAATTATAATTATTTTAACATTATTTTAAAAATATTTTATGACTAAATTTACGACTAGAATTACGTTTAAAATTAACTAGAACATTCGGCCAGTGAATTAGCGTCGCAAGGCCTGAAATGACGATTTTACAACGCGAGAAAATTTATCTAGAGCGGCCGACAGGCCTGGTATACTTTTGTAATTGATATTGAATTTAATTAAATTTTTTTCGGACAATTTACGCGGAAAATTATTTTATTCCAGCCGAGAGGCCTCGAATAGAATAATTTTAGAGTGCAGACATAATGGCGAGTACACGGCAAAGATTTTACGGAAATTTCGAGAACACGAGACGCGTGGTTAAACTAGCCGATGGGCTTTGAGCTACCAATCTAATTTCACGAAACCAGCAGAAAGATATTAAGTAAATTAATTGTAATCAATTCGGCCCTCTAATATTTAAATTAGAGGCTTTAATTAATTATAAATTTTACCTTGAGAGAAACTCCAGTAACTACGATGAGGAACGTATCTGGTGGTCTCGTTCGACTCCTCTAGTTTTTTTTCTTCGCCGGTCTGATTCTCCTCGCACTCTCTCTCTCGTCACTCAGGAATTTTTCAATTGATAACCTTGGTGATAGCTAAATTGCTCCCGGTGGTTCTCGTCGTCTGGACAACTCTGTCGATTTCACGTTCCGCAGTCCCTTATATCATTTCACTTCAGTTCACTTCCCCGGAAACCTATTTCCACTTTCTTAAACTAAGGAAATGACGAACGGAGTGGCCTTAGTGATCCATGCGATACCCAGTGAATAGTTTCATCACTAACTCGCAACTTACGAGGTCGTTGGCCGGTTATTGGCGGAAAACGAAATTCAAATTCAAATTATTTAATTATTTACGTTCATAAATTTTACCCTGTTACAACTCAGAGTTGTAAAAAATAAAATATTCTTGGAATTCAATTCAGATTTGTTCGCTAGATTTTTTCTAATAATGAATAAAAAGAATTCTGGTTATAAATTACAAGCAAATCTAACACTTAAATTAATCTTCATTATTAATTGAAAAAAGAAAAAATGTAATTGTATTGATTATCATTATCAATTTTGCAAAACTTTATTGATTCAATTCTTCAATTAAATAAAAAAAAAAACAATTTAATTAAATCTATTTTAATTATTTTTTGGAAAAAAAATTAATTCTAATTATTAACTGAGTCAATAATTATACATTAAATTTATTTTTATCATCGATAACAAAAACATAATAATTTTAACTATTAACGTCAAAATAAAAAAAAGTGTTTTATTATTTTAATTTTTTCATCAAAAATATTTGATTATCCCTCATTAAAAACTAATTAAATCCGATTGAAGCTCGATCGGATTTTGATTGGATTTTTAATTTCCCGCTAAGAAAATTATTAACTTTTAAAAATTCGGAAAGTTATTGGTTTCACCCCGATTTTTGAAAATCGAGTTTTCATCAGATGTCGACGTTTTGAGGTACTAGGAATATATTCTGACTATTTTCAGAAGGATGTCCGAGTGCCTGTATGTATATGTGTGTGTCTGCGCGCGCGCGCGCGCGCGTGTGTGTGTGTGTGTGTGTGTGTGTGTGTGTGTGTGTGTGTGTGTGTGTATGGATGTAAACTCTTAATATCTTTTTAATTAACTAGCCGATTAAAATGTTTGAGGTGGCAATCAAAAGGGTTTGTTGGCCTTCAACTTTTCTGGAAATTTCAAATCGATCAGTCGCCATTTTTTTTCAAATCCAAATTTTCAAAATCCCCTATGTGCAACGATAATTACATAAATACAAATTACAACGCGACTTAGATTTTTTGTTTCAGATAATCCGTTTTTGAGTTAGAGATGACACCGTGGTGGGGGAAATTTTTGTGTTGCTCCACAAAAATGTTTATAACTTTATAATAGCATTATATTTTTCAATAAAAATTTAGGAGAATTATCTTCAATGTATACTTAAGAAAACAAAAAAAATCTCGATCCTCAAATTCCTTTATTATCTCAGTCAAAAACATTCCCGAAAATCACCTATTTTTTCGATCCTTACAGTGGCTATCCCCCTTAAAATCTTGAAACCAATAACTTCTTCTAATCTTGGTAATAGATATTTGAAATTTAAAAACATTTGATGAAATTTCTTGAAGTTTGTTTGGAATTTAATGATATTTTATAACATAAGACAAAATTTTACAAGTATGAGGTTTTTGCC
Organism: Microplitis demolitor; assembly: GCF_026212275.2. NCBI lineage: Eukaryota > Metazoa > Arthropoda > Insecta > Hymenoptera > Braconidae > Microplitis > Microplitis demolitor. Next base: position 14,708,133 of record NC_068550.1, on the reverse strand, counting down.
TTTCATGAAATTTTATGATATTTTCCGGAAATTATTTCATCGTTTCCAAAAGAATTCCATGAAATTTTTCCAAATTTTAAAAATTTAGATAAAATTTTAATAGCATAATTTTCTAAAATGTGTGAAGATTTTATGAATTTTCATGAAAATATTCTTTTCTGGGTTATTATATTTTATTATAAAATTTTTAGTTCCTCTAAAATTATATAAAATTCTATGAAATTATATAAAATTTAGCATAAAAGTTCAAAACTCCATATCTCGATAAATATAATATTTATTCATACGCGATCACGTACGTGGGTCGTTGCAGTAAATAGCAGCACGGACTTTAAATCGAGAGGACGTAGGTTCGAGCCCAGCACTCGCTGGAATTTTTTCGTTAATAATAAATATAATTAGTATCTACCTCAGTAATGCTGTTATCCATTACACCAATAATATAGAGCATCTGGTTGCAATTTTTTTCGTGATGTAATATTTTTTTCAAAAAATAAATACTGACTGTAGATTTCTATAAAATTTCGTAAAATTTTCAAAAAATTTTATCAGGCCATTTTCAGTATAAAATTTCCTAGAATTGCATAAAAATTTAAGAATTTTGATGAAATTTTATCAAGCTACTTTCAGCATAAACTTTCAGAAATTCTTACTAGTTAAATGTTATGAAATTTTATAAAATTTCATAAAAAAGTTTTTTTCCGGGTATTCAGAAAATCAGAAAATTTCAAGAATCTTTTTCTACACGCAGATAATTTTCGAGTAAAAATTACCCATACGATTTGGTACTATTAGGATATTTAGTCAGTTACTCAATTTTTACTATTTTGTTAGTAGAAATTGCACTTTATATACATGCTATTGAGTAGTATATTTTACAATGTGCATGAGAAAAATTTAGATATTTACCACATGTCCTCACACCATTCAATTTTTTGGGAAATTTTTACTAAAAATTCCTCTGCGTGGCATTGATCTTTTAGCGCTTTATTAATATGCTCTGATTTATATATGTTTTTCATTCTGATCTTAAAAATAACAGCTGTCAAAGCTATCAAAGCTAAAAAAAAAATCGGTCTGTCGGTTGACCCTGCGGGCCAGCCCCAAAACTTCCCGCTATTTTCGACCTCAAAGAGCTCGAAAACATTATTTTTTCAGCAAGAGTCAGCAAAATAATAATAAATACTTTATTAATGAAATACTGATATCAATTAATTCACCCAGTGAAATTATTTATTTTTAGCAATAAAAAAACACAACTTTTTTTTTTTTATCAATCAAATAAGCACGTCCGTCCACAATGCTTGTCCGTATCTATCTAACTTCATTGTCTCAACCTCCACCTGTTGGTCGTCGCACACATGACACTACTGTCCCCTTAATTTTTATTATAATTACATTTGTCAGCCCTGGGCCTTACTCAAATTAAAATTATAAATATAAAATATAAACCATAAATCCACAGACAACTGAATGGTACATAATTAATTAATTAAATATATGAACTATTACTCTATATCCTTCATATCGGATAATGAATTAAATAATAGTAACCCAAATAATAAACATCAATTCACGTCATCAGTGGGATGACAAGTTTAAACAAAGTAATGGGTTGTCAATTTTTGGGGCATAATATAATGCTGGATTATGCATCCCAATTAATTCAAAATTATAAATACATAATTAAAACAAACAAAAGTCACGCGTTTGTGCTTTAATCATAAATTATAAAAATAAATTAAATCACACATGTGCTCTCTCATACCCTTCGCGCATGCGCGAGCACCGTGTACGGACTGCCGTCTCATCGGCGAAATGGCGGAATGCCCGCGTAACGATTCAAATTTAAATTTATAATTAAAATAATTAACTTAAAACTAAATAAAATCAAATAATTTGAATCGTTACGTGACACCCCCCCCCCACCAGGCCGTGTTTTGCCTCGAAAAATGCGCGCGAGACTCTGCATTCCATTTCGCCGGCACAATCACCTGAAAACCTTAAATCCAATACTTATATCTGGATCTTTTGTACCGGGTATAAAAATAAAATAATCAAAATCAAAAGAAAATCAATGTTAACCAAAAGAATAACTCAACAAATTGCTGACCAACCTGTCACTTACCAACTTGCTCGAACGAACGGTAGGAAGAGGAGGGTGAAAGAGTTTAATTTTCGAATAGATGGTAACGTCCATAGGTGGAATGCATGTGTGCTTTTATTTACAAACGACACTGTGCTGTAGATGAAAGCCGGCTTACTCGGCGTTTGTTTCACAACAAAAGAAAAGAATATAAATAGTTGATAAGATATAAATAATAATAAGATGAAAAAAAATAAAAGTGGACTGCACGCCTGGCGGCCTTATGGCTGCAACTGAGCAGTCTTAGGGTCACTGGGACCGACGCGATCCAACCCATAAACACGCCGCATGCGGTCGTCGTCTGTCAGCCACCCCAACCACTTTAGTTGGCTGAGTTGCTCTCCTAGGTCTCCATGTCCGCGCTGACACTCATAGTTGTCTCCCGTGGGTCGTGCGCAGACCATACATCTGCCACGCACGGCTAGGCTAAGGCGTCCATGCGCCCCTTTGCATGGACCATCAGTAAAGCGGAGGCATTCCTCGCAAAATGGTCGGGACTCCAAGGGTTGATTAGTACAATGGCGGGCCACGTGATCACCTTGCCCACACCGAGGGCATCCTTGCGGAACATTGACCCGGCGGGGTTCATCTCGCATCCTATTGATCTTGGTCCGGACCAATAAGGCCATGTGAGCCTTCCAGGTCTCTGATCCTCTGGGAATCATCCCCAGGCCCTTCTCCTCGTGGTAAGTCTCCATATACCTCATGGTCTGCTTCTTACTTAGAGCCATCCCTAGATAATTATTCAAATCATTATCCATTTCCCCTGGGGTAAATACTGTAGTAGTTATAGATAGCGGTAGAACAGTAATAGTCAGCGACAGAATAGTAGTAGTAGTGATAGAGATAGATAGTAATCATAGACAAGCATAAGTAGATCAAGTAGTAGTAATAGATAGAGCGTTTAGCCATGCGATTGTGTCAACCTGCCTCTGGCGGACATTTTCAGCTCGCTTAACTAATTTTAAAAATTTTACATGGCTACGACCAATATATTTGCCCTCGGGGGTCTCCATTTCCACGATAACTGGAGTTACCACCTTCGAGATGACATATGGGCCCGTATAGCGCGGTGCTAGCTTACCCACGACCTGCTCACTCTTTTTCGATAAAACGTGAGTAGGTTTATATACCTGATCACCTACTTCAAACAAAATATTACGTCTTTTATCGTTATAATAGGCCGCGTATCGTTCAGAGGATCGTCGAATACGTTGGTTAACAATATCACGTAATTCTACCATACGATCCATGCGTTGAATCCAACCACTGCGGTCAACATTATCATCAACGACCATACTATTGTCGTTTGCAGCTCGACGGTTGCGAATAGGACATGGATCACGGCCCAAGTTCAAATATGCCGGACTCACACCGAGTGATTCATGAATCGCGGTATTATACGCGAACTGGAATTCATGGATATTTACATCCCAGTCGCGATGATCATCACCCAAGTAACTCATAATCATCGTTTTTAAATTACGGTTGACCCTTTCAACCGGGTTAGCTTGGGCATGATACGGTGGTGTGGTAGTATGCTGAATACCACACTCTTGAATGAGATCAGCAACGTCTCGATTTAAATATTCACGGCCATTATCGGTCCAAAATACGCGTGGAACGCCCCAACGGTTAATTACGAACTGTCGAAAACTTTTAGCAATAGTTTTCCCGTTTGCAGCTCGAACTGGAACGCACTCGATCCACCGCGTGTATAAGTCTTCGAACACGAATAAATACGAATAACCCGCACGAGAACGCGTAAACGACATCGTATCAGCTGCTACGACTTCCCAAGGCTCACTGGGTATCCTTGGGGTCATAAAACCAATTGGTTTACGCTGAATTGGCTTTGACTCGAGACATCGTTCACAACTGTTGACATATCGCTGTATATCTCGAAACATTCCGGGCCAATAATATCTCACTATCGCCCGGGCGTATGTCTTCTGGACACCCAGGTGACCAGATTGTGGATGATCGTGGACTTCCTGGAGTAAACACTCTCGTTGGTCAGCTGGTACGACTAACTTCCAGTCGTTATCCTCTTCACCTAGGATTTGTCTCATGGAGTCAGGCCGACGTCGATACAATCTACCATTTTCATAATGATAGTCTGGTAGAGCCTCAGGATCAGATATCAACAAACGACATTTTTCCTCATACCACTCATCGTTTCCAGCTTCACCCAGGGCATTGACATGACTCTCGGCAGGTCCCTGGTCCTCGTAGATTCGCAAGAGGGCATCCGGGGCCTCATTTTCCGCCCCTTTTCGATACTCGATCTTCATATCGTACTCAGAGAGCTGCATGGCCCATCGGGCTAACTTCCCCGTCGGGTCCCGAGCATTCATGAGCCATCGGAGGCTGGCATGATCAGTCACGACTGTGAATTTAAAACCTTCCAAATAATGTCTAAATTTACGCACGGCCCAAACTACCGCAAGACATTCCTTTTCAGTCGTACTGTAATTTGCTTCAGCACTGTTCAAGGCCTTACTCGCACACGCAACCAAGTACTCACGATCGCCGTTACGTTGAACTAGGACTGCACCGAGTCCACACTGGCTCGCATCCGTATATAACGTGAACGGTAGCGTGTAATCAGGTGTTGACAAGACTGGAGCTTCCGCGAGTGCTTTCTTAAGAGACTGGAAAGACTCTTCTTCAGCCTCGGTCCATCGCCAGGGTACATCTTTCCGCGTCAAACGATATAGCGGACCAGCTACGCACGCGACGTTTTTCAAATGGCGATGATACCAGTTTATCATCCCATTGAAACGACGTATCTGTTTGACGTTTTTCGGCCGCGGGTAATTCAAAATCGGCTCCGTTTTCTCAGGGTCTGGCCTGAGTCCTTCTTTGTCCAGTAAGAAGCCCAAAAATCGTACCTGTTGCTGGCAAAATTTACTTTTGTCGAAGTTCAAAGTAAACCCTGCGCCTCGTAACCGACTCAACACGACTTCTAACATCTCCAGATGTTTCTTGAAAGTCGGGGTTACGATGATTATATCATCCAGGTACGCGAATACAAACGGAGATAAATCAGGTGTAATTATTTTGTCCATCACACGCTGAAAACTCGCCGGAGCGTTACATAGTCCCATCGGCATACGTTTGTATTGAAAAAGACCGCGACCGGGAACCCAAAAAGCAGTATACTTGCGACTATTTGGACTCATTAAGATCTGCCAAAACGCTGAGTTCATATCGACTGTCGTAATATAGTGTGCGTCACGACATTTCTCGAGAATCTCGATCATATCCGGCGGTCGATACGTGTCTTTTTCGGTTACAGTATTCACGTCACGGAAATCAACGCACATGCGATATGATCCATCAGGCTTTTTAACCATGATAGGCTGACTGGACCATTCCGATGCTGGCGCAGGCTCGACGATGTCATCTTCGAGCATTTTGTCGAGTGCCTCATGTAACGCTTGTAAAACGACTGGTGATCGACGATAAACCCGCTGTTTAATCGGTCGCTCGTCTTTGAGCCTAATCTCATGCTCAACCAACGAGGTCAGTCCCAAACCAGGTGGCATTAATCTCCGTTGATGGTCCAAGAACTTACCCAACTGTTTGGTCTCATCTCCAGTGAGTTCATGTACGGCTGCAACGTCTTCAGGTCGCGAAGTAATTTCAGACTCGAACGACAACTCGTGCCAGGTACCACCGCGTATACGCCAAAATCGGTTGCTCAGGTCTAACTCCATATTGACATAATTCATGAAGTTAGTACCGATTAAATTCAGACTTCCTAACCGAGGAATATAATGGACCGGAAATATAACCTCTTCAACACCATCGAGGGTCATTTTCACGTTTACCACACCTCCACTCACGTCAGTCGTTCTGTTGGCCATACCAAAGCGAGTCGGTCGGCTTTCAAATAGACATGGAAAACTATCGGCCATTCATTCTCTCGCGAAGTCTCCAAAAGCAGTTGTTTTGGCCCCAGTATCGATTATCGCGACTCGCTGACGGTTACCCGCGCGGATGACAACCTGCGGTCGGGGTTTACCATGCCGTAGACGCCAAAAATCATTATTTTCATCACCAGGTTGATTCATAAATGGTACTAAAACAGCTGTTCGATCTTCTACCGCGGTTAATTCATCAAGTGTGGCATCTTCTTCACACTTGGCCTCGCACGGTGGATCAGAAACAGCATGAATATCCGCCTGAACAACAATACGACGTGAACTCATCGAATCCTGCTCCCTGGTGACTGTTTTTGGAGGGATTGATGAACGCCCAGCACCGCCACCCTCTACTGGCGGGCTGCTTCGTCGTTTTTTGGAAGTTGGAACGCATTGGGACGACTGTCGACATTACAGACACACGTAACAGCTGTCTTTCCAACCTTTCCGCATCTCATACAGACGTCCCGGCGTGGTTCTTGACAAAAGTAGCCCAAGTGTTCTAATGAGCCACAATTATAACAGAATCTTGGACGTACGACCCTGTTTTGTCCCATCTGACCTGGACTACGGACGAACGGCTGGTTACTGGCATTATTGTATCCAGGAGGCGATCGATTGCCACCCTGTGGGGTCATTGGACCTCTCGGGGGTTTATTTACAGGTGGGTTAGACACCCTCGGAGGTTGTTGACGCTGTGCGGGAGGATTTTTGGGAATCGCACCGCGATTCTGCGCATTTAGGTTATGCTGCTGATTCGCTGGGGGGTTCTGTGGATTCCCACGCTGATTGGCGGGCTGTACAGGTGCCTTAGTAACCTGTTTTGTTGACTGGTCGGGTCCACCAGGTGTGACGGGTGCTAAGTTCCGCTCGGCAGCCCTCTGTTGGCGAGATCGACGCGATCTTCGCTTCTTCTTCGTCCCTGCGCTGGACTGGGAACCACTGATCAACTGCGTGTATGCCGGCTCGGTGATCCCTGGGAGGTCGAATACCGGCAGAATACGAACATTCCTTAATGTTCGCTTCTTCCCTCGGTGGTGGTTGGCGATGATTGCGTGCGGCTTTCCATCTTTCTTCAACCTGGGTGGCCTTTATTAACAACGAGTGATACGTATCAAAGTCACCGAGAGGACAGTGGTCCCAGTACGCGGGTAACAATCCTTTTGTTGCCCTTTTGACCTGTGTACGCTCCGATGGTGGGTGTCTCAAGCGAGAATATAGATTCTGGAGACATATCAAGTAATCCCGAGCACTTTCTTTCAGGCCTTGATTACGCGCGCGAATATCCGCACGAATTTCGCGCTGACGACCACCACTCTTGAACCAAGTCAGAAATTCCGACCTGAACGACTCCCAATTCGACGATCGATGGCAATTGGCACTGAACCAGACCTCAGCTTTGCCCTTGAACACCTCTGGTAATACTGCGAGGCGATCAGCTCGACGAATTCCAGCGCTGCGCATTAATACGACCAGGCGTCTCAGGAATTCATCGCTAGTCATAGAACCATCGCCAGAAAACGATAGTTTCCAGTTCCTGGCAATGGCACCATGGTCACGGGCGAACACGCGGGGTGAATGGCGTTTTTCACTGCTCTTCTTCTTCTTCAATGCTCTTCGAGCTCGAAAATGCTATCACATGCAATTGTTTTTTTACGATCTTTTCAAGCTCTAACAAGTTACCTGTTATGCTAAAGTTTGAAAATTTAAGAAACGAAAATCATCAATGAAGCGGTTTTTAAAATTTAGTTCCTGATTTTGTTCAGTAAAATAAGTGTATTGAGGCAGAAATCAATGTCGGGGATCATAATCAAGATTTAAATAAATTTTGACTCATGTAAGAAACAATAAAATATGAAATATCCGATAAAAATATTTAAAACTACGTTTTATCGATTTTTTTGTTTATAATATGATTTAAACTAAAAACCAAGTTCGATGACATTATATGATCGAAAGAAACCATAAAAAAGATGAGTTGGTATGATATCAGCCACATTTTAGTACGTTATATTATGATTTATCCGGAAAAAATAACATAAAATGTTATTTTTTTATTGAATCGGCGCATTTTATTGAATTCTAGAGCTGATTAAAATTTGAAATCGATCGCGTCAGTCGTTTTGAAAATATTTAGAAAAAACCGTTTTTCACCATTTCTTTCTCCCGCGATAACTCTCGAACGAATTATCCGATTTTGATGTTTGAGGTGGCAATCGACGCGTTTTATTGATTACTAGAGCTGATTAGATTTTGAAGTCGATCGTATAAGTCGTTTTTGAGAAATCAATAAAAAACTAAAAAAAAAATTTTTTTTTTTTTCGTAATTCGCCAATATTTTCGAGTCTATTCGATCAAATAATCTGAAATTTTCAGGAAAGTTGAAGGCCAACAAGTTCTTTCGATTGCCACCTTAACCATCTAAATCGATTCATTAGTTCAAAAGTTACAAAGAGTTTACATACACACACACACACACACACACACATACACACACTCGGACATCATTCTGAAAATAGTCAGAATAGCTTCCTAGGACCTCAAAACGTCGACATCTGATGAAAATTCGATTTTCGAAAATCGGGGTGAAAACAATAACTTCCCGAAATTTTTGAAAATCGTCGATTTTCTTAGCGGGAAGTTAAAAAAATTTGAGGAATACTCAGTTCAAGATATCTCGAAAAGTATTCAGGAAATCAGAAAATTTTAAAACACTTCTTCTATAGATCTTCTAATGCTATATCAATAAGCTAAAATAAAAAATAACAACTGAGGAAGCTGTCAAAGGTAGATGGGAATTTTCGTCACCACACAACTTCTCAAAATAGTTCTAAAAATTTTCAGATGAGAATATTTCGAAAATTACGACAGGTTTAAAAAAAATCATGAGATTCATGTGTTTGGAGCTTTTTGTTCTGATATAACACTGGTCTCTCTATACATGTCATGACATAAGAATCAACGTGTCACGTGGGGTTTTTATTACTCCTTCATTAATCTTGTGTCACATGGACGACTACATTTAAGAACGTAAGATAAAATTACATTCACGTACTTCTGGCAGTACACTCCGTTGTGTCTCGCAAATGATAATAAGCATTTTAAAACCACATCCTTGCATTGAAAGTTCAAGCTGAAGAAGCTGTCAAAGTTAGAGAAATTTTTGTTACCATGTTACTTATCACAAAAATTCTAGACAATTTTAGTTAAAAATATCTCGAAAATGATAACAGGTATAAACAAAACGTAAGATTTTTGTTTTAAAAGTTTTGTGTTTTGATTCAACACTGACCTCTTTCTATATATCATATTACATAACAATCAACGTATGTCGCGTGGGGTTATTATAACCCCTTCAATAACCTTGTGTCACATGGATTACTGCGTTCAGAAACCTAAGATAAAATTACATTTAGGTGCTTTTGGCAATAACTCTTTGTTATCGCAAATGATGACAAACATTGTACAATCACAGCCTAATATTGAAATTCCAAGCTGAGGAAGCCGTCAAAATTACAAAAATTTTTATGACCATACTACTTATCACAAATGAGAATATCTCGAAAATTATGACAGATATAAAAAAATCATAAGATTATTTTTTTTCGAGCTGTTCGTTCTGATTCAATGTTGACATCTCTACATATGTTATTGAACCAAAATTACTTTTAAATAATAAAAATTATTTATGTTATTAAACCTAAATTTACGTATGTCGTGTGAGGTTTTCATAGCCCCTTCAATACTTTACTTTTAAATTGTTTACAAGTTATTGTCTATTATTTGGCGTGTTCGGCCGAAATAAGTTCCGAGTAAACTTAGTTAGATTTCGCACAGCAAACGCATATTTATTATATCAAATCTTACTAAGTTCTTATTAAATTTGCTCAGGACTTAGTTCGGCCGAACATGCCCAATGGGCATTCTCACCACTAATTTCCCTAATAGCTACTTTAGCTTGAAATTGACGGTAATTTGATGTTGAAATTACCTGGAATCCGCTGGCTGCATGTGCCGAAAATTTCCCAGAAAAAGTTGAAAATAAAAATTTGCGGTTCATTTTTCTTCAATTCGAACGTAACTTTTTACTGAAAAAGAGGCAGTAATGTTCGTTCTTATCATTCCAAAAGGTAAGCAAATTTATTTATAAAATGTCTACAATTTGACGGTAAAAAATACATAGCATTTTTTCAAGTCAAATTAAGAATAAATTGACATAAAATTTGATTAAAAATTAACAACTTTTTTCTCGTCAACTTTTGAAGTGAATTTGCATTCTAATTCGGGCCGTAAATGTACGTCAAATTCAATAGCAAGTTGTATGCAAATTGTAAAAAATAGAAGAGTCTAAAGTTGACGGAAATTTGACAAAAAATTCAACGAAATATTAGTACAATAAACTTTTGCTAAAGCAAACTGTGCTATTAGAGTTCATACCCCAACAGTACAGTTTGTTTAGCAAAAGTTAACATTGCGAATATTTCCTTGAATTTTTCGTGGAATGTCCGTCAACTTCAGGCTTTTCCGTTCTTGACGACAATTTGTATACAACTTGTTAAACAATTTGACATAAATTTACCATCTGAATCACAATGCTAATTCACTTCAAAGTGTACACAAATTGTGGTCAAAAACGGGAAAGCCTGAAATTGACTGACATTAGACGGAAAATTCAAGGAAACTTTTACTCGAGTTTTTCTCTAGTAAAAGCAAGTTACCTCTGAATTGAGAAAATATTAGCCGCAAAGTTTTTTTTTAACTTTTGCTGTCAAATTGTCAGCAAATTTGGGCAGCAAATCTTGGTAATTTCAATTGTCAAATTACTGCCAATTTCAAGCTTAAGTGGCTATTAGGGATAGTCACCTCAATGTCAAATTTTTACTGTAAATTTTCATCAATTTGTAGTCAACATAGCCATCAGAGTGGTGAGTATCAGCCCTGATAGTTAAAAATTTTTTTTTCAAAAACTTACTGTTCAATGTTTCGGATCGGTTTAATGTCGAGTACTCACTGTCAAAAGTTTGACTTTTACAAGAATACAATATTAACTGCGACTCCCCATTAATGTACAACTATAATCTGATGACAAGTTAATCCAAAAAAGTCTGTCTGAAAGTTTCGGTAAAAAAAAATTTATAAAACAAAAGCTACTGCCCAGTTGATAAAAAATTAAGTAAAAAAACACAAGTTTACTTCCAAATTAGCGATAATTATTTATACATGACATTTGTGCCGTCAAGTTAATGTCAAATTTGGCCTGCAATTTACGTTAACTTAGCAATCCTAAAAGTCAGAATTCCTGATTAAAAAGTTGACTCAATTAGTTGTGATCTGGCAACATATTATCGATAACTTTACACTAAAAAAATCTTGATGAAAATTTTCTAACAAAGTTGGCGAAAATTTACTGCCGCAATTTGTCATCAAATTGAACAAAAGTTCTGCCAACTCGTTGCGAGTAAAATTCTAGGGAATCTGAAGGCAAACTTTTCGACAGCAGTTGTACAGTAGGAAGTTGTCGACAAGTTGACCGTTGTTTTATAGTTAATTTAACTTAGAAAATTGTAAAGTATTTTTTTACCCTCAAATGGTAGACATTTTTCTGTATAAATTTGCTTATCTTCTGAAATGCCAAGAAAGAACATTACTGACTTTGTTTTATCATAAAAAGTTACCTCTAATAAACTAAAGAAAAATCAAGCGCAATTTTTTTTTTTTTTTTTTTTTTTCAAATTTTGCTGTCAAACTGTCAGCAAATTCGGGCAGCAAATTTCAGGTAATTCCACCACCAAAATGCTGTTAATTTCTAGCTAAAGTGGTTATTACGGTACAATTAATTTGGTTATTAAAGTATCAGTGGGCGGCAGATCTATCGGTGACTTAAGCCAATGTTCATAGTCAGGAAGCATAAGATTTGTCTATAAATACTAGCCTTACTCTTCAGTATGATCCTATATGCTTTACTCCATTTTGTCGAATCGAATCAACTAGCTATTTATTAGATTTTTTATATACTGTTTATATCTTTAATCCTGACACAAGACGTCGTTATATTCAGTTTTAATAAATGTATATCATTCCACAATAAGTTTTATCAACACACTTACTATCATAATACGAAAAAAATCGAACATAGTAGGTATTTGATCGTGTATACTATAAAAACATAATGACTAATTTAATTTTTAAAATCCTGAAACTGAAAGACAATTAAAAATTTACGGATTTTTTCCAACATTAGTTACAAAAAAAAAAAAAAAAAAAAAAAAAAGATACGCACATAGAAATTTAAAAAAACTGTCGGTGCAATGTTTCGAAATGTCTTTTTTTTTTTTGTAATTTATCATTTTGAGAAAAAATTCTAAAAATTATTAGACGTTGGCTAATTTCAGAATCATTTATTTTTATATTTCAATAACTTACCTAATTTACTCATTAATTGTTGTTTAATTTGTAACTTAATACTATATTTTTTTTTAAATAGACGGCTCGAATGTTAGACTTAGATGACTTTCAAAAGCTATTGATAAGAGATGTAGCTCTGGAGTATAATTGGAACGACTCCGATAGTGACTGTTATGACGGAGACAGTGAAGATTTCTTAGAAAAATTTGATAATATACTAGATTTAAAAACTAAAACAGATAAAAATAACTAATATGAAGATAAAAATGATTCGAATAACAATTCTTATTCCAACGAAAAAAAGAAGGTTGGTTTACAAAAAGACCAGCAAAACTCTACACTAAAAACTGTAAAAGTGACAAGTCCAACAGAATGTTTATTTTTGTTTTTCGACGATGAAATTCTGAAGTTGATGGTAAATAGTACGAACTCTCACATTACTGAAGCTTGTAACAATTTTTCAATAAGTCGTGATTGTTTAAATACAAATATTAAAGAAATAAAAGTCTTTAATGGTCTTCTCATATTGGCAGGATTACTCAAATTTAATTACAAATCAGATGATCTGTGGGAAAAAGAAGGACTTGGAGTTGAAGTCTTTTGGTTAACAATGAGTTTGAGGAGATTTAAATTTTTACTACGTTACTTACACTTCACAAGTTTTAATAATAAGAAATCACAAACAAGAATTGGTCATTCAGTGAAAATTGGAGTCATTGGAAAATTCATTAGTAATTGTGAAAGAAATTTTGAATAAGGAGCAAACGTTACCATAGCTAAAAAATTAATATTACATGATAAAACATATGGCAAAGTGAACAATAAAATGAAATCTTTTACAGATTTTGTAGTATACTCTATAATGGATACTGATCACTATTAGATTTCGATATTAAAAATTTATGATCAAAAGCACTTTCATTATTCTGACAACACTTCTTCTGAACATGAAGAAGTAATAAATCAGTTAAAAAAAATGCAGGGCAAAGATCGCAATGTAACTGTGGATAAAAGTTGTGACAATTTCGATGAAACCCGTAAAGATTCAATAGATTCAGGCTCAATGTATACTGGCCACGAATTTACGATTGAAAAAATTTTTGGGGAAATTCTTTATAATCGGACATATAAGAAGATTTTTGTTGGAATTTTGATTTTACATGATTGATATAGCAAGTTTGAATAGTTATGTCATCTATTACATGAACATAAATCATAAAATATCTCGAAAATATTTTTTAAAAAGGTTAGGATTAGATCTTGTAAGCAACCAAATAAGTCATCGAGCTAACAGTCAATATTTATCAAAAACATTACGTCACGAAGCCGCCGATTATTTATCTATCCAATCTGTTCCGCAAAAATTGGATGAAGTAAAAAAATAAACCCGTAAGATGTTCAGTTTGTCCTCGGAAAGAGGACAAAAAAGTTCGGTCTTTTTGTTTCATGTGTAAAAAACCTATGTGTCGAAAGCACATGATTTCTTTATGTGTTGATTGTTCCAATACCTAGTATATGAACCTTTCGTCTCTAAGATTATTTTGTATTCTTAAGCAGTTAATATTATGTATTCACTTTTTAAATACTAATAATTAATTTTTCATAAGACATTAATTAATAATTATTTTCATTATTGGTTAGAAAAATTCAAATTGAAAGAAATTAACAAAATGTGATAGATTTTAATTTAATTTCCAAAAACTTAGCCGAAGTTATTTTTCATTAGATTAAGAACCAAGCGAAATCTAAATTTTAAGAAATCTCATCTAATTAATTTTATTTTGGTTAAAATTATTTAATTTATTTTTGGGCTCATTATTTATATATACTCAAGTATTAAGCTTGAAGAAACCTTACAAATAACTTCATGTCAGAAGTGTCAGTATTTTTCAAAGAATAAATTGTTAAAAGTCTACATTAAATATCTAGTTTTTCATTTACTTTTACATTAAAAATTTATTATCAATATAAATTAATCTTTCTTATATGTATTAGTAATATTTAGCGTACAAGCAAGCATAATAAAAAGTGAAGCGAATAGTTTTTAATTTATTAACTTGAATATTAATATGATCTGTTTGTAATTTGAAAACTTGATAAACTGAAACTTGAAAATCCTGTAAAAGTTAGTAAATTTTTTTTCGCAATTTGCTAGAAAGTGTCATTTATTAGTATTAATATACTTTAAGCTCTTATCCTTATATTATTTATATCTTTAACAATTTGTTTCGTTTTTATTCAATAAAAACCGTTGCATTACCATCAACTTCAGAATTTATCATTTCTGCAACATATTAATACTTTTGAAATTTCCATTGCGTGTTTTTTTTTTTTTTTTTTTTTCGAAAAATTTTAATACAATTTTCGATCGGGAACTCGCAAAATAATTTGATGATAATATCGATAAAACTAATGCTACCTCTCATGAAGACAGTTTAATAGAAGTTGCTCTACTACCAAACGATGTTGATGATATTAAAAATTTTTATGACTCAGAACGAGATATTATTAAACATTCAACTAATTACGAGGTTAATTAATGAAAACTTTTTATTATTACTGGATAATTATTTATCAATTAAAACCAAACACAAAGTTTCAGTCATCATACACAAAGCAAATAATATTAGGGAAATTATGATTTTTTTCACTCAGTGATGCCAGAACGTGGGATTTTTTTATCCCCTCCTGCCATTACACTCTAAGCTATTTCACCACAGGAAGGGGTAAAAAAATTCCACGTTCTGGCATCACTGTTTTCACTGGTGTAATCTGAACAAAAATCACAGGAGATAGTCAGATATTGCAAGAATTACAGGGTTGAATAATAACTGAGGAATTCACTAATTTCTTCGGCTCAAAAAACATTTTGAATTATAAAATTTATTACTTGGAGTTATCCAACAAAGTTAGTTTTTGAACAATAAAATTTACTACTGAGGAGTAAGAACATCACATTCCAACAAATTGAAATTTATACAGGGTTCTATATAATTCTTTCAGAATTTTATTTCAATTGTCACGCTTATAAGTAAAATTGTAATTTTTCAAGTGCTTTTGTATTTTTTTTTTTTTTTGCATGAAATAAAATCTGATGGTCGTAAAATATGAATTAGCAAACATAATGTTAATCCGATAGGTCTAAAAAGTATTAATTGATAAATAACATTCTGTACTGTAAATACTTTTATAGGAACGATATTTATTAATCATAATAATTAACTTTTAATTGGTAGCTATGAGTTTTTTTATCAAAAAAAATTGTAATTCTGTAACTCTCAAAAATTTTTCCAGATTTGTGACCAATTAAACACTATTTCATCTTACCAATTAGATAGTAGAACCGTTAATAAAGTGAAACGGGATAATGATAATGTTGCTGATAATTATTCATTGTCACCAATGGCTTTGCGAAATCGAGAGGAAAAAATGGAAACAATAATTATCATGACGTCAGTTTAAACTCATCATCTCAAACTCATTATACTTTGCAAGATTCTCATGATTCATCTTATCAACACAATCATGTAACAGATGATGAGTGCGATACAATTTGCTTAGCAACTTCTTTAATTAGCACAGAAAGTAATGTTGCAAATAATTTAGAGGATTCTAGCTTACAAACTACTCCGGAAAATGATAATGTTGAACATTCAACGAATAATCTACTGACTGAACAAGGAAAAGAACATACTCATCAGTTGGTGCAACAAAATCAACTTGAAACGACTATTTTAAATGAAATTAATTTAACTTCACAGAAAGGGTCATGTGACAGTTCTAACGTTACGTTTGAAACATCTAATATTCCTCGATGGAAGAAAAAATATGCGTGTCCTTTCTGTCATAAACTTATAGTTGGTCAGTTGCCACGCCATATAATAACAGTCCATCGTGAACATCAAGATGTACAAAAACTAAATAATACATCAAAAGGTAATTAAAATTTGAAACTATTATATTTTATTCGTGGAAAAGAATTTTTGTTTTTAGGAAGTTATGGATAAAATTTAAAATTATTCATAAACTTTTTAAGCTCGGGACATACCAAAAATGAAATACTCTGAGTGCTTGTTTTTTTGAAAAATATGATTTAATAATTATTGAAAAAAAAAAAAAAAAAAAAAAAAAAAAAAAAAAAAAAAAAAAAAAAAAAAAAAACAGCGAGTTAAAATTTTGTTCATAGATAACTAGCATAAATCTTAACTAAAAAGTTTAAATTTATTTCTAGCACCACTAGAAATTTTTTAATTTGAATTAAATAAATATTTTCCACTTAAATTGATAAAATTATAATTATTAAGTGTTTTATTCACACCGTAAAGTTTTCTAATGGCTAGAGTAAATTTTCTTATGAAGTAAAATATTTTTTTTTGTTTCTAGGTTCACATGAACGAAAAAAAATTTTAATGGTCTTCAGGAATCATGGTTCATTCACTTATTACTTTAATGAAATATACAATAAAACGAAATTATTAATAGTAAGCCGTCGACCAAAGTCAGCAACGTCTGTAACTGATTACATTACTTGCTCCTATTGTTTAATGACTGTAACAAAATCTAATTCTCGAAAACACATGTTAAAATGTCGGAGGAAGCATGGATTAGAGCAAAGTTTAAAAGGACAGCGAGTCTATTATGTTTAGGAAAGTGGATTGAAGTTAGACTGCATTCTACTGCGAATGATATTTTGCGATTAGTAGTATTTCCTGTACTGCAAGAAGACGATATTGTACGATTAATTCGATATGATTGGGTTATTATTTTGTACGGCAATAAATTATGCTTAAAATATATTAGGTGTACAAAAAAGTTCTACCCGTTTTTCAAAGATGGAGTTATCTAACAGCTATTTATAGGTTAGCTATGAATACGTATATGTACATGCACAGCTGTTTGTACTCTTTAAATTCATCAAACTTTTAATGCATTAATCTTCGATATATATATTTTTTTATTAAGTTAAAAATGGAAGTAAATAATGAGCATATCCGCCATTGTCTTTTATATGAATTTCATCAAGGAAAAAGTGCTGCTGAAGCTCAAAGAATAATCTGTGCAACTTATGGTGACAGTGTTATTGATGACAGTACTTGTCGAAGTTGGTTTCGGAAATTCACAAACGGAGATTTTAATTTAAATGATAAACCACGCTCTGGAAGACCTTCAACAATCAGTGACGAGAAATTGGAAGAATTACTGAATCAAGATTCTGCACAAACACAACAAGACCTTGCGAAAAAGTTAAACGTTACTCAACAAGCTATTTCTGAAAGATTACATGCTTTAGGTAAGATTCAAAAAGAAGGAAAATGGGTACCTCATGAATTAACTCCAGAACAACGAGAGAGACGAGTTGACACCTGCCTGTCGTTGCTTTCACGACATAAAAAAAAAGTTTTTTGTGGAAACTTGTAACAGGGGACGAAAAGTGGCTTTACTATGAGAATCCTAAACGTCGAAAACATTGAGTAGACCCAGGACAACCAACGACATCAACACCAAAACGTAATGTTTTTGGGAAAAAAATATTGCTTTGTATTTGGTGGGATGAGTGGGGCGAGCTATATTATGAGTTACTCAAACCAGGAGAAACCGTTACTGGAGAACGCTACAGTTGTCAATTAAAAAAATTAGCAGATGAAATCAACAGTAAAAGACGATTTGCGGGACAAAAACCTCGACCAGTGATACTGCAGCATGAGAACGCCAGGCCTCATAGAAGTTCAATCGTCCACCACACTATAAATGATTTACAGTGGGAAGTTTTACCGCACCCGGCGTATTCACCAGACCTTGCACCGTGTGATTTTCACCTATTCCGTTCATTGCAAAATTACTTAGCTGACAAACACTTACAAAATGAAAACGAAATGCAAAAAACAATAGATGATTTTATTTCGACAAAAGATCAAGCCTTTTATCGCCGTGGGATCCATCAGTTGCCTGAGCGTTGGCAAAGGGTAGTAGATGCTGATGGTGGTTATTTTGATTAAAATTTGTATTTTATTTAAAATTTTTAAATATATTTTTTTTTGACAAAAAACGGGTAGAACTTTTTTGTACACCTAATACATCCCATTACCAACAGAATATGATAAGAGCTAGACTAAGACTAATTGGAAGATTTTTATTTGCTACAAAGCAAATAAATTCTGAAATAACAGAACTAGCTCCTGTATATCATCCTAAATATATTGAGACGGTTATCAAATCAATCGGAGTTGTAGCCAGAATCAATCATCTAAAAAATATATGTGAAGCACCAGCTGTTGCTTTGAACTTAGTAACATATATTAAACGAATAGCAAATATGTTAGAAACTGAATATGTCGTGCGAGAAAGTGAAATTCTGCAAAAAAAAGTCACAAATTTTTTAAAAGTTTACAACACTGAAATGGGTATTGCTATCAATAAAATCGCGAGTGAATCACAAGCTAAAATTAAACGACACAAAGTTGTGATTTTACCAATTGCCGAGGATATTAAAAAACTAATAATTTATTTAAAAACTGAAAAAAAAGTAGTTTCGATATTTTAAAAAAAGAATTCGATTTTGAAATTTGGCTAATAGCAATGAAACTAGTTGCAGCATATCTGTTGGTATTTAATCGTCGTAGGGTAAGAGATAATCAAAACATTTCTCTGAGTGATTTGGACTTTATAGAAAAACTAGATCAGAGAACAGATCAAGAGGAATACAATTCTTTGGATTCGGTCTGTTGAAAAAATTGATGCAAATTACTTTCGAATTAAAATACGTGGAAAATTGAATCGAGATGTTGCTGTAATAGCAAGTAATGACATTGTTGATGAGATCAAAATACTTGTGAACTATCGTAAAGCAGCAAATGTTCCTGATGAAAATGATTTTCTTTTTGGTTTACCTAACGGAGTAAATGGTCGAATCTGTATATTGAATCTTTGTGCAGCAATGCATGAATTTTCTAATTCTTGCGGTGCTAAAAAACCTGACCTACTCCGTGGCACAGCACTGAGGAAGTATGTTGCTACAAAGTGCGTTGAATTCGAGCTTTCCGACAATGCGATTTCAGATTTAACAAAACATATGGGACACTCAGAAAAAATTAATAATGATATTTATCGTCAGCCTCTCAAGTCAAAAACTATTGTGCAAATAACTAAATTACTTGAAGTTGCACAAGGTGATATAAATAATGATGACTTGGACGGTGAAGATATTCAATCTGATGATCGGCAAGAATACATAGAGTATGACATCGTTGCTGACTTAACTTCTGATGGGAATAGATCATATATTCAAACTGAAGATTATGAGATCTTTAGTGAAAATGGAGTTAGTAGCTCCACTAGAAATGATTCTATGGTATGTGATGATAGTGTAGAATCCCATTATGAAGGTACACCAGGACACCAGTCTAACCCTACCGTGACATCTGAAAATGATAAACCAATCGCGACATCTATACGTTGTAAGTGATCTTATATTATTTATAATAAAGTTTCATATCAACTTTTGTAAATTTTTATTATCAGATGAAATTAGTAAAATTATAACTTATGTTTTTTAAATCTTAGGTTCATCCAGAAAAATACCGTGAAGCAATGAGGAATAAAGAGTCGTACGTGAAGCATTTGCCAAACATATAATCAATAGATCTCTTCCTTCATTAAAAGAAATCGATCAGCTCAAAATTCAATTTCCGTGTTTAAATGAGTGACCAAGGCAAATTATAAAAACATGGATAAGTAATCAATATAAGAATAAAGTCAGTAAGACAATGAATAAACTATAAATGATGAGTAGTGGTACGAGCAAACCAAAAATTACTAGCAATATCAAAATAGAACATGAATGGAAAAATTTAAAAAAGAAAGTTTGTTCTTAAATCTGAGAATTACTTGACAATGAAAAATTATTAGTCAAACTTTATAATTTATTTTTAATATATATTATAAGAACGTGAAAAAAATTAATTGATTAATAAATATAAAGTGAATTAAATAAATCAAAGGAAATTTATAAGAATTGAATAATTGTGGAAATTTTACATTGGAAATTTTATTAGTGAAATTTTTATACTGGAAATATAGAGTTCTAATATTTGGATAAAAGTAAGTGATGTCATTGAGTACAAAATTAAATAAAGTGAAGTAGAGTCAATTAGGGTAAGGGAAAACTGTGTCTGTGATTTAGGTCCGGTGGACAGGTTAAGGTAGTTTTCAATAAATATACATCCAGGGGATGATTTTTAAATTAATATTAAGGTTTACCGTCCAGGGGACGAGATATTTTAACGTGGGTGTGTGGGTGTGAAAAACGTCCAGGGGACGCAATTTAGTTTGTCATAGGTAAACGTCCGGGAGACGAGATAATTATTTGTTTGTCATAAGAATTTTAGTTTGTCATAAAAATATTAGTTATGTAAGTAAAATAATAACTGTCAAATAAATAAAAGCAAGGTGTTTAATTAAAAAAAATTTGATCAACATTATTTCAGCCTATTTTACGATTCCTCTTCTCTCTCACAAAATATTGCAAACAACCCTGAGTAGTTAAATTAATTAATTCATTTAAAATAAAAATTCCACAACATCCGGTTCCAGAAGGCCGAGTCCATCTTCCAGTGGCGACCTATTATTCGACTATAATACTAGGTGCGACCAGACTTTGCAAGAACAATCTCTCTGTCATAATGACATGTCTAGCAGGATCATTGTTGAATGAGGACAAAAGATTCCACAAAAAAAGTGTCATATGATTATTCGATGTCGTTTATCATTTTCGCGATTTTTCGATCAAAAAATTTTTGCGATTTTTTGATGAGTAGTATGGCCATAAAACTTTTTGACAGCTTCCACTCCACTCTGTTCAAGCTCAGGACATCTATAGTAAAGGAACTTTCAATACGGAATTGAACTGCTTCGAATATGTGCATATGCGTGTGTACTATCTATTTTTTAAAGTCCGCGAAAACCCCGTAGTTTATATATATTTATCACCGACGGTCTTCGTACGCCCTATATATTTGAACGTATTTTTTCCGACCGTCGGCGAAAACCTATTACTTATATGTACTTTTCGCTGACCGTCGGCGAAAACCCTATACAATGTATGTATTTCACGCCAACCCTCGCCAAAAGCCCCAGAAGTCGTCAAAAGTCCCATGTTAAATGAGAAAATGTCGTCAATAGCCCCATACGTCATACGTATATTATATATATATATACATATATATATATATATATATTTTAGGGTGTGCCATTTTGAGGTGACTTTTTTTTCAATAAAAAAACAGACTGAAAACTCGCAGGAAGGTGAGAAAAGAAGCCTGTTAAAAGCGGAGCTCTTAATATTAATATTTAGAGGTGCCTATTTCTAATTTTCCATTTCCCATTTAAATAACTTGGGAAAAAAAATATTTTATTTTTTTATTTTTCTAGCTCGGCATTCGCACCGCAAATAAATAAGTCTATAGCATAGTCTTATAGAGAATTTAACGTTCTACAACAAAGGTCTCTTATCATTTTTTGATAAATCCATCCATTCAAAAGTTATTAGAGCTAGAATTCAAATCTATAATAAATTTCCAGATTTTTTTACTTCTTCAGCAAAATTATTAAACTTATCAAAAAATTTCATAGAATCTTTCTATAGGCAATTTTATTTTCTACTAATTATTTTCAATGAAGCTAAAGAATAGTTAAGTTCTCAGAATAGATTAGAAGATTATTATTGAGTTAGGTCTGTAATTCACATTGAATTTTTTTTCTTGCGCAAAAATTTTTTTTGTGTTGACCTATGATTTTTTTCATATGCACGGAAAAAAAATGTTGCTTCGAAATGACGCACTCTAATATATATGGGTGATTCCGTTCTAACTGTGATATTCAATGTCCTGTACTGTTTGTTCTCACAGGTCATTAATAAATAATCAATTAATAAAATTTTTGTCTTAATTGGATGGTAATGAACATATTTCAACATTATTTTTCTATATATAACTTGTCACTCAGAGAAAACTTACAATATATCACTTGAATTTCAGTATCGTGTCATGTCCATTTCTTGAATTTACCTATAAATTGTTAATTTCTTTTGTCTCAAGAAATGATTTAAACTAATCACCTCATAAATTCTAATGTTTATGATCCAACTAAAAAAAAATTGGCACACTTTCTATTTAATGTACTAAGTTAACATTGAATTCCGGTTCAATAACTTTAGTCTTTAAATTTTAAACAATTTTTGAATTGGAATTTGTGTGACTCGAACGCCATGTTCCTTGAGATTTATGAAACATCTAGTGAACTATCTTGAAAGTACGTCATCTGAGTAATATTTACGAACACTGAATTGATGAAAAAGTGACAAGAGTTCGTGTCATGTTAGAACTTAATTTTTTAATAGGTATGTCAAAAATTGTCTCGTCGATACCGTGGTATTGATAAACTTCATTAACTATTAATTTTTTTTTTGAAGAAAATATTAAATTCTTGTACTTAATACCAGCCTAAACTTTACAGTCAATGTATATTATCAAATACATAATCAAGTAATTACTGTTGTTATTTAAAATGAAACTGTCAGTACCGTGTCTGTCAATAACATGTAAAATAATACTAGAAATAACATATAATTATAATAATTAGTTGTAAAATTATTTTAATCATTAATGAAAATTTTTTTCAATACAAATGACACCAATACGTCGTGCTAGGAAGCTACCTGATACAAGTGACAATTAATTTATTCAATGTTTATTAATTTATTTATTTTCTAGTAAATTCTATAAATTAAATTATAGCTGCTATAAATTACAAAATTAAACATTATTAATCATCATTAATGTGTCAAATATTTATTAAAAAAAGAGTTTAAAAGTGTTACAACAGAATATATAAATCAATTTAATAATTTTTTCAAATAATTTCTACTGAATGTATTTTATATCAGTAACATGAAACACAAAATTCAAAATCTGTTTCTCGTTCTTGATAGTTTTAAATCGTAGTAAAATTCTCTCAGATTTTTATTTTTACAGTAAAATAGATAAATAATGGGTATAAAATAATTGAAAAAGTTTAACTTCAAAATCTTTAAAGTTTTGATAAAAAAAATCACAGTTAGAACGGAATCACCCATATATGCATATTAGACTGGGCCAAAAAAATTAAATATTTTTTAGCTTCCCGCTAAGAAAATTATCTTACGTTAATTTTGATTTCATGACATATATAGCAGGCTCATTGTTAAATCAGAACAAAAATTCAAAAATAAATGAGTCTTATGATTATTCGATATCTTATATAATTTTCATAACATCCTTACTACGTACTTCAATACTCAACTCAATTTACTGACAAAAAAATTCGTTCTTAAATTTTACTCGACATAATTTTGCCGTAAATTTTCTAGCGTCTTAAAGTTCTGATTTTTCGATTTTATTATTTTAATTAGAATTATTTTAACATTATTTTAAAAATAGTTTATGACTCAATTTACGACTAGAATTACGATAAAATTGACTAGAACATTCGGCCGGTGATTTGGCGTCACGAGGCCTGAAATTACGATTTTACAACACGGACTATTTATCTTAAGCGGCCGACAGGCCTGTGATACTTTTGTAATTGATACTGGATTTAATCAAATTTATTTATCAGGCAATTTACGCGGAAAATTATTTTATTCCAGCCGAGAGGCCTCGAATAAAATAAATTTAGAGTTCAGACATAATGGCGAGTACCCGGCAAAGAATTTACGGAAGTTTCGAGAACACGAGACGCGTGGTTAAACTAGCCGACGGGCCTTGAGCTACCAATCTATTTCATGTAACCCGCAGAAAGATATTAAGTAATTTATTTATAATTTATTCGGCCCACTAATAATTTAATTAGAAGTCTTAATTAATTACAAATTTTACCTTGAGAAAAACTCAAAAAATTTTAAGATTCCAGCCGATGTCCGGGCTATTCTGCTTCTCTGGGTTTTCCTTAGCTTCGCCGCGTGAAATTTCACCCGTACTCTCTCTCGCTTAACAATGGATTTTAGCAATTGATAACCTGTCAATAATCAGTACGCATTAGTATTTTATTAAATTATTAATTATTGTAATCATCGGCCCAAAGGCCTGATAATTAATTAGATAGTTATATTTTATTTAATCAATCGCCTCGTTCCACGTGAAGCGGACATAGACTTATATGTTCACCTTGGTTATCCTTTGCGTCCTGCCACTGTTGTCGTCTCGACAACTCTCTCTAATTTTCGTTCCGCAGTCCATTATATCGTTTCACTTCAGTTCACTTCTCCGGAGACTTATTCCCACTTTCTTAGACTAAGGAAATGACGAACGGACAGACCTTAGTGATCCATGCGACACCCGATGACTAGTCGCATCACTACTCGCAACTTACGAGGTCGTTGGCTGGTTATTGGCGGGAACGAAATTCAAATTCAAATTAATTAATTATTTACATTCATAAATTTTGCCTGTTACAATATATATATATATATATATATATATATATATATATATATATATATATATATATATATAATAACGAATGTGAAACTGATGTATTAAAATATTTGAATAGCTAGCAAACAAATGCCTTCTTCTCTTGTTTTTATAGATGCGCGACTAAGTCAGTCATATATTGACAGCATAACAGCATACATCTGTACATCAATAAACTATATCTCTCTTTGCTTTCTTTTACTGCTGTTAATTGTGGTGTTATTATTTCTGATATAAGTGTGTTATCATTGTAGTGTATAAGTGATATTAATTTACGTTACCAGTCTCTACAATTTGGTGTCAGAAGTGTGTGAAAAGTGATAAGTGAATATTAAAAAAAAAAAAAAATGCCGCGACGGACAAGGCAAACGGCTGCCGATGATACTTCGGACATCATCGAAGACGCTCGGGACAATAAAATAAGGAACGAGCTTAGTGACAAACTGGAAGAGTTCCGCGAGCATATTGCGTGCTATCTACAGAAGAAGAGGGAGAAGGACGGAAAGCGGTTCGACAGCTTAGAATTCAAATTCTCAAGAATGGAAAGATTCCTTGAAAGAATTGCGGATAAATCAGAAAACGCACCAAGAGTAGCTATATTCGATGATGTACCCCTTATTATTAATAAGAATAATAATAATAATAATAATAATAATAATAATAATCATAATAATCACAATAATAATAATCATAATAATCATAATAATAATAATAATAATAATCATAATAATAATAATAATAATAATAATAATAATAATAATAATAATAATAATAATAATAATAATAATAATAATCATAATAATAATAATAATAATAATAATAACAATAATAATAATAATAATAATAATAACAATAATAATAATAATGGTACGACATTTGATACGGTTCCTCCTCGGAACGTCAATGTTGACGCGGAAATTCATATAGACGCGGAAATAAACAAAAATTCGAGAAATAAATCAAATGAGGAAATTAATAAAAATAAACCGAGAATAATCGCGACATTCAACCCGTCATTTATTTTTAAACCAATTGATTCAATTAAGCCAGACACATTTGATGCTTCTGTGTCTGCCGATAGATATTTGAAGCATTTTGAAATCGTTTCAAATCATAATGGATGGACAGATCAAATCAAAGCGTCATATTTAAGAGCTTCATTAAGAGGAAAAGCTCAAACAATATTAGAAAAATTATCAACAGACGAATTAAAAAATTATGATAAAATTAAAGAAATGTTAATATCGCGATTTGGAGAAAGATAATTTTCTTATGTTTATTTAAATGGATTACAAAATAAGTAACAAGAATCTGACGAATCTCTTGACAGCTTTGCTGAGACAATAGATAAACTCGCTCGCCTCGCGTATCCCGATTTAACAGATAGTGTAGTTGAACGTCAATCCTCTTAACATTTCATTGGTGGGTTATTAGATAAGAGATTACAATTTTCTTTACGATCTAAAAAAATTTTTACTTCAAATGAAGCTTTAGGAAGAGCTTTAGAATTAGAATCAATATCAAAATTAATTTATGGAGAAAAGAAAAACACAATTCAGCCAAATAATTACTTTAAACAATTAAATAATTATAAATCTAATTTGAAAAGAAAACTAGAATTCGATAATAATAATCGCAAATGTTGGAATTATAATAAACAAGGTCACTTTATGAAAGATTGAAGAAGTCCACAAATTAATAATCAACAAAATTTTTCGACAAAATAAGAGACCTAGATTTAAACAAAATAAAACGACTATCCAACGTCAGGGGAACTAAATGAGGTTGATCCGACGGGGGACGGATCAACCTATTCTATTAAAAAAATTAAATTAAATAATTTAGATTCTAATATAAATTTCAAATTACATGGAACTATTAATAATATTCCTTGTGAAATGAACATTGATACTGCAGCTGATATTACTATTGCTAATGTTAATTTATTTAAAAATTTACCAAACAATAATTATAATCCTTATAAAATTTTTACTGCGTCCGGTGACGAATTTCCATATAAATTTATTCACAAAACTCAAGTTAAAATTTTGAATTTCTCTATTGATTTAGATATTGTTTTTGCAGAAATTAAAGAGGATTGTTCACTGCGTAAAGATTTCCGAAACTAATCAAAATTAATAAAAAATTTCAATAACCTTTTAAATAAAAAATTTAACAATACCAAAAAGATTTATTTAAGTCAATTAAAAACCAAAACAAATTTCTTAATACCAGAATTTTTGAAAGAAATTTACGATTCATCAATTAAAACTTTAAATGATTCACAAAACAAAATATTTAATGAATTTCTGATAAAATATCCAAATATCTTTGCAAAAAATAAAAATGACATTGTCGTTTGTAATTATATTGAACATGATATTGACACAGGAAATGCTCAGACCATTAAACATTCACCTAGACGTATTCGATTACATTATAGGAAAGAAGCTTTCGAATTATTAAAAGATTTGAAAAGTCAAGGTGTTATTCAACCTAGTTTTAGTCCATGGGCATCTCCAGTCGTATTTAAAAAGAAAAAAGATGAAACTTTTGGATTTTGTGTAGATTATCGATAATTAAATTCAGTGACTAAGAAAAAAAGCTAGTCCAATTACTCATCAATTGGAAATAATTGATTCTATAGTAGGCCCGATTTGGATTTCAGTCATCGATTTTAAGAGCGGATATTGGCAGATCCGTATGAATGAGAAGGACAGGGAAAAAACAGCGTTATGTATATGTGGTCAACTTTGGGAATTTTTAGTTTTTTCATTCGGGCTATGTAATGCCCCAGCTACTTTCATCGAATTAATGAATATTGTTTTAGAAGGATTAAGAGGAAAAATTTGTGAAATTTATATTGATGATATCATCGTTCGTAGCAAAACTTTCTCAGAGCACCTCGAACATTTAGAAACTATATTTGACAGAATTTTTCAAGCAGGCCCAAAGATCAATACAAAAAAAATCTGTATTCTTCCAACACAAAGTTCCATTTTTAGGTCACGTAATTTCCGGAGATAAAATCGAATGCGATCCAAAGAAAGTTGAGTCAATTACCAATTGGCCAATTCCAAAAAATTGAACCGATCTTCGAGGTTTCTTAGGACTCTGCTCGTACTACAGGAGATTTTTAAAAAATTTTTTCCTAATCGGTAAGGATCGTCATAAATTAACAGAGGAAAAAGTACAATTTATTTGGGATGATAAAGCTCATCAAGCCTTTGAAAACTTAAAGAAAGCTTTAAGTACTGCCTCTGTCCTAACACCTCCACATCCGAATCTTCCATTCATTCTGGATACTGATGCTTCCTACTTCCAATTAGGTGAAGTTTTGTCTCAAGTTCATCAAATTAAGACTCCTGATGGTAAGGAGCAAGAGGTTGAAAAAGTAGTAGCTTATTATAACAACATATTGAATAAGGCGGAACGAAATTATTGTGTTACTAGAAAAGGATTATTAGCTGTTGTTAAATCAATTGAACATTTTCGTCATTATTTAATATGGGGAAAATTCATTATTAGAACAGATCATGCTACATTAAAATGGTTGTTATCTTTTAAAAATCCTGAAGGTCTATTAATTGGGGTAAACTCCAAATCGAAGATGAATTGCTGAAAGTTATCATTGATTTTAAGAAAAAAATCTTGTACCGGATTGGCGGTCTATTTCTCATCTTAACTCTACTTTTAAAGTTTATCTACTGTGTTGGGATTCTTTAGAATTGAAAAACGATATACTTTATAACAAGTGGGAATCTCCTAATCTCTCGAAAATCATTTGGCAAATTATTGTTCCAAAAGATAAAGTTAAAGACGTTCTTCATAAAGCACATAACTCTTCATCTGGTGGGCATTTTGGAATCAATAAAACCCTTGACAAATTTCGTCAAAGATTCTGTCGGGCAACTTGTAAGCAGGATGATGAGTTGTGGTGCAAAAATTGTAAAGTTTGTTTCTCGAAAAAGGTCCTCATCGTAAAACTAAAGGAGAATATCAAATTTATAATGTAGGATCACCATATGAAAGAATTGCAATTGACATTCTCGGTCCAATTACCAAATCCTCTTCAGGAAATCGTTTTATTTTAGTTGTCACAGATTATTTTACTAGGTGGCCAGAAGCAATTCCTCTTCCAAATCATCAAACATCCACAATCGTTGAAGCATTAGTTTGTCATGTTATTTGTTGTCATGGTCTTCCTTTAGAAATTCATTCAGATCCAGGTAGAGAATTTGAATCTTTAATTTTTGAAGAATTGATGGAATATTTAGGAATAAAGAAAACTCGAACCACTCCTTTGCACCCTCAATCAAATGGCTTGGTTGAAAGATCGAATAGGACGATTCTTCAATACTTCTCAAAATTTATCGCAAAAAATAAAAAAGACTGGGATAAGTGGTTACCACTTTTCCTGTTAGCTTATCGCTCATCTAAACATGAAACTACAAAATTTTCTTCTGCAATGCTCATGATGGGACGTGAACTCAGGATTCTTTTGGATCTTCTTCGAGGTTTTCCGATAGACTTGGAGATTTCGGGGGAATCTAAGACACTGTCTGACTTCGTGAATCAATCGAGAAAGAAAATGAATTCTATTCACGATATTACAAGAAATAAATTTGAAATCAAATCAAATAAAGCTAAATCAAATTTCGATTCAAAAATGAATATGTTAGTTTTTAAAGAAAAAGAATTTGTTTGGCTCTATTTCCCCCATAGAGTCAAAGGAAAATCTCCGAAACTTCAATAAGATTGGGAGGGTCCGTATAAAATTGAAAATAGACTGAATAATGTAGTTGATAGAATTAGAAAAATTCCTAGTGGAAAATATAAAATCGTACATGTAAATCGTCTTGCACCATATTGTGATCAATAAAAAGAAATCAAAAAGAAGTCAGACTGGGGCCCTGAACGATCTCAGCGTAGACGTTGTAAAGGGTTCCCAGGATTCTGTAGTCAATTGGTAAGACTAGGATATCTCTTTTAAATTAATAAAATTGAAAGATTTGTCTGGGCGACTTACTAAAGACTTATATAGTCCTCAGGAGAGGTCTGGTAGTGGACCTTGAATAGCCACACTGTAAACGTTGTTGATGAGTTCCCGAGATTCTGAAAGAAGTCTGGCAGAGTGCTCTGAACGATGTCAGTGGTAACGTTGTTCGAGGGATTCCCGGGATTCTATACGGACGGGAAATGTTCTGGGTTTGAGTATATTAGCTGAAGGGAAATCTGGCCGTGGGCCCTGAACGATTAACCGTTGAAAGGGGTTCCCGAGATTCCTCAGTCATTGATCGGAGACTTGATATTTCTTTTGATCTAAGTGAGCTCAACAAGGATCAAAAGTTTGATTCTGAGGAATTATCAATGGCTAAGAGCGACCTGACTGGAACTTTGGGATCCACCCGGAGTTGACTTAGTCGACATCTTCCTTAAGAAGTGCACGATTTCTGGAGGATAGGTGGATGCCCTGGAGAGTTTCCGAGAAGCTTTTAGGAAGAAAAATGAAATTCGTTGCAACGTGTGTTATTCAGAATCATTGGTATGTTATCTCGAGATGACATATCGGAGAGTGATCTGAATGAATCGAACGGCAGAACATGAGCAAATAAGATCGAAAATTATTAAATTGACCACGATAATGGAAGTTTATAAATTAATAACTGACAAATAATAAGATGTAACGATGAAATATGTTTACTTATAAAATCTTATAAAATGTTGGAGATGCTCGTTTTGTTTTCTTTATTATGTGCAGATAATATTTCCAATTTCATTGGGGAAGGAGAGAAGGAGTCCATTCCTAGACCTTCAAGGAGGAGAGGAAATAGTTTCTGTTCCCATCCCGTACCTGTTCCCATTCCCATTGAAGAGCCATTATTCAAGGAGAGGGTTACATTTTCAATTTTGTTTATTTGATTCATTGCTTAGGAAAATAGAGTCACGCGTATCGATTAACTTCTTAGCAGAATATTTTATTTTTTTATCAATTCTGAGCTCACTTAAATTATAGACTACTTTTTTATTTCTTTATTATGTTTGCGTTAGCCTACAGGGTTGTTTTTTCTGCTATGGTGTTTTTTTCCCTGTAGCGTGATAGATAGGGTGTGCTGGGACTATAGCGGAATCGAACCAAAATTGCAAATGATTTTAATTCCAATTAAGTTCGATTCGCCCAACACAATTTTTATCGGGACGATAATTTATTGAGAAGAAGGGGGTAGTGTAACGAATGTGAAAATAATGTTTTAAAATATTTGAATAGCTAGAAAACAAATGCCTTCTTTTCATGTTTTTATAGATGCGCTACTAAGTCAGTCATATATTGACAGCATAACGGCATACATCTGTATATCAATAAATTATATCTCTCTTTGCTTTCTCTTACTGCTGTTAATTGTGGTGTTATTATTTCTGATATAAGTGTGTTATCATTGTTGTGTATAAGTGATATTTATTTAAGATACCAGTCACTACAATATATATATATATATATATATATATATATATATATATATATATATATAAATATATATACATATATATATATATATATATATATATATATATATATATATATATATATGTATATATTTGAAGATAAATATGTTTAACAAATAAGCAAATATATGTATTTAAATTGGACTTCCGTTCCCGGTGACAAAACGAGTGTGTGAGTTATTAGTAGGTGAAAATTGCATTGGGTTTTTTAGGTAGAGATAGGGGATAAAGAATAGTAGGAAATAGAGGGTGGGAAAGAGGAAATTTTTTAAAGTGGGCTGATGAATAGAAAGTGTAACGGGTTAGTGTGGGTGTAAAGGTTTTAAGGAAAGTATGGTAGGAGTAAAGAAAGTGAGGTTAGAGAAAAGTGCAAGGGGCGAGAGGAAAGAGTAAAAGGTAGAATAGGAAGTAACAGACAGAGGCGGTGAGGAGGGCAAAGTAGAGATTGAAAGAGGAAGGAAAGGTAGGAAGAAGTGGTAGAGATTAGGTAACAGAGCAGTGGGAGTAGATAAGAAAGAAAGTGACTAGGTGAGTAAAGTAGGTAATGGTATGGGTGATGAAGGTAACACAATAAAGAGACCGAGTCTTGAAAGAGTAAGATTAGCAAGATGGGGAAGTGAAGGTGAGTTAGTAGAAGCTGTGCTTAGAGGAAAAAGAAAAAAAAGAGAACAAGAAGGGGAAGTAAGATTGTCTAAAGAACTGGAGGAGGCAGATGTGCTTAAAAGAAATAGGATAGTAGTCAGGACACCAGAGAAAGAGGGGAAGGGGGCAAAAATGGAGGGCATGATAAAAATGGTGGAGGGGATAATGAAGACAGAGTGTGGAAAGATTGGAGCGAAGGTAAAAGAGCTGACTACAGAGGCGAGGAAGAAGAGCGAGGAAATGAGAAGGATGTGGGAGGCGGACAAGGTGGAAATGGGAGGAAGAATAGAGGAGTTAGAAAAAAAGTAGAAAGCCTAGAAAAAGGGAAAGAGGAAAAGACAAGTAATGTAGTGGTGGGGAGGGGGAGAAACTAGATAGTGAAGGAGGGGAGAAGAGAGGTAGTGGGATCGAGGAAAGGAGACTTAGAAGTTTGAAAGTGAAAATGGACAAAGAGGGGAGGGAGGCTAGAAGGGAAAATATAGTGTTTAAACGAGCTAAAGTAGAAGAAGGGAAAGAATACCTAAAGGAAGTAGAAAAAATATGGGAACAAATAGGAGCAGAGGAGGGTAGGGATAAGATGAAAAGAGTAGGTGGGATGGATAAGGAGGGGCGAGGAATGGTGTGGGTGGAGTTGGCGGGATTAGATAAAAAAAAAAAAATTATGAAATCGAAAAGCAAGTTGAAAGGAGAGGGGGAAAGAGTTGGGGATAATTTAACGGTGAATGAGAGGAAAACAAGGTGGAAGATTGAAAGAGAGATTGAAGGGTAATAGGGTACAGGAATGACATATGATAATGTGGGGGAATGGGGAAATGAAAATATGGGTTAAAGTGGGGGAGCAGTGAGTAGAGAAGAAAGGAAACGAATAGGGATAAGAGATAGGGAGGAAGGGAGCGAACGGGAGGGATTGCAGGAAAAAAGGGGGAAGAAAAAGACAGAGGTATATAAGATCAGGTTTTGGAATGTAGCAGGGCTGAGAAATAAGGATAAAGAGTTTTGGATGGGCCCGAATGGATAGGATTTGATAGTGTTGTGTTACATTCTGGCTTATCCATTAATTAGACAGAATAATTTTAAATTGACCAAGTTGACGCCATTAGGGTGTCAATATACCCCAGGTGCGTCAGCTGTTGACCTTTTTCTATTTTATTCAAAAAGCTTAACAACTTACCATGGTGGAGATTATGGGCCCCATAAGTCGGCCCAAATAATCCCTCTCTTACGTAGTTTTTTCTCCTCCGCCGGTGCATACGCGTCCCTGCCGGTGGCCAGGAAATAGGCCTTGGAATAATACCCGTAACGAAGGACGTGGAATGGGATGCTTCCACTGGGTGAATGGACGGATGGAACGTCCACGGAACCCAACTGCCAACTGTCGCTGATGCTGGTCCAGAAGGCCGGGCTCTCCCTTGGGGCCTCGCCTGAGGTTGGACAGACTGAGCTCTGGAGATTCGACGCCTCGTAGAGGACAAGTGACTGTAACTGGTTAATCAAATCACCCGAACCTGATGGCTCAGCAACACATGAGCTCGACGGCTTAACAACACATGAGCTTGACGGCTCGACAACACTTGAGCTCGATGGCTCGACAACACACGAGCTCAGAGGCTCAACAACACCGGATTTGGGTATCTCAATCGAATCGTTGGCAACCACTCACGGTATTACTAACGTTACCGGATCGATAAGGACTTCCTCAGATCTTATTCTCGGTCGACCTTGTGTAAGGTCCGCGATTACGCCTTGAAGTACGCGACCGAGCTGTACGACACGTCCCGATCTCTTGCTACGTCGGCCTCGAGGCATAAAGGTTGTTATGATAGGCGGTGAAGGAGCCCGAACTGCTGATTAGCGCTCTGAGCAAAGGAAGGGTGGAACAGCTAGTAAGCGCTCGCCCCTTATAAGGTTCTTAGACAAAGATTTATGTAAAGGTTTAAGTTAGGTTTTATTCCTTTAAACCGATGGAGACAGGCGGATCGGTCACTTAATTGTACAGAGTTTCGTGCTCTTTGAGATCTCGCGTTTCACTGCCTGATCCTACTGTTCTTCGACTAAATACATTCGTCAAAATTTTAACGTTGCATCTCAGGTTTCCTATGAGAGAATCATCGGGGCCTGGGTCTCATGCATCGTCATCTGTTTAGACTATCCGCGAGCCACGGTGATTCTCTTATCGCAAGAGATTTCCGTTAAATTGTTGGCGATGAATAAAATAATGTCGCCACTAAAGAAACGATTTATTAATTTATTATTTATTTATGATTCTAAGAAGTGTCGAACCGTTTATTCACCCACCGTGGCGAATGAATAATTCGAGACTTCAAAAAAAAATTTTCCTAAAATTTTTATTTAAATTTAATTAGAACCAGAACGTAACACCTTCCGACTTAAGTAAGTCGCGGCGCTTTAATAAAATCGGTGCGACTTCTATTATAAAAAAAGTGGCTCGATATAAATTTAAGTTGATTATGTGACTGACTCTATATAAACTAAAGCTGACTGTTTAAATGACTCTATATAAACCAAAAGTTAAAATCAATTTTGAATACCGTAAGAAAAGGTTCTTGGCTGTAGAATTTTGACTTAAATCTGAGACACAACGTTTAAAATGTTACTTAATCTCAGTAATATTGAACAAAACGTTAGTATCTAGTAATTTAATTACCTCCCGACTCGGTCGTTTGGTATTATTGAAATGATTAATTCTAAACATAAATCCATACAGATATACGTCCGCCTTGCGGTAATTTATGAGTTACTCAAGGAGTAACTGCTTAAGTCATAATTCATAATGAAAATGAGGTAGCTACCTCCCGACTCAAGTCGGTTAGCAACTTCAATATTTATCTGCATTTATAATAAACAAAGTAACTAACATAAATGTATTTCTATAAATACCCTTTCAGTTGTCTAATACTACTATACTGCGTAGTTTTTGAGTAATGTATTAACAAATATAAATTTTCTTGATCATAACAGGTATTAAAGTCCTTAAAGATTAAAAACTTTGTCCGTAAGACAATTTCCTTAAATTTCTAAAATGTTTTAGATGAAATAGGCGCAATCTGGCTTTCACGTTCATTTGCGATTTTCATTCACAATGTTCACTCGCGGTTTTCCGCGCGGTTTCTCAACCGAGCTAACGTCTCACTGTTTGTACACTCATGGAGTTTGGACCTCAGTGGTTGATCTTCGAGTTGTCGATTTAGTTCCGCATAGGACATTTCTTGAGGTGGCGTAGACAAATGAGGTTTAGGTTCTTCATCGATAATTGATATGCTTGACCTCGGACGAGGTATGGGAGCCTTGCTTCTTTGACTCTCTACATCCAAGTCGTACCTTCTGCGGTGATGGTGATGCAGTATGAGATTCGCCAATGTGTCCCATATTGCTGTTACTAAGACTAAGCTGCAGCCCCATATGCCATACAATGCGTATGCATGGAATATCGTGTCGAAAATGAACTTCAGAAGTCGCAATACTAACATCATTTACAATATGCTAGCGGTAACGTATCCGAAGTCAATTAAACTTCGCCAGATTCTCTGCCCTGTGGTGAGCGCTAATTTTTCTAGTGCTTCTTCGTCAAATAATCTCAGCACGTTGATGCTTCCTGCAGGTATGTCCCTTCCAGCTGCTCCCATGGCTATGGAATTGAGCAGTGCTGGTCTCTCAGCCAGAAACATTATCCGGTTACGTAATTTCTCCTTATCTTTCAGACAGTAGATTCCCGATGTTGCCAGATGCTCTGGGTTTTCATAGTTCCAAGTCAGGACTGTCAGTGGTTGAAGTTGTTGTGGTGTTGGTGCCCGAATACATTGAGGCGTCAAGTGGTACCACGCTCCATCAATGAAGTACCCCGTGGGTAAGATAGCGTTGCACTCGATGATAGTCTCTCTTTTCAGGAGTATCCTTGACTTTGGAGCTAGGAAATAACTTTGATTATTGTACGTTACCGGAAGTTCTTGATAACAATGTTCGTCCTGACGTACGCGCACGGGCACAGGTAGGCACTTTGTAATATGCACTAGTTCACCCGCAACGGTGGTATAGTACCCTGGGCTTTTGATAAGTGCATAACCGAAGTCGTCTGAGGCCAGTGATGACAAGGCCAATGCATTCATCTAACGAGAACGTCATGGTAGAGGTTTTGTATTTGCTGCCTTATAAATTTCTCGACGTATATAAACTTGCTGTTTACATACGCGAAAATATCCATATCTTCGGTCTTAATTGCTTCTATTTGCATGGTGTAGTCCGTGGTTTTAAGAACCACTATGAAAAGCGGCGGGTGCTCCGTTTTGATATCGTTATGCCCGCAAACTTCTACCTCACCTCGCTGAGCCAGCGCGAAGGTGATATCATCTGTGGTGAGTGAGTAGACATCTGGATGTCCCTCTTCCCCGATCATTCTCGTAGCCGATCCGTGGTAGAGCAACGCGTATTTCATAAGGCACGAGTCTTCTGGAGTTTCGCTCCAGAACGTGGTCATACCTTCACTGGTAACGCAAGAAAGTTTTTGCGCGTCACATCGCGTTCCCGATCTTAAAATCACTTGATTAGTTTTAGTGTTCAGCGTTGTTTCATAATCGGAAAGAGATATTTCGTATAACCCATCGGCTACGACTTTTTCCCAAATACCCCACGAATCACTAAAGACACCTTCCGCACACGTACCGTCCATATGATGATCGTCGGCTAATATCGCCTGTCTAAATTTTGAAGTGTTCATTTTCAAGTCGATCATGTGGACTCGATCGTAAAGCCAGATTGCACCTGTTTCGTGCATTTTCTTGCATCTAGTATAATCCATATCTAAATAGTATTTCCTACGTCCGTTTAACACAGAGGATGTATGGGAGTACATTCCGCAACGCTGCACTACTCTATTTATCAATATCTTACACTCGATCACGTGAACGTGAATTATTTCAGCTGGCTGTAATAGGCTTACGGTTACCTTTTCGGTTTCAGCTTTCCTTGCGGGGAAATTGCACTCCCCTACATCTAACAGTGATAGCGTAGTCATATTATTGACGACCCGCTGCAGTCACATCCAACCAAGCCCAAGGAAAAGGGAAGGAGTCCCAGCAGTATCGCCAATCCGGTCATCTAAAAATTATATACCAGATATTCTTAGCTTGTTGAGGTGAACCATTTTCACCACGCTATCTATATCTACTTCGGCCGTCTCGTTTCGACCGATCGCGATTACGTCATGAGGATCGGTGTACTGCGGGTTTCCTTTACTTTTCCTTGGTTCCCGTAGTATAAATTCCTAGTTCCAGGTTTAAACTGGTGTGGATTTATTTTCCTATCGTAATAAAATTTTGATCTAGCTTTAGCCTGGTGTAAGTTCTCATTGGCAATCACTTCAGCTTGTCTTATACCTCTAAATAACTGCTCTAAATAACCTGCATATGTCTCATTAGGTTCTTCAATAGTTTGTATGTGAGAAGGAAGACGGGGTAATTTCCCGAATACTAGTTGCTATGGAGGGAATCCTGTACCCTCATGTTCACTTACATTATATGAAAATGAGGCTATGTCTAGGCATTCATCCCAGTCTTCATTCTCGCCTATATAATTTTTCAAGTATTCTTGTAATACATGGTGAGATTGTTCCACCGACCCATTACTCTGAGGTCTATATGCAGATGTACGATACTGTTTGATTTTATACTTTTTAGCAATATTTTTAAGTAGACTCGAAAGGAAGTTTGTTCCTTCATCAGTAAGTATGGCCTTAAGAAGCCCGAAGTAGCAAAACCAACGATTTACTAAGGCTTGTGCCACATTTACGGCTGTTGCTTGTTCTAAAGCGATTGCCATCGAGAAATTAGTCAGGAGATCCTGTCTAGTTAATATGTACTTATTTCCGGACGCAGAAGTATGCGTTGGGTACATAATGTCTAAACCGATTTCGTCGAACCCAGCATCAGGGGTATCCATGAGGACCATTGGCTGCTTTGTCTTAACTCTAATTAACTTTTTCAGTTGACAATCCAAGCATTTTTGATTATAATTGATAACATCTTGTTTAATTTTAGGCCAGAAAAAATTTTGTCATATTCTTTTATACGTTTTGGTCATTTCCTTGTGACCTCCCACGGCTGAACCTTGGTATTCCTCCAAAATTTCTAGTTTTTCATCCTCATTTGGGATACGCACGAGGTTAAGACAAATAGTTATTTTAACCTCAGTGTCCGTAAATGCATCAATTAATTCCTCTTGGATTGTGAGCCAATTTATATCATCTATTTTACTAGTTTTTGCCACACTAAATGACTCTAGATCTAGTTCCGTTACTATACTATATACAGAAGCCAATGTCTCTCGGACATCCTCGACCGATACGAGGTCAGTATTTAGGCGCTGCTACTATACAGCGTTTATTTCACCTGTAGGATATTACAGTAGCTCGACAGAAAGTTAGTTGTGCGGGAATTTCTAAGACGTCAGCAAGGTCTTTGCTTCCTTCGTCACGAGGTTTTCCTTTTACATCAGTGAATATTAGTACATTGTCTGATTGCATTGACAACCGATCAAGCGTTTCGCGAACGTTCGGAGCTATTTCTCGCGTCATGAAAGTGGTATGCTTTCGCCTGGCTCGTGGATAAACCGGGGCATACTCTTCCTCATCGCTGTCTTCTTGATCCACGTCTTTGCGACCTTGGACGTTATCGTCCTCCGATTCCGACGTTTCTCCATCGGTTTGGAGACGCTCCTCTCCGATATCATCTTCGTTACCGTTAGCTTCGTCGTCCGCGTCCACGTCTTCCATCATTGGTTCATCGTCCGACTCGGGAATAATCTGGTGACGACTCCGATCTTCGTTATCCGAAACCACTACCTCATCACTGTCGCTAGAATCGTTCACAGATTGATGATCATTTGCGGGCGATTGATTTGGTTCTGGTAGAGGTGGGGCTAAAGGCCATTCGCGGGGTCTAAATACAAATCAGACTGGAGGGGTCACCTGCTCAGGCTCGGTATCATTATTTTCCGGATCGTTAACAACGCGTACTTTGCGTCTAAGATTGTACTGCTTCCTCGTCCGTTTAACCCCGGGGGTAGAGTCATCTTCGCTCATTTCGTCTGGCGTCGTTGCCGTTTTATCTAGATCAAATTTCTGTATCGGGCCGACCCGTGCTTCAGGAATGAACTTCTCTGGTTCGTCAAACGAATTTCGAGAGAGAGAATCCACGTTTGAATTTACGCGACCCGGCTTGTAAACTACCTTATACATGTAGTCTTCCATGCTTAATCGCCACCTCACTATTTGAGAGTTTGGTGATGATACCGAATTAACCTATGTGGGGGGTCTATAGTCAGTCACTAACGTGAATTGACTTCCATAGATCGAATAGTTGCGTTCAGCTGAATTTAACAAGCGAGACGCGTAAGACACAGGTTTATCTTTATTTATTTCTCTTTGGCTTAAGCACGCCTCGATTCCGTAATCGCAAGCATCAGTTGTGATGATAAACTCTCGTGAGAAATCCGGAAATTGTAAAATCGGCGACTCTACAAGTTTTTTTTTCAGCGTCTCAAACGCTTCCGATTGACTCTGACCCCATTCGAATACTACGTCTTTTTGTAGCAGGGAGGTTAGAGGCTTGCTTATTTTCGCGTAGTTGTCAGTGAATCTTCTATAATACCCGGTCAGACCCAAAAATTCCCGAACCTTTTTAACATTCGTAGGTATCGCGAATTTTTCGACCGCGTCGGTTTTCTTAGAGTCCGGTTTAACGCCGTTTCCTGATATTATATGTCCCAAATAATTAATTTCTTTTAAAAATAAATTACATTTATTGGGTTGCAATTGCAAACCCGCTTTATGTAGACAAATAAACAACTCTTAAATTTTTGCGACGTGGTCCTCAAATGTTCTAGAGTAGACGACTATGTCATCCATATACACAAAGACACCCCTGCCAAGCAGCCCCACCAAATCCTTATTCATTAATCTTTGAAATGTTGGAGGGGCGTTTTTCAGCCCAAACGGTATTCTAACAAATTCATAATGCTGGTTTGGCGTAGAAAAAGCTGTCTTATGTATATCGTCTGGGTGAATTTTGATTTGGTGGAAACCACTCGCTAGATCAAAAGTTGAAAAGTACTCTGCATCGCCTATCTGGTCGATTATTTCAACAATATTTGGCGTAGGGTAAACGACTGTAAAAGTTTTTTCATTTAAATCAGGAAAGTCGATTATCATACGCCATTTCTTATTACTGAAAGAATCTTCCTTTTTAGAAACGATCCAAATCGGGGAACAATAACCTGATTCTGGGGGTCTAATAACATCCTTTTCTTCTAATTTTCTGACATGTTTTGAGATCTCCTCCTTATGTATGGGAGGAAAGCGATATTGTTTCTTAAATACTGGGTGGTCATCCGTAGTTATTATACGATGTAAAATCTCGTTTGTAGATCCGAGATTCTCTCCAGATAAATAAAATAAATCTTGATTTTCAAAAATCGAATTTTTGATTTCCATGCGCTACCGATCCGATAAATCTTCGATAACGTGCACGAAGTTGGTCACTTCTTGTGCCCGCTCCGGCGTTTTATTATTTTCAGAGATTGTGAATACCCTTGATTGTACGACCCCTGAATCTTTTAGTTCCTCACCGACTTCCGACCCAATGTCTTTAGACAGTCGTGAATTACGAATAGCCCTGATAGGCTCAACATTATCTGCATCAATACCAGTTGATTAAAGCTCACATGGAAAATCATCAATTAAATTTACTGATTTTAATTTAATAGAAATATCGCTTCCATCCCGCCATAAAGAAGATTGTAAATTGGCCACAGGCCTGGGTAAGAAATTTCAATATCAGAATTACTGTAAGCCCGTAAGAGCATACTACCGTTATTATTAGTGTCAAATGTGCCTCCGATTTCAAGTTCGGATGCACAGTATATTCGAGGTACATATCCATAGTCAGATGAATCGGGAGTGGTTTGAATCGTTAGAGAATTTCGCACCCAAAATAGCGGAATGAACTGTGGGGAAGTCGTCTTCCACCACATTGAATTCAATACCGTAACCGAATAATTCTACGTGGATTTTACCAACCGTATATACTGGGTCTTTATTTATGCCCGATAGCGCCAACTTATATTCTTCGTCGATACCTTGCGTTTTAACGCACCAATTTTTATAATATTTACCTCCAAATCCGAATCAAGCATGATCGTTGAATAAATTTTTGTATCATCACTTTTGACTAAAATTGCTGGTACCTCGGTTTTCCTTAAATTAATTACGACTGTCGCGACGTTGACTGGTGCGCGACCTCGAAAGGATTTTTCGGTGGGCTTTGAACTTGTTTCGGACTCCCGTGAGACCCGTCGTCGTTCTTCCCCGGGAGTTTGGAGTTTCCCGACATCCCATAACGAGTTTGTACAAGCACTGCAAATTTAAAACAGTTTGCCAAACTGTGAGTTACTTTACCACAACACGGGCACCCCTCCCGATTTTTTTCGGGTTTTCTATCGTCACCCCGAGGTTTGTTTTTATTACCGGATCCCTCGTTCTGGTTTCTCCGGTCAACATTATTGTATTTATTATCGTTATCAAATCTATTATTATTATTGGTATTCGATATCTTTTTCTGCAAGCAATCCCGAACGAAATGACCGCGTTTGTTAGAGAAATCACAGCGGAGCTCTTTATTTTTTTCCACCTGGCGCTCTTGCCTAGGAGGCTTAGACCTGTCAGGTTGATTACTCTGTATTTGAGCTACTGTGACCGAGATCTGAGTTTGGAAGCGCTTTGTGTTGTCTTCCTGATTTTTAAACGCGGCTATCGACGACGCGTATGTTTGTTCCAACGTATCGTGTGGTCTCAATAAACATTGAACCTGCAGTAAAGGTGGAATACCATAACTTTTATCTTTGACAAGTTGATCTCTAATCCATGTTGCATCACCCAATCTGCAACTGCTTGAGCATTAGCAGTGACCTGCCTGATTGCTTCTTGAAGTTGATAAATGTAACAATGCCGATAGATGTACTTATCATCAGCAAACAATCCACGTTTGCAGAATACTGACTGTTTGACCACAGAATTCATGACTATCAGAAATAATATTGGTCCCAGGACAGAGCCTTGATGGACTCCTGATGAGGTTTGCAAAAATCTTATTGGACTTCCTAAATCATTCAAAAATGATTGAGATTGATTTGATAAATAAGAAAAAAAACCAAGTTATCACTTCCATGGAAAAGCCAAGCTCAAAAAGTGCAATGAATATAGTCCTTGGATCCACATAGTCGAACGCCTTGCTTAGGTTGAATAGAACCAGCAAAGTCACCTGATTTCTATCCATTGCTAGTCTAATGTCATCAGTGAGTTTTAACAACGCTGACTGCGTGCTGTGGTGCTTGCGAAATCCAGTCTGAAATTGATGAAACAAGTTATTTACCTCCAGGTAAGTTACCACTTGATTTGCAATAATTCTCTCAAAAACTTTCGCTAAATGAGAAAGATTTGCAATCGGCCTAGTGTCCGCCGGAGATCTGGGCGGTGTCACTTTGCTTAACGGTATCATATAGATGGATTTCCAAACCTCTCGAAAAGAACAGGTATCGAGGGATCTATTGAATATAGCAGTAAGAAAGAATGAGATTTGTGAAAAATGATCTCTCAGCCATCTTAAATCCAGCCCATCAGGACTGTTCCCTCTTGATTTAGAGAGTGTAAGATGTAGTGCTTTGGTGACGTCGACAATATCAATTCTAGACTACTTAAACGAGCAGTCAACTAGCTTCGAACATGTCATAGGTAAAAGATCTACAAAATCATTACTACTGTGACAGGGTAATTTTAATAAACAAAATAGTAAATAAATTTGAATTTGAATTTCGTTCCCGCCAATGACCGGCCGATGACCTCGTAAGTTACGAGTAGTATTGCGACTAGTCACCGGGCGTCGCATAGATCACTAAGGCCCGTCCGTTCGTCATTTCCTTAGTCTAAGGTAGTGGGAATAAGTTTCCGGAATGGTGAACGGGAGTGAAATAATATAATGGACTGCGGAACTAGAAGAAAGCAGAAAGA
Source organism: Microplitis demolitor (assembly GCF_026212275.2). Lineage (NCBI taxonomy): Eukaryota > Metazoa > Arthropoda > Insecta > Hymenoptera > Braconidae > Microplitis > Microplitis demolitor. Next base: position 14,664,927 of record NC_068550.1, on the reverse strand, counting down.
GAGTTGTCGAGACGACGAGTACACCAGGAAGAAAACCCTCAGGTAAATAGTGAAGTCCGTTCACGCTTCACGTGGAACGAGGCGATTTATTGATTCCTATTTTTCTATTTTATAAATTATTAGGCCTTTAGGCCGATAATTATCATAAGCAATTATTTAATACAACACTAATACGTACTGTTCATTGACAGGTTATAAATTGAAAATTTGATTTGGGAGAGAGAGAGAGGCGGAAAACTCGAGAGGCCCCCAGACATCACCAGCAGAACCAAGACAGCAACAACAGAAAATTTCTTAGCGCGTCTGGATTTCACAAGGTAAAATTTATAATTGATTAAGGCCTCTAATTTGATTAATAGAGGGCCGAATTAATTATAAATTAATTACTTAGCATCTTTCTACTGGTTACGTAAATTAGATCGGTATCTCAAGGCCCGTCGGCCAGTTGAATACGCCCTCGAATTTCCGTAAAATCTTTGCCGGGTACTCGTTGTTCTCTCGTAACTCTAAATTTATTCTATTCGAGGCCTCTCGGCTGGAATAAAATAAATTTTCCGCGTAAATTATCCAATAAATAAATTAAAATAAATTCAATATTTTAATAAAAGTATTCAGGCCTGTCGGCCGCTCTAGACAAAATTTGTCCGCATGTAAGATCATAAATTAAGGCCTTGTGACACCAATTGACCGGCCGAATATTCTAGTAAATTTAAGACGTAATTCTAGTCGTTAAATTAGTTATGAAAAATTTATAAAATAATGTTGAAAAAATTCTAATTAAAATTATAAAATCAAAAGTAAAACGCTAGACAATTACGGTAAATTTGTGTCGTGTAAAAGTTAAGAAGGATTATTTTGTCAGTAAATTAAGTTGAGTAAGAATAATTATCAGAAAATTTCGAGTAAATTAAATATATATATATTGGAAGCAATTGTTAAAGAAAAATTTGTCAGTGAAAATTAATTAATTAATAATTAAATTAAAACCTAAATTAATTAATTAATAAATATAATTGAATTAAATAAGACAGTGAAAATTAATAAATGAATTAAATAAATCAAGGAAAATAAGTAAGAATTAATAGTTGTGAAATTTTTATATTGGAGATTTTATTGGTGAAATTTTGTATTGAAAATCAAGTTTATTAATTGAGTAAAAGGAAATGAAGTCATAAATTAAATAGAGTTCAAAGTAGAGTCAATAATTTTAAGTAAAGAAAACTGTGTCTGTGATTTAGGTCCGGTGGACATGATAAGGTTATTTTAAATAATTACACATCCAGGGGATGTTTTTAAATTAAAGTTAAGGCTTACCGTCCAGGGGACGAGATAAATTCAGTGGGTGTGTGGGTGTGGAAATCCGTCCAGGGGACGAGGAAAATTTAGTTTGTCATAAGAATCCGTCCAGGGGACGAGGAAATTTAGTTTGTCATAAGAATCCGTCCAGGGGACGAGGAAATTAGTTTGTCATAAGAATTTTAGTTTGTCATAAGGAATTTAGTTTGTCATAAGGAAATTAGTTTGTCATAGGAAAATATTAGTTTGTCATAAGCATAAGGAAATAATTATTGTCAAAAGGTAATGAATAAAGCAAGGTGCTTAAACTAAATAAAATTTGAATTAACATTATTTCAGCCTACTCTACGATTCCTCTTCTCACTCACAAAATACTACGAACGACCCTGAGTAACAATTTAATTTAAATTAATAAAAATAAAATCCTCCAACATCCGGTTCTGGAAGGCCGAGTCCATCTTCCAGTGGCGCCCTAATATTCGACCATAATACTAGGTGCGACCAGACTTGGCAAGATTAGTCTCTCTGTCATATTTGGCGCCCAACTTTTAAGTATAAAAACCCCCCGTAAAATTTTGTGAGAGTGTTGAGGAGTTGAGATTTGCTGAGGTATTGCAACAAAATTTTTGAAAAATGTGGGACATAAAATCTTGAAATAAATAAAATAAATTAGTAAGGAGGAAAATTTTGAAATTGAAATAAAGTGTGGGATTAAATATATTAATAGATAGAAATTTTGAAATATTATTATGACAAAAATAAAATAAATAAGAGTGATAGAAATATTGAAATATTACTTGAGGATTAAAATCAAATAAAATTACTCATACTAAATTCTCACTAATAAAAGAATTCAAGAGATTAAAACTTAAAATAAAACTATCGAAATATCAAATAAAATTTAGTGTTAGAAATATTTCAAACAGACAACAGTTGATTTTACATTATAATTACTTAATTATTTAATTCATTTATTTTATTAGATTAAAATTAACCGGAAATAGATAAAATAAATTATCGATGAGTCATTAAGAAGCTTATCATAATTTATATAGTAACTTAAAATAAAATAAATTTTAAACTTTACAAAATTAAATTTAATTTACAATAACAAAATAATCCGTCGACAATAGAGAAACAATAGTTTACAATATATTTAGTAGTTTTATAATCCCGATACAAAAGAAAACTTTATCATTCAATATATTTCAATCAACAAAATACGATACAAAATGGATAATCTACTACAACAACACGGACTTATCGATGAAGAAACAAGAAGATCGTCAAATGGTCGTGGTCGTGTACAACAACAATTACCAATTATCAATCCGGGTTTACCACAAATACCAACCGTTTCGTCAACAACATCAACTACGTCTTCAGTAACAACTACTATGAGTACTAGAATAAGTCATCCATCTCAACTACAAAACTTGAACAATCCAAATCCATTGGATAGACAGAACACATTGCCAGCACGCATGGTTGATGATCGTTTTGAGGATGTGGATGAAGCCGCGGGAGGTGATATACCACAAGAATTTCGGGTGATCTTTAATAGAATGGATCTAGCATCTCATCAGGTTCGACAGATGTCATTGGAACAACGTGCAATTAATGAGGACAATTCGCGGTCAATTAATCAACTGACACGCATGCTGGGTGATATGATGAATACACAGAGAGAGCTATTAGACCGGATAACCTCTCGTGATAATTCTTTACGAGGAAGTTCCCCTGTGAATTGGCAGGCAGCTGAATTCCAACTAGGAGGTTCAACCTTTGCCCCGATGGGTCAAGGTTTGGCAGGGGGGAGAGACCATCCAGCTGCATCAAGGCCTCAACCTGATAATCATCAAGAAAGAGCCGAACCAAGTCAAGATATTCCATTGGCTGAAAGAATAAATTTTCTTCAAAATCAATTACAACAGCTACGGTCAACACAACAACGTCAGTCGAGTGGTCCTCAAAATAATTTGGGATCGAGTGGAGGCCCGGTACCCCAGGCCTTTTCTAACATAAGGCCGAGGTCGGCCGCTCCGATCCAAAATTTACAACAAAGTCCATCTGGGTTGTACACAGATGACAGAAGGTGGAAAGGAATCATGCAAAGTCTTAAAATGGGTAATTTATTTTATCCACAAGAAGGAATGTCTGTCAACGAGTTCTTGTTCGCAGTAGAGTCCAGAGCACGCAGAGAGGGTTGGACACAAGATGAATTACTGAAAGCTATGAGCTACATTTTACATGGCACTGCAGCAAGATGGTACGATGCAAATTACAAAGGTTGGACGGATTTTGAACACTTCAAGTCTGAGTTCATTAAAGCTTGTGGAACATCTACAACAGACCATCAAATCATAATGGAAATCAGTAAGCTCCGTATGAAACCTGGGGAAAGCCCAACAGAATTTGTACTAAAAATACAACAGAAATATCAGAGCATGCAGATTCCACCTCCTGTTGATGATCAAGTGGCATGCATCAGAAACCATCTTACTGATGAATTGAGATTACTTGTATTTGCGAGGCCAGTATTTACCTATGAGCACCTGTTTAACGCCTTACACGAAGCAACCAGATGTATTGACGAAGCTCAACAACCAGCTCCAACAGTAAAAACAGTGAAATTCCAGGATAAACCACGATTTGGTTTATTACAATCTACACCAGAGAATCTCAGCCATGAAGAGGATGAATATGAGTTAACAAATTGTAACGTAATGGAGTCGTCTAGTCCATCATCTTATAACAACAAACATGGCGTTCAGACTAGACCAACGAACAATAATTATTCATCACCTTACAATCAAAGACAACAGAATTATTATCGGCCACGTGTGAACCAACCTGCGGGTTTTTCAAGTAATTATAATCGATATCCTTCATCACCACCGAGAATTAATCGGCCATGCTTTAATTGTGGGATTCATGGACACATGTTTGAAGTATGTGAGAACCCGAGACAAGATGTTTGCAACTACTGTTTTGAAATTGGTCATCTTAGAAATAATTGTAGTTTGTTGGTTCGAGGTAATAATAATAGTTCACCACAAAATGTACAACAAGACAATCGGGATACGGGTCGTCAAGACAATATAATTAATACTGAAGATGAACGAAAAAACCAGTAAAGCCTGTCCCGAATTCCCCGTCGGCACAGGTTATCCAAGAAGCAAATAAGGGGTTAATAAATGATTTTGGCTGTTTGGAGTCGGGTAAGGCCTCGCCCCGGCCGTCCCACTCTATTTCAAGCCCTCCAGCTTCAATTCCAACATCAACATCAACAGTGGAAAGGTCAACAGACACCATAGACATACATAAAATAATTTCTTGGAGCAAAGCTGACCAGTCTACGAGTATTCAGGAAGTTGTTATTCAATCAGTAAGGATACTTGAAGATCCAAGTTGTATCCCAGAAGGTATAAGAGATATTGAAATGAACTCCAGTTGTAATTTGTTAACATCATCTACAAATTTAGAAGATGAAGAGCTTGAGATTCCGTATGAGGAAGAATTTGATCCAGGTTTTGAACCAGTGGAGGATGTACACGACACGGTCCGGCCGTCTTCTTTGAAATTAGGTCCTCTCGGCCAACTTTCAGAATCCCAGGCCCATCATTCAGTCCAGTCTCGGCCGTTACCTCAAGAATTAGGCTCTTTAGGCCAATCCTTGGAGTCTAAGGCCTCTACACCTATACCATCGACGTCATCTAGAGAAACATTCGTTCCAGAATTACTTCAGAAGAAACCATTATCTTCGGCATTTAAACATCGTCTGGCAGAAAGAAAATCTTCATTCCAGGATCAGGTCCGAGGCCTCCTATCATTACGGCCAGGATTCCTGTATCGCTGTGGATTTTTGGAGTCAAAATTAATGGATTATTGGACACTGGCAGTGAAAGACAAGAAACATATCATAATAAAAACACACAAATTCCTACAGTTAATTTGGGTGACAAAGTCTTCTACACAAATCGTAAACTTAGTAATAAAAGCCAAGGTTATAGTGCGACTTTAGGCAATAAATATCTCGGTCCGGCTATCGTATCAAAAATTGTCAGTCCGTTGGTAGTCGAGTTGAAAAATGATAACGGTAAAATACTCGGTACCCATTATACTCCCGATTTAAAACTCCCTCGCAGAAGCGAACGATTAATTGCTAAGACTAATAGTAAAACCTAATTATTAATAATCAAATTGAATGTGGAAAGATGTTAATGAAATCTTATTTCAGATGAACCGATATCAACCAAAGGGTTGGAAGAGGGCGGATGCTGTCCGAGGTCAATTGACTCGATTTACGCGTCACCAGGCAGCTCGTGGCCGGGGTTCCTCAGGCCACATTTCAAAATATCAGTCTGTGGCGATACAGACTGGTATATTGGAATGGCCGTTGAATTCCGGTGACGTGGTGACCGGGCAGTCGGTATTTAGTCGACTGGGCCCAAGAGTCACCCCAAGCACATCATCGGCTAACGGACAGCGTACACCGTCACCCGAGTTGCCCACATCTGCCTCGGCGATTGTATGTGCTGCTACGGTACCGTCGCCTAACGCTCCTTCAACCGAAGTGAGAAAATTAAAGACCGTAAGACGACGGGAGAAACGTCTCCGCACACTTCGTCAGTTAGTTGACCAACCCGAGTTGATCGATCCCGAGAGGTTGGAAAAATTGGCGAAACATCTCTCGACTAATGAGGGTAAAGCTCTCATTGCCAGGGCTCAGGACAGTATTCAACCAGCAGAAGCTAGGTCCCCTTCCATGACATCGGCCGAACCGGAAGCACTGGAAGCTCCATCCGTCCAGTGTCAAATTCCGTGGCAGGAGGAGGCCAGGGCGCTTCCCGTCTTGCAACCACTGGCAGACGGACAGCCGAGGAGTCCAGTAGTGGAGGAACAGGGTGGCCAGCAAGGCTCACCCGAGGCCGCTGGTCAACCCTCTTGCTCTGGAGCCAGCCTGGAGAAGAAGAAGAAGAAGAAGAAGAAAAAGAAGAATAAGGAGCCCGGACCAAATTGGGCGGAGATGGAGATGGTCGACGGAGGACCGTACTGTTCAGGTGACTCTGGGTGCGCGAGTCCCAAATTTTACGCGGACGAGGACTTCCTAATGGAGGACGTCCTCGAGATAGGGATAAGCTCATTTGATGAGCCGTTGTACACTGGGCCACCCCCGCCAAAATCCAATAAGAAAAGGAAAAATTAACTTCTTCTCTCTTTATTTTATACTAAAATAATCTTCTTTTCTTTTCGTTTGTTAATTAAAATCTCTAAATAAAATTTTCTTTCATCTTCCACAAAATTAAGATCTTATTAGCTCGGAATACACGGCCGTTTCCTATCCTTAGGACGCCCCGGCCTTCGTGATCATTCGAAACCCGGGTGACAGTCTGGCAGGGGGGAGTGTGACAGGGTAATTTTAATAAACAAAATAGTAAATAAATTTGAATTTGAATTTCGTTCCCGCCAATGACCGGCCGATGACCTCGTAAGTTACGAGTAGTATTGCGACTAGTCACCGGGCGTCGCATAGATCACTAAGGCCCGTCCGTTCGTCATTTCCTTAGTCTAAGGTAGTGGGAATAAGTTTCCGGAATGGTGAACGGGAGTGAAATAATATAATGGACTGCGGAACTAGAAGAAAGCAGAAAGAGAGTTGTCGAGACGACGAGTACACCAGGAAGAAAACCCTCAGGTAAATAGTGAAGTCCGTTCACGCTTCACGTGGAACGAGGCGATTTATTGATTCCTATTTTTCTATTTTATAAATTATTAGGCCTTTAGGCCGATAATTATCATAAGCAATTATTTAATACAACACTAATACGTACTGTTCATTGACAGGTTATAAATTGAAAATTTGATTTGGGAGAGAGAGAGAGGCGGAAAACTCGAGAGGCCCCCAGACATCACCAGCAGAACCAAGACAGCAACAACAGAAAATTTCTTAGCGCGTCTGGATTTCACAAGGTAAAATTTATAATTGATTAAGGCCTCTAATTTGATTAATAGAGGGCCGAATTAATTATAAATTAATTACTTAGCATCTTTCTACTGGTTACGTAAATTAGATCGGTATCTCAAGGCCCGTCGGCCAGTTGAATACGCCCTCGAATTTCCGTAAAATCTTTGCCGGGTACTCGTTGTTCTCTCGTAACTCTAAATTTATTCTATTCGAGGCCTCTCGGCTGGAATAAAATAAATTTTCCGCGTAAATTATCCAATAAATAAATTAAAATAAATTCAATATTTTAATAAAAGTATTCAGGCCTGTCGGCCGCTCTAGACAAAATTTGTCCGCATGTAAGATCATAAATTAAGGCCTTGTGACACCAATTGACCGGCCGAATATTCTAGTAAATTTAAGACGTAATTCTAGTCGTTAAATTAGTTATGAAAAATTTATAAAATAATGTTGAAAAAATTCTAATTAAAATTATAAAATCAAAAGTAAAACGCTAGACAATTACGGTAAATTTGTGTCGTGTAAAAGTTAAGAAGGATTATTTTGTCAGTAAATTAAGTTGAGTAAGAATAATTATCAGAAAATTTCGAGTAAATTAAATATATATATATTGGAAGCAATTGTTAAAGAAAAATTTGTCAGTGAAAATTAATTAATTAATAATTAAATTAAAACCTAAATTAATTAATTAATAAATATAATTGAATTAAATAAGACAGTGAAAATTAATAAATGAATTAAATAAATCAAGGAAAATAAGTAAGAATTAATAGTTGTGAAATTTTTATATTGGAGATTTTATTGGTGAAATTTTGTATTGAAAATCAAGTTTATTAATTGAGTAAAAGGAAATGAAGTCATAAATTAAATAGAGTTCAAAGTAGAGTCAATAATTTTAAGTAAAGAAAACTGTGTCTGTGATTTAGGTCCGGTGGACATGATAAGGTTATTTTAAATAATTACACATCCAGGGGATGTTTTTAAATTAAAGTTAAGGCTTACCGTCCAGGGGACGAGATAAATTCAGTGGGTGTGTGGGTGTGGAAATCCGTCCAGGGGACGAGGAAAATTTAGTTTGTCATAAGAATCCGTCCAGGGGACGAGGAAATTTAATTTGTCATAAGAATCCGTCCAGGGGACGAGGAAATTAGTTTGTCATAAGAATTTTAGTTTGTCATAAGGAATTTAGTTTGTCATAAGGAAATTAGTTTGTCATAGGAAAATATTAGTTTGTCATAAGCATAAGGAAATAATTATTGTCAAAAGGTAATGAATAAAGCAAGGTGCTTAAACTAAATAAAATTTGAATTAACATTATTTCAGCCTACTCTACGATTCCTCTTCTCACTCACAAAATACTACGAACGACCCTGAGTAACAATTTAATTTAAATTAATAAAAATAAAATCCTCCAACATCCGGTTCTGGAAGGCCGAGTCCATCTTCCAGTGGCGCCCTAATATTCGACCATAATACTAGGTGCGACCAGACTTGGCAAGATTAGTCTCTCTGTCATACTACAAGGTGGATGCTTTCTAACTATATTAGCATAGTAGTCATTGAGCTCAGATGCGTTGAAGAAATTAAGCGGTGATGTAGAATTTGATTTAATTAGTCCAAGATGCTTAAGTTTGCTCCAGACAGTTGATCCAAACGGTAGATTTAAGAGAGCAGCTTTCAAGTAAGTTTCACGGGCATGATTCAACTCAACTTTAAGATTTTTCCTCTTTACTCTATAAAGAATAAGCAAATTTGGATCACGATTTCTTCTGGCTCGCTTGTAGATTTCATCTCGCTCTTTGCACTTTACTTTTAATTCTTTTGTGAACCAAGGATTATTATGACGAACTATCTTTTTTGTAATTATTGGCGCAAATAAATCCAAGGTTGATAAAACTCCAGTTTTGAACAAATCAAGTCGCTCATTAGGATCTAATCTTTCGAATGCCGAATTTCCCAAGTTAAAGACTTTATTAATAAATTTGACATAGCTGTATGATCACAGTTTCTTAAGTTTCTAAATGTAATTTTTTTTTCGGGGTGTTTTCAAACTTTTAAGTTACTGACAGAATAAATAATCATGACCATCTATAAAAGGAGAGTCAGATTTAGTAAAAGATGCCAACTTACTTTTATTATCCAACAGAATCACATCTAACCAAGAGTTGCAATTATTTTTATGGAACGTAGAACCATAAGGAATACAGTACAATGATGACTCAGCAATAAAATTCTTCAAGTGGTTAGCAGTATAACTGTTTTCAAACAAATTACAGTTTAGATCACCAGTTATAATGATGTTGTTGAAATTTGGAGCAAGCTTGGTGTAAATATAAAAGAATTCATTCAAGAACAGACCTTTAGGTCTTCTATAAATACAGCAAAGTAAGAGATGGGACCCAGTAGTTAAAGTAACATCTATTATCAAAAATTCCGGTTGATTGACATGCTCTGAAGATGAGATATGAAGTATTTTTACCTTGAATGATTTATGAACTAAACAAGCAACACCACCTCCTTGAATATAGCAACCTGAGCTAGAATGTTGTAGGGTTCGGTCTTTACGTACAATGGTATAATCATTGAGTGAGAAAATAATATTATCGATAGAAGGCTTTAACCAGGTTTCAGTTAAAACAATAATGTCAGGCTTCTTTGTAGCAACTAGGTTTAAGAATTGAGCAATGTGACCTATAAAACTGTTAATATTTAAGCTTAAGATATTTATTAGTAAATTTGTTTAAACAGAGTTTATAGTTGAATCTACAAAATGTTATTCCAGTTTAGCTAGATCTGAATCACAGTTTATGGACAATCTTTCAGAGCCATCATCTCTTCTAGCAAAGACTTACCCACTTCTAACCCAAACATACTTAAAACTCTTGATTTTAGCCTTCTCTTTGGTTCGCTGTAGAAGTCGGTGAGTTTCTAGAGAAAGAAATTCATTGATGTAGATGAGTCCTTTGAAGTTTGAGTCAACATGAGAAGGAAAAACTGAACTTGCTAGTAGATTTCTCGATTTACGCTTCTTATCAATTATAAAATCGCGAATCTGTGACGACTTCAAGCAAGCCAAGTAAGAATGTGATAAGGGCTTATTTTGATTTGCTTTAGAGTTTTTCTTGTTCTCAAATTTACGAACGGTCAGGACATCACTAACCAAATTAGACAATTCTAAGCTATTTATAACAGCTGACGAGATTTCAATTGGAGGCAAACTTTTAATTACCGGGTCAGGAATTCCTGCGATTAGCAACTTAGATGTTATACTTGACGAAGACGAAGGTATAGATGACATAGTTTTATTGCTTAAGGACACTGGAACTACAAGATCTGAAAGTTTTTGATACACAAAACCCATATCAGCTTTTCTTTGCTCCCTTAGTTCTACTAGATCTGAACTTAATTTAGAAATAGACTGAGAATTTATTTTCACACTCTTCGTGACTTCAGACAAGTTCACCATAGTAGCAATTTGCGAGTTTCGAAGATCACTAATCTTGGTGCTCAAATCTGCCAGTTTCTTATTTACTGTAACATTAGATGCGAGGAATTTCTCCATCATAAAAGTCATCTTCTCATCTAGCGATTTTTCCGACCAGTCTGCGGGTAATTGAGACATCGTGGGTGCAGTAACGGGAGACAGGAATACTGGAAGATCACTAGGAGTTAATAGAGTAGTTGGCGTTGCTGGAGCCTTCAGGAACGAAGTCGATGCACGTGCTGAAGACGCAGGAGTGAGTGGAGATGAGTTTGCAGATTTAAAACTTGAGACCGAGGAAGTATTTGAGCTGGTAGATTTTAGCGAGGCTAGTCTCCTTGCTGCTATAGCTGTTCTCGCATCTAAATTCTCTAGGAGGTGATTTAGCTGTTTCCTGCAACAATCAGTCAGTGGTCTATTTTTAATATAATCCCGAGCACAGCCCGGATGAAAATGTTGCTGACACGTATTGCAGATGACAGATGACTTAACAGGTCTTTTGCACTTAATGCATAGGTCAGAAACCAATGGCATAACACAACACGGTTTGCTAATGACCAAGAGTATTTAAATAAAAGTCAGCAATTTACAAAGGTTATAGGTGGTATAAGTGAGAATTCACATTGCATAATCTTATGCAACTTTGTAGCACTGTACAACAAATTGGTGTCAACAGGGATGATAATGCCACTATGGTAACACTGTGAATGATGTAACCTTACCATCAGAGTGAGTAACAAACTGAAGTCTACTGATTACTATATGTTGTCACTAATGGTATCGATCGATGTTATCTACGCTATTAATTCACTTTACACGGACACTGAGAACTAACCTCTTCAATGTTGAGAATATTTAACTCGATTTGCAAGCGATCCACAAGGCACAGGTAATAAACATTTATATTACAGCTTGCAGATTGCAGTTTTGTTCTTGCAATAGGTCTAAAACAAAAAATGGCAAAAGACAGCAGAATCAAGTTCTAAAGACAGAGCAGAAAAATAGTGTGCTTATGTACTTACAAAGAGAGAGAGAGAGGTTTATAAGGTGAATGTTCGGAGTTACAAGGAGAGTGCCGGGATATGTGGTTAGAGAAGAATTAAGTAGAGATGGGTTAGAGATAAGAGCGGGGATGAGGGCGTGGGGGTATGAAAAAAGGATAGAAGACGGATAGGGTGGAGATTTGGCGAGGAGGTGTAGGCTAGAAATGAAAAAATAGCCATCCGGCCTTACCCGAAATGGAAAGGTAGATTTCTTATATATGTAAATACAATAAAGTTACAATAGTGTAATTAATACTTATTTTGTAAGCTTTAACATGAATTTTCAGGAAATGGGTTATGCCTTATTATTTAGAAGTTATTAGAAGACTAAGCTGCAAAAATAAGCTTTGTTATTTTCTTTGAAATTTTCGATATCATCAAATTGTTACAAAATATGTTTAAAAAAATCAAGTATTACAGTGAAAATTGAAGCTAATCGTACAAATTTTGATACTTTTTACAGAATTGAGCTCTCATCTTTGGTCCAAAAGTTATTTTAGGATAAAGCCAGAAAAATCATTTTTATGAAAATCAGAAAAAATTTATACACCCACAACTTCCAAACTAATCGACCAATGGAGTTCATCTATGAACTTGATCAAGGTAATCGCCCAATAAATAAGTTTATGAAATGTCATTAAGATCTGTTAAGAATTGCAGGCGCTATCGTGATGACGAGGCGCGTTATATTGTATATACATACATACATACATACATACATACATACATACATACATACATACATACATACATACATACATACATACATACATACATACATACATACATACATACATACATACATACATACATACATACATACATACATACATACATACATACATACATACATACATACATACATACATACATACATACATACATACATACATACATACATACATACATACATACATACATACATACATACATACATACATACATACATACATACATACATACATACATACATACATACATACATACATACATACATACATACATACATACATACATACATACATACATACATACATACATACATACATACATACATACATACATACATACATACATACATACATACATACATACATACATACATACATACATACATACATACATACATACATACATACATACATACATACATACATACATACATACATACATACATACATACATACATACATACATACATACATACATACATACATACATACATACATACATACATACATACATACATACATACATACATACATACATACATACATACATACATACATACATACATACATACATACATACATACATACATACATACATACATACATACATACATACATACATACATACATACATACATACATACATACATACATACATACATACATACATACATACATACATACATACATACATACATACATACATACATACATACATACATACATACATACATACATACATACATACATACATACATACATACATACATACATACATACATACATACATACATACATACATACATACATACATACATACATACATACATACATACATACATACATACATACATACATACATACATACATACATACATACATACATACATACATACATACATACATACATACATACATACATACATACATACATACATACATACATACATACATACATACATACATACATACATACATACATACATACATACATACATACATACATACATACATACATACATACATACATACATACATACATACATACATACATACATACATACATACATACATACATACATACATACATACATACATACATACATACATACATACATACATACATACATACATACATACATACATACATACATACATACATACATACATACATACATACATACATACATACATACATACATACATACATACATACATACATACATACATACATACATACATACATACATACATACATACATACATACATACATACATACATACATACATACATACATACATACATACATACATACATACATACATACATACATACATACATACATACATACATACATACATACATACATACATACATACATACATACATACATACATACATACATACATACATACATACATACATACATACATACATACATACATACATACATACATACATACATACATACATACATACATACATACATACATACATACATACATACATACATACATACATACATACATACATACATACATACATACATACATACATACATACATACATACATACATACATACATACATACATACATACATACATACATACATACATACATACATACATACATACATACATACATACATACATACATACATACATACATACATACATACATACATACATACATACATACATACATACATACATACATACATACATACATACATACATACATACATACATACATACATACATACATACATACATACATACATACATACATACATACATACATACATACATACATACATACATACATACATACATACATACATACATACATACATACATACATACATACATACATACATACATACATACATACATACATACATACATACATACATACATACATACATACATACATACATACATACATACATACATACATACATACATACATACATACATACATACATACATACATACATACATACATACATACATACATACATACATACATACATACATACATACATACATACATACATACATACATACATACATACATACATACATACATACATACATACATACATACATACATACATACATACATACATACATACATACATACATACATACATACATACATACATACATACATACATACATACATACATACATACATACATACATACATACATACATACATACATACATACATACATACATACATACATACATACATACATACATACATACATACATACATACATACATACATACATACATACATACATACATACATACATACATACATACATACATACATACATACATACATACATACATACATACATACATACATACATACATACATACATACATACATACATACATACATACATACATACATACATACATACATACATACATACATACATACATACATACATACATACATACATACATACATACATACATACATACATACATACATACATACATACATACATACATACATACATACATACATACATACATACATACATACATACATACATACATACATACATACATACATACATACATACATACATACATACATACATACATACATACATACATACATACATACATACATACATACATACATACATACATACATACATACATACATACATACATACATACATACATACATACATACATACATACATACATACATACATACATACATACATACATACATACATACATACATACATACATACATACATACATACATACATACATACATACATACATACATACATACATACATACATACATACATACATACATACATACATACATACATACATACATACATACATACATACATACATACATACATACATACATACATACATACATACATACATACATACATACATACATACATACATACATACATACATACATACATACATACATACATACATACATACATACATACATACATACATACATACATACATACATACATACATACATACATACATACATACATACATACATACATACATACATACATACATACATACATACATACATACATACATACATACATACATACATACATACATACATACATACATACATACATACATACATACATACATACATACATACATACATACATACATACATACATACATACATACATACATACATACATACATACATACATACATACATACATACATACATACATACATACATACATACATACATACATACATACATACATACATACATACATACATACATACATACATACATACATACATACATACATACATACATACATACATACATACATACATACATACATACATACATACATACATACATACATACATACATACATACATACATACATACATACATACATACATACATACATACATACATACATACATACATACATACATACATACATACATACATACATACATACATACATACATACATACATACATACATACATACATACATACATACATACATACATACATACATACATACATACATACATACATACATACATACATACATACATACATACATACATACATACATACATACATACATACATACATACATACATACATACATACATACATACATACATACATACATACATACATACATACATACATACATACATACATACATACATACATACATACATACATACATACATACATACATACATACATACATACATACATACATACATACATACATACATACATACATACATACATACATACATACATACATACATACATACATACATACATACATACATACATACATACATACATACATACATACATACATACATACATACATACATACATACATACATACATACATACATACATACATACATACATACATACATACATACATACATACATACATACATACATACATACATACATACATACATACATACATACATACATACATACATACATACATACATACATACATACATACATACATACATACATACATACATACATACATACATACATACATACATACATACATACATACATACATACATACATACATACATACATACATACATACATACATACATACATACATACATACATACATACATACATACATACATACATACATACATACATACATACATACATACATACATACATACATACATACATACATACATACATACATACATACATACATACATACATACATACATACATACATACATACATACATACATACATACATACATACATACATACATACATACATACATACATACATACATACATACATACATACATACATACATACATACATACATACATACATACATACATACATACATACATACATACATACATACATACATACATACATACATACATACATACATACATACATACATACATACATACATACATACATACATACATACATACATACATACATACATACATACATACATACATACATACATACATACATACATACATACATACATACATACATACATACATACATACATACATACATACATACATACATACATACATACATACATACATACATACATACATACATACATACATACATACATACATACATACATACATACATACATACATACATACATACATACATACATACATACATACATACATACATACATACATACATACATACATACATACATACATACATACATACATACATACATACATACATACATACATACATACATACATACATACATACATACATACATACATACATACATACATACATACATACATACATACATACATACATACATACATACATACATACATACATACATACATACATACATACATACATACATACATACATACATACATACATACATACATACATACATACATACATACATACATACATACATACATACATACATACATACATACATACATACATACATACATACATACATACATACATACATACATACATACATACATACATACATACATACATACATACATACATACATACATACATACATACATACATACATACATACATACATACATACATACATACATACATACATACATACATACATACATACATACATACATACATACATACATACATACATACATACATACATACATACATACATACATACATACATACATACATACATACATACATACATACATACATACATACATACATACATACATACATACATACATACATACATACATACATACATACATACATACATACATACATACATACATACATACATACATACATACATACATACATACATACATACATACATACATACATACATACATACATACATACATACATACATACATACATACATACATACATACATACATACATACATACATACATACATACATACATACATACATACATACATACATACATACATACATACATACATACATACATACATACATACATACATACATACATACATACATACATACATACATACATACATACATACATACATACATACATACATACATACATACATACATACATACATACATACATACATACATACATACATACATACATACATACATACATACATACATACATACATACATACATACATACATACATACATACATACATACATACATACATACATACATACATACATACATACATACATACATACATACATACATACATACATACATACATACATACATACATACATACATACATACATACATACATACATACATACATACATACATACATACATACATACATACATACATACATACATACATACATACATACATACATACATACATACATACATACATACATACATACATACATACATACATACATACATACATACATACATACATACATACATACATACATACATACATACATACATACATACATACATACATACATACATACATACATACATACATACATACATACATACATACATACATACATACATACATACATACATACATACATACATACATACATACATACATACATACATACATACATACATACATACATACATACATACATACATACATACATACATACATACATACATACATACATACATACATACATACATACATACATACATACATACATACATACATACATACATACATACATACATACATACATACATACATACATACATACATACATACATACATACATACATACATACATACATACATACATACATACATACATACATACATACATACATACATACATACATACATACATACATACATACATACATACATACATACATACATACATACATACATACATACATACATACATACATACATACATACATACATACATACATACATACATACATACATACATACATACATACATACATACATACATACATACATACATACATACATACATACATACATACATACATACATACATACATACATACATACATACATACATACATACATACATACATACATACATACATACATACATGCATACGTCTATAAACTTTTGAGTGGATAGTATTTTTTGACTCTTCTAAGTAAAATAAGATATATGGTATAATATATATGGTGACAAAATACTTTGATAATTCGATCATTAAATCCATTGCAATAGGCCAATTTCTAAAGAAATCTACCTAAAAAAGAATAAGAGCGGGAAAAGACATAGGAGGATTGGAAAGGATAAAAAGAGAATATTATGAGACAAGAGGGTGAGAAATGGTGGAGGTAGAGAGGAAGTGTAGAGAGAGGGGAAATGTGGGGGGAAATGATAACGGTGGCGGATAGGAAAATGGAGTGGGAGGAAAGGTGGGAGAGGATACGGGAAGCGAAAGGAAACCTTGGATCTAAAGGGGGTAGGGGTGCCAGGATATCTGAAGAAGAGGTGGAAGGAGGAGAGGTGGAGAAGAGTAGCGAAGTTTAGGCTAGGGAATAGGATCAATGGGGGGATGTACTGGGCGAACGAGGAGAAAAAGAGATGTAGGGTTTGCGGCTTAAAGGAGAAAACATGGGAACATGTATGGGAGATATGTTCAGGGTTTGGGGTGGAAAAGGGATGGCAGGAGATGAGGAAGATGTTTGGAGAGGAAGGTCAAGGGGAAAATTGGTTAATAGAGCAAGAGAAATTGAGAGAGGAGAGGGGGTAGAAAAGGTAGAAAAGGAGCAGCGGAAACGGAGATCAGGGAGTGAGTAAGAGGGAGAGGAGGAATGCTGGATGCAAAAGAGTTTTTTTGTTCCCTAGCAACCTTGAGCTCACCGTGGAAACATCGTGGAAACTCTACAAACTCACCGTAAATGCTCGGTGGGAACACTGTGGATTTGTTCCATTTTTCCACGATGAAACCATAGTAGTTCCATAACAATTTGACTACGGTTCCCCAATATTTCTGATGTGTTTTTTTTTTCTTAATCGCACTTTAGTAAAAGAGAATTTCCACTATTATTATTATCATTATTATTTTTTTTTTTATAAAGTGCGATTAAGAAAAAAAAAACTTAAAAATAAATTTAGAATAATTGCCTAAAAAAAAAAAAATCCAAAATTAATTTTTTTTTCTCCTCTTTCTTTCAAAAGTATAAATAATTTTTAATTTTTTTTATTTAATTTTTTTTACTTACAACAAACTAAAATATCTTCTAGCTTAGAATAAACTTAAAATAAATTTAAACGAAAACTTAAAATAATGATAAAGGAAAAGGGTAAAGAGTACTTAAATATAGAAATTACAGATCAATTTTTTTTTAATTTTGAATGGACTTCAGTCCATCCATTTATTAGCCACAACCTATTTAACCCAAACACAGAATAATACAATTTTATTTTTCTTCTCACACAATATATATAAAAAAAAAAAAAAAAAAAAAACGAAAACAAAAAAAATCACACACACACATTACAAAATGAAAAAAAAAATGTTTAAGAAAAAAAAACGAGAATTAAAATCATTCCATGGAATATACGGACATCGGTCCATTTTTCGCACCCCATGCCGGATGACACCAGTCTGCAGCAGGGTGGTCGTCCCCCCAGCCGCCCTCATGCATCCAACGGATACCAAGGAAGTCGAAGTCATCACCTTCCGTGACGTCAGCTGGTCGCATGAGCCGTTCATGGAACCACTCGTTGCTGTCTGCTCGCCGCTGTAGCCGTTTGCGCCACTTATCCTCAATAGATACCATCCCCTGGATATCCGGACGATACTCAGGCTAATAACAAAAGGAAAGAAACGATAAATAGTAACCGACAATATTACAATACTAACAAAAAAGAAGTATATATATATATATATATATATATATACGTATGCATGTGAATATGTATGTATATACGTGTGTGGGTATGCGTGTATGTGCGTGCATATGCGGGTATATATGAGCTGATAATGAAAAATAAAAAAACAAGGAATCGACAAACAAAATAGATAAACGTAAATACTCACATCAATAATTAAACAAATATAATTGAATAAATCAAAGTATCGCTGGAACACGCCAACAACTTGGTCAAAAATCCCCCGGCTGAGGATACAACGACGGCCGTACCCAGAGGCAGCGGCCACCCAAACGAATAACCCCAGAAAATAATGCCATAGGGCGACATCCACCAACTGAAACATAGATTATAATTTTTTTTTTATTAGGCAATAGAAAAAAAAAAAAAAAAAATACACATAAAAAAAAACCAAATCAATAAGGATAAAAAGTAACTATACTTACAGACGATTCGTCAAAATAATAATTAAACTTTAATTGAGCCATTATATTCTTTTTTTTTTCTCTTTCTTCTCTTCTTTTGCTCGCCTCCCCTCAACTTTAACTTCCTCAAAAGATAACTTTCAAAAAAAAAAAAAAACAGGAAAACATATCCGCGGAAACAAAACACTAGTTTTTTTTTTTTTTTTTTTTTTTTTTTTCAAATATACTGATTATGCACGAACACGAACTTTTATAATAGGATCCCCAAAAAAACATTCGTGGGACCGCACTTAAACACTTAATCACACCCCGGTAAGTGGATAGACAAATGAGACTCGCACACCGAAAAAAATTGCCCTTCCTAAATTTACAACACGCCCAAGCAAGGTAACACAAGCGAACCAACCACAACGTTTTTTTTTTAATTACTTAAACAGTAAATATATTTTAAAATCATGTTAAAAAAAAAAAAAAAAAAAAACATCATGTTAATAACTTTCATAATTAATGAATGAATTCACTTCATATATACAAATTTTAATAAGAATGATAGTACCAATCATATCTGCTACTAATTGAAATTAAGTAATAATGCTAAGAAAAAAAATAAGCTTCCAAACTATAAACTTTCATAAAAAAATTAAAAATAAAAAAAAAAAAAAAAAAAAGAAGACAGAAAAAAAAAAAATAATTTTTTTACAGTATATAGACTCAAATAGAATTTTAATATAAAATTAAGAATTTGTAGATTAAGTTTTCCTTTATATATTATTTAATAGATAATTTTAATGCAAATGTACATAAAATTTTAAGCAAAAAAAAAAAATATGCCAAATGCAGAAAAACAAAAAAATTATATGCAAATATACAGAATTAGCACATAAAGGCAGAAAAGTCGTAAGTAATACTAAGAAATAAATATATACAAATATTTAGATATAATATAGATACATCTTTGTAATAATATAGTAATACTTATTAACATTAATAAACAAATTCAGAAAACAATACTAAAAACTCAAATAAAAAAAAGTGAAAAAAAAAAAAAAAGAGAGAGAAAAAAAACTAACTAAATCATAGAAAGAAAAAGAAAGTAATGAAGAAATTTTTATATACAACGATAAAGTAATATATTTAAAAGAGTTAAAATTAAATTAAAATCGTAGTAATAATGACATCAAGAAGACCGGAAAGAAGTCACATTCAAATAATAGTTTAAGATTTTTAAATTTCTTTTCTCCTTAGCATAAACTTCTTACAAACATTATATCTTGAAGTTCTTTTTTGGAAAAGAAAATATTAATAATTTTACAAGAAAATTTTATGAATTCGTCCCATTCGTAAAATCTTTTTTTTTTATATACGTATATAGTCTACTTTGAAATATTTTGATAAAAAAAAAAAAATTAAATTAAATAAAGAAAAAAAACGAGAAATAATTTTAAGAATATATTAAATTTTTTTTTTTTACAAAAAAAATATAAATTTTTAGATAATTTTTTAGCCACAGATGCGGCATACGTGACGCACAATTTATCTCAATCCTCAAACAAATAGGATTAGGAAAAAAAGAACATCGTCATTCAAAATCCATAAAAATGTTTACCATGGTTTACAAACAGACGGATTAGAAATAAAATGGATTTTTAATGTCGCCACTAAAAAGGCAGGCGTCGAATCATAGGTCACAGGTCGGTACTTAGATTTCTTAAACTCGAAGATGGGTAAAATAGAGTTACGAATAAAACAATAAAGAAAATAAACTACATTTCCATCAAGAGCTAAGGCCCAAAACAAGCGGGGTGCTTGTCTACCGGGTGGGGAGGTGTTACGTCCCAGCCTCCTCATCAGATGTTTCTGACTATTTTTAAATACTAATTATTAAGAGACCGATATGAGACCTAACTAATTAATTAAGATGCATATTGATAATTTAGCAAGTTGCATAATTAAGAAGTCACTCTATATTATAGGATATAATATAATATAATAATATAACATAACATAATAATATAAAATAATAGAACATAAAATAATATAATATTATTTAGAATATTTGAAACATATTGATAAAGTTATTTTTCTTGTAATATTTGTTATGTACAAATAAACGCTGACGCCTCGAGTAAATTTTCGAGACGTGCAGCTGCACAAATACCTATTTTGTTCTAAGATAACTTTTGTTCATAGATAAGTGACTCATTTGTTAATAACAAAAACGGAGAAAGCGTGAGAACGGAGTATGGATCATTTGAGAATATTGTTATCTTGATCCACCCCTCTATATCGAGCGACGTGCGGGCATGATGCCCAAGCGCCTCGTACTAATAAGAAACTTACTCTAGTTTTTCTCGATCAAGAGAAATCAGTCTGAAAGATAGAATCATTTAGAGCAGTCAGGCTCAATATAAAAAAACTCAACTTCTTTCTCACCCTCTCGAAGTTATTGTTAGGAGTACATTGATAATTTTATTAAATTAATTCAACTGTGTATTTTCACATCAATCAAAACTATTCTTTTACTATTAAATAAATCGGATTTATACATATATATTTAAACAACCAGTTTATTTTAACCACCAAATGGTGGCTGTTCAACCGATACTTAAATATTATTTATGATTATATGTAAGTTTTCATTACGTTCAATTTAAGTCGACCGCTCAACTACGCCAGCGCCAAAACATCTACCAGGACGTAACACTCTACTAAACGCGCCAAAAGAAGTCAACTTCAAAAAATTAGTTTTTTTTGGCCAACCCTTATATATACATCGCTAAATTGTAACTATATAAAATTATTTAAGTATTAATAGTTTATACTTAATCGTTCTATAATTTTAAATCAGAATTTAAAATTATAACCAGCTAAAAAATTAAAAAAATCCTAATAATTTTGATATTGAGTGGGAAGAAATAAAATTATTGGAAAAATATTTAAAGACGTCTTTATTTATTTTAATAGAAATCGTTGGATATAAATGTAAATAAGCCTTTCATTTAACTGTTATAGGTAAACTTTCATAAGCGCTTTTTTTTAATTATTCAATCAGATAATATTGATAAGAGTTTCCCAGTTAAGTAGACGCCACACAATTGATTTTTTATAAGTTAATTTCTCATAGACATAATGTTGTTATTATTAGATTATCAAGTTTTTATCGTAAATTCTCGATGTTATTGCTGTGTAACTATTACATAATCATCCTGAATTCACCGTGGATTCTTCGTTTAATCATTGAAAAAACTAATTGCATACCTATCGTAAATACATCGTGTTTTCACTGTGGATCAATGACATAAGCACAATGAAACCGTTGGGGATTAACTATGGGTTCAAAGTGTACGAACGTGGATTCAGCGTGAAAACACGGTGATTATTCATTGTGTTTTTACCGTAGATTTGGTGTGGAAACACCGAGGACTCAGCAAAAAACTACAGTGGAAATATCGTGAGAAAATGGAGCAAATCAACCGTGGAAACAGCGTAGAAACTGCATAGGTTGCACGGTGTTACAACAAACACAGAGTTTCTACGGTATTTCCACGGTGAACTCAAGGTTGCGAGGGCTTGGAAAAATTTTCTTTTCCTCATTTGATCCGGGGGGTGGAAGGATGTGTGAAATGGAATTGTAAGGAATGGAATGAAGTAGAGTAAGGAAAAATTGTAAAGCGGTAGTATTAAGTGTTGTATTTTATGTATTTTTCGTTTACTGTGTGATTGTGGGACGGAAGTCCGGTTTATAACCCGAGAGGGAAAATAAAGAACCGCAAAAAAAATATGTCTTTAAATGTAAATAATATATATTTTCAATGGCAAATATATTTAAAATATTTAATATATATATATATATATATATATATATATATATAAATTTGAAAATAATTAAAGTAATGATAAATAATTAAGTACACCTTTTTGTAAGAAAGAGAATATACGGGAAAGCGAAACATTACATATGAGTGGGCGCGAATACCGTGCTGTTACCTGAGTACCGGGTGGAGTAAAACAATAGAGTAAAGCCCAGATTTACTTAATGAAAACGCCTGCAGCAAGAGTAAACGACCAACTTACTCCTGCTGCTATCCTAATACATAAAATCCAGAAAAGACTATTCAGAGGGCTGTAATACCCCAAAATTAATAGTAAATTTATTTAAAACACCAAATTAAATTGTAATTTTATTTTTATGAATTTTTACCTACGCATTTTGGAAAATATTTATAATTTTAATATTCATTAACGCAATAAATCAAACTGCAGATGGCAGTACTTTTTATTTTATTTAAATAAATAAAATTGCTGATATGAGATAACAGATTTATTTGAATAAACAAAGATTCGGAGAAAACTTGGATCATCGATAAAATTTTTAATGAATAAACAATAAACTCTATGAGACTCTTTTTGCGTCTTTTCTCATGGCCCCTACCATGGGGGCCCATCTAAAATTACAAGCCAAATAAAAGTCGCTGCATCCGCGAATGAAGTCAGTCAGAAAAACTCATCAGTCCGCGATATAATTCCGTTACCGTCGGGTGTAATCCCGTTCTCGTCAGGTGTGACTTCGTTTATTTTCTTTGAAAGTTCGTTGAAGTAAAGTTTTGGGTGTGATCCCGCTTTTGCGTCCAATTAACGATTTCATAATTTTTTTTCAAAGATATTTTATTTATTTTGATCATTCAATTAATTTTCCATGGATATTCAATCAATTTTCAATGATACTTTTAATTTTATGATTTATAGTCATTCAAGGATATTTTTATTTGGATTATTCATCAGTTCTTCAAGAATATTTCAATCATTTATTCAATTCACAAGGATATTTTAATTTTAATTTCTACAACTACAGATTTAATTTCAATTCAAGAATGCCAGTAATTTCGGTTATTCTGAAAATTCAAATCATCCTCTGCGTTAAACTTAAAAAGGTAGAGTGATTTTTAATTGTGACTGTGAATATATGGATAATTAAAATTATAAAATTAAAAATAATTTTCGTGAAAATTGATAAAATTTAGTGAAACTAAAGCAAGTTGTAGAGTTTAATCGAGTTTTTATTTTCAAGTTACTTGCAATAAAAAGTAATGATTTGGTATGAACGTGCGTTCTCATTCATTTTTTTTTTTAATTCCGACGGACAATTAGACTAACAATCTATTTAACTTTAAACGAGTGATGAGTGACTCAAATGACAATATTAGTTCCCTTAATTTACTCTTAAGCGTTGTAGGGGGAAATAAACTACTGGATTTTTTTTTATTGATAATATGTAAAAAATTCCGTAGATCACGAAAATAGTAATAAGAAAGCTCAACTTGGCCGCGTTTTTTAAATAAATAATAAAATAAAAATAGGGAAGCCGAGACACCGTGTATTTTCATTAACAAACTTCTATCTATGAATGTAAAACTCTATGATGACTGATATTAATTTAAAAGGCAATAAATTCTGAATTACAAATGTCAAAAACCAATGTCCTGGGGTTTATTATGTTTGTAAAAGAAATTAATTAAAAAAACAAAATAATTAGTTGTTTACATTATGTCTTACTGTCGGTAACAGAGCTGCAGAAACTGAGCTAAAGGGCGCATGCAAGCCCGGGCTCAGTGGTTGTCATCTACTGCAATTCAAAATGTTCTCACCATTCTGTGTTCGTTCGTACATTAACATCGTAATAAAAGTTTTCGCGTGGAGTTATTTGTTTTATTATTTAATAATTTAATTTTTTGAAATAATATTGAATTAATAAATAATCAAAATAATAATAATTTTTTCCATAACACAGAATGGTAAGAACGTTTTAAATTGCAGTAGATGACAACCACTGAGCCCGGGCTTGTGCGCGCCCTCTAGCTCAGTTTCTGCAGCTCTGTTACCGACAGCGTGACAAAGTGTAAACAACTAATTATTTTGTTTTTTTAAGTAGTTTTTTTCGCGAACATAATGAGTCCCAGGAGATTGGTTTTAGTCATTTCTTATTCAGAATTTATCGCCCTTTAATTTAATACCAGTCATTATAAGGTTTCACATTAAAAGATAGAAGTTTTTTTATGAAAATACACGGTGTCTCGCTTCCTTATTGTTATGTTATTATTTATTTAAAAAACGCAGCTGAATTGAGCTTTCTTATTATTATTTTGGTGATCTACAGAATTTTTTACATTTAACAATAAAAAAAAATCTTGTAGTTAATTTCTCCCTACAACGCTTAAGAGTAAATTAAGTGAACTATATACCTGCTACAATAATTTTTCATCAATAATTTTCATATTTCATAACTTTATTTCATGAAAAATAATTTTTTAATTATTTTCATTTAATTTTCGACTGAAATATATTTAAATAGTATATTTCATATCTTCATTGAATGAAAAATAATTTTCGAAATTTTAACATATTTTTTAAATAGGAATCTAAGTTCAAATAATAATTTCAATAATCATTCAAAATAATTTTAGAATTTAAAATATATTCTGAAAATAGTATTTCATGTGTTATGTCCAAATAATTTTTTTTTTTTTTCAGTAATTATTTAAAATAATTATTACAGAGCTCTTTTTTTCAAAAGCGCGCGAAAACGCAGCGTCAGCTTTGTCCTTCTTTTTATGCGACAGAAGAATAGTGGGAGGATAACTGCAATAAGTTTAACGAACAATTAATAAACTGTCGTCACTTTCCACCAATGACAATAATTAAACATTCCCCATCAGTCACCAAATCAAAGTTCATAAAAAGCCTGAGCACCTATAGCTCTGGGCTAGTCGGTTCTTCTAACTTACGGTCCGCGAATATTCGAACGTCGAACTTTCGTGCACTCTTATTGCAGGATTCCGCCCCAGGCGTTGAAAAGTCAATAAGAGGATCTTTAATATTTTTCTAATTAAACCTTATTGCAGGAATCCGCTTCGGCGTGAAATAATCAATAAGGCATTCTAAAATTGACATCTTGTAGCAGTCAATTATTGCAGGATTCGGCTTAGGCGTTGAAAAAGCAATAATCGACTTCTTATCTATTAAAAATCCTCACAGATTAATAGAAACTTCTGGTCCGATTGAAATAGTGACGCAAATCACGTGTATTTGCGATTCCATCTCGGTCTGAGTTATTTTGCGCATAAAAACACCTCTCGGGTGTGTAACAAGGACGCATTAAAAATAAAATAAAAATCCTATAAAATTTCCGTGAATAATCGATAATCTTAAACATGTCAATTGTTAAAAATTAGTGTAAAGGATTCAGTGTACAAGTGTATTGTAACTAAATCTGTTCGAAATTAAGTCATCGACATTACGCGGACCATGGAGAGATTCCATGGCTCATTAACTTCGCACGGACCATGAGAGAGACTGCTCGCTCTCAGTACGCGAGCGACCAATAGGAGTTAACTCGACCCCCTCCACACTCAACTAAGACATCTCATTGGCCAGCGCTTAACTTTTCCCCTTCTCCTTGAAAGCCAGGCATCTCATTGGAGCGCAGATACCGATGTCTCCCACTCCGTCGAGAACATTCTAGAAGCCGGACTCTCGGGTATAAAAGAAGGTGATCTGAGAGCGGCGAGTATTCCATTCTGATCAGTCCTACTGTGACGAATACTCTCCAGATAGCGAGCAAGGCTATCAGCGATTTAGAATAAATATTCAAGCGAGCAAGGCTTGAATATTTCTCCAGCTTCATCTCTACACCATCAGTTCTTTTCAGAACTATCTCGTTAAGTTCTGACTAGCTCGTCTCCGGGCTAGTCTCACAAGAACTTGTCAACTCACGAGACCTCCGGGTCTCCAGCTAGACTTCTCTAGCAAACCAAACGGTTCTTCTAAGAACCAGCAGTCAGCTCACATCGTCGTCTCCAGCTTTAACGTCTCTTTCTCAAACGGTCTTTCTCAAGACCCCAACGGCCTTTTTCAAGGCCACCAAATATCAACGTGAGAATTCGCTTCAGTACAAAGTTCTACCGGCAGACTACTCGTCGAACATTTTTTGGTCCTTCGAGCCGGATTTCTTTGTATTGAAGTTGAATTCAACCACATCGTCAAGAGACCAACTTATCCACGAGTGATCGATCAGTCTAGACTCAACGCATTGCGGAGCACGGAGTGCTGCGGGGGGTTTAGATTGATTGAAACCTTCATCGTCATCTCATCATGGCCAACTCATCGGGTAGATTGAAGCTCCGGGAGGGTCGGTTCATCTACATCACAGAGCTAGCAACCGAAGTCGAGTCCAACGTCATCTCAGCGATTAACATTCATGCTGCCAGGGCGAAACTCAAAATGCTCAAGGCTAACTGGGAGAAACTCGAAGCAGACCATGAGAAGCTAGTCTCATCGAAATCCGACGTCTCTCCAGATCATGACTACTTCAAGAACAAGTGGTATGAGAAAGCAATGAAGGCATATGTACTCTCTGAGGCTGCTCTCTCGACTCGCATTGCTGAATTGGAGGCAACGGAACCGCCAGCTGGCAACTCTCTTGCTGACCTAAGCATTCAAGGAGCTTCTCATCACCGACCATCTCTACCAGGCATCTCCATTCCAAAATTCTCTGGGAGCTTCTCTGAATGGCGGCATTTTCAAGATCTTTTCGTCTCACTTGTCGGAGAGAATCCGTCCATCTCTGCAGTTGAGAAAATGCATTATCTCTGCGCCAGTCTGGAAGGAGACGCGGCTAGTTTAATAGCCAACCTTAAGATCTCAGCAGACTCGTTTGCATCAGCATAGGACACGCTCACAGCACGGTACGAGAATAAGAGGCTTCTCAAGACTGCTCATCTCAACAAATTACGGGCCTTGCAGAAAATGGAACAGAGATCAGCTAAGGAGTTGAACCACATCTTAACCACAGTTTCAGAGTGTTTAAATGCTCTGAAAGCACTTGGCTGCCCCACTAGCACCTGGGATGATCTCATCGTGCATGACATCGTACAATTGCTTGATGTCCGCACTCGGGAGGCTTGGGAGATTCATTTGGGCTCCAGCACTGAGTCCCCAAGTTACGATCAACTCAAGACCTTTCTGACTGGTTCTGCCAGAGCTCTGGAAAGCATGGAGAGTCAGCTATCTCCGAAGAAGACACCTCCTGTCAAGACCGCCTCATCAACGCCAGTCAGAAGAAGTTACTCTCAGGCATCTCAGCGAACTCCTCCAGCCTACGTTCATCTAACTCAGTCTTCTCACTCATCCACGTCTTCTCAGACCTTCAAGCCAAACTTGAACAATTATTGTAGTGCTTGCTCTAAATCTCACTACATAGCCTTCTGTCCAGCATTCAGCCAACTCAGCTACAATGACAAGATGGACATAGTCCGTAGAGAGCGACTGTGCTACAATTGCCTTGGTAGGCATAATTTGCGCAAATGTGAGATCCCCAAAGGCTGTAAGATTTGTGAGGAGAGACACCACACGCTTCTTCATCAAAATTCCGCACCAGCCACTCAAGTCATATCAGAATCTCCACAAGATTCTACTCCAGCTACTACCAGCTCAGCTCAACCACAATGAAGGTTAGGTAGGACTTCTCGGAGCATTCGTCGACATCTCAAGAGACAGTGTAACGCGTCCACTCAGACTGAATTCACCTTTCCATCTACTGTCTCTGAGACTTCTCAAATAATTTATCAGGAA
This sequence comes from Microplitis demolitor, assembly GCF_026212275.2. Classification (NCBI taxonomy): domain Eukaryota; kingdom Metazoa; phylum Arthropoda; class Insecta; order Hymenoptera; family Braconidae; genus Microplitis; species Microplitis demolitor. The sequence continues at coordinate 14,633,940 of NC_068550.1, read as the reverse complement.
CAGACATCTCAGACAATTTCACAACCGACTTCTCAAACAAATAGAAAAAGGACTTCTCGTCCAGTGTCAACAGTTCAATCACGAACAGCAGTGCTACTAGCTACTTGCAAAGTAGTTGTCATATCACCAGACAACACTCAACATCAAGCTCGTGTTCTCCTAGACCCAGGCTCTGAACTGACACTAGTTTCTTCAACGCTGGTCAATAAGTCTGGACTTCTCAGAAGGCCAGCAGCAATTTCAGTACAGGGAGTTGGTAGCACCTCACCCGGCACAACTCAAGGCCTAGCTGTACTCAATCTACAGTCCACACATTCGAATTCTCAGATACAACTGAACGCTCATATATTACCTCGAATTACCACTCACATTCCATCAGTAGTGGTTACTAACCAAGACTGGTATCACATCAACAAATTAGAACTAGCTGATCCAGACTTCCTAACACCAGGTCCAGTTGACATCCTCATTGGTGCAGACAATCTCAGAAGCATACTCAGATCATCTCGGTTAGTCATGAGAGGTACATCGGAACCCATGGCTATGCATACTATTTTTGGATGGGCAGTTCTGGGTCAAACATCTACTGAGCCTAAAACAAAGCCTCTGCGATCTTTTCATTTGACAAGTAACGAGGATCTACAAGATACACTCACCAAATTTTGGGTACAAGAGGAAGTCCCTACTATATCAGAGCCACAACTAAATCTAGCAGAGTCAAAATGCGAAGAACACTTCACTGCTACGCATTACCGAGACAATTCTGGTCGCTATGTTGTACGACTACCTCTAAATTCAGACGTATCACAACTGGGTAATTCCAAGTTAACTGCGCAACGATGCCTTCAACGTCTTCTCAAACGACTCTCCTCAGATGCAACTCTAAAAGAACGATACATCAAGTTTCTTCAAGAGTATGAAGACCTTGGACATATGGTTGCTGTACCGTTGAACGCTCCAGAGCCTCCTCATACGTATTATCTTCCGCATCATGGAGTATTACGGGAGCAGAGCACCTCAACAAAGCTCAGAGTAGTCTTCAATGGATCCAGCAAAACGTCATCTCAAGTCTCACTCAATGACATTATGCATACAGGTCCCAAAACTCAGTCTGACATTTTCGACGTCTTGCTCTACATCAGACAACACAAATATATTTTCATTACGGAAATAGTCAAGATGTTCCGTCAAATTAAAGTGGAGAAAGATGATTGGGACCTTCAGCGTATTCTCTGGGTAGACCAAGACTTCAATACTCGAGCCTATCAACTAACTACCGTCACGTATGGTACACGGTCAGCTCCATATCTTGCTTGTCGAGTACTGAAGCAATTAGTAGCTGATGAAGGCCCTAATTACCCACATGCAGTCGATCCAATTCTCAAAGGCAGTTACGTCGATGATATCTCAGGTGGCTCAGAAACTCTCGAACAACTCAAGAATATTGCTACGCAATTAAATAACATGTGCCTCTCAGCTTGCTTACCACTTGACAAGTGGAAAAGCAATCATCCTCAATTTTCACCACCAAGTACCTCAACTCAAGCAGCTCCTGCTGTTCATACGTTCGAAGATCTCACCTCAAAGATACTGGGTATCACATGGCACCCTCATGAAGACATCTTCTCGTTTCAAGGGAACATCTCATTCAAACAAGCCATCACCAAACGCGCCATTCTCTCCGAGGTGGCACAACTCTTTGATCCACTTGGACTTATATCTCCAGTAGTTATTCGAGCAAAAATTCTGATGCAACAACTTTGGCTGGAAAAAATTGGCTGGGACGACACACTAACGCCTGAAATAATTCACCAATGGGAGAAATTCAGAGACGATCTCAAGACACTATCGACAATTAAGATACCCCGGTGGTTACACCTGCACTCTCAAGCCTATTCAATACAAATTCATTGGTTCTCAGACGCGTCTCAATTAGCAATGGCAGCAGCAGTATACCTCAGAGTGACAGATTCAGACTACTCATCAGTCGTCACGCGAAGTCAGCGAATCGCGAAGTCAGCAATAAGTCGCACATCTACCTTACTGTACAGCTTGGAGCTGTGGAAAATTTTTTTTTATTAATTACTTCTTTCTCTTTGTGACCTACTCAGCTTTTTTGCTCTGAGTCCAGAGACGTTTAACATCCTTGTCTTACGCTTTACCTTAGGGTGTGGTCACCACCATTTCTCGTACCAGCAAAAACAGGAGGCGAAGAAATTTGACGCCTCCTCCGGTCGGTGGTCTAAGAGGCGAAATAGTCAATAACGAGGAAAGACCCGTTATCTGGCTAGATGCCACTTTGCACGATGCAAACACTCCACCTTCTCAGTATGACATGGCCAAGGAGCTCTATCGGGAGCTCCCAAAATTTAACGGAGAAGGTCCAAATTGCGAACAAGATTTCAAGGAATTTGACGCAATCGTACGAAGTTGGTTACCTTCCATCATCCCGGAACATCAGGACATGTTCGTGGCAAAAATCGTACAAAGAATTTCTGGTCGTGCTAGAGATCAAATCGAATACACTCTGATTCATAGCGTCGTAGAACTTTTCGAGATACTGGGAGAAAGGTATCGAGACGGCGATCCAGCTCTTGTTTGGCACAAACGTCTAGCTTCAGCTAGCCCGAGAGAAGGCAAAACCATCGAAGATTTCTTTTTCAGGTTGCGCAAAATGATCAGAGGCCTGGAAGCCGCGTTACCAGAGGAGAATCGGGAAGCCATTATGCCGCAACAAGAAAAGGTTGCATTCGATACTCTCTATTCCGCTTTGCCTGACCTCCCAAAATGTCTTGCGAGTTTAAAAGATCCAAAGACGCTCGAAGATCTTTATAAAGCGGTAAGAGAGGAAAGAACTCGCGAATGCATACGACCAAGGCGTAAACGCGAATCTAACGACTATCAACGTCAATTTCAGAGAGACAGAGGCTACGACCGAGACTATAACAGACGTTACTCGAAAGGCGACTATCAAAGACCTCGCAAAGATTACGACGATTACGACGACCGTAGAGAAACCAGAGGACGAACGTTCTCTTACTCTAAAAAGCATAACAGACCGAGTAAATACGCTACGGACAGCGAAGACAGTGTGGACTCTGACGATAGCTCAGCGTCAGCTGATTACCGAACGTACACTTACACCTCGAGTAAAGGGGGACGTGGACGGACCTACGATGACGACTCGACGTCACGAACGTTAAAGAAAAGTTCATCACGTTCGCGAACTGAAGAACCCTCTTCAACGAAGAAAAAGGTTGTGACCTTCGACTCTGCAGACATTGACACAGAAAAACTCGAACATCTAAAACTAGAGGTTCCTTGCTGTAATTGTCCTTTCTGTCCTCATCGCGAGGCAAGTAAATCTGCCTCCTCAAAACACAACGATGAACATTTAAACTCAACGGGCGCTCGACAGACCGAGGCGAATGCGAGTATGCCCCGAGAGTCTCGCCGACCTACGAACCCTCATCAGAAAACTCAGACGGTGAAGGAGTTCAGAATTCTGCAACGTTCGAAACCCTTACACTAATCATCGGTAAGGGTCCACGAGTCTGGATCACATCTCCAGACCTCTTCCGGGACGGGTGTGAAGTTTTGTTGGATACAGGTTCTGACCTGAATCTCCTTTGCATCGATGCTCTGGGGGATGATACCACCTTTTACCCTGAAAATGGTGGTGTGGTAGGCGGCATAGCAACCAGTAGTATGCCAATAATTGGAACTGTGACCCTCAAGATCTTCGACGTAGATGTTTGTTTCCAGGTTGTACCTAGACCACCAGGTGGTTATCTGGGCATCCTTGGAAATGAATTTTTCGTCAAAGAACGAGCTGGCATTTTCTTTTATTGGAATACGCTGGTCCTAAAAAATCGACCTACTCGTCCTATCCCTTTTTCAATGGATAATGACTTTGACGAAAGATATATCCTGTCCCTAGGGACAGGACCAAAAATTTTCGACTCATGTAACTCGCTTCATGGAGAATTACAATGTTTTCTGATAGATACAGGGGGGGGGGGAATGTGTGTCTGATAAATTCCTCCGATCTTAAACCCGAAATCAGAGTGGATCGTGGTAATACGATGCTACTCCGTGGTTTGAATGGACAGTCCATGGAAACAATTGGTACTGTAGAATTAAAGGTTTTGGGTTCAAAATTCCGATTTCATGTTTGTGATGGGAATTTACCCTTCCATGGTGTCGAAATTTTGGGCAACAACTTCCTGAAAAATGAACAAGCGGAAATTTCATACCATCATCAATTTCTGAATTTATTATCTCGACCTTCCCGACCTTTACCTTTCAGTATCGGAATAAAACCATCCTGTTCATACGTAATTCCACCCCGTATGCGGATGTCCGTGTCAGTACCTGTTGTAAATCCTGAGATCAAACAAGGCTACCTCCGTAAGATTCCTCTTAAAGAGGGACTCTTAATGGGCGAAGCCGTTGTCTCAGTTGATGACGATCAAGCGATGTGTATGGCCATCAATACCACATCAGATCCAGCAGAAATCGAAATTGAATCTCAAGTGCTTGAGGAATTTGAATTTGATCATCCTGATCCATCCGACGAATTTTCCGATATAGCGGAAATTCTATCTGGAACACACTCACTTTCTTAGCGAGATCGTATCCAAGCAATCTTTGATAAGATTCCTACTAATCATCTCAGTCGCACGGAAAGGAAGCAAATTTTCCGACTTATTCAGAAAAATCATGACATATTTCACCTCCCTGGTGATCGCCTGGGACGTTCTAAAAAGTTCACCTGCAAAATCGAAACCACGAGTGACAAACGGGTCCGAATCAAGCAATATCGGTTTCCTCAAGAACACCGCGACGAAATCAAGAAGCAAGTGGATAACCTACTTAAGCAAGGAATTATTCGAAAATCAAAATCTCCGTATAATTCTCCTTTATGGATTGTCCCTAAGAAATCTGATGCACAAGGTAATAAAAAGTGGAGAATGGTTATCGATTTTCGAAATTTGAATAAGATAACCATTGGGGATGCTTACCCCCTCCCACTTATAATCGATATTCTAGACCAACTCGGCCGGGCCAAGTACTTCAGTGTATTTGACCTTGCTAGTGGGTTCCACCAAGTACCAATGGACCCCAGAGACGCTGAAAAAACGGCGTTTTCCACCCCTGACGTTCATTGGGAATATTGCTGTATGCCTTTTGGGCTTGAGTGTGCTCCAGCAATTTTTCAACGTATGATGGACTCCACATTGAGTGGTTTAAAAGGTACTGAACTATTCATCTATCTCGACGACTTCGTAAGTTATGCATCTTCGCTTGAAGAACATGAGGTACGAGTCCAAAGACTTTTCAACCGCCTTCGAGAGGCTGGGCTAACTCTTCAGCCCGAGAAATGCAAATTTCTCTGCCCCAAGGTGGAATATTTAGGTCACATTATCACTAACGATGGTGTGAAACCTGAACCAAAGAAAATTTCATCCCTTAAAAACGCTTCACAACCCCGTAATCATACAGAAGTACAAAAATTTATGGGATTAGCAAATTACTACCGACGATTCATCGAAAACTTCGCTGAAAGAGCCAAACCGATCACCGACCTTACCAGGAAAACTAAACCGTTCGTCTGGTCGGTTGATTCGCAAAGGGCTTTCGATGATATTAAAAACGCATTATGCGAAAACTCATTCCTTGCCTATCCAAACTTCAATCGACCTTTCATATTGGCAACCAGTTCCTCCGATGTCGGTATTTCAGGCATCTTGAGCCAGGAACTGGAGAACGAAGATCGTACGCCTGGAAACCTCGATGAAACTGTTGAGAAAATTGTCTCCTGTACCTCCCGAGTCTTGCAAGAGACCGAGACAAGATACACACACAACGAAAAAGAGTGTTTGGCGGTTTTGTACGCGGTGCAACAATTTCGGCCTTACCTTTATGGTAAGCCTTTCACCTTGTATACAAGCAGCCTTTGTATGTCTTGGTTGAAAGACAGCCAAACTGTCACCAAACGACAAATTAAATGGAAATCCAAACTAAGTGAATATAAATTTTCGGTTATAGTTCGACATAAAATCTCAGAACAATATGCCGAAGGGTTGTCCTACAATCCTGAATGTAAATCTCCAGAAGAAATGGCTTCAACCCGAAATTCTGTCGAGGAAGCAGTGATGCTCCCACTTAGGAAAACTTCTTGTCCCGACGAAGAAGCCATAGCAGCTGTAAAACGAGGAAGAAAACCTGGAAGTAAAAACAAACCTCGGGTTAACAGCGCTCCACAACCTTGTGATACAGTTGCATCCCGATTACGAATGAGACGGGCTACAGAACTGTCGCAAAACCGAAAAAAAGTAAACTATTGTGAAATATGTACGACCGAACCTGACGTCTCAGAGAGTATCGAAGATGACGTTTTCGAGATAAACCACCCAGGACCATCCTCAGCACCTCAGGCTCCAGTCAACCCGGAAGTGGAGATTGAGCCAGAGTTCGGGCTAGAACTGGAAGAAACAGATGAGGAAAAAGAAGAAGCAGTCCGACTCATGAATGAAGAATATCTGCTCAACGAATTAGAGAAAAGTTCCAGTGATCAGGGAGATGAAAACACATCTGAAGCGATAAATCGACAGCAAATACGCGAGGATTTGAGAAAATCATTTGAACGCTTCAATAAGGCCCTGGAAAAACGAGGAATTAACGTTTCAGATGAAGAAGCGTATCGTACTGTTCGTCCAGAAGATTATTACAACCCACTGCCTGTAGTCAGCCCTCAAAAGGCCAAGGAAGTTAGGAAATATCTTGAACAGGGCTACTTATCAGACGAACACGGCGAATCTGAAGACTTGAATGAGTCTGACGAAGAAGGAGAAGAGGAATTCCTTCGTGAAAATCAAGATATAGAAGAAAATGAAGATTCAAGTGAAGTCAGCTGCTCTGAACCGGAATTCTAAGTGGACATAACCCCTGAAACTCCACAGATACTGCGAGCTAAAGAGATTCGAGAGAAATACCTCACCGCAGGTAGAAGTCCGTCGACCCCTATGTGGAGGAACACGGTACTGAAAGCCGCATAGGCAAATTGCAAGGAACTTGACTATGACGATCATACAAAAAGCTTTTATTGGAAGGACATCAGAAGTTCTGATGACAATACATCTCCAGTCATCGCGAGGCCTTCTACCTGCTAAACTCTGAACGTCGAAGATGTTCCTGCAGCCTCATCCAGTATGGCTCACGTGGAAACACCCAAATGCAAAGTGACATCTACTAGTAAAAATCTAGGACAAGAAAACACCTTGTTGAACGAAAACCAGCACCCAAATTCACCAAAGCCAAATTCTGCAAATGATCAAATAATCATAGCGGAGACATCTCCTCAATCAGGCCAATCAGATGCCAGCCAATCTGACGGAACCACAGTGATTCAAGTGGAAGTACATCGAGAACAAGACGACGGAAATGCTCACGTAAATGAATCTGATCCTCTCCACACGACTCTACCGGAAGTTGTTGACGAACAACTGGGGGATGAGCCGGAGATGAATGTAGATTTACCTCCTAAACCTCCGAATCAAGCTCCGTGGTACGTATTTGACCCCTCTTCCTCCGATATCAAATTGAAAAATACTTAAAAGTAATTTATGGTGTCTAGACAAAGGAATGTTTAAATAAATAAAAGCAACAGACCTTCTTTTCTGTTTTTTTTTCTTTTACAATGGAATATAACAATTTTTTTTTTTTAAAACGTCCGGAATAAAGATACTGAAGTAAAGATACGATAGAATAAACTTTATATCTGGAAAAACATAGAAAAGAAAGGAAAGAAACAAATGATTTTTACTACCAATATTTAAACATAATTTTAGTTAGTACACTATTTAAAAGTAATGAAATAATAAAATATGATGGTCTAAATAAAATATTCAGAACGTAAAATCAAATTTAATATTCAGCTTGAAAACAATAAGATGATAAAAATAAAAAGTTTAAACAGAATATTTAAACTTAAAAATCAAGTTAATATTCAATTTAAAATAATAAAATATAATAATTTAAATAAAAATATTTAAACTTAAAATAAATTAATAACATAATAAAAGATAATAGTTTGAATAAAATATTAGTAATCAAATAAAAACTAAACAAAAAGAATATTAAAATATGATAACTTAAATATAATAAACAGTAAAATATTAGAAATTAAACAAATAAAATATTAGAATAAATAAAAAGGGATGACAATTTCATTCAACTATAATTTAACGGAAATTTAGTCGAATTACTTTTATTATTATTAGTATTATTATTATTATTATTATTAAAATTATTTTGATTACATTTATTATTAAATAAAAAGCGCGGGGTGAGTTGCAAAACGGGAAGAGAGGGACAGGAAAATCAACGTGGAAGGGATAGTGCGGCCCCGAAACGGCGGTTTTCCGTAAGGAAGTGGAAAACTTCGGGTGGAAGTGGAAGAATGTGGGAAGAGATTTTCCCCCAAATACCAAACCTGGAGTATCCACTCATTTTTCCGCAGGCCTAACCAGCCTCCCCAAAAACAGTCAGTTGTGTTGTCAGTCCCGAACCACCCGTTATTCCCAATATCCAAGTTATCCATTTTCTTACAATATAGGCTGTTTATTAAGATTTTCAACAGTTTATAAAACAAAATAGGCTGGTAGCCGTTATTTAAACAAATTAATATTCAAGCAAGTAATCACACAGAGTGGGCTGGTAGCCACCTGATTTGGAAAATAAGGACCTCAATCAACTCACCCCGAACAAAACAATAGAAAACTAAGAACGTCGAATAATCATAATTACTGAGTAAGTCAATATAAATTTTTTTTATGTTCAAAATAATGATTTAACAAAAATACTAGTGTTACGTTATTAAGCGTCAGTTGTTGAGAATTAACAAATTAAAAAATTCCGAGTAATCTAATAAAACAACCTTGACTTCTATATTTTCATTTTCCATTATTTATCTCATTAAGATTTTTGTAACAATATATCTATTTATTTACAATTTAAATTCATGTTTTTAATTTTCATATTCCCTTATTGAAATTTTTTGTCCCCGGTCTATTGGTCGAAAGACTAGGACCGAATATATTTTATAAGAGTCCGATTTTGAAGTTGGTTGAGTTTCTCGCTCATAATTTGGCATCCTTAACCCCGTTGCCATATTATAGTCAGGACTCAAAGCCTGCTTTTATTTTGAAAATCCGACATAACATTACTTTAGTCCAGTGAATCTGGAGGAAATCATGTATGGGGAGGAACGAAAGTTGTGACTGTATAGCGTGAATTCACCTGGGTAGGAATCTTTCAGCGTTTTGTCTGCAGAAGTTTTTACAGCTCTGAAAAAGTCTTTAGAACTTTAAAACTGAGTTTTTCAGACAAAAGTTCGAAAAATTTCCACAAGGACAAGAAAAAAAAATTCAGTAAAGTGCTGAATTAATTCATTTGATTTTAAAATTCAGAGGCGATAAAAGAACTATTACTGTACGAAAGAAAAATTAAAAGGCAAATTCGTTACAGAGAATTATTCATAATCTAGAGTCTGGTGAAAATTATTTGTAGTGAGGAACGAAAGTTATGACTGTATACAGTGGAAAAAATTTAATTTATTAAAGTTATAAATAAATTTATTCCATTATAATTTAATGAGTAATTACATAAAATGACCTGTAAAAAAATAAATAATTAGAATTGTAAATCAAGTACAGAAAATCACTTTCAATTTAGAGGGTCAGGAGAATTCCAGTTATGGAAAGAAACGATAGGCGTGCTCACAGGCAAAAAAAAAATGTATTAATTGATTTATCAATTTTTGCTTTATACAATTTACAAAAGATACAAAATTAATAATAGCAAACGAATGAATAACTAAAATTATATATTTGGTAAAGCTAATCATTCTTAATGTCGAGGTTCATTAGAATATCAGTGTTTGTCGGGATTGAAGATTTTAGGTGCTCAGACTGTAAAGTAAGCGAATGAATCAGTTGGATCTGGTTTAGGCGAGGTGAATTAAACAATTAAAAATTACACAGATTTCATCAATAAATAAATCATAGATTTATTTACACTTTAAAATTATGAGAACTTATACTCAAGAGCGAATGCGACTAGAAAATAATACGCGATAGCGAATGCAAACTCAAAGATATAATTCACGTATAAATTGACGCGTGGTCAGTAGCGGTTAACTCAACGGAAATTTATCTTACGATTAATTTCTAGCAAAAGAACAATTTATATATTCTCAATGAATAGCAGCCTTGATATACTGACTAAATATTGAGGATAATTTAGCGTAGCGGTTTAGTTTTATATCAAAAAAGAATAAATCACTGAAGCGGTTTCAAGCAAGAGGTTGTAAGTAGCGAAGCACGTTGTAGAATGATAGATGGTATCGTCGTTGAGTCGTCGCGAAGCTTGGTGTCGACGTGGCAGCCTTGCTGTATATAACGAATTTTCCCATTGGCTTAAAAGCGCACCAACAGGTAGCAGTTGATAGCGAACTCTCTCATTGGCTGACCAATATAAAACGAATTATGTGATTGGCCAGCTTGTAGCGGGTTCTCAAGGCGTCTTGACACGATCCTGAGTTAGAAATTGTATGTTCCGGGCCCAAATAGCGAGTGACCCAGCACTATTCTGACCTTCAGTCAGTAGCGAGCTCGGCAACTCCCGAACCGAGCGGAAATGCACGAAGCTTGATTCAAACTAATCAAGCTCGTGGCTGAACAAAATCAAATAACAAGTGAAATCGAGAGTTAAACCATTTTATAAAAGTGTAAAATTGTAAATTGCATTTAATTGTCTAATGTAAACCAAATATTGTTTTGTAATAATTTTTTAATTATTGTTTAGATTTAAATAAATTTGGAAGTTGTTTTTATTTTGCTTTTATTATTTTACTTAATTAATTGAATTTTATTTTACTTAATTTTTATCATTTTAATTTATCTCTTAAACAACAAAACATTTTTATTTTTATTTTCTTTTAATTTAAAATAAACAGTCATCCTTATAGTTCCGTCCCAGTTATTTCGCTAGGCGAAGGCTAAACAGGAGCGCTACTCTTAATATGTGTTATTTTGACGTAACATAACCATTGTTACCGTATCTTTGATTGTTATTGTCATTATTGTTACGATTATTGTAATTATTGGGATTATTGTTGCTATAATTGTTATTAGAGCTATTCTGATTATTATCTTGAAGAGGATAACTTTGATAATATGGCGGATTATATGGTACTGGAGGTGAATATGCTCCAGGAGGTGAGTATTGATACGGCATAGGAGGCATATATGGAATTGGAGGGAAATAGCCCGGTGGAGGATAATATGAATAGTAACTTCCGGGTGATCGGCTTCGCGAACGATGAGATAAATTGCCACGCTCAGGATAGTTGCGTTTATTACGCGGTGGTGTAGTATTTCGCAACGGAGATCTACTGTATGAATTAGAAGGTCTGCTATTGTCTTCGCGAGTAAATCTGAATGGTATGGTATTTTGACGTTCTTCGTCTTGAAAGCTAACCGTTCGAATTCTACGCGGTAAATCATGATTTGCTGATTCGGATTGCGCGTAGGCTAAATAATTGGAGTTACGTTGAGAACTACCTTTCAGGTTTTCTTCGAGCCGTAATGCGATTTTCTATGCCTCATCGAGAGTATCAGGATTCTGTACACTTACTACGCATAGTAGATCGTCTAATAGTCCGCGTTTGAATGACTCGAGTGCTAAACCGTCTAGCATTTTCTTCATCGCATTTACTTCGGCTACATTATTGAAGCTTTCGTTTATTGCGGTTATTGCATTAGAGCGAATTTTATTTATTCGGGTATAGTAACTTAGGATTGATTTATTTTGTTCAAGCTGAATGGCTTGGATATCTGCGCAATATTGTGGATAAGTTCTCTTACTGGCGAAATATTCTTTAAGCGCGTCTCTAAGAGCATTCATTGTATTAATTGTCTTATCCGCTATCGCGTGTCTAGCCGTGTCCTTGAGTTTTGATTTTACTCCGTTAAAATAAGTGTTTCTGAGATTATCTGGTACGATTGTAAGTCCGTTTTCTTCATCTAGTAGGAATGCTTGTAAAGGCATGTTTTTACCGTCAAAACTAGGGACTTGCATTAACGCTTGATGCAATGTCATACTTTCCCCGAGGGACGTGATCATTAGATCCGTAATGTTCGCATGTCGGGTGATATTATGGACTTGTTGATCTAAGTCATTATTGTTAGCCGGTGGATTCAACCCGCCATTGCCTTGTGGTCCCAAATTTTCGCCGTTCTCTTCGTGGTCCGACATTTTAATTGATTATAGGAGAAGGTTATAGAAGTAATATAGAGATAGTAAGAGTGTGAATTTTGGGTAAGTATTATGAAGTTAGCAAGAAAACTATATCTGCAATAGTCAGATGCAAGTAAAAATTGCGTTGGTTAAAACAAAAATTTATTTACTGATTAATTGTTGCAAAATGTAAATAGCTTATATTGAGTTTATAATTATTTTTTTTGTAAAGTGAGTAGTGTTTAAGATTTATTAATTACTCGAATAAGATGTTGTGTCTGTCTGTGTTTGTTGATCTTTAGTTTTAGGATTCTTATCGACACTTCTGGTGGGTGAATTATCTATTTCCTGAATGTTTACAGTATTTGTTAAATTTTTCTTTTTTACAGGATACGGACCCAGTGATCCCTTATCTAGTATCGCTATTAACTTTCGTATCTGAAATTTTCTTTCAGAGCGTTTACCGCATTTCATTAGATTTTTAAAATGTGAGTAAAAATGAAAGTGAAATAAGATTATTTTGTAGGACTACAGATATTTTTCTCTTCAAAATTTGGGTGATTAATTTCCTAATTTGGTAAAGTATTTGCTGGATTTTGTAAAGATAGTTGTATTGTTATGGGAGTGTATGGTAACTCTCCCCTATGGTATATTGCAACTAATTTTCGCAATTGATACTTCTTTCCGGCGCGCTTTGTGCGTCTCATTAAATATTTCTAATTTGTACGTGTAAGTCACCCTTCTCAATTGCTCCAATGATCAATTAAAGAGTAAGCGTTCTACAATTACTGATCTTATGAAACACTACAAGCTGATATGGGTTTTGGAAATGAGTGAGTGAGTGAATAATGAATGAATCGCCTGGAATCCGACAAAAAATCTGCAGTCTTCCAATTGATTCGATGAAAGATTGAATATAATCCGTCAAAAAATCTGCAGTCTTCTAAGCAACCGTAATTAATGAAATGAGCAATGAGTGGATAATAACTGATCCAAAGTACCAAAAATAACTTGCAATTTTAGGCGCAAAAAGGTAGCAAGTTGTTTGCACGTAAAAACCAGTAGTATTATAAAATAAAGAATCACTTTAGAAAATCACAATTTATTTTCACTGAAATTTGACTCTAATTTTAATAATTGAATTTATCGATAATAAATTGAATTCTTGTCTAATACTTGCGTTCGAGGATCTAGACTTGAAAATTTATAATTGAATTTTAAAAATCGTTTGGGTATATCAACTAGTGTAAGTGTATAATTAGTAAAATCTTGTGATCTATTAGCGTGTAAATAATTTTGTACAAAAAGGCACGATGGTGCGTCTTCTATGATTGCAACTAATCTTTCAATGTAAAATTTAATATTGTTTGTTTAGTGCGTTTTAGTGTAAATGAGTTAGGCATAAACGTGAAATGTGGCTAATAAAAATTGTAGGCAACAACAAATTATAAGAGTCTTTGAAGTATTGAAACTGGAAGTGTAAAACTCCCTCGGATAAGAATTTATTTTAGAGTATGATAAGAGTTAGAGAAGATTTTCGAAAATAAAAATTGCAAATAGTATTAAGAAAGAAAAATAGTTAAGGTTTTGATTGCAGAGAATTTAGAAAAAAATTTTTAGGAATAGTTTGGAATTTTATTCCAGGATTTTATTTTAGTAAGAGAAAAATAAAGATTAGTATAAAAAAAGGTCTCAGGTGAAAGTTAGTGGTTTTGGGATTAAGTTATTTTCGAAGGTTTTGAATTGATTTTTGGGCGTTAAGTATTTCCAAATTTTCTAAATAAAATTCAGCGAAATGATTTTAGCAATTGAAATAATAGTTTAAATGGTCGAATGAAGAAAATTAAATCAGTTCTACAGTAATGGAAAAAATTAAAGGATCAAATAAAAATTTCAATTTTTTGGGTGATTTTCAACAGGCCGTAACTTCGAGAGAAATGGTCGTACAAGGAAAAAAAAAGAAATTGTCTACTTTTGGATTAGAACTTCAAAATTTTTCTGCTCCAGCGGTTTTTGAGTAATCTTAGAAAAACCAGCGACAAAAAAATTTTCAAATTTTTTTTACTTTTTTTTTGGTCTACGGGCGTGGGAAAATTTTTTTTGCTTCACCTCTATAAGGATCGGATATCTTTATTAGTCAGCTTTAATTTCATTTTTTATAGACCTTGATGCGTCCACTTGTCGCCGAGATGTCGTTCTTCAAATGGAAAAGAATCCTTTTGTCTTTGATTATCGATATCTCAGCAACCAATTATTGCACAGAAAGTTAATGGTGGGTTTCGAAAACTTAAATAAATTCCCTTGAACGAGTAGCCATTTTTTTTTTTTCAAAAAAAAAAATTTCTCCTGTTATCACATGAATTTGAAAATGCAACAAAAAAGGGCTTTTTGTTCCATTTTCAAGCAATTTTTTTGCATTTTCAAGCCGTTTTTTTGTTTCACTTGATCAAATTTTTGAAAAAATTAAAGGATCACGTTTTTTGCTTTGAAAAAGTTCATAATCTTTAACAAAATGAAAAAAAAAGAAAAAATTTTCTGATCTTCGTCCCCATTTTTATTCCAAACAGTGCTCAAATTTTCAAAAAATAAAAAAAATTGTTTTTCAGAAAAGTTTATATAATTCATTACCGCTGACATTAGCGTTATCCAAAGCGCACCACGTGGAGGTTGCGCAGTCGGATTTACGCTTCTTACGCACACGTGCGCGCGCGTGTGTGTGTGTGGGAGTGTGTGTATGGTTTTTCAGGAGAAATGAGACCCGGTGGCGCGTCACTTCCACCGTATTTAAAGACTCCAACCTTAATCTCTGAAGATTGGGTGTGTGCGCGTGTGTGTAGTTTTTCAGGAGAATGAGACCCGGTGGTGCGTCAGTTCCGGCGTATTTAATGACTCCAAACTCATTCTCTGAAGTGTGTGTGTGTGTGTGTCGTCGGCGGCGTCTGTCTGTCTGTTGGTTCAGCCGCATTTGTTAATTTTATAACGGGTATTGCCACCCCGGTTCTCAATAACGTCTCTCAAACGTTCAGCCATGTTAATGCAAGCAGCAATTAGAGACTGTGGAATGGTATTCCAAATTTGCTGAAGCGCTCGCTCCAAGGCAGCTAAGTTCTGCAAATTTGGATACTCTCGGCGCAACCGACGGCCCATTATGTCCCAAACATGATCTATGGGGTTGAGGTCCGGACTCATTGTTGGGTGTCGCAACAATGTGATGTCATGCTGCTCAAAGAAGCGTCTGGTAATGTTGGCCGTGTGTGGAAGTGCGTTATCTTGCATTAATATGAACGACCTCAGATGTTCACGTCTGCGCAAAACAATGGGCCATTAAAATTTGGTCGATATAGCGCCTTGCCGTTAAATTTTCGCGAACAATTACCAAAGGTGTTCTCCAATTTCGCGAAATGCCGCCCACACCATGACTGATCCACCGCCATAGGCGACAACTGGACGGACAAAGTTCTGGCAAAAACGTTCTCCACGACGGCGCCAAACGAGAGGACGTCAGTTGTTACCATGGAGATTAAAACGAGACTCGTCGGTGAATAAAACAGTTGTCCATTGCCTTAAGCTCCAATTTCGATGAGCATTAGCGCTAAACGAGCTCGACGATGTCTCGTTGTTAACAGGGGTACATGATTAGGGTGTCGTGCGTGTAACCCAGTTTCACGAAGACGGTTGATGACCTTTCGAGAGCTAATGTTTCGCACTTGATGCCGTCGTCGCTGTTGCCGTTGTTGTTGCTGTTGTCTGTTATTAGGGAAGTTTTAAGCCACAATATTCACACGGACGAAAGGTTGTCATCGAACTTCTCTAACAATCGCCCGATCATCGTGGACATTAGTGACTCGATGGCGACCTTGTCCGGGGCGACGATTGTATTGGTTTGTCTGTTGGTATCTGGCATAAACTCGAGATACGACGGATTGACGACGGATTACACCCATCCGGGCGGCAACTGCACGTTGACGGTAACCTTCGACGATAAGAGTCACTATCTGAGCAACATTTACCTCCGATAAATGTCGTCTAACCATGATTAAGAATCAACAAAGTTAGAAACTTTTAATTTCGACGACAAAAATTTAAAAATATTTTTTTGAGCAAAGAAATTCGTTTTGAGAAAGAAAACGGTTTAATGAAGTGATTTGCTAAGGATTCACGAAAAGCATAGAAAAACAATCATTGAAAAGCGTATGAAAAAGGTCGAAATTCAACCAGGAGTATTAACTTTTTTTTTTTTTATTTAATTGAGAGAAATCGGTAAAATCACGGAATGCAGCGTAGGAATCGTCTTAAAAATGATTGGGCATTGGTTTCTTAAATTTTCTTAAGTTGTTCAAAAAAAAAATTTTTTTTTTAAATTTTTTCTTTTGAAAAAAAATTATTGTATTTTTTGAAAATTCGAGCACTGTTTGGAATAAAAATGGGGACCAAGATCAGAAAAAAAATTTTTTTTTCCTTTTGTTAAAAATTATGAACTTTTCAGAGCAAAAAACGTGATCCTTTAATTTTTTCAAAAATTCGATCGAGTAAAACAAAAAAACGACTAGTTGGATTAATCTGGCTCTTAGTAGGGTTTTTGTGGGCATATTGAACTGTGAAATGCACACTCAACATTATTGAATTGCACAATATTTTCGATCCAGCGCTTGATTTTCCAAAAAACCAGCAAAAGCCCATTTTTTGTGGCATTTTCAAATTTATAACGTATACGGTAATCAATTTCCGCGACGGAGACGCGGATCAACCGGTAAACCGTATGCGGTCACCCACGTGTTAAAATAATAATAATAAATAATAATAAATATTACTAATAAATGATGTTAAATGTTCCCTTCAAATTAAAATAAATAATAAGTTATAAACGATAATAAAATTATAAATAATAAACTCTTGGTGTGCCTGAACCAGCTCCTCAGGCTGGGTTAGTGCACGCAGGCGCCAGACCGTTTATCCTAAAACGGACAAAATTTAATTCAGGGGGAAATCTGCGAGGGAAAATCCGAGCAAGCGACACACGACAAAGCGGACAAACAATTGAGAAAAATAAATCAAATGAATAATAATAAGAGAAAGAAAAATAGTAAATATATAAAAAATAATTATATTACAAATAATAAATAATATCAGAAAAAATGAAATTAAGTTGTGGGAAAAGATCCAGGGAAAATAAATATTAAATTTTCCCCGACAGCTGTTGGTTTCTGTATTTTAATTTTATATGATATATATAAATTTTAATAATATTTTACACAATATTTATCAGACCAAAAATAATACTCGGTGATTATAAAGAAAGAAATTAAAAATAATATAATAACATATATATACTCAATAATAATATATATGTAATATAATAATATACATATAATAATATAATACAATATATAATTAATACCTCCAATATATTAAATAATAATAATCCCTTTGCTTTGTTTTACTCTCTCAGCACTTGTGAGAGGGAGGAAGACACGGAAGTTATACTCACTCACACTCAAAAAAAAGAAATAAATTCCTCTATATGAAACAAATTTATAAATTTTAAAATAAAAACATCAATAATAATTTTATGACCGCTGGGGTACCAGTTAATCAAAATAAAATAATATAATGCTATGCAATTATGTTAAATAATAATAAACGTAAATAATAATTGATAATCTTATACAAATATTCTAAATAAAATAGAAAAATAATAATTATATTAACTCGGGAATTTTTCATCCGAGTGCTGACATCAGTGCTTGAGGAATTTATAAGTACTGCGTGTGTTGTATAGCTATATATACTACTAATATATATATATATAAGTGTGTACCGGCAACGTTTTACGACGTTGCGTACGCTTTATCAATATATATTGTAACATGATGGAAAATTCGACATCGACTCGTGGTTTGAATTTATTTCAAATAAGAAATAGTTACCGGATGAGCAAATGCTAGTGACATCTAGAATAAAAAATTTTGACTTTAACTGAGCCATCGATCGACCGCATGGATTGAAACGAGAGATCCGGACTAGACGCCGTACTGAACGGTCACGTAGTACGATTCGAGAAATTCGACCCGACCAAACGAACAATTTTGATTACGACTCTTGAACAACGGGAATTTTGTTCTATAAGAACAATCCGAGTGATTAACGAACAAGTCATTGCGATAAGTAAGTTTTTTTCAACAAATAACCGCCGTCGTGAACAAGCGAATAAGCCGAAGCCTCGGCACGAGAACTGATCAAGTGTACGACCGATTGATTTGGTTTTATGAACAAGTGCAACGGGATTTGTGAAAATAATAATTAAATTAATGATTGATTGTACGTCCTAACTGTATGATAGTGAAATTACGCGTTACTGAAATAAAATATTATTTTATATTTGATTTTATTCCAATCGAGCAATTCCGAGAATTACGGATTATCTCCTTCTCATTCGTTGCGGCAGCCGAGTCTTGCCATGTAAAATACTCTGACGTCACCGGTCGAGTATTTCGTTAAGAACTACGTCGAGTGTGTTGATGAAATAAACGACGAGTTTTTTTTCTTTCGACAACTGACTGTTATTTTTTTTTTCCAAAACTGACTGTTTCCGATCAACTACGTTTTGTTGTATTTTGGTTTATATCGAGTCAAGCCGACAACGGCATTTATTATGTTTGTGTAACCGACAATTCGTGTGAAACCGATCAGTTATTTTGTCTATTGAATATACGACTAATTTGTTTAATTCTGATCACTTATTTTATCGTAATCTTAACTGCCTGACCTTTCCCCGATCCGCCACCCTGAGCCGACATTTGGTTGTTTTGATAATTATTTAGTTGGTGATTATAAAATCACCTGGCGCCCAACTTTAAAATTTTGAACAAGGTTGTCAAATAGTAAGTGTACTCGGACTTCACTCCGGTAGATCCCCGGTGGTGAAAAACCCGTTATATATTTTGGCGCCCAACGTGGGGCCCGAAAGGTCAGAAGGCACGGATCTACACGAGATTGCGATCGCCATTTCGAACAAGCCGTTTACGACCCGACTAATTTGATCAACTTCGTCAAGATATTCCCGTCACCACCAGTGACTCATCCGACCAATCTGAATGTGACATTGAAGAACATTCGATCAATGGAACAACTACCGGTATCAACTGATCAGAGCAACCGAATAACGCATCAACGACCGATACTGATCACAGCACAGGTGATCAACCGAACGGGAACGACGCCAATTGCTTCACCGACACCGCCCAATCGAACAAGCTCGACCAGTACTGGCATAGAGGCCATGCTAGCACAACATGCTAGCCTATCCGCTGAGCGAACACTTCTTGAAGCCACCGAACGAGAGATGACCCGACAAATTGAAGCCCTCCGTCTCCGAGAGGAAGCGGCCGCTGCTGCATTGCGCAAGCAGGGAGCTCAAACGCCGAGTTCGGTAGGAGACGACTCTGATTACGAGTGGATCAACGACTTGACATCGATGCAGGTACACGAGCTCCTGCTGACCCTAAATGCTAGTGCATTGGGAACCGAACAATTACGCCGGGGTCGACTATATCGTGCGCTTCGAAGGAAACGATACCCCGACACACCCTGGACAATCGAGGACCAAAAACCGCTCGCCCATACGGTTCTGCCTGCATACGACTGCAGTATGCAGTGTTTAACGCGCTCCATTGTGGTAACCACCGTTCAAGTGACCACAGCATCGACTACGACTATGACCAGTACCTCACCTGGCTTACTAAGGATCTATACGAACCCCGAGAACCGATTACCGCCTTGTACAGTGACAGTGAGACCAATCATGAGTACAGCGCTATCGGTATGCCAAGCTAGGCCCATACCGAGCCCTCGACGATTAATTCCGAAGAACAACACCGAACCAGCAGTAACTACGACTGGGAACAATTATACACAACATTCACCGAACAAATAAAATAAAGCGAAGAACGAATCGAGAAGAAACGACACCGATTCGAGCAGTGGGTACTCTTCTTGTAGTTCAACCCGACCAACGACACCGACACCGATAAAATCGCAAAAACCGAATCCAATTATATCACCGAAACCGACACCGACACCGATGTCAATTATATGGTCGAAATCGACACTGACAACATGGCCAAAATCGAAACCGATTACCTCGCCGAAAACGACACCGATAAAATCGCCAGAAAGGGCACCAACATCGATTATACCACCGAGAATGACACAGCCACCGATTACATCGGCGAAGCCGACAACTATGAGATCGCCGAAACGGATATTGAAAACATCGCCGAGGACGACACGGACATCGAGTATATCGTCAAAGACTGCCTCGACAAGTCAACAAACCGATTTAACGCCGACAATCGATTTGAAGCTACGTGGTAAATGCTTCAACTGTCGACAAGCAGGTCATGGCCACCATGACTGCCCGAAGCCACGCTGATCTGGATATTGCTGGTCCTGTGGTGCCGAAAACGGCCCAAACCCGACCTGCAGGACTTGCAACCGATATTGGTCAAGGTCAAGGAATAACCAGGCCAAGCAACGACCACCGATCAATCAACTACCGCTGAACAACGCCGCAAAACGACCGATTAGATCAAGTAAACAGGTTACGAGGTTCAACCTGATGAAGATGCCGAACAATGACAACAAACAACGACCATCGATCGATCGACGACTGCCGAACAACAAACCGGACCGATCGAACGACCAAACCGAACAACGACAACGAAGAACAACCGCCAATCTACTCGAGCAAACCGACCAAAAACGTCGAAACCCCGAGTCAATGTCTGGGGGGAGGTTTTGTAACATGATGGAAAATTCGACATCGACTCGTGGTTTGAATTTATTTCAAATAAGAAATAGTTACCGGATGAGCAAATGCTAGTGACATCTAGAATAAAAAATTTTGACTTTAACTGAGCCATCGATCGACCGCATGGATTGAAACGAGAGATCCGGACTAGACGCCGTACTGAACGGTCACGTAGTACGATTCGAGAAATTCGACCCGACCAAACGAACAATTTTGATTATGACTCTTGAACAACGGGAATTTTGTTCTATAAGAACAATCCGAGTGATTAACGAACAATTCATTGCGATAAGTAAGTTTTTTTCAACAAATAACCGCCGTCGTGAACAAGCGAATAAGCCGAAGCCTCGGCACGAGAACTGATCAAGTGTACGACCGATTGATTTGGTTTTATGAACAAGTGCAACGGGATTTGTGAAAATAATAATTAAATTAATGATTGATTGTACGTCCTAACTGTATGATAGTGAAATTACGCGTTACTGAAATAAAATATTATTTTATATTTGATTTTATTCCAATCGAGCAATTCCGAGAATTACGGATTATGTCCTTCTCATTCGTTGCGGCAGCCGAGTCTTGCCATGTAAAATACTCTGACGTCACCGGTCGAGTATTTCGTTAAGAACTACGTCGAGTGTGTTGATGAAATAAACGACGAGTTTTTTTTCTTTCGACAACTGACTGTTATTTTTTTTTTTCCAAAACTGACTGTTTCCGATCAACTACGTTTTGTTGTATTTTGGTTTATATCGAGTCAAGCCGACAACGGCATTTATTATGTTTGTGTAACCGACAATTCGTGTGAAACCGATCAGTTATTTTGTCTATTGAATATACGACTAATTTGTTTAATTCTGATCACTTATTTTATCGTAATCTTAACTGCCTGACCTTTCCCCGATCCGCCACCCTGAGCCGACATTTGGTTGTTTTGATAATTATTTAGTTGGTGATTATAAAATCACCTGGCGCCCAACTTTAAAATTTTGAACAAGGTTGTCAAATAGTAAGTGTACTCGGACTTCACTCCGGTAGATCCCCGGTGGTGAAAAACCCGTTATAATATATATATATATATATATAAGTATTCATATATATGGGGCGTTCCACGCCAAATCGGACACCATTTAGTTTTTGCATTATTCTGATTATGTTCAGTAAAATAAGTGTATTGAGGCAAAAATCAATGTCAGGGATCAAAATCAAGATTTAAATGAGTTTTGACTCATGTAAGAAACAATAAAATATTCAATATCCGATAAAAATATTAAAAACTACGTTTTATCAATTTTTTCGTTGATAATATGATTAAAACTAAAAACCAAGTTCTATGACATTATATGATCAAAAAGAACCATAAAAAAGATGAGTTGGTATGATATCAGGCACATTTTAGTACGTTATATTATGATTTATCCGGAAAAAATAACATAAAATGTTATTTTTTTAACTTTTCAACGCTGATATATTTTGAACTAATCAATCGATTTTAATAGTTGATGTGGCAATCGGCGCGTTTTATTGGATTCTAGAGCTGATTGAAATTTAAAATTGATCGCGTCAGTAGTTTCGAAAATATTTAGAAAAAACCGTTTTTCACCATTTCTTTCTCCCGCGATAACTCTTAAACGAATTATCCGATTTTGATGTTTGAGGTGGCAATCGACGCTTTTTATTGAGTACTAGAGCTGATTAGATTTTAAAGTCGATCGTATAAGTCATTTTTGAGAAATCAATAAAAAACTAAAAAAAAATTTTTTTTTTTCGTAATTCGCAAATTTTTTCGAGTCTATTCGATCAAATAATTTGAAATTTTCAGAAAAGTTGATGGCCATCAAGCTCTTCCGATTGCCAGCTCAACCATCTAAATCGATTCATTAGTTCAAAAGTTACAAAGAGTTTACATACATACATACACACACATACACACACAGACACACATACATACACACGCTCGGACATCATTCTGAAAATAGTCAGAATAGCTTCCTAGGACCTCAAAACGTCGACATCTGATGAAAATTCGATTTTCGAAAATCGGGGTGAAAACAATAACTTCCCGAAATTTTTGAAAATCGTCGATTTTCTTAGCGGGAAGTTAAAAAAAGTTGCATTTGCTTACGTACTAAAAAGACTTCTTACGTATTTTTCTTTACAATTTTGAATACTTGAACTCGATGACAATGAACACTTTTCATTATACTTATTTTTAATAATAGCACGGAACATTTTCACAACAGTTTGATCATTTATTTTTGTATTTCTTCCATTTTTTTCAAGTAGCGACTCGTAACAGCGACCATCACAAAGCCAATGCAACAAAACAATGCAGTAGTGCCCACAAACATTGCTTGATAGATCTTGAAGTTGGACGCGGTTCCACGTATATGTTCGGCAATTTTTCGTAAAGCGATGTGTGATTTGCTCATCAAACGGTGGGAATCCATAGCTGTCGAAGTAGAATCCTCGCCCATCCTGACTAAGATGTATTGCGACCCAGTGGGTTCCGGGTCTTGTATGATCATCCGTGTTGCAAATGAGTGCACATGGTCTTGTCCACACCCATGTTACTTCGTCTGCGGCGAAAATACTGCCGACCGTGAGATTTGTATTCGGTAAGACTTCAAGTAACTCTGACGTGTTCATCAAGCGTTGCTACTTCCACAGCACACGTCTTCCCCCTTCTGATAAGATGACGGCGGTGATGTCGCTACTAAGGACCCAACGTTTTTACGAATTACAGTGCTGCCCCGAATACACACGTCACTGTTTCTATCACACACGTCCTCCCCTTCCTGGTAAGATGGTGGTGGCGTCGAATACGTTGGTGGTGCGCTACTAGCACAATTATTAGATGGTTGTACTGTATTACCTGACATCGGTATTACGGTTGATTTAGGCCTAAAATTTTTTGATGTTGTCCTCGGCGGGGGTGCTAGTTTATTTTCTTGAATTTTTTTTTTATTCTCACCTGCAGTGAAATAATTTATCCAGTCTTCGTCTTCGTCATTTTTTATGTCATCAAATTTGTCTGTTAATGTTAACTCTCCAGTTAAAATATTATTTTCAATCCATGCTTTTAATTTAAAGGCATTATGAAGTGCACATAAATACTCATGCTTTGTATTCTTTTTTATTTCACCGTGATAAAAGCACAAATAATTGTTTAAAAGTAGCGTGTAAAATTGCGGACAATATTTTTCCAAGTCAATAACAGGTCTTGAAATAATTGTATGTAAGAAATTTTTTTTTCTTCACCACTGACGTATATCAATACCGTATTCGTTGTAGCTTCAAATAACAAAGACTTGAGAGATTCAAAGGGCGTTGTTCCTTGGCACCAGTCTAAGCGATGATAAAATGTCGTTAGCCAGAAATTACGCCTACAAACTTTTGTACTTAAAGCACTTTTTGGTAACGGTGGTCCTATTATCCAATGTCCTATGTGGCTGCCTATAACAGGTAGTATAGCTATTTCGTTTGGTATAAATAAACCATCGGGACCGGCCAAACCTTGTATGTCTATAATCAGCTCGTTTTAATGATAAGTCATTTTTATAATATTTTTATTCACTCACGCACCATCTAAAAAAGGATAGATAGATAATACACTCACGGAATTTCCAAGCTCACTGACTGCTCTGCATTTAACCATATTCTTTTTATCCATTGTAGTCGACTATCACTTGGCGGAAAGAATCAATTTCTAGTATATTATCGTACTCAGCATAGAGTACACAGTTTAAACTCGTAGTAGTTGCTCTATCAAAATGTACTTCAATTCTTAGGCTACCGTTTCTAACAAGATTCCAGTGAGTAGCAAAATGAGCAGATAGATCAGGCGTCAAGTCGAATGCGAACAAGCAATACCCTATGGAGTAATTTTTTCGTGTTATGTTGTTACCATTGTCAGAAAAATGTATACCCGTACCGGCAAAAAGGGTGTTGTATGCTTCAGCTTCTAAATAATCATTCTCAGAAAATTGTGGTTGTAATGATTTATCTGTTACTTGCTTACCATCAACATAAAGACAAAAAAAGTTGATACCATGATTATCAAAATTAAAAGGGTTTAATGTTCTGTCACCGTTGTATGCACGATTATCAACAAAACCAATAATCACCCGTTGAGGTAGCTGTCCTAATATAGCATTATCTATTGTTTGACTTAAAATACCTGCGTGTAACACAAATGATGTTATTTCAACACGCGTCAGGCGGTACTTCGCCGTTGTTTGTGACAAAGCCTTGGTATGACCCAAAAGTATACCTGGCGCTAGTTTAGCTTTTCTTACAATAAGTGATGCCTCAAGTAAATGTATTTTGTAATTTTTTTTTGTACTGTCCATAAGACGAAATGAATCTTTTGTATGTACTAAACGTAAGAGCATTTCTACACCGTTCAATAAAAATTTATCTTGATTAAAAATATCACAATGTAGATGTCCAAGTAAATCAAATTTCTCGTCGTTTCTAGTAATCCCCGCACGTTCTTCTAGGCCTTTGTTACTAACATTGTTGTCATTTTCACCAATACCTCCTACAGGATGATCATACGCACCGCTGGTATCATTAGACCACAAAGTTAAACCTAAATGTGAATTCTTCGCATCACTACTGTAATTTAATAATGTTTCAATGTATGCTCGGTAAGCATAAGCATTATTAGGCGGTGAAATTAATTTTTGATTGGAAAACACATCAATTTGATTGAACATTGAGTGTAATAAACTATTTACAAGACCGACTTTATGCAGCGTGAGTTCCGTCAGCAGCTATTATTTCTGACCGTATTTTTAACATTATATGAGGTAAATCGATGTATTCATCACCATGCCCAGGTATAACAAATTCCATGGGTGAATCGTCTGTTATTGAAGAAACTGTATTGTAGTGCGTCCATTGTGAATATTCGATGCTCGTTTGTGTTGGTGGTATAGTAAATAAGTCCAATTCTAACTTGGCACACTCGCTTGAATGAGAATTAAAAAAGCCATTATTATATATTATTGTCAAAAATATCTTGCACTGAACGTTTTTTCTTTTTTCTGGAACTACTTTTTTGTTTTAATTTTTTAATTTTATTTTTAATTTTTTTCCTTGTTTTACTGATTGCCTTTTTACGATATTTTTTAGTACGCTTTTTTGTCTTTTTCTTACAGGTAGCACGCTTGCGTACGCGTCGGCGCTTCAAATGAGACTGAATAACTTCCCTGCTGTCATTATAATTATAACCGGAGCCTGCCATTATTTTATCGATTTTTTCTTGGGCCTTATGTTTTAAATTCAAACCAGCATCTGTCAAACGATGTTCTAGAGCGTCTCTTAGTGATATACGGCGTGTTGAAACATCACTAACAACATTTGACCCCGCATTGAGTGCTTCTTTACCGACATTACGAGCAGCTTTACCCAAAAATGGTAATACACGACGAAATAAACCACCCAAAAAAGCACTAATACCGTGACCACGCTGGTAAGGTGCACCTACGTATACACGGCCGAACCGATTATATTTTTCAGTGTAACCCCCACCAGCCTGTACTTGATAATATTCAACGTAATGATTCATTTTTCCAATCACTATCAACGCGTTTAAAATGAAATGTTACGTTTAATGGCCCGTATTCAAATGGTATAGGATTACCTTTACCGTCTCTTATATCTATTTCAATTGTTCTAAAAGATGATTGTAATAGTGGTATTTAATTTGCAGGTGTAAAATTAGTTGAGCGTATACTACCATATACATATTTAGTTGATGTATTAAATAAGACTATACGTAATAATGACGATTGTATATCACCTGTGACGTAGGGTGCACAAACATCACAATAGATGAAAAAATTTTCAGGTAGCACACGAGCTAAGCTCATAGGCCGTTCACCTATTATTTCGTAGTCCTCTTGTTGTAAGTCTGGGAAAGGAACGCCTTCAATACCAATGGCCGCTCCATTGAAACCCAACACTGTCCATATATTCGGTGACAAATTTAATAAATGAATTTTATCTTTACACTCGTCCCTCCTACAGTATCTACGTATAGTAACGTATCCGTTTCTTGCATTGTAATAAAATTCAAAATGAAATTTTATAGTCGGCATACGATTGAGTGCCCACATAAAATCATCAAGATTCTGATACATACCACGTTTTACGTTATGCTGTCCTGTTTTTCGTAATCGTTCTTCTGTTTCATAGCCACCAATAAAAGCAGCATATGAATCATTATGATCACGTATGTGTAAAAAATTACATGGATATTGTTTTTCAGTTAATGCCATAACCCATTTAGCAGTTAATTCAAGTTGATGTGGTAAATAAGTTGTAAATCTAAATGCTGTATTAGATGAAAAATATTCCATACTACTGTCGCTAGGTACAATCATTGTAAATTCGTCCGTAAGATTTGCAATTTACAATTATAGCAGGTATTCAAGAATTAAACTTATCGGGGTAACCTAACCACTTGACAAATACTTGTTTATTACGTCCTTTATCTTTACTTTTGATAATTCGTTCAATTTCAAATTCTTCTTCGCCAATATTTTTGTTTACTAAAGTTAATTCTTGTTCATAAAAAAACCCATCAATGTCTTCACCTTCTAAATCACATAACTCATAAATAGGTAATAATTGACGTCGTTTAACTTTTTTAATTTTAAATACTTCTTTAGTCCAATTTGCTTCATAACCTTTCTCAAACGTCGCTTTTGTTTTACTGATTCGTACTAAATCATTTACACGATATTTAAAGGGATGAATTTTTTTACGTTTATTGTTGGTATTTTTTCGTTTAAAAGTTGACATTATATTATTACGCGCTTCACTTACATTTTCCAGCGTTACCGACGCAGGTGTCATTTTCGTCGATAAGTGGCGTGTACTATTGTAAGCTTTTATAAGGAATGGTAGTATGTCTATGTGACGACTAGTTTATATAAGTAAAATATCGCCACAAACGTTCTTTTATTGTACGATTTACACGTTCAACAACAGCGGCTTTAACATCAGGATTACGAGCGACTCCAAACTTAATATAACGTTGCGTCAAAAAATCTTGTACATTTTTAGCTACAAATTCTTTTCCGCAATCAGTTTGTAAAACTACAGGTTGACGGTTACTTTCAATAAAAAATTTTTTAAATGCATTTTCTACGTATAATGAAGTTTTATCTTTTAACAGTTCAGCCCATACATATTTACTTAATACGACGATTACTACAAGTATATAAGAATAATTATCATTATAAGTTTTTAATGAACGTAAATCAACGAGATCGGCTTCCCAAACATCATCAATATTTGACACATCATAATGTAACCGTGGAAATTTATAACGAATTGGTTGATGAAGTGTATAAGTATCTTTAATCTGTAACCAATTTTTAATATTTTGTGGTACTTTATTTTTAAATTGTTTCAAAAGATTCGTCCAACCTGTATAACCTGTAGGTTGTTCTACATCATAATACGATTGTTTAAAATTTAACGTAGACTCAGCCATCCCGTTTTTTTTGTTTGACTTCTTGTTGAATAACGCGATGGTTGCTGTGGTGTTTCATTTTGTGGTATAGTCACTGCAGTATTGGATGGTGTATCCTCATGCTCATCTTCGGTTATAAGATCGCTATTATTCAATAATGTATGCGGCGTTCTTGGAACACCAGGTGTTGTTGTAGGAGTCGCTGTAGGTGTTCTATTTAAAAAAATTTTGTTACCAACCAATGTTTGTGGTGTATTTATATCTTGAAGTAGTTGACTAAACTCGTGTCTTCCTACTGCGTTGAAAGTTCTTCTGAACCTGAGGGCATCATTGACTAAATCCACAATGTTTGCACCTTGTACTTCTTAACCATCGATAGTAACAGCACCACGGTTGTCCCATTTAATACGTTTACTACCGCTTATATTTAGGTAGTCTATCAGCGCATTAGCATTTTGTCGATGTTTTTTAGGTATTTTATCTAAAATAGCTTGCTTTGAATGTACTGTATTTGGTTCAAAAGCATTATGAGCATTATCAGAAGTTGTATAGTCAGTATTCGTAGAATATTCGTCTTTTTTTTCTCCGACATCGTTTCTGAAGCGTTTGGATTTACAATGAAAAATAAAAATCTTCTTAATGCTTCATTGTAGGCTTTCCATTTGTTATCAGAGTCATTATTGTAAAGTGAATTTAAAATATTTGTCAATTCAGCGTTTGAACGTGTTATAGGCGTACCTGGCGTTTGAGAAGACGGTAATATTTGACGAGCCAATTGAAAAAGAATTTGACTAGCAGCTTCAGTATTGTTGGCTTCAGTAGAATCATTTTTCTGTTTTTGTACTTTCTCCAAGTTTTCTTGGGGTACAAGTACCATTTTCCTCGCATGTTCCAGTAAATTATTTTTGAAATACGCGCACTAATAACTGGTGCTAACAATAAAGGCAAAAATGCTCCACCTTTTTGGTTGATAATTTTTCGTTTTTGTGATACAGGATTTAAATTTTGACTTAATTTGCGAATAACAGTTTTATGTTTTTTCAATTTTTTTTTCCTCGGGTTTTAAAGTAACGTTACCGCGACAAATATTTAACGTACATTTACAAATAGACCTAATAAGATTACGATCGGCGTGACGTAATAATGCTTGACGTTGCTTCGGTGATGCAAAACAAATAGCGTGTAGTAGAGCGATATTTTTTTTAACCGATAGATTTTTTAGGTGATTTACATTTTATTAGCGCCATTACATCCGCACAACTGGTACCAAATCATCAGTTTGACCTGTTTTTATATCTTTAGGTATATAAACGTAATTATATGGATCACTGGGAAAAATACACGTACGTATACGACAATTTTCAGGTGTTGATTGCTTCAAATATATCATTTAATAACCGTGCGGTTTTGATATAGCATTAAAATATGCTTCTTGTAGAAATTTAGAATTTTCCAGATAAATTTGCCATGCAAAATGTAATATTTGGGCTCTGTCACGTGAATTTTTGAAAATTATGATATAATTTGTATTTAATGAAATGTCCCGTTGACCTTTTCCTTGATGAAATAAATTTTGTGAAATACATATAACACTTAAATTTATATGATGGCTACCTTTAGTAAAAAGATCAACTACAGCAGCGCCACCACTGTTTGCTGCTTCGCGGATTAAATCATGAAGAATTACTAATTTTGGTAAATTGTCATTAGTAAAGTCATTTGAGTTTGGTAAGCCTTTACGAAAGTCTATGTTGATGTAATCAGTGTATCCTGACTGCCACTCTGCATAGTAAAAAATTATTTTATTGAACATAATATCTACAATTTGATTGAGTTCTTTGAGAAACCTTTTAACAAAAACCGTTTTCCCACAACCCGTATGACCACACACAATAGCTGTAAATAGATGTTTCCAAAGTACATCCATATCATTAATTTTATTTACGTTCACTACCTACGGCACGGTATTTACCACCATTCCCGGAACCGTTGTACTTTTCACCATTCAAACTTACTGGTGTATACTTATTACTACTTGAGGACGACAACGACGACGACGATGATGAATACTTTTCACCAAATTTACCTAAATTTTCAGAAGCTGAATTACGCGACATGTTGATATTGACTGTGCAAAAACGTATTGTAGAATGATGAAAAAAAATTAAACTACATCTATTTATAGGATTAAGGGGAACAAAGGAGGGTCGACAGGGGGGCTTGAAACACTTATTGATTTTTTAAATAAATAAACGCATTTTAAAGAGTATATTTTTATTGAAAAATATTTACACTACAGCAATTTTTAGCATGTGCTTTAAATAATTCAATACATTTTTTTCTATTTTTATAAAATTATGTATTACAACTATGAATTTCTCTGTCTTTTATAACCATAAGTATATGATATACTATCACTAACCCATCGTCGTTTAGTTGAAGTTACAGTTACAGTTTTTATTCCATCACGCAATATTACCTGGTGGTCTTTCGTACGTCTTATAGAACGTGTATTAATTTTTATATCATTTATTTCTTTTCGTATGAGTTGACATATTGCATCAAAATTTAGTTTATTATTTGTACTAGAATTCAGGCGTATACCTGTTATTTTACAGTATTCAGAAATTTGACCAGTTTGAGGGTTTTTCACACGGTATCCATAAAATTTAGGACCTCCTGACACAAAAGATTTTATAAAACTACCTGTGCCGTAACTAGTTAACTCAT
Source organism: Microplitis demolitor (assembly GCF_026212275.2). Taxonomy (NCBI): domain Eukaryota; kingdom Metazoa; phylum Arthropoda; class Insecta; order Hymenoptera; family Braconidae; genus Microplitis; species Microplitis demolitor. The sequence continues at coordinate 14,602,609 of NC_068550.1, read as the reverse complement.
TTGTCGAATTTCCCAAGAAATCACCTGTCGGTGGTTCGTATTCATTTGAATTTAAAGTTCTTCTATAGATGACCGAGTCTGTGTCGTAATACAATACACGCTCGCCAAGTATACTGAGATATTTGAATAGCTCGAGACGTGCTTAAGCTGTAGTATATGCAGCAATAACAACATTGACGTTCGGTGAGGATTCAAAATCGTCATTACGATAGCGCCAGTTAATAACCATTATTGTTTCAGTCACATCAAAGACCGATGTAACTTCTATTCGCGTGTTAAACATCAATTCATCATATCTACTTTTTTCTCGTACTATTTCACATTGATTCATATTTTCACGTTGACCGAACTTGCCTCACAACGAATTTAACATAATTTTTGCTAAAGCCCTCAAACCCCGGTTATTTTCTATATTTTGTGGGTCTAGCCGTATACATTCCACTGCATAAGAGTCGTCAAGAAATTTTTGTTTTTGTTCTTCAGTAATACATTCTGAAGGGTAACCCGATGCTTCTGTTTTTTGCTTATAACTTGGATTTATGTAATCTGTAAAAATTCTCCCTTCATTAGTTATAGGATCATATTTTGTACATGTATAATGCCATATTTCATTTATTTTATTAATTTTATAACCGTGTTTTAATGCTTCTTTTCATTCGCACGTAACCCATGTACCTGTCAACTCGCGTTTCTCGTCTGTATGCTCACAATCATCTTGATTCATAGTGTCACAACACGTGCGACAAAGCGGAAACATAAGTTTACCGTGAGATTTTACAGGTAAAACAGGGTGATACAATTGACCTGGCGGTAAAATTGAACATTTTATCAGGCCTTCTATATAATTTATATCATTATTATTTTGAATGAACAAATTACATTCTTCGCCAAAATATATTGTAAGATGCCCCACAGGGTATACACCAGTTTTTAAAATATACGGATATAATGAACACACATCGACATAATTTATTTTTTCATTTTCATTACATTCATAATAAATCACTGTATTGCCTGTACGACCTCCGAAAAATGCATCACGCGGATCTAAAGGTTTATAAGACAAAAATTCTGAAGAATTTATAAACTTCATAATTTCAGGGTTTGATTTTTTTGAAGCTAAAAATTCGCATTCCCATATTTCTTCTAGTATATAACCATCATTTTTTATTCTATTCCGGATATCAAGTGTGTTTGTGTATCTTGTATTTAATGTTTCATTCGATAATTTATGAATAAATTTATCTCTATTGTGTGGAAAGCAGTTGGGACAGCCATGCCAGTAGCAACCATGAAATTGATAAGCATATTCCGAGTTATTTGTAGGATCTTTACGATAGTCATCTAAGTAAACACCTGAATATGATCGATAATCTGATTGTCTTCCGGCGTGTATAATTACTGTATCTAATTCTTTTTCTTTCCAAAATAACCATTCTAGAGCAACTCTCGATTGATTTACACATCTACGGTATCCGTTTGCAGGTATAAGGCCAATTCGTTGGTCCTTTAAAATATTTTTCTTGAAGGCACCCATACAAACAGACGCTATTGCTATATAATACGTAAAGGGACAAATACTCCAATATTTTAACATCAATTGCCGAAAGTACGAGCATGCTCGTCTTAATATAGCTACATCTATTTGACAATATTTTACAAGTTCAATGTTCAAATTAAATTTATAATTATATTTTTCTTAAGGATTATACCATTCATTAAATTCACACTGCGCTTTGTTCGTCATAGTGCTATATCTATAATATTTTTTATCTGGCAATTCACCGACATAATTATAATTTACTTCTTTATTAAAAAAATGCAGGAAGTAGCCTTTTTTAATATCACCCGAAAAATTAAATGTCTTGGGCAATGAAGATAACGGCATAAAAAAATAATTGAAACTATCAATAAATTCTATATTTTGAAATTTCAATAATAATATTTTAGATCCACATAAAATTAGATCAGGATTAAATTTTCTTTTATGAATGAAAGAATATAATATAAAAATCGTGAATCATATGCCTTTGCATTGTGAGCTATACAAATGACGGAACCTGTATTTTTACCTGTGTCTAAAACATAATTTATAAAATCTTCAACAGGATCTTTACGTTGGTCAATCGTATTAGCTGAAGTGCTAGATACAGAGATCACACTATCCTTGAAAATTATTTCACGTATCCCACAAAAATCACATACAATTTTTTCAGCCTCATTATTTTGTGAATTACATCATTACAATACTCGCACGTTTTTTGTACTACACTCAAATTAGGAACATGAAAAGTAGTATTATCTATTATTAGGTTATTTCTAAGTGGAGTAATGTAGCATCAGTGCACCATATGTGTCGATATAAGTTCATTACACTTTTTACATTTATTCGTATCTCTGAGGCATTTGTGAATTTGATTGATAAGTTTAAGCTTATTACATAATTTACAAAACTTATATTTCATACAAATAGAGTTTTTAGCTATATTGTTAATAGCTAAGGGTTGCCTTATATGACTGTTAAAATAATCGTCACCATAAAATCTTCTATTGCAATCATTACATACAATTAATTTTTTAGTTTTATCACATATATTTATACTAAAGCATGCATCACATCTATATTTACATTTATTTTCGCCAAGAGAATGATACATTTCCTGGCTATAATTTTCGTTACATTTTTCACAATAATAAGCCCGTGAAAATATTGTAGACGGTGATTTAAGCACATCAAAATGACCTTTGAAAGGGTTATTATTACCATAAAAAAATAAATGAGTTTTTGGATCCTTAACTAAACTAAAATCATAAATTACAATAGCTAAATTATACATTATTTTCATGTATTGTTGGAATATATGAATTTCATGCAGGCCACAACCTTCTCGTGGAATTTTAACACCAACATGTTGTACTAATTCGATTGCCAAAGAAGTTTGGGCTTGACCTTGTGGATTGTGTGTTATTCTTTTATATTCTACTGTATCAAATAACAGAGCTTTTGCTACAACAAGAGCTCGCGGGAAGCATGAATTATCATTATTATTTATGGGTACTGTACCATTTATTTTTCCTGTTTTTCTACTTTGGTTGCCTGCACCTGTACGAGATTTAGCCATATTTATTTTTATTACAAGAGAATCGTCGTTTGAAGCAACAGAGTTACTTTGTGCTATCTTGTGAACTAAATCCCATATATCCTTGAATGTTAAATTTTCAAAAGGACGCATAGATAGCCATGCTTCGTCCAACTGCATTCGATTATATTTGAAAGTTAGACCTACACGATCTTCACCGCTTAAATTTAGTTTATTATTTATAATATTGTAAATTTCTTTAAAAGCTGCTTGAAGCCACTTGACGGGGCTTACGCTTTGATCCACAGGCTTCATTCTACACTCTATAGTTTTCACAATATGCCTAAAATATTTTGAAGTGTGGTCCGAAGAGTTTAAATTTAACAATGGTGAATTTTGCTCTTCTTGTTGAGATGGATTTATTATACCACTTGAACCTGGAGCTATTAAAATTTGGTCCTTAGCAATATTTTCTATTCGAAAAAAAAAAAAAAAAAAAATAGAAATCTTTTTAAAAATGATGAAAATAGAATAAAAAAATTATGAAGAATTATTTTACTTCAAATATTTACCAGTTTCGTTTAACTTAACAGAATTTTGCGAGCTTTGGTTATATATATGAGCACTATTACTTGAATTTTTATCATCACTTTGATTATCACTCGGTGTATTAATATCATCATTTAAAATATTTTCACTTAAAGTATCTTCACTTGGAGTTTCATCACTATTTGAATTATTAACTACACGTTTATTTGTACCATCATTATTATTATTATTAGTAATATCAATGTGTTCATCTTTTTTTTGAAAATCGTTATTTCGTTGTGATGCCATCGTGTGTGATCGGGTAACTGTGTACACATTCAACCTGTATGTGAGTTATATATAAAGTGGTTATGTGTGAAGTTATATTTTATTCGAAAAAATCTAATTTTCATATGAAATGTATTTCTCTTGTGGATATACACACATATATATATATATATATATATATATATATATATATATATACAGTGACGCCTACATCGTAGAGTTTCTATAAAAAGACATAGTGGCAGTTCTACCAACAAAAATCATTTTTATTTTTTAATTTTTTTTTTTTAATTTTTAAAAAAATTTTTTTCTACAATTTGTTTAAAAAAACTGATGAAAAATTATAATTTTTTCTAAAATATTATACATTCAATAGAATATACCTAGGTTGCTCTGAGGTATTCCTTCCACAGTGGCCGCTGCTATTGTTACCTGCGAATATAAATTTTGGCAGAGTCAAGCGGTATAACAATCAGAAAAAATTTTCAAAACTTGACGGATTGAGTCTGCTAAATTTAAAAAAAAAAAAAAGAAAAAAAAATGATCGGAGTAAGTAATTTTATTTTATTATTATTTTTATCCTTTTTCATTTTTCTATTTTGTTAATATTTATGTTGTTTTCATTATTTAATTTTATTGCTTTTTTAATATTTTACAGAAAATTATGACTCCTGCCATGAGGGAAGCGCTGCGTGATGCAGTAAGTATTTTTTTATATTTTCAAGTAATATTATTTATTTATTTTTTTTTTTTCAGAACTAGGAAGTGCGAGTTAGCCGGAACACCGACCGGCTGTACATTGCTTACATCCGGTGGGAGAACGAAGAAGGTGAAGCCATGGAGTGGTTCGATATCTTCGGTGTAGCGAACTACACTATATCGCCGAGAACTGGCGCCGTCAATGGCAGTGGGAGCAAGAGGTAAATTTTTTCAACTCCATCATTTTTACTATTTTATTACTATTGTTATTGATAATTATTAATGATTATATTTCTTTTTTTTTTTCAGTCCTACAACCTGTGGGCAATGCCCATTGGAAGGCGTCGGAAAGACGACGACGAAGAAAATGATGAGGGGCGGCAATCTTCCAAACGCCAGAAAAATTATTAAAAATAATGAAAAATTTTTTTTTCCTTTAAACTGTATTATAATGGCCTACAATAAAAAAAAACAAACGAAGGAAACCTTTTATTTATTTATTAGTATTACAACCCATTCCAGTCTTAAATTTTAAATTATTTAGATCGGTTTTTTTTTCAATTTTACATATTAGTTTTTAATTTAATTTTAAAATTTTAAATTTTTTGAACTTTATTCAAAGTAGTTTCTTTTTTTTTTATTTAATACTTAATATCAGTTTTTGAATTAGTTTTAATATTAGTTTTTGAATTAATTTTAATTTTTAACTTATTTTATTTACTTTTTCAATTTTATACTAGTTTAAATTTTTATTTAATATTAGTTTTTGATTTTTTTATATTTTATTTATTTATTAAAAATATTAGTTTTGAGTTTTTAAAATTACTACTACTATTACGAACCTCTTAAGAGGTTCCTACATTATCGGCGAGGGAGGGGGAAGGGGGGGGGGGGTAATTTTGCGGTAAATAAGAGAATTTTAAAAAAATAAAATTATTTTTTAATTTTGTTTAAAAGAAAAAAAAAGAAATATATATATATATATATATATATATATATATATATATATATATATATATATATATATAGAAAATTTTTGTACCAAGTTATAAGAAATTTGGACAAAATATTTGTTTTTTGTTTTTAATGTATTTGATCATCATCGTCGTTAGCGCTAGAATCAAACAATTGTCGGCGTGAAAGACCTGCTGAAGAAAGAAATTTAATTAGTTTTTTGAACTATACCTATATATTTTTAAATAGTAAATTCGTGAAGCTTACAGCGTCTGGTAAGATCGGTCGAACGACGAGTTTTAATCCGTTCATCACGATGTGAGGCCGGCATTTCAACCTATTCAACATGATGTAAAACCGTTGTTTCATATGCAGATTCCTGAGATGAAAACAAATCAGGTGAGGACGGCGTACGTGAGTCCGGTGAACCACCTTGAAATCCGGTTCGTCTAGCCACGCCTGAGGGCGGTATTCTCACTTCAGGAGAATGCTCAGATGTACTGTGTATTGGTCCAGGTACCCACCCGTTCCTTCCCATCCTACGAAACTGCCTTGCACTGGATGGTGACGCATTTCTCCATCGTTCTTGAGATCTTGAGCTCAGAGGTCTTACTCCTGATAACTGACTATAATTATCATTATTATTATCATCATCACAGTCGCTCTGGGGCAGCTCTTCTTCTGTCATTAGCGTATACTCGGTTCCAACGCTTTCCGTGTCGTCATCGTGCTGGTTGTCGGTATCTGGTGGCAGGCCTAAATCTATTCTCACCGATGGCACCGTTTGAACCCTTCGCGGTTTAACTACTCCAACTGGTTTCGTCAACTTTCTAGGTTTAATGAATACTGAAAAATTATAAAATAATTAAAAAATTTTAAAATAATTAAAAAGTAATTTTCAAAAACTTACGTTTCTCATATTCTTCAAATGTGAGCGATTTGACTTCTTGAGATATTTCCATTTCAACATCGAAATACTCCGAACTCGTCTTGTTGATGTCCCCAATCTCCATTGTAATAATTTCTTGACTACTTCTCACTAAATCGCCTTCAAAGTCACAATGGAAATATTCATTGACACATAATGCTATATCCTTTTCAAAACTGATGATTGCATTGTCTAGACAGGTTAGACGTTGCATTGTTACTCTTGTTGTGTAAATCTATCCAATATATTTCCAATTCAGGTGTTGTAGCAATTATATCGTCAGAGCGCCACTTGCATGAAATTAATTCACTAAAAGGTGATGGTTCAACAGTGTACACAGGTAAACGTGCGGTTGAGAAGCGATAAAACAACGACTGATTATCAAATTTCATACAAAGTAACAAGAAATCTAATGTTGATTTATTTGCACTGTATAAACCACGATTAATTATTGTCTGCCAAACTAAACTATTAAGTTTTGGTGGTGTCTTGATAAGTCGGGGACTATATCTTAGCGAAGAATATTTTACATCGGTTGTAATATCAATTTGACGTTGAATTATATATTTATTATTTTTAACACAAACGTAATTATCAACGTTCTGAATAAACGATACTAAATTATTCACTGTTTTTGGAAATAAAATAATTTTTTTTTCAAAATTACTTATTCGATCAATATGAATAGTGAGGTGATACTTAAACTCCACAAAATGTATTGCAGGACGATGTTTACTTCGATACACTAAAAATGACACTGTGTCGAATCTTTCTATCACGTCTTTTTTTAATAATTTTTTAAACGCTATCGAAGGAACTACCTGATCCTGGTCCCACGCTCAATTTCTATAAACATACTGAAAATAGAAATTCTAGAAAAAAATTATTCATGATAAAAACTAGATCAGACACATATACACTTATACAGGTAGAACAATATTTATATATATATATATATATATATATATATATATATATATATATATATATATATATATATATATATATATACTTCACTGGATGCTCAACATCTATTATTAGTTATTCCATTGTAATACAAATGCGCTTCTACGACGGCGTTTTAAGGGTGGTAGTACTTCGACTTCTAAGAAAGTCTTCTTCAACACACTAACCAGATAATGGAGAATTTTTTCAAAATCGTAATCTTTTTGGTTTTCAAGTATTATATTAACTTTTAATTCCTCGCTCTCAATTTCTTTTGTCTCTGTATAATTACCAGTCAGCTTAACAGTTATATCCACATCAAATGGTCTTTTCTTTTTCAATAGCATCAAATCGGTATCGATCCTCGATGACTTTTCTTTTTCTTCTTGAAAAATTATACATAAGAAACACATAAAAATTATTTTTTATATCATTTTTTTTTTTTTTATTTGGAAAAATAATTAAAATAAGTTATACTTGCCCTTTATTACAGTCGTGTGTAACGCCATGTTTTATTTTAACAATGAAGAATAATTTTTCCGTCTATTTTACCTGTTATTGATTTTTTTTCTAAAAAACGCTATCCCCTCCACTACTATTTAAATTAATTCACCCCCCTCTATTTTGTCACAGAAATATATTTCAAACAATAAAAGTCACTGATCGGGCCCTATTTGGATTAGTTATAATCGACCAGCTGAAGCGTCAACATGGCTACTTTAAATAAAGAACTTGTGCTCTCTGTATCTTACCCGTTAAATAAGTCTTTTAGCAAGACTTTGGGCATTGGCTACGAGTAGCAACCACAGGAAAAAGAATTTCATCTAGTTGTTCAACTAGTTGCTACTTCGCCGCGGTCAGTTATCACGTTATCTGTCGGTGAATGGAAAACATGGTGTGATAGTTTAAACATTATTACAAATTATTTTTATCATACTAACAGTTTGATCGCACCTTCTCAACGTCAAAAATGTGAACCTCTAAAAATTAGTGAAAATATTACAGTTTCATTTACCACGATTTATGACACTCAATCAGTTCTGATATCTAGTAAAAATAATGACGCTAAACTTTATATGATGTTTATAACTATTAGACTGTTAAAACATATAAGCAGATGGGTATCTGATTATATAGATGCTCTAGTGCGCAGGCCGTGTCTCAATACAAGTATAGTGCCGGATAGCTCAACTGGTAGAGCACTCGGCGCGATACCGACATGGTCTGGGTTCGATTCCCAGTTCGGGCTATCTATATTTTTCTTAATTTATCTATAAATTGTCTTCTTGAGAAGGTTTGCATGTTTTAGGTTTCCACTATATTAAATTGGTGTTAATACCGTACGATGGACGGTGTGGCGCAATAAGTTATAGATGAAATTGAACGGAATATAGTATAGTGCCGGATAGCTCAACTAGTAGAGTACTCGGCGCGATACCGACATGGTCTGGGTTCGATTCCCAGTTCGGGCTATCTATATTTTTCTCAATTTATCTATAAATTGTATTATTGAGAAGGTTTGCATGTTTTAGGTTTCCACTATATTAAATTGGCACTCTAAAAGTAGACAGTTTAAGTAAAGTACCAATTGATAAATATAAAAGTGCTATTGTGGACGCTATCGCTGAGTGCACCTGGAAAAATGTAATGAAACACGACATGGATAGGATGCCGGAGCCTAAAACGGTGGTTTGTTATATGACGGATAATTTCCAGGCTTTATACACTACAAGTGTCACAAAACTAGATAATCAAAATATCAGTACTTCGAAATTTTACGATTTCTTTGGTGAACTTATTACTTTCGACGTTTTTGAATTATCACGTGATGCTTTGAAGTTCATACCTACTCTGAAATTTCGCTTGGGATCAGAATCAAATAGCGAAAATTCATACACAAGCCAATGATTTGAAGTAAGAACTCCAACTTTTACTACATTCAATTAAAAGAAAAAATATATATAAAACTTCAAGTTATCATAGTTGATACTAGTACTACGAGCAAGATGTTCAACATCAAAGTTTAAATATTTCTATTTTTATATATTAAATTTTTGACTGTGAGAAAGTTTTTATATACAATAAAAACTATTAAAACGAGTTTTTTATTCAGCATTTCCACAGTTTTATATAAGCCATTTGTAGAATAATAATTTTTCAATACATTATTAGTTAAATGTCTGTTTACATTGCTTCGATAGTTAATTTTTGTGACACCACAGGCGCCATTGTCGAAGTAGCCACCAGTAGTAGTAGATCTATTGTGTCATTCAGTTGCTAACCGCCCGCTGCCATCTTTTATAACTTGTGAGTCATGGATATCGTCATTACAATACAAGGTTTTTGGGGTAACAAAGGTACATTTATACCTAAAGAAATTCGTGCAGTATCTATTCGTGAAGCCTCGTTTATTGCTCATTGGATTATAAAATCATCAGAAAATTACAACGATCTAACCAAAAACTGGCGATCTGCAAACAACAACCTTACATTGACGCAACATGGAATCGAGTGGTTTGATGGTGATACAGAAAGAGAGTGTGTGTACAATAATATCAGGCAACTAGTGAAACTATCAAATAAAATTTATACTGTTGGTTTTTATTCTACTAACTTTCTCACAAGTTTACTCAATCGTGAAGTTATTAATATCGAATCTAATATCGGTGGAACTTCATCAGACCTACTACCACCTAAAAGTAGCATGTGTTTTCTTCATACTCTCAAACGCTATACAAATCCTCATCGTAATTTTGATTGTGCACTCAACATCACGCTGCGTCTTAAAAAATTCATCAAAGAAAGACGTGCACCAAATACAAGTTATCTACTGCCACTTTCTAACGTTCATAGTGACAGCAATGAATCATCAAATGGCTATCTACAACCTAAACGAACATAGACGCCAGTATACGTTTCAATGAACAACCTCAGTACTTCGACCAACGCCCAAACATCATCCTATCAGAATTATCCCTTTGGCTCCAATAATTCACTAACATATAAAAATTTATTATATAAACTACAAAAAAATATTAAAATAGCGACGATAATTTGGAAAGTTCTACAAAATAATAATAAAAATATAAAAATTTAAAAAAATAATAATAAAAAATATTACTAAAAATAACGAAAATAATAAAAATATTACTAAAAACTAACAAAAATACAAAATATAAAAACTAAAATATAAAACATATTATTAAAAACTAACAATACTAACCAAATTAACATCTCAGTCACTGGGGTATTCTCCCACGCACGCTTTTCCGATCGATGGCGTCTGGCCCAGTCCCTCTCTCCCCGAGGGGGGCGAGGGCCCCAGACACCATTGTTCGAGAACAATAGCGGCGGGGAGAATACCCTAGTAACTACTCTCATTATGTGCGTGGCGCCGACCGTAATTTCAATCACATTTTCCTACCTGAGTGTTCACGTTGAATCTCAGGGAAAATAAATTTCTAAATCAGAAGTTTATGAAAATAATAAAATATAAAATAAGAACACACAAAAAAAAAATGAAATGAAAATGTCAATAAGCTTTTGGGGGGATACCCTACAAATTCTAAAAAACCATTTTTATATTTTTTTACTATCACCCGTTCTCAAGTTATTGATAAGAAAGTAGTTAATTAGTAATTCCGAAGTGTTTAATCAAAAATTTTATGACAATTCGTAATAAAATTGAAGATTTTTTAATGTTTTCTTATTTATCAGTAATCAATAACAACAAAATTAATTTATGAACAATATTAAAACAATACTAACAACAATAAAAATTTAATATTATTAAAATGAAAGTACAAAACCCGACTTCTCTATAACTTGAGAATAGGCGGTAGTAAAAAATATAAGAATGATGTTCTAGAATCTGTAGGGTGTCCCTCCGAAAGCTGATTGAGAGTTAGAAGTTAAAAAAATTTTTTTTTCTATTATTTTTGTATTTTAAGTAAAAAATTTAAAAATGAAAAGCATTTTCTTTTGAATTAAAATGAAAGCGAAGTAAAAATAATCACATTCGACAAATATTAGATGTTTTCGACGATTTTGGACAAAAAAAATTTTTTTCCGTTGCAACTACCCTGTTTGATCAATTTTTTATTTTATAAACGAATGGGCCACCTCAAAATATTAAGTAAATTTTTTTTTTTTCTTGAAAAATTTTTTTTTTATTAGGTAAATGTCCCAATACCGGAACGACGAAGGGTATACGACTGATTTTTATCATTTTAAAAATATTCAAATAAATTATTAACCAAAATAATTTATTACATCATATAGAATAGACATTAACCTATTCAAAAATAATTAAATTAGTTCATTTTTTTTAAATTTAATTTGAAAAAAATTTTTTTTTCTATGACACCCAAAAGACCCAATACCGGAACGCTGAAATAGCCTTGTCCCATTACGGGAATTCGGTTATCCTAATACCAAAACAGTAAATAAAATAAGTTAGTTTTTCATTCATTCATGGTGAAAATATGAATAATTATTAAATAATATTAATGTAAAACGAGTATGAATGTAGCAGACATCAGACAACTTTAAAATTATAAATAAATAAGATAAATAATTAAAAAAATAATATTTACAAAAAAAGCACTATTAATTTCAAAATTTTTTGAATTTGCATTTTTTTAAATTTTATATTATTAATTATTTACTCGATTTATTGATAATTATAAATATGTCTGATGTCTGCTATATTACACCCATAATGTAAAATGTATTTAAAATTAAGAAATGTTTGAATATTCAATGAAAATAAATATTTTGAACTAACGAATAAAAACAAATAAATCATTTGAGGTTATACTAGAAAAATAATTTTAAAAAAACTAAAAACAAAAATTTATTTTTCATGATTTAAATTAGAGTTCATCTATACTTAATGTATCTTTTATAACAATCATACATACTGTATTTATTATTAGGTCTCCAGTAATAATTAATATTGCACTTGATTTAGCCAGTCGATAAAACTAACTGTTAATGTCTATCGATAACATTAATAACATTAATATGTTTGGCTGTTCCGGTACTGGGCACGGGTTCATTTTGGTGTACCAATAAACGAACTGTAAAATTAATATAATAATACTATTTTTTTTCATATTTTTAATATGTTTTCTTGAATTTCATGTCATTCAAGATGCATATACAAAAAAAAAATTATTCAAAATTAATTCTATGCATTTTCTATAAGCTTAAGACTATTGACTGATTTCTTAGCGAAACCATTAAGAGACATGAAAAAGTCATGAATCCAAGACTATCGTTCTAATTAACATTTTTTCTTCATATTTTGGATATATTCTAAAATCTATTTTATATCTAATTTTTTTACTAAAAGATTAAGGTTTTAAATAAAGAAAGTTTTATTTAGTTTCATCGGGTACGAGTTAAAATATAATATAATCATTATCTCATCGTTCTAGTATTGGGTCTTGTTCCGGTATTGGGACATTTACCTTATAAATCAGGGCTCTGGAAACCTCTTTTAATAATTTTGTGCTCATAAGTTGAGGGACTCTCTGCATATCTACACCAATGCGGTCTTCTTATTGAGTTCGGGGGATTTGTTAAAGATCGCTCTGCTCTCGATAAGAAGATCACCGAGGCGGCTAGTGAAGTTGTTTCGGTGCGCCATCTCGTCCCATCCACTACAGTGGTTATCGACGGGCTGAACGCTGCAACAACAGTCGACGAGGTGGGGGTGACTTTGCGTCGGAGCATCAATGAAGGTGCGGACGAGCTGAAAATAAACATCACAAAACCCAATAAATGGGAAGCTGTCCGTGCCTTCATTGAGGAAAGATGCGCGGTCGCCGCTACCCTAAAAGCCTTGGGAAAGGTCAAAGTGGACTGGCTGGTCTGCCGTATTTGCCGCTGGGAACGGCTTGATCGATGCTTCCGCTGCCATGATCTTGGTCATTTGATTAGATCATGTAAGGCGGAGGTTGATCGGTCGGATCTTTGCTGGCGTTGTGGGCAGGTGGACCATCGGGTCAAGACCTGCCCGAATCCATTTCGCTGCCACCTCTGTGTAGCAGTAGGAGACGGGCGATCTTTCGATCACATAATCGGTTCTAGGCGATGCACAACTGATCAAAATGGCTAAGGTGCTACAGGCGAATCTACAGCGGTGCAGAACATCGCTGGATCTACTTCTGGCACGGAGACAGGACTGCAGAATGGATATTGTTCTGGTTTCAGAGCAATACCATTCAGCGTCCGGACCAAATTGGTTCTGTGACCCCTCGGGGACAGCGGCAATTTGGATTCCGGACCTAAGGTCTGTTTTCGTGAGAGACAGTGGATCTAGGGATAGTATTGTATGGGTAGTTACGCCAGCGATCACGTTCGTGTCGTGCTATTTCTCTTTCAACGAGCCTATCGCTGACTTCTGAAAGAGGGTGAACGAACTCGAAAGAGCTATTCACAATTTTGAGGAAGAAATCGTGATAGGTGGCGATTTCAATGCGAAATCCATAGATTTGGGGATGGAATGGACCGACACGCACGGTATTGAGCTCTTGGGCATGATGGCAAGTGTAGATCTTGTCATTATGAATAAGAGAAACACTGCAACTTTCCGCAGGGTGGGCACACGTGGGTCAATAATTGACCTCACCTTTGCTACTCAACGGATAGCTGTGGTGATCTCGGACTGGGCCGTTTTGAAGGAGTTTACGGCTAGCAATCATCAATACATCTCGTATACGGTAGAGGATCTACGGGGAAATCCTGCGATTGTGTCCCAGCGATCAATGAAGCGAGTAAGTTGGAGGGTTTTGAAGCTGGATGAGGGCGCTTTACAAAAAGCAGTCTCAGACAGCGTTGAGGCTTTCCTTCCTATGTCTGCTGAGACGCGCGAAGATGTTGAGATTATTGTTAGCCGTACGATGAAGGCTATTGTCTTAGCTTGCGACGCTGCGATGCCTCGACGTTCCATGAGCTCACGCAGAAAACCGGCTTACTGGTGGACTGATGAGATCGCGCTGTTCACGGCTGAGTGTTTGCGTCTTCAGAGGCAAGCACTCAGGATACGAAAGTGTAATACTGAGCAGCAGAAGAATGAAGAGTACAAAGCGGCGAAGAAGCGATTGGTTATGGCGATCAAGGAAAGCAAAGGGAGATGTTGGAAGGTGGTCTGCGAAGAAGTAGATAATGATTTGTGGGGCCTTGGTTACCAGATTGTTATCGTAAAAATATCTCAACCGACAATTCTTACAATGATTATATTTATGACAATTTTCTTTAGCCACTTACTCAACAGCTGTTCCCATCTCATTTTCATATGTCTTGAAAGTTTTAGGACCAATGGATGGCATATTAGCAGATGCTAACATTTTATTGACGTGAGTTGCTCCAATCCCAGAATGAAGTGCACCTGAAAAAATTATAACGGTGACCTTGGCTACTTCGTGTCCAGTAGCCACGAACCACAGTTACAAAATTTCCCGATTCAATAATTAATTATTAATTATAAATATAAATCATAATTATTATATCGCTGGTTCTGAAATGCGGGAAATAGATCTCAGAGAGTAGGTCGACTCGTTTTGACCGGACACGCGGCTGAAATTAAACTTATTCTCTAAGACACTGGTGATGAAAGTAATTTTTAGGCTTAATTCAATCATTATATACATTCAATTTTATTTAACCAGATCCCCAAATATGTACAAAATTCCCCTTTATATAAAATAAATTTTCTTTTCATATAATAAATGTCCATTGACAATAAATAAATTCATTTAACACGCAGTTATTTAATAGATACGGGAAAATAAAATCAATGATTATTTATACTGGATCGCGTTGAAGAGAGATAAAAAATAGTAATTTTATTATAAGTCTTATCTGGATTTTATTGAGTCGAACGTACTGATGGAATTGGGCGTCGCTGCATGTTGGACCTTCGTCGTGGTATTCTTGTCAGGTTCCTGGGTTGCTTGATGGGCTGGACACTAGGCGAATCACTTCCGACAAACTTTCCACAAATACAAGCGAATGGTTTACCAAACCAGTTTATAATATATTATTAATCAGAATTGAATTTAACTTTGCAAAGTTTACGAGAAAAAAAAGAATTTGCTTCGGCGTGACTTATACGTCGGGCACTTGAACTTGAGTCTCGCTTGAAATTATCGCCTGCACTTGAATCGATTGCCTGCACTTGAATGTCGGACTAAATGACTAGATATCGTTAGGCCGACTCAAATAAATTGTTATGAGTCCTGGTGCTAGAGTGAGACCTCGCTAAGCGTCCTCAGTCCACTCTAGCTGATGGCCAGGGCCTAAGTCTTCGAGCAGGTGTTTGCTGGCCCTTTTATATCTTAATTTTGGAGGGGTGGAACTACCCCACTGTCGTCTAAGTTCGAATTCGATCTAGGTGGCCTCTAACATGGCCCCCAAGTGACTAAGGATGTGTTAATTAATATACAAATTATTCTAATAGATGGCTGTAGAATCAGTTAGACTTTGCGCTTGATCTTCAAATCGTAAAATCAAAACGCACGTTTACAAAATATTATCCATGAATACACTTGGATTTCATTTATTTAATTATTTAAAATTGACAAACCTATTGCAATCTTAGAATTTATGTCGAAACGTTGTCTTTTAGTCGTTACATCTAGATGCTGCTTGTCAGAAGTAACTTCACTTAAAACATTGTAAACTGTACACAATACGTGCCAAATCGAACCCAAGCCACGTCGTTCTTCTTTTTTAATATTTTCTAAATCCAGAAATGCCTTGCACTGTACGCATTTTAATTGTTTAGCTAAATGAGTAACTTCTATTATTCTTCTTCCTGGTACGACGTCAGCCAGAGGAGAGGCTAAATCACATGATTTCTTTCTTTTTTGTCCATTCTTGCATTGAGAAATACGTTGATTGAAAATTTTTTCGTTTACTCGCCTTCCTTTCTAAAAATAAGGTTTTTTTTTTTCATCACTCATTTTCTTTTTATTCAAAAATTTCGCAATGAACTAACACTCGGTCTGAATAACATAACTTGTAAACATAACACACACGTACACATCACCAACGCGAATAGAGCAGTCGATGCGTGCGCAACTGCGGTAAAGTTTGCGGCATTGCCAGACTATTTGAAAAATATTAAAAATTAAATAACTACTTATTTTATTTAAATTTAAAACAAATAATCAGTTATTTTATAATAGTTTAGTTATTTGATGCATTAATGATTATTTTAGTAAGCTAAATGTTATTGAATCACTAGTAAAAGCTTGTTACATTTTTTGAAGGTACATACACATACTATAGAATATCTATATATATGTATTGTGAGATGAAGTGCAGTGAACAGACTGTACGTCCCAAACCTCCTTAATTATCGTTATTAATATTAATACTATAATTACTCATAAATATATAGTTATTCAAATAAAAAAAATTTATTTATAAATCGCTATTGTACATTAACTGATTTTTGTTGAATAATTGTAATAAAAAAAAGATAAAAATGATAATTTTGAATCCGTCAATGGCTGATTTATGACTCTTTAAATACATTGTTCTATCTATAACTGCTAAAAATAATAATTAAGACATATTAAATGGATTTAAAATACGTTAGCCGAAGGAACCATTTATGTATTAATTATTACAACTATCATCAACTACAAACACTAATGGAAAAAATTAAAGGATCAAATAAAAATTCAAATTTTTTGGGTGATTTTCAACAGGCCGTAACTTCGAGAGAAACGGTCGTACAAGGGGAAAAAAAAGAAAATTGTAGCTCCAAGTGTCTACTTTTTGGATTAGAACTTCAAAATTTTTTTGCATCAGCGGTTTTTGAGTAATGATAGAAAAACCAGCGACAAAAAAATTAAAAATTTTTTTTTACTTATTTTTTTGGTCTACGGGCGTAGAAAATTTTCTTTTTGCTTAACCACTATAAGGATCGAATATTTTCTTTATTCAGCTTTAATTTCATTTTTTATAGACCTTGATACGTCAACTTGTCGCCGAGATATCGGTCTTCAAATGGAAAAGGATCCTTTTTTCTTTGATTATCGATATCTCAGCAACCAATGATTGCACAGAAAGTTAATGGTAGATTCCGAAAACTTAAATAAATTCCCTTGAACGATTAGCCATTTTTTTTTCGAAAAAAAAATTTTTTCCTGTCGTCACATGAATTTGAAAATGAAACAAAAAAAGGGCTTTTAGTGGTTTCTTGGAAAATCAAGCGCTGGATCGAAAATGTTGTGGGAATCAATAATGTTGAGTGTGCATTTCACAGTTCAATATGCCCACGAAAACCCTATCAAAAGCCAGATTAATGCAACCAGCCGTTTTTTTGCTTCACTCGATCGAATTTTTGAAAAAATCAAAGGATCACGTTTTTTGCTCTGAAAAGTTTATAATCTTTAACAAAATGAAAAAAAAAAAAAATTTTTTCTGAGCTTCGTCCACATTTTCATTCCAAGCAGTGCTCAAATTTTCAAAAAATAAAAAAATTTTTTTTGAAATTTCTTTTTTTTTTTAAAAAAAATTTTTTTATTTTTTGAAAAAAATTTTCCCACTCCCGTAGACCAAAAAAAAAGTAAAAAAAATTTTAAAACTTTTTTGTCGCTGGTTTTTCTAAGATTACTTAAAAACCGCTGACGCAAAAAAATTTTGAAGTTATAACGTTAACCTGTTACGTCCCGATGGTAATTGGGGCAATGAGGAAAAGAGATTTTATATTTTAGAAATCTACAGATTCCCAGGAATGATCCCTGATCTCGAAAATAATTTAAAAAAAAATTTTTTATTTCTACTTACGTTGGTGGAAAAAGGGGACTGATTTTAAAAAGGTTACCTTTTCCTTTACAAATTACTCCAAAACTATTAGTTCCACGTGGTCGTCAGGAACCCCTCTGTACGGCTCCAACTGGAAAGGTCCGGACAGGAGTTTATCCGCGTAAAAGTGGAACCTTGAATCCGCGTCGCTGATCTAGATGAGAGGTATGGGCCTCTCGACCTCAGTGATCGGGATCAGTTTATATTTGAGTTTCTTGACCTTAAAGGTTTTTGGGAGTGTAGTGACACTCCTTACGAAGGACAAATTAGGACTGATTAGTGGTTGGTGGTAACGTCCACCAGAACACAACTTGTCATGTTCCGTACAGGAGTCACACTCACAATATTTGGGTTTTGGATCAGAGCCCTTAGGCCGGCGTAATTTCAGCGCCATTGACTCTGTTCGAAAACATTTTTATAACGATGTTTGTCTCGATAGATGCTCTCAGAAATAGTAATTAGAAGAGAAAGATAAAGTAATCAGTTTGCTCCTGACTTCGCAACGCAGAACTGACTCGTAATACAAAAAAAAGAAAATAGTTAAATGTTCTACTTGATTTAAATGATTGTGATCCTTTATGTTTATGGTCTTCTAGGTAAGAGGGAGGTAGTGGATTTATAGGAATTTTTAGATACACTCAGCGAATCAACGAAATGATCATTGACCAACCCGAGTCGATCTCTTGTTGCTATCCGTCATCATTGTGTATTCCTTTGGAAAATTTTGGGATAGCTATTTTCTTTGGTAATAGGGATAGATGGATTGAAAACGGAAGATTTGAATGTTAGATACAGGTCCGTTGAGTTGAGTTGATTTTACTTTGAAATACAAAAAAAACAAATTTGTTGGTATGAATTGAATAATAATAGTACAAGAAAACTAGACTTTGGGTAGAAACTTGCTTCTATTAAAATTTTTATCAGTCAGTGAATTCTCTGAGTTTAAGTAGGATTTTAAATATAATAAATTTCCTACTATGAACTAATTGATATGTTCTCTAATAAAATAAAAGGGTGGAAACCTTTTTCTTATGAAACTTTCGGAAAACATGTCAATAATCATGGGGAAAAGGAAATTATAATTCAAATACTGCAAACAGATTACAATGGAAAATTAGAAATTATAACCAGGCAGCGTTGGTGTACGACGTGAGAGTGTGGCTCGCTCGCTGTCTCTATCTGAATTTGGTCTTTCTCTCTCTATCTCATTACAGCCTGATTGCTGAGTTCGGCTGAGTTAGGCGCTAGACCACAATGGATGACTTCGCGCAGCAGGTGA
Source organism: Microplitis demolitor (assembly GCF_026212275.2). Taxonomy (NCBI): domain Eukaryota; kingdom Metazoa; phylum Arthropoda; class Insecta; order Hymenoptera; family Braconidae; genus Microplitis; species Microplitis demolitor. The sequence continues at coordinate 14,583,081 of NC_068550.1, read as the reverse complement.
CCGTAAATCAGTCATGTGCGCATAATTAGGTAGGGGTCATCGGAGGTTGGGACCTAAGACGTATCAATCAGAGACGACACTCAAGTGAAAGTGCTCGAATACACAGTCACGCGTAAGCCAGTTCATTCCGCAAAACTTTGAAAAGTGAAATTCGGTTTCTGATTAATAATAACATATAAACTGGTTTAGAAAACCATTCGGTTATACATCGTGAAGTTTATCTGAGTGATTTGCCAGAGTGTCCAGCACCAAGCAGCCCAGGTACCTGAAGAGAATCTCCGCTGAGGGTTCGCCATGCAGCGACGCCCGATACCACCAGTACGTCGTACTCAATAAAAATCCAGATAAGATTTATAATAAAATTATTACTACTTATATCTCTCTCTTCAACGCGAATTTAGCGTGAATAATTATTAGATTTTATTTTTCCCAGTGTCCATTAAATAATCGCGCGTTAAATAAATTTATTTTATTGTTACTGGACACTTAATTTATTTCGAAAAGAAATTAAATTCATATAAAGGGGAATTTTGTACATATTTGGGTTTTGGTTAAATAAAACTTTACTTTATATAATAAATTTGAGTCTCTATATAAAGTTATTTTATCACCAGCGCCGTCTAGGATAAGTTACATTTTTCAGCCGCGTGTCCGGTCAAAACGAGTCGACCCATCTCTGAGATCTATTTCCCGCGTTCCAGAACCAACAATATAACAATTACAATTTATATTTATATTTAATAATTTATTATTAATTAATTATTTAATCGGGAAATTTTGTAACTGTGGTTCGTGGCTACTGGACACGAAGTAGCCGGGGCCCACCGTTATAAAATGAATATAAAGTTTCTCAAATAAAATTTGTATAAAGGGAAATTCCCATTTGATAGTTGAATAAATTAAAATATTTTCTTGTTGAATTCCAATTATTAATGATTTCAAAAACAGTAATAATAATAAAAGAAATTTCATCTAGTATATTTTGAATTGATTTAAATAGATTTAAATGAATGAGTGCAAGAAAAGGAGAGTTCTATTAATTAACAAGTTTGAATTGAAATTGACTGCATTGTATATTACTGCATAATTGGATTTTTGTCCGTCGGATAACTCAACTAGATTGAGTTAACTAACGAATCCTCAAATTTTATTAGATTAATGTTAGTTTTGTTTGTTTAAATTAATAGTTATTGTTTGTGTGGAAGGACTGTTTAAGAATTTACATGCAATGTCTGTTTATTAAATTTATTCATGAAATTATTTTGAGTTTTAGAAAGACAATTGTTTCACAAATTGTTCACAAATTCTGTGTCTATTATATGTAAAGGGGAAAGAAAGCATACTTTCGTAAACCAAATAAAATCGTTACCTGTTATTGTGGTAAAAACTAAAAAGAAATTCTAAACTTTAAGTTTCACACACTTGTTTTAAATTCACCAAATTTTTATAGATTTTTCGCGAGTAATATTTTAATTTATTTGTTTTAATTGCCCATATATTCACAACACAAGTAAAAGAGAAACTCACTGCACCCTTTTAGTGTTTTAACGAAGGGAAAAAAATGATTTTTAGTTTAACGTTAACCGAATTTATTGAAATTATTGACTGCCATTAGATATATCCTTGAAATGATCCGTTAAACTTTGAAATCCGTAGTTTGAAATATTGAACAATTGGAAATCCTTGAAAATAATCTCCAAACAAAATATTGAAGTAAAAATTGAAATACTTGAAAAATACTCTCCAAATAAAATATTGAAACTGAAATCTTTGAATATAATCTTCAAATGAAAATTGAAATGAATTGAAATCCTCGAAAAATACTCTCCAAATGAAATATTGAAACTGAAATCCTTGAATATAATCTCCAAATGAAAATTAAAATGAATTGAAATCCTTGAAAAATAATCTCCCAAATGAAAAAATAAAAACGGGATCACACCCAAAACTGTACTTTGTAAGAAAAACTCAAAAACGGGGTCACACTCGGCAGTAACGAAGCGTAAAAACGAACTGATTAATTAGCGGCTGCAGTGACTTTTATTTACATTGTAATATTAGATGGACCCCCATGGTAGGGGCTATAAGAAAAGACGCAGAAACACTCTCCCATAGTTATTGTTTAATCATCCAAAAAAATTTTATCGATGATCCAGCTCTTCCGGCGTTATCGGAGATGGAATACTGGGAATTTTTTTTTATTTAAATAAATACGATATGCTTTATAAGCAATCATATTTATTTAAACAAATCTGAGATTCTGTCGTCATCTGATAAACTTATTAACGAATAAATTATTTGAAGTTATAGATAATTTTTAAATATTACAAAGCCAAAATATGATAAATACTAGGTAATAATCAAATTTACTATTTTGGTAAATTTACTTTTAAATTTGAGGGTTTTACAGCCCTCTGAACTGTCTTCTCTTGATTTTTAGTATTAAGATAGCAGCAAGAGTGAGTTGGTCGCTTACTCTGGCTGCGGGCGTTTCTTTTCTTTATTCTTGGGCCCTGCTCTTATTGTTTTACTCCGCCCGGTGCTTAGGTTACCGTGTGGTATTCCTGACGCCCACTCATGTTTTGTCTCATTTACTCGTATGCTCTCTTTCGTACAAAGATGGTGTATTAAAAATTGTTATTATAAGTATTATAATTAATTATGTTTATGCATGCTGCATTTTAAATATTTTATGCATGTATGTCATACATGTAAAGTTTAGTGTATGTCGTACATGCACGTATTGTTTTCTTAAATTTAATATCTGTATTTAAATTAATTTTTATTGTAAATAATTATTTTTGGAACTAATTTTTATATATTTTAATTACACTTATACCTACACATATACTTCTATACGTACATATACACAATATTGTAATATATATGTATATGTACATGGGTCATCTGTATATGTGCAGCTATAAATATTTGTTTTAACCTTATTTATTTCTTGGTAGAAAATTCCTATAGAACTATTTATCCTTTTAATGTATTCTTATGTGTATTCTAGTTATTTACATTTGAATGTTATTATGCATTATCATAATAATAATAATAATAATATATATATATATATATATATATATATATATATATGCACACTCTACAAATCATGTATATATAGTTGACAAGTTCGATTTACAATTTTCTTTAAGATAGAATTTTGTGAAAATATCGTACGGGGATGGTCCGTATGGGTTATTCATGCTGAGCATTTCCCAGAATAATAATGAAATTTTTGGTAGGTGTGTTTGGAAAAGCGTTGAAGGGTAACGAGGACGTAACACAAGACGTTTTTGAGAAATTTAAAAAAAGAATATTTTTTTAATTCTTTCGTTAATGGTTTCTCTTGAACGAATAAAACCGATTTTGATGGTTGAAGTAGCATTCGATGCAACTTACAAAGTTTTAGAGCTGATTAGATTTTGGAATCAATTCATTGAGTGGATTAAAAGTTATTCAAAAAAAACATTTTTGAAAATCTTTTATTTTTGGAATATCTCTGAACATACCCTACCGATTAAGCTCAAATTTTCAACGCTTATAGTATTTAACAAGCTGCGTCGAATGACACGTCGACGGTCAAAATCGGTTCATCCGTTCAAAAGTTATAGAATATTTACATACATACGTACGTACGTTCGTACCTACCTATGTGCATACATACATACATACACTCGGACATCATCTTGAATTTAGCCAGAATTGCTTCCTAGAACCTCAAACGTTGACATCCGTTGGAATTTCGATTTTCACAAATCGGGGTGAAAACAATAACATCTCGAAATTTTTGGAAATCATCGATTTTCTTAGCGGGAATTTAAAAATGAAACTAAATAACATTCTAAGTTGGAGAAGCAAATTTAATGACGATACATAAAAATATTTTAAAATAAAATAATTTTAATGTTTTTAAGATTATCAAGTTAAAATTATATGTGTTCTTAATTTCAACTTTTTATATTACAAAGTGTCCTTCAGGGATATCTTTATTTTCACAGAGAAATATTAACAAATTCGCATCTTCTGACAGCAAACTTTTTTTTCTCAGATACAATACTTCCTACTGTTGAAAAATAGAGAAATCACTGAAGAAATAAGTGATTCAGTGAAGTAAAATGATAAACAAATCTATCGTTTCAATTTGTTAACTTTAAAAATTGTAATTATTTGATTGTAAAATTGTTTTATGCATCTATATTACAATCGTTTCTCTAGCTCAAAATTTTATTTAATTTGATGATTCTCCTAACATTTAATGACGAACTTATAAAAATTAAGTTAACCATTCAACCTTTGGCTAATTAGGCAATCTAATTAAGTTAACCGGTCAAATCAGCTAAGTTGACAATCTAGCCAGCTAATTTACCTGGTGTTCAGTCCTGAGCTTAGTCATTTTGAAAAGCTTCGTGTACTTTCGCTACATCCGGGAGCTGCCGAACTTGCTGCTGACTTTAAGGTCAGAATAGTGCTGGGACACTCGCTATTTGGGCCTGGTACATACGATTTCTTGCTCATGGCCTTGTCAAGTCGACATGAGAGCCCTGCTACCAGCCGACCGATCAGGAAAATTGGCGGCTAATTATATCCTGTGGGCGCGCTTTTAAGCCAATGGGAAAATTTGCTGGGACAGCCATGCTGTCGACGTCACCACCGAGCAGCACCAACGAAGGGAGAAGTCACCATTTCATCACCTCGATCTACATCGTGGATTGTTCAGTACAAAGAAAGCTATCCGTGTAAGTGCTTCGTTCAATATAAATTACTCTTGTAATGTAGCTCTGCTAACCTTACGCTTTACTATTCTCAATAATTAGACAGTATACTAAGGCTGCTATTTATTGAGGATAAATCGGTTGTCATTCGTGTTTAATTAATTATAAATTAATTTCCGCGTGTTTAACCACTATCGACCACGTGTTGAATATAATATACGTGAACTTAAATCCGTTGCATTCGCTATCGCGTATATATCTAGTTGCATTCGCTATTAAGTAATTTTCTCACAAGTTTTCGATGCACATATGGTTAATAAAATATCTAATTGATAATCTGTAATTTTTGTGTTAATTTTGAGTTATTGAATTAACCACACCTACACCAGAATCCTTTTGTGCATTCTCTCGATTTTACATATGGTAAACTATTTTAACCGGTGAAGCCAGTTTAGATTACAGCACTAGACACTATTAGCATTTCATATTTTCATTTATTTTATAAACAGATTTCATATTGTTACCAAACTAATCTCCCTGCTTAAAAAATCTGATAGGTTCGTATAGCTGTATGTATAAGGCCCTATACTTAACTATAGTACTTCTCATAGGACTCATTCATTCTTATCAAATCTCTAAGGGAATTTATGAGAATCTACTATATTCTATGTGTAAAGTGAGCGAATAAATCAGTTGGATCTGGTTTAGGCGAAGTGAATTAAACAATTAAAAATTACGCAGATTTTATCAATAAATAAATTATAGATTTATTTACACTTATTTACACCTTAAAAATTATGAGAACTTATATTCAAGCGAATGCGACTAGAAATTAAGACGTGATAGCGAATGCAAACTCAGATATTTAATTCACGTATAAATTGACACGTGGTCAGTAGCGGTTAAGTCAACGGAAATCAATTCACAATTAATTACTAGCGAAAGAACAATATATATATTTTCAATAAATAGCAGCCTTGATATACTGACTAAATATTGAGGATAATTCAGCGTAGCGGTTTAGTTTAATATCACAAAAGTTGTTAATTACTGAAGCGGTTCAAGCACGAGGTTGCAAGTAGCAAAAGACACGTTGTAGAATAAAAAATAATGGTAGCGTCGTTGAATCGTTGAGAAGCTTGGTGTCGACGTGGCAGCGATGCTGCATATAACGAATTTTCGCATTGGCTTAAAAGCGCGCCAACAGGTAGCAGTTGATAGCGAACTATTTCATTGGCTGGCCAATATGAAACGAATTATGTGATTGGCCAGCTTGTAGCGGGTTCTCAAGACTCTTGAAACGGTCCTGAGTTAGAAATTGTATGTGCCGCGCCCAAACAGCGAGTGACCCGGCACTATTCTGACCTTCAGTCAGTAGCGAGCTCGGCAACTCCCGAACCGAGCGGAAATGCACGAAGCTTGATTCAAATTAATCAAGCTCGTGACTGAACACTATGAGATTTTCGAAACAGGGCTATTACAAAAATTAATGAAAAGTAGAAATTAAAATGTAACTCCGGAAAGCCATTTTCTATATCAAACACTAGTAGTGCCTGTTTACATTGTTATTAACTTATAGCTTTCATCAGTTGTCTGTCCATTTCATCAAATTACATATTTATATTATAAGATTAATTTTATCCAAAAGTCTTCATTCAAAACAATTTTTATTTATGAGTTGGTTGAAATTAATTTAACATTATCATTAACTTTCTCCTATTCTTAATACTAAGAGTCCTCTTGAATCTTATTTACTGTTATCTATGGCTAATTACGGTAATACGCTATATTAAAGTTTTGACCGATTCACTGTAAATCGCTTTGTAATATACGGTAAATCCATCATGATTCACGATATTTTGCTGTATGACCAGGATTTTCCGTAGATCTACCATAAATCACGGTAAATTAAATTTGTTCGGGAAACGCGTTTCTGTAAATTTTATTTCAATTATAGACGAATTTTATTATTTAATTTCAGCTATTTTTTATCTTTTTTTTTATTCAAGTAATTTTATTCATTGAAGTAAACTTGTCATTTATTACACAATGACAGAGTGTGACGTCACGACGTCATATTCTTACTATCAATCAAGTTATTAAAAATCATACATGTTATGCCATCTGGTTATGCATAAATTAATTAATTTACAAATGCTTCCAACTATCAATACGGCTGATGATTTTGAAATTTGAATTTAAATTCAAATTATTTTTATTTGAGTAAAGTTATAATTGAATAATTATGAATAAATGAAAAGTTGAATAATAAAAAAATTTGTTTTTAAAATTCGAATATAAATTCAAATTTTTATATTTGTTAATTATTAATAAATAATAAAATTTATTAATAATTAAATTGATGTTGAATAAAATAAATATTGGAATTAAAAATTAATAAATATGAAAAATGAAATAATGAAAAGAAATAATAAAATAATTTAATTTTCATAAATATGAAATATGAAATAATGAAATGAATTGATGAAATTACATGAATAAATAAATAATGATGAATCAATAATTGAATATGAAATGAAATAATGAAATATTTATAAAAAAAATAATTATTATTAATAAACAATTTAATAATAATTAAAATGAAATAAATTATAGAATGTTTAAATAATAAAATGAATTTATTGCAATAAAAAAAAAATAATAAGAATCAATAAATATTGATTTGTGAATTCGACTCCAATGCTTTATGCGTATGTTGCTGACTGCATTGGAAGTCATGAAAAATATATATATATATATATATATATATATATATATATATATATATATATATATATATATATATATATATATATATATATATATATATATATATATATATATATATATATATATATATATATATAAATAATCATTATAAAAGCAAATATTGATTCAATTATAGCCAATAAAATAATTGGTATAATTAAATAATTATTGGAAGGGATGTTACTACCTGGTAACAGCTCTTCTGGAAATCAAAAAAAGATTTCAGTTTCCTAAGTGAGCTCATTCGTCATTGACGAAATTTTAATTTTTTAGAGGCAAGGTCCTTAATTTTATTAAATCATTGTAATATGATTTAAATATTTATAAACTGAATTATAAAAATATAATTCAAAATATTTTTAAATAATTATTGAATTATTAATAGTAATAATTCATTTTAATAAACAAATAATTTTGATAAAATTCCATCAATTATCAAGAGTTAAGAAAGAAGAATAACAAATAAAAGAAAATCAAATAAATAATTATTGATAACAATAATAATCATCAAATAAATCAAGGTAACAATTTAATTGAATAAATAATTAAATATCAAATTTAAATAATAATTGATTGATTTTAAATAAATTAAATAACAAGTGAAATCGAGAGTTAAACCATTTTATAAAAGTATAAAATTGTAAATTGCATTTAATTGTCTAATGTAAACTAAATTTTGTTTTTTAATAATTTTTAAATAATTGTTTTGATTTAAATAAATTTGGAAGTTGTTTTAATTTTGCTTTTATTATTTTACTTAATTAATTAAATTTTATTTTACTTAATTTTTATTATTTTAATTTATCTCTCAGAAAACAAAACATTTTTATTTTTATTTTCTTTTAATTTTAAATAAATAGTCATCCTTATAGCTCCGTCCCAGTAATTCCGCTAGGCAAATGCTAAACAGGAGCGCCACTCTTAATATGTGTTATTTTGACGTAACACAGAGTTTTCGGGAATTTTAAGCTCTTTCAATTCAGAGAAAATCTTTTAAGAAATAATTGAAATGCAAACCACTACACCGTCAGGTAGTGACTCGATTTCCAATCAGTCATCGGCTGTATATCATCTTGGTGACGATATTGATGAAACAAACTTTGTTCAAGAGACTTTAATAAAATGTGATCTTCAAGACTATCTTGATCATTTTATGCGTCAGTTTTTCAGATTTTGATGTTGAAGTAAATACATCTTTCCAATAATGAATTTGTCACGATATTTAAATATCGCGGCAGTCCCACATCAGGTCGGTGGGCAACAGATTGCAGCACACGCTGCTCACACGTCTCTCCATACATTAATATTATGATTATTTTGTTTACATGTATAATTTTATTTTAATTATCACTTTATTATTATTAATCCGATTTGTTATGCATAAGTTGTGGTGCAGTCAGGAAAATTCACTGATTCCTACACGCATATAGTTGAATTTTTAGGATGCTGGGAAAATAGTCGTGCATTTATTTATATGCTTGTAATTATTATAGTTGGTCGGCGAATGCGTGTCGGCGCAACAGTAAGCATCGTTAAGTTATTAACTTATAAATTAATTACCGGTTGTAACGCGTAAATCATTGATTGATTTGGCATTTTATAGTACTTCTAATTAATAATGCGGGATTCAAATGGACATTTAGTGTGGAAAACAAGTGAAATCACACAGTTAACATCTCATATGTTGGTGGGGGTACTAGTTGAATATTCGCATTAGACGGGTATAAAACTCCATTGGTCAAAGTAAGAGAGAAATATAAAGATGGCGCCGGCCGAAGTGCCGGCATGAAATTCACGTGCTGCCATGGTCAGACGTAGATAATCAGCTGTAAGAGCAGTGTGTGTGCTAGATGCTGTCGGAAATAATTAAAAAGCATTTTTTGTGACGCCATTTGGTTCTATCTACATAAATAGATAACCGTTGATTTGCCAGTTGAATTGGTAGCGTATTGGCAAATACATATTCATTAATTAGTGTTAATTTGCACCGATAGAGCCCGTAAAGGTTTTATACATCGATGACGACTGTAAGTACCTTTGACTAATTCATTGGCGTGTAATTTTGCTTCCCGCGTTGGTGGCCATTTGTACTAGCATACGAGTAAGAGAGAAATATTGAAGTCTGAGTAGTAATAATTCGTCATAGGCATATGATGGAATGCGTGACTATTATACTCAGTAAATATGAATACAATCAGTGAAAATATTCAGTACTATTTTACCAAATACTGATTGTGATAATTATTTGGTTATTTTCATTATCATTTGTTATTAATGTGAAGTACTACTGCTACAATTATTACATTTTGCGTTATTATTTTATTATCACGTGTGATTGATACAAGAGTTTCTAGATATTATTGTATGTAATTTTTACTAATTCTACGTATTATTATTATATTATTATTTTGCGAGTATTATTTTGTGAATAAGGCAATATCATTTTTTTAACTTCCAGCTAAGAAAATCGACGATTTTCAAAAATTTCGGGAAGTTATTGTTTTCACCCCGATTTTCGAAAATCGAGTTTTCATCAGATGTCGACGTTTTAAGGTCCTAGGAAGCTATTCTGACTATTTTCGGAATGATGTCCAAGTGTGTGTGTGTGTGTATGTATGTATGTAAACTCTTTGTAACTTCTGAACTAATGAATCGATTTGGATGGTTGAGGTGGCAATCGAAAGAGCTTGTTGGCCATCAACTTTTCTAAAAATTTCAGATTATTTGATCGAATAGACTCGTAAAAATTTGCGAATTACGAAAAAAAAAAAAATTTTTTTTTTAGTTTTTTATTGATTTCTCAAAAACGACTCATACGATCGACTTCAAAATCTAATCAGCTCTAGTACTCAATACAACGCGTCGATTGCCACCTCAAACATCAAAATCGGATAATTCTTTCGAGAGTTATCGCGGAAGAAAGAAATGGTGAAAAACGGTTTTTTCTAAATATTTTCGAAACTACTGACGCGATCAATTTTAAATTTCAATCAGCTCTAGAATTCAATAAAACGCGCCGATTGCCATATCAACTATCAAAATCGATTGATTAGTTCAAAATATATCGGCGTTGAAAAGTTAAAAAAATAACATTTTATGTTATTTTTTCCGGATAAATCATAATATAACGTACTAAAATGTGCCTAATATCATACCAACTCATCTTTTTTATGGTTCTTTTTGATCATATAATGTCATAGAACTTGGTTTTTAGTTTAAATCATATTATCAACAAAAAAATCGATAAAACGTAGTTTTTAATATTTTTATCGGATATTTCATATTTTATTGTTTCTTACATGAGTCAAAACTTATTTAAATCTTGATTTTGATCCCCGACATTGATTTCTGCCTCAATACACTTATTTTACTGACCATAATCAGGAACTAAATTTTAAAAACCGCTTCATTGATGATTTTCGATTCTTAAATTTTCAAACTTCAGCATAACAGGTAACTTGTTCAAGCTTGAAAAGATCGTAAAAAACAATTGCATGTGATAGCATTTTCGAGCTCGAAAATATATCTACACTAATGTTTTCGAGCTCTTTGAGGTCGAAAACAGCGGGAAGTTTTGGGGCTGGCCCGCAGGGTCAACCGACACCCAGATTTTTATATCTTGTATTCGCATTCGATTATTATTTTGTAAGTGAATTATTATTATTTTTTTTTATATTTGATATTGTTTATTGAGTCATGCGATGCAATTGGTGAAAATTTATAGTTTAAAAATATAAGTTTAAACAAATGGTCATCAACCCGGTATTACTTTAAATTTTATTTATTTACAATACTGCTATCTTTTTCTTGCTTTTCTTTTCCTAAAATCTGAAACTGTTACCCTGCCATTTATTTTATTTTCCATTTTCATTTTTCTCCGTTGCATTTATTTTGAGTTAATTTTGTTCGTGGGGCACACGAACTGGCGCCCAAATAGGATATCTAACCTAGCCTGAGCAGAGCTGTGAGTCCAGGGAGATTCGGGTTATCTCCAGGTGGGACTTTTGGTTATTATTTTATTTTCAGTTATTTTTCACCAGCGGAGAGCCATAACGGCTATTGAGCATCAACCACACTCCGCCGTGGGACGCGTAAAATAGAGGAGAACGTTATAAATTTCAAATTAAACCTGCTGAGAAAATCCGGAAAAATTTTTGTAGCTGTATGTATAAGGTCTTACCCAGTAAACACATTGTCGTATATTTAATGTCAGAGTAACGTTAGGCTATGCCATCATTTACGTAAGATATAAGTCATGAATGAGTCAGGTTTGACTTATTCCCTTCTAAAAATGAATGAGTCAAATTCACTGTGAATCAGTAAATAGCTACTATTTCTACAGCTATAAGTATCGCACTAATTCAACCAGTGGTATACTTATAGCTGGTTTCCAGTGAATATTCACTTATTCGAAGTTAATTTCACTGATTTATTTTTAAAGAGTAATCCGCACTTTTTTACGTAAGATTACGATGTAAAACTAATGACGTAGACACGACGTAAATGTGATGTCTGCGTGACATTCTTTGACGTAAATATGACATATCGGTGATGTAAAAATTAACAGTCCGGGAAAAATATTTTCAAAACAAAAAATAAAAAAAAAATTAAAACACCGAATTTTTTATTTGATTATTACCGCGTGAATGCATTAAAAATTTAGAAACAAGATTTGATAACATTGAATTGTGACAAAATCCCGGGGCGTCTGCTAGGTTCAAACACGGCTTCTCTTGCCTGGTTGTCCTGAACGTTGTTCGCTGGTCCACATCACGAGAATTCAAGTCTATTGCTTAATTGATGTATTTAGAGTAAAATGCCGAAAAAGATTGCATCATAAGTTTCTGTAATGGATTTCGTAAGTCCATAAGTTTTTGTGATGGATTTTTACAAAATTTCAAAAAACTCCATGAACTTATATGAAATTTTTTAAAAACATTATTTGTCAGCCTCGATGATTATTATATATAATTTTATTAAGTTTTACCAAATTTTTAAATTTTTTGTTGTGATGTGAAATTTACAAAATCTTCTATAAAATTTAAAAAAGTAAAATTAATTTTTTAACTTTCCGCTAAGAAAATCGACGATTTTTAAGAAATTCGGGAAGTTATGGTTTTTACTCCGATTTGCGAAAATCGAAATTTCATCAGATGTCGACCTTTTGAGGTCCTAAGAAGCTATTCTAACTATTTTTAGAATGATGTCCGAGTGTCCGTATGTGTGTGTGTGTCCGTATGTATGAGTGAGTGTGTGTGTGCTTTCTCATGCATGATCATGCCTGAATATTTGCCAGCTATGAGCATGCGTGGTCATGCTCGGTCAGGCATGATTATGCTTTCTCATGCATGATCACGCATGCTCATGGATGGCAATTATTCAGACATGATTATGCTTGAGCAAGCCTTATCAGTCCTTATCAAGCAGAATTCCTAAAGTTAATAAAAAGAAAAAAAATGATAATTTAATTTTAAATTAACTGATTTTGTTAGTGTTGATGTATAGTTAATGTTTACTGGCTGAAAAGTGTTATTGAAATTTTACCCGTGACGAGTTTCCAACCCACGACCGTCGAGTTATAAAGCACGTCCGCTGTCCACTAGGCTGACCTGACTCGTTCAGTTTACGACTATTCTCAACATCTTTTAAAAACTCCAGTTGTAAAAAATAAAATATTCTTTGAATTCAATCTTGATTTGGTTATTACATATTTTTTTAATAATGAATGAAAAGAATTCTAGTTCTATATCACAAGCAAATTTAACAATTAAATAAATCTTAATTATTCTTTGGAAAGAATAAATGAATAAGCAATTGCATTGCCTATCATTATCAATTTCACAAAAATTTATTGATTCAATCCTTTAATCAATAAGAAAAAAAAGTTCGTAATTAAATCTATTTTAATTATTTGTTGGAAAAAAAAGATTAATTTTAATTAATAATTGAATCACAAATTATAAATTAACTTTATTTTAATCGTCGATAGAAATAAACATAACAACTTTAACTATTTACGTCAAAATAAAAATAAACGTTCGATTATTAAAATTTGTTCATCAAAAATATTTGATTATTCCTGATTAAAAACTTTGATTAAAACTGATTCAAACTCGATCGGATTTCGATTGTATTTTTTTGCATGATTAGACATGACTTTGCATGAATCATGCTTAATCATGCATGATACAGACATGACCATGTTTAGTCTTGTTTGAATCAAAAATGATTATGCATACTGATTTTTTCCCGGGCTATCAAAAAAATCCATATAGGAATAAAGCCTAGATTTCTATGTGAGTTTCCACATGGCGTTTTCGGATGGATTCCTATATAGTAATCGAGCATAGATCCCGATATGTACTTTCACATGGGCTCCTATGGGAATCTACATCATGCCAAAGCCATATGGGAACCGTATGAAATCTTATGTGGATTTTTCCCTCAATTCCCCATGGGAATGTGCACCATGTTAAAATGGGAATTTAACTACCCACACTTTCGTATGTGAATTTCCGAATGCTCATGGTTTCCTCCATGAATTCTTATATAAAACCATACTTTTCTATATTAATTCCTAAGGATTTCCACATTAATCCATACTTTTTTCTAAGGATTCCTATGGGTTTCCATATAATTCCTCATAGATTTTTTGATTAGTTTGGTGATGCATGACGTATGCTCATGTATGCTCATGTCCAGTTACTCTCAATTGTGCATAACCAATATCTCCATATCATAAATTTTCATTCATGATCATACATAATAAAACCCGATTTTATATGATCATGCATGACGTTGCATGAATCGTGCAAAGTCCCGAATAATCGTTCATGACTGAACTTGCCTCGCCATACACGACCGTGCATAGTTGAACCTGGCTTTGCAGGATGACGCGTGCCTTTGCATGAATCGTGCAAAGTCATGCCTTGATCATGTTGAAATCATGTATGATAATGCATGAATCATGCATTGGTCATGCATGATCAAGCATGATCGTGCATGATGATTTTTTCCGGGCAACCGATTTAAATGGTTGAGGTGGCAATCGAAAGAGCTTGTTAGCCATCAACTTTTCTGGAAATTTCAGATTATTTGATTTATCAGAAACGGCGCAAACAATCGACTTCAAAATCTAATCAGCTCTAAAACTTAATAAAACGCGTCGATCGCCACTACAAATATCTCAATCGGTTAATGCGTTCGAGAGATATCGTTGAAGAAAGAAATGGTAAAAAGCGGTTTTTTTTTTCAAATATCTTCGAAACCGCTAAACCTTTCGATTTCAAATTTAATTTAGCTCTAGGATTCATGAAAACGCACAGATTGCTACCTCAAACTTCAAAATCGGTTCATTAGTTCAAAAGATATCAGTGCTGAAAAGTTAAAAAAATAACCTAAATTTTTTTTTCCGGATCGATAAAAATATTATGTACTAAAATGTATCTGAAATCATACCAACTCTTCCTCTTTATAGTCTTTTTCGATGATCGTATAATATCATTTAACTTGTTTCTTAAACGAAGGCATACGAATTATTTTCGAGCTCGAAGATCTCGACATCTGTATTCACAACGACATTTTCGAGCTTAAGGAGCTCGGATTTAGCGGAAAGTTTTGGGACTGGCCCGCAGGGTCAACCGATAGACCGATTTTTACGATAAATATAATAGGATAACACCTTTAATAATTAATCTACAATAATTAATGTTTAAATTCTAGAGTTTCAGGTTTAAATTACAAAAAATACTATTGTTAAAAATGTAATTGTTAAAAATTTAATTGCTAAAAAAACTAAAATATACAAACTCATATCTTCAGCTTTAATATTTATTACTAGATAACTGAAAACTTGTAATTTGAAAAGTATAAATTATAAAAGTGATGAGTAATATTTATAGTGAGAATTTTTTTTATTTATATTATTTAAATAGTCAAAATTAATCTACGTGGTTCTTATTATTTATCGCGAAGCCACATTGAATTATTTTTATTCACATATGGAAAATATTAATTCTTAAGAGTATTGAATATCAAAATAAATCTTAAATTTTGTCAATGAGCTTCATAAAAATTTACTTAGTGAAACGATAAATTTTATATACAAAGCTTAATCGACACTATAATTATCCTATCTCTTTAGACTGTGAAAAGAATCGGTATAACTCGAAAATTTTTACTATTTGACTTTTTATAATTCTACATGCAACTGTTGACTACGATATCTTCATGCTTGCCCCTCCTCAAGAGATTCAGCCGGACAACAATACTTACGTCACCGGCGCTGAAGCTACTACGACCTTGGCAATTATTACTGTTTGACATCGTGAATTTTTACATGTGAATGTGAAACACTATCTTTACTGACATACATAATCGACTCAAACGCATATTTTAGTTTTTCACGCAGCCCTTTATCTTTTGTTCACTTGCATCAGTCTTAAAAAAATACCGGGGAATAAAGTGTCGTCAATTGTTTGATTTTGTGAACGTTAAGTTTATGGAAGACTTGAAGACTAAAAAATCAATTGTATAGGTACGTAATGAATAATCTTTAATCTATTTAGTTTAAATAATTTTATAATGTGACGATCGGGGATTCTACTTATTAATACTAACACCTTGATCTTTCTATCTTCATTAGTTTAACACATTTTTTGTACCTTTACTTTCATCTTTTGTCCTACATACTATTCAGAAATTTGATGTTTTTTTTGCTGTTTTTATTTCTTACGCATTTGTCACGATCGGAGGGAGCGAAGGCGATGGGCAAATGGTTATTATTATTTAATTATTTAGTAAGAACTACCTAAAATATTTATTCAATTACTCAACCAAGGAGCGTAATAGGACCGTCACGTGGCTAGTGTGAGAATGTTTAATATTTGGCAAGTTTTCTGAATACTAAATAAGTCTATTTCGTACGGAGCGGAAGTACGATAACCAATTGCGATCGTTGACCTGTGTGGCTTTAGGGTAGGTCATGGATTTTAAAGCGAGAGGAAGGAAGGTAGGTGAATGTGGGCTCTCGAGAAGTCTCTGTTCTTTTCGTCTTTCTCTTTCTGTACCCGTTGACTTATGAATGTTAGAGTAAGAGGTATAAATAAGAGAAAGATAATTTAAAAAAAAAGAAAAGAATCTGTATATTCTTTTATAAAATTATAATGTTGTTTTTGCATGTGTGTATTAAAACTAAGCGAATACAATTAGACTTACCATACAGCTTGAGGCAGTTTGAAATTACGCTGATCATTCTCTTTCACAATTCACCACTTCGAATTTATGATCGCGGAATTTTATTGTTAAATTCGCTGGAACTCTGTCCGTGGCTTAGGGATTTTTTTTCAGCTGAATTAAATACACTAGTCGGACTCGGAGCTACTGGGGTGCTAAGCGGATACACTCCGGCCAAGATAACGTGCCTCCCGACCAGTGATGACGACTAGGCCTAGGCTTAGCCCTCGGGGTTGACGTGGTGATCGCAGAGGAGCGACTGAGATGTCGCTGCCCCTTCACGTTGATACCTGGAGTTAGCAGGCGTATGTTGACGTTTATTTGGGGATGGCAGGCCTCGTTCGCGATGCTCGAAGAAGCCAAGGTTTGCTAACTTCGTATATCACGGAAAGTGACATTGCGGAAAACCCGTGAGTCCACGGCTTGTATGTGGTGGGAGAAGAATGGATGGAGAAGCGAGGATGTGAGAGTGACTGAAAGTCGTAGAGCCTGCGAGAGAATGGAGTGGGAGAATGGAGAAGAGTAGTTGAAGGAAGACCATGGTGGAAGAGAGTTGAGATTCGGAGTCTCTCGAGTACGAGCAGACCCAGTAGTCGAGCTTAGTTTTGGAGCGAGTGGTGATGAGTCAGAGAGTCACCAAGGTAGGCCTCGATCACATCCTTGGCTAATGTCGTTTTATAGTTTAAGGCTTCGACTATTGGTTTTTTGGAGCCGTTTGTTGTGATATTTGTCGACCTGATTTACCGTATCATTTATCTTATTTTATTTTATGATTTATCTAGAATTGTGCAAAGTCTTGTCATTCGTCGCCCACGAGAGGTTCCCGATGTATTATTCAGGTATTTATTTGTTTGATGGTGTTACGTCTAACATGCAAATATTCATATACAGTCTCTTATTTCGAGTCAAGATACTTAAGTCCTTTACTCGGGCGATGGAGACCTCGTCGTTACGATAATGAGTATGAAATTGTAACCAACATAAGGAATTACTCTAAAGAAATAATAATAAGAAAAACTTGAACTTACAATTGTTTATGTGAAATTTTATTCAGCTTCTGTTGTACAGTTACATCGTTGTTGTTGGTTGGAAGATCGTTGTTATTACAAATTATAGCTAGGTAGAGATTTCATCTTTGACCTACTTGATTTGTACCCCTTGACTGAGTTTACGAATTAATAATATCTAGAGAGCTGATAAACTCGCAGAGTGATTTCTTAGAACCAACGCGTAATATATAAAAAAAAAGTGCCGTGTCAGAGGTTAGATTCGACTGAGATTCTAACAGACTGAAAACCTTAGACTGGGCACTAGCCTAGTAAACCGCGAGTTTATATGGGGCATTCCATGTCAAATCACCGAGGTTTTGACCCGACCCCCTTTGATTTCGATGAAACTTTTTTATGATTTTCTATCCTACCAAAGACATTATTCTGAATTTTTTCAGATTTTTTCACCCAACCCGGAAAAAGTTACGAATTTTTGAAAAAAACCGCTCTTTTTTATAAATTGCTATAACTTTCTCATGAATTAACCTTTTGGCACTTTTATTTTCTTCAAAATTTGTGTTTTTAAATGTAGTTTCCAGAAAAAAATGCAAAAATTTTTTCGAAAGTCACGATATATGAAATATTTTAGTTTTTTTCAAAAAAACCGTCATATTTTCGAAGTCCGAAACCTTCGATTCTCAATTGTTTGTCTCAAAAACTTCAACCAAGACAGTATTTAACCCCGATAATCCCATTTTGTGCCGACTTTCCTTTATATTTTTTTTTTCGATTGAAAAAAAAAAATTTCTAAACTTGACTTATTTCTTATGACTTTGCGCTGAAGTTTTTTTAGATTGGTTTTAATCGTTCAAAAGTTGAATAAAATTATACAAAAACGATCGTAAAGTGTATTAGGGGCAAGGATTAATTTTTTCGGAGGAAAATTCTCAATTTTTAAATATAGTAAAACCTAAACTTATATTTAACCTTCTCAATAAGAAAAATTATAGATAAACTAAGAAAAATAAAGATAGCTCGAACTGAGAATCGAACCTAGACCATGTCGATATCGAGCCGAGTGCTCTACCAGTTGAGATATCCGGTACTATACTATATTCCGTTCAATTTGATCGAAGACTGTCTATAAGGCTATCTATATTTTTCTCAGTTTATCTATAAATTGTCTTATTGAGAAGGTTAAATATAAGTTTAGGTTTTACTATATTTAAAAATTGAGAATTTTCCTCCGAAAAAATTAATCCTTGCCCCTAATACACTTTACGATCGTTTTTGTATAATTTTATTCAACTTTTGAACTATTAAAACCAATCCAAAAAAACTTCAGCGCAAAGTCATAAGAAATAAGTCAAATTTACAAATTTTTTTATTTTCAATCGAAAAAAAAAAATATAAAGGAAAGTCGGCACAAAATGGGATTATCGGGGTTAAATACTGTCTTGGTTGAAGTTTTTGAGACGAACAATTGAGAATCGAAGGTTTCGGACTTCGAAAATATGACGGTTTTTTTGAAAAAAACTAAAATATTTTATATATCGTGACTTCCGAAAAATTGTTTGTATTTTTTTCTGGAAACTACATTTAAAAACACAAATTTTGAAGAAAATAAAAGTGCCGAAAGGTTAATTCATGAGAAAGTTATAGCAATTTAAAAAAAGAGCGGTTTTTTTCAAAAATTCGTAACTTTTTCCGGGTTGGGTAAAAAAATCTGAAAAAATTCAGAATAATGTCTTTGGTAGGATGGAAAATCATAAAAAAGTTTCATCGAAATCGAAAGGGGTCGGGTCAAAACCCCGGTGATTTGATATAGAATGCACCATATATACCGAAGTTGAGGGGACATTGTCTTAAGTCAGTAGTCGGGCCCCCTATTCTCGCAGGTGATCTATTTTTACTTTGGGTCTCTGATGAAGTCTAAACACTGCTCCTGGATGAGTCATTTCTGCACGTGCAGTAACCGAGGCCAAGAAAAAGAAGAGAAAAAAACATACTGATATTTGAATCATCTCTTCCAAAATTTTATATTAAGCTATTCTTTTTAAATTTTTGATTCGGATATGAGTTATCTAAAAGGCTTGACATCCCCTTGAGAGAGTAGAAAATCATACAATTTTGCGTAAGAAGGTTCCAAAAACGGTTACCTTGGTTGATTAAATATAGAATTGCCCTGAGAACACTCGTCATCTCGGTTTAAACTTACAGTTGACAAACGGAAAGGGGACCCCCTAAGAGATCCCCCCTAAGGGTTACCATTCATTACTAAAATAGTAACAGAGTTGTTGGGCCTCTACAAAAGCACCAGGAGTTTAGAACTCCGAGGAGCAACATCGCGTTTCTTGGGCTAGGAAAGAGTTAAGTGGCGGGGCGACCAGTGATGTGGTCGAGAGCCTATAGAAGAAGAGAATCGTGTAGTAGTTAAAAGGACGGCATTTTTTTGGCGAATAATAGCCTGGTCCCAGCCGGTGCAACGACACACGTCATCGTGGGGCTGCTATGGTGACAATGCCACTATTTATGTACCGTAATTGTTTCTTATATCGGAGTACGATGAAATTTTATATTTGGATTTTTGTGTTCTCCACTCTAGTCATATCACAATTACTCTGTGTGCAGCAATACGCATATACATATACGTGTGCATACTATGTCAGCTATTTTATTTTAAGTTTTTTGTTATATAATCAGTTATATATTAGCTGACCATGACAAATATATATGTATCTTTTTATATACATATATACGGATATTTATTATTTAGTTTTTATATTGGTATACGAATTTCCGTATACCTATATATAGATCTATATACCTTTACTCTAAGGGTTTTAGTATATTTACTAATTATTCTTATGTTTGTTTATATTTTATAAATATTTTTTTCATCATATAAGTTTTTTTTTGGTCTCTACACTGGTCATAACAATGGACCGAGAGTACTTGACCGCGGGCCATTCAGGCACTCCGCGTCACTCTCGCGTCATCTTTATGGGATTTTATTCGGTTTTCTTTTCTTTAATTTATTTTAATTCTAAATGTCATGAATCGGCTTCTTCCGCGTCATAAGTACTGCGACCCTCTTTCTACAACCTAGCATACTGAGCGCACTAGGGTATGCCGTTACCACCGTTCATCGCTCTCATCTCCGAAAGATTTAGATATTAGGTTTTAATTTCCATGTATGTTTAGACCGGCTGCCAATACCGGTGAAATAAAAGTCGGCTGGCGGCCGTCTGGATCTGGAGGAGATGAGAGGAGTGTCTGGTGGGTGAAATGTAACGTAGCCCGATTTCGTGTAATTTGAGTTCGAGTAATTGAGTAATTTTATTGAGTAAAAAGTTGTGTAATTTTGTTGAGTTTAATTGAGTAATAAGAAAAATTTACGTTACAACTTTTACACATTTTTAGGTACTACACCCGTACACACACACATACATACTCTCTTGTAAATGTATTGTAAATAGATGTACGCAGGGAAGTGTGGATGCAAGATGAGTATACAACTAGATGACGTGGTTGGGTTTGAGAATGGGCTCTGCCTTTTTGATGGAGAGGGAGAGATTAGATTAGATTAGATAATAATTTTTATTTTTCAGAGTAAGTTGAACAAAAACATAATAATAACAGTAATGGAATTAATATCAAAAGTTTATACAGTAAGTAAATAGTAAAGATTTATCTGTAAATCTGATAAGTATATAGTAATAATGACAATGGCAAGTTTACGTGACAAGATCATTTTAGCCGATGGCGCAATAGCGTCAAGCTGCATTACCACTGATATAAGGTGATGCCCAGCACCCAGGGGCGCTCAGATTTGCCCCAGGAAACAATAATGTCTGATTCATCCCCCATGCAAAGATCCAGCCAGGTTTGAGAACGCTTAGTGGTATGGGAATAACCATGTTGCACAAGCCTAAGTGAGTTAGTGCTCATGAAGGACTTAATATAATCAGCATCATAACCAGGAAGCAATTGGTCAGCGTCAAAATCCTCAAGAATGACTTTATGGCTGAAACCATCCATAGCTTAAGCAAGGGTTGTTGCTAGATCATTAGGTAGAGTGAAGGGAGCATAGGGTGGCCGAAATACGACCGCAACAAATACTGGTTGAGTGCTTTTTATGTGCAGCTTGGCTAGCAAGTACTCAGAAATACCTGGTTGACTGTTCCAGACTATCGGTGGCTTGAAGATGATTGATAAGTGTAAAGATTGGTGATAGTGTAAAGCTCCACCACCCCCCACGTGAGTTCCAGTCGCTTCTAACGACACAGTAATCCGGAATGTTGATGTTGAGCATGGAATCGCTAAGCCAGGTTTCAGTCAGCGCTATAATATGGTACAAAGGCTCCCCATCAAGGTATTGTCGAGGAGTACCAATGTTTGCTCTAAGTGAATTTATATTGCTACAGCAAGCACGCAGCAGGAATTATTTGACAGCATTAACAAGAATTGAGACTTGATTTGATACATTCTTGGTTAGCAATTTTTTGACTCGAGTATCTTAAGTTTCTTGATATCTTCTTGAATGGAGATGACATGAATTAAGGCGCCATCATCGACCTTTGTAAAAACTGAGTCATGTTTGGCCCAACCATATTTAAAACCAGCGGGTTTCAAAACCCTCTTAGCCGAACTGAGAAGTTTGAATATGCGACTAGATATAAGCTCGTTGATGTAAATGTTAAAGTCATCTTTGTGTAAGCCTTGTAACCCAAGGGGTTATTTAACAGAACAGCGCATTACATAAGTCCACCTAAGTACTCCTATCTTCTTCTTGGCTGCAATAATTTTGTGTGCAGTAGCAACCTTGGAGCATGTGAATGTCAGCGTGAGTCGTCGACGATTGGAGAATTCACTGAAAGTAGACTCAGCGACCACAGGCACGCTTTTCCCCAGTCTACGGATGTTAACAATTTCATTTATAGGTATCTGCAACTCCAGAGAATTGACAACAGCTTGAATCAGTTTGCAATAATCAGTAATAGATTCAATATCCGGAAATCCTGACACGACCAGTTCTGCATTGTTGGAGTTTTTAGCGAGGGCTCTTTGAATGTTGAAGGTGTTGGCATTGGTTACATTCGTTAGCAATGATAGATTGAAAACCGAAGCAGTCGAAGAACCAGCCACATGGCGGCTTTCTAACTTGTCAAGACGAGCTATAACATCCGTAATAGATTCCTTAATGTCGAGATTTTCAGACTGGAGTTGAGAGGTCGTCTGATTCAGCTTATCAATATCACTGGTGTATTTTTCAAGCTGTGCCTTGATACAAGAAACATCCTTGAGAATGGTGCTATGCTCACTAAGAACGTCCTTGATGGATTGAATGCCCGCCAGAACCGAGGTTAGGGTTTGTTGACGAGCAGCAACTTTCTTGGGTGGATTACCTTCCTTATCATCTGTTTGCTGGCGAGTACGCTTTAAAGAGCTGTTCGATCTAGTAGACGAATCAGAGTCGGTAGGTAAAGGCACATGTATGTCGTTCCGTTCTTCCATGGTAGTGCACAGTGGAGGCAACAGATGACACTGAATAGATTTAAATAATAGCTGCAGATAGCTCAGTTACTGACTGTGATGAAGGTAACACTAGATAGTACCAAATATGCGCCGAGGTGGCGTCCTGATAAGCAG
The DNA here is from genome assembly GCF_026212275.2 of Microplitis demolitor. NCBI lineage: Eukaryota > Metazoa > Arthropoda > Insecta > Hymenoptera > Braconidae > Microplitis > Microplitis demolitor. The sequence goes on along the minus strand of NC_068550.1, from coordinate 14,559,719 downwards.
TGACACGGCAGCAAACTAACCTCAGATTACAACTGCGATGAGAAAATAAAATAATAAACAATAATGCAAGTCAAAATAACGATGATTTATATCACAAAAAATAGGCCTGCTTTTTTTATAGCTAGCAGTAACCTGCAATAAAAAAGCCCGAAGGCAAATTACGCAGAAACAGAGTCACAACACAGAGCAAGTAAAAACACGTATGATCACACTTACAGAGAAAGAGTGAGAGACAGGTATATCATCCTATCTGTCGATCTTTGTCTATTCTTACTCGTCGTGCATGTACTCACATAGGTATCTACGAAAAGGTGAGAAGATCTCGACGCAAAGTTTTGGGCGTGGTCAAGTACCTGATGCTTATATAACGTATACCGTAATTAATTTCCGCGACAGAGACGCGGATTAACCGGTAAACCGTATGCGGTCACCCACGTGTGAAAATAAAAATAATAAATAATAATAAATAAATGACCTTAAGTGTTTCCTCCAAATTAAAATAAATAATAAGTTATAAACAATAATGAAATTATAAATAATGAACTCTTGGAGTGCCTGAACCAGCTCCTCAGGCTGGGTTAGTGCGCGCAGGCGCCAGACCGTTTATCCCAAAACGGACAAAATTTAATTCAGGGGGAAAATCTGCAAGGAAAATCCGAGCAAGTGACACACGACAAAGCAGACAAACAATTGAGGAGAATAAAATAAAATGAATAATAATAAGAAAAAAAAAGAAAAATAGTAAAGATATAATAAATAATTATGTTACAGATAATAGATAAATCAGAAAAATTAAATGAAGCAATAGGGAAAAGATCCAGGAAAATAAATATTAAATTTTCCCCGACAGCTGTTGGTTTCTGTATTTTAATTGAAACAGTACTCAATATAGTTAATAATACTTTACAACAAATAATTTTGTTAAATTAACCACAATAAAGACACTCGGTGGTAATAAAAAAAAAATAATATTACATAAATTCAATCCAAAATAAATATAATTTGATTTAATTAACACTGTTAATTTTATTATTCAATAGAAAAAAACCAATTATTTTACTTAAATTTGTTTCAGACAAATAAATAAAAAAAAAAAAAAATAATAATCTTACTTTGTTTTATCTCTCAACACGCTTGAGAGAGAGAAAGACACGGAAGTTACTCACTCCCACTCAAAAAGATAAATTTCTCGGTATTACCAATTTATAAATATATAACATATAAAGTTAAATAATAATTTTAACATAAAAATCTTATTAATAATTCTTACCGCTGGGGTACTAGATGATCAAAATAAAATAATGCAATGCTAGGCAATTATGTTAAATAATAATAGACGTAAATAATAATTGATAATCTTATACCAATATTCTAAATAAAATTGAAAAATAATAATTATATTAACTCGGGAATTTTTCATCCGAGTGCTGACATCAGTGTCTGAGGAATTTATAAGTACTGCGTGTATCGTATAGCTATATACACTACCAATATATATATATATATATATATATATATATATATCGGCGACGTTTCACGACGTTGCATACGCTTTATCAATATATTTATATATATTTTTACCAAATATTTTCACTAACATACGGAATAATATTTAATGGTAATCAATAATAATTCTATCATGTATCATTCGATAAATAATTAATAAATACAGATAAATAATTTTCTCCGCGGCGACCAACAACTATCGGGGGAGGTTACCAAATGAAAAATATTATCCAGCGAAATAAATACAAAGTACTTACTCAAAAATAGCAAATAAATCAGCAAAATAATACTAAATTTTTTTTTATTAATGAAATACTAATATCGATTATTCCAAATTACTTCGCCCGGTGAACTTTACTTATTTTCAACAATAAAAAAACAACTTTTTTTTTTTTCCCAGCAAAATAAGCACGTCCGTCCACTAAGCTTATCCGTATCTTTCTAACTTAATTGTCTCAACCTCCACCTGTTGGTCGTCGCACACATGACACTACTGTCCCCTTAATTTTTATTATAATTACATTTGTCAGCCCTGGGCCTTACTTACATTAAATAAATATAAAATATAAAACGTAAATCCTCAGACAACTGAATGGTACATAATTAATTAATTAAATATATGATCTATTCATCTATATCTTTTGTCTCGTATAATAAATTAAATAATAATAGTCCGAATAATAAACATCACTTGACGTCCTCAGTTGGATGACAAGTTTAAACACATGGTAATATGTTGACAATTGTTGGGGCATAAAATAACGCTGGATTATGCATCCCAACTAATTCAAAATTATAAATAAATACTTAAAATAAACAAAAGTCACGCGTTCGTGTTTTAAATCATAAATTATAAAAATAAGTTAAATTAAATCACACATGTGCTCTTTCATACCCTTCGCGCATGCGCGAGCACCGTGTACGGACTGCCGTCTCATCGGCGAAATGGCGGAATGCCCGCGTAACGATTCAAATTTAAATTTATAATTAAAATAATTAACTTAAAATTAAATACAATCAAATAATTTGAATCGTTACGTGACACCCCCCCACCAGGCCGTGTTTTGCCCCGAAAAATGCGGACGAGACTGCATTCCATTTCGCCGGCACAATCACCTGAAAACCTTAAATCCAATACTTATATCTGGATCTTTTGTACCGGGTATAAAAATAAAATAATCAAAATCAAAAGAAAATCAATGTTAACCAAAAGAAATAACTCAACAAATTGCTGACCAACCTGTCACTTACCAACTTGCTCGGACCATGGGTGAAAGGAAGGGTAAGAGGGTCAAACTTTGCTACAAATAAAGCACTCGGTAATTGGTGGGTTGCGCCGTTTTACTGTGCATTTAGACCAATACATATGGCGTCTTACAACAACGTTATACAAAAAAAATACAAAGTAATGGTAAGATATAAATAACCGATGAAAATGTAATATGGAAGCATCCGCGTGAAAGTTAGATGGCCTCCAATTTTTCTAACTTGGGGTCACTAGGACCCACCCGATCTAGCGAGTAGACCCGGCGCATGCGTTCATCGTCAGTCAGCCAGCCTATCCAATCAAGTTGGCTTAATTGGTCACCCAGGTTGCCGTGTTCACCCGGGCATCGTTCCTCTCTCATCACCTTGGCACATATCATACAGCGGTTACGAGCGTCTAGGTTAAGCCGCCCGTGTGGTCCCGGACATTGTCCTGTATAGAAATGGAGGCACTCCTCGCAAATGGGTCGGTTTTCCAACGGCTGATTGATGCAGAGCTTTGCAGAGTGACCCTCCTGGCCACATCTCGCACATCCCCTCGGTAAATTGACTCGGCGCATCGATTTCGCCTGGATCGCTTTGACCTTCATCTTAACCAGGAGCGTAAGATGGGCCTTCCAAGTAGCAGAACCACGTGGGATCATGTCCAGGCCGTTCTGTTCATGATAGGTCTTGGCGTAAGCCATCATCTTCTTCTTACTGGACGACATTCCTATATAAGTTGTCTAATCAATATTTCAACTCCCCGGGTATTTATTCAGAAAGAATAATCAAGCGACAGTAGGTGCAGGTAGCAGTAGAACAGTAATAGTCAGCGACAGAATAGTAGTAGTAGTGATAGTTAGGCATAGATAAGCATAGTAGTCAAGTAGTAGTGATAGATGAAGCATTTATCCATGCGATTGCGTCGGCTTGCCTCTGTCGGGCATTTTCAGCTCGCTTAACTAATTTTAAAAATTTTACATGACTACGACCAATATATTTGCCCTCGGGGGTCTCCATTTCAACGATAACTGGAGTTACCACCTTCGAGATGACAAATGGGCCCGCATAGCGCGGTGCTAGTTTACCCACAACCTGCTCACTCTTTTTCGACAAGACGTGAGTGGGTTTATATACTTGATCGCCTATCTCAAACAATATATTACGTCTTTTATCGAAAAAGAACAAACTTCCAAATATATATGTAAAACTTAATTACTAGAACAGTGTTGAGTATATATAATGAAAAAAAAAAAAGAATCACAGTCGATAATGCTCTATCGATAAACAAGAAAATGATAAACTCAACACTCCGTCTTCTTTCCTTGAATTCCATATCATTCATACCGTATTGTTCAATCAAAGTTTTAAATTTATCCTTTGGTAATGCCTTGGTCATTTGATCTACCAATTGCAATATCGTGGAAATGAATTGCACATCAATATCTCCTCGCTTTTGTATGTCGTACGGATAGAAATACTGAGTATCTATATGTTTTGTTAGTATCTTTTTTTTGTTAGTATCTATCTCAAATTGTAGCCTAACAAAAAATTCAGCTTCTTTATATGTAATATTAAATTCTTGATGTAAGCTTCTAAGGAGTCTTTCGATGGTGGATAGATTGTTGCCACAGATTAAACCGTCGTCTACATACAATGCTAGGTATAATAATATGTCTTCTGATACTAAGGTAAAAATGCGCGTGTCAGTGTTTGACTGCTGAAAACCAAAATTGAGTAAAAATTGCATAATTTTCCTATTTTATTGCCGTGACGCTCGCTTTAAATCATAGAGGCTTTTCTTTAGCAGACAAATCTGTCTTCCTTCAGCGAATCCATATGGCTGTTCCATATACATACACTCTTCCAAGTCACCGTGAAGAAATGCAGTCTTAACGTCGAATTGATAAATTTGTAAATTCTTAGCCGCAGCAATCACAACCAAAGCTCTAACCGAATCATGCATAACTACTAGTGAAAATGTTTCTTCATAATATATACCATACTTCTTTGAACAACCTCTTGCAACTAACCAAGATTTATACATCAACTTCACCACTTGCTTTCAACTTCTTCTTAAAAACCCAACGATTGGTTATCACATGTTTATCCTCTGTACGTAGAATTAGGATCCAAGTTTTGTTTTTCTTTAATGCTGTGATCTCCTCATCAATAGCCTTTAACCACTCTTCTGAGTCTTCACCATTCATCGCTTCTTCTAAACTAACGGGTTCCATTTGTGCCATGCACACTTCGGCCATTATCACGACTTGCTCTGGATCATCAGTACTTGTTTTTGTGCTACTCCGCATATTGTAAGGGCTTCGAGGAATTGGTTGTCTTGAGGACTTGTATTTCTTTTCATTCATCAATTGATTTTTAGTTTCTGATTGATTTTCTTCATGCTTAAAAACATCGTCATCTTGATTATCGTCACATTCAAGAGGCGTCTGTATTGTCTGATCAGTAACCAAATGTAGTTCATCACGATTTTCATTGAATATTACATTCCGTCTAATTAAAACTCTTCTCCTGGGTGGATCATACATTCTGTATGCTTTACTATCATCGTTATACCCAATCATCAGACATTTTATCGAATTTGACTTTAATTTGCTGCGTTGTTCTGGAGGCACATTAACATAAGCTTCACTACCCAAAATTCGAAGATTTTTCACCGAAGGTTTGCGTCCAAACCACAACTCGTAAGGAGTTACATTTCCTATAACTTCCGACGCTGTACGATTTTTCAAGTAAATTGCTGTGGTTGTTGCCTCAGCCCACAGATGTAATGGCAATTGTCTCTCGTGCAGCATAGCTTTAGCACATTCAATTATGGTTCTGTTTTGTCTTTCTATTAGTCCATTTTGCTCAGGTACACGTGGTGTGGACGTCTCATGCTTAATTCATTTACTTAAGAGACAATATTTTTACGGACTCGTTACAAAATTCTAATCCATTATCTGACCTCAACCGTTTAATTGAATGTCCATCTGCTTCTACCTCTCTATAAAAAAAACCTCATTAAATTACGTTATACTCCTGTTTTATCTTTAAAAAAATAAACGTAACAGTATCTTGAATAATCATTCTTCAGAAGCATAAAGTAATTTCCACCACCTATTGACGTCACACTCATTTTTCCACACAAATCGACATGGAAGATTTCTCCAGCTACTTGCACTCGTCTTGCTCCAGCTTTAGGAAAACTTAAACGATGCTGTTTGCCATATGCACACCCCTCACAAAAGGGGTTCTCCTCAGCTGTACGGCTTATCTTGAGATCTTCAACGATGGCGTGATTATTCATCTGTCTTAGCATTTTGAGATTGACATGACCCAAACGTTCATGCCATAGTTTGAATGAACCTAAAATTAAGGTGTTCAGCTCTGTTGTTTTAACCGGTTCCAAATTCATTTTATAAAGTCTATTTTCCCAAACTCCATTTGCAATTACACAACCATTTTTAATAAAATTGACTTGCTGTGCTCCTTCTTCAAAAATTACTTTAATACCCTTTTCTGTCGATCTAGAAACAGATATAAAATTGCGACCAAGATCTGGAACAAACAGAACATTTTTAATGGTATGAATTGGCTTAACCCTTTTTATATTTGTAGCCTGAACTTCTACGTCACCCGTTCCCTTTACTGACTATCTTCTGCCATTTCCTACTCTCACTTCACATCGACCATCATCAAATGACACAAAATTTTTAAAAAACTCCCTTTGAAATGGCATGTGGTCCGTTGCTCCAAAATCAGCATACCATTCATTTTGTACCTTGTATTGTTGCCCTGATGATTGCAAAACAAAAAGATGTGACTTGTATTCGTATGATGACAATGATTTATCGCCCTGGTCCTCATTCGCTTTCTTTTCCCTTGCAAGTAAGTGGTTATCATGTCTGCTTTGCCAAATATCATTTTTCTTCTGACTTTCCATGTCTTTCGAACGTTTACGACAATCTCTAGCCCAATGTCCCGGAATATTGCAGTAATAAGTTTCCTCTGCGTTTTGGTCTTCTTGAATTACTGTTGATATTAATGTTATTGCTCTTCATTGCTATATAAGCCGAACTTGGTGTTGTAGGGTTGCCATCGTCACTATGACGAAAATTCACGATAGATTCCTCATTGACTAAGAAATCGGTTAACCTTTCGACGTTTTGTTGATCGTTCGGTACAGCGTACCATGCTGCTGGTGCATTATCGAATTTAGCCTGTAAACTACTCAAAATCTTAGCAATGATCATAGACTCCCTTTGCTCGTGGTCCATGTCTTTCAATTGAATGAATAGTTTTTAAACGTGACCATATCTATGCTGCTGTCATACAATCACTCATAAATTTCAACTGCTCTAATTCCAGACCTCTCATGAGGAAGGCTTGAGCCTCAGCATCCTTCTCATCCCATTGTTGCGTATTGTCTTGAGGTCTCACAATTGTACCCAAGATATATCCCTTGAGTTTATTCTCTGTCATGTAGATTTCCATTTGTCTTCGCCATAGCTGATAACTTTGACCATTAAAGCGATGTATCTGATAGATTTTTGATTCTGCTATCTTGACTTGACCTAGCTCAGGAACTTCCATTGAGAATTTCGTAACGTCACTGACATCAATTTCATAAAACTCTTCAAGTGTTTTATCCAAGAACGTATTGTCATCTATCGCAGAATCTTCAACATCGGTAATTTTTATCTTAATATCTTTACCATCCATAAAAATTTTATACACTGAATACCTTGCTTGTTAAACACGTGTCTGGGCCCATAACCTGTTACGATTTTATATTGGAGCAAAATAGGTTGGATAATCAGCGGTAAAAACAGTGTCTTTATTTTATTATTTTATTATTATTTTAGTTTATTATTAATTAAACAGCAACTTTATTGAGATATAACTAAATCTGTCACTTCGCAAAATATAAAACTCTAATGGCTTAGCCTTTTTATTAATTATAGAAAATGAACAAACTTCCAAATATATATGTTAAACGTGATCACTAGAACAGTGTTGAGTATATATAATAAAAAGAAAAAATAAATCACAGTCGATAATGCTCTATTGATAAACAAGAAAATGATAAACTCAACAAAATGGTTAAATCGAGATCCATATGTAACGATCGTTACACATACATGAACCGTACATTTTTTGTTATCATTTACACAGTTTTAATATTAAATGATGGCAATTTTTGGCAATGATTTTGAATCCTCTAATAAAGATATAACTCAGATATAAGATGTGATGAGAGAAGAGACATATTCAGCGGTTGGTAGTGACGTAGGTTTTAATTATTCATTTTTCGCTCCTATATTTTTCTCGATCTCCTAATGTGTATAAGAAGATGTATTTAAAGGTTAATCATTCAGACAATACGATAAAAATTCATAATTATATTCATTATATTCTAGACAAGTCAAAATAATCAATTAACACCATGCAATGATCAAACACCATTATATCATCTATTAACACCGCGCACAACTTCATACTCGATAATACAATAGACTGGGCCAAAAAAATGACTATATTTTATTTCTTAGCTATATCGAGAATATTATTCAGAATGGCAAATAAAAATTTTCATAGAATTTTGCGCCCTTAATATTAATTTTAAGAGGTCTATCATCGCTATTTTTAATTTTAATTTATACTTTGATGATTTACGTCAGAACTGCTAAAACGTGGTAGTAAAAAAAAAAATAATTTCTACTTATTCTTAGGTAAAATCAAATTTCCTACAAAAAACGGCTGATTGAAAATTTTCGTCAGACAAGCCGTTTTCGATGAATTAACCTTAATATATCGATATATTTTGTCGATTTAACATTTTTATTTATGAATTTTGTAACTGACGAATTAATAAATATTGAAAGAAGATCATGGCTGATTTATCAAGGAAATTTTATGCTCTACAAAAAAGGTCTCTTAACATTTTTTGCTAACTTCACTCCTCCAAAAGTTATTTAAGGTTGAAGTTGAGTCAAAACGATTTCAATAATCTGTCACGTAGCGATTGAAACGTGAATCGCTGCGCGCGCTTTTCCATCTCGCCGTGAATTTGACAACACCTCCTAGCTCAAATTAAGCGCATTTATTTATTATAATTTATTATTATTCAAATATTTATATTATTTTGATCGGTTATTTTAGTATGATTTAATTATAGATTTATTGATATTATTGTTTATTATGTTAATATATATGTTTTGATAATTATTTTGAATTTATGTACTTAATCGATATTTTTATTTCAGTTAGTAGCACACGTGCGCGTATATTATAGATGAAAATATCGATTGAAGGGAGAGTAAGTCGATATAGTGGGGATAAAAATCAATATTTTTATCCAGCCACGTGGTGCACTAAATTAATGATTATTTTATTATTTGAAAGAGATAGTACCGATTATGTTTATGTTGATTGATAAGAAATATTATTCGATTTATTATTATGATATAACTCAGGTCGTGTGACAATTTTATATATTTTATTTTAATTTATAATTTCGGGTCCGAGGTCATGAGAGGGGACAACACGTGAGTGATACCCCTCCGTCGGAAAAATCAACGAGAAATAATCAGAGAGGACCGGGATTTTGTGAAGGTAGGACGTGTTGTTGTCCGTGATCTTTTTCTGAGTAGATTGTTCTGGCCCAGTTGCCTTAATGAAATAATTATATAGTTAAAGTTTGTTTAATTTGAATAATTAGTTTTTTTTTATTATATTGAGTCAAAAGTATAGTTTGAATATCGTTTGATTGAATAGATCCAGAAGCAATTTTTGTCAACGCCGATAAGTCAATTGTGTTATCATTTGTTGCATCGGCTATCGCTGGTCCTTCAGTAGAGTTGATCGCGATATTTATTTCATAGAAAATTGACACTGAGTTATATTATTATAATAAGTTGAATTCGTTCGGCGTACGTTCCATGTACGTAGACGCGGCGAGCGAATTCCTTGAAGGATTAGACAAGGATAGCAAGTGTGGCTCCTTGTCTTACACTAGTATTTCATATGTTATTCTAAAAGTATAGTTGAATATTTAATATTATTTCTCTGGGTAAAATTTATTTTCTAATTTAATGGTATGCAACCCAGTGTTGCCACATATATGGAGTACCCGTGTCTTTCTCTCCCCAGAGTAAATAATTTAAAATAAGAAAAGATTATTATTATTATTTAATACAATTTTGTTATAAAGACTTAAGTATACTAATTATATTGAGTAAAAGTTTGTAATTTGTAATTTGGTTTCTCCAGTGGAGAATTCAATAATATTATTTGAATTGAATTGATTATTATTGTAACCATTCGTTGAGTTTATTTAAATATATTTTGAATTGAGTAATTTATTAAAAGGAACCCAGTGATAGCCCATATTTATTTGTTTGTTTCCTGGATATATTTAGTAACAATTATTCCTTATTATTATTTTTATTCATTATATATTTGTTTGGTTGTCATTCCGATTGGTGCATACATTCTCGCTCAAGATTTTGTCCCGTGATCTTTCCCCTGATCGTTATTAGTTTTGTCCGTTTTGTGAAAACGGATTGGCGCCCTCGTGCACTAACCCAGCCTGAGGAGCTGGTCCAGGCACACCTTTAATTTATTTATAATAATTTATTTATTTTAGTTATAATTATTATCGTTAGTTATAATTTTTTTTAATACACTTGGGTGACCACATACGAATCCGGGTTTGTTTCACGTCTCCGTCGTGAAAAGAAAAACGGTTTACGTGATAAATCTGAATAACTTTGGAAAAGTGAATTTAGCAAGAAATGTTAAGAGACCTTTTTTATAGAGCATGAAATTTCCTTCAAAAACCGACCATAGTCTCCTTTAGATATTTATTGATTCGGCAGTCTCAAAATTCAAAAATAAAAATGGTAAATCGAAAAAATTTAGCAATGTATTAAGCTTAATTAATTGGAAATGGCTTGTCTGACGAAAAATTTTCAATTTGACCTCTTTTGTAGGAAATTTAATTTTATATAAGAATTAGTGGAAATCAATTTTTTCTACTCCCATGTTTTAGCAGATCTGACCGACAACATCTAAGTATGAATTAAAATTAAAAATAGTGATGACAGACCTCTTAAAATTAATATTAACAGCTTAAACTTTCATGAAATTTTTTTGTCATTCTGAAAAATATTTCTGATATAGCTAAGAAAAAAAAATAGTTCTAACACAAATATTAACAATGATCAAAATAATTTTAACCAACAACAATCATCATTATATAAAAACAAAAATCCTCACGGTTTACTTACTGTTTTAAGTATGCAGATTCTTTGTACTCATTAAGCTATCAATTAAAATTATTTTTTTTTATAAAAGCTTGATTATTTCATTTGATCTATTTATCATTTAAAATTGAGTTATTCTTTCCAATTGACTAATGACAAAATTAATTTATTTTATTTCTTTAATTTATTTATAATTTATAATTTGTCAAAATTATTTTAGACTACTCAGCCTACTGTATCTGATGACATTGTTTCTGAAGATCCTTCTGACCTTATAAAGAAGCAAGAGCCACGACTTCTAACTTTACTTCGACTACATCCACATGGTTCGAATATAATTAATTTTTATAAATGGATTGGAACGTTAACGAAACTTGTACGATATTTACTAGGGCAATTAGTTATTTTAAAAGAACAAGAAAAAAAACAGTAGATTGAATGTCTTTCAGCATTGCGATATATAGTACTGGCTGCTGAAATCTGTAATCTTTTTAAAAGTGAAAATTAAAGTACTTACTACACACCTCATGCCGGTGCTAGTGATGGAGAAGCAGTTCAATGTGCTCGTGGAATTTTGGTTTCATGTAATCATTACTTTCGTAAAAAGTTTTTTAAACAAAAAAGTGCCAAATCACCAATCTTTTCAGACCTACCTGCAGGTGAAATTCGCAGATCTTTAGAATCTATGTATCACTTCATTTTAATCTCGATAATATTTATTCGATTATATTTCAATTTTTAAAGATGGAGTGTATCACAACTCTAAATACACTGTGAAAAATCGGATTTAATTTTAATCCGAATTCACTCCGCATTTACTCCGCCACTCGGAGTTCCGGAGTTTAAAAGAAAATCACTCCGCATGTGGAGTGAATTAGGATTTTTTTTTGGTGGAGTGATCTCGGTGTGACGCGGATTTTATATCACTCCCAATTCACTCCGGTCCAGAGTTTTAATACTCAAGTAAATTTACATTAAACTGTTAAACAGTGTGTGTGTGTTAGGGTGTACGTGTGTGTGTGCAAATGTGTGCATGCGGGAGTGTGTGTGCGCGAATGTGTGTGGATATGTGTGTAAGGGTACGTAAGTGGATGTACGTGTGCGTGTGTGCGAGTGCGCGATTGTGTGCGCGAGTGTGTGTCCGAATATGTGTGTGCGTGTGTACTTGCATATCGGCTGATCATTAATGTAATCGCGAGTTTTTACTTGTATTATATTTAGTGGAGTTTGATTTTATTAATAATATTTTTAAAACTCTTGTCCGGAGTGAATTTTACTTCGGAGGAATTGAACTAAGTGCAGTCCATGCAGTCGTTTCAATGCTTAGGTTCTTGCACTCGTTAATATGATTGCATCAAAAATCTTACATGACATTTAAATAGATATCATTTTCACAAACCAAGCAATAAATAATTGAGTGATAAACTAAATAATACTTATGAATCCCAAGACGTTAGTGATAGTATTAATGAAATGGCGGTAGATAATCTTACTGAAAGTGACAACAATGATGTAAGCAAGAGGCTGTTAACTTCTGAATTGAATTCTAAAAATCAACATTTACGTTATATTACAAATCTACTTATAAAAATTATATAGAAAAAAAATATCAGATGTGTAAAATTTTAAGTAAAGTAAAATCTCAAACGTATGCAACTGAAATTGACATAAAACACAATGCATATGACTTGACTTCGAAATGGTACGCTGAAAAAGATCTGCCACGTGAAAAAATGAAATCGAACGTTTCAGATGTCAACAGCTTTTATCATAGTGCATTACTTTCCATAGCAGATAAAACTTATCGTATCCTAACTCAAAACAGTATTCCAGATAATGTAGTTTCCGCTATAAACAATTTATTTTTTATAAACAATTTATTTTCTCAAGTAAGCAAACCATTTGATAACCTTGACTCAGAGCATTTAAGATTTAAAGAATATAAAAAGCGAGGCACTCTGATCAAATGGTAAGACTACACTACACGTACAAGGAATTTTTGCTCAATTCATATCGATGCGCAGAGTTTCACAAGCTTTCTTCGAATTACCAATTATTTTGGTAAGAACCATTCTTGACATGCAGTATATAAAGTCCAATATTGATGTTATATTAAATTTTATCCAAAGTAATTTGTGGTCCCAAATTCTGTTGCGTTATCTTTGTCGTCTTACCGTTATTTTTTTACTTTGATGATCTTGAAATAAATAATTGTTCACGAAGTGATGCTGGTGATGGTGGTAAAATTGGTGTTGTGTATATTTACCTTCCTTGTTTACCGCCAGAGCTATACAGCAAACTTGATTACATTTTTTTATTCCAGTATTTTAACTCTTTACATCGACAAATTTTTAGAAACCAAAGAACTTTTCAAAGAATAATTGATGAACTGAAATATTTTGCTGTAACAGAAATTGTAGTTGATACGGGTACTGAGAAAAAAAAGAATTTTTTCAGCTCTGGGCTTGGTTTTAGGAGACAATTCAGGATTAAATTCTCTTCTTGGCTACAAAGAATCATTTAACAGTACTTATTGGTGTCAGTGTTGTATAAAAGGTAAAAAAAAGTTCCTGGACGGTCACCACAGAATTGCCTAATTTAATTCGAACAAAGAAAAGTTAGGACTTGATAGTAAAATCACTTAGCAATCCAGACTTAGAAAATTTCGGTGTTAAAAAAGAATGCGTTTGGAGTAATATTGGAAATTTCCACGTGGCAGTAAATTTTAGTATTGATATGATCCATGATTCATTGGAGGGAATGTGCAAAATTGAAATAACTGAATTATTGCATCATTATATATATATTGAAAAAATTTTTTATGAAGAAATTCTAAACAATTCTATCGACTCATTTGCTTCAAATCGAAGTGAGCGTAAGAATAAACCTCTAGAAATCATTCCAAGCAACAATAAGAATTTGGTGTTAAAGTTTTCTGCTTCTGAAGCTCAGTGTTTTATGAGGCATTTGGACTTAATTCTAGGAGAAAGAATTCCAGAAAATAGTGACATTTGGGTTGTTTATATTTTTCCAAATGAAATATTAAATACTCTTTCAGCAAAAGCTTTCCACATTAAAACACCTGATCTACTTCGCACTCTTATCTCAGATTATGTAGAGCTTATTCAAAATCTTTTTTAAAAAAAAATTAAGACCCAAACACTACCTACTTATTCATTATCCACGAATAATGGAATTAGCTGACCCAGTTGTACATTTTTCAGCGATGAGTGGGGAAAAATATCTTAGAGAGCCTAAAATATGTGCTTGAGCTGCTCTTTCTAGAAAAAATATTTGTCTGACTATAGCAATGAAACAACAACTAAAATTCCATCACTTATCATGCACCAAGACCATTAAAAAAAGTCAAACTGAACCAGGTCCTATTTTTCAAAAACCAATTATTAATTTGTCTGATTTTACTTCTATCATTAAACTTTTACCTGAAAAAATTAACTACGAAAAAATAGTTTCCTTAAAATGGGTTCACTGCCTACGAGAAAATGTATATCCCGGTGATGGTATTATGGTCTTTACGGAAATCGGTCCATCATTTTCCGAAATAAATTTTATTTAATTTGATAAGGAAGAAAAAATGTACTTCATTTCTCGTCGATTGACATTTCATTATTTGGACTCACATTTCCAAGCATATTGTGTAGATTTTGGCATTGAAATTACTCGTTGTTATACTTTGGAAGAAATTGATGGCATTTTATATATGATAAGGCAATGCAATGGACAATATTATGTTATAAATTATTAGTGAATAAATCGGTTAAGAAATTAGTTAAGTAAACGTAGTAATAAATTATGTGATTTGTTTCATTACACTACACATACATTTTCGTAAATAGTATGTGTTACGATGTGGGATCGTGCGCCGCCGCTTTTATTCGGGTATTCGATATCATGTACTACAATATGGCGTTGCTGCGAATAAAAGCACGTGCAACCAATGCTCACGGCTTTTTGTCTGCTTTTTGTTCTATCGCTTCTCTGACGCTATTATTTCGGCAGTAGCATTCACCATATAATCGTCAGTAATAATTAACATTATAGTCAATTACAATTAGTTGATTGGATTAATTATTCAGTATATTTGTTACAGTTAGTTAACAAATATAGTAATCAGTTAGTATTACACGAGTTATCGGGTCAAATAATACAATTATTGGAGTAATATTGATAAATAAGCCCTGTGCATTTAGTCGCAGTAACAAAGATATCACCCACAGTTAGTTGAGTGTCATCAAACAATTGTAACCAGTGTGTGTGCGACGTGGCAGTACTGATAATTATTAGTTAAATAAATAATTATTCAGTCGTTAACTGTACCAGTGTTTGAGGGAATTCACCTGATGATCCAATCCACTCCTTATAATGAAGTATAAGAGTAGCCGCACCTGTGTACGAGCGTCAAGGTCCAAGAGGAGTATCCTGGAGGATCATCAACCAGCCAGTTCAAGGACAGCTAGAACTACATCACTGAACTCCAGATTAGGCTAAGTACTAGTATTAGTTTAATTTAAAATCTTATCTTTTAAAACAGACGAGTCTTATAGCGAGATAGAAGGGTCAGACTCACGAGAAGCTGCACAAATCCACCATCAGTGCAGGTGTACGTAAACCTTAACGTAACATATGATAAGTGAAATCATATATACCAATATTGATTAATTAATAATATAAATTTTTATGTATTTTATGATTTGATTTTGATAGTATTTTTCTAAAAATGCATAGGCTCTGTATTTATAATTTAAAATTACAAGAATAGTACATTTTATTATTATAATTAATTCATAGAATAGATCCATTACGTATTGACAGTTATAAAGTAATGGATTAAATAAATAAATATTCCTTACTTAGTATAAAAATTCTATAATATTAATTAATATTGTTTGATTGATAATTCATAAAAAATACTATCAATGTTAACGTAATACGAATAAATTTTATCACACCAAAAACTGCATAGCTGTAATAAATTGCGCCAAGTACACGTTCAAATTGCAACAATATATTTACTATTCTACAAAAATATTTGAAATCACTAAATAATGCCAAATTGAGATGTAACATTATGCAATAAAACAGTTGATAGATCGGTTCAATTGATATAGATGTACTTAATACAAAAAAGAAATTAGTAAAAAAAGACGGAAATCATTAAAATATCAAGTATTTGGAATTTTTTTTAATTAAAAAAAAAAAAATTTTTAGAAAATATACTGATGAAAAAAAAATTAGTTAAACGTACTTGGTGTGCGTTAACGCAAAAAACTTGTTATGTCATAATTTGTAAATGTTTTACAATCAGATGATTTACTTATTTCGCTTTGTTATGTCCAATTAATTTTTTTTCAGTAATTAATTAAAATAATTATTACAGAGCTCTTCTTTTCAAAAGCGCGCGAAAACGCAGCGTCAGCTTTGTCCACCTTTTTTTTTTTTTTTTTTTTTTTTTTTTTATGCGACAAAAGAATAGTGGGAGGATAACTGCAATAAGTTTAACAAACAATTAATAAACTGTCGTCACTTTCCACCAATGACAATAATTAAAATTCCCCATCAATCGCGAAATCAAAGTTTATAAAATGCCTGAGCACCCATGGCTCTTGGCTAGTCGGTTCTTCTAACTTGCAGTCCGCGAATATTCGAACGTCGAACTTTCGTGCACTCTTATTGCAGGATTCCGCCCCAGGCGTCGAAAAGTCAATAAGAGGATCTTTAATATTTTTCTATTTAAACCTTATTGCAGGAATCCGCTTCGGCGTTGAATAATCAATAAGGCATTCTAAATTGACATCTTTTAGCAGTCAATTATTGCAGGATTCCGCTTAGGCGTTGAAAAAGCAATAATCGACTTCTTTATCTATTAAAAATCCTCACAGATTAATAGAAACTTCCGGTCCGATTGAAATAGTGACGCATATCACGTGTATTTGCGATTCCATCTCGGTCTGAGTTATTTTGCGCATAAAATCACCTCTCGGGTGTGTAAAAAGGACGCATTAAATATAAAATAGAAATCTTATAAATTTCCGGGGATAATCAATAATCTTAAAAATATCAATTGTTAAAAATTAGTGTAAAGGATTCAGTGTACAAGTGTATTGTAACTAAATCAGAAATAAAAAACACAAAAACCATAAGTTCAGCCTTCCGAGTTTCATTCGAGAGTAGCACATAAGTTTACATCCTACAACCCCAGCCGCGCCCATCCAACCAAATCCTACAGGAGGAAGCTGAGTGAGCTGCAACGTTCTGGAGGGATCTAACCTGCCGTGACTAGAAAGAAAGAAACATCGAAAGGTAGGTGAAAGATTTGAAATTCTATTCTTTCATAAGATAACTGGTTCAACACAATATCACCAGTCTCTTCGGAGACGTTTGGGTTCTTACTTCGAGGTAAAAGATCCACCATAAATAATAAATTATAGGAAGATACCTCTTCCTCGGATTCTTTAATGTTGTCCGATACATCCAAATCGCTCGTCTAAATTTTTCTATCGCTACCAAAGGGAGAAATCCCGGATAATCAATTTAAATTTAAGCGGCGGACATAACATAAAGAACACTGGTGGCAGCGGTGGGATACGAAGTATAAATCCTTCTTGTTGAGCCACAGTTATAATTCTTCTACCAATTTTGGAAAAAGATAGATTTTTGTGGTTATTTTTCTCTTCTTGAAATTTTCACATCTTAAAATTTCGAGTTTCGTGGCATTTTCTTGAGAGTGCCACACCCTGCTTTCGTGGACCTGCCACACCTTAACAGGTAGCAATTCCACGTATTGTAAATTCAGCATTTTCGCCCTCAATTCGAGTTGCGAAACGCCTGAGTTCACCGTCCGCGACTTCACGACCAAGTCGCGAAGTCAGCAATAAGTCGCACATCGACCTTACTGTACAGCCTTGAGCTGTTGAAATTTTTTTTTATTAATTCTTTCTTTCTCTTTTTGACCAACTCAGCAATTTTGCTCAGAGTTCAGAGACGTTTAACATCCTTGTCTTACGCTTTACCTTAGGGTGTGGTCACCACCATTTCTTGTACCAGCAAAAACAGGAGGCGAAGAAATTTGACGCCTCCTCCAGTCGGTGGTCTAAGAGGCGAAATGGTCAATAATGAGGAAAGACCCGTTATCCGGCTAGACGCCACTTTGCACGATGCAAACACTCCACCCTCTCAGTATGACATGGCCAAGGAGCTCTATCGAGAGCTCCCTAAATTTAACGGAGAAGGTCCAAATTGCGAACAAGATTTCAAGAAATTTGACGCAATCGTACGGAGTTGGTTACCTTGCATCATCCCGAAACATCAGGACATGTTCGTGGCAAAAATCGTAAAAAGAATTTCTGGTCGTGCTAGAGATCAAATCGAATACACTCCGATTCATAGCGTCGTAGAACTTCTTAAGATACTGGGAGAAAGGTATCGAGACGGCGATCCAGCTCTTGTTTGGCACAAACGTCTAGCTTCAGCTAGCCCGAGAGAAGGCGAAACCATCGAAGATTTCTTTTTCAGGTTGCGCAAAATGATCAGAGGCCTAGAAGCCGCGTTACCAGAGGAGAATCGGGAAGCCATTATGTCGCAACAAGAAAAAGTTGCATTCGATGCTCTCTATTCCGCTTTGCCTGACCTCCCAAAATGTCTTGCGAGTTTAAAAGATCCAAAGACGCTCGAAGATCTTTATAAAGCGGTAAAAGAAGAAAGAACTCGCGAATGCATACGACCAAGGCGTAAACGCGAATCTAACGACTATCAACGTCAGTATCAGAGAGACAGAAGCTACGACCGAGACTATAACCGACGTTACTCGAAAGACGACTATCAAAGACCTCGCAAAGAGTACGACGATTACGACGACCGTAGAGAAACCAGAGGACGAACGTTCTCTTACTCTAAAAAGCATTACAGACCGAGTAAATACGCTACAGACAGCGAAGACAGTGTGGACTCTGACGATAGCTCAGCGTCAGCTGATTACCGAACGTACACTTACACCTCGAGTAAAGGGGGACGTGGACGGACCTACGTTGAAGACTTGACGTCACGAACGTTAAAGAAAAGTTCATCACGTTCGCGAACTGAAAAACCCTCTTCAATGAAGAAAAAGGTTGTGACCTTCGACTCTGCAGACATTGACACAGAAAAACTCGAACATCTGAAACTAGAGGCTCCTTGCTGTAATTGTCCTTTCTGTCCTCATCGCGAGGCAAGTAAATCTGCCTCCTCAAAACACAATGATGAACATTTAAACTCAACGGGCGCTCGACAGACCGAGGCGACTGCGAGTATGCCCCGAGAGTCTCGCCGACCTACGAACCCTCATCAGAAAACTCAGACGGTGAAGGAGTTCAGAATTCTTCAATGTTCGAAACCCTTACACTAGTCATCGGTAAGGGTCCACGAATCTGGATCACATCTCCAGACCTCTTCCAGGACGGATGCGAAGTTCTGTTGGATACAGGTTCCGACCTGAATCTCCTTTGCATCGATGCTCTGGGGGATGATACCACCTTTTACCCTGAAAATGGTGGTGGGGTAGGCGGCATAGCAACCAGTAGTATGCCAATAATTGGAACTGTGACCCTCAAGATCTTTGACGTAGATGTTTGTTTCCAGGTTGTACCTAGACCACCAGGTGGTTATCTGGGCATCCTTGGAAATGAATTTTTTGTCAAAGAACGAGCTGGCATTTCCTTTTATTGGAATACGCTGGTCCTCAAAAATCGACCTACTCGTCCTATCCCATTTTCAATGGATAATGACCTTGATGTGAGACATATCCTGTCCCTAGGGACAGGGCCAAGAATTTTCGACTCATGTAATTCACTTCATGGAGAATTACAATGCTTCCTCATAGATACAGGGGGGGGGTGTGTTTGATAAATTCTTCCGCCCTTAAACCCGAAATTAGAGTGGATCGTGGTAATACGATGCTACTCCGTGGTTTGAATGGACAGTCCGTGGAAACAATTAGTACTGTAGAATTAAAGGTTTTGGGTTCAAAGATCCGATTTCATGTTTGTGATGGGAATTTACCCTTCCATGGTGTCGGAATTTTGGGCAACAACTTCCTGAAAATTGAACAAGTGGAGATTTCATACCATCATCAATCACTGAATTTATCTTCTCGACCTTCCCGACCTTTACCTTTCAGTCTCGGAATAAAACCATCCCGTTCATATGTAATTCTACCCCGTATGCGAATGTCCGTGTCAGTACCTGTTGTAAATCCTGAGATCAAACAAGGCTACCTCCGTAAGATTCCTCTTAAAGAGGGACTCTTAATGGGCGAAGCCGTTGTCTCAGTTGATGACGATCAAGCGATGTGTATGGTCATCAATACCACATCAGATCCAGCAGAAATCGAAATTGAACCTCAAGTGCTTGAAGAATTTGAATTTGATCATCTTGATCCATCCGACGAATTTTCCGACATAGAGGAAATTCCATCCGGATCACATTCACTTTCTAAGCGAGATCGTATCCAAGCAATCTTTGATGAGATTCCTACCAATCATCTCAGTCGCACGGAAAGGAAGCAAATTTTCCGACTTATTCAGAAAAATCATGACATATTTCACCTTCCTGGTGATCGCCTGGGACGTTCTAAAAAGTTCACCTGCAAAATCGAAACCACGAGTGACAAACCGGTCCGAATCAAGCAATATCGGTTTCCGCAAGAACACCGCGACGAAATCAAGAAGCAAGTGGATAACCTACTTAAGCAAGGAATTATTCGGAAATCAAAATCTCCGTATAATTCTCCTTTATGGATTGTCCCTAAGAAATCTGATGCACAAGGTAATAAAAAGTGGAGAATGGTTATCGATTTTCGAAATCTGAATAAGATAACCATTGGGGATGCTTACCCCCTCCCACTTATAATCGATATTTTAGACCAACTCGGCGGGGCCAAGTACTTCAGTGTATTTGACCTTGCCAGTGGGTTCCACCAAGTACCAATGGACCCCAGAGACGCTGAAAAAACGGCGTTTTCCACCCCTGACGGTCATTGGGAATATTGCTGTATGCCTTTTGGGCTTGAGTGTGCTCCAGCAATTTTTCAACGTATGATGGACTCCACATTGAGTGGTTTAAAAGGTACTGAACTATTCATTTATCTCGACGACTTCGTAAGTTATGCATCTTCGCTTAAAGAACATGAGGTATGAGTCCAAAGACTTTTCAACCGCCTTCGAGAGGCTGGGCTAACTCTTCAGCCCGAGAAATGCAAATTTCTCTGCCCCGAGGTGGAATATTTAGGTCACATTATCACTAAAGATGGTGTGAAACCTGACCCAAAGAAAATTTCATCCCTTAAAATCGCTTCGCACCCCCGTAATCATACAGGAGCGCGAAAATTTATGGGATTAGCAAATTACTACCGACGATTCATCGAAAACTTCGCTGAAAGAGCCAAACCGATCACCGACCTTACCAGGAAAACTAAACCGTTCGTCTGGTCGGTTGATTCGCAAAGGGCTTTCGATGATATTAAAAACGCATTGTGCGAAAATTCATTCCTGGCCTATCCAAACTTCAATCGACCTTTCATATTGGTAACCAGTTCCTCCGATGTCGGTATTTCAGGCATCTTGAGCCAGGAACTGGAGAACGAAGATCGTACGCCTGGAAACCCCAACGAAAATATTGAGAAAATTGTCTCCTGTACGTCCCGAGTCTTGCAAGAGACCGAGACGAGATATACACACAACGAAAAAGAGTGTTTGGCGGTCTTGTATGCGGTGCAACAATTTCGGCCTTACCTTTATGGTAAGCCTTTCACCTTGTATACAAGCAGCCCTTGTATGTCTTGGTTAAAAGACAGCCAAACTGTCACCGAACGACAAATTAAATGAAGATCCAAACTAAGTGAATATAAATTTTCGGTTATAGTTCGACATAAAATCTCAGAACAATATGCCGAAGGGTTGTCCTACAATCCTGAAGGTAGATCTCCAGAGGAAATGGCTTCAACCCAAAATTCTGTTGAGGAAGCAGTGATGCTTCCACTCAGGAAAACTTCTTGTCCCGACGAAGAAGCCATAGCAGCTGTAAAACGAGGAAGGAAACCTGGAAGTAAAAACAAACCTCGGGTTAACAGCGCTCCGCAACCTCGTGATACAATTGCATCCCGATTACGAATGAGACGGGCTAGAGAACTGTCGCAAAACCAAAAAAAAGTAAACTATTGTGAAATAAATACGACCGAACCTGACGTCTCAGAGAGTATCGAAGATGACGTTTTCGAGATAAACCAACCAGGACCATCCTCAGCACCTCAGGCTCCAGTCAACCCGGAAGTGGAGATTGAGCCAGAGCCCGGGCTAGAACTGGAAGAAACAGATGAGGAAGAAGAAGAAGCAGTCCGACTCATGAATGAAGAATATCTGCTCAACGAATCGGAAAAAAATTCCAGCGATCAGGGGAATGAAAACACATCTGAAGCGATAAATCGACAGCAAATACGCAAAGATTTGAGGAAATCATTTGAACGCTTCAATAAGGTCCTGGAAAAACGAGGAATTAAAGTTTCAGATGAAGAAGCGGATCGTACTGTTCGTCCAGAAGATTATTACAATCCACTGCCTGTAGTCAGCCCTCAAGTGGCCAAGGAAGTTTGGAAATATCTTGAACAGGGCTACTTATCAGATGAACACGGCGAATCTGAAGACTTGAATGAGTCTGACGAAGAAGGAGAAGAGGAATTCCTTCGTGAAAATCAAGATATAGAAGAAAATTAAGATTCAAGTGAAGTCAGCTGCTCTGAACCGGAAGTCCAAGTGGAAATAACCCCTGCAACTCCACAGACTCCGCGAGCTAAAGAGATTCGAGAAAAATACCTCACTGCAGGTAGAAGTCCGTCGACCCCTATGTGGAAGAACACGGTACTGAATGCTGCGCAGGCAAATTGCAAGGAACTTGACTATGATGATCATACAAAAAGCTTTTATTGGAAGGACATCGGAAGTTCTGATGACAATACATCTCCAGTCATCGCGAGGCCTTCTACCTGCCAAACTCTGAACGTCGAAGATGTTCCTGCAGCCTCATCCAGTATGACTCACGTGGAAACACCCAAACGCAAAGTGACATCTACTAGTAAAAATCTAGGACAAGAAAAAACCTTGTTGAACGAAAACCAGCACCCAAATTCACCAAAGCGAAATTCTGCAAATGATCAAATAATCATAGCGGAGACATCTCCTCAATCGGGCCAATCAGATGCCAGCTAATCTGACGGAACCACAGTGATTCAAGTGGAAGTACATCGAGAACATGACGACGGAAATGCTCAGGTAAATGAATCTAATCCTCTCCACACGACTCTACCGGAAGTTGTTAACGAACAACTGGGGAATGAGCCGGAGATAAATGTAGATTTACCTCCTGAACTTCCGAATCAAGCTCCGTGGTACGTATTTGACCCCCCTTCCTCCAATATCGCGGAGGATCTGAGTGACCAACGGTACTCACCACCGGAAGTTTCGTCTTCCTCGAGCTCTGAGTCTGATAGACCTCGGAAACTGCCTGTAAATCGAATCAAGTTTAAGGACAGTCGAGATGGAATTACCTATGTGAGAGATCACCTGGTACATTTCCTGTCCCTGGATTGTGAATTGGTGAAACCAGTTTCTCGACTGTTAAGAGATCTCACTTTCATCGATCAAGAAGATCTGAAGACAGCCAAACCAAAGATGGGTGATGTATTAATCACAAAATTGGGTCAGTGCTTTATCTTCACGGTCTTCGCCAAGAAAAATCATTTCGAGAAAATCGATTTAAATAATTTAATTGAAGGATTATGAAATTTAAGAGTGTCCATGTTCAAGCACGAAATCTACACATTCCGCATGGCGAAACAGGGGGATGAATTCGATGATATAAACATTAAGCCTTATCTCATACAAGAATTAGGCGACTGTCCTATCGAGGTTACACTTTATGAAGAAAATATAGAAGTTCCTACTGAAGAGTTACGCGATAAAATCATTGAAGAGAACCACTTCAGCCCTATTGCGGGCCACAAAGGTGTCGTGAAAACTTATTGGCGAATTCGAGAGAGATTCTACTGGCCAGGCATGAAAGAAAGAATCTATAGATTCATCCGGAAATGCGAGATCTGCCAGAAGAATAAACTCACCCGAATCAAAACAAAACAACCAATAATGATAACCGATACTCCCTTCGAACCCTTCGAGAAAATTTCTATTGATACCGTGGGACCACTTCCTATGACTAGAAGTGGGAATGTCCACATACTGACTATTCAGGATAATTTTTCGAAAGCCGTAACAGCAATTCCGATACCTGATATCCGATCGACAACAGTGGCAGAAGCCCTTGTAGATCGTTATATGTGCTATTATGGTTGTCCGAGAGTCATCCTCTCAGATAAAGGTACTTCATTTATCTCTAAAATAATACAACAACTTGCGAAAGCCCTAAAAATCCAAAGATTAACGACTTCGGGTTATTATCCCCAATCAAATGGTTCTCTAGAAAGAAGCCATCAGCCACTGATAGATTTTTTAAGAGTAATCGCTGATAAGTATCCGAACTGGGATCGATATGTAAGTCTCACGGCGCTGAGTTACAATACCAATGTGCATACTTCAACCAAATTCACTCCATTCGAGCTGATGTTTGGTCGAAGAGCCCGGTTACCAACCCAGTCCCCCGATTATTCCAGAATCGAAACTTATTCCGACTATCTCGCCGATCTCATGAGTAGACTGTCAGAAGTCAGAGAAATCGCTGCTGATTGTCTCAATAAGGCAAAACAAGATTCCAAAATTCGTTACGATCGACACATACACGCCCAAACCTTCAAGGTAGGCGACTTTATTTATGTTCTGAAAGAACCACGGAAAAATAAACTCGATGTTTATTATACTGGTAGAAGAAAACTGGTGCATCATTTCTTCCATTAACGTCCGAGGATTAGTCGAGATGTATCCCTTTAAGTGGGACCATCTTCACTCGACCATGCTAGGTTGTACCAAAATTATCGACTCTGGGACCTGCATGTACTATCTGAAGATGGACCTGATAACGGAAATACAAACCTCTATAAACCAAGCTAAAAGCCGTTTGAACCAGCTCCTTGAAGAAACAACATTCAAAACTCCGCCGCTTGACCGTAATCAACGAGCTCCATGGTTCGGGTTTGTTGGCACAATTGCCCGAGAACTGTTTGGAACCATGGACTATGAAGACAAAGAACATATCACCAAGGAGATCAACAAATTATATCAGAATAATGCAGAAATGGTGCACCTAGTACAGAACGCCACTCACCTTGTCGAGAGTGAGATCAATACTATTCTCCAAAGCGAGGCGCAAATGCAGTCCAACCTAAATAATCTCGCAGATGCTACCACGAACTTCATGAATTCTACCAATAATTCCTTGGGTAAACTCGCATATTTAATGAAAGTCATGATGCTGGGGGACGAACGAAAGGAGATCGCCAGTAACCATCTTCGAGTCCTGAAGGAAGCGGAAACTATCATAGAGGAAGCCAAGGCCGGCAGACTTTCCCCACAAGCTATATCACCAAGACAACTCTACAGAGCAACCGTTGACATCATGGGGAAGCATCCGGATTTGAATCCACCTCAACCAATTGACCGAATGGATATTTCAACCTTGTCAGCTGTGTCTACAGTAAAGGTAGCAAGGGCAAAAGGTTACCTACTTATCATAGTAACCTTACCTCTATTCCATAAAATTCCGTTATTGTCATACGAAATAAGACCACTGCCTAAGCCAGAAAGTCTCAATGGAAAAATTCAGACACTGACGATACTACCATCAAAAAGGTTCCTAGTTACCGATCCAGGCTTGAGGAGATTCTACCTAGCAGATTCTGAATATATCAACAATTGCAAATCTATCGGGGACGATTTGTCTTGTCGTCCCGAAATACCATTCCAGTCTGCGGAAGTCCAAGAAGAAGTAGACTGCGAAATGAAGCTGCTTTTGAAGTCAACGGAGGATATCTCAAGAACCTGCAATGTCCGCATCATCCCAGGATGTGAAACCACTTGGATCAAGCTCAACCAACCCAATTCTTGGGCGTATTCGACTTGTACGGAAGAAAAATTAATTTTTAAGTGCTTAAGTCCAGTGGAGAAAGAATACCACATCAACGGAACAGGAATGGTCCATGTTAGCGGTAGATGCAAAGTTAGAAGCGGAAAATATATAATCAAAGGCATAGACGAAGAAATCACTCAGCTGAACATCACCTTGCCAAGGTTAAACCTAACCTTGGAAACGCTATCAACGAATTTTACAGCTGAACCCAAAATATCTGGAGTTCTCTTCAAGAAAAACATCGACCCGTTAAAAACAATAGACAAATTCCAACCCTGGGGAGCAGGATTGGAAGAAACGGAAAATAGAATGTCCGAAATAGCGTTACACCATCAAGAAGACGATATCCACTGAACGATGACGGTGGGAAACATGTCCATCTTAGTTGTCCTGGGTGTTATCCTCGTCGTTCCAGTACTCTTCAAATGTTGTGTATGCTCAAGCAAGAAGCGCTGCTTCACCTACAAGAAAAACAAGCAGCCAGGCGAGGTACATCCCAAAAAAGTAAAAGAAACCAGACGTACCTCAGACTCCAAATTAAAGTCTGTCCAAATCAGGGACCAACCGGAAGTCATCGAGCTCCAGGAAACTCCACCAGCTCTTTCAAGTCGTGTCGTCTTCTCTGCAAGTAAATCAGTGACTCCAACTCGTACCACAAGAGGCCTTCGCCTCTCAGATTTCAACGCTCCGATATAATCATCCTAAACAAGATAAGAATAATGTATAAGTCAAATCAAAATTTCACGGAAAAATAGAAATCCTTTTTCCTTTTAAGTACTTAAAATCCAGACTCCAAAATAATTCTCAAGCCTTCCTGTAACTTTACACATTCTTATGAATTTACCGACACTTTACGTCGTTTTGAAAGAGGATTCCTATTTTACCGGGACAACATTTTTAGAAAAATTACATTACTATATTCTAATTAAGGAAATGTCTAGAATATAAATTTATAAGATTAAGTTTCAAAGAAAAAAAAAAATTTCATATATCTAAATTCAAAATTCATTCAAATTATAACAAATTTTAAGTCACCTGGACATTTGAGAAAACAGGAGAATTGATAATTCCTGTCAAAACTAAGGAAATTACTTTTAGGAAAAAAATTTTTTAACTAAGAGACGAGTGCTTACCTCTCACAGCGCATGCGCAACTCTGAACATTATTAACAGCCGCTTCTAACAGCCGTTAATACAACTCCTGAGGAAACACCATTCTCCACTAAAATTCGCCTTTAAAATTCAGCTCCAGGAAAACCTCCTATTACTCCTATTTCACCTCCTATAATAACAGAAAATAAAAGCTATAAATAGAAGAGATATTTTTTTTTCTCAAAAACAAACATCAGGATGTTACTCACCTCATCATGGTCACATGTTCCTTAAAAATTTTAATTAACTTACCTGGCGAATTGTGCCATTTAATAATAATAATAATAAATTTAAAAGAAGAGAGGAAAAGAAAATAAAAACCGCTTTTCCTCCCCGTTTACACTCGCATATTATTTATATCCGAGATGGTATACGGTTAATAAAAAGGATGGGTAGGTTCTGGGTTAAATGAAGGAACAAACGATCTTCAAGCTCATTTCCTCTTTATTGAAAAGAGAAAATTGACAGTTAAAAGTGACTCAAAAGTGATAACATCTCCTGAGCCACCCAGCAAACGCTGGTGATGACCAAATTGCACCATTTTAGTCTTCGAATTTTCCTCCCTCTGGCTCATCTTTCCCGTCCTCCTTAAAGAGCCAAGAGATTGGTATTCAATCTTCCATCCAATCATCTAAATCCTCGTCCCTTTCTCTCCAAAGATGTTTACTCCAGGCCAGGAAAAGCTCACGCTTTAATCGGTCAGGGCAGTAGGGCAGAGAACCACAGCTCAAATAATACTGGACGAACGAATAGAATTATGACGTTATAAAAACAATTGACCTTGAATTAACACTTAAACACTTACGTGTAACAGATTTTTGCGTATACCACATGAGTAATAGCACTCACAAATATGAATTTTGGGGTCCCAGATTGCAAAAATTCTTCTAATATAAACGAATTCTGCATACGTTCTTACAAAATAATAAATGGGATCCCCAAGGTCGTACTTGTGACCAAAAGACACACACATTATGCCAGCTTCAAACCAAATGACTGAATGACTGACTTAGCGCATAAATAGCTAGTCAGCAGTAATAAGACGCGCCAGCCGTGAGAGAGTTATAGCAGTAAAAGAAATAAAGTTAAAGAATAAAAATATTATTGGAAACTCTTTAGGAATAAATAAATAAAATTTAAACCTGTGCAAATCCTTTCAAAACCTTCTTTTATTTCAAAAAAAAAAAGGGAAAAAAAAATTTTACAACCATTAACGCCTTTTAAATAACCAAGCGATAGAAGAACCCCTTAAACTGGAGTTCAGCAACCGCAAATTATTTCTGTTTTCTCGAATGTCCCGGCAATTTCTCAAAACTTCCAATAAATAACTGTCACGAACCTCGGCATTGTCAGTAAAATGCAAGTGCAAATTGACCACCATATACTGAAATCCATAAGTCAACAAATTAAATAAAAAAAAAAAAAAAACAAAAAAAAAATTTTTTTTAAAGAAAAAAATTTAAAAACACAAGATTAATCCGTTCACCTCTAATAGGGTAAGAACACGACCATTGGCATCCAGCGGGGGTGATGGTGGTGCCACAGAATGGATCCAATCGATCTCACACTGGTTGGTCGTGAATAAAAAAATCGGGTCCGAATCCAAGTACCATCGAGCTTGTACCTCGATGAGAACCTCTTCCAGTGGGATCGGTAAAGGATCCAAGCCTGGATCGACAATTTCAAAAGGTGGGCGGTTAAAACACATTTTTAGCAACAAATCCTAGAATTATCGAAATTCAGATCACGAATTGAACCAGACAATACAAAAATTTCGTATTTCTTTATTGAAAATGGGTTTTAATAAAAACTAGCCAACTTACCTCTTATTGCAACGAAAGTCCGCTAGCTATAAGAACAACTCAACTAAAGCACTATGTTCAAATATTATCTTTTCCTTCAAAAAGAATAAATTATATAAAATTAACTACGACCTTGCTAAATCAGCACAAAAGTTCATGATAATCTGACAAAATCAACTATAATTTATACCCAACTGAACATGAAATTTGTAATAACTTTTAAATCAAAGATATTGCCAGGAAGCATAGAAAGGCAATTTTTCGCCTATATTATAAAAAAAAAAAAAAACCTGCAAAAACCTCTCTCCATGCATTCCGCATTCATACATGACCATTATTCTCTATTTTGGCATAATTTCATCCTTATTATTCTTAAAATCCATCCGGTAGCAGGATTATTCCTGTAAAAATCGGGTAATCTATGTTGTCAGCGAAATAAGCTGTTTGAGAGAATGGTTCCTTTAGCTGCCGTAAGATAGCGCCACTTGCCGGTGAGGATCTACTAAGATGAGATCAATACGGCGGTCGATAGTCAACCTCCCATTGACGCTATGCTACCGCGAGAGTTGCGAACGCGGGCAAAGAAGAGACCGATTAACAAGCCCCTCCATATACCAAGTGCGCGCTCTCTCTCTCTGTAATCTCACGCGCTCACTCCCACGCACACAAGGTTAACCGCCTTAGCGTAATCATATCTATATCCTAAAACCTAAATTAAAATTTAATTCAAAAAAAAAAGAAAAGGGGGGGGGGAAGAAATATT
Source organism: Microplitis demolitor (assembly GCF_026212275.2). Taxonomy (NCBI): domain Eukaryota; kingdom Metazoa; phylum Arthropoda; class Insecta; order Hymenoptera; family Braconidae; genus Microplitis; species Microplitis demolitor. The sequence goes on along the minus strand of NC_068550.1, from coordinate 14,529,859 downwards.
ACTAATTATACTACATGAATAAAAAAAAAAAAAAAGAGAGAAATATAATAAAGGGAAAGGAACTACTAGGAAAAAAAATCAATATAGCAATCAAGTTTCATGTGTTTTTTTTTTGTTTTATTCTAAAAATTATTTTTTGATATCTACACAAAAAAAATTTTTCCAGAATTAATTTTTATTGAAAGAATTCCTTTTTTTTTTCCTTTTTTTTTTTTTTTTCTTTTCCTATTCTCAACCTGCTATGGGGAAGGGCTGGTACTCCAGGGGCTTGTCGGGGGCTCCGGGCAGGTCGGCTCTGTGAAAAAAAAAAAAACGGAATTCCATTAAACCAAAAAAAAAAATAAGAGAGAGAACACCTTCCAATTGGATGTAAATTAGTTCTTTACCTTATAAGGTCCTCAGCCGTCTCAAGGAGGTTGGTGGCCAGAATCCGAATCTCCTCAATATTTGGAGCCACCAACTGCACCCTCGGAGGTGTGATGGCCCAGGAGGCCCGGAAATAGGTAGTAACCTCCTCTAGTTCGGGAGGTATAACCCCTACAAGCTCCTTCACATCTAGCAACAGCCGCATCCCCACCAGGGGGTTGATTGGCCTGGTGAATACATCTATCCTCATACCTATCTCGCACAACGCCTAGAAAAAAAAAAGAGGAATTAATTTTCTTTCCTTTTCCCGTAATTAAATTTTTTTTTGGTAAAACGATAAATTAATACTTACAAAATAATGAAACCGGTGTCTCACCAGCTGGAACCACGTGGAAAAACCCCTTTAGTGTTGACCAGTAACATACATAATGAATTATTTTTTTTTTTACACTGACGAAGTTCTCAGCTTTGTCGTTAATTTCACACTGAGTATTCCTACTCATAAATCGCAAGGAGCGTCAGCGGAATGCGTCTTGAGATAAGACGTTAGCCGGAGATCAAATTCTTCATGCAGACGCAGCAAACCTATTCGCAATTAAACATCGCTAGATGTCGGCTAAATGCAGATTCGCACAGCGTGAAGGAATTATTCTCCCCAGCTTACTTCGGTACCTTTTTACAGTCTCAAGGTCATCCGTACACATATGCAAATGGGTATGCATCATATGCATGTAGAGAGACAAATCACCTAATAATCTTATAATCCTAAACTATTTTGGTGATGGGAAATTATATAAAATAATATAATAACATACAATATCACATCATAAACAAATATTTATGTTATATATATTTATGTTTTATATATATAGTTAGAGATCTACATATATAAATACATATCTTTAGAAAGATCAGGGAAATTTTAATTAATCTTCTATATATTTTATGAAATTATAATATCCTAGCTGTAAGACTTTTTAGAATTGTAAGCGTTATCGCGAGCCTTTGTAAAAGAAGGGACATATGTTTAGGAAAGCAAGAGCGTTTTGCAACCCTCTTACTTCCCGGGGGATTGTTATGTCCAATTAATTTTTTTTTTTTTTTCAGTAATTAATTAAAATAATTATTACAGAGCTCTTCTTTTCAAAAGCGCGCGAAAACGCACGTGATAAGGTCAATTAATAAAGGGGCCAAATTTAGCAAGGTTGAAAATTACTCTGTTACATTTTTATATATAAAAATATTTAAAATAATTTTTTTCGAAAATCAAAGTAAGTGTTCTTGTAGCAAATTAAATTATCTACAAAAAAGCCTTCAAGTGTTTTCTTCGTACAACTAACAGAAAAAAAGTTATGAAGCTTGAAACAATAGTGAATTGAAAACGTAAAGATAATTTCCGGATTTTACTACGTGTACAAGTTTATATGGTGAATCTATATGCTATGTATAATCTGTAAAGTGTTTTATAAAGTTTTCTGAAGTCTAACTTATTTTTTGTAATAATTTCGAAAGAAAAATATTTTTTTTTAAGAATTAAAAATTTTTTCTCTCTGTATTTTTAATTTAAAAAAAAAGTTCTGTTCTGAAAGTAAGGAAAATTTTTCCCATCTCTTCAAAAAAAAATTGACAGATAACATTATTTCAGAAGAAAAAACCTAAATTTCTATTAAAAAAATTGTTTAGTATAATGGAAACATGAAGTTATACTATTTAATATAGTTTAAAGCTTCATAACTTTTTTTCTCTTAGTTCTACGGAGAAAACAATCAGAAGCTTTTTTATAGAGAATTTAATTTTCTACAGAACTGTGTGCTTCGATTTCCGAAAAAAAAATTTTTTAATACTTTACTTTTAAAAAACAAAAAAAAAAATTTTCACATGCAATCTGAATGGGAAAATAAGTATTCGTTAAGCTCTTAGTAGAATTGAGATTTCGAGCTGCTCTCTTAGGAGGATTTCTTATATACCTAAGACTAACTTTTGAGACCATAAGAAAAAAATTTTTTTTTCTGAAACACCCTAATATATATATATATATATATATTGTGACGTTATTTTTCGTATAGGGGTCAAATCAAAGTGAACGTCACAAGCACCAACTGATTTTTACTGTATTTACGAGCGTGGTAGCTCAAGACTTAGAATTAAGCGTACAGGTATTAACGATTTTGATACAGATTTTTGATTTAAGTTATAGTTAAGAATTAAATATGGAGTAACGTTTAGCTACAGTTATGGGTTTTGTTAAGGAAAATTATAGTAAAGATTTAGAATCAGAATTATGGGAATTTAATAGGGAATATTGTTTGAGATTAATGTTTGAGATAAAGTTGAGTTTGGTGTACAGTTTGGAATTTTGAGTATGTGGAGAAGTCAGTGTTACCGTGGAGCGGGACTTGAGTTAGTCACCCGGTATCATCTGATGATAGAACCTAGTTCTATCCCTATGAGACTTCTTGGTAGATTGCAGAGGTCTAGCTGAAACGCTAGCGCTCCAGTATGTAAGGAATCTGATGGATGCAGATTGGGATCAGTTTTTGAGTTTTGGTTTGGCAGGCCTCAACAGTAATATTGTGACCGTTGCTGTTGTGGAAGCCGTTTGGTCATTTTTAATTGTTTTTGTCTGACAGGCCTCAGAGGACAAGCCATGACCACTTGTACCGCTGAGGAAGTCATAGGTCACTTAGTTTTAAGTTTTACGATCCCAGCTGAAGTCTGTTCCAGGAGAGCAACTACCAAGGATATCCATACTCAAAATCAGGTTTAGTGAGTACGTTTGGTGAGGTATAAGCCTCCAGTTATCGATATAGTAGAGTTTGGGAATTGATTTATGGATTTTGAATATAGAGGTCAGTTATTGATATTGATAAGATTTAGTTTGAGGTTTTGGATTTTGGTTATTGAGAAAAGGAGAGTCGAAGGGAGACCTTCGAAGAGTACGGACGTGAGCATTCAGCTCTGGTCGCTCGAAGCGAGCAGACGTGTCCAGAAATGGCGTTACAGTTCATGGCATTGCGGAAAGCTACAGATTGAGTATTGTTACAGAAGTATTATTTAAAACAGTGTAAGACGTTACTCGATATTTTATTCATCAGTAATCAGGTATGAAATAATTATTATAGTTATCAATAATTAATTGAGTTCGAGTCAGAGTCTTGAGATACGATGCTACTGTTTTAATTAAAGAAAATATTTAAGAACTGAGAGAATTATGAGAATATCGGTACAGTTTAGAGTCATGTTCACGATTTATTGTTAATATTATTTTACAAAATAATTATACGAAATATGTTTAATTATTAAACCACTTGTCGTCTAATTGACGTCAATATTAGATCCATGTACGTTAGTTTTATGAGCTTTGTTAAAAGAGAATGTTCTAGAATATTGGTTTTATAAATTATTGTTCCAGGTTATTGGATATTAGTTGATTGTTAATTAGCTTTAGTAATTAATTAATTTATTTAGATGTCAATTTACCTTTTTGTTAAGATTAAGTTCATTGTTATTAGATTCATTATTTTGAATTGTTTGTACGAAGCTACAGTATTTTGTTAATTATTAAATAGAGATTTTAGATTATTTGTTGTTTAATAAAAATTGCAAATTCACCAATAATCTACATGAATTTGGAATGATGTAACCCGGACCACTCCCTCTCTCCATAAACCTACACACTGAGCGACACCATGGCATACCGTAACTCTGTTTTTAGTTTTCCAGTCTCTGTTTTTGTTTTGCCTATAAGTTCTGAGCAATTTTGTTAAGTTTTAGTTTTTTTATTTAGTTGCGTGGTTTTGGTGATAATTCCACAGATCAAAAATTATCCAGTTTTATTTATGCGTGGTTTTGAGATAGATCCACAGATCAAAAATTTATCTAATTCTTAAGATTTACTGGTTTGGTGATTCCAGTGATAAAAATTACCTGGCGCCCTGATAGTATTGAGACTGGAGGCTAAGGATAGAGAACGAAGTTTGTAGCGCAAAGGAAATCTTGGCATATTAACGTATGCTTGAATCAAGATGGATTTTGTCGTTATAAAAATTGGCGCCCAAACGTGGGGCCCGACAAAACAAAAGGCCCACAACACCCAAAAGCCTTGCATCATTCATCCATTTTTGTGTAGATTTATTTGCAGTTTTTAGTTTTAGATTTTCGATTAGAATTCGTGACTTAAGTATTTGAATTATTTGATTTTTGAATTAAGGAATTATTAAGAAAAATAATTTCCGCTACAGAATATTAGCTATTATTAATCGTACAAATAAAACTATAAATTCCAGTTTATTTTTAGCTTATATCCTTTGTCTAATTCTTAGTGTCCATATGAAGAAAAATACCGATCGTAAAATATTATTTCATTTTGTTTTATTTTATTTTATCTCTAGCTTAAAATATTATTTAAGTTAGCCGAGGAAAAAAATAACATACGTAGGATATAAAATTATAAAAGGAATCATATTTCGTACATCGTAAAGTCTCGAAGAGACAAACATAAGTGAACGATTCTGTCATAATTCTCAGTATCGAGTGTAAAAACAAAATTCTCATTGTAATACACTAAAATAATCCGCTAAAGAATGCCGATGGAAATATTCGTCTACAGTTCGAAGAACTACAAAGAGTCTTTGTTAAGTTCTCGAGTTACAGAGGATTAAGACGTTACTGCGTCTATAAGTTACAGTGTTGTAGTGTAAACAACAAGTTGAGGCATGTAAACCTCTCACCCCCTATGGGTTGAGGTGCAGAGTCGAAGACATCGACACGTGCCGCTACAGTTAGAGCGAGAGGCTCGCAATTCCAGAAAATCTCGGAAGTTGGCGGGGAAACGCAAGCCAGCCACACTTACCCTTAGGTGGGGTAACACTAGTAGTGGGTACTAGGGCCTTAGAGAGTCCCTAATTGGCTAAGACGCTCGGGTAGAAACTGATAACCAATTACAGACACCCAAAAGAATAATTGGGGGTACAACGAACATATCGACACCACCCGATAGAGTCATCCATTGTCCATCATTCCTTGGTGATTTTTCGTGTGCTTCAGACGTGTCTGCAGTTTCTCAAAATTTTATCAAAGTTCTTTGTGCTTAATAACGTCCATTTTCCAGTCAGCTACATTTAATACAGTCATTAAATATTCAAATCAGCTACAGATAAATAATTAAATAAATTAATTGTTAATTGATTAATAGTAATATTAATTAATTGCGAATAATTGTTCAGTATAATAAATTGAGTTCTTCATTTATTATACCGATTCTATACAGTTACAGTTTAAGTTAATAATTATTCTTTAATAATTGTTGGTTTAATTGTTGAAAAGCTACAGTGTGATTTACTAATTGTTTTACAATTATTAAATCATTTAATCAAAATAATTTAACAGTTCTGTTAAATAGTTACAGTCTAATTTATTAATTATTTTTAATAATTAATAAATAAAATCAATTAAGTCAACGCTACAGAAAATATTGTACGGTAGATTCAGTTTAATAAATCAAAGAGTGCCTATAGTAGAACAGCAAGTATTACAGAAAGACATTTCATCAGCTTTGGTAAGTCTTGAGACCAAATAATTATACCTAAAAATATTTCTCGCTGAATATTATAAAAATACTTTTCTATCTGCTGTCTACAACTTTCTCTACCCTTCACACTCTTTGTACCCAGCTACAGAAAAAAAAAAGGTAAAAGTTGTAAATACCAAGTATACAGTAACGCTACAGTAATAAAAGTGAGAGAGAGAAAAAAAAAGGTGGCCTAAGCCTACTACCTCTCGAGTACCGGGTACCCTGAACCCGTAGTTACAGTGTAAATTTCTTTGTCTCATAAGACAACGCTACAGTATTTTCGTCCTTCCTTATTTTTCTATCATTTCTCTGTCTAAATAAGAAAAGGTAGTTTATTACACACGGTAAAAGTGCCTGCTAAAATGACGGGCGGACGAGGAAAGTCTAGTGATCCAGGTAAACAGAAAAGACCTGGTGAACGGGCGAACTCCAGTGAAGATGATGAAGATTCGAGATTTCATTTTCAATCACCGTTGAACCTGCTGTTTGACACAGAAAATGCAGCCGGTGGTGACGATACAGAAAAACGAGATACCAACGAACATAACACCGATCCACCAGTAGGATTCACCGGGACGATACCCAAGAATAAACGCTACAGTCGTGACGTTGGTCAACAAACCGAACACACGCAGCATACGTTGCATGTAAACGCTACAGATTATCACCAATCACCACGAGGTCGATTCGGGAGACATTCAGTACGGCCAAGACCTGAAGATTATGAATTTCCGGGTGAGAATGACATGGACTACGATCCACGAGCTCCAGCACCCATACGAGCAACCACTCTGCTGAACATGATGCATAAGTGGCATGTACAGTTTAGTGGCGCACTCGACGAGGACGTCGAGAACTTCATCATGAGATTCGATGAAGGTTTAAGTATGGTTACAGTAAGAGATGAGGATTTAATTAAAGCCATCCCCTTCTCTCTACGTGGTGCGGCTTTGATATGGTATCGAGGTCGCGTACATAGCTTCAGTGGATGGTCTGATGTAAAGCAAGCTATGAGATCCAGATTTGCAGATCCAGACTATCAAATGTCGTTACGTGAAGAGATCTCAAATCGCACGCAGGCCCGCGAAGAGCCAATAAGTCAGTATATTGCCTGCATGAATGGCTTATTTTCACGTACTGATCCGCCATGGCCAGAGGTAGAACGGATTAGATACACGCATCGTAACATGCTACCGTCGCTCCAGTTAGTCATTTCAGTGCATGACTGTCATTCTATGGACGAGTTAGAGAGTCGTGCTATACGCCAAGAGCGTATAATACAGCGGGCGAGTAATTATCGACCACCACCATTACCTCGCAACTCAATGTGTCCCTCGTTTGCATACCAAGCGCAACCGAGACACCTACAGCAACGAGATTCTATAGGAGATAGAGCTCCAGAGTCCCGCGATCGCGATCGACGTCGTCATCGAATCGTTCAAGTGAGAGCAGCTCAAGATGATGGAGTAGAAGATGAAGAGAACGACTACTCAGAAGATGAGGTCGTCGCTGAACACCTCGACGCGCTCCAGCTAAGGAGACATGGCCGTCAAGCCAATAAACATCAGAGGTTCTCAGAGAGAACAAAACGGCCAGTTAAAGGAAACGATACTAGGGCTACCAAAGATTTGCTTGAACCCCTAGCATCCAGTATTGTTACAGATTCAGAGAAGTCAAAAACTGAGATTCCAGCTCCAGTTTTTGCAACACCAGCTAACGAGTTCCGATGTTGGAACTGCGATAAGACAGGACACCGTCATAGGAACTGTCCTGACCCTCGACGACGCTTTTGCTTCAAGTGTCGAGCATCCGGAGTGACAACAGTGAATTGTCCTTTCTGCAATCCGGGAAACGGGAAGTAGTGAGTCATTCACCGACTCTAGACTCACTAGGCGATTGTACAGAGTCGGACAGGACTTGCCAAGGTATGACCGGCACCGCTACAGATAGTTATGGTACTATAAGATTCGGTCAGGATGTGATTGACTTCACTCAGTCAATCGAAGGAAAAGATAACGAGTCACCGTTACCCGACGAGATGTATTATAGTAATCAGTTACAGAACACCCTTGAGAACAACATCAAAAAGTCACTTACAGCTTTCTTTATCACAGTTTGGATAGCAGGATATCCACTGAAAGCTTTGATAGACTCAGGAGCCTTAAAATCATTTCTAGGACCTGAGGGAATTGCTCTAGTTACTCAACTACGTTTATCGCCTGAGACCGTACCAACACGACGAGTGATACTCGCGAACGGAGATGTACAGCGAGTTAATCAGATGACGGCGGTTGAGTTACAGATAGGAAATCAGACAGCTACAGCACAATTATATTTAATGCCATCACTATCCCAACCATGTGTACTAGGGTTGGATTTTCTCAAGAAGATGGAGATGATAATTGATTTTGCTGGCAACAAGTGGTACACTCGAACACAACCTGACAGCAAGTTCCAGTTCACAGCAGAGACAACTTCATCGTGTGCAATTATCTGTTGTGGAATCCAGTCATTAAGCCCCGCAGAGCGAGACACGCTACAGACGTTCCTGGATAAAAATATTCGTCCTCCAGGAAAACTAGGAGCTACCAAATTGGCAGAGCATGACATTGACGTCGGAGACAATCCACCAGTCAAACAAAAACCGTACAACGTCACGCCAATACTCCTGGAAGCTATATGGAAAGAAGTTGACAAGATGCTAGACGAGGATATCATTGAGGTATCCCACAGTAAGTGGTCTAGTCCAGTAGTTATGGTGAAGAAGCCAAATGGGAAATGGCGGTTCTGCATTGACTACCGAAAATTAAATGCAGTTACAGTAAAAGATGCCTATCCGATCCCTAATATGACAAGCATACTCGATCAACTAAGACGAGCCAGATACATCACAACTCTCGATTTAAGTCAAGCTTATTTCCAGATACCGCTTACCGAACGAGCAAGACCAAAAACTGCTTTTGTAGTGCCTGGTCGTGGACTGTTCCAGTTTAAAAGAATGCCTTTTGGCCTAACAAACGCTCCAGCAACATTCCAGCGTATGATTGACCAACTAATTGGTCCAGAAATGTATCCATACGTGTTCGTATATCTCGATGACATTATTATCGTGACGGAGACATACGAGGAACACCTGATATGGCTACAGAAAGTATTAGACAAGTTACAGCAAGCCGGATTAACAATCAACCGGGAGAAGAGCGAATTTTGCTGCTCAGAGGTTCGCTACTTAGGATTCATCGTGAATTCAGAAGGACTACAGATCGATCCAGAGAAGACTTCAGCTGTACGAGAATTCCCAGCCCCTCATAACATCAAACAGCTGAGAAGATTCTTGGGAACGGCGTCGTGGTATCGACGATTCATTCCTGAGTTTGCAACTATCGCGTCATCTCTCACAAAGTCGCTGAAGAAAAATCAACTTTAGGAGTGGGATACAGAGCAGGACATGGCTATGATAACTCTGAAGGAGTATCTCACCTCTGCTCCAGTACTAGCATGTCCAGATTTCAAGCTGCCGTTTACGCTACAGACTGATGCGAGTTCAGTAGGACTCGGCGCTGCCTTGACACAAGACATCGATGGTCAAGAACGCGTCATTGCATATGCAAGCCGATCACTAACTGACACCGAGCGTAAGTACACCGTTACAGAGCAAGAATGTCTTGCGGTCATCTGGTCAATTCGTAAGTTCAGGTGTTACTTAGAGGGATACGAGTTTACAGTAGTTACAGATCACAGCAGTCTACGTTGGTTACATAATTTGAAAAACCCAACAGGTAGACTTGCCAGATGGGCATTAGAGTTGATGGAGTATCGATTTACGATTATTCATCGTAAAGGCGCACTACATCACGTTCCAGACGCGTTATCGAGAATTCCAGAAGATCAGGAAGAAGCTCTAGCTGTCATCGCAGATGACATGGACCGTTGGTACAATAGGAGAATAAGAGACGTACAACGGAGACCCGGTAAATTTCCAGGTTGGCGAGTAGATAGAGAAAATTTATACTATCATAAGCCATCAAATTTGGTGGAAGCCGAATTAGAAGACCGCAACGCATGGAAATTAGTCGTGAGACGGGCGTTCCATCAGCGAGTCATCACCGAGTGTCACGCTACACCCGAGGCCGGACACCTAGGAGTTGACAAGACTTACAGACGACTTGCAGTGAATTATTATTGGCCAAATATGTTCCAGGATGTGGTGAAATTTGTTCGATGCTGTGAAACTTGTCAGCGTACCAAAGTGGAACAAGCACCACCTGCAGGCTTCATGGGTAAAAAGAAAGTGGAGGAGCCATGGTCAATGATCGCTACAGACATTATGGGTCCATTACCAAAGAGTATGAAAGGACATGCCTATCTATTGGTAATACAAGACTTGTATACTAAGTGGATTGAGTTACGACCACTTAGGCGAGCTACAGGTACAGCGATAAGTGAAGCTCTAGAAGAATTAGTCATTTGGAGATGGGGTAAACCTCAAGTTCTTCTGACAGATAACGGTACAGAGTTTGTAAATAGAGACATCAGATCTCTAGCAGAGCGAGTGGGATTTCGGCATATGACAACACCACCATATCACCCACAAGCAGATCCAGTTGAACGAGTTAATCGAGTGCTCAAGACGATGATAACAGCATTCATCGACGAAAATCATCGGGAGTGGGACAAATATTTACCACAATTCCGCTTTGCCCACAATACAGCGCACCACAGTTCCATTCAAACGAGTCCAGCTTTCCTGAACACAGGAAGAGAATTCTCAGCTACAGGTTCACTTCGACAGGAGGTGGAAGGGGAACCAGAATTAATACATGGTCCGATCCAGGAGTGGCAAGCAAGGATGCGACAGCTAAACAACCTGCGAAAAAGCATCGTCCACGCGTTAGATACAGCATTCCAGAAACAAGCTCATTATTACAATCAACGACACCGAGATCGTGAATATCAAGAAGGAGACCTAGTGTGGAAAAGACATTTCTCATTGTCCAGTGGGTCTAAACACGTGTCAGCCAAGCTGAGTGATAAGTTCAGTGGTCCATTCACGGTATCAAGGAAAATATCACGCACGATATATGAGCTGAGTGATTTAGCAGGCCGAGTAATCGGAAGATTTTCTATTCAACACTTAAAACCTTGTATACCTGCTATCTGACTTTCTTTCTGTCTCTTTCTTGCTACAGTTATGATACGTTAAAGGCTACAGAACTTAATAAGTTGTTTGTTTCAGATTTTTGAGTACAGTTACAGTATGTCAGGACAAGACAAAAGGAATTTGCAGGAGGAGATGGATGGCCTCGAAGAGGTCTTGCTCATCGACTTGTCCGCCGACGACGACGAAGTATCGACGGCTACGACAATGCCGGAGATGCCTTTGGGAGACGAGGAAGCGAGCAATCCCTCCCAGAGAGAGATGCCAGAAAACCAGGGGGCATCAGGCTACAGCAAGGAGTGGGAGGCTAATCAGGAGGATTATGCCAGCGATACAGGTACGGAGACCGACAGCTTGTATGAAGGTCTACCAGGAGAGCTGCCGATGAGGCTTGATGAGAACACCTTATGGGACCCCATCCGCCCATACGTCAAGCATTTGAGGTGGCTTGACTACTTCAAGCCCGGTCTGCTCAAGGCACTGGGGAAAGTGGCCGTTCGTATGAGCCACCCCAGGGATATAGGTTGTCCACTCCAGGAGCTATCTGGAGTGAAATTCAAGCGGTCCACTGCAAGTGACATCCGAGACGTGGATGCCACTCGTGATATGGGAGTGCAGGTTCAGCCGCTAACATTAGTTAGTTCCAGCACTCAGACTGAACTTGAGACCATGACGCTACAGACACCTATGGAGGTGGTCCAGGAAGCGGTTTCAGCCACCCTAGGAACCGGAAGGAAGGTAGTGTCGTCCACCTCGACACCACCAAGCACTGCTCCAGTCATCAAGGAGGTACCACCAGCTCAAACCTCCGAATCCAGTAAGGGTCGACCCAAGTCACCACCAAGACCACCATCTCAATCCTTACTGGATTGGAATAAGAAGATTCGGGAGAGAGAGGCGGCGCGATCAGCTGCACCCACCCCACCAAAGACACCACTGGGGAAAACATCGGTGCAAGACAGGCTCCAGCGTGCCCGAGAACCGGCACACAGCACGACCTCAGCTCCAGGTCGAGAGAATGCGGCTCCAGCAGAAGAGATCAAGAGGAAGCAGTTCACGTGGATGGGCAAGCCACGTCTTTGTTGGAACTGCCGTAAAGAAGGGCATCCTTTCAGCGCGTGCCCAGAGGCCCGAAAGACTTTTTGCCAGATGTGCGGCAGGGCAAATTATACAGCCCGTACGTGTCCCAGTTGTGGAGAAAAGTGGAAGGCGATGGGACCGTACAAGAAGGAGTACGGAGGAAATGTTCCTCGGGAGCAGTTGAGGAAGGCTCCCAGACACCGAGAGGACGAGCGGTCACCTAACCGTGGTCGACCATATTAAGATTCCGTCTCCAAGCTACAGAAAAGGCAACGACATTGGCGCTATCGGACTACGATTGAATGATTTAAGATTTACGCTACAGTTAAAAGGAAAAGTATTTTTGTACCTCGCTACGGCGTCGTACTTACAGTGGCTTTAGCCGAGTGGAGTTATGAGAGGTTGTGGAACCGAAAGTTACAGGCAAATTTGCAAAAACCTGCATAGGTTTGATTAAAAGTATGTCTCAGGACATACGCGATATCGCTACAGTTATATGTTTCAGGTCGTGGGTTCGAGTAAACAGTATTAGAAGTTTCGAGGATGAGAGAATTCGAACCACGATCATGCTAGAAAGAATCAGCAGTATAGTTCCAGAGTCAATAAAACAAACGCATGCAGAGATCAGCTTCAGACTTCAGGATAAAGTCCAAGACGACGTACATTCACCGTACCGTAAAATCTTCCCCAGGAGGACGGGAGTTGTGACGTTATTTTTCGTATGGGGGTCAAATCAAAGTGAACGTCACAAGCACCAACTGATTTTTACTGTATTTACGAGCGTGGTAGCTCAAGACTTAGAATTTAGCGTACAGGTATTAACGATTTTGATACAGATTTTTGATTTAAGTTATAGTTAAGAATTAAATATGGAGTAACGTTTAGCTACAGTTATGGGTTTTGTTAAGGAAAATTATAGTAAAGATTTAGAATCAGAATTATGGGAATTTAATAGGGAATATTGTTTGAGATTAATGTTTGAGATAAAGTTGAGTTTGGTGTACAGTTTGGAATTTTGAGTATGTGGAGAAGTCAGTGTTACCGTGGAGCGGGACTTGAGTTAGTCACCCGGTATCATCTGATGATAGAACCTAGTTCTATCCCTATGAGACTTCTTGGTAGATTGCAGAGGTCTAGCTGAAACGCTAGCGCTCCAGTATGTAAGGAATCTGATGGATGCAGATTGGGATCAGTTTTTGAGTTTTGGTTTGGCAGGCCTCAACAGTAATATTGTGACCGTTGCTGTTGTGGAAGCCGTTTGGTCATTTTTAATTGTTTTTGTCTGACAGGCCTCAGAGGACAAGCCATGACCACTTGTACCGCTGAGGAAGTCATAGGTCACTTAGTTTTAAGTTTTACGATCCCAGCTGAAGTCTGTTCCAGGAGAGCAACTACCAAGGATATCCATACTCAAAATCAGGTTTAGTGAGTACGTTTGGTGAGGTATAAGCCTCCAGTTATCGATATAGTAGAGTTTGGGAATTGATTTATGGATTTTGAATATAGAGGTCAGTTATTGATATTGATAAGATTTAGTTTGAGGTTTTGGATTTTGGTTATTGAGAAAAGGAGAGTCGAAGGGAGACCTTCGAAGAGTACGGACGTGAGCATTCAGCTCTGGTCGCTCGAAGCGAGCAGACGTGTCCAGAAATGGCGTTACAGTTCATGGCATTGCGGAAAGCTACAGATTGAGTATTGTTACAGAAGTATTATTTAAAACAGTGTAAGACGTTACTCGATATTTTATTCATCAGTAATCAGGTATGAAATAATTATTATAGTTATCAATAATTAATTGAGTTCGAGTCAGAGTCTTGAGATACGATGCTACTGTTTTAATTAAAGAAAATATTTAAGAACTGAGAGAATTATGAGAATATCGGTACAGTTTAGAGTCATGTTCACGATTTATTGTTAATATTATTTTACAAAATAATTATACGAAATATGTTTAATTATTAAACCACTTGTCGTCTAATTGACGTCAATATTAGATCCATGTACGTTAGTTTTATGAGCTTTGTTAAAAGAGAATGTTCTAGAATATTGGTTTTATAAATTATTGTTCCAGGTTATTGGATATTAGTTGATTGTTAATTAGCTTTAGTAATTAATTAATTTATTTAGATGTCAATTTACCTTTTTGTTAAGATTAAGTTCATTGTTATTAGATTCATTATTTTGAATTGTTTGTACGAAGCTACAGTATTTTGTTAATTATTAAATAGAGATTTTAGATTATTTGTTGTTTAATAAAAATTGCAAATTCACCAATAATCTACATGAATTTGGAATGATGTAACCCGGACCACTCCCTCTCTCCATAAACCTACACACTGAGCGACACCATGGCATACCGTAACTCTGTTTTTAGTTTTCCAGTCTCTGTTTTTGTTTTGCCTATAAGTTCTGAGCAATTTTGTTAAGTTTTAGTTTTTTTATTTAGTTGCGTGGTTTTGGTGATAATTCCACAGATCAAAAATTATCCAGTTTTATTTATGCGTGGTTTTGAGATAGATCCACAGATCAAAAATTTATCTAATTCTTAAGATTTACTGGTTTGGTGATTCCAGTGATAAAAATTACCTGGCGCCCTGATAGTATTGAGACTGGAGGCTAAGGATAGAGAACGAAGTTTGTAGCGCAAAGGAAATCTTGGCATATTAACGTATGCTTGAATCAAGATGGATTTTGTCGTTATAATATATATATATATATATATATATATATATATATATATATATATATATATATATACTATCGGGGACATTAATTCAAGTTGGTTTCTCGAGCAAAGTAAATTTTACTTATCTCAAAAAATTATTTCAAGTTCAATCATTTTTATGCCCAATGAAAGATAATGAAATTATTTTATTATTTGAAACCGCCAAATTTAAGATTATCTATAAATCTCGAAACTCAGAAACCGACTCGAATTAATGTTCCCAATTGTAGGTGTATGCGATGTCAATTTTATAATTATAAATGGCGAACAATTTTAAGAACTGCCTCAATTTTTCGCTAGATAGCGCTTAGTTTAAATCGAAGACAGTGCTTGTTTATGCTTATACGGTAAACGTCAATTTTTTAAGGCCAGCTTTTTAATCCGAGATTCTTTATCTGCGACTTAATTATTGCTAGTATACTTGTATATTTTCATATGAATGTACGAGCAATAATAATCTAATCTCATATTAATAAAATTTCGTATTGAGAAATTACCCTTGAGTTAACGTGATTATATGTATAGACCGAGTTACTGATATTACACTTCTGATCAGTTTTTCAAGCCGACTTTATTATTAATCCGGGCTTAAATAATTATTACTGGCATGTATATATATTATTAATACCACCACTTTAATTCAAACTCGGATTACAACGAACCCAGTTTGAAAAAACTGGTCCTTAATATAGTCTGCTTAACAAATGCTAAGAACAAATTAATTATACGTATATTCTTAAATATATATTGATGAAAATGTTTATAATTTATTGTGTATACTCATGTGCTAAGATACGAAAATATACATACATACTAAATTATATATTGATGAAAATATACATAATTTATCAAAAATTAGAGATTTATAAATTTATTAATATTATCAAAAACGGCGCAAGCAAAAATTTAGAAATTTAAAATGATAACTCAAATATTAAACTCAAAGATTTCTCATGGAATTGGTAGAGAATGATGAAAGATTAATAAAGAAATACGTAAATAACAAATATAATTTATATTTATCTATTATTGATCAATTTAAATACGAGAGAGGTTAAACAGGCATATGACACCGGTATAGAGACACGGTCGACTCGCATCGCCACGTTCACGCATATGTATATATATATGTTTGAACGTATACTTGGCGCGAGACATGACCGTGTCTTCGGATTATTAACTAAATAAAAATGACTAATTAGATAATTAAGAAAAAAAATAAGCTTGTGAATTATTTATTTATCCCAATCCAAAAATTGCGTTTTGTTTATTAAATTTTTGAAGTTATACTTCTTTTTGAAGTTATACTTCTTCAGGCGCGTTATGAAAAAATAATGAGAGTGAAATTTTAAATGCGCGGGCATCAGTGTAACACAAAAGTTACAGGTTAAAGCTATACGTAAAGCCGCTCATTAAGTCTCGAAAAAAAGCTACCAATAAAATAGAAGTAGAACCTCTATTAATCGCGAATGTTGGCACACTCGTCGCCTCTGATCATTATTTTCATGTTTATTTACATGTTTCTAGTTCCTACATTCGCAACACGTGTTTTAGTTTCATACAAGAGTGATTTATATGTGCTGATCAATGATATTCAATAATGATATAAATTAAAATATTATTAATTAATATAATTAATACTAAATATTAAAAGAATTAATGTTGAATATTTATTATTGGTTATTTAGAATTTAAAAATTAAAGAAATAAATTAATTAAAACATTTCATAAAAAATTTGTGATAAAAATTAAAATCGAACATCAAATTAAAATATTCATTTTTAATATTTATTATTAATTATTAAATTGAATCAATAATAAATATTCGTAAAAATAAATGAATAAATTTGATGAAAACTTTTTGATAAAAATAAAAAGTGAATATTAAATTAAGAAAATAATAAATATATAAAAAATGAATAACCTTGATTAATAACTGAATTTAAATTCAAAATTTGATATTAAATTCATTTATTTACTTTTAAAATGTTAAATAATCAATAATAAATATTTGAAATTAAGAATATTATAATATTTAGTACAAATCAACACATATATATTTAATGAGTGTAAATGCAGCAGACATCAGACAAATTTGGAATTATTTATAAATGGAGTAAATAATTGTTGAAATTAAATTTTTAAAAAATGGGCATTTAAAAAATTTTGAAATTAATAAGCGCAATTTTTATCAATATTATTTTTTTAACTGTTTACTCTATTTATTAATAATTTTAAATTTGTCTGATGTCTGCTACATTCGCACTCATATATATTTATTATTCTCTAAATTTTATTTTTAATAATTATATATACATATATATATATATATATATATATATATATATATATATATATATCAGGGTGGTCGTTAAAAATTAAATTTTCTCAGACGCCCCATAAAAAGCTTCTTATTAGTGAAAAAATACATGGAAAATTTATTTTTTTCGTTTTAAGTAAAAAGAATACGTGCCGAAGGACGATAAAAGTTCATTTTTTGATACAATCACGGTTTTGTTTAAATATCTCATGAAATACGCAGGTTAAAAGAAGAAACCATAGGAACCATTCTGTAGGAAATTGAATTCTTGACAAAAAAGCCATGTTTATTTTTTCTACAAAATGCGTATTTATAAAGATATTTTGAAAAAACTTTTTCCAGATCTGATGAATTGAGCGTTTTAAGGATTATAAACTTTGTAAATAACATTTTTCTAAGTTTACAGAAATTGTAACAAGCATTAATTATTGATATGTTAAGAGCTACGAAGTTGTTTATATTTATGAAAAAATGTTATTTTTAACATTCGTTATCCTTAAAATGCCCAATTGATAAGATCTAGAAACGTTTTTTCAAAATATATCTATAAATACACATTTTATAATAAAAATGAACATGACTTTTTTCGTCAAAAATTTAATTTCCTACCAATTTGTTTCTATGGTTTTTTTCTTTAATTTGCATATTTTGTGCAGATTAATTTCATTGATTCTTTTTACTTAAAACGAAAAAACTTGATTCCCTACGTATTTTTTCACTAAAAAGAAACTTTTTATGGGGCGTCTAAGAAAATTTAATTTTTAACGACCACCCTAATATATATATATATATATATATATATATATATATATATATATATATATATATATATATATATATACATATATAGTAATAATTAAAGTATAATTTGTAAGAAGTTAAAAAACCTTGCACTGAACGAGTATGTATATAATTTCATGTGGTATATTTTACTGATTGAGTCGCTAATTGTTAATATTTGAACAAACAAAATTTCTAGTTCGGAGCATAATTTTTATCATACTTATAATAAAAAGCAGTATTAATACATGTGAAATTATACAATTAAAAATGGGGGTTTTTACTACTTGTAATAGTAAACCTTTAATTCAGAAATCTTTTATTTACTAAAGTTGCATGCATAAATCTCTAACTCAGATATTTAATTATAAACATCAAAACGGCGGTTTTTACTCTTTCAAGCCTTAGAAATTTTATCTTCTCTTGTTTTTATTTCTTTTATAATATTAGCATATATCAGTCAATCGCTTATATATATTTTAAGCCCAGAAGTTGTTTTGGCGCCCTCTAGGGGGCGCCAAACTAGCAAGTTCCACCCTCTTCGCGGGTTCTGGGACCAGTACTCCAACCGTTAGCGGTGCCCGCATGTCTTGCACCCATAACATGCGGCAACTCCGTGGTTGCAGGAAGCTAATAGGTACCTCTGCGTGGGTGAGGATCCTCCTTTGGAATGTCTTGAAATTCGGAGAGTAATAAATAGCCCATACATAATAATATCACTAGCATATAGTGATAATCACTTGGTAATTTAAGGGCAAATCTATTTGACTGCTGTCACAAACCCGAGTGAGTATAATGTGAAAGAAGCCCTTTTTGGGGTCACTGAGTGCAAGCTGTGGCTCAGCACGAATTCTGCAGCATGTCGACCAAAACAGGGAATTGGTACCATGGGGGACCCAATCCAAGCCCCACTTTGACCAGAGTCTCTCTATTTCCTGAGATGGTAGGAGTGTTTGTGTCCAAGTGAGGACGGTCTCGTGGTGGTTGTTGGTGAGGCACCCACATGCACTGCATGCCTAATGGGTAAGCTATTGTGAGCTTATGCTCACATTTCGCTTTTATAATATTACGGTGGAAGATTTACGCAGCGCGAGTATGCCCTATTGGGCGTGGTATCGGCCTCCCGTCAAACGGAGGTGGACCTAACCGTCCCGTTACATTAATTAATTAATTATATATATTTTAAGGTTACCCGAGTGGGACGACCCCCGCCATTTTGGGTCTTAAAACATCATGGTGCCCCCAAAAACTCGGAGATAAGAGAACACTAGGTGATGGATGAGGGCAAGTGTGTATAATAGCGTATTCGAAATCTTAGTGTTTATAAGTGGAGAAAACCCTTATGGGTTTGGGAATACTTGCAACCCACTAATTCTTCGCAAGCATGTTGACCAAAGCAGATAGTTTGGTACCACGGGGGGCCTTTCCAAGCCCACTGTGACCAGAATCTCCCTATTTCCTGAGATGGGAGCAGTATTTGGCCCAAGAGAGGTTCGACTCGTGGTGGCTAGATACCACGCGTAATGAGGATTTTTGATCATACCTCCGGTTAACGTCCACTTGTGGTCGATGTTCGACTAAGAGTGTCGTCTGGGTGGTAAATAGGGACACCCCGCAACGCGTGTATGCCCAAAAGGATGAGGAAATGACCTCCGGTCGGCGGAGGAGGACGTAGGTCCTGTTACATTAATTAATTATATATATTTTCACCTTATATTCAGTCATATTTATTGAATTCAATCCTGCGTTCCAGGATCCAATCCAATCCAAGTTGCTATTTGAAGTAATGAAAAACAATCAGGATCGGAGCATAATTTGTCATTTATTTTTTTCCGTATATGACCTACGTATGACGACAAAATAAGGTCATATGTTCATTAAGTATAGTTAACTATAGAACTCATTCATTCTTATAAAATCTCTATGAGAATTTAGAAGAATCTATTGCATTATATCAGATTTTCTAAGCAGAGAATAAAATCAAAATTTATTGTTAGTATATTTTTCATAATTCTTATTCAATTAATTAAATAAGTTGCGCCCAGATGAAAATAGTATTGTGCTGGCTTTAATATTCTACACAAAAAAAAAATGTTTTTTTCTTTACATTTGTATAATAGTCTTTTAACAAATGAGAAAATAAATACAGATGTTATCCTGCAAATGCCAGATGATGATATGAAGATAGTTATTCCTGGGTAAAAATATGGCAAGCTGAAAAAAAAAAATAATTTGGCCGAAAATAAAGCTTAAAAATGGCTGACGTCAGGGACGAGGATTTAAACTATTATTATTATTATTATTATTATTATTATTATTATTTCTTTTTGTTCAATGCTCAGGGAGTTATCCCCGGTAATCCGACTCTACCGAGGGCCTCATCTGAGCGCCAAATCGTTACTGCTGCGATGCTTCATCAACATGATGATCAGCATGCTCAGCAGGCCAAGTTTCGTTGCCTTAGGAGACGAAGGGATCCGAGAATGACAGCCTTTTGCATCCACGATGCCAAAAACTCAACTTGCGATAAACAAGTTGGGTGTCACGGCTGCTACATTCAAAAATTTTTAATTTTTTTTCTCTCCCTTCCAAAATAAGTACACACTAAAACCTCCTGTACGTAAATCTTTTTATGTATAACACCAACTTACTGACGCCAGAAGTCGTACCGGACAAATATACCTACCTGAGCGTTGTCAACGTTTTACAATTAAGTCATATTGTACTAATGGACCACGCGTATTATATATTTCTCTTTCTGGAAATTTCATCATTTTTATTTAACGTACTTTTAAAATTTATGTATCCGTTCCCATTTAACTAATCTAAGCATAGAAGCGGTAGTCTACTTTGATTTTTCATCTTAAACCTATAGACCACCCAACTCATGCGCACCTGCATAGATTCTTGGAATTTAGAGAAAGCTAATGGAAACCTCCAAATTTATGGTTTCCTACTGAGCATGCTCAGCGACAGCGTGGTGCCAGGTCATCCGCCTACTTTAATAGTCAAAATCTGTTTCCCAGGGATCACACGTGTACATGGGCCTAGAACTTTCGGGCGAGTCCGAGTCCTCTCGTATGGGAAACTGGTTACCACCACTTTTCATATGCGAGGATCATATAAAAAGACCATGCGCTTTAGCTCATCAGTTCTTTTGGAGAATCAAACTCTGAACCTTACCGAACTCCGGACACTTGACGGTGTTCGTGGCTAGAGGATTGATATCCCGATTGAGCATTCGGTCACGTGAGCCCAGATCATTGGATCGGTCCTTGATCGTCGTAAGCACTCGTATAATCGGTATATTAATTCCTACTAGCTTCAGAAGCATAATCAACGTGATATTAGCGTATAGCATCCGATCACGTGAGCCCAGATCGTACGATTGGTCCTTGATCGTTGTAAGTCGTGAACTAATATCAACCGTTTAGCACCGGTACAGCATTGATTATCTTCATCTTATTATAATCCATTTAATTTCATTCATTTTATTATTTTTATATTGAAATATACCACGAGAAACGTGAAGAATCAAAGAATATTTTACCGCGATAAATGCGAAGATTTTGAATAATATTTTGCCGCGAAAAGGCGAAGAATTTGAATAATATTTAGAAATATTTTTACCGCGAAAATACGCGAAGATTTTATAAATTTATATTTTATATTACCGCGAAGACGCGAAGAATTTGAATACATTGAAATTATTTTACTGCGAAAAGCGCGAAGACCTTCATTTTAATTTAACCTACAGAGATTTAAAACGCATAAACATTGAAGCTTATACAACAAGGTCGACTAAATAAATAAATAATTTGATAAATTAAAATCACATTAATTGACCGCGAGAACACGTCGTGAATAAGTGTCCTGTGTAACTGCTGACAGTCTTGACGTGGCTAGAGGATTGATATCCCGATTGAGCATTTGGTCACAAGAGCCCAGGTCATAGGATCGGTCCTTGATCAATGTAAGTACTTTTTTATTCACTATACTTTATACGAATATCGTACCTACGCCCATCTCGATCTCCAATCGTGACATGGGATTTTAGCCAATGTGGACACAAAAGTCTGCTTCATTCCTCGAAGAACGCCAACAATGAGTACTTTCCTCGGCATTTACGGACACTTTATATAGCAACTGCCCTTAACAGCGCGTCCAAGTGTTTTCCTCCATAGTTCCTTCGTAAAACTTTAGGGGAACACATTCCTTGGCATTTACAGACACTTTTCATGGCGATTGTCCTTAAACACCGCATCCAACGGCTTTCCTCCATAATACCGCCATAAAACGTTAAGGGCCTACTTTCCTTAGCATTTACGGACACTTTTTGTGACGACTGTCCTTAAACACCGCATCCAAGCGTATTCCTTCATAGTTCCACCATAACACGTTAAGGGCATACTTTCCTTGGCATTTACGGACACCTTTCATGGCAACTATCCTTGAAGACCACGTCCAAGTGTTTTCCTATATAGTGCCTCTGTAAAACTTTAAGGGCACACTTTCCTTAGCATTTACAGACACTTTCTATGGCAACTGCTCTTAAACACCACGTCCAAGTGTTTTCCTCCATAGTTCCACCTAAAAAGTTTGAGGGCACAATTTCCTTGGCATTTACAGACACTTTCCATGGCTACTTTCAATCAACACCGCGTCCAAGTGTTTTTCTCCGGAGTTCCGCTATAAAATTTCAAGGGCACACTTTCCACGGCATTTACGAACACTTTCTACGGCGACTGTCCTCAAACACCGTATCCAAGTGTTTTGCTCCATAGCTCCGCCATAGAACGTTAAGGGCCTACTTTCCTTGGTATTTACAGGTACCTTTCATGGCGACTGTCCTTAGGGACCTCGTCCAAGTATGTTTCTCCATAGTTCTACAATAATAATTTAAGCGCACACTTTCCTTAGCATTTACGGTCATTTTTAATGGCTACTGTCCTTAAACAGAGCATCCAAGTGTTTTCCTCCATAGTTCCTCCGTAAAACTTTAAGGACTCACTTTCTTTGCCATTTACGGACACCTTTTATGGTGACTGTCCTTAGAGTCCCGGTCGAAGTTTTTTCCTCTATAGTTCCTTCGTAAAACTTTAAGGACACACTTTCCTTGGCATTTACGGACACTTTCCATGGCGATTGTCCTTAAACACCGCATCCAACGGCTTTCCTCCATAATACCGCCATAAAACGTTAAGGGCCTACTTTCCTTAGCATTTACGGACACTTTTTGTGACGACTGTCCTTAAACACCGCATCCAAGCGTATTCCTTCATAGTTCCACCCTAACACGTTAAGGGCATACTTTCCTTGGCATTTACGGACACCTTTCATGGCGACTATCCTTGAAGACCACGTCCAAGTGTTTTCCTATATAGTGCCTCTGTAAAACTTTAAGGGCACACTTTCCTTAGCATTTACAGACACTTTCTATGGCAACTGCTCTTAAACACCACGTCCAAGTGTTTTCCTCCATAGTTCCACCTAAAAAGTTTGAGGGCACAATTTCCTTGGCATTTACAGACACTTTCCATGGCTACTTTCAATCAACACCGCGTCCAAGTGTTTTTCTCCGGAGTTCCGCTATAAAATTTCAAGGGCACACTTTCCACGGCATTTACGAACACTTTCTACGGCGACTGTCCTCAAACACCGTATCCAAGTGTTTTGCTCCATAGCTCCGCCATAGAACGTTAAGGGCCTACTTTCCTTGGTATTTACAGGTACCTTTCATGGCGACTGTCCTTAGGGACCTCGTCCAAGTATGTTTCTCCATAGTTCTACAATAATAATTTAAGCGCACACTTTCCTTAGCATTTACGGTCATTTTTAATGGCTACTGTCCTTAAACAGAGCATCCAAGTGTTTTCCTCCATAGTTCCTCCGTAAAACTTTAAGGACTCACTTTCTTTGCCATTTACGGACACCTTTTATGGTGACTGTCCTTAGAGTCCCGGTCGAAGTTTTTTCCTCTATAGTTCCTTCGTAAAACTTTAAGGACACACTTTCCTTGGCATTTACGGACACTTTCCATGGCGACTGTCCTTCAAGACCTCGTCCAAGTGTGTTTCTCCATAGTTCCTCCGTAAAACTTTAAGGACACACTTTCCTTGGCATTTGCTGACACTTTCTATGGCTACTGGCGATCAACACCGCGTTCAAGTGTTTTTCTCTATAGTTTCATCATAAAATTTCAAGGGCACACTTTCCTTGGCATTCATAGACAATTTCCATGGCTACTGTCCATAAACAGCGCGTCCAAGTGTTTTTCTCTGTAATTCCACCATAAAACTTAAAGGGCACACTTTCCGTGGCATTTACGGACGCTTTTCATGGCGACTGTCCTTAAACACTGCGCTCAAGTGTTTTCCTCCATAGTTCCACTATAAAATTTTAAGGGCACACTTTCCTTGGCATTTACAGACACTTTCCATGGCGACTGTCCTTCGAGACCACGTCCAAGTGATTTTCTATATAGTTCCTCTGTAAAACTTTAAGGGTACACTTTCCCAGGCATTTACAGCCACTATCCATGGCGACTGTCCTTCAAGACCTTATCCAAGTGTGTTTCTCTATAGTTCTACCTTCTGGTAGAACTTAAAGGGCACACTTTCCGTGGCATTTACGGACGCTTTTTATGGCGACTGTCCTTAAACACTGCGCTCAAGTGTTTTCCTCCATAATACCGCCATAAAACGTTAAGGGCACACTTTTTTTGGCATTTACAGACACTTTCCATGGCGACTGTCCTTGAACACCGCGTCCGAGTGTTTTTCTCCAAAGTTCCGCCATAATACGTCATGGGCATACTTTCCTTGGCATTAACGGACACATTCTATGGCAACTGCCCTTAAACACTGCATCCAAGTGTTTTCCTCCATAGTTCCGCCATAAAACGTTATGGGCATACTTTCCTTGGTATTTACGGACCTTTTCTATGGCAATTGCCCTTAAAAACCGCGTCCACGTGTTTGGCTCCAAAGTTCCGCCTTAAATCTTTAAGGGCACACTATTGTCACGTAACGATTCAAATTATTTGACTTTATTTAGTTTTAAGTTAATTATTTTAATTATATTTGAATTTGATGTCAAGTGATGTTTATTATTTGGGCTATTATTATTTAATTTATTATCCGATACTAAAGATATAGATAAACAGTTCATATATTTAATTAATTAATTATGTATCATTCCGATGTCCGAGAATTTATTTGTATATTTTATATTTTTAATTTAAGTAAGGCCCAGGGCTGACAAAAGTAATTAAAATAAAAATTAAGGGCGACGGTGGTGCCATGTGTGCGACGACCAACAGGTGGAGGTTTAGATAATTAAGGGAGAAAGATACGGACAAGCATTGTGTACGGACGTGATTTCTGTGACATTGGGTTTTATTTTTTTTGTTGCTAAGCAATAAAGTTATTAAGCATAGTAATTAATTCAAAAATTGTTGAGAATTATTTCTCTTGCTGATCATTTGCTGATTTTCAGTAAGTACTTTGAATTCCTTTCACGGCATATATTTCTCATGTGATAACCTCCCCCGGTAGTTGTTGGTCGCCGCGGCGAGGGAAAAATAAGTAATAAATAATTGATACTAGAGGATACATGATTTCTATTGTTTATAATTATCATTAATTATTATTATCGTTTATTATTGGTGGTTTCGTTCTGTTATCATTGCGCATACAGAAATATATGAGTTAAGTGCAGCGTTGGGAAAGCGTTGCCGGTATACCTATATATACACGTATAGCATATATAGGTATAGAGCGCATACAGTGCTTGAATAAATTCCTCAAGCACTGATGTCAGCACTCGGATGAAAAATTCCCGAATTATTATAATCATTATTTTTATTTAAAATATCTGTCCGATATCACCAATTATTATTTTCTATTTATTATTATTTAAAATAATTAAGTAATTTTATTTTCTATTATTCGTTTATTTACGTACTCCAGCGGTAAACATTATTAATGAGATTTTTATACTAAAAATTATAATTTAACTTTATATTTTATAAATTATAAATTAGTAATACTGAGGAATTTATCTTTTTGAGTGTGAGTGAGAATAACTTCCGTGTCTTTCTCCCTCTCACCAGTGCTGAGAGAGTAAAACAAAATAAAGAGATTATTATTATTTATTATATTGGACTTATCAATTATATATTATATTATATTATTATATATTATATATATATATATATATATATATATATATATATATTATTGATTATATATATATTATTGATTATATATATATTATTATATTATTATTGATTATATATATATTATTATATTATTATTGATTATATATATATTATTATATTATTTACTTTTTTATAATCACCGAGTATTATTTTTTGTTCTAATAAATATTGTGTAAAATATTATTAAAATTTATATTGTTTATGTAAATTAAAAACTCGGAAACCAACAGCTATCGGGGAAAATTTAATATTTATTTTTTCTGGATCTTTTCCTACTAATTAATTTCATTTTTCTGATATTATTTATTATTTGTAATATAATTATTTATTATATATTTACTATTTTTCTTTTTTTTTATTATTATTCATTTTATTTTTCTCAATTGCTTGTCCGCTTTGCCGTGAGTCACTTGCTCGGATTTTCCCTCGCAGATTTTCCCCCTGAATTAAATTTTGTCCATTTTGGGATAAACGGTCTGGCGCCTGCGTGCGCTAACCCAGCCTGGGGAGCTGGTTCATGCACACCAAGAATTTATTATTTATAATTTCATTATTGTCTAAAACTTATCATTTATTTAAATTTGAGAATATTCAAAAGATTTGGAAATATTTAAAATCATTTAGTAATATTATAATTATTTTAACACGTGGGTGACCGCATACGGTTTACCGGTTGATCCGCGTCTCCGTCGCGGAAATTAATTAGGGTATACGTTATACTATCCTTGGCATTTACGGACACTTTCCATGACTACGGTCAATTAACATCGCGTCCAAGTGTTTTTCTTTGTAGTTCCACCATTAAACTTCAAGGGTACACTTTCCTTGGCATTCACAAACACTTTCAATGGCGACTATCCTTAAAGACCTCGTCCAAGCGTTTTCTCCATAGTTTCTCCGTAAAACTTTGAGGACTCACTTTTCTGGCATTTACGGACACTTTCCATGGTGATTGTCCTCAGACACTGAGTCCAAGTGTTTTTCTCCATAGTTTCACTATAAAATTTTAAGGGTACACTTTCCTTGGCATTTGCACACAGTTTCCATGGCGACTGTCCTTAAACACCGCGTACAAGTGTTTCCCTATATAGTTCCTCCGTAAAACTTTAAGGACACACTTTCCTTGGCATCTACAGATACCTTTGATGCCGACTGTCCTTAGAGACTACGTCCAAGTGTTTTCCGATATACTTCCACCAGAAAACTTTAAGGGCACACTTTCCTTGGCATTTACGGCGCTTTTCATGGCGACTGTTTTTCAAGACCGCGTCCAAGTGTTTTTCTCCATAGTTCCATTATAAAACTTCAAGGGTACACTTTCCTTGGCATTTACACACACTTTCCATGGCGACTGTCCTCAAACACCGCGTCCAAGTGTTTCCCTATATAGTTCCTCCGTAAAACTTTAAGGACACACTTTCCTTGGCATCTACAGATACCTTTGATGCCGACTGTCCTTAGAGACTACGTCCAAGTGTTTTCCTATATAGTTCCACCAGAAAACTTTAAGGGCATACTTTCATTGGCATTTACGGCGCTTTTCATGGCGACTGTTTTTCAAGACCGCGTCCAAGTGTTTTTCTCCATAGTTCCATTATAAAACTTCAAGGGCACACTTTCCTTGGCATTTACGGACATTTCCCATGTCGACTGTCCTCAAACACTGCGTCTAAGTGTTTTCCTACATAGTTCTACCATGAATCTTAAAGAACACATTTTCCTTGGCATTTTCAGACTCTTTAAACGGTGACCGTCCTTCGAAGTAGATAAAAATTCATCTGTCTGTAAAATAATTTAATAAACAAACACAAGTCCATTGATCGTTTCAACTGAAATTAGGTTTACGAAATGTACCGTCGAATGCTAGTATTGACATACTATCGATTTTTTATTTTATTTCCTTGGATTATCAATAAATAAAACTCACAAATAATTGGACCAACTGGCCGTTGAATTCG
Source organism: Microplitis demolitor (assembly GCF_026212275.2). Lineage (NCBI taxonomy): Eukaryota > Metazoa > Arthropoda > Insecta > Hymenoptera > Braconidae > Microplitis > Microplitis demolitor. The sequence continues at coordinate 14,501,679 of NC_068550.1, read as the reverse complement.
TTTTGGGGGAAAGACGCTGCGCTTACTAGGTAACTGGTTGTGCAAGAGAGCTTTGAGCGCGCGGCTTTTCTGTTCGATGTGATGCAAGATGTTTTAGATAGCAAAAATAACTTCTACGTTTTTACTGTTTTTGTGTTTTTTTTGTATTTCTCACATTTTTGTTCTAATAAAGTTCTCCTTAAAAGCTACGGTTTGGGAGTTATTTCGATTTCATCATTTAAATTGAAATTTCAATCGGATCTTAGACGATATTCGAATAGTGGTAGTCGTTTGCTATTTTTTTAGTAGCTATGTCAGTGTTCTTTGACACATCAAAATGGCAGCTTTCACAAAGTATGATTTTGATTGTCAACTTATCACACCTGTCTCATCTGACTTACGCTAAAACCTTCGTGGCAGAGTTTAGCTAGTCCTGATCTCATTATTGGTAGGTATAAGAGATCAACTGAGAAAGTTTTAAGCTTTTCATAACATATGCATGGTCTGGCATCCACTGGCTCTCAGACTATAACATTGAAAATGATGTCCAGGAGGTCTTACTCTGTAGGTTCATCGTGGAACTGTATGTATAAACTTTTTTTACAATTTTCGAGTTATAGAGTAGCAACCAACCTCGAAATTCCGGTCCTGGTGTTTTCTTACTCATTGTGGCAATGGGTTTTAATATGTATAAGAGTATGCAACCCTAGTGACGTCAATGTTATTAGTGTGAGCAGTGCAGCTATATGTAAACAGATTTTTTTAAGTTCTAAAAAAAATTTTTAATTCTTTTTATGTAAATTTTCTTTCTCTTAATCTATTGTTTGAAAATTTTTCATAAATTTATTTATTGTTTATGATATATTTGCGAAAGTCTGTTTTTGGGCGTGTTTTTTTTCCTTTAACTCCTGGGGTAATTACTTTTTTATTTTGAGGGCTGATTGTGGCTGACATCATAAACATTCAACCAAATTTACACTTAGTATTGATACGCATAGTCTTAACTCCAATAGGACTATAGATAAGTCTTAAAAATAATGGGGTATTTTCCCACTACTTAGTTTTATGATAAATTCATGACTTTGAGATAACGTGCATGCGCAAAAATGACAATCGTAGAAAAATGGTGGAAGAAAAGCCCATTATTTTGCAGACAACCATAGAATGCATCGTGACGGAAGCTATATAAATCATTCCATTCACGATATGCACATCCATATCCATTAGATCGTTTTTATAATGATATTTTTTCCTTTGTACATCGGTGCATTAGTATTTTGCTAAAGTTTTGAAACAATATTGGCTTTCCATATTCGGGCACTACTTAACTATACGCAGAGACTTTTTGAGTAAAACTTATCCGTAAAATTTGGTACTGGAAGGACATCTAGCCAGTAACTGAATTTTTACTATCCCGACTAGAAATTCTGGTGACTTGCCGAAAAATCAGTTTGGCCCGAACTAGGCTTGCCTAACTAAGGCAAGCCTAATTCGTATTATATTAGATCTTCATGAGGCAAAATGAACATTGGCATGCTAAAACAATTCCACATTCGATTGTGGTCACAAAACTCTGTGGCATTGCCGAAGTACGGCATACTATTGGAATTCCTGACTGGTAAGTAGCAATAGTAACCTATGGTTTGCCGAATTTTGGTATGCCAAAGTCAGGTGAAACTAGGGAAGTCTGTGGCAAGGTCTCACTCAGTCCTAATGTTTGAATTCTTGGCTGGTAAGTAACAATGATAACTATTCCAAATATATCCCGATAGTAATTCCAGAACGGCATGCCGAAATACTGATTCGGGACGAATGAGGCTTTCCAATATATGAGAAGCCTGATTTAAACCTTATGCAGTCCTCATGAGGAAAGTTGAAACTCAATATACCAACACTTTTCCAAACTTGTTGTTATTGGGAGTTTTAGTTTCAGCGTAAGTTCAGTATCTTTGGAATTCCTAACTAAAATGCAACGAGGACGACCAAAGGCTTACCGACTGTAGGTATGTTTAATTTGGCTGTTATTTAGAAAATCTTCGTTGCTGCCTAAGTAAGGAATATTTTTGGAATTCCTGGCTGATACCGAATAATATTCAAATTGCATAAATAATCTTCGGAACCACAATCGTTAGTGTAGCGTAGTAGTTAAAGCGTTGGTCTTTCATGCGTAGAGTCCTGGGTTCAAATCTCACGTTAGCGATTCTTGATAAGTTTTGCGTTTTTCCCTGAATTACAAATTTCTGATTCGATTGGAAATTAAAATAATATTAAATTAGCACACTTGATGATAACTGCCTTTAAAAAATAATTTTAAACGATAGAAAAAAAAATTTTTTTTAATTTAGTTAAACGACATGTAGATTACTAAACTATATGACCATATATTGCCAATTTCTATGTATAAGCATAAGGCTCGTATGCGATTCGAGCTTTATGCGTTCCACACTTTTCGTATTATGGGGAAGGAGAATTAAGGAAAGAGAGGATAGGGTGAGATAAAGAAGTAACCTTCTCAATCAAATGTCTATTTATAAATTTAAAAAAAATATGGACAGTCCAAATGGATGGATTTTTTCAAAGTTCGGATTGAATTAAAAAAATCGATGTAATGTTTCAAAGTGAAAAGCTAAAAAATTTAATTCTCATTTATTGTAATTTACCAAAAAAAAAAGTTACCTGGACGATACCACAGAAATTCGTTTTGAGAAAAAAGTATTTTTGATTGGTCGTATCGACATTTTGTCGTTTCTTTTAACTTCCCGCTAAGAAAATTGCAAATTTTCAAAAAAAAGGAAGTTATTGATTTCGGTCCGATTATCGAAAATCAAGTTTTCATCAGATGTTTACGTTTTGAGGTCCTAGGAAGCTATTCTGACTATTTCCGGATGGACGTCCGTGTGTTTGTGTGTATGTGAATAAACTTTTCTTTGTCCGACGATATCTTTGGAACGAATCAATCGATTTGAACGTACTTGGTGGCAATCGAAAGGGTTCACCAAAACTTAGAATTGATTATATTTTGGAGTAGATCGGTCATGTCGCTTACTCGACTAGAATTTCTTCCTGATTTGACTGAAGTATTATAAGGACCTTATCAGGTTAATATAAGGTTTGCCTTATTAGGGCAAACCTGACAAGTTTCTCGTCAGGACCTCATCAGGATATTCTTATTAAAAAAAGAGTTATTTGCCATCGGGTTAACCTGATGAGTTCCTGATCAGGACCTCGTCAGGATATCCTTATTCAAAAAAAAGTTATCTCATCCCTCCAAGTATTTTATTTACAAGCTCAAAATTAAACAAAGTACAAAAGAATATTATATAAAAATCACGTCAATCATTGCAGCAGGAATTTTTTATTCTTCATCAGTTATTCTTTGACATCATAATGAATATAATATTTACACTTACAAGATCACATATGTATGTCAGCGCAGTGAGTTGCATCGAAGACTTTGAATCGGAAGAAAGCAGGTTCGAGCCCAACAGTTATCGGGATTTTTTCATCAATAACAACCATGTTTACTTCCTCTAATCAATGCTCTCAATACAATAGATAATATTCTCGATTGAATAAAAATTCTCTTATTAACTTCCCGCCAAGCGAATTGCAAATTTTTAAAAATTCGGGAAGTTATTGGTTTCAGTCCGATTTTCGAAAATCGAATTTCTAAGAGATCTTGACGTTTTAAGATTCTAGGAAGTTATCCTGATTAATTTCACGATGATGTCCGAGTGTATGTATGTATGTATGTATGTAAATATCTGTAACTTTTGAACGGATGAACCGATTTTGATTTTCAAGCCGTCATTCGACGCGGCTTGTCAATATCTAAAAGCTGAAAAAAATTGAGTTTGATTGGCAGGGCTCGTTCAGAGAGAGAGGTATTCCAAAAATAAATTTTTTTCAAAAATGATTTTTTTGGATAACTTTTTATGTGCTTGATGGATTAATTCCAAAATCAACTGGGCTCCGAAGCTTCATAAGCCACGTCGAATACCACCTTAAACATCAAAATCGGTTAATTCGTTCAAAAGAAACCGTTGTCGAAAGAATTAAAAAAAAAAAAATTTTAGTATTCTCGAAATTTTTCAAAAACGAGTCAAAAAATTAATTTAAAAATCAGATCATTTGTAGAACTCAATAAAACGCGTCGATTGCCGCCTTAACCGTCTTAATCGGTTTATTTGTTCGGGAGATATCGTTTAAGGAAAAATCGTAAGAAACGTTTTTTCTCGAAAACAAAAGGATACAAAAGTATTTTCGAGCTCGAAGAGCAATTTTTCGAGCTCAAGGATCTCGGAATATTCGGGAAGTTTTGGGGCTGGCCCGCAGGGTCAACCGACACGCCGATTTTTTTTTGCAATTTAATATTTTTGTTAAAATAATTACTAATAAGGTAATCCTGATAAGGATTTGATGAGGATATCCTGGTAAGGACCTTATAAGGAAATTCCGATAAGGACCTCGTGGGTCTTAAGCGTTACATCCATACCAGGATACCTTATTTGAAATAAGGTTAACCTGATAAGGACCTCATCAGGTCTTTAAGAAAAATTCTAGTTGGATACTAGTTATACGACGAATGAAAATAAAAATTTCTTGTTGTTTTCATTTTTTTGCGTATAACTTATGAACCACTTGTCCGATTCGTCTCTAAATGTAATCAATGTTGTCTTGTTGAGCTCTTTCGATTGCCACCAAGAACGTTCAAATTGGTTCATTTATTGCAAAGATATCATCGTACAAAAATTAAAATTTTTCAGTGAAAGTATGTTTTATCGGCTTAACAAATTTTTAAGCTGAAAGAGCTCAAAAATTAACAAGTAATAATATTTCAAAGCTTCCTGAGTTCAGAAACAGCTGGAAGTTTTGAGGCTAGCCGCAGGGTCAGGCGGTTTTCAGATTTTTTTATCGGTTTTAAACTGAAAAAATTCATTAGTTAATAACAATAGTTGAAAAAAAAATGGTCTTTGGACGATACGACAGATATTTGTTTCAGATCAAATGCAGTCAATCGGTGCTATCGACATTTTGTCAATTTTTTTTCTTTCTTTTTTAATGTGAAAAAACTTAAAAAAATTCCGGCCTATCGAACATCTGACGAGATTTAGCAAGGAGAGAGAGAGAAATAGAGAGAGAGAGAGAGAGAGAGAGAGAGAGAGAGAGAGAGAGAGGGCGCTCTCGGCAACTCGTGCAAGAAGGAGGGATCCGAGCGTTAGGCCATTTTTTTATTTCATATTTTACGAAATGTTTGAGATCCAAAAAAACTCTATGACATTTTTTTTTTAATTTTCTTATTCTGAACATTTTGATTCTTATATACTTCCTCAAGAAACCAGAGGGTTGAGAGTTATTTCGATTTAAACAATTAAATTGTTATAAACAATTGTTTGCACCACTTTCAAACAGCCGAAAGATTAATTTAAATAGCACGGGAAAAAAATTTTTTTTTTTTTTTCACAATTTTGTACTTCACAAACCAATAAACGGATTTTTATGTGTGATAAATATTTTCCTAGAAAATTGAACGCTCTACAGAAAATGTCACTTATCGTTTTTTAATCAGTCCATCTGTTCAAAAGTTATTTGAGCTTGAAGTAAAATTTAAAGTAAATTTCCAGATATTTTTACTTTTCCGGCGAAACTAGCAGACTCATCACAAAATGTGATAAAAACTTTTTTATAGGTAGGTTTATTCTTGATAAATTATTACGAATAAAGTTTTTCGAAATTCCGCATAGCCTCCTAGTTATTTTCATTTTTATTTGAAACTCTTAAAAAATTAATTTTCTGATTGAATTTAAGAGCTTGGTATTAAAATGAAAATAACTACGAGGCTATGCAGAATTTCGAAAAACTTTATTCGTTATAACTTGTCAGGAATAAAACTACCTAGAAAAAAAAATTCTCATACCATTTTGTGATATCTGACAGTTTCACCGGAAACGTAAGAAGATCTCCAAATGTACTATAAATTTGAATTCAACTTTAAATAAATTTTGAACAGATGGATTTATCAAAAAACGATAAGATCTATTTTTGATACTGCGTTCAATTTCCTACAAAAATAATTATTACACATAGAAATCCGTTAATTAATTTGTAGAGTAGAACATTAAAAAAAAAAATTTCCCGATTTATTCTAATAGAAAGTAGAAATCTGTGATTCGCGACTTCTAAGTATTAAAATTTAAGATTATGGTTGTCACAGGCATCTCTTTTCGGTACTCGAATATATTTGAATGCGGGATTCCAAAAAAAAAAAAAAAAGAATAGTCGAGTTTTTTTAATTATTCTAATATATGTTTTGTATATATCAGGGTGTTTCATTTTTACGCGGTATTTTTTTTTTGCAAAAAATTACTCAAGTTTTACTTTTTACTTCTTTTAGTGCTGTAAAACTTCTTATTCTATATAACGCTAAAATAGAGTAATCTCCGTGAAGTTCAATATTTATATTAAATATTGTATTTTAATGAATAATTTAAAAAATTAGAAATTTCAGAACCTTATAATTTTTAACAAACTATATTAAAAATTTATTTTATCCACTTAACGTTGGAATTTTACAGTATTCCAAAGAACTTTTATTTAAATTTGTTGTATAAAACAAATGAATTATGAATTTTAGGTGATTTTTTGCCAAATATTATTAACGTCAACCTTTTAAGCTCTGTAACTTGAATATTGTTGGTCGTATAAACTTGTACTCCTATGAGCTTTTTTGTAGCAACTTTTACGCACTACTAAAGCTCTGTACTTATTCTTTTCAAAAAAACTTTCGAAAGCCTAAGAATTAAGTAGAAACCGAAAAAAAAAACATTTTACCATATTATTTGAATGGGAAATCGAATTTTTCGATGTGCTAAGCCTATAATTGACTTCGAATTTTTTTTTTAATCAGAAATATTTGTTTTTCCTATGAATCATCAAGTTTTTCAGTTAGGACAGAAAAAAAAATATTGACTAAAAATGAGGACCCTAATATAAATATATATACATATATATATATATATATATATATATATATATATATATATATATATATATATATATTAGGGTACTTCGTTTCCAGCGAAAGTATTTTTATTGTTGCTCATCAAGCAAAATATTGTTTTTTATGCTAAAACAAAAAGTGCTGCCAAATTTGAGCACTTAATTCCAATCCTAAGTACATTCCATTTGATTTCAAAGATTTCCCATTTAAAATACACGTAAATTAAATTACTTTTTTTTTAATTTCTAATACTCAGCTGCCTCTTTATAATATTGACGCGGTTTTGGTCGCAAATTGTGGGGCATTTGGTGTTCTGCAAAAGTGCCCATAGTAACTTAGCTGTAATTCCAGCTGTTTCACTGATGTCTGCTGGGGAAGTCATTTTTCCTATTAAATTGACATTTATTGGCTTGCAGAACGTAAACCAATGAATGCACACCAAAAATGTAAATGGGAATTTTAGAGGAAATTTGATTCCCTTCAATAAAGACCTCATGAGTCAAGTCGCTAAAGTCCATAGTTTCCGAGTTATATGAGTTTTAATAATTTAAAAAATAAAATAGCAATTGTCATTTTCTTTTTTAATATTATATTTTTTAAATTATTAAAACTCCTATAACTCGGAAACTATGGAGTTTAGCGACATGACTCATAAGGCTTTTTTTGAAGGGAATAAGATTTCCTATAAAATTCCCGTTCACATTTTTGGTGTGCATTCATTGGTTGACGTTCTGCAAGCCAGTAAATGTCAATTTGATAGGAAAAATGACTTCCTCAGCGGACATCAGTGAATCAGCTGGAATTACAGCTAAGTTACTACGAGCACTTTTGCAGAGCACCAAATGCCCCACAATTTGCAACCAAAACCGCGTTAATATTATAAAAAGGCAGCTGAGTATTAGAAAGTAAAAAAAAAAGTAATTTAATTTTCGTGTATTTTAAATGGGAAATCTTTGAAATCAAATAGAAAGTACTTAGGATCGGAATTAAGGGCTCAAACATGGCAGGAATTTTTGTTTTAGTATAAGAAACAATATTTTGCTTGATGAGCAACAAAAAAAATACTTTTGCCGGAAACGAAGCACCCTAATATATACATTAGACCGGTTCAAAAAAATCGACTATTTTTTTTTTTCAAAACTCACAGTGAAATATCTTCCTAGTCATGAAAAAAGATGCCTGTGAAAACGGGAGCTCTTAATATCAATTTTGAAAAGTCGCTCATCGTAAATTTATATTTTACGTTTAAATAACATGGAAAAAAATTTTTTAACTTTGGAATTTTACAACTAATTTTGGAATTAACATGTCGGGATGAGAGATTAATATTTTTGAAGGAAATTAAAAGCTCTAAATAAATTGTCTCTTATGTTTTTTCTCTAAGTCCACTCTTTTAAAAGTTACTCCAGTTTAAAATTCAACATGTAATCAATTGAACCCGTTTTTCTTAAATTTTGGTATAATTATCACGTAGCGATTCAAATTGTTTAATTTTTAGTTAGTTGTAAGTTAAATATTTTAATTTTACGTTTAAATTTGAGTCGTTACGCGGGCATTCCGCCATTTCACCGATGGAGACGGCAGTACGTGCACAGTGCTGGCGCATGCGCGCCGTATATGAGAGAGCACGTGTGCAAAATAATTTTAATTTATAATTTAAAAATACAAACAATTGATTTTCCATATTTTTAAGTATTTGTTTATGATTTTGAAACAGTTGGGATGCATAATCCAGTGTAACATTATGCCCCAACATTTGTTTAACATATTATTTTATTTAAACTTGTCATCCGACTAAGGATGTCAGTTGTAGTTTGGAAAAATATTGACCGCTGGGTAGGGGAAAATCGATACCTTGGTTATATTCCCGAGGTCAATTTTATGATTTTTAAATAATTATTATTCCAGTTATTGGATAGAATAAAAATATGTAGATAGTATGAATAAATAGTTCATATATTTAAATAATTATTCATATATCATTCAGGTGTCCAGAATTTATCCTTATAATTTATATTTTTTTTAATCTAAAATTAGGCCCAGGGCTAGTAAAAATAATCATAATAGTAATTAAGGGCGATGGGTGCGCCACGTGGACGACGACCAACAGATGGAGGATAGGGGAATTAAATTAGAAAGATGCGGGCAGTGAGTGTGCACGGACGTTAATCTGAGAAAAATTCTAAGTCCTATTGATAAATTGGTGAACTGTTAATAATATTGTAGTCAATTAAAGTTCACCGGGTGAATTAGCCGGTATATTTGTTCCAGCTCATATTATTTTGGTTGTCTGGAGTAATAATTTTGAGTAAGTACTTTGGATTTCTTTCACGGCATATATTTTTCACGTGATAACCTCCCCCGGTAGTTGTTGGTCGCCGCGGCGAGGGACATTAATTTGTTAGTGTTATGTCCGACTTCGCAAACTTCTCCTACAGTCACTCATGTTGAACACTCCATAGGAATAGAAATTCCATTTTCTCTTGAGAGAAACAAGGATGGGTTCAATGGAGTGTGACAAAACCTATTCTACCAGATTTCTTTCTTTCTGTCTTTCATTCTCTTATTCATCGGTCCCCACTTATTGTCAGCTAAGATCGCTCTAATGCTCACAATAAGCATTGACTTAAATTAAGTTCCGTCAACCGGACATCTCACAAGATGCAACTCACCTAAAATTTCCCCTTCCCCAAACTCGGACCCCCATGGTTGTGGTGTTCAAAATTTTAAAAGTACAAAATCACTCTACCGAGCACCGGTTTGCATTGCGGTTTGTAGCTGAGTTATATATATATATATATTATAACACAAAAATTGATCCATCCAAGCATACGTTAATACGCCAAGATTTCCTTTGTGCCACAAACTTCGTTCTCTATTTTTAGCCTCCAGTCTCAATGCTAACAGGGCGCCAGGTAATTTTTTTATCACTGGAATCACCATACCAGTAAATCTTAAGAATTAGATAAGTTTTTGATCTGTGGAACTATCTCAAAACCACGCATAAATAAAAACCGAATGATTTTTGATCTGTGGAATTATCACCAAAACCACGCAACTAAATAAAAACTAAAACTTAACAAAATGCTCAGAACTTATAAGCAAAAACAAAAACAGAGACTGGAAAACTAAAAACAGAGTTACGGTATGCCATGGTGTCGCTCAGTGTGTAGGTTTATGGAGAGAGGGAGTGGTCCGGGTTACATCATTCCAAATTCATGTAGATTATCAGTGAATTTGCAATTTTTATTTAAACAACAAATAATCCAAGATCTCCATTTAACAATTAACAAAATACGGTAGCTTCGTACAAATAAGTCTTCTTTATAACAAAATACTGAATCTAATAATAATGAAATTAATCTTAATCAAAAATGTAAATTGACATCTGAAGGATATGTATCGATACATTAAAAAAAAATAATTAATTACTAGAGCTAATCAACAATTAACTAATATTCAGTAACCTAGAACAATAAATTATAAAAACCGATATTCTAGAACATTCTCTTCAACAAAACTCATAAAACTAACGTACATGGGTCTAATATTGACATCAATTAGACGACAATTGGTTTAATATTTAAACATATTCCTTATAATTATTTGTAAAATGATATCTACAATAAATCGTGAACATGACTCTAAACTGTACCAATATTCTCATAATTCTTTCAGTTCTTAAATATTTTCTTTAATTAAAACAGTAGCATCGTATCTCAAGATTCTGACTCGAACTCAATTAATTATTGATAATTATAATAATTATTTCATACCTGATTACTGATGAATAAAATATCGAGTAACGTCTTACACGGTTTTAAAAAATACTTCTACAACAATACTCAATCTGTAGCTTTCCGCAATGCCATGAACTGTAACGCCATTTCTGGACACGTCTGCTCACTTCGAGCGACCAGAGCTGAATGCTCACGTCCGTACACTTCGAAGGTCTCCCTTCGACTCTTCTTTCCTCAATCATCAAAATCCAAAACTAAATCTTATCATTATCTATAACTGACCTCTATATTCTCAATCCATAAATCAATTCCCAAACTCTATCATATCGATAACTGGAGGCTTATACCTCACCAAACGTAGTCACTAAACCTAACTTTGAGTATGGATATCCTTGGTAGTTGCTCTCCTGGAACAGACTTCAGCTGGGATCGTAAACTTAAAACTAAGTGACCTATGACTTTCTCAGCGGTACAAGTGGTCATGACTTGTCCTCTGAGGCCTGTCAGACAAAACAATTAAAAATGACCAAACGGCTTCCACAACAGCAACTCAACAACAGCTTCCAAAACTCAAAAACTGATCCCAATCTGCATCCATCAGATTCCTTTTATACTGGAGCGCTAGCATTTCAGCTAGACCTCTGCAATCTACCAAGAAGTCTCATAGGGATAGAACTAGGTTCTATCATCAAATGATACCGGGTGACTAATTCAAGTCCCGCTCCGCGGTAACACTGACTTTTCCACATACCTAAAATTCCAAACTGTAAACTAAACTCAAACTTTATCTCAAACATTAATCTCAAACAATATTCCATATTAAATTCCCATAATTCTGATTCTAAATCTTTACTATAATTTTTCTTAACAAAACCCATAACTGTAGCTAAACGTTACTTCATATTTAATTCTTAAACTATAACTTAAATAAAAAATCTGTATCAAAATCGTTAATACCTGTACGCTAAATTCTAAGTCTTGAGCTACCACGCTCGTAAATACAGTAAAAATCAGTTGGTGCTTGTGACGTTCACTTTGATTTGACCCCCATACGAAAAATAACATCACAATATATATATTTATATATATATATATATATATATATATATATATATATATCAGAGTATCAGTTAGCTTAAATCAAGCAATTATTAAATCGCACCGCGAAAAAGAATATATTAAAAAAAAATATTAAACGAATGTTTAACTTAAAAATTAAAAAAAAAGAATTCCTTTAAAGAGTTTTATCTCTATTTCCTGCATAGGAAAATAAAGGAAATATTAACAGAAATAAATTGCAAAAAAATAAAAGTGTTATTGGTTGTGAGTGCTAAATTAAGTGGTAACTCAAACTTGTGAGCATTATCATAAAATACAAATTTATATCTAATAATAATAATCAGTGTAAAACTTCGTACAAAATTTTGAGTGTAATTAATTTATGATTAAAATAATAAAGATATTCCTTTAAAGAGTATCAGTTCTATTTTCTTTCAAGAAAATTAAAGGAAATTTTATTATAAATCTTGAATTTGAGTTTAAAAATAAAGGAAAATAAGTGGCAATAATTTCTGGTGCATTATTCGTAAAATAAGCTAAGTAGTAAGTAACCACCTCATCCCTCATCCGGAGGCTATCGTCATCGAGAGCTAGCAGGCAATCCAGGGTTCTACAACGCGGAAATCACCTCAAGGAAAAGAAAAAAATATATACATACATATATTTACATATCAGTGCAAAGGTAAGACTGTTACAATTGACCTCTTTTGTTTCTCCAACTTTAACAATTTTTCTAATCAGTCTCAAAGATTTTAAGAGGAAATTAGGACGCTAAAAAGTTTAAATCGTATGTATTGACCTAGCGCATTTTATATTCATCTACTGTAATGATAACTCTATTTTTTAAGTAAACTAGAAATAAAAGAAAGTTCACATCGAAACGTATCTCTAAATAAATAAATTAAGGCTTGAACTAAACATTTGAGCCGAAAATTGCATTGGTTAGTCCGAACGCCTAATCCATGCAACCAAACAAATAAATAATAGTCGGACATAACATTAGTAATTAACTGCTGAATGATACTTGATTTACATTGTAAATAAATCTTGTTAGATATCTCGTTTATTATTGTTAAAAATATTCTAATAATTCTACAAATATATATATGTAAGTCAGGTACAACGTAGTTAAACGTTGCTGGTAGACATATATATATATCCATAGATATGTATATCTATAGAGCGCATACAGTACTTGAGTAAATTCCTCAAGTACTGACATCATCACTTGAGTGAAAATTCCCCAAAGTATTAAAAATTATTTTTTGTTCTCACTCGAAATATTAGTAGGAAAAATATTAAGCATTATTATTTATATTTATTATTATTTAAAATAATTAAGTATCTTTACTTTCTTTTTACTTTTGATTTATTTGTTTGCCCCAGCAGTCTAAAGTTATTATTCAAAATTTTATTTTGAAATTATACATTTATTTCAATACAGAGGAATTTATTATTTTGAGTGTGAGTGAGGATAAATTTCGTATCTTTCTCTCTCTCACAAGTGTTGAGAGATAAGTTTTAAAAAGGAAATAAACAAAGATTATATTATGTATTATTCTTATTATTGAAAATCTAAATAATTAAATAATTATTTCTTTTATTTAAAATTAAATCAGGATTATTAATTAAGTTAAATTATATTTATTTTTGGGTCAACTCAGTTTATATAATTTATTGTGATATTGCGATTATATTGGTGGCAAAATAACCAGGTATTATTGTTATTAATTTAACCAAACTAAATATTGTGAAAAATTATTATTTTTACTATTGTTTATAAACGTGGAAACCAACAGCTGTAGGGGAAAGTTTAATATTTATTTCTCTGGATCTTTTCCTACTGCTTAATTTCATGTTTCCTGACCTTATTTGTTATTTGTATGTAATCATTTGTCATATATTTACTAATTTTTCTTTTCATTATTTATTTTATTTCTCTCGAGTGTTTATCCGCTTCGTCGCAAGTCACTTGCTCGGATTTTCCCTCGTAAATTCCCCCTGAATAAATTTTGTCCGTTTTAAGTAAATGATCTGGCGCCTGCGTGCACTAACCCAGCCTGAAGAGCTGATCCAGGCACGACAACAATTCATTATTGTCTATAATTTAACAATTATTTAAATTTATCATTTTATTTTAATCTGATCTCGGTATTTATCGTTACTTAATATCGTTTATTATTATTTATTATTATTTAGTATCACGCGTGGGCGACCGCATACACTATATCCCTGCTTAAAAAATCTCATAAGATGCGATAGCTTCTTATAAATTCTCATAGGAATTTTATGAGAATCAATGAGTTCTATGGGAAGCGGGAGTCCTCTTCTCATAGAACTTACTGAATTTTATGAGATTGTATAGGAGGTATTTAAAAAAATTATTTTCTCATAGATTCTGATAAGGGATTCTTTATAAGAGTCTATCGGAAAATACAAATGTTTATAAAAAATAAGTTTTTATAAGGTTGGATGGGATAAAATATTCACGGGATTTATAGGGACCTATAAGAAAATAATAAAATTTACAAAATTTCTATTCAGTCGAGAATGTATGAGGAAATGATTTAGTCACTAACAACTGAAATCTATGAGAAAATAATAAAACTAGCAAAATTTTTGTTTCAATGAGAACGTATGAGGAAATCATTCCATCAGTAATGATGGGATTCTATGAGAAAATTATAAAATTGACAAAATTTCTATTTGGATGAGAATGTATTAGGAAATGATCTTGTCACTTACAACTGGAATCTATAAGAAATTAATAAAATTAGCAAAATTTTTGTTTTAATGAGAATGTATGAGGAAACGATCCTGTCACTAATAATTAGATCCTATGAGAATAAAATAAAATTTGTAAACTTCCCGTTTGTTTGAGAACGTATCCGAAAATATTTTTACCAGTCACAATTGGATTCTAAAAGAAAATAATGAAATTTACAAAATTTCTGTTTTAATAAGAACGCATAAGAAAATGATCCTGTCATTAATAATTGAATTTTATCAGAAAATAATAAAATTCAACATATTCCCGTTTGTATGTTCAATGACTTGTTGTCTCATGTAAGTTACGGTATTTACGCATATAAACATATTAGTCTACTCAACAAGTGCCTTTTTGACGAAAATCTGTCCAAGACCACCGAAAATTATGATTAAGGTCTGATTTGATTCGAAATGGCATCTATGAAAAAAAATTAAAGTCGAAATTTGGGCCTGGCAAAAATTGTAAGTTATTAAGAACTTAGTAAAAAAAAAAAAAAAAAAAAAAAGTGGTTTGGTTTTTTACAAATAGTTCAACAACTATTTGAGATATCCAAAATCTGTAAAAAGATCCTCAAAGAGCAGAAAATTTCCAAAAAAAAGTCCTGTCTCCCCGAATTGTACCAACAATATTTATAATTTTAATTTAGTGGTGAAAATGGGACTAAAAACGGGTAGCAGCGCATGCACGCGCGTTAATAGAATCAATAGCATAATCGAAAAAAATTATTTTAACCGATTAAATACAAATATTAAGAAATAAAAAAAATTTGATTCTTTCTTAACACATGGATTAATAAAAATCCACCGAAAAAAAAAATTTACCTCAATTTTTCAATTAACTATGCTTTTGTTATTTAGTTCGTTTTTACTCGTTCAAAGTTTGTGTAAAAACCCTGATTATTTCTAAACGAAGAATCCAGGATTTTTTTCACTTCGTAGAGCTATTCTTGAAAGGGTTTAGAAAAAATCGCCGTTGGAAAAATTAAAAAATTTCGATTTTTCACTTTTTTTATTTACGATCTAAGGAATTGGAAAATTAAAAATGTAAATAAAGCAATCGAGGAATTTTATTTTTTTGATTATTTTGTTATCTTATTGCTAAAAGCTACTTAACAATAATTTGAAAAAAAATTTAGTTACATCGTTCAAATAATTATTATAAACAAATGCATTGTTAATAAGATTTAAAAAAATTTTTTTTTGGGAATAAGATGCTTGATGAAAATAATGATTTTTAAGAAAAAAATCGTCCCTTAAAAAAATTTTTTTATAGCTAAAAAGCGCATTTGCTAATTAACAATTTTTTTTTGTTGCTTAGTGTTCAGTCACGAGCTTGATTAGTTTGAATCAAGCTTCGTGCATTTCCGCTCGGTTCGGGAGTTGCCGAGCTCGCTACTGACTGAAGGTCAGAATAGTGCCGGGTCACTCGCTATTTGGGCCCGGCACATATAATTTCTAACTCAGGATCGTGTCAAGACCTCCTGAGAACCCACTACAAGCTGACCAATCACAAAATTCGTTTTATATTGGTCAGCCTATGAGAGAGCTCGCTATCAACTGCTACCTGTTGGCGCGCTTTTAAGCCAATAGGAAAATTCGTTATATGCAGCAAGGCTGCCACGTCGACACCAAGCTCCTCGACGACTCTACAACGCTACCATCTTTATTCATTCTACAACTATCTGTCTAACCGCTTCGCTCATACGATTCTACAACGTGTCTTTGCTACTTGCAACCTCGTGCTTGAACCGCTTCAGTAAATAATTTGTGTAAAATTATAACTAAATCGCTACGCTAAATTATCCTCAATATTTAGGCAGTACATCAAGGCTGCTATTTATTGAGAATAAATAAATTGTTCTTGTGACAATAATTAATTGTTAATTAATTATTATTGACTTAACCGCTATTGACCACGTGTCAATTTTATACGTGAATTATATCGTTGAGTTGCATTCGCTATCGCGTATAATTTATCTAGTCGCATTCGCTATTAATCATAATTCTCATAATTTTTAAGTGTAAATAAGTGTAAATAAATCTATAATTTATTTAGTGACAAAATCTGTGTAATTTTTAATTGTTTAACCTACCTCGCCTAAACCAGATCCATTTAGTTTATTCGCTCATTTTACACTTAGAATTAATATTAATGAACTATTTTTTTTTAAATCATAATTTATCATGTTCTCTTGTTTTGTAAAAAAATAATTTTTCATTTGTTTACTAAACAATTTGTTGTAAACAAATGAATTTTTACGCTATATTTTTTTTAAATACTAAAAAAAATACTAAAAACAACCATGTGTTTTTTTTTATCGGAAAACATTTTAGGAATATTTGAGTCGAATTTTATCTGTTTTTTCTTGTAATTTAATCAATTTAATAAAGTTTAAAACTGACATTTTTCAAGATTATGAAAAAAGGAAAGAAACAATTGAGTAACTTTCTTTAAAAAAATGCATTCAATGAATTTAAAACTATTACAAAAAATAAAGAGAACATCATATTATCAAAATTTCAATAATAAATAACAATAATTTTTTTTAAGCTTAGTCTTGGCCATGTATAGTACTGGATAATCTTAAGTAAAAGAATAAATTTCGATTTCCAAATGTATGCGGTGGCCGAGCGGGCTAAAGCACTTGACTTGAACTGTTTTCAGAGCTTTAATCGAAGGGTCGTCAGTTCGAGTCCCATCACATGTTGGAAAATAATTAAAGATTTCTTCTTTACCGAAGGTGAAAAATAATGTACAGTAGACTCTGGTTATAAGTTATATTTCTGTCTATACTCTTACTTACAGGAAAAAATGAAATTGACGTGAGAGTGAGTAAAGCGTCCGATGTAACTTATAACCAGAGTCTACACTGTATAACTCTCAGTGGGTTAAAATGAGTTGTCAACTAGTAATTAAATTATTTTTTTAAACAAAGAAATAAATGATTTTGTTTTCTTATTCAATTCAACTGAAAATAATTTCAAATTTTAAATTACTCCAAATAATTTTTAATTATCTTAGGAAACAGAAATATACGATATTTCTCTCATTTTTTTTATTATTATCTCATAGAAACCTATAAGTATGTCACCTACGAATTAACGTAAAAATAATAAAACTATTTTCTCATTCATTCTTATACAGCGGTAAGAGTGGTATAAACTTGTACCCATAGAATCTTATAAGAAATTGACGCATTGCAAATTATTATCTCATAGATTCCCATAAGAATGTCGCTTACGAATTCACGTGAAAAAATGAAACTATTTTCCCATTCATTCTTTTACAACAAGAAGAAACAAGACGTCTACATTTCCAATTGATTCTTTTACGAAATGTATAAGTACGACGCATTCCTAATCATTCTGATAAAAATGTGAACATGTACAACAAATTTAATATAAGAATGAATGAGACATAAGTTGAAGGTTTTGGTAAATTTCTATCGGATTATGCTCGGGTTTGAATATTCTCATAGGTTCTAATATCGACTATCATTTTTCGACGGGACACTTTACCGATTCATTCTCATAAAAATTTTTTCATGAGAATCTATCGGATTTTTTAAGTGGGGATTGGGCTGTTCCGCGTCTCCGTCGCGAAATTTCAGCTAGGTATACGTTATAATAATAAAACTCATCTTCGAAAAAAATGATTTTACAATTTTTAAATGGTATAGATAATAGCTTTAAGTTTAACACGATTATTTTCAGTTTATATAATTTACGATTTTCATTTCAGCTTTCACAATTATGAACAATGAAATGCTACTAACAACAGTTAAATATCAATAACCCAACAATGACATTTTGATAAAAAGACGACACTTATTCAGGAACAATTTTTTTTTATTTATTGAAAGAATAAGATAAAATTTTAAAGTATCACTTTCTTGAACATTCTTTTTGAAACAACTTTTTTTTATAAATTACAGTAGAAAAGTCATTATAAAATAAATTAATGATTATTTCAACTTTTCTTTATTAAAATTTGGAACACATTTCTTACAAACCATAGTTAGTCGTTTTTCTGAAAAATTATGTATATACAATTCAACTTTTTTTTAAACTTCAAAGAGAGAATTAGATTCAGATTTTTTAAATTGGAAAGTCATTTATTCCTCATAGTAGAACAATAAAGATCTACTTTGTCAACGACGTTAAACTTGATAACTTAATATTTTTAGAAAAATTTTTTTTTCAATAATAATTATGAAATAGTTCAGAAAAATTAAGAAATAAAGGTTAAATTAATTACATATTAAACTTTAAACTCAAATACTTTTTAAAGAAGTAGACTTAGAGAAAAACATAAGAGATAATTTATTCAGAGCGTTAAATTTCCTTAAAAAATATGTATCTCTAACCCCGACATGTTGATTCCAAAATGAGTTGTAAAATTCCGAAGTTAAAAAATTTTTTTTTCCATATTATTCAAACGTAAAACAGAAATTTAGGATGAGCGACCTTTCAAAATCGATATATTTCACTGCAGGTTTCGAATAAAAAAAGTAGTCAATTTTTTTGAACCTGTTTGACATATATATTAGGGCGTTTCAAGAAATAACGAATTTGTTTTTTCTTCTCGGAAACAAGTTCAAAAGTTTCATTTAGATATAAAAAGATGCCTGTGAAAATGAAAGCTCTTAATATTAACGTTAAGAGGTTCCGCATTGCACTTTTCTATTTTCCATCAGAATAACATGGAAAAAACTTTTTTTTTTGTTATCTGATTTTTATAAGTAGCTAACGATACGTCATAGGAATAATTGGCAGGCATATTTTTCTAGGTAAATGAATGCTCTACAAAAAAAGTTCCTTATCAATTTTTGATAAATCTATTTATTCAAAAGTTATTTGCGGTTGAAGTCGCATTCATATCGAATTTTGAGATTTTTTTATTTTTCCGGCTAAATTATCAGAGCTATTACAAAATATCATGGTACCTTTTTTGTAGACAATTTAATTTTCTAGAAGTTATTCTTGTAAAGTTTTTTGAAATTCCGCATTGTTTTGTAGTTATTTTTATTTTAATGTCAAGCTCTTAAAATCGATCAGAAAACTATTTCTTTTATGAGCTTGACATTAAAATAAAAATAACTACAAAAGAATCCGGAATTTAAAAAAAAACTTTACGGAAATAACTTCTAGAAAATTTAATCGTCTACAAAAAAGATCTCAAGATATTTTGTAATAGCTCTGATAGTTTAGCCGGAAAAATAAAAAAATCTCAAAATTTGATATGAATTCGACTTCAACCTTGTCACGTAACGATTGAAATTATTTGATCTTTATTTAGTTGTAAGTTGAATATTCTAATTTTATATTTAAATTTGAGTCGTTGCGCGGGCATTCCGCCATTTCACCGATGGAGACAGCGGTCCGTGCACAGTGCTAGCGCATGCGCGCTGAGTATGAGAGAGCACATGTGTGAATAGATTTTAATTTGTAAATTAAAAATACAAATAATTGATTTTTGTTAAATTCAAGTGTTTATTTATGATTTTGGAATAGTTGGGATGCATTATCTGGTGTGACATTATGCCCCAACAATTGTCTATTATATTATTTTATTTGAACTTGTCATCCGACTAAGGATGTCAGTTTAGTTGAGAATGTTGACCGCCGGGTAACGGTAAATCGATACCTCGGCTATGATCCCGACGTCAATTTAATAATTTTGAATAATTACTATTTCAGTACCGGGTAAAATAAAAATAGGAATAAGTTATAAATAAGTAGTTCATATATTTAATTAATTAATCATGTGTCATTCAGGTATTGAAGGATAATTTTTATATTTTATATTTTAATTCAAAACTAGGCCCAGGGCTGACAAAAATAATTATAATAGTAATTAAGGGCGACGGTGGTGCCACGTGCGCGACGACCAACAGGTGGAGGAAAGGGTAATTAATTCCGAAAGATACGGACTGGCATTGTGCATAGACGCTAAATTTTATTATTTGTACAATTGTGAATTGATCAGTTACTGCTATAAAGATAAAGATAATTATTTAAGTAAATTCACCGGGTGAATTTAATCGACATTCATTTCAATTTATATTATTTTGGGTCATTGGAGAATTTTGAATAAGTACTTTGAATTTCTTTCACGGCATATAATTTTCGCGTGATAACCTCCCCCGGTAGTTGTTGGTCGCCGCGGCGAGGGTAAATTAATTTCGTTCATAAAAGATTACTGAATGATACACGAATAATATTATAAATAATTGTTAATTATCATTATTGTTTATTATTGGTAAAAATATCCTGACATTTCTGTCTCTAGATATATGTATATATGACTTAAGTGCGACGTAGTGAAACGTTGCCGGTATACGTATATATATAATTGTAGTATATATATCTATAGAGCGCATACAGTACTTGAGTAAATTCCTCAAGTACTGACATCACCACTAAGAAAAAAAAAATTCTCACTCGGAATACTTGTAATAAAAAAAATATTAAGCATTATTATAAGTATCTATTATTATTTATGTTTATTATTATGTAAAATAATTGAGTAACTAAGTGATTCATTTTTGATTCGTTTATTTCTGCGTACCCCAGCGGTCAAAAATTATTATTGAAACTTTTATTCTAAAATTATTATTTAAATTTTTATTTTAAAGTTTATAAATTGGTTTAATACCGAGTAATTTATTGTTTTTGAGTGTGAGTGAGGATAAATCCGTGTCTTTCTCTCTCTCAAGCGTGTTGAGAGATAAAATAAAGTGAAAATATTGTTATTATTTATTAATTAGATACATTCCAGTGAAATAATTGTTTCTTGTATTTGATATTAATAATTTATATCATCAATTAAATTATATTTATTTTGTTTTGGCTATTCAGTTTATATAATTTATTGTAATATTGCGGTATTAATTTCTTTTTTTTTGGACAATGACCAGGTATTATTTTTGTTAGTAACTTTGACAAAATTAAATAGTGTATAATATTATTAAATTTTATATTGTTATATGAATTGAAACTCGGAAACCAACAGCTGTCGGGGAAAATTTAATATTTATTTTCCCTGGATCTTTTCCTACTGCTTAATTTCATCTTTCTGATATTATTTATTATTTGTATGTAATTATTTATTATATATTTACTATTTTTCTTTTTCATTATTTATTTTATTTCTTTCGAGTGTTATCCGCTTCGTTACAAGTCACTTGCTTGGATCTTCCCTCGTAAATTCCCCCTGAATTAATTTTGTCCGTTTTAAGTAAACGGTCTGGCGCCTGCGTGCACTAACCCAGCCTGAGGAGCTAGTCCAGGCACGATAAGTATTTATTACTTATAATTTAATCATTGTTTAAATATTTTTATTTTATTTCAATTCGATCTCGAAATTTATTGTCATTTAATATCGTTTATTATTATTTATTATTATTTGATATTACGCGTGGGCGACCTCATACGCTATATTGGGCTATTTCGCGTCTCCGTCGCGAAATTTCAGTGTAGTATACGTTATAACCTCAAATAACTTTTGAATAAATAGATTTATTAAATTTGATAAGAAACTTTTTTTGTAGAGCATTCAATTACCTACAAAATTATGCCTGCCAATTATTCCTATGACGCATCGTTAGCTACGTATAAAAATCGGAAGACGAAAAAATTATTTTTTCCATGTTATTCTTATGGAAAATAGAAAAGTGCAATGCGGAACCTCTTAATGTTAATATTAAGAGCTCTAATTTTCACAGGCGTCTTTTTTTATCTCAATAAAACTTTTGAAACCATTTACGAAAAAAAAAAAAAAATATTATTTTTTGAATCACCCTAATATATATACATATATATATATTGAGACAAATCGCTTTTTCTCTTTGCGATTTTAACCAGCAGCCACCAGAATTCGCGGGTTGAACCCTGGCTTAGGCTGGCCTCTAACAAATTTTTATTTTACTTGGACAGAGCAGTGGGCTGGGGTTCTTGCAAAGCAAAGACCCGCACTTATTTAAGCACGGCAACGTATGTAAAACTCACTAACTTACCTCACGGCCTATGACTTATCAATAGATTTCTTATTGTTGACGAACTTATCATTTCTTACTTGATTAATAATACTTTTGTTATAAAATTGAAGGATCTTACCAGTAAAATAGGATATGAATAGGATGATCAAATAGTAGGTAAAATGAATGATTAATAATATGTGCAAGTTTATTGCCAATTATAATAATAAAAATTACTTACAAGAAAATGCAAGCGCTGGATGTAATGTAGAGAAATGTGTAGCACAGTATAACTTTATATTACGAATATCTCGCCAGTACGTACAGTGATAGTTACTTAAGCTAACTTTATTTATAAAAATTAATAACTAAACAATAAAATATAATTGCAAGTTAATTTCCCAAATTACAATTAGGTTTTTGCAAGTGAATTGTCAGAATTAATACTGAATAATTAATATATGAACGTCTGTACGCTAATTGATGCAGGATCGAAGTCATTGACTTCTACTATATATATATATATATATATATATATATATATATATATATATATATATATATATATATATATATATATATATATTATAACGACAAAAATTAAATTATTAATTCCGCGCTACAAACTTCGTTCTCTATCCTTAGCCTCCAGTCTCAATACTATCAGGGCGCCAGGTAATTTTTATCACTGGAATTACCATACCAGTAAATCTTAAGAATTAGATAAAATTTTTGATCTGTGGAACTATCTCAAAACCACGCATAAATAAAAACCGGATAATTTTTGATCTGTGGAATTATCACCAAAACCACGCAACTAAATAAAACTAAAGCTTAACAAAATGCTCAGAACTTATAAGCAAAAACAAAAACAGAGACTGGAAAACTAAAAACAGAGTTACGGTATGCCATGGTGTCGCTCAGTGTGTAGGTTTATGGAGAGAGGGAGTAGTCCGGGTTACATCATTCCAAATTCATGTAGATTATCAGTGAATTTGCAATTTTTATTTAAACAACAAATAATCCAAGATCTCCATTTAACAATTAACAAAATACGGTAGCTTCGTACAAATAAGTCTTCTTTATAACAAAATACTGAATCTAATAATAATGAAATTAATCTTAATCAAAAATGTAAATTGACATCTGAAGGATATGTATCGATACATTAAAAAAAAATAATTAATCACTAGAGCTAATCAACAATTAACTAATATTCAGTAACCTAGAACAATAAATTATAAAAACCGATATTCTAGAACATTCTCTTCAACAAAACTCATAAAACTAACGTACATGGGTCTAATATTGACATCAATTAGACGACAATTGGTTTAATATTTAAACATATTCCTTATAATTATTTGTAAAATGATATCTACAATAAATCGTGAACATGACTCTAAACTGTACCAATATTCTCATAATTCTTTCAGTTCTTAAATATTTTCTTTAATTAAAACAGTAGCATCGTATCTCAAGATTCTGACTCGAACTCAATTAATTATTGATAATTATAATAATTATTTCATACCTGATTACGGATGAATGAAATATCGAGTAACGTCTTACACTGTTTAAAATAATACTTCTGTAACAATACTCTTAATCTGTAGCTTTCCGCAATGCCATGAACTGTAACGCCATTTCTGGACACGTCTGCTCGCTTCGAGCGACCAGAGCTGAATGCTCACGTCCGTACTCTTCGAAGGTCTCCCTTCGACTCCCTTTTTCTCAATCATCAAAATCCAAAACCAAATCTTATCATTATCTATAACTGACCTCTATATCCTAAATCCATAAATCAATTCCCAAACTCTACCATATCGATAACTGGAGGCTTATACCTCACCAAACGTACTCACTAAACCTGACTATGAGTATGGATATCCTTGGTAGTTGCTCTCCTGGAACCGACTTCAGCTGGGATCATAAAACTTAAAACTAAGTGACCTATGACTTCCTCAGCGGTACAAGTGGTCATGACTTGTCCTCTGAGGCCTGTCAGACAAAAGCAATTAAAAATGACCAAACGGCTTCCACAACAGCAACGGTCACAATATTACTGTTGAGGCCTGCCAAACGAAAACTCAAAACTGATCCCAATCTGCATCCATCAGATTCCTTTTATACTGGAGCGCTAGCATTTCAGCTAGACCTCTGCAATCTACCAAGAAGTCTCATAGGGATAGAACTAGGTTCTATCATCAGATGATACCGGGTGACTAATTCAAGTCCCGCTCCACGGTAACACTGACTTCTCCACATACTCAAATTTCCAAAACTGTAAACTAAAACTCAAACTTTATCATTATCTCAAAAAATCTCAAACAATATTCCATACTAAATTCCCATCATTCTGATTCTAAGTCTTTGCTATAATTTTTCTTAACAAAACCCATAACTGTAGCTAAACGTTACTCCATATTTAATTCTTAAACTATAACTTAAATCAAAAATCTGTATCAAAATCGTTAATACCTGTACGCTAAATTCTAAGTCTTGAGTTACCATGCTCGTAAATACAGTAAAAATCAGTTGGTGTTTGTGACGTTCACTTTGATTTGACCCCCATACGAAAAATAACGTCACAATATATATATATATATATATATATATATATATATATATATATATATATATATATATATATATATATATATATATATATATATATATATATATATATTAGACTGGGCCAAAAAAATCGACTATTTTTTTTTCTTTTGATACTGTGAATATATCATTCCTGATGACCAAAAAAAAATTATTTTGCAAGTTTGAGCCCTTAATATTGATATTAAGAGGTGTATTGTTAGGACTATTTGTTCTTTGACAGAAATTTTATTTTTACCCAAAACTCGTAAATCATCGATTTAAAAAATTTAAGCAATGTATATTCTTAAAGGAAATTGAATCCCCTACAAAAAATTTCTTTTAGTAAATTCACGTAAAACAAGTCATTTCCATGCAGTAATAAAAAAGTTGATTCAAGAGAAAAAATCTTGAACCAAGAACTCCATTTTGAAGAAAATGATTTTCTTGAGCCAAGATAAAAAATTCTTGAGCCAAGAAATTATTCTCGGGTCAAGTAAATTTCTCTTGGTTCAAGAATTTATTCTCTTGACTCAAAAAAATCATTTTATTCAAACTGGAATTCTCGGTTCAAAATTTTCACTCTTGAATCGAGTCAACTTTTTTATCAGTGTGTAACCGTGCCTTAAATATCGTTTTGTATTTTTAAATTTTTTGTTTCTATTTTGGATTTTTGTAACTACTAGAAATTTTGAAATTTTTTTTTGTGAAAATACGTATTTTTGAAGGAAATTCAATGCTCTATAGAAAAGGTCTCCGAACATTTTTTGCTAAATTCACTTCTTCGAAAGTTATTCGGGTTATTTAAGTCGTTTTGACTCGACTTCAACCTTGAAAAACTTTCGAAGAAAAGAATTTGGCAAAAAATGTTAAGAAACCTTTTTTGTAGAGCATTAAATTTTCTTCAAAAGTATGTATCTTGGATGGGAAAAATTCTGATATTTCTATTAGTTACAAAAATCCAAAATAGAAACTAAGAATTTAAAAAACGAATCAATATTTAAGGCACGGTTACAAGGAAACAGCTCGTTTTACGTCAATTCACCAAGAGAGATCCTTTGTAGGTAATTAAATTTTCTTTAAAAATATACATTGCTTACAATTTTCAGATGGATGATCTACGAGTTTTGGGTGAAAAATAAAATTTCTGTCAAAAAACGAATAGTCGTAAAGACACACCTCTTGATATCAATATTAAGGGCTCAAACTTGCACAGTAATTTATTTTTGTCATCAGGAATAATATTTTCATAGTATTAAAAGAAAAAAAAAATAGTCGTTTTTTTTGTCCCAGTCTAATATATATATACATATATAATATATATTAGGCTGTATCAAAAAAATCGAGAATGTGTTTTTTGGAAAGTACTCTGAAAATATTATTCAGGATGTTGAAAAAATTTCCCTGTTCAAACGGCAGCTTTTAATTTTAATATTAAGGGGAGCCTCATCGAGATTTTATTTTTCCTATTTGATAACATGGGAAAATATGTTTTTTTAAAGTTTAGGATTTTATCACCCTTCAGCAAATCAAAGTATCTGGAAAATCAATAAAGGCTTTTGTACGAAATTGAACGTCCTACAAAAAAAAACCTCTCACCATTTTTTGATAAATCCGATTGTTCAATAGTTATTTAAGCTTTCAATCAAATTTATAGTAAATTTTAAGATGTTTTTACTTTTCCGGCGAAAGTATCAGTCTTATCAAAAAATGTACAAAGAACATTTTTGTAGATAATTTTATTCCTTACAAATCATTACGAATAAAGTTTTTCGAAATTCCACATTGTTCACAAGTTATTTTCATTTTAATGTCAAGCTCTAAAAATTAATCAGAACTCTATTTTTTTAAGAGCTTGACATTGAAATGCAAATAAATTGTGAACAATGCGGAATTTCGAAAAACATTGTTTGTAATAATTTATAAGGAATAAATTTATCTACAAAAATGTTCTTATCACATTTCTTGATAAGACATACTTTAGCCGGAAAAGTAAAAAAATCCCAAAATTTACTATAAATTTGACTTGAACCTTAAATAACTTTTGAACCGTGGGATTTATCAAAAAATGATAGGAGACTTTTTTTGTGGAGCGCTGAATTTCCTACAAAAAAATTACTCGGCATAAAAATCCGACGATTGGTTTGTGAGCTAAAAAATTCTAAAAAAAAAAAAAAAATTTTTTCCCGTATTAATTAAATGGAAAATAAAAAAAAGGATTGAGGCAAACCTTAATATCACTATTGAGAGTCCGGATTGGTACCAAAATTTTTATTTTTACTTATACTTTAAATTTTTGGGTGCCATAAAAAAAAATTTGTCGTTTTTTTCTAAACACCACAATATGTATATATATATACTTATATATATATATATATATACATATATATATATATATACATATATATATATACATCTTTATGTATCTCAATATCCGTACATACATATCAATACGGATAAACAATCAATACATGAATAAAGAAATTAATAAGTTAATAAAAAATTATTAAAGGTAGTTCAGTTAAATATATATATATATATATATATATTTATTAAGACAATGGTAAATTACGTATAACGATGATTTGATTATTAAATCGGATTCGTTCGGCGTTAATCGGCGTTTATTTCGCGTTGAACGTGCAGTATCTTTTGCCATAATACAAATTACATCCATAATAAATAAATATATAATAATTAAATAATTTAATAAATAAATATATTGATAAATATATAATCTTCATTTATTAAATAATTCAATAAAGAATTATATTAACAAATAAATAATAAATAATATTATTTCTTTGAAAAATAAAAAAAAAAAAATTGCAATTTAATTTGTTTATTTTCATTTATTATATTTTATCAAATTTCCAATCATGGTTGAATCTACCTCAAAATTAAAAATAATCTTAAGAGTTTATTTGTTGGAGATAAACGAATCATTGATGAGTATGCATTCAACATAAACGATTATGCATATCGACGAGAAAAGTCAGTTGCGTAAGTACTTTATATAAACTATTCACACAAATGAAAAAATTTTAAAAAAACACCTGTCAACCATCTGGCCCTGCGGGCCAGCCCCAAAACTTTTTTTTCCGCTGTTTTCAAGCTCAATAAGCTCGAAAAATTTAGTTTTATTATTTTTAACTTGTCAATACTGTTACGTCCCAGCCTGTACGTCAGATGACGTGGGCATTTACTTCTCTAATTACCGACCTGAAATCTAGCTAATTATATCGAATATCGATAACCAAGTAATTTCCGTAGTATTTCATTAATTATATAAAATAATATAATATAATAATAGAATAATATTATTTAAGGTATTCGAACGTTAAGGATATGAGTATAAAAAGTTATTTTTCTATATTTTATCAAATATAAATAAGCGCTGAAGCCTCGAGTAAATCTTCGAGACGTGCAGCTGCACAAACATCTATTTTGTTTAAAATAACTTTTGTTAATAGATAAGTGACTCATTTGTTCGTAAGAAAAGTGGAGAGATCGTGAGAATTAAGTATTTTCAATAGATATTAGAATGGATCATTCGAGAACATGCGTTATCTCGAACCCCCTCCATATAAATCGATGCGTGAGTCTGATGCCCAAGCGTATTGATAAGAGTGACTCTAGTTTTTCTCGATCAAGAGAAGGCAGTCTGAAACATAGAATCATCGAGAGCAGTCAGGCTCAATATTAAAACCTCAACTTCGTTCTCACCCTCTCAAAGTTATTGTTAAGAGTACACTAACAATTTATAAATTAATTCAACTGTATATTTTCCCATCACTTAAAATTATACCCTGTGACGTTACATTGCCGAGGAGATGGAGTAGAAGGGGAGTAAGCGTGAGTCTGTGTGTTAGAAAGTGATAGAGTTAGTACGTGTGTTGAGTTGAGTGTAGGGAATAGTGAGTAGAGAGTATGGAGTACGTGTGCGGTGAAGTAAGTGTGTGGAGAGTACGAGTATGTGTACGTTATGTTGTCCGTGTTGGAGTGTCTGTGTGGTTGAGCGTGGATTCAACGAGGGATGTCTAGCTGTGTTGCGGATAGTGGCCAAAATACCGTGCCTCCCGACCAGTGATGACGACTAGGACTAGGCTTAGCTCTCGAGGTTGACGTGGTGATCACGGAGGAGCGACTGAGATGTCGCCACCCCTGCGAGTTGGTACCCGGAGTTAACTGGGGTACGTTTACGTTTATTTGGGAATGGCAGGCCTCGTTTGCGATGCTCGAGGAAGCCAAAGATTCGCTAACTCCGGATATCACGGGGAGTGATACCGCGGGAAGACCTGCGAGTTCGCGGCTTGTATGCGGTGGGGGAAGAATGGATGGACAGGCGAGAATGTGAGAGTGACTGGGAGTAGTAGAGAGGAGACATGAATGGAGTAGGAGACGAGAACACAGGAGTTGAGAACTGACCATGGTGTCCGAGAGTTGGACTTTGGAGTCGCTCGAGTATGAGTCGACCCAGTAGTCGAGTTTAGGGTCTTGGAGCGAGTGGTTGTGAGTCGGAGAGCCGAAAAGATAGGCCTTGACCACACCCTTGGCTGATGCCGTTTGGAGCTTGTGGCTCTATTTGTTGAGTTTTGGAGCCGTTTGTCGTGATTTTGCCGTCTTGAGTTACCGCATTGTTCATTTCAATTTTATTATTATCTAGAATTGTGTTAAGTTCTGTGATTCGTCGTCCACGAGAGGTTTCCGATGTCATACCCAGGTATTTATTGTCTGATGGACCGAGAGAACTCGACCGCGGGCCGCGTAGGCCCTTCGCGGCACTCTCGCGTCATATTTACGATATTTTATTTAGTTTTTCTGTTCGTTATTCTGTTTAATTTACTTCTTACTTAATCGGCTTCTTCCGGGTAAAAAGAACCGCCACCCTCTCTCCACAACCTAGCATACTGAGCGCACCAGGACATGCGGCTACCACCGTTCATTTCTCTCATCTCCGAAGGATTTAGAAAATAGATTTTAATTTACGTGTACGTTTAGACCGGTTGAGGAGTGATCGGTGGGCGAAGTGTAACGTAGCCCGATTTGTGTATTTTGAGTTTAAGTATTTGAGGAAATTTATTAGGTATAAGTTACGTGTAAATTTTCGTACGTTTAATCGAGTTATTTAAGTATTCAGTTAAAAAAATACGTTACAACCCTTATAATTGAATAAATCGGATTGAGATATATGAAATAAAATATATAATCAAACAACCAGTTTTTTGCAACCACCAAATTGCTATAAATCCGATACAGGGTAAGAGTACCAGTATCAGCCCCAAACCAGTAGCCAGCCACCTCATGTTAAATCATATCTATATATATTTTGAGCCAATGTTAAAATGTAGGCCCGGCTGGTTACTGATTAGGGGCTGGGTACTGGTGGTCTTTTTCTACGTGCGCTTTTTTAGCTCTAAGCATGGTAGCAGAAGTAATATGAACCAGACCAAAATTCGGAAAAAATAATTTTGTCATATTTTTATTGGCTAATTAGAAAAAATTTAATCAACTTATTCATTTTTCGGCTGATTGTCTATGCCTGGGGCAAATTTGACCACTAAAAATATTCCAAAATAATTTTTTTTTCTTGATATATTTTTGAAATGAAATTATCTATAATCTAAACAATTCAAGAATACGTCTTTTGGGTGAACAATAATGACATGAAAAATATAGAATACTTTTTTTAATTAAATAATAATTAATCTAATCGTGGGGTAACAACTTATTGCATCTTCAAAAATTTTTTTTGAGTAATACAAAAGTAAAAATAGTTGCCAAGAAATAGAAATACATTCTTGATGTTGAAAAAATGTACGAAAAAGAAAAAAAACAATTGGCCAATGGTTACTTTACTGGCCAACCCTAAAACTTCTTGCTGTTATTTTAGAGCTCAGAGAATCCGAAAATAATAATATTGGTAATTTTTTAGCTCTACGAGCTCAAAAAATGGCTGGGCCGGAAAAATTTACATTACAATGAAAAAAATTATAGGCTTGGTTCAATTTAAGGTACATTTAATAAATCTTATAGTAAATTATTTTCGGTAAATGGGGACAATTGTTATCTTTTTAATATTTTATCGTTGATATCTTTTGAACTTATGAACCGATTATAACATTTGAGGTGAAATTCGGCATAGTTCTTCAGTCTCTTTTACTTAGTTTTTTTTTTAAATTATCAATATAACGTTTTTGATTTTGTTATAAAAGAACACTTTTTTTAAATTTTTTTGTTAACGATATCTCTTGAAAAACAGATTTAATTTTGATGGTTAAGGTGGCATTCTACGCGGCTTATAGAGTTTCAAAACTGGTCCGATTTTGGAATTAATCCATGAAGTCAGAAATTATCAAAAAAAAAAAGTTTTGGATAAATTTTAGTTCTGAAATATCTCTTAACGTACCGGAACGATTATGTTTCATTTCTCAAAAATTGTTTGAATTTATTTGCGGCTTCAAACGCCACTTCAATGAGCTGAACCGGTTTATCCGTTGAAAAGTTATGGAATATTTACATACAGACGTACGTATATATAGACGCACATATATACGTACGAGTACCTTTTTAAGACATCAAAATATCGAGATCTGTTGAAAACTCGGTTTTCAAAAATGGGACCGAAATCAATAACTTCCCTTTTTTTTTTTTTTTTTTTTTTGAAATTTTAAATTTTCTTAACGAAAAATTTTTTTTATCATTTGTTGGATGGGGACCTTCTTGCCCCAGAAAAAAGTGTTTTTCTTAGAATTTCGGAACAATATCTTTGAATTTGTTTGAAATAGGACAACAGTAAAGTGATTTGATGGTTGAAAGCGACAAAAAGTAATAACCGGCTTGAGGGACCTTTTCCCCTAACCTTCCCTTTCATTTCTATTTTTAAACTTCAAGACATTGAAAGTAATTAATAAATCAGGCCTTCTATAGGTTTTATTTACGATTATTTCCAATGAGATCAATGTATTCATGCAGAAATCAATGTAAACATTGAAATAAGGATTTTAATGAGTATCTAACTTATCAGAGCGTTAATTGATAGGACTAAATTTTTGATAACAAAGCCATAACTTTCCGAACTCTACCTCTATTATTTATAATTTGAATTTAGAAGAAAAAAATCGTTCGTTTGATTTTTTTTTTTTTTTATAAATTTAACAACTAACGAACTTGAATAATTTTGCACTACTTGCACGCGAAGCGATCCCCACATTAAATTGGTTATATTATTTTCATATCACACTTAGACGTTATAAAAAATACATTAATATAAAGAGGAAACAATAATGAACAAGCCTGATATTTTAATTATGCTGTCCGATACATATTATAAAAAACAACTTTAATAAAAAAAAATTTACCATGGACGTGAGATAGTCTGTAGTCCAAAAAAATGTATGTGGCAGTGATGTCTCGAAAACCACTTGATGAAATGACTAAATTTTTTTGTCACAATCTTCAGAAATATACAAAAAAGCTTTTGTTCCAAAATCACTACTGTATTCCTTCTTTTTTTTTTATAATAAATCATTTCTGCTTAAACCGGCATTTTTACATTTAATTAAACACACACTACAGCCATTTTTATTAGAAAAATATTCTCTTTTCCTTCTCTTACTTTTTTTTTAAGACTGTTACTTTACCGTATATTTACCATGGCATCTGGTATCACAAAAGCTGTATATTTTTGGCTGCTCTCATCAACATCGACATGAAAAAATCCATTCTGCAAATCAAGCACTGTGAAATATACCCCTTCCGCCAGTGCATCTAGCTGATCTTCAATCAACGGCAGGGGTGAGAGTGGCCTTAAAATAAGTTGATTCAACTTACGGAAATCCACACAAACTCGCGCCGACCCATCTTTTTTTCTCACGAGGACAATCGGACTCGCATACCCTGAAGTTGAAGGTCGAATGATTCCCTCTTCAATCCATATGTTCATTATGTCGTTCACTTCTCGCCACTCCGACGGAGATAATCTTCGGGGCCGCGAGACTACCAACTCATCTGATTTTAATATTATTTTTGCTTTGATACCGATATCGAGCGTCTTTACCGGTTTATAGTTTGTAACGATTTTTTTTAATTTCTTCGCGATAGAACTCGTCTTCAATGTGGGACAAATCAACTTCGTTTGCTTTATCGACTACATTAATTCTAAAAATGTGAGATCCTTGCGATTCATCTACGTTAACATTGTCATCATTCTCTAGCTTCAAAACCGTAACGTCCCCGCGTCGGACACGGAGTTCAACCTGATCTAAAAAGTCTGTACCGAGAAGAATAGGGTGTTTTAAAATAGTGTCAGGTACAACATGATAATCTACAGTGAATTCATCGTTTGCTACTCTCATACTTGCCGTAAACTCACCCATTGTCTCATTCATACCGGACCCAAGGCCTTCAAAACATACCTGCTTTTCTCTGAGTGGCGGTGACCTTAATCTTTCGTACTCACTCTTACATATTTGGAATGAGAGGGGGTTTTATACGAAGAAAAAAATGAATGTAGATCAAACTTGACTCGATTAATTCAATCAACAGTTACACGCGTGAGCTTAGAAAATTAGGTGATGAAATTGACCGGCGAGGCTTATGGATCAGTTGCTCGAAAGGAACTGTCTTTTCCGAATACTATCCTTCGGGTCCTTCACTCCTTTGGAGAGGGGGGTACCGAGGGATAGTAGTCACAGAAAAAACAGGTAGAAAAAATAAAGATAGAAATAGAGAGAAACGACTTAATGAGATATCGGGCCCGGGTCGCTGGCCAGCTGACGACGGGCCTTAATCCTTTAATTGCTTTGGAAAAAACATCGGTCATAAAGACTGAGGATGTGGAAAGAAGATTTGGGAAAAACCCATAAGTTTTCACCTACAATATTTACAAAATATTTAACTTAATCTTACAACAATTGCTCACTTTAGTTTTATGATATTCTTGGCAGCTGCAGATGTGAATTTTATTGTATTGTCAGAATATTACAATAAACTAAAATTTCCAAAAAACTATTCTGCAGCGAACAAAAATATTTCCATATTGCTCCGCATCACTACTTAAATTATAATCCCATATAATTTATGGTGTTGCTTCACAGCTGGGCTAAATTACAAAATAAAAAGTTTGAAAATAATCAATGCTACAAATGAACAATACTAATTCAATAATAATAATAATACTAATAAAAATAATAATAATAAAAACAATTAAAATATGTTAAATAATTACAATAGTTAAGAAAAGAACTGCCAAGGGTGGGTAGAAGGAATGACCCCCACACATATTAACGTCAAATCACTCTCTGTATTAACTAAAGCTAAACTCTTACAGTCATTAATTGTTACAATTTTGTGGTACTTTTCTTTCCTTGGTCGGGATACAACGTAGACGTCCTTCGATTTCTCTTGACACTCAGCAGAGATGTGACCGAACTTACTACACTTAAAACACTTTTTACCTTTCTCTTTCTCAAGACATCCTGAACTTAAATGATCATCAGCACCACAATTAAAACACCGTTTCACTGTTTTCGTCGCCGGACTAGTCACACTGACCTTATTCTTATTTTTATCATCTGTTCGTCCAGGTTTATCGTTTCTCTCAGATGCTTTTAGCTTGGGTTTCACTGCCTCGCGTTTCATGCTCTCGCACTGACAACACCTTTCTTTTAACTGTTTAATTGTTTTCGCACCGTACCGCACGGATTTGTTGACAGCTTCGTCTGGTATACCCTCAATGATGTATTGGACGACAACACGCATCTCGAGGTTGACTTGAGATGCAGTCTGCAACATCTTATACATGTAAGCTTGGAATATCTCACTCTTGCAGACTGTCAACAGTTTGCTCAAATTCCTCTGTCAGCGCTTTTTTCAGTTTTTCTCATGTTTTACTACAATCCTCGCACTCGATAAATAATTCCGCGGACCCCTCTAGCAGCCGCTTAGCGTATGCGACTTTCTGCACGTTGTTCCATTCACAAAGCGCAGCCATCTCTTCAAACTTTTTCAACCACCGTCGCACATCCGTATGATCGTCACCACTGAATTTCTTCAGAGTTCCTTCAACATTTTTAAATGTTAATAACACACACTGCTGGGCAGCTCGACGGCGACGAATCATAGGTGTACCTCGTTCGTTTTCATCATCATCGTCAGGGTTTCCTTTTTGTCGTCGTCTAGCATCTCTTCTTTCAATATTGCCGCCGTTATGCGGAGCAATCTCTTCCCGAGCGTCGACTTCTTCTTCATCCTCGTCTTCGTCATTGTCATCATCATCGTCTTCTTCATCTACAACGCGTTATCGTTCAACCAGAAGTGCCGCTCTTAGTCGGGCCGACAACTCAACTTTACGACCCGTCGTACGAAGGTGCCGTCGCCTGAGTTCCTCTGTGAGCTCTACGTCATTAAGCTCCACTGCGTCTACACCATCTGCGATTCCTTTGATCTCTTGGTTATCAGCTATCACTTCACTATTTCACGCACTTCACTAGCCCGAATAAAAACACTTTGTACTGATACGTCTTTACGTCTTATTTTGATTAATTTCGTCTTTAGTCTCGAATGTCGTTTCTTATTTCCGTAACTGTATTCAAGTATCTGCCGATTTGTAACTTCCCGAGTATATATTTGTTTAACCATAGTAAAAATATACTTAAACCTGGTAATATTTTTTTGATCTAAAAATTTGTATTCTTATTTTAACAAAATATTCTTGGTTGGAGTAAATTTTTACTAAAATTAAACAAATAATTTTTTCGCGAGGATAGAAACACGCAGATACTTGAATACAGTATTTTTTGTTTTTCAGTGCAGGCGTCATCAAAAAAATTAAATAATTTTTCTAAAATTACCCATATTCATAGACTCCTGGAATGTCTAAACCAAAGACGATATGCATCCGCTTCTCCATATACCCCATGCCATGCTACATTGACATTAGATTTAGACGGAAATATTGGTGAAGTGAAATCTCCTTATAATAATCGTAAGATCGAGACACTAGCTGAGGATAAAGCGTTTCATGAAGACCTAAAAAAGTCTTCAACGAATTCCGGGGAAATTTTAAAAAAAGCTTTTCACGATACGTTAAACAGGTTTGCAGCGTTGCACAATTACACACTAAAATATAATCGTATATACATAGCTATGAGATGAGTAACATGAGAATTAAAATAAAAATATATTTGATTTTATTTCATTCCAATAATTAATTTGTTTTTGTCCACAAGTCAATCAATTTTGAAAAACTTTAATATTAAAGCTGATTTGTTGTTAAAAAAACCATAATTTTGATAGATATTTCGTTTTTTAAATGTCTGATTACTTTTAAATATTAAAATATAATCAATCTTATAATAAGACGTTAGTTAACACTGTCATACATTGATTAATATTTTAAACAAAGTTAGTACCTTGCTGAGGAAATCTCATAGAATCCAATATATTTTTATAAATTCTCATAGGAATTTTAACAGAGAGAATGAATTTTATGAGAAGTGCTGTAATTAAGTATAGGGCTTTGTACGTACAGCTGTAACAGCCTATCGGATTTTTTAAGTAGGATATAGTATTTTAGATTTTTTTTTTGTCAATATAAACTCTAAGAAATTTTACTGCAAGTCAGAGATAATGTTCTTACGCGATATCTTGGTGAAGTTTTACAATCGTTTTTCTCAAAATATTTAACAGAAGTGCTCTGCTTTAAACTCTATAAAAACTGATCATGCAGACTTGCTTAAGGGGGACCACTAGTGTGAAATTTTTAAAAATCAATTAAATTTTTTTTCTCATTTTTGGATAGTCTCTACCTTCAAAAATATCATACTACAATTTTTAGTACATATCTCAGATACTTTTTTTCAGTTATAGCCATCTGAAGAGCAGAAGCTTGTCGGTTCTCGAAAATACGTTTTTCAAAATCGCTGCATCTGTAACTCGAATACAAATTATCTGACCGATTTGTTTTGAATTACTCTCTAAAAACGAATTAGTGAAATTCTTGCAAATCAGTGGATAGTCACTATTTCTACAGCTATAAGTATACTAGTAATTCAACTAGTGGTATACTTATAGCTGGTTCCCAGTGAATATTCAATAATTTGAAGTGAATTTCATTGATTCATTTTTAGAGGGTGCAGTTTCTTTTGTATATGTTTCTACGTACTATGAATCTCCGGTTTCTTGTTTAAATCAAAAATGTAATTTTGGCAGGGCAAAAATCATCAAATTTTTGCATAAAATTTGAAATTTTTATTTTTTAAAATCCGCCATTTTGGTAAATTTCCTTTTTTTTTATTAGCTCAAGGGTAATAGTACGGGAAATATCTTCTAGCTTAAATAACTTTTTGGTTTTTTTAATTTCATGTACTGTGAAAGTCATTATCACTGCAGCAGTGAGAGGACTTTTTTTATAAGCGTTGAGAGATTGTGAGTAATTTGCAGAATTTAGAATTTTCAGATCCAAATATTTTATCTTGCATTTATTATATATCCACAAATATATCCTTTAAACATTATAACATTCCATACAGTTGTTCTCTAAAAAAATTCAGAAAAATTGTAGTTTTTTCAAGCGGTTCCACTAATAGTCCCTCTTAAGACTTAACATATAGATTTACATAAAACTTACTTAAGAATGTTAGTCCACTGAGAGAAAAAAATGGTTTTCTGCACTATAAAAAATATAGTTCAATGAGACCACATCCACTATTAACTGCAGTTTAGGTAACTGATATGATATTAGTTAACAGTAACAGAAAAGTATAGTTAAGGTGACTATTTAGTATAGTAAATTCAACAGTTTCTTATTCAGCATGCGCAGAAGAAAATTATTATGACAATCATAATTCCATAGTTAGCAAACCTAGTTCAATATAATTATCATCACAATATAAATATAGTAACCACTATTAAAAGTTTATGGATTAGCTATTACATTAGTTTAACGATTTCAATTATTTCAACAATGATAAATTAAAAAAATTAATTTGTGTATTTTAATTCTCAATACAAGTGAAATACAAAGGTGATTACTTTTATACTTTATTAGCATATTGATATCATACCTACATGCTCGCTCTTCTCTTTGAGAATTGGATTTTCGCCATTACCCTACGGAGGATGCGAACCTAACACCTAACACACTAGACGCACGAGAGACCGACTATACTACTACACTACGGACCCAGTGGAAAAATTTCAGTTCGACTGTACTTCTAATGCTTTATTCCCATATTGAATTTTTATATCCTATTAGTTTTTAAATATTTTACAAATTTTTCTGAACGGAAATATTTTTAAAGTATGTCGTGTAAAAAAATTAAAAAATATTTCTTGAAAATATTTCTAAAAAAAGTATTTAAAATAATTTAAAAACAAAAATTTTAGGATGTTTATGATATATTTTTTATACAATTTATTTTGTACTAGGTAATTTTTTTTAATAACTTTTACAAGTGACAATAGTCTAATGTAAATAATTAAGTTGGATACGATATGTGCAACACAAAAAATAGAATCTAATAATATTTGTTATTTTTCAAATAAAATTACCGTTTCATTGAGGCATACTTGAAAAGATCAAAACATACAGAAATTGTCCTTTTAATAAGCAAAAATTATAATCTCTTAATCCTGTATATTGCAATATAATAATTTTATCTTAGTGTTGTTAACTACACGTTTTTTCTCAAACTTTTAAAAATCGTTAATACATGAAGCGAATAATTTCATAATGGTTTTATTGATCACAATTTTAATGTTCATTAAAGTAACGTATTACAGTTCAATTGATCTAGTTATTAGTAGTTGGAGAAACTATTTATACATAGTGAAATACGGTGACTACATTGTCAGAGTAGTTGCGTTGACTACTAAAAGTAGTTACAGAAAGTAATGGATGATAAGCAAAGTAAAATAGTCACTGGTACATTCTTTATTTGTAGGGGTGAACTAAAAAAGTATTGTTATTATTATTGCTGAAGTATATATTCTGAGACATAATATTAAATAGTTAACATAACAAAACAAAAAATGTTAGTAATGCTTAGTTGATACTACTACTTTTAAATGGGTCTGAACACTGTGATATAGTAGAAGAAACAAGAGATATTAGTTAAGATTACTATTTTTTCATACTCATCCCTTTCTAGTTACCACAACCATGCACTTTTCTTTCAGTGTAGAGTATATGTTCTTATAATAACTTACTATATTCTTTACCTACAAATATTTCTCTTATAACTGTATAGACATTCAAAAACATAACCAGTTTCCTATGACAGCAAAAAATCGAGCATACATAGGGCTCGTAGGACAACAGCGCCCCCCAAGCCAAAAAATATTGATGCATATGCGGATTATTTAAATGATGATCAATGGGCAAATCTCCTGAAATATAATTATAGGCAGTTAACTGTGAAAAAAGTTGGGTCTGGTAGTGATGTTTCTGCGATATTTTATGATTCTGAGTGTATGAAGAAGTTGTTAAAAAATGCAGAAAAGGGCACTTTGGAATTTTCGATCAATTCAACCTTTAATATTACGCCTAGAAGTATTAAAAACCGGAAATTTATGACTATGCAAATCTACAAAGGGAACCAAGTAAGTTGTTGATGTTTAGCAATACCTGTTTCGAAAATTTCATTTTTGAGCGCTGTACATATAAATACACATATATGTATATGTATACGTATAAATTGTAGACGGAACAAAATAATTGTTGCTGCAACAGGACATGGCCCTGTGGCTGCAACAGAAAAGCCCTGTAGTATTCACAAGATCATTCCTGCTGCAGTCATAGGTCTATTCCTGTGGTGGTAACAGGAATGGACCTGTCGCTGCAACAGGAAAAACCTGCGGCTGCAACAAGACTAGTCTTTTAGCTGTAATAGGAATATCGTGTTGCAGCCACAGGATCATGCTACAGGAACGTTCCTGTTGCAGCAACATTTTTTTTCCGTATACATATATACATAATTAAATATTTATAGGTTTTATATCATTGAAGTCTGATCAAATCTAATCATATATAGACTTATATATAACTACATATAAGTTTATATCAGTCATGTCCGATCAAATCTAATTATATATACACTAATATATAATCATACATACTCATATATAATCAAATAAAATCATTTTTCATCAGGATTACATAATGTTACGTCCAACTAGTAGCTTGTACTGTGATGTTGGACAATATTATTATAATTATTATTTTCGGCCCTAGTCTTTCGACCAATAGACCGGGATCACACTGAGGAATTATCTAGGAGGTGTTATAAAATAAAGACGTTGAGTTTATAATTTAAATTACTATCTATATTCTACAATTAAACAACTTCATTTGTGCATACGATAAACTTGAAATTTACTTTATACCTTATTGGTTAGTCAACTTAACATTAACTTTACATAAACTCGAAATTATACGGAGATATTAGGTATGTTGTTGCTTATACCTACTCGTATAATTTGCGTTTCACAGAAACTATTAATAATTAATTCGAAACAGTAATTTTAAATGTAGAGTTATCTCTATAGGATTGTGTCACGAGTTACTATTGAATTTGGACATTCATTTGTTTTATGTGTTAACTTAACTTTACAGTACCTGTAGTCGCTGCAACTGGATGTTTGTATGATAGTATTTTACACTGACTCTAGGTATTACTTTTATTTTTCTTATTTTTGTTTTATTTTGACCGCTGAGTTTTATACTTGGCAAATCACTGATTTTAATAAAATGTTTGCAAGATGATTAATAACGTAAATGTAAAAATACTTGTACAATATAAACTAGTACGGAACTAGCGTAAAACTGAAGTATGTGTGTGGACACAAAAAAAACTAAACTAGTACGGAACTAGTGTGAAAACTAAAGTGTGTGAGTACACAAAAACTAAACTAGTACGGAACTAGTGTGAAAACTGAAGTATGTGAGTCTACAAAAAAACTAACTGTTTGGTCCGGGACTAAAATTGAAGAGAGCATTTTCTCTTTTGTGACACCTTTTATACTTTTCTAATTGGTTTATCTAATGTATTGTTCTGGGGAAAGACTACATCCAATCGGAGCGCAGCTCCTTAAGGGCCTTCCCTTTCCTCATGGTTTTTGCCCTGGAAAACACTCCCCCATGTGGGCCTATGTGCGTGCGCACCCGTGCATACACCTACATGTACATTATTGTATTTATTTAAATATATTTATTATAATATTTTAGATTTCTTTATTATTATAATTTTAATTTATTTATTATAAAATTTAAATTTAATTATCATTAAATTTCAAATCTACCTATGTTAAAACAAATTTAAATTTATTGTAGTTTATTTATTATAAAATTTAGATTTAGTTATTATTGAATTTCGAATTTATTTATGTTAAAACCACTTAAATTTATTGTAGTTTGTTTATTATAAAACTTAGATTTAGTTATTATTAAATTTCAAATCAAAATCTACTTAAAATTTACTTACTATCAAATTCAAATTTATTTGTTAGTGTTAATGATTTGATTATATTTTGCAACCTGATAGTTAATCAATATTTTGAATAATTTGTTGCAAAATTTAACATTTAAACATTTTCATTAGTTAACATTTTCTGTTAATGTTTAATTTTTATTTCCTTAATGACCTCTACGTCATAGGATTTTGTGTCCGTCTCTAATTTTGTCTATTTATTCTATGATAAAATATTTCAACAAAAGTGCACTTAAAGTGAAAGTAAGGGATTTAGATTGTGTAAAGATTGCTTATTGCAACTAAAATTTATTTACCTCTTACCTACGCCACGTACGCTTTTGTTGATAAATATTTTTAAATATATATATTTTTTTTTTTTTGTTTAAAGTGTTTCCAGATGGCCTCTGGGCCTTTACAATTATCTGAAGGGTCATTAAAATTACATTTAGTTGTTTGCTCTAGCATTTCAACAAATGTCAAAGCAAACAAGTCTAAATCTTTTAAAAGCATTCCGAATTTTATAAATAGAAAAAGTAAAATCTGGTCGTCGGCTAAATTTTTAGCTGGACGTAACAATAATATGACGATTTTAATATTAATGTTATTAAATTTTTTGATATAAATCTAATATGTATGTATATATATATCGAGTTCTGTCATTTTAAAAGTAATTTTTTCAACGCACTCACAGCTTCTATACTAGCAGAAAAATAAAATAAGATACCAGTAAAAATTAGAGCTCTTAATATTAATATTAACAAATAGCTGATCACGATTTTCAATTTTCCATTTAAATAATATGGGGAAACAAAATTTTAAGTTTGGAATTGCATACCTCAACAATGGCTGATTGTAAAGATAAGCTCTGGATTTAATTTCGTAGAGAACTAAACGCACTACAAAAAAAGTATCTCATCATTTTTTTTAAAATTTATCTGTTCTAATATTATTGAAGCTTGCATCATATTTATGGTAAATCTATGAGGCTTATCACAAAATGTTATGAGTTATTTTTTTTCGACAGTTTCATTCCTTACAAAGTATCTCGGATAACCTTTTTCGGTAAATTTGACTTCAAGCTCCAATAATAATAAAAAAAGGAAAATTTATCAAACAATAATCTTTTTCGTAGAGCGTTTAATTCTTTACGAAATTTCATCCTGAGTTTATCTGTACAGTGAGTCACTGCCGAGATATAAAATTCCAAATTTCAAAAGTTTCTTTTCCCATATTTTTTAAATGGGAAATAGAAAATCGTGATAAGACTCCTGTTGATATTACGCGCGGAATAATTTTTAGTAACAATAACCCAAAAAGTATCATACTGTGAGGACGGGCATGTGATAAATATTTAAATTTTTCCCATTCAGATTGTAACATATATCACTCGATAGCATATAAATGAAGAGAATTTTCTACTAACAACATAGTAAAAATTTAAACACTGGTTAAATGTCCGTACAGTACCAA
Organism: Microplitis demolitor; assembly: GCF_026212275.2. Lineage (NCBI taxonomy): Eukaryota > Metazoa > Arthropoda > Insecta > Hymenoptera > Braconidae > Microplitis > Microplitis demolitor. The sequence goes on along the minus strand of NC_068550.1, from coordinate 14,458,616 downwards.
ACGTTATGCGTAATTTTTACTCAAAAATTCTCTGTGTGTAATATCCTAGTAAGCACATTGACTTAAATTTGACGTCAGAGTGACGTAACGCTATGTCATCATTTACGTAAGATATAGGTCATGAATGAGTCAGGTTTGACTCATTATTTCGCACTTTTTTACGTAAGATTATAATGTAAAACTAATGACGTGAACATGACGTAAATGTGATGTCTGTGTAACATTCTATGACGTTAATATGACATCTGGGTGATGTCAAAATTGTCAATCCGGAAAAAATATTTTTACAAAGCAAAAAAAAATTTAAATACTGAATTTGTGATTTGATTGTTACCGCATGAACGCATTGCAAATTTTGAAAAATGATTTGATAACATATAATGATGAAAAAATCCTTGGCGTTTGCTGGGTTCGAAACTGCTCCTCTTGGCTGGCAGTTCTGAACTTTGCTCGCTGGTCCACATCGCGAAAGTTCAAGTCTAGTGTTTAGTTGATGTATTTAGAGTAAAATCCCGGAAAAGACGGAGTTCATAAGTTTGTGTGATGGATTTTTACAAAATTAAAAAAAATCCATGAACTTATATGAAATTTTATAAAAACAATATTTGTCGGCCTCAATGATGATTATATAAAATTTTATAAAGTTTCATCAAATTTTGTAATTCTTTTTTTTCTTTTTTGCTGTGATGTGAAGTTCACCAAATCCTATATAAACTTTTGCGAAACATTGAATAATTCCACAAAATCGTATGAAATCCAATCTATTGAACAATTGCGATACTAAACTTTATAATCTTAATATTAAAAGATCAAACTGTCGTAACATTTCCTTTTTCATTCTGAATGATATTTTCGGTACATCACAAAAAAAATAAAATTAATTTTTTCATGCTCACGCTAATGATTTAATCTAAAACGTCTGAATAATCTATTATCAAGTCTATCGATTACATTGGTCCCAAAATGTTTGATGTTAAGTTGTTATTTACATATTATTGAAAATTCATTCTATGATTGTTTTATTTTAATAAATAGATATTAAAAAACTATGACTTGGAAATTACATTAGTATTGTGTAAAATACTGACTTGCCACTGATGTACAGAGATAATTTGAGAATGATATCCATATTACGTACAAGCGTGACTTTGCTATTGACGTAAATGTATGACTTTAAAATTATGTCATTATAATGTACAATAATGACTTTAATTCTACGTGAAAGTGTGATGTAGATCTTATGTTAAGTGTACGTAATACATAAATCATAATTGTGACGTCCTGACGTCATATAGGAGTCATGCTTACATCAATATGATGTCACAAGTTTTTACATCATACTAAAGTCATGTAGAACGTCAGATTAACATCAAATTTAAATAAGATGCCATGACATTTCTATGATGTACGTATTATGCCAAATTAAGGTCATGTGTTCATTGGGATATTAAGGGCTCAAATTTTAACAGGTATCTTATTTTGCCTTCTTGCAAGGATAGGAGCTGTTAGTGCATCGATAAAATAAGTTGCTTTCAAATGACACACCTTAATACATATTCATATTACAAAATATTACTAAATTACATTACATATATTACATAATATATTACATTATTTTAATTACAGGCAGTGGCTTTCATGTATACGTTAATGGGTTTCTAAAACAATATCGGCATACAATTATTAATTTGTATTGTAGTTGTAAAGAGAAAAAAAAATTTTCATCCTCGGCGGACGTATGCGGATTTTTACCCTAATAGCACGAGTTGCTCGTCCGAAAATTGGTATTCATTAGTTTCTGACCAACTTGACGACAAGTTGTCGTCAACTCTAGCTTTCCCAACTTTTGGCCACAAGTTACCGCCAACTTTGTGAGAAATTTGACGCCAGGAAAAGTCCGCAATTGGAATGCAGGTTTCTGAGAAAATTGAAGGCAACTTTCCGTCAACTTATAATTGCCAACTTGTGCCACCAACTTTCTCAGAAAATGTCTATCAACTTTGGAAGTGCCAATTTTTGCGGCTAACTTGGTGCCTAGTTGCGGCTGTAAATTTCACGCCAGTTTCTCGCCAACTTGGCTGTTAGGGTACATACAGATGAAATTCAATCGGTAAGTAATGCGCTTACGCACTAGTGGCTATTGGGCTGTAATGAGCTCCGTGTAGTCAAGGCGGAAGTTGTGCATGCGTGCACTGATCTTCATACAGTCGAGTAGCTCTGTTCCCATATAACAATATTTTTCAATTCATCAGCAAGTCTGCTCTCAAAATCAATAGATGCTATTGTCTTATTATACGTATATATCTGGCTGCAGATACTTGTGACTATATTTAAGTTCCAATTTTCACCCATGAGATTCGTGCCAGATTACAACTCAATTCTGGAGCAAGACTATAGTTGAAAACAATTGCGCATAGCGTGCTCAAGATCTACTCAAAGCTCAAAATTTACCTTAAGCCTTGAGCAGATCTTAAACAAGCCATGCGTAAATACTTTTTTTCCCTTATTGACTATCGTCCCGATAGGGCCACTTACCAGTGCGTAAATACTTACTGCAAGTTACTAGGGCAGGAAATGCGCCAAAAACTTTTTATTGCACCGTTTTCAAGATATCTTTGATATTCTTGCGTACGATAACATGAACAAGACATATACACAAATCTTGACATAGTTTTCTTGATACACGATCTTGCGAAAAACACATACGTAGAAGAAAACACTAGCAGCTAGGGGTGTTATTGAGATACTTACTTCTGAATCTTGCTTAAGTACGTGTTACTAGGGTTGCTAGTTGTAATTTCGAGAAGCGTGCTGGACGTATGTTATGCAGAAAAGATAATACAAAATCAAAAGCGAATTCTTAGTGTTACAATATCTCTTGATTGTTTAATAGGAATTAAAGTTTTGAAAAACGAATTTGGATAATGATAATTCTGATAGCGAAAACTGTAACATACTAATTAATAACAAGTAATGATTTTATTTCTAATCATTAAATAGTATTACGATAGGTAACTTTGGTAAAGATTTTCTTGTAATGTATATTAATGATTAATATATGTTGACGTTAGAATGTATTAGAAAAAAAAAAGCAAGATTTTTTATTAAGTGATCGGACAGCCGAAAATTGTAGTTTTAAAAATTATTTAAGAAAAAAAAAAGTTGTTTATTACTAAAGTTTAAATGATATAGTTAAAGTTTGAACTATCCCTGACAAAAAAAGAGAATAAAAAAAAAATGAAAAAGAATTAATTTTTCAATATTTTTAATCCTTTTTAATACTGCCATTCCTATCTTAAATGGCCCCGTTACACGGCTCAATCCTTTTCAATTCTCTTTTTTAACTATCAGGGATAGTTCAAAGCTTTATAAAGCTTAAATATGTTATTGTTTCTTATTATTTGATCAAGTAATTACTGATGTTATAAAAATAATACGTCATAAAAAACTGTAAAATCAGTATATTTTCACGAGATATATTTGCGCACGGAGAAAAATGCCGCTCGAAATTAATTAGTGATTGCCACCACAATCAAAAATTTGCTGTCTCAAATAAAAAATTACAATCCATAAAAAAAATTACGATGACTTGGAGTAAATTAATTTTTTATTTCAATTATTACTATCCAGATTGTAATTTTCACGTATCATAGTAATTACAATCCTAAATAAAGATAATTACTTCAAAAATTTTAAAATCGCCTACAACTTTAATCATTTTTATTTTAAAATTAAAATTTTTATTTTATTTGAAACTAAAACGGTATTATCCCACTTAATAAAAAGTACAATTATATCAACTAAAATTTCATTTTAAATTTAATAATAATTATCATTAGATATTAAAAAATGTTATCTCAAAGGAAAAATTACAATACACATTTAAAATACTATAATTTGTAAAAAATTTAAGTTAACTATAAAAATTACATTGATGCTTCGTTTAATTTTTGCTTGGAAAAATCAATATTTACTTATTCATATAAAAACAGTTTAATGTTATAAATAGTAGAAATCAATATTAGAATTATTAAAAGTTAGTACATTAGTCATAACTTTTGTTTCATAGTTGATAATTATTACATTTCTAATCTAATTCCTACCGAGGTAGTATACATTTTAGAATGTCGGTAAGACAAATTGCTACTTCGGGAGATAAAATTACTATTTGAGATTGTAAAATTTACTCGCCAGAATGCATCTTTCACAAAGCACGTTAAATAATATTTACTAAGTACAATAGTAAAAATGGTTGGTACATTGTAATTTTCATTTTGTCGTTAGTAAATTTTATCTTGAATGCAGTAATTTTTATAATCAACAGATATTATCATTCTAAATAATATGTTGTAATTTTACTTTGAGTTATGCAAAAGTTCTGATTTTTTTTAACATTTTGAGATTAATTTCTCAGATAGTTTTTTTTTTTTTTCAAATTTAGAAAAAATTCTTTAATTTTTTTATCCATGCGAGATTTGCTACTTACTTACCGATTGAGTACCCCCTGCACCTGAAAACCCATTTATGTCCACCATAGGATGAAACATTTTTTAAGCACCATAGATGAATCTCGCTTGCCAATACGGTCTCAGTTATTAATGTTTGCAGCAGGGATAGTATAAAGCCGAGGCCTATTAGGGTCTCAGCTTTATAATATCCCTGTTGCACACATTTATCATTGAGACCTTATTGGCGCGAAGTGCGCCCAAAGTTCATAAATAACTAATTCAACAGGCTCTCATCAAAAATGCCCAAAGACTTGGCGCGATATCAAAAAAATTCGTGAAGAGTACCGATCTAACTGTCGATATAGAAGTTGAAGAAATCTTAACAAAATTAATGGCGTTGGCATTTTTGCCGGCGGTCCACATACCGGAATCATTATGCAAAATTATTGATAACATTAATAATCCGGATGTTTTTAAAAAAATGAAAAGATTTTTCAACTACTATATAAAGCAGTGGATCCGTGCTCGAGAACCAAATGAGTGGTCGCAGTTTGAGCATGTCCGGAGGACAAACAATGCCACCGAGTCCTGGAGCCGTGACCTTAATAAAAGATTAGGGAAATATCCAGGAATTCGGAAATTTATAAGTACGACACACTAATCACAAAAATTAAGATATTAGAAAAATTCCAAATTTTTGAGAAATATTCAATATGCTGTAACTCGGAGGAAATCGGTACAGCAAAAAGAAGAAAATTAATTTGTAGCTTCAAGTGTCTAGTTTTCAGATGTGGGCTTAAAATTTTTTTATCATGTACAGTTCCGGTGTAATTTTAAGAAAAAACAACCCCGAAAAAATTTTTAAACATTTTTGCTCGTCTTAAATAAGGTCTATGAGCTTCAATGAATTATTTTTAGAAATTTGATCGCAAAAGTTTTTCTAATTTGACGCCCTTAAAAAGTCTCTACAATGATTTGGCGCGAAAATATCATTGATGGAAGCTTAAAAGTCCATTTGACTTTGACAATCAATAATTTGAGACATATTAGTCGTACAGAAAATGAGAGGAAGGTTTTGAAAACTCCAAAAAATGTTCTGTAAGACACAAATAATGGCTTTTAATGGAAATCTTATTTTCGAAGCAAAAATGTTAATTCAAAAAAAAAAAAAAAAAAAAAACGTCGACATTCGTATAGTTCAGAAAATTACTGAATATCATTATGACTTTGAACATAATTGATAAATGAAGGATAATACCGCTGATAATTTTTAAACATGAAAGTGTCCTGAAAAAGTACTGAAAATTCAAAGCACTGCGATGTACACAATTAGAAATTTTGTGTTAAATTCAACAGAAATCGTCTGTTGTAAACGGTCTACACAAATTTTCGTGTTAATTCAACACATTGCATTTGTGTTGATTCTTAACACAAATTTTATGTTATATCTAGCATAATTTTATCAAATTGAACACATAAAATCTGATCTTTTGATAGAAAATTTGTGTAAATTTAACAGAACATTTGTGTAATTTTAACTCATTTTTCGTGTTAAAATCAACTAATAAACAAAAGTACATAACCTAACCAACTCAAGTATACTGATCTACCCTTAGTAAAACTTATGTCACTATAGCGAAAAATTGAACCGGTTCATAAAGATATGGAAGTTATCTAAATTTAAGTGTAAAATGTATATATTGAATTGTAAAATGTATATATTAAATTGTATATAAATTATTATAATCCAACGTTACCTGCAGACAATGCTACTACAATGCTTTGCCTGGTTATAGTAATGAAGAATTGCGCGGAAACGTTTAGTCAAATAACACAACTTTAGGTCAGTTTTTCAATAACACAAGAAATGTGTTACATTCTAGACATTCTAATCATTTAACATAAAAAATCTGTTAAATTAAAATAACACAAACAGTTTGTGTTGAATTAACAAATTTCTGTATTCAAAATCAACACGAAAAATGTAACCAAGTAATTTTTTAACACAAATACACAAAATTTCTAACTGTGTATCTAATTTTCCCGAAGCTTTCAATTTTTCGTTTTCGCCAAAAATCGCATAATGAGCGATTCTTCGGTTTTCAATCATTTCTCAAATTACGAAAGGATTTTTTTTATCGACGACCATTATCTTTTCCATAAAAAAACATAAATTATTAGAGAAAATAGAAAAAAAATTTTTTTTTTCAATTATTTTTTTTTTTTTTTGAAATAATTTTTTATGAAATTTATTTTTTTTCGAAATTTTCTTCTTTATCATATTGACAATCAATATTTTTAACATCGAGAGCATTGGGGACACGACAAGTCTACATCTGAAAACTAGACAGATAAAGCTACAATATCCTTTATTTACTTTTATTATGCGACTATTGTCCTTTGAGTTACAGCATGTGGAAAATCACTAAAAAATTTGATTTTTTTTTATGTCCCTTCATCTGTGCGACTAATGTATGAACCGTATATCGTTTATACCTTCACGGAAATAAAATAGGCGCTGCAACCGGACGGAGTCCTGTGGGAGCAACGGGATAAAATCCTGTTGCAGCATCAAGATTTTCATGTTACAGCAAGAGGACACATCCTGTCGAAGTATAAGAATTTTTCCAGTGGAAACAATAGGATAAGGAACAAGTTTTAAACACCAATTTTTTTGTCAGTATAATAAAATTCCCAAATTTGAAAGAAAAATTCAAAATTAAAAATGTATTTCAAAATTTTATTTTTTTTTTTAAACTCAAATTTTCTTTGAAAATTTGACTTTGGTTCGAAATATGATTTTTTTTGTCAAATTTTATTATACTCACAAAAAAAATGCTATATGAAACTTTTACCTTATTCTATTGCTTCCTCAAGAAAAATCCTGTTGCTACAACAGGAATTTGTCCTGTTGCTGTAACATTAAAATCTTGTCACTGCAAGAAGATTTTATACCGTTGCTCTCACAGGATGTGTCCTGTTGTAGTGCCTATTTTTTTTCGGTGTTCTTTATTTATGAAAGATTACTTGTACGAATCTACGAAGTACCCTTAATTTTATTTTTAAATTATGATGTTTCCATAGGAAAGCTGGTTGAAGAGCAAAATATTGTATATAGACAATATATGGCGATAGTGGCCATAAAAAAAGTACAGCGAGGCCAAATTGAAAATCGACGCAAATTGTCGCAAATTAATAACTTAAATGAACAATTAAGAATGAAGTTACTCCAATGGAATATTTGGAGCTCGCGACACACCTTACAACTTTTCGTAGAGGTGAGTAGACCTGCCTTGTTACAGCTACATGATCAGCCCTGTCGCAGCTAGAGTGTTTTCCTGTCGCAGTCACAGGAATAGTATTGAATTCGTAATAAGTATAATGATGTGAATCAGTGGATTTGCGAATCAACGCCGATGAAAAATATTTGTTTACCATAGACACCTACACACGCGTATATATATATATATATATATACATATATATACATATATATATATATATATATATATATATATATATATATATACTAGCAGCCACCCGCCCGCTTCGCTGGGCACACTATTAATTTTAATCTTTATTTCTTATATTAAATACAAAATGTATATTTTCTTATCGATAAATGAAGTGAATTTTTAAAATTTTTAGTCAGGAAAAATAGTACTAGTCAATGCATTTGTCATTCACAGATTTCCGCATCACCCATGAGGTACTGTGTATTGGAATGCGTCCCCGTTATTTAACGTTGCGGGATCCCCAGGAGGCATACACAACAAAAAAAAATTAAGTTTTAACTTTTTACAAAAATTTATTTCTCATAATGAACAAAAATATAACAATCACTCAATACTTATCAATTAATAAAATTAACAGTTTTATACAGTTACAAACTTAAAACTTCCTTGTAAACAATGTTTTTCGTCTTTTTTTCTGGTTGAAGAATAATCAAGTCGTCCGGTGAACTGACTCTTGAGCATGCCACGTAAAACTGACCATGAGAAAAATAATCATGTCTCAAATCTACACCAGCTAATTTTAAACTCTGCCCCTGCGCTTTATTGATAGTCATAGCATAGCAAACCCTAACAGGAAATTGTAGACGTTTGAAGTTGAAATGGTAGTCAGATGGAACAAAAGGAATTCTTGTAATAAATACGACTTCTCCTTCATGTTTACCTGTTAAAATTGTAGCTTCAATAATATTTTTATGTAAATTTTTCACTTGTAGTCTGGTACCGTTATATAGTTTTGGAGGATTCAAATTGCGCAGTAACATTATTGGTCCTCCAATTTTAAGATTGAGAATATGAGATGGTATTCCGGGTGGATTGAGTGTATGTAAGAACTCGACAGGATAATGGACAGCATCATCAACTTCTACGACTGTATCAATAGATTTATACTTCATTTGATTAGTTGATAGCTTTTCTATAAGATAGTTGTTAATGCTATTCAGTGAATCATTCGTTGGAGTCAGAATAGCTCTTTCTTTTAGCCATTAAGAGCAATTAACTCCAATTTTATTGATATCTGGGTATATTTTATCAGTTAATGTAGTTAAATCATCAACAATATCACCTAGGTTATCCGGAATACTTATTCGTCCGTCAACTTCTGAAATTTGTCCATTCCCTATATCAATGAGTAACTTCGAAAATTCTTCTGCTCTCAAATCATGTTGTATATGAACGCGCATATTAATTTTCAAAGACAGTACGTTAACATGAGGCCATAAAACTGAAGATTTGAGACAGGCTTTGACTTCATCTGCACGTGTACCTCGTGGTACAACAGGTAAAGTTTGTCTGAAGTCACCAGCTAAAACAACAGTTATTCCACCCATTATTCGGTCACTATTTCTTATATCCTTAAGAGTTCTGTTGAGAGCTTCAATAGCATTTTTGTGAGCCATAGTGCATTCATCCCATACTATCAGTTTTGCTTCTCTGATAACGTGAGCCATATAGCTCTGCTTAGAAATATTGCATAGAATATTATCAGAATGATTCATTTCAAGAGGTAATTTAAATGTCGAGTGAGCTGTTTTGCCTCCGTCAATTAAAGTAGCCGCAATTCCTGAAGAAGCAACAGCAATAGCAATACTTTTTTCACTTCTAATTTTCGCAAGCAACAAATTAATCAAGAATGTTTTTCCCGTTCCACCAGGAGCATCAAGGAAGAACAATCGTCCAGAATCAGAAACGACACTATTCAATATAGATTCATATGCTTCTTTCTGTTCTTTATTCAGTATCGGAACACTTTTTATCACTTCTTCGGTTAACTTATCAGTGTCATAAGCTAATTCATTCAAATATTGTTGATTATTAATACCAGATTCTTGTTCTCGAGATGGTGAAGTGAGACCAAATTGTAAAAGAGTCTTACCTGACATAGCAATGACCATATCTTCAAGATTAATCAAACATTGATTGTAAACAATATCAACATCTAACTCAGAGTTTTCGCGATTCCTACTCATTCGTCTTTTAATATCGTCCGTGAAATTATCTCGATATTTATCCCATAATTTAATCGGATCTCCAACTTGGCAAAAAACTAACATAACAGCAAACAATTCACGTATTTTGTAAGATGAATCAGAAATTGAGACTTCTGCTAAAGTTTGATCTCAATGAGCATCGTCTTCGAGCAATCCCATTACTCTGCAAGCTTCTTGAAATGTAGGATAGATTACATCTTTTATAGTTCTTAAAGCCGTAAATGACTCTGGACCGCGAACTTCATGCAAAAGAAAACGGAGGTAATAACATTCAGTATTGGTAGGATGGACAGTATACACTCTGCCTAAAACATGATCTTTTTTTATACCTAAATAACCTGGCACAATTTTTCCTTGTTTTCTTCTGTGAAACTGGTGTTTTCTCCAGACATAATAAGCTGGAACTTCACAATATAATAATTTTTTCGCAAAATTGTCCACTTTACAGAGTTCAAAAAAAGCCATAAGAGTTGTTTTGGAATTGTTGATCTGATTGAGTATATTATTTTCATTAAAAAAAAACTCGCTGACCATTTTCTAAATGTACAGCAAGATGCACAACTGGAGGGAATCTCTCGTGGATAGGAAAACTCAGTATTCGCCAAACTGCCTCAGAAGTGCTAATGTATCGTCCTGCTTCATACTTTGTCACTTCATCAAGATCTCCAACAGTGAATGCTGCTTGATCAGATCCCTAATTTATATACTTACAAATATATTTAATTGATTTCACTGAGTTGCAAACTTCAACATTTATATGAGCTTTGAATGTACGACACAGGACAGGGTTATACGGTACTACCCATCGATTGTCTATATTAATTCCATTTATTATTGTTGTTACTCCACCATCTTCAGGAAATCGCCGACGATCTTTAGGATATCCATCTTCTCCTGTTTGGGTTTCCTTTATAAAATGTTTTGGATATTTTTTCGTGCATGAACCATCCACCATACAGGGAGAATTTCTATTAAAAGAACCACATGGACCGTGAATCATATTTGTTTTTATTATTTCATATAGTTCTTGATCTTGATCTTGATTAGGCAGTTCAGCACTAATTACCTTATCAATAGATTCTGGTCTCAGCTTTTCTTCTAACCACAGAAGGATATGAATGTGAGGAAGTCCACGTTTCTGCCATTCCACAGTATACATATGACACTTCGTTTTGCCAAAAATGCAACCTTTTGTCAGAAGATTCATCATATGCTTAATTTTCACGTGAAAAACTCTTACTATTAAGTCATGTCTATCGTGAGATTTTTAGCCTTGAACTAAAAGCTCTTCCATTTCTTTCCATTTTGGATTGCAAGTGAACGTAATAAATAAGTCTGGACGTCCGAAATGACGTACATAAGTCATAGCATCTTGAGTTCGTTCATGCATGTATCGTGGCCCACCAGTAAAAGAAGATGGCAGCACAACCATTTTACCTATTTCTGTTATCTGACCGTCGGTTTTCGTTAAAGCGTCTTTAAGGAGAACATATTCTTCACTTCGTAAGTTTGTTTGATGGTAACGAATCCAATTAAGTCGTTCAGTTTCAATTTTCGCATACATATCAACCAAAAATTGATTTAATAGAGTGCGAAATAAAAGTAAATGATTTTCTTCTCCATTACGCTCCATTATTCTATAACTGTAAAACTCAGAAGCTGACACGGTCTTATTCAGAGGACGCTTAGTTTTTTCATCACGCTTAGGAATATTAATGTGATAGCCATCTTCTCCACGACAGAACATCAGAGGATATTGTAAAGTATCATACGCGCGATGGATTCCACTGATTCGCTTTAACTTATCGTCTCTGCTGTTCAGGATGATATCTCTCTTTTCAAAATTTTGTCCAACGATGATAACTGCTACTTCTTTAGCCATTTGAGCATTGAAACGACCTCGATGTTCACCCGGAGGCTTTTTATCAGCATTTATTATAACCTGAAACTCTTTCTGATTCTTAGGAACTGATTCAACAGCAACCTTAAAATCTTTAATGTATTGATGGTGTTCATGAAGCAAATTTTGAAGTTGGTGAATTAACTCTGGCTTAATACCAGGACAGATCCCACAACGAATTTCTCTTTCACGATTAACATCACCAACAAAGTATATTTGGAGAAATGATGGTTGTTGATCATTTTCTACCATAAGGCTTCCTATCCTATGGTAGACTTGTCCCTGCACTTTAAATGTTGGCATAAAACTACCCTCCTTTACCTCTTTTGATCCAAAAGACGTCATTTGAAAGCACCCATTATACTTTCGAAGAGAAGAAAGAAAATGTTCTGAGATTGGGTGCTGATGAGTTAAAAGACTATGTAAAGGCTCTGGGTAGCGTTGAAGAGTAGGAAGCTGAACTTTACCACCACTACAGCACATTCCTTCAGCCTCATCCTTCCATTTCAAAGCACGACACCAAGAACAGGGTAATCGATGCCCAAGATTTACAATTTTATCATTTTGATAGTCAATACTCGGTTCATAACTAAGGCCAGATAAAGCTTTCAAAGTCCAAGACATTAATTTAATTTGTATTCGTTTCTCGTTGTACTTAGTTGTAGCTGCACGACTAACATGAGGGTTATTAGAAGCGTATTTTTTTGTCGCCTTTCTATGTACATCAGGATAACGATGAGTGTAATTTAAAGTGGCTTGTCGCAATTGTCTCTTTCTAATTGTATAGTTGACTCTTTTCCTCCTTTTTTTCTCCCATTTGATTGAAGGGGATTCACATCATTAATAACTGATTCACTTGAACTTTGTAATTCAACGTTAGGAATTAATTGAGGTAGTAAAACTTCCGCTAATATATTTTCTTGAGTTTGAGGCACTAAAAATGATACATTTTCATCACTTTGTTTATCATAATTATCACTATTTAAATTTAAACACGATGAAGCAACGTTAGGAATTAATTTATACGATAAAAAACTCATTGACACATTTTCTTGATTTTTAGGCACCGAAAATGACACATTTTCTCCATTTTGTTTTACACTACCCCCACTTATATAGTTATTACCTGTAATTTTTGATGCAAACACCGAAAGATAAACATCGTAGTGACCATTATTATCATGCCCCGTAAAACGTAACCTTTTTACACCTCGAATTGCTTCACCAACGGAAGCTATAATGCAATCACCTTGATACACTTCAAACCGATATGGAAATATCTCTGCGGCTGCCATAATTTCACAAATAGATCCATATGTGTTTCGTTTAGACATTTCGGTAAAGTATAAACCTACTGAATCATAATTCTCGCCAGATGACATAACAGTATAAGATTTAAATCTATCCCAGTTGTTAATAAATTTATGACATGAGAAACAATAATATTTCTCATTTTATTAGCCACTAATACATTACCGTAAACCAGTAAAGATAAAGAAGAAAATAAACATGCTCCATCACCATTAATTTTTATAACATTAAAAGGAGTAAGTATTCCATCTATCAAAATATATTCTACATCCATTATGATGAATATATATTAAATAATTTTTTCAATTATACTTTAAATATTTATCGATAATAAAATACTATGTTTATTTCAAAATATACTTTAAAAAAAATTAAATTTACTGAACTGAAAATTAACAGAAGTTCGTAATTAAAAACTATTATCGCATTAAATGTAAAATTTAAATTTTCATGTAAATTGATAAAATCAGAATTAATAAAGTAATAAAAAATTTTTTGATAAATTTAAATAAACACTTACCAACTGGAAACTTTAGAAAAAATGATAAAAAAATTTTCATGAAGACTTACTTGAATTAAAAACAATAAATAAAATATAATTGACATATACTCAATTGAAGTAACCATAATAAAGAATGGATATCTTAATTATTTAAATTAGCGTCGAATACGTATAAATACAAAAATTTTTTTAATTATTAAAATTTTTCTTTGTAAATATCGTGACAGCGATTTATTTTTGACATTTATTCATTTATTCTCTCAAGCATATCATGATATAATTCATTTATCTAAAGCCAACTTCAATATCATTATAGTTATAATTCATTTTCGATTACTAATAATTATTAGTAATCACAAATGAATTATTTACAATAAATTGCGTCAAATACCATTTTATGATTATTAATAATCTAAGATTCATTAACTTATAGAAAGTGTGTTTGAAATAAATAAAATTGAATAATTATTATTATTTGATATACTCTTTCCGATCTCTAATAGTTTTATTATCGTTTTATGTCCAAGTCTTCAATTCAAAGTTAATCACGTACTTCACACAACATTTTTAACATCCCGCTGAAAAATCGGGAAGTTATTAATTTTACTCCTTTTTCCTCCTTGTCTCCCCGAATGTTTCCGCAGTGATGTCCGTATATCTTTATGTGTGTGTGTGTGTGTGTGTGTGTGTGTGTGTATGTGTGTGTGTGTGTGTGTGTGTGTGTGTGTGTGTGTGTGTGTGTGTGGCTGTATGTAAACCTCTTATAACTTTTGAACGGCTCGACCGATTTGATCTCGGTTGGTGCCATCCGAAAGGGCTCGACCAAACTTAGATTTTAAATACAATTTATACCGATTCGAATCGGTATATTTTGAGAAATCTCAAAAATACTACAAAAAAAAAAATTTTTTAAATGTGGTTTTTATAGAATTACTTTTAAACGACTACTGATCAATTCCAAAAACTAATCAGCTCTCAACATCAAGAAACCACGTCGATCGCCGCTAGCCCGGTCACAATCGATTCATTCTTTTATGAGTTATCGTTGTCGAAAAAAAAAACAGAAAAAAATTTCTTTTCTGAATTATATCGAAATTCATACTTCGATCGATTAAAACTCAAAGACTCTTTATGAGGCCTGAAAAACTGCGTCGAATGCCACCAATCGCGTAAAAATCGGTTAATTCATTCAAAAGTATTTTGGTTTTAGAATTTAAGAAATAATGTTATATTAAACTTTTACCAGATTTTTGAGCTCGGAGTAAGTACAATTTTGAGCGCTTAAATATAAAATTAACGGGAAGTTGCAGGGATGACTTTTAAGGCCAACCGTTTTTATATTTTTTTTTTTTCTTTATAATATTACTTTTTTAAACCATTTTAGAATCTTACAATTATGGGTTAATTTTGACCTATAACTTTCAGAAGAAAAATAATTAACTAACCAATAGTTTAGACTGAATAGACCTAGTAGAAAATTTGAAATCAAAATATATTTGCCTAACATTATATAAAATAATACTGTAGATGATTTATAGAATATTAGTATTTAATATCTTTCTACTTTTATTCTAATGATTCCTCTGAATTTAATTGACAACTGAATTTGTTATTACAATTTATTCATTTTGACAGTTATTATAACAACGGTTACCATGGTAACCACCTTGATAACCATAGTAACAGTAACCATGGCAACGGTAACCATGGCAACCGTAACCATGGCAACGGTAACCATGGCAACGGTAACCATGGCAATGGTAACCATGGCAACGGTAACCATGGCAACGGTCACCATAGCAACGTTGGGGGGAGGGGGTAGCATACGTGATGGTTATCGAAAAATCCATTTTGGCTAGGAGTTGCGCAAAATCCCTTCTTATCTCTCATCTACAGTGAAAAAGGAGTACCTATGCCAAATTTTAAATGAATCGGTCAAATAGTTTCGGAGATCTGGTGATGAGTCAGTGGTATTTTGCTTATATGTATATAGATATATATACATATATATATATATATATATATATATATATATATATATATATGTATATCAGCTGGTAGTTGTGGGGCCAAAAAAAATTTGATCTTATTCAAAAATATATTGCTTTGCCTTGATGGAACGAAGCTAAAATTGAAAAAAAAATTTTTTTTTTTTTAATATATTGTCAGTATACCGATAAAAATAATTCATTGGTAAATCAGTACTTGCGAGACCAGGTCTTATAAACAACGTTTAATATCTTAGTGAACTTTTGAAAATGGTACTTTTGAGGCCATTCTTTTCCCCCTCCACCCGTTAAGATTATATCAGACAGTGGCTCTATAACTACCATAGAATCTGAATGAAACAGACTTTTTTCTTACACCTAGCGGTACTTATAGGTCCACGTTACATTTATAAGTTTAAAGTACGATAAAATTATAAATGTCACGTGGACCTATAAATACCGCTAGGTGTAAGAGAAAAGTCTCTTTCATTCAGATTCTATGGTAGTTATAGAGCCACTGTCTGATATAATCTTAACGGGTGGAGGGGGAAAAGAATGGCCTCAAAAGTACCTTTTTTGAAAGTTCACTAAGATATTAAACGTTGTTTATAAGACTTGGCCTCACAAGTACTGATTTACCAATGAATTATTTTTATCGGTATACTGACATGCTCGTTTGATTTTTGCCATAATTATTTTCATTAATCAATTAGATTTAATTGCTGATGGAAAATTGGAGAGAGTGCCATTATGTAAATATTTATACCTTCTATAATCTACGGATCAGACTTGGTGTAAGTTCATTTAATCACACCTTTAAATTATGAATACTGATTTCTTTCTTAATTACATTGTTTTATCCAGAATAATTTTAAATGATTTTTTGAAACCTACCGTTTAGTCAATTGATTTTGACAGTCAAAATTATTTTATTCGAGCCTCCAAAAAAATTTTTTTTGGAACTAGTTCATACTTATGACCGATTTCAAAGAGAGTGGAAATTAATAATCAAATTTTTTCAATCCAATTATTGGGAAATAGCAGGAAATTATAAGACTTCAATAACTTAATAATAATAATATTTTCAAAATTATAGGTCTAAACGTAAAAACGATATTTCAATGTCTACATAACAGTCGATTGGCGATAAATTCATCATTAAAATTGAAAAGTTTATTTGCTTCGACAGTTGATTATTCAGTGCTTCAAACCAATGCATATTAGGGTGCTCCATTTGAAAGGATTTTTTTTTTTTTAGCGGACAAAAGTAATTTCGTTATTTATGTTGAGAGAAAAATTTCCTGAAAATTTCAGCTCTTAATTTTAATTTAAAGTACTTCCTGTCGAGCATCAAAGTATTCCCGTTTAAAAAGCATGGAAATCGAATAACTTTTCTTTTAGATTACTATAACTTAGCTCGGTTTTGAGCTATCATTTTGTAACCAGTTTTTATTTGTAGAGTAAATGTTGCTTTTGAAAAGTGTATAAAACGGTTTTGGTCTAACTCGATCCATGTCGATTGCATCAGCTCCAAAAGTCAATTTTTCACTTTTTTCATTTATTTTTGTTAATAGTGAAGAAACAACTCATCTGAGCACCTTGAGCTTGAAAACATTGTAGTGAATACATTTCTTTTCGAGTCTCTTCAAGCTCGAAAAGACTTTTGTATGCCTCTGTTTTTGAAAAATAACGTTTTTTACCATTTTTTCTCCAATGATATCTCTCGAACGAATAAACCGATTGAGGCGGTTAAGGTGGCAATCAATGCGTTTCATTGAGTTCTACAACTGACTAGATTTTAAAAATGATTTATTGAGTCGCTATTGAGAAATTCCCAAAATACTAAAAAATTTTTTTTTTTTTAATCTTTTCGACAACGGTTTCTCTTGAAAGAACGAACCGATTCCGATGGTTGAGGTGGCATTGAAGCGGCTTATGAAGCTTCAGAGCCCAGTTAATTTTGGAATCAGTTCATCAAGCCTGTAAAAAGTTATCCGAAAAAAACATTTTTGAAAAAAGTTTATTTTTGGAGTATCTCTGAACGAGCCCTATCGATCAAGCTCAATTTTTTTCAGCTTCTAGATATTGGCAAGCCGCGTCGAATGACACCTTGATGATCAAAATCGGTTCATCCGTTCAAAAGTTATAGATATTTACATACGTACCTACGTACGTACACACATACATACATACACTCGGACATTATCGTGAAATTAGTCAGAATAGCTTCCCAGAACCTCAAAACGTCAAAATCTGATAGAAATTTGGTTTTCGAAAATCGGATTGAAACCAATAACTTCCCGAATTTTTGAAAATTTTCAATTTTCTTAGCGGAAAGTTAAAAATTGTAAGCTTACTATAGTACTAATCTTTTTTTCTGTAAAATGTTAAAATGCATGTATCCCACGAACAGTGCATTTTAGCAATATAAGTGTTAAGAGCAATTTTGTGTGAACAAAATTTCCTCAAAGATTAGTCTCATGCATGTTTTTTATAAGATGAGCCGTTTCTTCACTATTAACGAAAATAAATGAAAAAAGTGAAAAATTGACTTTCGGCGCTGATACAATCGACATGGATCGAGCTAGACCAAAACCGTTTTATACACTTTTCGAAAGCAACAATTACTCTACAAATAAAAACTGGTTACAAAATGATAGCTCAAAACCGAGCTAAGTTATAGTAATCTAAAAGAAAATTTATTCGATTTCCATGCTTTTTAAATAGGAATACTTTGATGCTTGAGAGGAAGTACTTAAATTTAAATTGAGCGCTGAAATTTACAGGGAATTTTTCTCTTAACGTAAATAACAAAATTTTCTTGTGTCCACTAAAAAAAAGAAAAAAAAATTCGTTTCAAATGGAGCACCCTAATGCACATATCCTGTTAATTGTTAAAATTAAAAATTTATCTAGCCATTTCAGAAAGTAAGATAACGAAAGATAATTTGCTCTTGTTCATAGGCTTTCTAAAAGTTAAAGCGGGTTTCTTTATAATTTGTTAGTAACAGTCAAGTATAAAAATATTTGTATTCAGAAAGAAAAAAAATTTTAAATATATGTGAGTATAAAAATTAAGCTAAACTTAAATTGCGTATTGTTCTATGAATTTTATTCAATAAAATCTTTTGAACAAATTAAGCCATATTTTTTTGCATTAAACATAAGTATTATTTAACTCAATAAACTTTTAAACTTAAAAATTTAATTATTTGTGACTTTAATAGAGTGAATTTTTTTTTTTATTATGTAATAACCTTCATGAGAGATTAGCCTGAAAGCTTATACAAGTTGCAGAACCAAGCTTTTGCTTGAGCTTCAGTTCTTGTAGTGAATATTTTCTTATTATTCTCAAGTACTTCTCTAATTTGCTTGAGAGATGGATAGGTGCACTTTTCAATAAACATACAAAAATTTTTTTTCAGTACATCTTTTTCTTCCTCAGTCCATAATTTCCGTTGTATTTTTAGTTTCTCTTGTTTAGGTGATACTTTAACAGTTTGTTTTAATGTTTTTTGTTTTTTCTGAGCAATCTCTGGTGATGGCACATCTGAAGCACGTCGCTTTCTTTGGTATGACTCACCAGTACTTTCAACGGAAATATTTTCCTGAGAGTCATCGTGAGACATATCATTACTTTGGTGAATTGGATTAGAAGGTTTATTTCCTTTTTCTAAGAACTGTGACACCACAAGAATTTCACGATTCGCTCGTTGACGATAATGATCTTTGTGGATTTTCTCCTCATGTCCCAAAAAATGTGCCAAATCTGTTAAATCACTATCTGATAAATTATGATCTGCTAACAGTGAAGCAATATGTTTCCGCAAGTTTGTCCCTCTTAATGTTGATGGATCTTTAGCACCACATAAGTTAGCATACTTACGCATCACAGCATAGGCATATAAACGCCTGTTACGTTTATCACTTAATCCTGGTAAGCCGAAAATATACAAATTTTGTGGTGACACTCCAGATGTCGTACGTAAATCCAAAAAAAAAGGTCTAAACTGTCACGTATTCCTTTGTGTACTAACACAGATACAGTACGGTTTAATTTTCCTCGAATATAAAAAAGCGAAAAACTTTTTGCAATGTTTTTACATTTTTCTGACAGTAATTGAAACGTTTCTTGATTTGAATTCTCGTCAATAGCTGTGCATTTTTCAAATTCAGAGATTTCGGCTTTAGATATTTCACCTTGTCGTCTTCTATTAAATATTTGAAGCAACAGTAATGTGGTTTCGCCCAGTGTAAGCCAAGCATTAAATTCAAATTGAATCTAAAGTAAATCATGAGCTGTTTTGCGCTTGTTTTCCAAGTAAACTGTAATCTTATCTGTATCTTCACAAGTAGGTAAGCTAAGAATTTTATTACGTTTTCTTTTAGCCAGAGTTTCCGAAGCAATTCGATTAATTATTTCAAACTCTTTGTTAGCCAACTTAATAAAATTTTTTGTTTGCTTTTCATTGACGCTATCTTCACGTTGAATAAAGACTGTTATTAAGAACTCAGCAATGTATTTAAGAGCAGTTCCAATAGCTACGGCAGTAGAAGGTGCGGCAAAAGACCGACCATTTTGATCGTAGCCAGCTACTTCATATACAGTTTTTACGACCAATTGAACGTTTTTTGGTAAAAAAAGTGACATAAAATTTGGTACTTCATACGTCGTTCCATCATTTGTTGTACTCCCTAACAGTTCATCTTGTTCTTCTAATAAAGCAATTCTTTTTGCTGCAATTATGAAGCGACCTATCATTCTTAATTTCTGACGAATCATGGCATGATCTTCTTGTGAAGGAAACTTTTCTGCAAGTTCATTGGCATATAAAATAACTAGCTCTTCATATCGTATAGCAGAAGTAATTTCATCCTCACGCAAGTAAGGAAAGATATCCCTCTTGACGGTATCATTGGCATATTTATGAATCCTACCGGCCATCATTCTACTGATAGGCATTACACTACCACTTTTTTTTAGTAAACATTCTGATTTACAGCATTCTTTAATGTGATGTCTAACATTAGTAATTCTGATAAAACCCTTGCAATCAGGACATAATGTGTAATCAGAAGCTTCAATAGCATCTTTGTCTTCATTTTCGTTATCCTCTTTATCACTTACTTTTTCATCAATCGTATGGTCTCCTTGATTTTCATTGGATAATTCTTTTTCAGCCAATGTCTCTTCCGTAGTTGTGGTTTCTTCAGATATTTCGTCCAATTTTTCTTTGTTTGGGCGACGTAACACTATAAGTTCTCCATCATTTACACTAGGATCAGTAGTCCATATTAAATCATTTGTTTTACGAAGCCGTTCAATAGCTTTTTTGCGTTCATCACTTTTTTTTTTCATTTTTAATATCGCGGCAACCTCCGGAACATTTTTATGAACTGCTAGATGTCTACCAAAACGAGATACTTTTTTTTTACAAAAAGAGCAATAATGTTGTTTTATATCTTCAGTTGGTCTTAAGAACATTTTTTTCGGGTCAGGTGCATTTGACCTTAACTCTATTTCGACTGAATTGATAGTTTTTGCTAACACTAGCAGCCTCTCTACTTCAGGTACATCATTAACACCACTATCATTTGCTAACTCTTTTATGTTGACACTCATTTCTGTTGCAATTTGACTTGAGCTGGTGTCTGGCTCATAGGTAGGATCTTGTAAGTCTATATTTTAAATGAAAAAAAATAATGAAAACTATTATCATTTTAAATAAGTAAATAAATATCAACTACGAAGATAATTATATGGAAACGTCGTAAGTAGTTACCAATTGATTGATTATAAGGCTCATTTACAGAATGCTCATCTCCTTGAAGAGTAGGATTAATAATTCTGTGAGAATTATCGTTTGAACTATTAGCACTTGAATTCAATTTTTCGAATGGTAGAACGTAATCACTTGGTGCCCATTCATTTATGACACTTAGATTTAAAGATTGAGAGCTTTGGTTAAAAGATATTTCATCTCTGAAACGAATATTCGGTATATAAAAGTTCACTTATATAACATATAATCATTAATTTAATAAATAGACACAGTAATATAGTAAAATATACCTTACGATGTCAGGTTCTGGTGCCTGGTCATTAACATCACTAAGCATAAGCAGATCATTGTACAATTCGCATTCGACATATTTAAAATAACGGATTTCTATATTTATGAAATAATAAAAGAACAAATTTATTATTAAAGTAGAAAATATAACGAGTTTTATTGGTCATATTCAACCAACAATTAAAACTTTTTTCATCAGTAAAATTAAGTCCTTTCATGAATATTTTTGCGATATGTTATTTTCCTAGCTTTACATATTTTTAATGGTCAAATCATATAATAAAATGAAGGCTTTACAACGAGATTTTTTATGTCTTCTATAGAGCATTGCACAATAACAATACACAAAATAATGGATAAAAATAAATAAATAATTTTTTTTTGAATTTTTTGAATGCTTCAAAATTTTTTTAAAGTGCAATCTCTCATCCAATATCAATAATTTTATCCTTGATCTTTGAATAAGCTATTTGAAATACTAATCTAGTTGTCTATAACTAAGTATAATATCACTTACTGTCTGAAATAATTATGAATTTTTTATAATTGCAAAGACTTTGTTGTATTGAAATAGCTAACAATATACCATAGAATATTGAAACGTCTGGATAAATATAAAAATGACAACTAGAAAATAATTCTATCCTAAATGAAGCAATGATTTGTTTGTTTTGACAAAATCGAGTTATACTTTCAAAAACATATTGTACTTTAGAACGGTTGATAAGATAAAAAAATTATCAATCAATCAATCGAAAGCTAAAAAAATTAATTTATTTATAGGCAGCTAAAATAACACTCAGAAGACTGACAAAATTAATTCAAATTCAGTATTAATTATAAATTAACAAAAAAGCTAATAATAAACCGAATACCGTACCTTCACTTGTAAATAATGTATCATTGTTATTTATAATTTCGTTATCTAAATTTTTCCACCCAGTGTCTGACTTCTCTAAAATAAGAACATCATGTTATAGTTTTAAAAAATTTACAAAGATATTTGATTATTGAAAATGCATTATTTACCCCCATTGACTTTTTCGATTTTTAAAATATTAATTTTAGGCTTTTTTTCATTATTAGATTACCAGAATCATCCTGACATTGTGAAAAATTATTAAATTCTGATGAATTCGAAATTATTTCATCTGTGACGTTATTACCATCTGAGAAAGGTAATATCTTATCATTTTGATTTGACAAATCATCATGTTCAGGAAACGACTTTTCATCTGACACGGTGTCGAGATAAAACAAATTTTCGCAGCTGCAGTATTTTCGGAATTTTTTTATTCGTTCATCATAATCATGATGAGATATAAAAGCACAATCAGTATCACTCCCCTAGCGAATTCATTTATACCGATAATTTAAGTTTCTTTTGAGTATATTGTCGGTATAGTAGAAACAGAGTTATTTTTCGGTATATTTTGAAATTTTTACGCAATTCATACCCAAACTATACCCAAATCATACCATGTATTGAGCATGTTTTTGAAACTTTCACCCTGAAATGATACTGAAATAACACTCATTTTAAACTTAATTTATACTCAAATTATACTGAAATCAGAGGTGTTGAGGGCAATAGTGTCTTATGAATGTTTAGCCTTTAAAAAAGGCAAAAAGTTTTTTTGATGTTCCAAGTGAATAAATAAATTGAATTTATAATAAAATATAAAAATATCATTTTAATTGTCTGAGCATTGTAACGCTTATTAGCAGTAAATAGTTTAGATAATTATGTTAATAATATCATCATGACTTTGTTTATTTACCTATTTATAACTTTTTTTTCGTTTGGCTAAAAACAAATTTTAGTTCTTGAGAAAATATTTCTACCCAAGCGATACAAATAAAATTGTTGAGTTTGAGTTGAATTTAAGTTAACAATTGGTTAACTTAAATTAATGATAACAAATCATGGTTTTAAATTTAACATAAAGTCAGCAATTTTTTTTTGTGCCGCTTGGGTATTCAGTTTGGTAACATATTTTATAAACCATTATTAATGACGACCCTGAAGTTAGCCGACACCCGCGGTTTTAAAAATAAAAAATTTTATAACTAGAAAAAAAAAATTGTCAACGAGGAAGAACCGTCAGTAAAGCACCTTCAGCGTTTTCGCGCTTGAGGTGTGGAAAATTTCAAACTTAAAAAAAATTTTCGTGTAGATTTTTCAATTTTCTAGAAGAGTATTTTTTTAAAAAGATCAAAAAATAAAAACTCGAGGTATAATTCGAAATGAAATTTTAAGATTACTTGTTTTTTATTTGAAAATTTTTACAATCCTCATTACTTTTTGATTTTTATAAACAATTTTTCAAAATCTAGACGAGTATTTTTTTTATTTTTCTGTTTACCGCTATTTTTAACCGTTGCCGGCTATTTTTAACTAAAATATCTTGTAAGTTAAAAAAAAAACAAAAATTTTTGAGTTTTGAAAAAATACTCGTGCAGATTTTTTAATGTTCTAAGCGTGTATTGTTTTTTTTTTTTTTATTGAAAGATCAAAAATACTTGGATTATTATTTTAAATAAAAATTCAGAAATTTATAATCAATTGAAAGTAAATTCGTTTTTTTTTTTTTTTACAAGACATTTTATTTAAAAATACCGGGTAACGGTTAATTTTCGGATTAAAAATTGGAAAAATTTGGTAAACCCAAAAGTGCACGACTCGTAATGCTCATTTGATCGTGGAAAATACATAAAAATAAAAGTTTTGTAAATGAAAAATAAAAAAAAAAAAAAAACAGTAGCGAAAAAGAGGCAAACTGAATTTTTCGACCGCAAAGCACTCTCTAATGCTGCGCGTTAAGAGTCGTGCAAAAGTAAAAAATAAAAAAAATGTTCGTGTATATTTCGAAAAATTGTATATAAAAATCAAAAAGTTATGAGGTTTGTAAAAATATTCGAATAAAATGTAAGTAATCTTAAAATTTAATTTCAAATTATACCTCGAGTTTATATTTTTTGATCTTTTTAAAAGAATACTCGTTAATAAAATTGAAAAATCTACACGACTCGTGTAACACGAGCATTTTTTTTAAATTAAAAATTTTTTTTTCTAAAGTTATAAGATTTCTTTTTTTTATAATGGTGGGTGTCGGCTAACTTCAGGGTCATTTACTAATGTATTGGATTACTCAGTAGGGACATTCATTCAGTGACATCGTTTTTAGGTTGTGATATACATGCAAAGTGTGTTATCCTACAATAATCCTACAATAATCCTACAATAAAATTTAGATGAAATATATGTGAAGGCAAACTATTCGTAACGTGATTGGTCGAAAGCAAAAAAATATATGCAAACGACACAAAAATATACATTAAAGTAAATATATGAAAAACGACACGGGCGCGCTTGCGCGCGAAATACGTGCGCTAGTATATTTAAATACAGTACACGTGTACCTCGTTTTAACCTAATTTTCATACTATTATTCTTTGATACCATGGAAGTCAACAAAAAACGGAAATATCATCCAACAACTGTTTATAAACATAATAAAAATGTCTTCGAGCAATGGTTAAGTGCATACCCTCAAGATTATGGGTTTAAGATGTTACCAAAGACACTTTTATATACTGAGGTAAAGTATTTGTGAAAAACAAGCTTTCTATTTTATTATCAACTCCAATCTTTTACATATATATCATTATAACTCAGATTATGAAGTAGGTTGACATTTCCAAATTGTAACCAAGCTTGAAATAATCATTGGGTGAGTTATAATATTGAGGTAATTATTCAGATCGGGAGCTTTATGCACCGTTAACGAATGGATTCGGCTTTTGAGAGCTTGGGTTTGAACCCAACTCAAAAGATCCCGCCCTGCTTCTAATCATTATTTTCTACATAAAATTTGCTTTAATTTTATATAATTTGTCAATAATATTTTTTATATATTCATGTAAATCAGTGATTGTTACAGCCTCGTTAAATAATTTTTTTAGTTAGTTAGTTCTTAAATAAGGCATCGGGATAACCTAATTATTTTTTTAAGTCAATTTTTTTAGACTTGATTAATATTGTATCTTACTGTTACCTTACTATCAAGTCTGATCAAAAATAATTGTTAATAATCAAAAATGAAATGATTTTTACTACTAATAAATACTTAGGATGCTACTATCTACAAGTTTTTTAAAAAACTTGGTTTGAATTATGTAAAATGAGCGAATAAAACTAATGGATCTGGTTTAGGCGAGTTTTGTTAAACAATTAAAAATTACACAGATTTTATTATAAATTAAATTATAGATTTATTTACACTGATTTACACCTTAAAATTATGAGAAATATATACAATAGCGAATGCAACTAGATATTTTATTCACGTATAAAAATTGACACGTGGTCAGTAGCGGTTACTTCAATAATAATTAATTAACAATTAACTTATTATCACCAGAATAATTTATTTATTCTCAATAAATAGCAGCCTTGATTTACTGACTAAGAATTGAGGATAATTTAGCGTAGCGATTTGATTTAGTTTCACACAAGTTAATAAGCGAAGCGGTTCAAGCACGAGGTTGCACGTAGCAAAAGACACGTTGTAGAAACTCTGAGCGGAGCGGTTAGACAGATAGATAGTTGTAGAATGAAAATTGGTAGCGTCGTTGAGTCGTCGAGACGCTTGGTGTCGACGTGGCAGCCTTGCTGCCTATAACGAATTTTCCCATTGGCTTAAAAGCGCGCCAACAGGTAGCAGTTGATAGCGAGCTCTCTCATAGGCTGACCAATATAAAACGAATTTTGTGATTGGTCAGCTTGTAGCGGGTTCTCAGGACGTCTTGACACGATCCTGAGTTAGAAATTGTATGTGCCGGGCCCAAATAGCGAGTGACCCGGCACTATTCTGACCTTCAGTCAGTAGCGAGCTCGGCTTCTCCCGAACCGAGCGGAAATGCACGAAGCTTGATTTAAATTAATCAAGCTCGTGACTGAACATTCTCCCCAGCGCTGGCGACTGTGTCGACTGGATTGTCTTCTGGAGAGTGCACTGGTAGTACACACAGCTTAGCGATTGGTCGTACAAGTTCCGTGGTAGCGGTCTTCAGCGTGACTACTCGAGTCAGGCCATCTCTGCCTGGATGTAATGCGAGTACTCGAGCAAGCGGCCATTTTGATGGTGGGAATCTTTCATCAGTCAACAAGACTAATGAACCCACTTTGATGTTGTTTTGCGGATTATGCCACTTCGAAATAGATTGATGACGTTGCAGGTACTCTGATGACCATCTACTCCAAAATCTCTGGAACATTTGTTGTAATTGTTGCCAGCGTGACAACGTAGCTGAATTATTTTCCAGTAGCGAGGGCCCAGGTACGGCGATTAGTGGTTCACCGATGAGAAAATGTCCAGGAGTTAGAGCGGTTAAATCTGCAGGATCTTCAGATAGCGGAGCGATCGGTCTTGAATTTAACACAGCCTCAATTTGTGTTAAGACTGTAGCGAGTTGGTCGTAAGTCAATAGCGATTCACCAATAGTTCGTATGAGATGGAACTTGATTGACTTTACGGCTGCTTCCCACTTGCCACCAAAGTGGGGAGCACTTGGTGGGTTGAACTTCCAGTCTGTGCCATCTGTAGCGAGTAAATACTGAAGTTCTTTTAGCTGTCTCGATCCTGCTGCGAATTCTTTCTTTAGCGTGGCGTCTGCTCCTACAAAATTTGTACCACAGTCCGAGTATAGGATACTGCAGGCGCCTCTTCGACTAGTGAATCTTCTAAATGCTGCGACGAAAGCGTCAGTAGAGTAATCGGTGACAATTTCAATATGTATAGCGGACGTAGCGAGACATACAAACACAGCGATCCATCCTTTATAGGTTTTGGCACCTCGACCTTGGAAAGTCTTCAGTGTTACTGGCCCAGCGTAGTCTATTCCAGTGTGTAAGAATGCTTTAGATGGTCTTACACGAGCGGATGGCAATTGTCCCATTAATTGTTGTGCGCGAACACCTCTATGTCTCGTGCACACGACGCAGCGAAGAATGTGTGATCTGACTGGAACTCGACCACCTTCTATCCAGACAGATCTCCGTAGATCAGCGAGAGTCAATTGAGTTCCCCCATGGTATGTTCTTCGATGCGAATGATCTATCAATAGCGTACTTAAGCGTGATGACCTTGGTAAAATAGCTGGATTTTTCTGTTCATCATCCAGCAGCGAATTCTTCAAGCGACCGCCAACTCTGAGTACTCCGTTGTAGTCGACGTAGGGAATCAATTTAGCGAGATGATGACTTCGGTGTAGAGAATCACCATCCTTCAATAGTTTCAGCTCTTGCGAATAGTACTGACTTTGAGTATACTTGATCAGCAAAGTCTTAGCGAGTTCCAGGTCAACTGTAGAGAGTGGTGTGTCCAGTGTGGACTGTGGCACTTTTTTAAATTTAGCGATGGCACGAAGACAGATTCCAAGCGTGCGAAGTAAAGGTGACAACTTAGAGAATTTTTCTAGTAGCGTGTATAGCGGGTGTGAATCTGCCTTGAAGATGGTAAAAACCAGACCTGGACGTTCTTCAAGATGTGATACCGTCTGCGTAGGGATATCAAAAGATGGCCAGTTATCTTTTGATTGACTGAGCCACTTTGGTCCCGTCCACCATAGCGAATGCTGTTCTAGTTTGGCTGCTGTTAAACCTCTTGAAGCGCAGTCAGCTGGGTTAAGTTTTCCAGGAACAAAATCCCAGTTGACACTTGGTAGCGATTCTTGAATCTTGGTAACTCTGTTGCGAATGTAGACTTTCCATCTAGCTGGGTTGTTTCGTATCCACGTTAAGGATACAGCGGAGTCTGTCCACATGAAAACTGGAACGTTTTCAAGTTTCAAAACCTTCTTGACGTAGAGTATCAGTTGAGCGAGTAAGACAGCGGCATTGAGCTCCATTCTTGGTATAGTTATAGGCTTCAGTGGTGCAACTTGTGTTTTGGCACACACTAGCGAGATATTGGAGCTTCCAGTAGCGTCAGTAACTTTTAGATAAACTACAGCAGCCATAGCGAGTTGTGAAGCGTCAGAGAATCCATGTAATTCAATTGATACACCATTTTTAACATGATTCCAGCGAGGTATCTGAATCTTCGAGATCTGATGTAGTTCATCTCGAAACAAATTCCATTCTTGAAGAAGCGACGGTGATAGCGTAGCATCCCAGTCAAAGTTCTGCAGCCAGAGCTTCTGCATGAACATCTTGGCTCTCACGATAATCGGTGCCAAGAAACCCAGTGGGTCAAACAAGCGAGCAATTTCAGATAAAATTGTGCGTTTAGTTGTTGGTGATGCTTCTGGAAGCGAATATCCGAACTGGAATTTATCCTGTGTTGAATTCCAGGTTAGCCCGAGCACTTTTACTGTAGTATCCCCAAGCTCTCTTGGTGTATCTTCTTGGGTTTCACTTGGAGCGACTTGAGAAAGTAATTCAGTTGAATTACTTGCCCACTTGGCAAGCGGAAAACATCCTGTGGCGCACATATTTTTTGTGTCGAGAGCAACTTGGATTGCCTCAGCGAGTTCATCTGCACCTCCATAGATGTCGTCAACGTAGCGTGTATTAGTTAGCGGTTCGACAGCCTTCGGAAATTTTTTCCCTTCGTCTTCAGCGAGTTGTAAGAGTGCTCTTCCAGCGAGATATGGAGCCGATGTTGTTCCATAAGTAACAGTAGCGAGTGCAAATACTATTGGGATGTCATCTTCGTCAAACCAGAGTATGCACTGTAGATGATGATCTTCCTTGTCAACTGCAATCTGACGAAACATTTTTGTAACGTCAGTAGCGAATAAATAGCGATGGCACCGAATGCGAATAAGTACATCACTGATGTCAACTTGGATCTTTGGGCCCACATGAAGTATCTCGTTGACAGATACGCCAGATGTAGTTTTCCAGGACCCATTGAATACCACTCTGAGCTTGGTGGTAGTGCTCTGCTCTTTCAGAACCCCATGATGAGGCAACAGGTAGCTGTTCGGTGGTAATTCCTTTAATTTCAGACGTTTCATGTGCCCCAAGTCTTCATACTCCTTCAGGAAGTCGAAGTACAACTTCTTGTAGACTGGATCAGCTTCCAGTCGTTTGCGAAGACGTAGTAAAGCGTATTGTGCAGCTCTGAGCGAATCACCCAGTTGACTTGGCGAAGATTTAAGCGGCAAGCGAACGACATATCGACCATCAGACTGTCTGTAGTGTGTATTGACAAAGTGTTGTTCACACTCTTCTTCTTCTTCAGTATAGCGTGTAGCGAATTCTGTCTGTGGCTCTTCTTGGTACCAAAACTTGGTTAACAAGTCTTGTAGTTGATCATCAACAGCGACATGATGACCATGAGCGGTCAATTTTGATGTAGCGGTGTCCACAGATCCATATATGATCCAACCAAGTGATGTTGACTGAGCGATTGGGTCATTTTCACTTCCTTTTCGTATTTTAGCGTTGATTATATGTGCAGCTGGTGCTGCACCCAGAATGATGTCAATAGGTCTTGATGTCAAGAAGTCTGGATCAGCGAGTTGTAGCCCAGTTATATGCGGCCATTTCTTCTTCTTAGTTAGCGTAAATGACGGTAAGTTCACCGTCAATAGAGCAAGCACATGAGCTTGGATGGTAATAGAAGCGTTGTTGTGTAGCGAATGCAGCGTCATCTTGCATGACCCAAGCGAATGCCCAGCTGACACATTACCAATTCCACGTAATGGTACAGCTGCTTTACTGAGTTGAATATCCAGCTTCTTGATTAGCGAATGCGTCACAAAGGATAACTCCGATCCTTGATCAATAAGTACACGGGCTGTACATGTACTTCCTGTTAGCGAATTCAACTTAACAATAGCGGTAGCGAGTAAAACATTGAGCGAATGAGCTGAAAGCAGACTAAGTTAGCGAATTCAAAACAAAAGTTACCAAAATTGGAACTATTTGTTACCTGGGTCAGCTACAGGAGCGTCCTGTGCTGGTTTAGCGGCAGCACCATCGTCAAGGTGCGTTGACGTGTGATGTGGCTGATCACAATGGCGGCACTTTTGTTTAGTTCTGCAATCAGCGTAGCGGTGGCGTCCCAAACAGTTGAAGCATAAGCGGTAATGCTGAACAATCGTTCTTCGGTTAGCCTCTCGTGAGTCGAATTGAAGCGGTTCCACAACTCCGTCAGGATGGCGAGTTCAGCATCAATGGCGGCGGCACCTTGGGTAGCGAGTACAGCGTCAGTCAAGCGGTTGGACATATTGCGCATCGTGTCGATGCGGTTCATTTGAAGAGCGACTTGAGCTTCGGCGGCCATCTTGATTTGACGTGGCACACAAAATGGACGCGATGACGTGAACCCGACGCTAAGTTTTCGATCTTTTTTTTGATTAAGTGTCCTTTTTACACCGGTGTGTAAAATAGATCACCCCGGGCAGCACTCTAGCAGTGCTCAGCAATGCCCACGGCACTTAGCGATTTTCACGATGCAAACTGGCACTGCACTTTTTCTCACAATTTTTTTTTTTTTTAAATAATTTTTAATTGTTTAAATTTCGCCAAATCCGGCTCGAAGGACCAAAATGTAAAATGAGCGAATAAAACTAATGGATCTGGTTTAGGCGAGTTTTGTTAAACAATTAAAAATTACACAGATTTTATTATAAATTAAATTATAGATTTATTTACACTGATTTACACCTTAAAATTATGAGAAATATATACAATAGCGAATGCAACTAGATATTTTATTCACGTATAAAAATTGACACGTGGTCAGTAGCGGTTACTTCAATAATAATTAATTAACAATTAACTTATTATCACCAGAATAATTTATTTATTCTCAATAAATAGCAGCCTTGATTTACTGACTAAGAATTGAGGATAATTTAGCGTAGCGATTTGATTTAGTTTCACACAAGTTAATAAGCGAAGCGGTTCAAGCACGAGGTTGCACGTAGCAAAAGACACGTTGTAGAAACTCTGAGCGGAGCGGTTAGACAGATAGATAGTTGTAGAATGAAAATTGGTAGCGTCGTTGAGTCGTCGAGACGCTTGGTGTCGACGTGGCAGCCTTGCTGCCTATAACGAATTTTCCCATTGGCTTAAAAGCGCGCCAACAGGTAGCAGTTGATAGCGAGCTCTCTCATAGGCTGACCAATATAAAACGAATTTTGTGATTGGTCAGCTTGTAGCGGGTTCTCAGGACGTCTTGACACGATCCTGAGTTAGAAATTGTATGTGCCGGGCCCAAATAGCGAGTGACCCGGCACTATTCTGACCTTCAGTCAGTAGCGAGCTCGGCTTCTCCCGAACCGAGCGGAAATGCACGAAGCTTGATTTAAATTAATCAAGCTCGTGACTGAACAAATTATAATCTGTAATTGAAGATTCTGAGTTTCCTAGCTTTATTTATTTAATTTTAGTTCATTTGTTTTTTGATATAATTTATAATTACAACTTTATAACCTTGAAAGTATGCATTTAAAATTTTTAATTTCACAGGATACCGGATTAGAACCTGATGATGATGATCCTATTATTCCACCAAATGATGCGGCGCACTCATCTCAAAATAATTCAAACATAAGGTCTAATCAACAGATTCAAGAAAATCTTGATAATTTAGAACCTTCTACATGTAATTATATCAATAACTTCTCTGATATAACTGTTGATCCTGGTGATAAGTCGGTAGATCTAGAGGTTAACGACACTATAAATAAATGTCGCAGTGGAAGTGATTGCCATGATTTTATAGTTGATATCGATGCTAATAACCACAAGAATAATGACGACAACAGTGAAATCGACGTCGAATACGATACCGACGACGACGACGAAACCGACGTGGACAACAACACCAACAATGACGACACTGACGACACCGATGCTGACGACGACGATGAGTGTTATTCTCCAGAAAATAAATCTCTATTTCAAAGCCACATTTTAGATATACCATTAGTTCCTCCAGAAAAACTAAGCCCTAAAGATCATCTACTTTCTATTATTACGATGTCAATCAGACATAATTTATCATATGAGGCAACATTGGACATTTGTAAATGGATCAATACGACGTATGATTTGAGATGCTTGCCCACTACTAAAGCAGCACTGTGGTCTGTGCTTGAAAAAGACAAAAGATTAATAACCTACCATATGTACTGTCGTAAATGTGAAATGTATTTAGGAGAAGGTCAAAATCCAACCGAAGACTGTCATTGCCATGACTGTGGACCGAAACAGAAAAACGTAAATTTGGGTTATTTTTTAACTCTCAGTTTATACTTGCAAATTGCGAATTTGTTAGCTACTCCAAATATTACGAAGTCGTTCGAGTATCGATTTACTCGAGTAAAAAAAACGAAGATGCTATTGAAGATATTTATGACGGGGCTGAATATAAAAAACTTTGCTTACCTGGAATGTTTCTAAGCAATCCTCATAATTTTTCATTTACGTTTAATACTGATGGATGCAAAGTATCAGATTCGTCAAAATCAAGTGCATGGCCTATCTATGTTCAAATAAATGAATTACCGCCACAGTTACGCAAGAAACACGTCTTACTTGCTGGAATATTTGTCGACAACATGGAGCCTTTAATGAATAACTACTTGAAACCGTTCATTGATCAAATTAAAGTGTTGTATGGAAAAGGGATTATTTGGAAACCAACACTTACTACTGAAGTGACATCAAAATTTGTAACGCTCATAGGATCAGTAGACACACCAGCACGATCAGCAGTGTTACAAATGAAACGGTTTAATGGTTTGAATGGATGTACTATGTGCTTTGCATTAGGTGAACATGTCTCTAAAAAACGAGTATACCCTGTAAGTCATAGTTTTGGTCGTTTAAGAACAGATGAAAATATTCGTACCGATAGGATGAAAAGTTTTGATCTAAATCAAGAAGTAAATGGCGTCAAAGTACCATCAGCATTAATGTTACTACCTTTAATCAATTTATCTAAAGGCATGATAGTTGATAGTATGCATTGCTGCTTCCTTGGCGTAGCAAAACACCATACCAAGTTATTATTAAAAAAAAGTTATAAAGAAGTTATTATAAATAACAAAAAGAAAAAGATAGTCGTCGATTATTACATTAGTCGCCCTGAACAAAAAGAAAAAATTAATTCAATATTTTTGGCGATAAAACCACATAATATACGTTCAAGATTGCCTAGGAATATAAATACAATTTCAACTTGGAAAGCTTCCGAGTGGCGCAATTGGTTAGACTGTTGTGTTATTTGTTTAAAAAATATCCTTCCCAAAAAATATTTGGATTACCTTGCACAATTCGCAGAAGCAGTAAATATATTAAACAGCGATTCTATCACACTTGATAAACTTGGATATGCTGATTACTTATTAAAAAATCGGTCTGTCGGTTGACCCTGCGGGCCAACCCCAAAACTTCCCGCCTATTTCGACCTCCTTGAGCTCAGAAAATTGTTGTAGATACATTTTCTCTTCGAGCTCGAAAATAAATTTCATGCCTTTGTTTTCGAAAGAAAACGTTTTTTACTTTTAACTTCCCGCTAAGAAAATCGACGATTTTCAAAAATTTCGGGAAGTTATTGTTTTCACCCCGATTTTCGAAAATCGAGTTTTCATCAGATGTCGACGTTTTGAGGTCCTAGGAAGCTATTCTGACTATTTTCAGAATGATGTCCGAGTGTGTGTGTGTGTGTGTGTGTGTGTGTGTATGTAAACTCTTTGTAACTTTTGAACTAATGAATCGATTTGGATGGTTGAGGTGGCAATCGAAAGAGCTTGTTGGCCTTCAACTTTCCTAAAAATTTCAGATTATTTGATCGAATAGACTCGAAAATATTAGCGAATTACGAAAAAAAAAAAATTTTTTTTTTAGTTTTTTATTGATTTCTCAAAAACAACTTATACGATCGACTTCAAAATCTAATCAGCTCTAGTACTCAATAAAACGCGTCGATTGCCACCTCAAACATCAAAATCGGATAATTCGTTCGAGAGTTATCGCGGGAGAAAGAAATGGTAAAAAACGGTTTTTTCTAAATATTTTCGAAACGACTGACGCGATCGATTTCAAATTTTAATCAGCTCTAGAACTCAATAAAACGCGCCGATTGCCACGTTAACTATCAAAATCGATTGATTAGTTCAAAAAATATCGGCGTTGAAAAGTTAAAAAAATAACATTTTATGTTATTTTTTCCGGATAAATCAGAATATAACGTACTAAAATGTGTCTGATATCATACCAACTCATCTTTTTTTTATGGTTTCTTTCGATCATATAATGTCATCGAAGTTGGTTTTTAGTTTAAATCATATTATCAACAAAAAAATCGATAAAACGTAGTTTTTAATATTTTTATCGGATATTTCATATTTTATTGTTTCTTACATGAGTCAAAATTTATTTAAATCTTGATTTTGATTCCCAACATTGATTTCTGCCTCAATACACTTATTTTACTGAACAAAATCAGGAACTAAATTTTAAAAACCGCTTTATTGATGATTTTCGATTCTTAAATTTTCAAACTTCAGCATAACAGGTAACTTGTTACAGCTTGAAAAGATCATAAAAAAACAATTGCATGTGATAGCATTTTCGAGCTCGAAAATATATCTACACTAATGTTTTCGAGCTCTTTGAGGTCGAAAACAGCGGGAAGTTTTGGGGCCAGCCCGCAGGGTCAACCGACAGACCGATTTTTTTTCAAACGATATCCCTCGAACGAATAAACCGATTAAGACGTTCAAGGCGACAATCGACATGTTTTATTGAGTTCTATAACTGATCAGATTTTTGAATTGATTCATCAAGTCGTGTTTGAAATACTTTCAAAATACTAAAAAAAAAAAATTTGGAATTCATCGGGTCAGTCATCTCGAAAATATTTGGAAAAAACCATTATCCACCATTTCTTTCTCCCGCGATAACTCTCGAACGAATTATCCGATTTTGATGTTTGAGGTGGCAATCGACGCGTTTCATTGAGTACTAGAGCTGATTAGATTTTGAAGTCGATCGTATGAGTCGTTTCTGAGAAATCAATACAAAAACTAAAAAAAAAAATTTTTTTTTTTTTCGTAATTCGCAAATATTTTCGAGTCTATTCTATTAAATGATCTAAAATTTTCAGAAAAGTTGACGGCCAAAAAGCTCTTTCGATTGCCACCTCAACCATCCAAATCGATTCATTAGTTCAAAAGTTACAAAGAGTTTACATACACACACACACACACACACACACACACACACACACACACACACACACACACACACACACACACACATACACACATTCGGACATCATTCTGAAAATAGTCAGAATAGCTTCCTAGGACCTCAAAACGTCGACATCTGATGAAAACTCGATTTTCAAAAATTGGGGTGAAAACAATAACTTCCCGAAATTTTTGAAAATCCTCGATTTTCTTAGCAGGAAGTTAAAAATGACGTCAAGTTATTTCAGACATATTTCGGGTTAAAAAATATGACTTATAATATTCATTTGCTGACTCATCTAGTTGATAGTATTCGTAATTGGGGTCCTTTTTGGGCTCACTCAACATTTTTATTTGAATCCTGGAATAGAAAAATTGTAAATAAGATAACAAGCTCACACTCACGATGTAATCAAATATCAGATAGATATCTGTTATCAAAGTATCTTCTGAGCTGCATTGATGATAATTCGATATCTGAAGAAACCCAAGAAAATATAAGAAAACTCATGAGAATCCCATTAGTTGCAGATGGTAATCTAAAAATGATAGGAAAAGGAAAAGCAACAAAAATTAAGCCAAGCGAACCTGAAAAACGGGTTCTTGCTAAATTAGGATATAATTCTGAAAATTTATATTCATATTCGAAGGGAGCACTCAATGGAATTAATTTTACTTGTGCCAAAAAAAAAGAAACTAAATTTTGCAATTCTTTTATGCATATTGATAATTTAGGTTTCGGAGAAGTACTTAAATTCGTACAGTTTTTGGTAGAAAATACTGAAATTCATGGGGTATTCTTGCTAAGATTAGGTGATATTTGTCATGATTTGAATGTATGTTATATTAAAAAAGTAAAAAGTACTGAAGATATTGCTTTCGTCGATGACAAAGCTGTAGTTAGTCCTGCAATTAAAATATCGCTCAAAGATGAATCATATATTTTTAAAATACCAAACTCATGGGAAACGGATTGAGTTCATTTGGTATTTCAATTACTTTGATGTTACTTGAATAAAAATATCTCTAATCATTTTTGTTCTATTAGTAATAGCATTTTCTAAAGTAAGTAGCAATTATTTAACAAAATTTTTTCAGCCATCATTAATTGGCCATAAAAGCCACATGTACATTTTTGTCAATTATTTTTATTAAATAAATAAATGTTTCCATAAGTTTATAAGTTTAAAAAAAAAAATTGATAAAAATAACGAGTTTATTTATTTTACTATAATGCATGATCTGTAATTTTACAAAGGATAAGATTTATAATTGATCTTTAATTTCGCTTCGAATCTCAGCATCAAAGATGCAAAATCAATTTGTCATGGAAAGTTATCTAACCTTCCAAATTCAGTCATTGATATTTTAGAATACAGAAAAGTTTAATTGATATTTACAAGTATCTCAAATGGCCAGGCTCGCTTTATGTTAGCTTTTAGTTGCTTGTTTCAAGTTAACTTTCTGCAATTTCAAAATGTTAATAAAATGATTACTAATTGAATTTTTAAAAAGTCAACATTTAAAAGTTTTCTTAAAGTTACCAATGGAATGTTAACAAAACTCAACAAAGACTGTTAGTAAATAGTTATCATAAAATGACGTGATAAATGGTGACTATTTGGAGATGAATAAAAGTTACCACTTTAATGCTGAAAATTTGTTATCCGAAAATATTAATTAAATGTAGACTTTTTTACGTTATTTAAAATGTAAAATGGAGTTGTTAATATTTCGTTAATTATTTTAGGTGAACATTTTGTTATATTTTAATGTTAGCTTTCTTTTTACAATTTGCAACTGAAAAATGTGGTCACTGTGTACATCATTTTATGTTATCTTTTTTATAACTTTATCCTATTTACGATGCCATATTTTAATGTTGTGGCTCGCGTGTTCAACATGTCGATCATTATACATCAAAGTGTGCCCAAGAAAAAGATAAATGCCTAAAAATAACTTTTAGCTATTTCTCAATTACATAATAAATCATTAAAAATAAATTAAATTAAAGTAGTAATTTTTTCAGTTTACAATAAAATATGCTAAGTATTTTGTTTTTGTTCATTTACATACTCTTTATTCCACTACTATTTATCCTTTCCACAAGCCTTCAAAAATTTAACAATTTGCTAGCACTAAGTCAACATAAATATGTTTAATTTGCTAACATAAAGATAACATCCTGAATCTTATATGTCAACATAAAATGTTTTCGATTTGTTATTTTTTTGGAACCAAAAAGCTAACTGCTATTTACTCAACGATAATGCAATTATTGATTAGAGGAATACGAGCAACCTGCAGTCACTACGTGACTGTCCAAATATCACTACTAAATTTTTAAAATACACAGAAAAAAAGAACTTTTTGCCGATAAAAATTTTTCTTGCTTCACGAAATTTTACGTATTATGGATTGAATTCAAAAATTCTCTTGGGGCGGAAAAACATTTTTTTGGCAAGAAATCATTTTTTGCGCCTAGTAATTTTTTCTAGTTTTAAATAAATTTTTATTTTTAATTCACAATGCTGAAAATTTCTTGGAATAAGTAAAAATTTTCTTAAGTCGAGTAAAGATTTTTCGCGTCAATGAATCCTTTTTTTTCTGTATACGCTTTTTTGGCTTTGAGAAGCTTTCTAAAACCAAAAGGGAGTATGAGAATATGTCATTTTAGAATTAGTAACACGATACAAATCATATAGCTATATATTCGGTGACATTCAATCATATTTAGTGACAGAGTAATTAAAATATTTATTTATTTATTTATTTATTTAAAGAAAATGAATACGATCGTCTTTTTTTCTCGCGAAATTTAAATGTAATTCAAATGATATAGATAAATCTATTTATCTCAATACTTGGCAATAAAAAAGTTTAAACTATGAAAAGGCACAAATTCAATTCAAAACCTTTCTAACGATACCAAATTTAATAACATTAACTAATTCTATTATACAGATATGCCGGGAACAAAATTTTCCTTCTTCTCTTAATAATTAGATAGAATAGATAGATGATTTCAGATAATTATTTTATGTAAATAATACATCTCAATAATAGTAAAATTTTCAATTTGTGATATCTTGAATAAAATTTAATTTTTTAAATTTGTCACTACTGCCATCTTTTGATAGCATCTTTCATTGCAAGAATCTTTGATTGCAATATATCACAGTAAGCTACGCTTACTAAATCATATTCATACACTTTCCCGCCATAAAACGTCACATCGTTCAACAAAAGAAATAATTATACAGGTAAAATATTTATAAACCATACTAGTCATTGATAATAAGTAAATAGTTACATTTTAAATTGCTATAAATTCTTGTAAGTAAATAAATGCGAATTATATTACTCTAAACTTTTCTTAAGGCCATTCTCTAAGGGTGCCCCCCACTTTTTTTCCAAAAAATGTGGCGCTGCCTGGTGGCCGGCAGCCGCACTAAAAAAAGTACTAGAGCTGAAAAACTTTATAATTAAATTAAAATTATTTAGAATAAGCAGATGCAAAAAATATAAATTTTATAATGAATAAAAAAATTAAGATTATTTTTTTAAATCATTAGTTAGTTTGAGAAAAATTTAAAACCTGAGATTGGAAAATAATATTTTCATTGACCTTGAACTGTCAATATCATATTTATTTTATATGAGTAATTAAAAAATAATTTTAATATTTATCCAAAAAAGGCCAACGTACAAGTAATTTTAAAGACACGTAGAATATTCAAAAAATTACTTACAGTAATTATAAATACCCAGTTGAGCGTAGTTTCTTTAATAAATTTCAGCATTATATTTGCCATTTAGTAACTTTTTATTTTGACAGATGTAAACATCAGGTCTGTACTATTTTGTGGGCGCGTGCAGGGCGCTCAAATATAGTAGCGGGAAAAATTAAATTTTTTAAAAATTCATTCCTTTCAGAAATAGTAATAATAAAATCTTATTTTGCACGCCTCGAACGCGTAGCGGAGAGGTTGTGCTTTACAACGGACTTGTCAAGGTCACGCGATTTTTTATTTATTGGTATCAATTAATTGAATTTCGTATCATTAAAAAAGTATTAAAAGAAGATATGTACCGTAGTTGTTTAATAATTGATTATTAATTTGATGAATCATAATTGATTTTAATATTAAATTTCGTTCGAAAGGAAGTATCTCATTGTGCCCGCAAAAATGAAATTTTTTTTTTAACGGTAGCTAAAATTTTCTTTAGTTGCTTTGAAAATCATAAAAAAAAAAAGATTTAGCGTATGTGAGACCTCGAAAACTTACACTCAGTAAATAAATAATAGGAGTTACTATTTAGCTTTGTAAAAATTTCTATCATCAATCAGATAGTAGTAAATATTATCTACATGATTGTATATAAATCATGTAGATTGTAATATTCACCATATATTTATGATAATTGTTACAATCCTGTATAGTAACTAGAGTTCATTATTATATTATTTTAAATAGTTATATTTATAATCCACATGGTAACAGTTACCATCAGAAATTATAATTGTTACCATCCTGATAGTAACTGTTACGAAATTTATTGCAGAAGTAAATATTATCACCCTGATAGTAAATATTACCATCCTGATAGTAACTGTTACTACAATTTGTAGAAAATAAAATTATCTACAAAAAAGATTCTATGACATTTTATGGTAAGTCCGATAGTTTCGCCGAAAAAGTAAAAAGATTTCGAAAATTACTCTAACTTGACTTCGAGAAAGTAATTTAAGCTTGAAGACAAATTCATAGTAAATTTTGAGGTCTTATTACTTTTCCGGCGAAACTAGCTGACTTATCACAATAAGTCATAGCCCTTTTTTAATCAGGTAATTTATTCCTGACAATGTATGACGCATAAAATTTTTCGAAACTCCGCATTGTTTTCTAGTTATTTTTATTTCAGTGTCAAGCCCTTAGAATCGATCAGAAAATTATTTTTTCAAGAGTTATAACTTATGAGCAGATCGATAGGTCGAACAGATTTATATACATTCTTTATAGAAATTCGACGTGCTATAAAAAAAGGCCCTTATAATTTTTTGATAAATTGACCAGTTCATAAGTATTATCAAGTTAAAGTTTAAAGTACGAAGAATTGAAATATTTTTGACTATTTTGGCGAAACTATGAGACTTGTCACAAAATACCGTATGACTTTTTTTTTTAGGCTATTTCATCTCTTATAAACTGTCTTGTGAAAATTTTTCAAAATTCCGATGTTGTTCAGTTATGTTCTTATCTATGATTACTAAATCATTGTAAAAAAATCATCTACTTATTCAAGAGACAATCACAGATGTAAATTATTTACTTTCGCCAAATAATATTTGTTGAATAACGGAAATATCTTTATACAAGTTCAGTCAAATAAGTCTCAACGAAAGTGAATAAGATCAATATTTGATCGTTTCTTGAATATAAGTACATGCATTTTTTTCAATGATTTCATAATCATAGATTAAAGAGTTTAAGTAAAAAAAAAATCTACAATTTCGATTTTTACATTGTATATATAAATGTTGATATGATAATGTTATACACATACATAATTATAAATAATTATATGTACCTCATATGTAATCATACGTTATTGTAAATATATATATATATATATATATATATATATATATATATATATATATATAAGTTAGGCGAATTCATTCTCTCCAGGGTTACTAATTCTGAAAGAAATAAATTTTTAAAAAATTTAATTTTTCCCGCTACAATATTTGAGCGCCCTGCACGCGCCCACAAAATAGTACAGACCTGATGTTTACATCTGTCAAAATAAAAAGTTACTACATGGAAAATATAATGCTGAAATTTATTAAAGAAACTACGCTCAACTGGGTATTTATAATTACTGTAAGTAATTTTTTGAATATTCTACGTGTCTTTAAAATTACTTGTACGTTGGCCTTTTTTGGATAAATATTAAAATTATTTTTTAATTACTCATATAAAATAAATATGATATTGACAGTTCAAGGTCAATGAAAATATTATTTTCCAATCTCAGGTTTTAAATTTTTCTTAAACTAACTAATGATTTAAAAAAATAATCTTAATTTTTTTATTCATTATAAAATTTATATTTTTTGCATCTGCTTATTCTAAATAATTTTAATTTAATTATAAAGTTTTTCAGCTCTCACAAAAAAGTGGGGGGCACCCTTGGAGAATGGCCTTAAGTAACAGGAATCATGTATAACCTAACATAATAACCGATCGTTTAAATGATGAATTTTTGCTTGCGTTTTAATAATCCTTATTATTCCAGTGATTTCTCTCATTAATAATTGATGCGTTAATTTTATATCAATGTGAAAATACTTAAGTTTATCTATAAAGTCAATAACACATATGTAAATAAATAAATAAATAAATATACATATATATATATATATATATATATATATATATATAAATATATGTATGTATGTATATATATATATTTGCTTATGAGTGAACTGTAGAACTTAATTGAAATATTATTTCTTTTTTGCTAATTTATTATAAATTCGGTTAGTTTCAACAGGAATGGCGGAAATTCCAAACCGCTGCTTAATAAAAAACTTACAAAATGATCGAGAAATGATATTGCCTATTTCTGCTGTGTTTGTGAGAAATACTAGAACAGGGTTGTTAAAAGTTGCAACCGAAGCAGAAATTGAATCACATGCACCACAATATATGCAATCAGGAGAATATGTAATAGAAATTGAGATGATTCATTATGCAGGTAATTATAAAAATTTTGAGAAATATGTCTGTGTTGCCAAATGATTTTTTAAATTGTACTAGAAATTCGAAATATCGGGCAGTTTTTATGATTTTATACCTTGATTACGTATTATAAAATAAAATATTCTGAAAAAATGAACATTCAGATTTTTTTAATATTCTCTACATTTCTTTTTTTTTTTCGAATCTAGTTTTATTATATGTATTATAAGGTTTAATATATTTATTTAAAGTTATAATAAATAATATTATGATAATAATTCAATTTATAAAACTACGTGAGGCACGAAAGTGTTTTCGAAAATTTATTAAGCATTGTGAACTTCCTTAGTATTTTATAACATTTCATAAAATAATCTCTTTCTTACAGCAACCAAAAAAGTTTTGCTTAATCTCCAAAGATGTTCTGGAAACAAACGGATACAAATAAAAAAAAAATTAAGCTTGACACCTTTTGTGTCCAAAATTCAAAAGATGAAGACTACTTCTAATGTATTGGAAAAAAAGTTACCTGCTGCTAAAATAAAAAATAAATGTTTAAAAGTAATTCAACTAATAGACTATATGTGTTGTAAGAATTTTTTGAATTTTACTACATTCAACTTTTTATTCTAGGAAACAGAGAAATCATTAAAATTCAAG
The DNA here is from genome assembly GCF_026212275.2 of Microplitis demolitor. Lineage (NCBI taxonomy): Eukaryota > Metazoa > Arthropoda > Insecta > Hymenoptera > Braconidae > Microplitis > Microplitis demolitor. The sequence goes on along the minus strand of NC_068550.1, from coordinate 14,415,261 downwards.
TCAATTGCAATGAGCAATAATGCTATTATGAAAATTGTTGAGAGAAACAAAGAAAATATAGATGTTTCAACAAAAAATCAAAACACAGAAGTAAGAGTAATTTTTAGTTTTATTTTTGTAAAATAAAAGTTACATAATTCTAAGTTTTTTAAATCATCTTCTACTCGAATATTCAAGTGTTATAATCTATAGTAGGAGAAATAAATTTATAAATGATCCTACTGCAACTGTTGCAAATTGATTTAATTGGTTGATAATATAATATTTAGCCTATAATAATAAATTAATAATAGTCATAATAATAATAATAATAATGATAATAATGATAATAATAATAATAATAATAATAATAATAATAATAATAATAATAATAATAATAATAATAATAATAATAATAATAATAATAATAATAAATTATTTTAACAAAAATTAGAAATTTTCCAATAATCGCAGGTATAAATAAATCCCGAATACCATAATATTCATCAATTTGCAGTGAATGATGGTCACTTTACATTTAGTGGCATCAAACTTGCAGAACAAGCATAAATAGGATCGAGAATCGATCTACAATGCACACTTAACATACTACCAACAAAAAAAATAAATGGTACTGTATTTAATAAATTGAGTAAGTTAATATAAAAAAATAAAAAAATCAGTTATCAATTTCGTTACCATTGCTTACAACACATACCAGCATGTACATTAATATGATTTTTGAAAGGAATTACAATGTCAATCTAAGTCTATCAGTTCTTTGATCATATGCCTAACAGAATCAAATTGGATTATTTTTTTTCTTATAATTCTGTAATTATTCTTTATAATTTACACTCCCTTTTAATATAATACTATGTTTTCAACAAAATTAATGTAGTAAAATGATTTAATTTTGTATCTTCGATTAATTTTTATCTAATCAATTTCTCTGAGCCATTTGCATAGTATATTAATTTATTCATTTCTTTATCTATAGGGTAATTTGAACGATGAAAGTCTTTCGATCAACGAGAATACAACAAAATCAAGATCGAAGATACCACCACCATTTTGTCAACTGCAAATGCATCATTCACTAGTTAATAATGACCAGAATTGTCAAAATAAATCACGTCCTATAGCACCAATATTAAATAATTTAAAACTTGGAAATCAACGTCCTGTATCTGACTCATGTTTAGAAATTTCTTTAGACAATGGTCAGTATCAAGTTCCTACTGGTTCTCCAAGATCTCATTCATCTCATGGAAGTGCACCATCCAATCGAGATGCTTAAGCGTCAACTCCCCAAGACATTCTGAATACTCCAAGATCACAACCACTTCGTATTAGTACACCACGCAGTCACGATACTCGTACATCAAGACAAAATATTTGTAACACTCCAAGATCACATTCATCTAATGTTAGTAGAACAGGCAGTTATGATACTCGTAGATCAACTCGTCGAAATATTTTAAATACTCCGAGATCACATTCATCTCACGTTAGTACACCTTGCAGTCGCAGTACTTATACAACTAATAGCCAAAATATTCTGAATACTCCAAGTTCACACTCATCTCTCATTAATACACCATCCAGTCAGGGTACTCATATATCGACACGCCAAAATATTCTGAACACTACAAGGTCACACTCATCTCACGTGAGTACACCACATAGTCGTGGTACTTATATGTCAACTCTTCAAGACATTATCAACATTCCAATATTCCGTCCACTTCATGGACGTACATCACTCAATCAAGGGACACATATCTCACCTAGTCGAGGTACACATAACTCAAATCAAGACAATTCACATGCATCGAGTTCCCGTTTATCTCATAGACAAACACCAACGAGTAGAACTTCTCTGAATTCACGATATTCACGATCAAGATCGCCTAAATCTACTAATGGAAGTACTCGTCAACGACTTCCTCACTCTCAACAAAGTATGCAATCAAATCATCAACGTCATTCTCAGTAGTGTAATGATGAGGGTTCTGGGACAGCAGCACTTGTAGGTTCCTGCCGTACTGACCGAGCAGATACCGACGGTTCGTCTGTTTTACCATTAATACACTCTGTTTCACCGACTGTTTTACTGGCAGTCGGTATCAGCGCGGTCGGCATTTCCGGTTTTATTAATGTTTTTGGCCATTTTGTGCTTATTCGCGGCCATATTGTGCACATTTGCGGCCATTTTGTGCACATTTGCGGTCATTTTGTGCTTATTTGCGGCCATTTTGTTGTATTTTACCGACTACTGAGTCGGTAAGTTTTTACCGTTTATTATCATTGAATATCGACATGGTTCGTGTCTGTGCTGTTTTATCAGTATGGTTCGTGACCATGCTAAGAGTTGTGGACGCATACCCTAGCTGTATGTTTACAATAATTTTATTACGACGCATTTGAATGACGTAACATTCTCGGAAATCTATTTATAGAATGACAAGTCGAAACCTGTTAGATGACGTCACATTCTTGGTATTCTATTTTTTAATATAACAGGTTTTAACGTGTTTAACGACGTCACATTCTATTTATAGAATAACAGGTCTAAATCTGTTCCATGACGTCACATTCTCGGAAATCTATTTATAGACCGACAAGTCGAAACCTGTTTGATGACGTCATATTCTCAGAAGTTTCGTTACGACGCAATTAAAACCAGTTTTAACTGCGCAGTTGGCTTTCATTTTGAGGTTAGCGTCCTTCTGGAACGCTCTTCGTGACGTCATCGTGCAGGTTTAGACTTGCATCAACCAATCAACATCGATGAGCTTGTAGAGGGGGTAAATGAGAACACCAATCAGGGCAAGTTGATGATGGAGGGGATGAGCACATATAAACGAGTTCTTTTTCCCAGAGCTTAACAGACTCTTGAAAAAAATCGTATAAGTCAAATCTACGTGATTAAGCTAAAAAATCATAACCTATATATATCATAATTCAGTGTATAACCTGAAAAAAATCATAATTCAGTGTATAACCTGAAAAAAATCATATTCAACAAGTATAAGGTATTTATAACCTCAAAAGTTGTCTTTTATCAATGATTAACTAATTACAATAATTATTAATTATTAAATTTAATTACAGAACAATGGATCTTACTGAAATAAATTTAATTAACCGGTTGGAGGATTTCCTTCCAACACACAGATTCGCAGATCTTCCAGTCAACGAAAAATTTGAAGTTTCGGAACTGAAGATGATGTTACGTTCTGAGGTAATTAGGTCAATTTTAATAAGGTTTTATTATAAAAGACAAAACCTATGAGCAGCCGTCTCGGTAATCTCGTTCTTGGCTTCCTTATCTCGCGAGCTCTCATAATGAAGGATTGTTTAATTCAGACACCTGGGCATGGTAACCTGAGACGATCGTCGGTTATTCTCAGAATCGGAATATTATAACAACCGCATTCTTCAGTTGCGTTCTTTTACCCGCAGTGAGTCATCATCAGCCACCCTATGTTTACCGAGACTTACCAGTACTCGTCTTTTTATTTTATTAAAATTTAACTCGGTATAGTCTTTTTCCTTACTCTATGATTCTTTGTTCTGGTTATAGATAACAGCTACTCCGTGTTTTAACGTTGAGGCGTATAAATTATAATTTTACCACTGTATCTATTCTCTAAAAATTTTAACAAGAGGCAGCTGTGTAAACTTAAACACAAAGCCGAGATTACAATAAAATTTCTTATAAATCACGATGTCCAAGGTAGCCATTGTTACCAGCTCCTGCAGCCGCGAGTCATGCCTTATCGATAACTCCTTATCCCCCTGGCCTAGCTACACATCTTATTCTACATACATTTCCCCTATCCTGCCTAGAACAAAAAAAATCTCACCTATTATTTCGCCACCTTCTCGTTACCCCATCTTGTGATATCTCATCCCACCTCCTCCAAATTTCTATCAAGTACAATTTCGGGGCCCACCTACTTCTCTCCTCCTTGTAAATTGTATCTCTCTTTAGTCTAAATGAACTATGTATCTATCTCCCTTATCAAGGGGCCAGGTTTTCCACCCACTCACAACCAAGTTGAGATATATTGGTTCCCTTCAAAAATGGGACCACCCATGCCCCTGTTTCTGACTAAAAAAAAAAAGAATTTAATGCCCCCAGTTGATCGAAATATTCTCCCAGTTTGAGGGTATATAAAGACTCATCGGTTACCACGCGAGCAGTCGCCGTATTCCATATTGTTCTTTTCTTCTTCTCAGAGTAATCTGCAACTTAAAAATTCTGAACAACGCTCCAGAAGTATAACTCGTTCGTCTACATAAATCAGTTAAACCAATTTTCAACCCATTAAACCGTCATTGGAGCCAATGTTTGTTCGATTTTCATGAACTTTCTCGGTCGATTCGGGAGTCATTAAATTACTAGGCAATTTCTTGAACAGTTTCATTTTTTTTTTATTTAACTTTTTTTTTATTATCTTGAACCTCGGTTGTGCGGGACATCTAAGTCAGATTCGGTGACTCATACTAAATTCTAACCTCGTTATTTCGGTCTGATTACCATCCGAAGGTTCGACTGTCGACAATCTTTCATTCGAGAGTAGTTCTAAAATTAAATAAAGGTAAGGTGACCAGTGAACTTGCAAAAGAAGCAACCACACCAGCAGAACGTAGAACGCCTCCAATCTACTCGCCGCCACGCCGCAGCAGCGAAAACCGGGAGCATCCGAGTGTATTGTCCAGCCACCACTGATCATTGTGATCGTCATCAAATTGTACATCTTCAACCGAATTATCAATAAACCAGCAAAGTAGTAAGTCCTGACATTTTTATTACTAATCTTAAGAACATACACTCTCCTCCTATCCATATCCATGCTCGGCACCAAATAACGTGGTCCCCGTTACCCGAGTAAAGGACTTCGGTGTCTTGACTCAAAATAAGAAACTGAATTCTATGTTATGTCATTTCGGACGTAACAATGATCTATACGAAATATGGACCACGCATTATTGCCAGAATCCGTGAGGATTTCGACGTTTTCTTACCACCACGAACGGCGAAGTTTTACGAAGCAAAACCTGAAGAACTTAAAATACTATGTATACTAGCCATGAAGAAGCAACTTTTTTTGATGTATCTGGGGGGTAACTCCAACAAATTCGAATTTTTATGTATGGAACTCTGAATATATAATAAGAAAAATATTCATCCTCATACCAACTTGTATTATTTGTGATTACCTTTTCAATTTAATTATTAATTTTTTTCAATCAGAAAACTAATTAAGAGGTTATATTAAGATTTATACTTCATAAGTATAGGCTAATAAATTAATATAATAATCATTATAATTAAAAGGTTATGTTTATAGTTTATAAGTGTAGACTTAATTTCTATATTGATTGAGAGGTTATGTTATAGTTTGTAAGTATAGGCTAAATTTATGTAATAATTAAGAGGTTATGTTAGGTTTTATAGTTTGTAAGTACAGGTTAAATTTATATAATAAAGAGGTTATGATAGGTTTTATAGATTGTAAGTACAGACTAAATTTATATATTAATTAAAAGGTTATGTTAGGTTCATAGTTATAAGAATAAACTCAATTAATCAATAAATTTATCGAAAAGATAGGTTAAGAATAAATTTAAATGGATAGATTAAAAAGACAGGTTAAAATAATAAATTTGAAACGATAGATTGAATGATAGGTTGAAACAAATAAATTATTTACAACAGATTTTTTTGTTTTTACCAAATATTTTTTTTTTTAATATTTGTTTAAATATTATAGTTTTAATATTATAATTAACTTAATAATACGTTATAATAATTGTATTTTTTTAGTAACTTAAAGATCAAAAATACATGAAAAAAAATTATACAAAAGATGAAAATTACATAAATTGGTATTAAAAAAATCGGGAAAAAGACAATAAATCAGGAAAAGTACGAAAATGATACAAATTGGTAATAAAAATCGGGAAAAAATCACAAAAAATCGGATATAAAAGAACAATAAATCGGGAAAATTGAATATAAAAAATAATTATTAGCATTAGCAGTTTACTGAAGTATGGTTTATGTATGTATGGGTTATTGATTGATTTTATGTATGAGTTATTGATTTTATGTGGGGGGGTTATTAATATTGGGATTGGATTTAAGAATGGATGCGTGTAATGACTGAAGCCCGGGGTGCCAGATTGTGTAAAATGATAAGCTAGTGATAAAATAACATATAATTATTAGCATTTTAATAATTTTAATTAAGGATAACAATTAATTACCTGTTTCAATCATCGACCAGGTCGATTATTTCCGGAGGAGGGATCTGTTCATGATCACCAGGAACATTGAACAACGATCTCAAATTCGGATAATTCCTTAAGGAGATCATTGAGGAACTTCGAAAGTAGGTAGTTCAAAGTAGTGTTCACGAGATAATCGTTCCGAACGACAAGATCATCTGGTACTTCAGGTATCCTGAAGTACCAGTATTGGTGTAACGGCAGCATTATCAATTCAGTTGCAATATTGCGAACAATGAAAATCTGCCGTTGCAAGCATTCACCCCCGAAAACTATTGCTTCAATTCGTGATTTTAGTATATCATATATATTAGTTACACTCATGTGTCTTAACCACCGAGCCGGAAACACAAAATCAAAACTGTCCATTTTTTTAGAATAAAAAAGATGACAAGCCTACAAAAACCGGTAAAAAAAAACCGAAAAAACAAAAAAAACATATTATTAAAAAAAATAAAATAAAGAAAAAAATCTTTATTTTATAGCACATAAACATACATACACCTGCACACAAAAAATTCACATGCACACAAACATAGACATGCACACAAACATACATACACCTGCACACAAAAAATTCACATGCACACAAACATACGCATGCACACAAAAATTAACATGTATACAAACATACACATGCACACTAACATTCACATGCACACAAAAAATTAATATAATTAAAAAATTTACGTGTGCCAAAAAATTTACACGTATAGAAAAAAATATAGAAATACACAAACATTCACATGCACATAAAAAATTGACATGCACAAACATACACATCCACACATGCAGACAAATATTCACATGCACACAAAAAATTAATTATTATAATTTTTAATAATTGATCAAATAAATTATTTATCAATTAAAAAAAAGCTTACGTTTTTGAAAAAATCTCCAACCACGCGTCGACACGATGACGGTTTGGGAATGAAAAGAACGCTCAGAACCCCCCTAGCATATACACGGAGACAACTAGAAGTAGCGACATCTGTATATTCGAGTATGTACTTGCTATACCGACTAGTAGACTTGCAATATCAACACGAGGTTTTTAGGCGGGAATAGTTGGTATGAGTTTGAATTTTATAATTTAATTAAATTGTAAATCATTCAATTAAACTCTCTTAAAATTATTTTTATATCTTATGACTATAAATATTTTTGTAAAATATATGTAATATAATAAAAAATAATTAATTTAAGTATAGGAATTATTTAATTATCAAACATAATTTATTAATTCTAAGGATATTTTTATTAATTTACTAGATTTATAAAAAAACTTTACATCTTTGTTTTATTCTTACAAAAATAACAATCTTTTGTGTATGGAAGTATACAATCAAATTCTCCAAAATCAAGTAAATCTGACAAATAATGGCGTCGGCAACGACGATAATTTTTAATATTTTTATTTGTTTTTAATTTCTCAGATAATTTGTGCCAAATTTGATCTATCTGATCCGATGAATGTTTAATGATAAATTCAGCAGGTAAATTAGCAATGTCCTCTGATGTCATATCGTTCATATTTTGATATAATTGATAGTATATTGAAATTGATCTGGCAGTTGATGCAGTAGAACAATTTTCAAGAAACCCATTCCTTAAACATCTTACATTATTGTAAGTACAGGAATAATAATTATTCTCAGAGTTATGAAATTTTTCATATGGACAAAAATAATTTCCAATGAAATTTTTTAATGATGGACATTTTAACTCCTCTAGATCAATGATCGGTTTTTTATCATCGAGTACTGAATCCAACCAATTCTTTTTCATAGCTCCTTTGACATAAATGTAGGTTGTATTTCGTAATAGAATTGTAAGTATATCTTTTGCATTCTCGTACGGTATTATACCAGAATTCCAGGCTAATCCATGATGATAATCAGTTAGCCAATCATTCTGACGTTTTTCCGAATCAGTTAGATCTTCTTGATCGAATGGTGATTTAAAAAGCAAACATGTAGCATCCACTAAATTATCATCATGAATACTAATTGTTGACAATTCTTTGACAATAAAATTATTGTCAGTCATAAATCCTTGAATATCCAATATCAAAGCCATTTTTAACTCAGTGACAGTCGAAGTATGATGCAAGACTGAGCTATAATTTATAATTTTATCATTATATATGTTTTTTTACTATCTCACATTCTTATAATGTCATCTACAGTATGTGTTGGCGTCTTCTCGGAATATGACGTCATCTATTGCGTTGTACTTTTTTCTCATTAAAAAATATAAGTGCTGCCATCTACAATACCGTTAGCGTCTTCTTGGAATAGGTGTGGTTATCTATAGTATGTGTTGGCGTCTTCTCAGAATATGACGTCATCTATTGCGTTGTTTATTTGAGAAATAAGTATGCTATCATCTACTTTTTAGAAACTAATGTAATGACTTATTCTGTAGAAATTTCTCGACTACAATTATTCACTATAGAAAAAATAAATAATTATCATACGGAATGCAATTAATCTATTATTTTTAGTCAAGAAAAAATATTTTTAATTGAAATTATATGGATTTATTTTTTTAAAATTATTGTAAAATCACCTACAATTATCTTTGAAAATATTTGGGTGTAATAATTTATTGAATTTTCTATGGAAATATCATTTCAACAAATTAAAACTTTTTAAAACAAGTAGAAACCAGTTTCAACTCGTTAAAACTCCATTCTGAAGCAAGTAAAAACGTGTTTTAAACAAGTTGAAACCTGTTTTCAGCTGCTTAAATCTCCATTCTAAACATGCTTGAACTTGTTCCGATCAAGTTGAAACTCGTTGATGACATCATAAGTCTCAGGATTGCATCAGAAAAAGGGGAGAGGGAACTTGTGGCGCCCTCTGGAAAACCGTTAGAAACACGTCATCATTCCGAGAAATGCTGTGTAGCTGATGCAATAACGGTCAGTATTTCATCATCTTTTAGGAGATGTACAGTAGCGCCACCACAGTCGCGCTGCTCATATAAATAGAGGATCGTTGTAAAGCAGTGTTCATTAGTCTCTGAATTGACATCCAGTGAACATAATCTACGTGCTGTGAATTTTCTGAACTGCGACTACGTTTCGCAAACTGTTCTAAATACGAACTATTATTAATAACTTCTATTATTATTAATTCTTACTGTTAATTATTGACTTAATATCAATAATTTTTCTACACTGTGAATTCTTCATAAAAAAACTGTGAAATAATTTTCACACTGTTGAGAATATTTTGAAAGGTAGATATACTTTTTATTATTTTGTCCTGATAACTTTTCTTCATCATTAATTGTTAATTATGTTTATTAGTAAACATCAATATGGAAACGGAAGTTTACAATGAAATTCTCCAAGCGATGGAAAATGCTTACAATGAGCTTTTCCTGTCACCACCTGCAGTTCAAAATCAATTGATTGCAGAGTGGTGTGATATTGCAGCAGAACACATTGATGCCTTGACTCAGCTTGCAAGATCTCCAGATTTGAATGTGCACGAACGAATGCAAATTCAGTTTTATATCACACAACTTGGGTCACATTACGAGCGATTCCAGAGACAACAAAATGGCATCGTTGGACGCGGTGTTGGTGGTAATATCAATAATAATATTGAGCAAGTTGAGGTCAACAATAACCGCGTCATATGGAAAGATATTGAAAGTGCTTTCGCCAACCGAATACGCACAGGTATGGTTGTTAATTTGCTTCATCATGATTGGCGTGCATTCCTGCAAGACGCACGTGATCTGATTGTTGATAAATTAGAAACTAAACTACAATCAGATGGTAACATCAAAGCGAATGTCATCCTAACCTGCAAATTTATTAAATCAACTGCCAATCAAGAAACAATTGAAACAAAAACATTCGATACGAAAAATGAAGCTATCCTAGCATCTACAGACATCAGTGTGTGGTTTAATGAATTTGTCAGCGATCGCCTGCATGCCAAGGTTGAAGATTTTGAACATCGAGATTCAGGATGGTCACTCCTTGAAATCGACAACCTTGCTTTGAACATCAATAAATATGTTCCACTCCAAGGTGGAAATGGATCAACCTACACTGATTTACCGGAAGACATTAAAAAGAAGAAAGCGGTAATCAATATCATGAATGAAGACTACTACTGTTTCCTGTGGTCCGTAATTGCTGCTCTTCATTCTGCTCAAGATGGTCGGAATGTGAGTAGAGTAAGATCATATCCACATTATAGTAGAGTACTAAATTACGATGGTATTAAATTTCTAATGCAACTCAAAGATATACCTAAATTCGAAAAACTAAATAATATATCGATAAATGTATACGGTATTGAGTCGGAACATATAGAATCTGACGATGAATTGTGTGAACAAAGGCCTAGTGTGATAGTGCCACTTTATTTTAGCAAGGAAAATCTAGGTGATTCCACAATTGACCTTCTTATGTTAGAAGTTCAGTCAGCAGACGCAGACATAGATGATAATATCGAGAATAGAATAGCCAGCTTTGAACGTAAGTTTCATTTTATGTTGATTAAAGATCTTTCACGGTTAGTGAGCAGTCAAATTTCAAAACACAAAACACGAAAGTATTTCTGTGATCGATACTTATTATTAATTTCTTTTTTTATTTGATTCGATGAATCTACCAATGTTTTCAGCGGTTCAACAACAGGCTTAAACATTTCATTGGCCGCAAGTTCATTGCTGTCTTTACTTAACTTAAGAAGCTTGTGTTTGTGACGAATTACAGCACTAGCCTCAGCTATCTGCCGCAAGATATCGCTTTGCTCCTGCAACTTTTTACTTTTCATGTTGTTTGTATGAAGATTGTAGCATAACTGAATAATTTACGTATCACAACTATTATTTATGCATATAAAAGTATCAAATCCCTTTCTGTAACGTCCATTATTGAGTTCACTGTCTTTGTCAATCATAATAAAGTTATACTTATCATGATTCCAGCATGCAGTTCACATGTCTTTGAATTGTTGATAAGACATGTCAGTGTTGACGTGATCATTGTAGATGTGCTTAAGATTCATCTCATCTTGACGAAAAATCACGAGCAAATTCGCATTATCTCGAATCAGATGTTTTGGGATTCGAGTATAAGCCTGACAGAGATAAAAACTATCAACGTCTTTATGTCGTCCCCTACAGAAAAATGCTCTTATATGATCTTGTTTTTCGCACGCTACATCATCAAATACCATAACTGAATGAGGTTTTGCGTCTTCAGGTTTGACAACCTGTTCATGATCGTTAAATGGATAGTAACCAACACCTTTTACAGGTTCAATAATATTTTCCAAAAACTTGTACTTTGGTTGATTCAATGACTTTGAATAGACATATATATTTTCAAATCTTAATCCATTTGCATGAGTTATCAGAGTTAAGAGCGCATTTGTTTTGCCGCAGTTGGATGGCCCACAAAAAACGGCTCTCACACTGTTTGGCAATAATTGACCATGACGTTTTTGTGATTTCTTTTCATGTTCCGTGATGTTGTCAAAATTCACAACAGGAAGCGCTGTTGGTTGTTTCTCGAACCTCATCTTGACAGCAACTAATAGCTATCGCGAGTGATACACCTTTATAAACCTTAGGGTGACTTCACAATTTTTCTATAAGTACTTACATTTTTTAGATTAGACATTAGTCATTGATATGACATGCTCGAGTGCAGACGTAAACGTGGTGCAAGCCTCATAAATAATATTATCAACAAACTGCCATTTGAATTGCACATACCGGGATATCAGTACTGTGGACCTGGTACAAAATTAGCAAAGAGGTTAGCTCGAGGTGATTCTGGAATCAATCCTCTCGACGTTGCGTGCAAAGAGCACGACATTGCTTACTCGAATAACCGAGACAATCTTGCTGCTCGTCACGAAGCTGATAAAGTACTTGCTGAAAAGGCGGTGCAACGATTTCAAGCAAAAGACGCTGGTATTGGTGAGAAAGCTGCTGCGTGGAGTGTAAACAAAATTATGAAGATTAAAAGACGATTTGGTATGGGCCTGAAGAAGAGAAGCAAACAAAAGAATGGTAGAAAGAAGACTGGTAGAAGAAGAAGTAGCAAAAAGCCGCACGTAGCGCTGAAACAAATTGTAACAGCAGCTAAAAAATCTATGCAAGCTGGTGGTGATCCAATTAGAAGTGCTCTCAAAGGAGCTCGTCAGGCTGTCAAAAAATCTGGCGGGAGAAAAAATATACGATTGCCACGAGTTCTACCAGTTCCATCGAAAATTGGTGGTGTACTTCCTCTTTTGATTCCACTGTTTGCCGGCTTATCAGCTACAGGAGCTCTCGCTGGTGGAGCTGCAGCAGTTGCTAAAGCTGTCAATGATTCTAATGCAAGTAAACAACAGCTAGCTGAAACTAAACGACATAATTCTTCGATGGAAGCAATAGCTCTGGGAAAAGGACTATACCTACGACCATACAAAAAAGGTATGGGTCTCTATCTACGACCTCATCCAAAAAACATGTAAAGCTACCACATCGAGCTCTCACTGATATCGATATACTGAGATTTGTCAGTATTATGGAAATTCCACATTTTCGAGGTGTTTTTATGAGAAATAATCTGCCTAAATCTGGACCATGAATTAACGAATCAGCAGTCATCAATCTTGATGACAAGGATGGACCTGGAACTCATTGGGTGGCTTATAAAAAATTTGGAAACCATGTCATTTATTTTGATAGATTTGGTAATCTTCAACCACCAAGGGATTTAATGGAATACTTTGGTGTTTGTAGCGTGAAATATAATCATAAAAGGTATCAGGAATATAATACTATAATTTGTGGTCATTTGTGTTTAAAATTTTTGAGTGGAAAGCTATAAATTGGTACTACATACTGAATAGCAATCAGTCATGGATGAATCGTTTACGTTAACGCTGTCAGGAGAGTCCTCCATCTTGGAGGCAAATTACTTTCCTCCAATTGAATTATCTCCAACAAAAAACTACAGGCTAGGACTTATCGAGCTGTTAACATTCAACTCGATACCTAATATCGATGTTTGTTATAATAAATTCTATATAACTACAAGATTGGATGATAAAAAATCTAGCAAAGAAGCACGTAATTCCTCCGATAGAAAAGTAGTAACAATACCAACGGGGAGTTATGAAATTGAAGATATTGAAAATTATCTCATTGAAGCATTGCCAGATGTCTCTCTAAGTCTAAGACCAAATAACAATGAACTTCGATGTCAAATAAAGTGTAGTCATCAAATCGATTTTCAACCATCAGACTCTATTGGACGTCTTCTAGGATTTTCTACTAGAAAACTTAAACCAAATATAACTCATCAATCTGACTTGCCTGTCACAATACTCAGTGTTAATGCACTTCGAGTTGAATGCAATATTACAGCAGGCGCATATATCAATGATAACAAAGTGCACACGATTCATGAGTTCTTTCCAACAGGATATAAGATCAATGAAGTACCTTCACACATCATTTATCTTCCAGTCACAGTGCAAGCAATACATACTCTTCAATTAAAAATTGTTAATGAAGCTGGAAAACTAGTTAATTTCCTTGGAGAAACGGTAACTATTCGTCTGCATATAAAATCTGGTGATAAATAATGGGTATTGTACATGACAGCAAAGTTAGTAGAAGCTATATTAATCAGAGGGGATGGCGAGGAACCGTCAGTCGTCACACATCTCCCAGAGAGTTAACACGTCAAAACATAATATTTCTCAAGAGTCTAGGTCTTCGAATACGTGGTGGGAGAAAGTTAAAATACGATTCTGCTGCCTTATCTGTATAATACCATGAAGGAAATTTTAGGAATTCAACATGGTATCATCTTTGATGAAACCATTGCTCACTATGAAGTTCATGCGCATCAGCCATATGCATCTGCAACCTTTAACAATAACGATGAGATTCGAATCGTTGTGCAAAACCAAAATCTTTATTTATTACCAAGTAAAAGTACTCTGCATATCTATGGTAGATTAACAAAAAGAGATGGAGCTACTGCAGTTGCCACCACAAGCATGATTAATATGGGTATATGTTTCCTATTGAGAGAAATACGTTATCTTTTGAATGGCGAAGAAATTGATCGCATTAATAATGTTGGCTTAACGTGTGCTATGAAAGGATACTTATCACATAGTCCCACTCAAATGACTACATTGGAAAACGCTGGATGGTTAGAAAGCGAAGAAAATTCATGCACGGATGCTAATGAATACTTTGATGTGTCTATTCCACTTAGCTTACTGTGTGGATTTGCCGAAGACTATCATCGAATTGTTCCCAACTGTCAACATCAACTGGTAATATCGAGAACACAAACTGATGCTGATGCATTGTTACAAACTGCAGCAGAAGAGTTAAAAATTACTCTGCACAAAATTGAATGGATGATACCTCATATTAAAGTAGCTGATCAGCATAATATTCAACTTCTCAACTACATCGCTAGTGATCCATCGATATCAATGAGCTATCGCACCTGGGAATTATACGAATATCCACTCCTGCCAGCTACAACAAAACAGATTTGGGCTGTTAAAACAACAAACCAGCTAGAGAAACCTCGCTATGGTATTCTGGGTTTCCAAACTGCTCGAAGAAATGCACTGGATAAAAATGCTTGTGAATTTGACCATTGTTATATTCGTGATGTAAAATTATATTTAAATTCCCAGTGTTATCCTTATGGAAATTTAAATATTGACATTGCACACAATCAATATGCACTATTGTATGAAATGTATACTAATTTTCAGAAGTCATATTATAACAGAGACTCACAACCTCTGTTATCAAAAAAAGATTTTCTATCAAAAGCACCGTTGATTGTTATTGACTGTTCAATGCAAAACGAATCTCTCAAGTCTGGACCAGTAGATGTACGTCTGGAGTTTGAATCTACAGCAGCATTTGCCGCTCAAACTGCAGCTTATTGTTTGATTTTAGACGATCGAATTGTTAATTATAACCCAATTAGTGGAAATGTACGCAAATTAGTATAAAATACTGATTACTATATGAATTAATAAACAATTTTTTTCTATTATATAATAAATGATTTATTTTTTATACCTTTTAAATTTAATCATAAGTAAATACAGTCCCGTTGGCTTGACAGGTAAATCGTTTGTTAATTATTTGTATATAGGTAAGTATGTAGGTTCGAATCTCTTAGCCTGTCAAACCAACGGGACTGTATTTTTTTTTAATAGAAATAAAAACACATAATTAAGAAACGAAATTAATTTTATTTTTCTTTATGTACAATAAAGGACTATTGTCTTCGACAGATTGACATTGAGAACAATCACGTTTCAGAGGATTGCGTCCTTCTACAACGTCACCAGTGACAGAATTATTGTGTTCTTGACATCTTCGGAACCCTCTGATTTCTTTGTCATTCTTCATATCTTCTGACAACAATTCCCAAGCATCTTCAACATCGCCTTTTACAAATAGTTGTATAAAGTCATTTGATAGTTGAGCAATATCTTTGGGAGCCATTTTTAAAATACTTTCTCCTGAGTGTAGGTAAAGAAGGATTGATTTGTATCGGCTGTCGGTACCCCACCGACATTTGTACCATTCGTACATACCATAAGCATTTTGACATGCACATTCGGGATTTTGGATGTATTTATGATACATGTTGTAGTTGCAGTCCAAAGGTTTTTTGAATCCTCGATATTCCATCATGTCGAGCTGAATGACTGGAACTGATGTACCGATTTTCTTTTCTAGCCAATGTTTCTTTTTCTCTCCATCGACGAAAATGTAAAAGGGTTTGTCTGTGGATATTGCCGACTTGATTACGTGTTCCACCTGTTCGTAGGGTACATGTCCAGCATCCCATGGAATGCCTGTGTGATTTCTAATCGTCCACTGATTACCGCTTTTAATTTTAGCAGGCAATGAATCCCAGTGGCATGGTGGTGAAAACAAAGCACATATCCATGACGGTTCTTCACGATCATAAAAATGCCCAAATGCACAAAATTCATTGACGATCTGTTCACCGCGTGCATCTTGAAGGAATTCAAAGTCCATAAAAAACTCCATTGTTCTGTAATCAAATTTATTAATTAATAATATTTAACATCAGTTAATTACTTATAGACAACTTTTTTTGAGGTTATACATACCTTTAATTGTCGGATATATTTAAAATTTCTAGGTTATGCACAGCACTGTTTTTTAGTTTATAAATTTTTTGTATGCAAGTGACACAGATTCAGCTTATGATTTTCGAAAGTCTGTTGAGCTCTGGGAAAAGGAGCTCGTTTATATGTGCTCATCCCCTCCATCATCAACTTGCCCTGATTGGTGTTCTCATTTACCCCCTCTACAAGCTCATCGATGTTGATTGGTTGATGCAAGTCTAAACCTGCACGATGACGTCATGAAGAACGTTCCAGAAGGACGCTAACCTCAAAATGAAAGCCAACTGCGCAGTTAAAACTGGTTTTAATTGCGTCGTAACAAAACTTCCGAGAATGTGACGTCATCAAACAGGTTTCGACTTGTCGGTCTATAAATAGATTTCCGAGAATGTGACGTCATGGAACAGATTTAGACCTGTTATTCTATAAATAGAATGTGACGTCGTTAAACACGTTAAAACCTGTTATATTAAAAAATAGAATACCAAGAATGTGACGTCATCTAACAGGTTTCGACTTGTCATTCTATAAATAGATTTCCGAGAATGTTACGTCATTCAAATGCGTCGTAATAAAATTATTGTAAACATACAGCTAGGGTATGCGTCCACAACTCTTAGCATGGTCACGAACCATACCGATAAAACAGCACAGACACGAACCACGTAGGTAAAACTTAGCATGGACACGAACTATGTCGATATTCAATGATAATAAACGGTAAAAACTTACCGACTCAGTAGTCGGTAAAATACAACAAAATGGCCGCAAATAAGCACAAAATGACCGCAAATGTGCAGAAAATGGCCGCAAATGTGCACAATATGGCCGCGAATAAGCACAAAATGGCCAAAAACATTAATAAAACCGGACATACCGACCGCGCTGATACCGACTGCCAGTAAAACAGTCGGTTAAACAGAGTGTATTAATGGTAAACCAGACGAACCGCCGGTATCTGCTCGGTCGGTACGGCAGGAACCTACAAGTGCTGCTGTCCCAGAACCCCCATCATTACACTACTATTCTCGTCAGTCATCAAAATCTCCGGATAATTTTCAACAAAGCTCTTCTTTTGAAAATGATATTATGTTATCAGAATCATCTCATTCATCTCGTTACTCTAGTCAAAGTAACTTGAGTGATTTAGATGAAACTGTCAACATATCGCAAATACGACAGGGTTTAAGTTTATTTCGAAAGAAAATAATTGCTGACGTAAAAAAATTCCTTCACGATAATTGTCGTGGGGCACCAACTTCAACACGTAGTGGAAAAGTAAGTGCATTGTTTTTATCATATCTAACACTCTTGCAATGAATTGAAAATTATACTTTTTTGTAATTTAATATTTTAACGTTCGTATCCCTTTTTTCTAAAAGGATACAAACACAATTTTGGCCATTACCAAAATCATGTAGAATAAAAATGAATACATACATTCTTTTACTTCTTCTTATGATTTTTTTTCCGAGTCAGAAGACTTAATTTAATAATATTAATTTCAATTATTTCACAGGTGAAAATAGATGAGATTCTTCTCGACGCAAAATACTTTTTAAGAGCTCTCTCAGTGAAAAAAATGAGATTGCGAGCAAACCGGCTAATGCGGGCTTATTGGTCTGACGAAGAAAGAGACCGTCTTATTACTCGAAAAAATAAAAGATTTCCAATGGCAAGAATTGTCAGCTCGCAGAATTACAATGATCTCATTCATTTGTGTTATTCACTACAAAAAAGGAGATTTTTGCCGCATACGTCAAAGCATAATCCTGATAAACATTTATACCAATGGGTAATTGATTTTCTGAAAGTTGACCAAGCTACAAGAAAAAAACAAAAGGAAACCGAGAAAAATGGCGCTCGAGGAGTGAGGTCAAGTTCTGTTTAAACAACAGATTTACGATTTTTATTTTACTTTTCTAATCATTTTAGTATTTTTTTACATAACTGAGTATATTTAAAAATAACAGATAATTTTTAATTAATAATGAAAGATAATGTTGTTATAATTATTCTATCTATTAATTATTATTTAAGAATAAAGATTATTTTCTCTATTGTCAACAGTTTAACATTTTCTGTAAGCCATGTTAGTCTCAAATAAAAAAAATCAAGGTTAAAAAAAAATAATCTTAAAAACCAATAATAAAGCTTTATTTGTTTCAAAATTAATTTACTTCTCCGTAGATTAGTCAATTATCAATATTATTAATAGCTTTAAGTTGGATGGAATTAAATGTATTTAAGTGCTGCGAGTAAAAAACATATGGGTATGATTAGGGTATGAAAGTTTCAAAAACATACCCAAAATTTCGGTATGATTTTCGTAAAGTTTAGGTGTGTTTTCGGAAATATACTGAAAATATACTGAAATCATACCCGAATTCTGAGTATGTTTTAAGTATGTTTTTGGTATGACTGAATTCGCTAGGGTGAAGAAATAG
Organism: Microplitis demolitor; assembly: GCF_026212275.2. Taxonomy (NCBI): domain Eukaryota; kingdom Metazoa; phylum Arthropoda; class Insecta; order Hymenoptera; family Braconidae; genus Microplitis; species Microplitis demolitor. Next base: position 14,396,348 of record NC_068550.1, on the reverse strand, counting down.
CGTCGTATTTGTTTTGTGGAATATATTATGTTCTAAAAATTATACATCGTGAGTTTTTATGCAACATTATCGTTGATAATATTATATGCTTTTTAAGCAAAAAAAAAAAAAATAAATAAATAAAAATGGTGACGATTAATTTAAGCATGTCATACGCTTTTGGAAATATGATGCAGACATTTTGACAAAATAATCTTCGGAATTTAATTAAAAAAATTGAATCGTCAATACAAGATTTTGTGATTATACAGTTAGTTCAAAAGTTATATACCTTTTCATAAGAAACAAAATATTATGTGACTATTTCAGGACTTCTGGTTTCTTAAAGTTTGTAGAAAGTTGAACTCCAACATTTCAATTGATACTGTGGTATCGCTGATTCAGATCTTAAAGCTGTTGATAATGTTTCTAATGTTTTTATACAAAATTCAATTCATTTTTGATAAGGCTGACATACGGATTTTAAAATTAAAGTTATATGGAGGTTTCAGTTTATCATTTGTTTTATTTCAATTGATTTTTTGTTAGTTTTGACATAATCTAACATTTTCCAAAAAAAAAAAGAAAAAATTTAGAAACCGGTTAACCCTTCGAGCTAGCTCCTATAACTTACTGCTGTTTTCTTGGTAATTAATATATGAGCTTTTCAAGCTTGAAAAAAGTTATGTCTGAAATAAAGGTTTTGAAATTCGAGAAATTGTAGATGATTGTGAATTAAGTGGTTTTTAAATTTTTGTTCACGATTTTGCTTCATAAAATCAATTAACTTAGACAAAAATCAATAAAGGGGATTAAGGTGGAGAACTAAATGAGTTTTGAATCAGATAAGAGAGTTCATTTCTAATTTAACCGCGACAAATGAAAAACTAACAATTTTTTAATTTTTTATCAATAATATATAAACTAATGAACTGATTACCCTAAATAATGAGGTGATCGGAAAAATCTATAAAGAAAACGGCTCGATGTAATTTTTGATACATTTGGTCAATCATATGAGTTATCCTAAAAAAATGACGTAATTTGTAATTTTGTTCGTATTTGTTGCCAACATCTTTTGAAACAATCGATTAATTTTAATGATCAATAGGTCATTTGAAGCAGTTTTAGACGTCTGCAGAAGTTTTTTCGTTTTGTGATTTTTTAAGTATCTTAGAATTTCTCGAAAATCATCGATTTTCATAGTTGAAAAAATTATCAATGTCTTCATTTTTATTTCGAAATTTTTTCTTGAACCAAAGCGAAATTTCTTATTTTATTAAAGCTCAAAATTTTTAGATCCAGAAATCACACTTTTTGGCAGAAGAAATTAGAACTTCCTGCAACGAAAATCAATAACTGTCGAAAGTTTCGGACAGTTCACGTTTTCAGACTGATTTCAGAAAATCAAATATTCTTCTGATGTCGAAGTTTTGAGGTCCGAGAAAGCTATTCTGATAATTTTAATGAACACTGATAGAAAAACTATTTTGATTCAAGAAAAATCTTTCCGTCACACTCTGATTCTTGTTTCAAAATTTTTAATTGTTCTAATTCAAGAAATAAGTTCTTGAACCAAAAAATTAAATTTCTTAGGTTAAGAAAAATACTTTGTTCAAGAATTTTATTCGTCAATGAAGCACCTTTTGTTTTAATACAAAATACTGATATATTTGGCTTGAGAATTTCTTGGTCTTGGATTAAGATAGGCAAAAATGTATATTTAAGACATCACCGACTTTCTTCAAGAATGGCGCAATTTGTAAATCAAGATACTATTTAAACGGCTTAATAAAATAATTTTTTTAATTTTTAAATATTAAAAATTGTGAAGTGGTTTTTTAGGATCACATTTATTCACTTCAGATAATATACATTAACGCGAAAAATTGGAGGAATAGAAAAATTTTATAAATTTTTTTGTGATTTTTGGAAGGCTATAACTTTGTGAAAAATGATCGCATCGAAATTTGCAAAAAAATAGTATACTGTGTGACAAAGGATGAAACAAGACGACTTTAGACTAGGGTGAGGTTGGCTGCCCGAGCCGCAGGCGAGGGCTGACATCACCCGCAGTCTAAAATCGTGTTTTATCCTGAGTCATACACTATATTTTTCATGATTACCTGCATCGGAACTTCAAGTTCCAGTGTTTGCAGCCTGTAAGAAACGAGTTAATTTCAAGTCGATGACGCGGAGACCTGTTAGAGAATGAGAAATTTATGATTTACAGTCACTTATCAAATAGTAAATAATACACAAATATTATTTGCACTTATTTTTTAGTAGTTTTATTTGGTTTATTAAAACTGTCACTTAAAAAATGAAATGAATAAACCCAAGTGAGAAGTAAACAAATGAGTATAATAAGGCTGCAAATGAACATTAAATATAACTAGCACAGGGTAGAAACAATTGTGTTTCTACCCGCTGTGAAGGTATTTGTGAATTACGAATTTGCTAGCAGTTGTTTGTAGCATCGGCTTGAAATCACCTTATTTCGACGGGCTGTAGAGACACTGAAACTTCATTACGTTTAAAAATTAAAATAAATGATTTACAACAAAGGTGTTTTGAGTACTTTCAAAGTACATCCAATTACTTATTACTTAACTGCCCTTATGGCGATTATACTAGCATGAAATGCTGCTAAGTTATATGAAAATAGAAGAAAACATAAATTTCAAATATTTCTTATCGTACAACTTCAAAAATAAAACTACAGAACTTCGGAATGAGATTAATTTTGAAATTTTGAGAAGATGCTTCCGATGTATTCAATGATGTTTTGCTGTGGAAGCAAAATAAATGTTCGTATTAAAAAAATCACCAAAATGTGCATAATTTTTTTCTATTGAATTATTTTTTTATTTTTTCGTAAATATATATGATATGTATATAATACATCTGTAAATTGTTATATCTGCCGTTAGAATTGTAATAAGCTCGACATTTGTCGGAAATGTATTGGATGTGTGAAGCCTGTCCTTCTATACGAAATCAATACTGACGAAAGTGGCATTTATCATCGTAAACATTAATCCCTCAAACGCTTACCTATACATAGGGCATTCCATGCCTAAACGGACAGTTACAATTTTTTTTATTTTCGTAATTTTTCAGTATTTTTTAGCATATAAGGTAAAGTACCCAGTAGTTGAACAGGTTTCAAAGTAAAACTCATTTGACCTTACTTTTAATATATAAAGTTGTAATTATTAGTTCAAATTAGTGATTTTCATGAAAATATAAATAATTTTGAATCGATTAAAGCACAAAATAACGCAGATAATAGAATATTTATATTTTGGTAACGTTTTTAAGATAGACTATGAAAGGAGTAGTTGTTGAACAATCAACTCTGACAAGCCACAGTAGTTGAACACTCCGGGCGTAGTAGTTGAACTAATAAAATATATGGCAACCAGGCACACCAAAATTTTTCAACGTTTTATTGAAATATCAAAAGAATTATAACAATTTATTAAATAATATTAAAAATAATACTGTGAATACTTAATATGATCATTTAAAAATGAGAAATATTTGTATTAAATTATTTAATTACATTTTTTATTACTAATGAATTTATTTATTTAATATTTAACAAACTTGATTGAAAATTTTACCAATTGTAACGGATTATTTTTTATTAAAAAATAAATGTTACACGGAAAGAAAATTATGGGAAGTGTTCCTATGCATTATGGGATTAGATCCCATAATGGTATAGGAACTGTAGCCATACTATTATAGGGATGGTTCCTATACATTATGGGAAACATCCCTATATTACTCTGGGTATAATTCCCGTACCATTATGAGAACCATTTCCATAATGGTATGGGAATAGTTCCTATACCATGTGACCGGTTAGTAGCTCGACTGGAATCCGTCAGTCGAACTATTCCCGCACAATCTCGTTGGCTTACCTGGTTCGGCTGCGGCAGTTGTTGGGCGCCAGGTGATGTATCAATCACCGAAGTCGATACTCGGAATAAGTCGGCTCAGGGTGGCGGATCGGGAATCGGATAGGCACTTACAATTAAAGTCAAATAAATAACAGTCAACTAGGCAAAGTCAGTAATATATTGAACAGTCAGTAAATGACGAACCAATCGATGACAATTCAATTTTTATTAATCTTACTCTAACAGCTAGGTCGATTAGACAGTCCGGATACTTCACTAGCCGAGTTCGGCAATTGACTTGATACAATATAAGTACACAGTAATTATTATAATACCACAACGGATTAAATTATAATACGAATTATAATGACTCGAGGTACTTATCGTAACAATAAATAAACTCCGGGTATTTCTTAATTTACAACTTAGCGGCAAAGTGATGTCAAGTCACTCGCCCTTAACACCCGTCGGTAACTCTGGTGCCAATCATAGAATTCAATTAGCATCCAACCGTTTACTTAACTAACTATACTAACAATGATTATAACGCGGATATAATACGAATGCTATCCGGGATTCGGAAGATAGAAAAAGAAACAAACAAAGAGACGTCGATAACGAGACTCGAAAATGCGCGGTATTACGTTAGTTAAACAATATTCCAATAATATCAAAAAAAAACTATATATAATAAACCAAAACACAAAAAAAAAAATAACAACAAAAAAGAAATAATAAAAATATCAACTCCAGGGTAACACGTATACGTAACCACTACTCAACAGAAGTTTTCAAATTCGGTACCAGCGGAATAAGTCGAGTTAGGACACGCCGTACTTAAATAAAAGTTATCTGGGCTAATTGCCGTGACTCACAACTTCGGCGTCAACTCGAGTTATTCCTCAAAATAAATTTATCAGACTCGCTCACCGGTCGATGCTCTCGAAGTCCTGACTTCCTCTCGGCTCCACGTGGTCGACAGATAACAAGCTGGCCGGGAACGGCTTTAGAATAATTCCGCAAGTACCGGAAGACTCCACCAAACAATAAACAAATGTTACTTAATGGCCAAAATTTCTCGAATGCCGAATTCTTCGCTTTTTGAATTCCACAGTAATTTATTATACGAATTTCTAACTCGAAGCACGTGTCAGCTATCACGAGGTACGATCCAGAATGGCGTCGTCTGTTTTTTTCTTTTTAGGCTCCCGCCTTTAGTTCCGGGCTTCCTCACTTGGCGGCGCTTCCATCGGGCCTCAACTAGGCAATCACCCCCATTGTGACGGTCAGTTTCTTCGAAGTCACTCCGGTTTTCCGGATAATTACTAGATCCACGCTACTATCGGCTGTGAACTACTTTGCTCTAGCTGTTCGTTTTCATTAACTAGGCTGTTCGAAGATGTTAGTCGTCCGGCAGGCGAAATCACGATCCGCTGTCAACTTCGGACATTTCCGCTAGCGGTAATTTCCATCCTCAGTCATGTCCTCTTGGGCTCTGGTGACCAGCAAACGAGTACCTATCTTACAGCTATTTGTACCAACTTAAACTAACTTAATTCCTAATTAACTTACTACTATTATGACTAGGAATAATTTTGCGAGTCTCGGATCTTTCTCGTACCACGCTGCCAACTGAACGAATTAATTACTTAAAATGACGCGGGAAAGTCATTCAAAAGTCGGGATCGGCCAAGTCAAAATACGATAGCTGTCAAAATAAATATAACCTTACATTATTAAAAAAATAATGTAGGAATAATAATAAAAATTACGGATTAACAAGTAAAGTGACCACGTGTCGGCGTCGAATTCTGTAGTGCAATTTTAAAATGTCACAACCAATATGGGAACCATTCCCATAATATTATAGGAATGATTCCCATAATGATATAGGAAATATTCCAATTGCATTATGGGAACCATTCCTATAATATTATGGGAATCGTTCCCATACTATTATGAGAACCATTCCTATAATGTTATATGAATTGTTACTATAATTTATGGGAATGGATCGTATAATTTATAGGAATAGTTCCTATATATTATGGGAATGATTCCCATAATATTATTGAAAGTCTTCCTATAAGTTATAGGAACCATTCCTATAATTATAGTGACCATTTCTATAATGGTATGGGTAGCATTCCCATAATTATAGGAACTATTTCTAAAATTATGGGAAACATTCCTATGATAATAGGAACTGCTTCCATAATTTATGGTCGTAATTCCTATACTGGAATAGGAAAGAATTTCACATAATTATGGGAACCATCCCAATAATTTTCTTTCCATGTATTCATAATTTTTATGTTACCGATATGTTGTGAACTTTTTTTGGTTAGAAAATAATAAAAATTAATTTTGATGAGATAGATACGTTTTCAAACGAAATCACTTAAAATTATTACACTAATTGTTAATGAATCACTCATACTTTATTTTCGTATATCTTTTTTAAAAAATAAATAATTAAATTTAATTATTTATTATTGCACTAGAATACATTTCACGCTGTTCACCTACTGCTGCTATGAAAATTACATGGACCCAATACTTGAACATGTAATACCATCTTGTTCAAGTTTTGGGTACCGCTTTGAACATTTGAAGGTATAGTTAGACGCTAAAATTTAATATAAAACCTTTAGTTTATGTCTTTGCAAAAAATATATAGTATTTAGAGAAGACTATTTCATTGGGTGGTACAATTTTCTTTACTTAAAATGATGATATGTCTTTTTTTTACTGATTGTTCAGCTTACAGTATAGCATCTTTTTCATGCAAAAATAGCATCTATTGGCTATTCTCGACATGTCAACTTTAAAGTTAAAAAATATATAATTTTTTTTATTTATAATTGGAACAACTTACAGAAATCAATTACTGTACCATTAAATAATTATAACATGCGCATATTACTCATAATATATATACGGATTTTGTACAATAACAATTCTAAAAGTCTGTTCAACTACTGGACCCATTTTTAGAAGTGTTCAAGTGCTGGGTACCTTACCTTACTATAAGACTCCTTCAGGTAAATTTTGAGATTTTTTCGATCACTGGTTCAAAAGATATCAAATTTAAAAAAAAAAAACCCTTTTTCTGGTTGGTCGCTTCTAACTTCTTTAAAAATAGTCCAAATTGAACTTTTTTTTTTTTTATTTTTTTCTTTTCCTGTACTTTCCCATAAAAAAAAATTTCTTTAGTTTTTCGAAAAAATATTTCTGCGTGATTTTTTATTTTAAAATTTCAAACTCGTTTTCTGTAAATCATGCATAATTTGATTTTTCTGAAAATTTTCCATAATACACTACTATATTTTCTGCAACTTTGAAGTTCAGTCTGATCGTGGGCACTTCATAGCAACTAATTTTGCACGATTTTTAAAAATTAAAAAAAATTTTTTTTTTTACTTATCGTGATTAATTCGAATTTTTGCCACTTTATGTTATTATTTGTATTACCTACAAGTATAATTCATAATTTTATATCGTTAAAGGGTTGTCGAAATTTCGAAATCCAAAAAGTAATGGCAGCGAGAAAATGGCAGCGCCAGCTAGTCTTTAACGGGCAATCGATCACGAGATAACGGCAGCTCAGAAATTAGATCTGCGATGCAATACAGCGAACTCAATAAAAGGGATATAAAAATTGCATTGTACTATTCCATTAGCCAGCAAAAGTATAAAAACAGAAGAATATTCACTTTAAATATAGACCGTATGTGTTAAATTTTTAAAAGATTGCAAGCTTAAATATATACATTTATTACCATTGTTATTAAACTTAATAACGACTAATTAATAATTTCAAAAACCCTTCAACTGTGTAAAATTGTAAGACATACTTAAATGTAATGAGAACAATAATATATAGTGATAAAATTAGAATTAATAATAAGTATAAAAAAATTCTTTCTAATTTTCGAAAATCGACAAAATTTGTTACTTTATGTAGTGCCCGCGATCGGACCGGGCTTAAGAGTTACAGAAAATATAGTAGTTTATTATGAATAGTTTTCGGGAAAGCTAGAATATGCATGATTTTCAGATAACGACATGAAAATTTTGAAACTAAAATATTGAACAGAAAAATTTTTCGAAAAATTAAAAAAAATTTTTTTCCAGAAAGTAGGGGAGCCTGGGGCACAAAGGTCCCCTCAAAAATTAGGTAAACATTTTGTTTTTTATTTTCCGTCAAGTTATTACCTCTATAATGTTTTTATCATATTTTAAGCCAATATGTGATATGTGGGGTAAAAGGGACCATTCGAAAAAAAAATTTTATTTATTTTCCGTCAAGTTAATTTTTGCGTCACAGTTTTTTATTTGAGTGGTCCATTTTACTCTATATATCACATATTGGTCTAAAATATGATATAAACATTATAGAGATCATAACTAGACGGAAAATAAAAAAAAATTCTGTTTTTATGATTTTTGGGGGAGTGGGCCTTCATGCCCCAGAAAAAAAATTTTTTTTTTATTTTTTAACAAATTTCGACTGATTCTATAGACATAGACCGAAAATAAACGAGTTTGGTGGTTAAAAGCCACAAAAAGAAAAAACCGGCTTAAGGGGGCCTTCGTACCCCAGGCTCCCTTACGTGGGAAAACAAAAATTTAAAAAAATGTTATGTTTCAACTATTTTTGACGAAGTTATTATCAGAAAACCGAAACCAGAGCGTTTTTTTTTTATTTCAATATCTTCTGAACCAGTGATAAAAATATCTCAAAATTTACCTAGAGAAATTTTATGGTGGATACTAAAAAATATCAGCAAATTGCGAAAGTAAAAAAAAATTTAATTGTCCGATTTGGCATAGAATGCCTCATATACATTATTCAAACCTGCCATTCGCTTTAAACGGCATTTTTGTGATGTCGTCAAACTCACTTCTGTATACCACTGGCTTTGACGACGGTCGTCAAACCTGCCAAATGTTGTTAAACCTGCCGTATGTTACCGAAAATTGTCGTCGAAACTGCCACTAGATATATATATGCGCACATATGCGATTGCATGTATACATACACATAGAAATGCATATATGCACTAGGGTGGATTAAAAAAAAACTTTTTTCATGTTTTCCTTAGCATGGGGGTAGAATTTGTACTTTATTAAAAAAAAAAAATTTTGAGAAAAAAAAAAATTTTCACTCAACATTTTGAGGTGGCCCACTAGTTTTTTAAATAAATAATTGAGCAAACGAGGTAGTTCCAACTAAAAAAATTTTTTTTTCTCCAAAATCGTGGAAAACATCTAATAATTGTCGAATGTGATTTTTTTTTATTCTACTTTTATTTTAATTAAAAAAAAAACGCTTTTCATTTTTGGATTTTCTACGTAGGATACGAAAATAATAGGAAAACAATTTTTTCAACTTCTGACTTTCAATTAGCTTTTAAAGGGACACCCTACAGATTCTAGAACACCATTTATATATTTTTTACTACCACCCGTTCTCAAGTTATTGATAAAAGAGAAATGATTTAGTCACTCTGAAATGTTTAATCGGAAATTTCATGGAAATTTGTAATAAAATTGTAGAGTTTTGAATATTTTTGTTAATTATAACTAATCAATAACAACAAAATGAATTTATAAATAATATCAACACAATACAAACAGTAATAAAAACTCAATAATATTAAATTGAAAGTACAAAACCCAACTTCTCAATAACTTGAGAACGGGTGGTAGTAAAAAATATAAAAATAGTTTTCTAGAATCTGTAGGGTGTCCCCTCAAAAGCTCATTGAAAGTCAGAAGTTGAAAAAATTTTCTTCCTATTATTTTTGTGATTTAAGTAAAAAATCCAAAAATCAAAAGCATTTTCTTTTGAATTAAAATAAAAGTGGAGTAAAAAAATCAGATTCGTCAATTATTAGATGTTTTCCACGATTTTGTATAAAAAAAAAAAAGTTCTCGTTAGAAACACTTCGTTTGATCAATTACTTATTTGAAAAACAAGTAGGCTATCTCAAAATATTGAGTATTAAAAGATTTTTTTTTTCTTAAAAATTTTTTTTTTTCATCAGGTACAAATTCTACCCCCATATTAAGAAAAACAAAACATAAGTTTTTCTTCAACCCACCATAATATGCAAGCATAAATATATATATATATATATATATATATATATATATACATATATATATATATATTCGGGTGTTCGTTATCTACCAAATTAGATTTTTTTACTGGGCCATGATATAAATCATTTATTTGTGATCAAAAAATAATTTTAAAAAATCGGTCTGTCGGTTGACCCTGCGGGCCAGCCCCGAAACTTCCTGCCTATTTCGAGCTCCTGGAGCTTGAAAAATTGTTGTAGATACATTCTCGAGTTATTCGAGCTCGAAAATACTTTTGTATGCCTTTGTTTTTGAAAAAAACCGTTTTTTACCATTTTTTCTCAAACGATATCTCTCGAACGAATAAACCGATTGAGACGTTCAAGGTGGCAATCGACGCGTTTTTTTTTGAGTTCTACAACTGATCAGATTTTGAAATTGATTTATATAGTCGTTTTTGAGAAATTTTCAAAATACTGAAAAATTTTATTTTTTTTAATTCTTCCGACAACGGTTTCTCATGAAATAATTGACCGATTGTGATGATTGAGGTAGCATTCGACGCTGCTTATGAAGCTTCGAAGCCCAGTTGCTTTTGGAAACAATCCATCAAGAATATAAAAAGTTATCCAAAAAAAAACATTTTTGAAAAAAGATTATTTTTGGAATATCTCTGAACAAGCCGTACCGATCAATTTTTTTGTTTAGCTTCAAGATATTCGCAAGCCGCGTTGAATGACAACTTGACGATCAAAATTGGTTCATCCGTTCAAAAATTATAGATATTTACATATGTACGTACATGCATACATACATACATACATACATACATACAAACATACATACATACATACATACATACATACATACATACATACATACATACATACATACATACATACACTCGGACATCATCGTGAAATTAGTCAGGATAGCTTCCTAGAACCTCAAACCGGCAAGATCTCTTAGAAATCCGATTTTCGAAAATCGAACTGAAATCAATAACATCCCGAATTTTTAAAAATTTGCAATTTTCTTAGCGGGAAGTTAGAAATAAAAAAGTTTTTTCTAATGCCGTTCAACCCTGCCTAAGTAATAATTCATTTTCATTTTAGTATCAGGTGTACAAAAAAGTTCTACCCATTTTTTGTCAAAAAAAAATATATTTAAAAATTTTAAATAAAATACAAATTTTAATCAAAATAACCACCATCAGCATCTACTACCCTTTGCCAACGCTCAGGCAACTGATGGATCCCACGGCGATAAAAGGCTTGATCTTTTGTCGAAATAAAATCATCTATTGTTTTTTGCATTTCGTTTTCATTTTGTAAGTGTTTGTCAGCCAAGTAATTTTGCAATGAACGGAATAGGTGAAAATCACACGGTGCAAGGTCTGGTGAATACGCCGGGTGCGGTAAAACTTCCCACTGTAAATCATTTATAGTGTGGTGGACGATTGAACTTCTATGAGGCCTGGCGTTATCATGCTGCAGTATCACTGGTCGAGGTTTTTGTCCCGCAAATCGTCTTTTACTGTTGATTTCATCTGCTAATTTTTTTAATTGACAACTGTAGCGTTCTCCAGTAACGGTTTCTCCTGGTTTGAGTAACTCATAATATAGCACGCCCTACTCATCCCACCAAATACAAAGCAATATTTTTTTCCCAAAAACATTACGTTTTGGTGTTGATGTCGTTGGTTGTCCTGGGTCTACCCAATGTTTTCGACGTTTAGGATTCTCATAGTAAACCCACTTTTCGTCCCCTGTTACAAGTTTCCACAAAAAACTTTTGTTTTATGTCGTGAAAGCAACGACAGGCAGGTGTCAACTCGTCTCTCTCGTTGTTCTGGAGTTAATTCATGAGGTACCCATTTTCCTTCTTTTTGAATCTTACCTAAAGCATGTAATCTTTCAGAAATAGCTTGTTGAGTAACGTTTAACTTTTTCGCAAGTTCTTGTTGTGTTTGTGCAGAATCTTGATTCAGTAATTCTTCCAATTTCTCGTCACTGATTGTTGAAGGTCTTCCAGAGCGTGGTTTATCATTTAAATTAAAATCTCCGTTTGTGAATTTCCGAAACCATCTTCGACAAGTACTGTCATCAATAACACTGTCACCATAAGTTGCACAGATTATTCTTTGAGCTTCAGCAGCACTTTTTCCTTGATGAAATTCATATAAAAGACAATGGCGGATATGCTCATTACTTACTTCCATTTTTAACTTAATAAAAAAATATATATATCGAAGATTAATATATTAAAAGTTTGATGAATTTAAAGAGTACAAACAGCTGTGCATGTACGTATACGTATTCATAGCTAACCTATAAATAGCTGTTAGATAACTCCATCTTTGAAAAACGGGTAGAACTTTTTTGTGCACCTAATACAATGAGGAAAATGTTATTACTTACTAAAAAATAAGTGCACAGCAATGAACAATACACAATTTTGTAGAAAATTTCCCGCTCTTCAAAAAAGGTATTATATGTTTTTTTCTTAAATCCAACTTTTTAAGAGATATTGAAGGTCAAAATTTGATTTGTTCAAAACAATTTGCGTTTTTCTTTAAAATTCGATAACTCTCTAACGCCTGGTAAAAAAATTAAGCGCTGTGATCTTTATTATAGGAAATTTATCGCTCTTTAAAAAAGTTTTCTCACACCATTTTTATAAATCCAACCATTTAAGTGATATCGAAGCTGAAAGTTAATAGATTTGAGAAACAATGTTTTTCAATTCGAATTCTATTATTCTCCAGAAAATAGATATTTCTCGAGGTTTTTGAAAGTCTTGTTTCGGAAATGTACGGTTCTACAAAAAAAGTCTCTTTGATTTTTTTGATAAACTCAACCGTTTATTGTACATTGCTGTGCACTTATTTTTAAGTAAGTTGTAACTTTTTTCTCATTTTACTAAAATGAGAATGTATCATTACTTAGGCAGGGTTGAACGGCATCAGAAAAAACTTTTTTATTTTTAGCTTTCCGCTAAGAAAATTGCAAATTTTCAAAAATTCGGGAAGTTATTGGTTTCAGTCCGATTTTCAAAAATCGAATTTCTAAGAGATCTTGCTGTTTTGAGGTTCTATGTATGTATGTATGTATGTATGTACGTTTGTAAATATTTATAACTTTTGAACGGATGAACCAATTTTGATCGTCAAGTTGTCATTCGACGCAGCTTGCGAATATCTTGAAGCTAAAAAAAATTAACCCTGAGCGGTAGGGGTCGTTCAGAGATATTCCAAAAATAATCTTTTTTCTAAAATGTTTTGTTTGGATAACTTTTTATGTTCTTGATGGATTGATTCCAAAATGAACTGGGCTCTGAAGCTTCATAAGCAGCGTCGAATGTCACCTCAACCATCAGAAGCGGTCAATTATTTCATGAGAAACCGTTGTCGAAACAATTAAAAAAAAAATTTTTTTAGTATTTTGGAAATTTCTCAAAAACGACTCGATAAATCAATTTCAAAATCTGATCAGTTGTAGAACTTAAAAAAAAACACGTCGATTGCCACCTTGAACGTCTCAAACGGTTTATTCGTTCGAGAGATATCGTTTGAAAAAAAAATGGTAAAAAAGGGTTTTTTTCGAAAACAAAGGCATACAAAAGTATTTTCGAGCTTGAAGAGCTACGAAGATTTTTCGAGCTCAAGAAGCTTTAAATTGCGTTTAAAAATAGGATTTATTTACTATAATATTTAGTTTGTTTTTAATCGCTTTTAGATCAAAAACAGGACTTTTCACACATATAAATAATAATAATAATATAGATTTATAAATTTATTCTAATTTTCTTGATATTGAAACATGCTAATCCGCTTCCGTAATAAGACGTCACAAGAATTTTGATGGTTTCTAATGCCAAAATATTTTCGATTTCATCCAGTCAATAAGGAACATTCCTTGACATTTTAAGTTATTTTATTACTTTAATTCAATATTATTAAGATTCTGTCAAGACATTTTAAACATAAAGCTGTCAAATTTTCATTAACTGTCGACATTTTTAACCAAAAGACACTCAATTAATAGTAAAGAAACTACAATCATTTCTGTAACTTAATCTATTTTTCATAAATATTGTCCATAAATAAAAATATTACAAGTCCATGATTTAAAGTAGTTTAGTCCTTACAAATTTTCAGAACTAAAATTTTGTAAATTTCAAAGTTAATCTAGTTTTGGCTGCCCGTAACGCAATTGTTTTTTAAAAAAACAGATCAAAAACAGATCAAATATTCCAATTAGACTAAAATCAGATCAAATTTGTCGATCCGGGTAGTTTAAAAACAGATTAAAGATGTAATAGAAGTTCAATAACATGCCAAGTAGTCCAAATACTGTCCAGTTAGACTAAAATCAGATCAAATTTTTCGACCCGGGTATATTATGCAATATATTAATGATAGATATAAAATTTTAATAACAGATATAAAAAACATTCACTCACAGATTATTAGTTGAATACGAAGTACAGGAAATTAATTTGAGAAGTAAATTCCTTCTTCAGTAGAAATCAGAAAAAATAAATAAAAACTATTCATATAAATGAATCCTCTTTGAAATAGGTTATTACGAGTGGATTATTATAATTTTAATTGATAATGAAATTTACACCAATAGGTCGAATTATGAGAACAATTATTTTTACTTGCTATACAAATAAAACAGACAAAAATAATTTTTATAGTTTTAAAGATAATTATGATACGAAAGGTACAATGTTTCTTCAATGATTCAGCAGTCCTTACCAGTATTGTTGTTTTTATTATCTGTCGTAATTTCCTTCTCAAAATTTCTACTGTAGAAAGAATTTACTTCTGAAATTTATTTCCCGTATTTCGTATTCAATTAATAGTCTGTAAGTAAAGGTACTTTATATTTGTTATTTAAATTTTATATCTATCATTAATATAATATATAACATAGTTGAAAAATCATAAAATTAAAAACTAGCGAGTCTGTAACTTTCAACTTTTTATAATACGGAAAAATTCACCTCTGAAATTTTGTCGCAAATTTGATACACTAAAAAATTTGTACAAAAATTTTTGTTCTATCATCAATAGTTCAATTGATAAAAGCGAAAAATTAGAAAAAGGAAATTTTGTGAGTCGATAACTTTCTTATTGTTAATATGAAAAATTCATTGAGGGATTTTTAATAAGGCATCGAAGAAACTACAAAATCGGCATTTAACTTTTTGTTCTATCTCCAATAGCTTAGCTGCAAAATGCAGAAAACGCAAAATATTAAAAAATTTTAATTTTAAGGATCCGTAGAAACTCAAATATTGATGATTGACATTTAACTGAATGAAATTTTTTGTCAAAAAGTTAATGCTAAAAAAGATCTATGCATTCATTTTATCGAAAAAAAATTTCTTCCCAGCTTGCAGGAGAAAATACTGTTAAAAAACTTTTTTTCCATGTTATTTAAATGGAAAATCTTAGTTCCATGGAGAAAATCTTAAAACTGAAAATAAAAGCTGTCCTTCGGACAGAATTTTTATTTGTATGTATCCAATGATATTTTTGGGAGAGAGTAAAAAAAAAAATCGGTCTGTCGGTTGACCCTGCGGGCCAGCCCCAAAACTTCCCGTCTATTTCGAGCTCCTGGAGCTCGAAAAATTGTTGTAGATACATTTTCGAGCTCGAAAACCTCGAAAATACTTTTGTATGCCTTTGTTCAAAAAAAAAAAAAAAAAAAAAACGTTTTTACCATTTGTTCTCAAACGATATCTCTCGGACGAATAAATCGATTGAGACGTTCAAGGTGGAAATCGACGCGTTTTTTTTTAGTTCTACAACTGATCAGATTTTGAAATTGATTTATAAAGTCGTTTTTGAGAAATTTTCAAAATACTGAAAAATTTTATTTTTTTTAATTCTTTCGACAACGGTTTCTCATGAAATAATTGACCGATTTTGATGTTTGAGGTAGCATTCGACGCTGCTTATGAAGCTTCGAAGCCCAGTTCATTTTGGAATCAATCCATCAAGAACATAAAAAGTTATCCAAAAAAAAACATTTTCGAAAAAAGATTATTTTTGGAATGTCTCTGAACAAGCCGTACCGATCAATTTTTTCGTTCAGCTTCAAGATATTCGCAAGCCGCGTCTAATGACAACTTGACGATCAAAATTGGTTCATCCGTTCAAAAGTTATAGATATTTACATCCGTACGTACGTACGTACATACATACATACATACATACATACATACATACATACACTCGGACATCATCGTGAAATAAGTCAGGATAGCTTCCTAGATCCTCAAAACGTCAAGATGTCTTAGAAATTCGATTTTCGAAAATTGGACTGAAACCAATAACTTCCCGAACTTTTGAAAATTTGCAATTTTCTTAGCGGTAAGTTAAAAAAAATATCGATTTTTTTGGCACACCGTGATACATATATTAGGATGTTTCAAAATAAACATTTCTTTTTTATTTTAAAGTCTTGTGCTCTTAAAAGTTAGTCTTAGGTATTAGAAAAATCCTCCCATAAAAGTAGTTTAAAAGCTCAATCCTGGTAAGAGCTCAACCAATGTTAATTTTCTCATTTAAATTACGTGTAAAAAAGTTTTTTTTTTTTTTTCTGTATATAAAAGTATTTAAAAAATTTTTTTCGAAAATCAAAGGACGTGGTCGTGTAGTAAAATAAATTCTCTAAAAAAAGCCCTTAAGTGATTTCTTCGTACAACTAACAGAAAAAAAGTTATTGAGCTTAAAACAATAGTATATTGAAAAACTTAACGTAAAGATAATTTCCGGATTTTATTACGTGTACATTTCTGTATGGTGAATCTATATGCTATGTATAATCAGTTAGGTGTTTCAAAAAGATTTCTGAAATCTTACTTATTTTTTGTATTAATTTCGAAAGAAAAATATTTTTTTTTTAAGAATCGAAATTTTTTTCATTCTGTATTTTTAAATTAAAAAAAAAATTCTGCTTCAAAAGTAAGGAAAATTTTTCCCATGTGTTAAAAAACAAATTGACAGATAACATTAGTTCAGATGAAAAAACCTAAATTTCTATTAAAAAACCGTTTAATTTAATGGAAACATGAAGTTATATTATTTAATATTGTTTAAAGCTTCATAACTCTGTTATTTCTTCAGAGAAAACAATCAGGAGCTTTTTTGTAGAGAATTTAATTTCCTACAAAACTGTGTGCTTCGATTTTCGGAAAAAAAAATTTTTAATACTTTTATTTGAAAAAAAAAAAAAAATTTTTTTACATGCGATTTGAATGGGAAAATAAGTATTCGTTGAGCTCTTCGTGGAATTAAGAGTTCGAGCTGCTCTCTTGGGAGGATTTTTTTTATACCAAAGACTAACTTTTGAGACCATAAGAAAAAAAATTTTTTTTCTGAAACACCTAATATATATATATATATATATATATATATAAGTTTTTATTTGTAAATATCTAAATATCTGCTTGCGCCGATTTTGATAATTGTAACGAATTAATAAATCTCGAATTTTTGATGAATTGTATAAGTTTTCAACAATACATCATTTATAATGTATGTATATTTTCGTTTCTAACCATGTTTATTCAAAGCTAGTTTATCAATCCGAGATTTTAGTAATCCGTTATTAACTTAGTATTGCTTGTCCATTTATATATAAATATATAAGAATACTAGAAATATTTGAATTGCAGATTAAGAATCTCGGATTGAAAAACTGACCTTCAAAAATTGACTGCTACCATAGTAAAAGTGAACAAAACCCATCTTCGTTTTACACTAAGCGCGAGCTAGCGAAAAGTCAAGGAGGTGCTGAAAATTTTCGAAAAATCTATTTTTTATTTTGGCTGCCAGATGGCTTTTTTTTTTAAATATTGTATTAAAATGAATAATTTTAAAAATAAAAAATTCATGAACCTTATAATTTTGAACAAACTAGAATATAAATTTATTTTATTCCATAGAAGTTTTAATTTTACTGTAATCCGTAAAAATTTAATTTTAATTTGTTATGTAAAACAAATGAACTCTAAATTTTATGAGATTTTATACCAATCATTATTAAGGTCAACGTTTTAAGCTTTGCAACTTGAATATTATTGTTCATACTCACTTGGCTCTTACAATCTTTTTTTGGAGCAAATTTTAAGCCCTACAAAATTGATGTGCTTATTCGTTTCAAAAAAAAATTTTATAATACCAAAAAATCAAGTTAAAACCGAAAAAAAAAATTTCCCATGTTATTTAAATGGGAAATCGAATTTTTCCGATGTGCGAATCCCCTAATTGACTTACAATTTCTTTTTTTTTAAGCTGGAATACTTTTTTTTTCTATAAATTATGAGTTTTTCAGGTAGAACAAAAAAAAAATATCGCTTCAAAATGAAGCACCCTCGTATTTATTCATATTTATACGTTCTCATTTGTAGCAGGAGGATTACTCGTGATCTCCAGTGAGACATCTTATAAGTAGTGAGACCGGAACACATTTAGATTGACCACCAACGACCACACGCTGCCGACGATAGCTATGCGGTGGTCGCCACAGCAGGGCATCTTATACGTAAAGACGTCAGATGATCAAGTATTATAAAGACTACATCTTCGCTAATGGAACAAAAATAATAAGTTATGATCTTGTGTGGCTGTGAATTACGGTACAGTGTTGACAGATACAAGGAAGGACAGACTCTAAGAAAATAATAAAAATAAAAGTTTTTTGTAGTTATTACATACTGAAGAAATATATGAACCTGTATGCTGGACGTAAATTAATGTAGAAAATCAAAATCTTCAAAGAAAACTTGTACTACGCTATTGTTTAATTACATAGAAAAAAAAGTATCTTGGCTGAAAATAAATTTTTTTGCTCAAATGAAAAAATTTATTTCTTAACTGAAATTATTTTCAGCTTCCCACTAAGAAAATTGAAAATTTTCGAAAATTCGGGAAGTTATTGGTTTCAGTCCGATTTTCGAAAATCGAATTTCTATCAGATCTTGACATTTTGAGGTTCTAGGATGTTATTCTAATTTCAAGATGATGTCTGAGTGTATGCATGTATGTATGTAAATATCTGTATCCTTCGAACGGGTGAACCGAATTTGATCGTTAAAGTGTCTTTCGACGTGGTTTGCCAATATCTAAAAGCTGTGAAAAATTGGAATCGCTCGGTAAGGTGCGTTCGAAGATATTCTAAAAATAAAGTTTTTTCAAAACCTTTTTTTTTTTTTTATAACTCGTAATGTGCTTGGTGGATTGATTACAAAATCAATTGAGCTCTGAAACTTCATAAGCCGCGTATAATGCCACCTCAACCATCGGAATTAAGTTATTCGTTCAAAAGAACCCGTTGTCGAAAGAATTAAAAAAATTTTTTTTTTAGTTTTTTCGAAATTTTTCAAAAACAGATGGATAAATCATTTTAAAAATCTGATCAGCTGTACAAGCCAATAATTCGTTCAAGAGATATCGTTGGAAAAAAAATGGTAAAAATCGTTTATTTTCAAAAACAAAGACATAAAAAAGTATTTTCAAGCTCGAAAAGTTCGAAAATGTATTCACAACGATTTTTTCGAGCTCAAAGAGTTCGAAAACAGTAGAAAGTTTTTGGGCTGACCCGCTGGGTCAACTGACCGACCGTTTTTTTTTTTTACGTTTTACTCGGGTTGTTAGGTAGATTTTCTTAAAAATCTTAGTATTGTATTTGTCTTCATGGTCGATTTTTCAAGGAAGTTTTTCATAACCTCCCGAGTCAAAATTAAAAAGGTGATTTGAGCCTCCATATCCTACATGAGAGTAAGAAGGTTTAAATCATCTTCTTAGAATATGAAAAGCCATGCATTAAAAACTTGATTTGAACCTAATTGTGGTAACTTTGTCCACTTTTACCAAGTTTAGGTTCAAATCATCTTTTTAAAAAGGAAAAATAAGCCTCCAAAGCCTAAATTCATCGATCGAGAAAGACTCTCATCGGATTGCGTACAATTGGTAAAAAAACAGAAGGGAAAAGGGGGCCACTAATTAGAAATGGCCACCATGATAAAAAAAAATTTAAAATTTAAAAATTCCAAATATAATTTCTTAGTAATAAATGTTTTGTTGTGAGTTAGAAAATAATAAAATTTAAAATATTAATAATAATAGCTAAAGTTGTACAAGTAGGCGTTCGAATAATATAGTACTGTCATTCGAAATTCGAATTGAATAATTAGAGCCTGTTGCGTAATTATCAAATGTTCGTGCCAGAACAGTTTATGATTCCACGCTCTACTCTACCAGAGGTGCTACTATCGACGCGCCCTCTGCTATTCGAAATTCCAACTCGGTAGCCAGGTACGCGGCAACTACTACTTTTCTACAACACATGTTATAGAGCACCACGTGTAAGTTAATTACAACGCAACTATATTACTAATCAAGCTACATCTCGTTAATTACTCAACGTCATAATCAAAAGCAACATAATTCATACTCGCTGAATTGTCAGGTATTTTTTTGCCTTTCATATCAGTCAATTCTCCTTTTACTCTGTGATCATTTTTATGTTGACCGCGTGCTAAGCTAACCTGTCGGTTATATAAATATATATATATATATATATATAAATCTATCTATATACATAATCGCTATCACATGACTTGCAGTCACAAATAATTAATATTCAAATCACAATTAACACTCCAATTCTAATATTTTCTTATTACTCATCACTCGAATATTTATTTAATACTCTGTACTAACTTGTGTGGTGATGTCATCAGTTGATCCACTCAGTCATGTCCATAATCTAAAAAATCAACAGCAGATTGTATTTGTGACTGCAAATCACAGTTTACAAAATCCTCGGCACTCGACTTGTCTCAATAAATTCTTACTCGGTTCAAAAGTACATACAACATGTCGCAAAATAAAATTCATTATGATTTTAATTTACATTATAAATTAATTGATATATTTGTGAATTATCAATCGTTAAGTATTTTTATTCGGTCTCTGCACTCAATATATGTCTATTATTTCACGTGTATGGTGCTGTGTAATTTTATATTAAACTCAAATGAAATCTATTTCATGTAAAATGCGCTCTGTAATAGAAACCTATACTCAATTATTCTACAAGATTCTATTATAATAAAATTATACATATCAATGTGCTCTGTTAACTAATCTCGTGCTCAACTATGTACTCGATGCTATTATCTGTGATATATTTTTATTAAATATGGACGATACACCAAACAAGTGATTTATTATTTCTTCCACGATCCCGATCCAGCACAAATGAATATTAAGTTTAAGTTAATATTTTACAGAGCCTTTGACTCATTAATATATGATTAATTAATTATTTGATGTGAACAATAAATATGAATGATATATTCGATAACGGATAATGCCGAGGAAATTGAAAATCACTGCTGAAAAATAATTTGATGCTGCCGGAAATTGAAATCAAGCATTTTAAAATATATGATAGGCCATAGAGGGTCAAAATACCATTTTAAAAAGGTGATTTACTCCTCCATACGTTACTTTTAGGACATCGAGGACTTAAATAACGTATTGCATTCAGCGGCAAGTCCAACATCAAAAGAACGGAGGCTTTGGAGGCTCAAACTACTGTTTTAATTCTGACTCGGGCTATTATAATTAGTTGAATAGAGTTCGAAAATACCATTCATTGAAAAATTTATATATATACCTGATAAAAAACGTTTGGATCCAACCAGATAAGTCTGGGTCTGTTTATATCCAAAAACATCCAAATATTTAATCTTGCTAAATATAAGCATATATAATTATATCTGCTGAGATGCAACTATATATAAGCAGATATAAAAATTGATAACCATGCAGATATGATTATACCCAAGCATATACAAGTATACATAGTTATATCTGCTCAGATCCAACTATATATAAGCAAATATAAAGATTTAAATCCAAGCAGATATACTTATATCCCAGCATATGTAAGTACATAGAGTTATATCTGCTCAGACCCAACTGGATGTATGTGGGTATAGAGATGCAAAAATAATTTATATTCAAGCAGATATACGTATATCCAAGAATTTCTGACTATATCCAAAAATGTGTGTCTGTATGTAGTCATATTTGGTCAGATCCAATAATATTTAAATACAGGTAAGGCTCCTAAATCGTCAAACTGACGGGGTTCTACTACGAATAAGACATTTTTCTTACTGATTTTGAAATATATATGTTAATTAAATCATATACTTAATACTGTAATGAATAAATAAAATAAATCAGTTTGATCAATGTTTCTGAAGTATTCATCTATTTTTTTTAACTTAAATATCAATTGACATACATCAAAATATATGTTATACATAGGCTCATCAAAAGCATTAAGAGGTAATAGCGATAAGATCCAACATGTGAGTAGGTATTGTTTTTAAAACGGTCTAAAGTATAATGAGGTACCCGCGGGTCATAAGGCCTGTCGGGTAATAAGGCCTAAGTAACAGAAATGATATTTAAAATAACTGCCTCCGCTAAAGGCTACTCTAGTAGAAGGATATTGCACAGAGATGTTACGACAAGCTTATTGAGTCCCGATACCACGATCCCTGTCTTCTATATTTCATCATCCGTCATATGATGTTGTAGTGCAGAAGAAATCTTAAAAAACAATCTGATCTTCCGACTCTTAAAAAAAATACTGATAGTTTTAAATGCTGTTGAGCAAAGCAATCTAGTCTTCTGTCTATAAAAAGGTATTGTTCCTAAATTTGAGTAATGAATCATTTCTAATACCAATTTTCTTAAGTATAATTAAACTATTCCAGCTTGTTTAACCCGTAGGCCTTATTACCCTAACGTAGTAAAATAAGGCTTATTCGTATGGTTTTTGAAAAAGTTTAATTTTTTGTTCGTTTGTAGTATAAATTACCATTGCTTCATTATATTTTATGGCTAATGTATTGAAATTAAGATTAATGATATATTTCCATAATCAAATGCAATGTTTTCGATTCAGTTCAAAATCTCCTTTAGCTAGGCCTTATTACTCGCCGGTACCTTATATTTATACATGCATTCATTAGGTATTTATACATGCATTCATTAGAATGTAGTGAAACTTCTTTAGATATATGTGCTTAAGTCTATGTAGATTTCTTTATAGATTGACACTTACGAAGATCTGGTTGGATACACTCATATATTCGTGGATATAGTGAGATCTCTTTGGATCTCTTTGGATATTTCGAGATCTGTTTGAATATACTTAGATATAGTGAGATCTCTTTGGATATTGTCAGATCTTTTTGGATCCTCTTGGATCGCACAAAAATTTGGATCCAAGCATATCTGACTGTTTGGATCCAATCATATATGCTTGGATTTAAACATTTTTTATCGGGTATGTATATGGGGTATTCCGTCATTTTTTAATCAACAAATAAATATCGAAATCAACTTTTAATATATAAGAAAAGCAAGTGTACGGTGTCAACAATCGGTACGGATGATAATTTATAGCGAAAAAAAAATTTTTTCAATTTTCAATAATCGAAAAAAAATAGTAGCCACGGAGGTCCCACGACCGGAACCATCTGAAATGTTGTGGAATAGATAGTAGTTTGTTGTCATAAATTGTTAAGAAAATCAGAGTATGCATGATTTTCAGAAAATGACTTTAAAGTTTTAAAACTCAAAAATAACGCGGAAAAATTTTTCTAAAAAATTATTTGTATTTTTTTTTCTGAAAGAACATGGAATAACGAAACTTTTTTGTTCTTTGAGTTTATTCATTTAAAATTTTTTTCAAAAAGTTATAAGCAAAAAACTATGAAAAGGGTGGTTTTTTTTGAAAATTTCATATCTTTTGAACCAATGATAAAAAAATCTCAAAATTTAGGAGGATGAGTTTTTTGATGAATACAAAAAAATATTAAAAAATGGAGGAAATTAAAAATTAAAATTTTCAAAACCCTCCGATTTAGTGTGGAATGCCCCATATATATATATATATATATATATATATATATATATATATATATATATATATATATATATATATATATATATATATATATATATATATATATATATATATATATATATATGTATATGTATGTATATGTATATATTTTGTATTTTCCTTGAGGGTGTTCCAGCGTTGTAGACCCTTGAATTGGTTGTTAACTCTCGGTGCAGGCAATTTTCAGATGAGAATGAGATGATAACTTATTATTTAACTTATTTTGATGAATAATACATAAAAATTATTGTCACTTATGTTTTTTTTTATTTTAAATTTAAATTTTAGATTGTTGATAACATTTCCATTTTTTTTTTTTTTTTTTGAAGAAAATAGAGTTGATACTCTTTAAGAGAATATATTTTTAATTTTTAACATTGAATAATTACACTCAAAATATAACACCAATTTTTATACTGATTATAATGTTTTGATATAAATTTGAATTTTATATATTTTATTGTATGGATATAATAATGCTCACAAACGTAAGTTAACACTTAACTAAGCGCTTATTCTCACAACCAATAACACTTTCCTTATTTAAAATTTCTCTCATTTCGTTTATTTATATTTTACGCGGTTTTATTTCTTTTCAGGCGAAATTTTTATTGTATATAGCAACTTTTTGAAAATTCCTTTATTTTTTTTTACAGGAAATAGAGATGGTTCCCTTTAAAGGAAAACATCTTTATGTTTAAGCGTTTGTTTACTACTTCTTTGATTGTAATTTTCCACACGAAGCGATTTTTGTAATTGCTTAATTTGAGCTAACCTATGCTCTGATATATATATATATATATATATATATATATATATATGTACATATATATATATGCGTATATTTTGATAATTTTTTTCACTGTGATAACTATTTTCTTCGCGATGCAATTTTCTTAATGATTTGTATTATTGAATTATAAAAGCGATTCTAATCGGTTTTATAAAATATACGAGTTGAGGATACTGCTGTACCTGGTTTGTGACTCTTGACTGAAAACTTTGATTTCAGCTAGTAACCGAAATGCAAGCCTGTGCTCGGTAGAGTGATCTTGCTCTTGAATATTTTTGAACGCCGCAACCATGCAAGTCCAAGTTTGAGGGAAGGGGACATTTTAGGTGAGTTGCATCTTGTGAGATTTCCCGTTGATGGAACTTAATTTAAGTCGATGCTAATTGTGCGCATTAGAGCAATCCCAGCTGACAATGAGTGGGGGACGAAGAATAAGGGAATGAAAGACAGAAAGAAAGACATCTGGTAGAATAGTTTTGTCACACTCTATTGAACCCATCCTTCTTTCTCTCAAGAGAAAATGGAATATCTATTCCTAGGGAATGTTTAACATGAGTGACTGTAAGGAAAACTTGCGAAGTCGGACACGACAGAATAAGAACGTTTATTTCTCAAAAATGAATCTTAATTTATCTCTAAATGATCAACTGGCGTATAATTCTCTTTTTCCGAAAGTGATGCTTACCTACATCTATAAAAAGGTCTAAAAAAGAGTTAAAAATGTTTATTCTATTGACATAAGCTGAAATTCTTGTGAATCTTTATAAAATTCATGAATTAAGTTGATGAATCTAGAAAAGTTATTGAAAAACTTTTGAAATTCAAACGCATTGGGATTCGGCTAGGAATATATTCTAAACGAAAGTTATCACTAGTGTTGCAACTTTTGCCCGTTTGGAAAAATACTAGGGAAAAAATAAAAATCTGATAATTTAAAGATTCGAAAGTCGTGATTATAAATAACGAAGCAGCTAATTTCATGATTCATAATATTTATTTAAAATCCTGCATAGAAAAACAAATACATAATTATGCTAGAAGCTAACAAAAGAAACCACCTTACATATCAAAGTTATTCGAAAATAATAAATTCAAACGATTGAATAAAACAGAACTATTCAATGAAATGAAATGAATCCACTACGCAAATCAATGTAACAATATGACATCCTAAGCGTAATAAAAAAAAATACTTGTCAATTGAATGATAATTATCCCACACATTCAGCCAGAGATTCAGCCACAGATTGTCCCACACAATATACCACACATTCAGCCACACATTTTCCCACACATCATCCCACACATTTAGCCGCACATTTTCCTACACTTAATCCCACACATTCAGCAACACTTAATCCCACCCATTATCCCAAACATTCAGTCACACATTTTCCACACATTACCCCAAACATTCAGCCGCACATTCAAAAATACATTTTCCCACACATTATCCCACACATTCAGCAATGCCATATCCCACACATTATTCCACACATCCAAAAACACATTTTCCCACACATTATCCCACACATTCAGCAACACATTTTCCCACACATTATTCCGCACCTTTTCCCACACATTTTCCCCCACACATTATCCCACACATTTTCCCACATATTATCCCACACATTCTGCCGCACATTTTCCGTCACATAATCCCACACATTCAGCAACACTTAATCCCACACATTATCCCACACATTCTGTCGCACATTCAATGACATTTTCCCACAGATTATCCCACACATTCAGCAACACTTTATCCCACACATTATCACACGCATTCAGCAACACATTTTCCACACATTATCCCACACATTCAGAAACACATTTTTTCGCACATTCAGCCACAAATTTTCCCCCACATATTCCCACACATTCAGCAACACATTTTTCACACATTATCCCACACAATTTTGTCCAAGTTTATACAATAGAGAAATACAATTTTGTTTTAAGGTTATACGACTTATTCATTATTTATTATGATGGACAAATTATACATACATTTTCAATAATGCACACACATACAGGAAGAATAGGCATCCGTATACTCGTCTAGACTCAATAATTGTTCTTAAAATTCTGATTCTCATCAATTGTCATCAGAGTTGTTTACATTTATAAAGGCATATTTGCCTAAATTCTCAATTGTTAAATCATATCTTCTGTCGGTAAATATATTTTTTAATCGTGAAAACGATCTTTCTGTGTTACACGAAGTTAGTGATGCAAACGCGATACACCTTACGTCATCGATGACCCATCCTTCCGGAATTTCAATGTTTTGTTCACCCTGGAGAGATGTAAAAATGTTCATTATTTTAACACTGTAACCCGTGTTATTCAAGAGGACATTCATCATTTTGTCTCGTATAACTTGAGGTATATTCAAATTTTCTGTTACTTGGGCTGTTATGCCAGTGATATTCTCGATAACAGTTTCTAACTCTAGTTGCTGCGTTTCCAATGTTTTAATTGCATCTGATATACCACAGAAATTCTGGTAGATAGTGCGGAAATCATTATCCAATCCTGGAAGAGTCTATAATTCTTGAGCACGTACTACGACTGCAGGGATCAGTGCGTTTATAACTGGTCCAATTGTCACATAATGGTGGTCATAGTATGAAGCAGCACGGAGTCACTCACTCCATCTAGTAATAACGGGTTCAGGTGGAAGTGGAACACCTGGGACCATGTCATGAAACAATGCTACCCTTGCTGGAGCTTTACGGAAGACAGCTTTTGTATTTGCTATTATACCATTATCATTTGCATACGTTTCTCTGATCGTTTCAGCCACTCGATGCAAGCCATGAGCCAGGCAAGAAACGTGGATCAACTTCGGGAACGTATTTTTGAGCCTTACTCCCGCCGCCATCATGCACGGTGCAGCATCCGAAACAAATAACAAAAGTCTGTCATGATGAATATTTTCTGGCCACAGCATACTTAACACAATGTTTACGAAGTTTTCTATCTCTTCAGCGTTAGCAGTAGTAATATTTCCACAGTAAAGTATATGGGACACACTAGCTTGGTCAGGGAGAAAAGCACCAACGATTGCATGAGTGATACATCGACCAAATTTAATAGACGTTTCATCAACTGATAAATAAATTAAATGATTACCGATTTCTTCCCAGAGTTTTTGAAGTTTTGAATCGTAGATTAAATCAACATATGATTTCCTCAAGGTTGTAGCTGAAGGGGTTTGCTGACTTGTATACTTTGCTAAAAATCCTTTAAACTTCAAATTGTTTAATTTCTCAAATGGAATGTTGGAAGCCAAAAGTGTCTCGGCAAGTTCATATAGAAACGCACTCGTACGGGATGAACATTGAGATACAGCATCCGCAGTGGGTTGTACAGATTGAGCTCGACGATCAGCAATAGATTGATGAGTGTTATTTAAGATGTGTCGTTCAATATCACGCCGTGTAACCGAATTCAATTTAATCTTACAAAACATGCAGTAAACAAAATCATTACCAACAGTGAATGTGCCAGGTTGAATAATTATCTGCTGAACGATGCGTTGCCAACGTCAAAAAAACGGAAGTCTTGGTCTTGGCATAATTGGTTGAATATGTAATAGTAGTTGACAAAAAAATTGATTGCTACAGCAAAAAAACACGTATCACAAAACCACCGGAGAAACAGAATTCGAAAACTCAGTAAACAAAAACAAAGGTGATACAGTTGTGATGCCACGAGATATATTAATTTACTACTCGCAAGTTATTGACTGTATCAAATAATTAAGAGGAATCAAAATAATCGAAAGCTTAATTGATTTATTTCATGACAACTGTCAGTTTGATTGTCAAGACTCGAACTTAGCCACTGAACAAAACAAAAATAGTAAAAAGTTCGAACAGAAGAATTAATTCTTTTTTGTATTACTATCCCAAGTCGAAATTCAAATTGTTGATTAAAAAAACTAGATGCTAAAAACGTAAATTCAACCTTTAAAGACGTAAATCGCAGTGAAACAAATTAAATACTTAGTTGACGTATAAAAATGAAAATAATACTTGTGTAATCGTAACTTGTAAATACAACCGTTCAAAACGTTAAATAAAAAAATTGAACCGTATCGAAAACTTCTCATCTCGAAAAAAATCATGTCTAGTAGCCAGGAAACCACAATTAAGAATACTCAGCATCGTTAGAAAAAATATTTTGTGGCCTTGCAACACAAAAATTTACTAACAACTACTTTTTCGGGCTCCATTGGGTGTTACAGACTCCCTAGAATTTCCAAAACGAAAATGAAAATTCTCAGCATCATTAAAAAAATATTTTTGGAGCCCTACACAACATTTAAAGTGAAGTGGTGCTTATATTTTATTTTTATATAACACAATCAACATTTTTATACATCACAAAAAAACTTCATGAATTCGCCTTATCTCTCTTGGATGACGGAGAGTATTACACATTTGTGTCACACAAATTTGAAATGCTTCATGACCTATCCAATTTTCGGGTGAGGTTGAAGCTTCACAAATTCTGTAAAAAATAGCTATAAATAATTTTGTCCTTAGTTCATTAGTGCTATTATCAATAAAATAATAGCATGATTATATATAATTGATCGATTAAATAATGTAAAATGAGCGAATAAACTAATGGATCTGGTTTAGGCGAGTTTTGCTAAACAATTAAAAAATTACACAGATTTTATTATAAAATAAATTATAGATTTATTTACACTGATTTACACCTTAAAATTATGAGAAATATATACAATAGCGAATGCGACTAGATAAATTTATACGCGATAGCGAATGCAACTCAGTTATTTTATTCACGTATAAAAATTGACACGTGGTCAGTAGCGGTTACTTCAATGATGATTAATTAACAATTAATTATCGTCACAAGAACAATTTATTTATTCTCAATAAATAGCAGCCTTGATGTACTGTCTGAGTATTGAGGATAATTTAGCGTAGCGATTTGATTTAGTTTCACACAAGTTAATAAGCGAAGCGGTTCAAGCACGAGGTTGCACGTAGCAAAGACACGTTGTAGAAAGTCTGAGCGAAGCGGTTAGACAGATAGTTGTAGAATGAAAAAAAATGGTAGCGTCGTTGAGTCGTCGAGAAGCTTGGTGTCGACGTGGCAGCCTTGCTGCATATAACGAATTTTTCTATTGGCTTAAAAGCGCGCCAAAAGGTAGCAGTTGATAGCGAGCTCTCTCATAGGCTGACCAATATAAAACGAATTTTGTGATTGGTCAGCTTGTAGCGGGTTCTCAGGACGTCTTGACACGATCCTGAGTTAGAAATTGTATGTGCCGGGCCCAAATAGCGAGTGACCCGGCACTATTCTGACCTTCAGTCAGTAGCGAGCTCGGCTTCTCCCGAACCGAGCGGAAATGCACGAAGCTTGATTTAAATTAATCAAGCTCGTGACTGAACAAATAACAATAGTTGATTGAACTTTGCTTTCTATTAGTTTAAAATAGCAAATAAACTTCTGTCTGCCACAAAAGTAGATCAGTATAAGTGTTGCAAAGTTAACACTTTGTGGTTGAGGCCTATAAATAGAACGGTAAAGTAGATTCCGGTATTCAAATGATTACGAGACGCTATTTATCTTCGAAAATTAGGTTGATGAAAGAAGTGTATCAACAAGTTATTTACTTCGACATGCTTTTAAAATTTCCGGTGGAATAGCTCTCTTAACACCTTTGTCCCGACCAGTTATGCTCATTACTAGCAACTCATTTCCAAATACACTTTTCAAAAGAAGTCTTGTAAGTTTTCTAGGGTTACTTGTGATTTTGATCATTTCTTGATAGGATTCATTCGAAACAAACACTCCGCTTTGGGGTAAAATTTCACTTTTAGTTTGACTTGAATTTGATATAGATGCAAGACTATCATTACTTATTTGGTTTTTATTTGTAGCTTTAACAATATTGATATTAATGGTTGTGTTTGAATTTTAATTGTTGGTATTTTTCGTAGGTTTGATGTATTCAGTTAAGTTATTGTCAGTATTTTTAATATAAATATTACTGTGATCAGTGTTCTCGTAGTTCGTCTTATCAGTATCGGTGTGTTTATTACCTGTAGTGTTGATATCAGTTCGGTCAGGATCAGTAGTATTCTCAATCATAGTAATGTTATCGTCATTGATATCAGTATTATCAGTGCATGATATGTCACAGTCTGTGATATCAGTATCAGTATTTTTGATGTCAGTATTATTATTATTATCATGAGTATTGTCACAGTCTACAATGTCAGTATCAGAGTTGTTACTAAAAGTTTTGTCAATGTCTGTAATATCAGTATCGGTACTTTCAATGTCAGCACTATTATTAGTATAAGTATTGATACGGTCTACAATATTAGTATCACTATTATTAATGTCAATTTTGTCACAGTTAGTGTCGTCAGTTGTAAGGGTCTGCCCTTGCTTCCCCGTACCAGGAGGTTCGAACAGCCCTTCTGAAAATGCTCGTGCGGAGGTCGAGCACCGGGTTCTTAAATGCCTGATGTAGCCGAGTACGCGGCTCGATTTAGGATAGTGAAAAATAGGTTGAAATAAGTAAAGAATAAATAGATATAAATAGAGTAAATTTATTACAATTGATCGTTCCTTTAATTAATAACTAAATGAAATTTTAGGTTTTCGAAAATTCATAAATTTAATTATTGCAGGATCCAACCAGAGTTCCACTGCGCGTGCGCGACACTCTTTCGTCGGGCCTGTTGATTCTCACCCGGATATTCAATTCTTATTTTATTTTATTTTATTATTTTAAATTAATAATTATAGATTAATGTTGACCACACTTAATTTACGTTTATTCGTATAGTGACAAGAGAATGCGAACGACAATAAAAGTTGGCATGCACAGCGATTTGGATAGATCAATCAAAATATATAAATCAATTTAATAAATATAATAATAAATTAAATTAAATAAGTAAATTAAATTTATAAAAGACGATAATTAACTTAGGAAAATTCCCTCACGTGTTTGACAAATTCGTTGAAATAAAAATTTAACCTCTACTCTAAGGAACTTACGTCAACTTGTCCCAGGTGTTGAGCCATTTCTCGAATCCTTCTTTGAAACAATTGGACAAAAACCAAGACCAAAAGAAACTTCAGCAAAACCAACTTAACAAAGGCGTCTGCCTGACAATATGAAACTCTCGCACCAGTAGATTTATAAAAAACGCTTAGTTCAATAGGTTGAGCGACCGCTCAGCTCAGCTTCTAAGTTATAATTATCACCCTCTGGCGTCTGGCGACGAGGTGTGCCTGATCCACCCCCTGTCGCCACACTGCGGAACTACATACTTCCAGCGCGAGGGCGGATGCGAAAAATAAAATGGCGCTAAATTTAATTTTTGCTGACCTGGCAGTCGAACACTAGGTCACCCCGTCACACAGTATCAGTATTGATAATTCCAGTACTATTATTGAGAGTGTTGTCAGAGTTTTCATTATCAGTATTAGCATTTTTTAAATCAATATTATCGTTGTCGGTATTGTCAGTATCGACATTACTGGTCTCAAAATTTGGAATTTTAGAGATGTCCGTCGTATTCCCAGTAGTAATTTCAAATAAATCGTTATTGACAGTGGTTTGAACTTGCCCAATAACAACTTCATCAGTATTGACTTCTAGCGATTCCAACCATTGTTTATTCTCTAAAAATAAATAATCATTTTTACAGTGTGGTAAAGAATAGTTCAAAGAAAAAATTGAGTTGTTAGCTGCTTGAAAATAAATTATTATGTCACTTCGAACAACGGAAAGTTCAATTAAGACATCGAAGAAAAGATCCAAAGAATCAACCGCTCATCATACATCATAAAATAACTCAAAATAAAAAAAAATACAATTAGAAACTACTGAAAATGCCGAAAATTACGATTATGAGCCACTAGTTTACCACGATAAATTTGATTTTTGTAATCAACAAGACAATAATTAAATTTTGTATACTCAATAATTTGCTTTGCTGAAATAATACTGGAAGTATTATTTCTTGGCCAAAAAATCAAAGCATACATTGTTTTAGATATAAATTTATTGGTTGATTAAGTAATTAATTTGTTAGTCAATTTTATTTAATTATTAGATGATTGATTAATTAATTTCTTTATTGATATGTGAAGATAAGATTGCAATTTTATACAAGTTTTGACTAATTTCAGATGTCAAAATTTTAAATATATATATATATATGCCTACCAGCAAAACAACTAAAAATAATAATATTTAAAGTAAAAGAATGAAAATACAAAGAAATAAAATAATGAAATGTTAATCATGAAGAATAATCTATACTTATACACAGTAGAAATAAAAAAAGTGTCTCACCGATTAATGTCTGATCGACGATAAGCAAAAAAAATTCATGTCGTCATCCTCAAGAAATGATTATGAATTTCATCTTCAATTAGCTACTCTCCTTGGATAAGAATGGCTGAAGGTATAGGACAAATATAGAATAATGCATAGCTGGGGATGTAGAAAAATGTGTAGGAAGATGTAAAGGATAATATGTTGGAAAATGTGTGAGATAAGGTGTTGCTGCATGTGTGGGATAATGTATGGGAAAATGTGTGGGATGATGTGAGGGATAATGTGTGGGATAAAGTGTTACTGAATGTGTAGGAAGATGTGGGGGAAAATTTGTAGGATGATGTGTGGGATAATATGTGGCTGAATGTGTGGGATAATAGGGGGAAAAATAAGTGGCTGAATGTGCGGAAAAATGTGTTTCTGAATGTGTGGCTGATAGTGTGGAAAAAAACTCCCTTTGCACGTTTTTTAGCTTTTTCGTTCTTGTATGTTGTTGGATTTGTATTCTGCACTGTCTTGATTGTAAAAATTTCAGTGGTCCAGTTGGGTGTGGAGCCTTTTTCAAACACATGTTTGTACTGGCTGATTCGAACTTTGTCTCCAACTTTGAATTTATTTTTTCGTGCTTGTCGCTGAGCTTGAAGAGGTTTGTATATTTTTTCAAATATCTGCTTCTCATTTTTAACAGTTACATCAATAGGCTCCAGTTGAATAGTACGATGTTTTCTAGTATTATATTTGTGTACGAAATCTTCCAATATATCAATCCACTTATAATTTCCACGAGCGGTGAATTGACGCCACATGTTAGTCTTAAGTGTTCGATTAAAACGTTCACATATTGATGCCTTCAAGTTACTGGATGTTAAGTACATGTTGATGTTTTTACGTTTCATAAGTTCTTGAAATTCTTTATTATAAAATTCTTTGCCTTAGTAAACATGCAGATTTGTTGGTACACGTCCTTGTTGAAATATAGATTTCATTGCACTACTGACATCACTGCCACTTTTACTTTTAATCGGTACAGCCCGAACATACTTTGAAAAAATATCTATGACTGTTAGCAGATATTTGTTTACTTTATTCACTGTTGCATAAGGAATCATTTCAACTAGATCAGCTTGCCAATTTTCATCAAGTGCTCGTATGTCAACATGACGACGTTGGTAATTTCTGCGTGCTGGTCTGTGCAGTTCATACGCTATTACTGATTTTTTGTCCTCCATTGTCAACAGAAATTCTAGCTTCCAATTCTTTTATTCGCTGTGTATTTCTAATAATTAATTCTTTTCGTGACTTTATACGTTTTATTATATTTTTTAATTCTTGATTTTTTTTTTTTTTAA
Source organism: Microplitis demolitor (assembly GCF_026212275.2). Taxonomy (NCBI): domain Eukaryota; kingdom Metazoa; phylum Arthropoda; class Insecta; order Hymenoptera; family Braconidae; genus Microplitis; species Microplitis demolitor. The sequence goes on along the minus strand of NC_068550.1, from coordinate 14,361,861 downwards.
AGCGTCACAGCAGAATCCAGTGTTACCACTTGAGAGTGCAAGTGTGAAATGATCTCTGACTGATCATTCCTCATACGATCATACAATAGAGACAGCTCTTTGCAGGTACAAGATCACGTGTAAATTTCACAGTTGCTGCATCACTGTCTTCATCTGGCTTACCAACATGACACAGTCTCTTGTTCTCAACATCATACTGTCCATCAACAGTTATTTGAAATCCTCGTCCAGGTGGTCCTGGTGGTCCACTGATTGCAGCACCAGCTGGTAGTGACCGTCCAAAAATATCGATACTCATTTTTACTCTTTTTACTTCAACAGTCGGCGAGTAAATGACATAAATTTGATGCAGTGGTTGCTAATAAATAATTTCTGCTTCTCGTAGCTCTTCAATAATTGATATGATTTCATTGGTGTGACTTGGATTCCCAGCTGTTTGAGATGCCATAAGTAAACGAAGACGGTCAACTAGCTCATTTGGATCATCCCAGTAGACATAATCCATACATGCGTTTTTCTTTTTCGCAATCATAAAATCAGGTAATCTTTTACCTCTTAAGTTTGCATTTTTAGCAAGAAAATCAGCAATATAATTATTGTACTTGATTGTCGAGTCTTCATAAAAACTACCATCTGGCTGATAATTTTTTCTATCAGCATTTGTCATCTTTATAATTTCGAGATATTTATTTTTATCATTCTGTGTGACTTTCGAATCATCAGGTGATTTTTTAAATAATAATTCCAATAAACCAGGAGTCACTGAGTAATTTTTATTTTTTATATTAATCTCAGTATCATTAAAAGTTATTTCAGAATCACCAATGTAAAAATCATTGTAACATCGACGGACACCATATCTCAGATCTATATCTCTACTTTTTTTATACACTTTAGATAAATAAGACTTTATTTCACTGCTAGCTGACTTAGCAGGGGTACTTGATGCAGCAGGGGATATTAGTGTTTCTTCCAGAGTTCTGCTCCTATCTTCAGAGATAATACTATCATAATTACTTGCATCATCAAGTTCTGTATCATAATTCACCGTCGAATTATTTTTTTTAACTTCTTCTTTGACTTCTTGTTTGATTTTAGATGATTCGACTAGACTCTGCAGAGGTGTGACAATAGGCTTGAACATTTCACCTACTGTCTTCTCAGCTGTGTCGTTACCCAACTTGAGCATTCTGTGTTTCCGTCGGATAGCATCACTAGCCTGAGATATCTGATGTAAGACATCTCGTTGCTTTGAAAGTTCCTCAGTCTTCATGTTGATGCGTTAGAGTTCACTTAAACTCTGATGACTATTTATCAAGTACGAGTTAATTTATACTAATAAAGCAGTCGAATCCTTTTCTATACCTTCCACTATTTAGCTCACTGTCTTTGTCAATCACTACAGAACCATATTTACCATTCCAACATGCTGAACACAAGTCTTTGAATAAATTGTATGACATATCAGTATTTACATGATCATCATACACATGTCTTAAGTTCATCTCATCTTGACGAAAGAGAACTACAAAATTCGCATTGTCGCGTATCAAATGTTTAGGTATACGTGTGTAAGTTTGACAGAGATAAAAACTGTCAACATCTTTATGTCGACCCATACAAAAATATGCTTTGTTATGATTTTGTTTTTCACAAGCGACATCATCAAATATCATCAATGAGTTTGGTTTTGCATCTTCAGGTTTCAGTACTTCTTCGTGCTCGTTGAATGTAAAAAATTCAATACCTTCTATTGGTTTAAGTAGTGATTCTAAAAATTTATATTTTGGCTGGTTCAGAGATTTTGAGTAGAGATAAATATTATCAAATCTTGAGCCGTTGGAGTGTATGATAAGTGAGAGCAGAGCATTTGTTTTTCCACAATTTGATGGACCACAAAATATAGCACGTACACTGTTTGGCAATAAAGCACCGTGTCTTTTGACTTTTTTCACTCCTGTACCTTGAACAATTTGATCAAAATTTATTTATTTGTTACTTATTTATTTATTACTGACTTTTAAACTCCATGTTGATAGTTTGCGGTCACAACAACAACTCACTCAGCGAGCTATAAGTACCAGGTTTTATATCATTTTAAGTTAGTCATGATGCTGCTACTATGGAGAGCAGACGTGTAGAGACCAGTAGTAGCCACGAATTTTACCAGTTCCATCTAAAGTTCGTGGTATACTACCATTTTTAATACCACTTTTTGCCGGCTTGAGTGCAACAGGAGCTTTGGCTGGGGGTGCTGCTGGTATAGCGAAAGCTGTAAATGATGCAAGTGCTGCTAAAAATCGATTGGAGAAGAGCAAACGTCATATTTTGAAAATGGAACAAATATCCATGGGAAAAGGTTTATACTTGAAACCTTACAGACGTGGTATGGGTTTATATTTGAGACATATCCAGTAGGCAGACGATGCAAGTCAAAAAACAAGTAGAGCTACCACATCGAGCACTCACAAACATCGACTTACTGAAGTACGCTAAAGTTCTAAAAATTCCAAACTTTCGTGGTGTTTTTATGAGAAATGATTTACCTGAAACTGGGCCAAAAATAAATGAATCAGCTATTATTAATCTTGATGATAAATTCGGACCTGGTACTCATTGGGTTGCATACAAGAAAAATAATCATAAAGTTATTTATTTTGACAGTTTTGGTAATTTACAACCACCACAAGATCTTATGGAGTATCTCGATGTTGGTAGCGTAAAATATAATCACAGAAGATGTCAGGATTTTGATACAATTATATGCGGACATTTATGTCTAAAATTTCTCATTGGACAACTATAAATTGATGTGACTTTGTGTAGAGCACATCAGTCAGGACTGAGTCATTCACATTAACGCTGACGGGATCCATATCCGTGTCGGAGGCCAACTAATTTCCTCCAATTGAATTATCACCAACTAAAAATTATGTTCTGGGACTTGTAGAGTTATTAACATTTAATTCAATATCCAATATTGATGTGGGTGCTAATAAATTATATGTCTCTTATCCTGTGGATAGCATTGATATCGAAAAAATTGATAAAAATAATGTTGATGAGAAAAAAATAGTCAAGAAAAAAAGAAATGCAGCAATAAATACAAAGTTTGATGACAATATCTCAGTGACAGAAAATGACTCAGTGAGTGAAAATAATATAGAAGCAGAAAAATATGAAACTATTGAAGAGAGAGTCTTGACGATACCAACGGGAAGTTACGAGATAACTGACATTAAAAAATATATTCAAAAGAAATTACAAAGACTCAGCATCAACATCAAAGCCAATAATAATGAATTGAGAAGAGAAATTAAATGTGATCAATTTATAAATTTTACGCCTGAAGATTCTATTGGTCAACTATTGGGATTTACAAATCGGAAGCTGATGCCACATAAAACTCACTCATCAGATTTACCAGTAAGGATATTAAAACTCAATGCTCTGAGAGTTAAGTGCAACATCGCGTCTGGTGCTTATATAAATGAACACAAAGTTCACACTATTCATGAATTTTTCCGAAGTGTACCACCAGGATATAAGATTGTCGAATTACCATCACACGTCATTTATTTGCCGATCGCTGTACAAGCAATACAAAATCTCAGACTGAGAATTGTCGATCAAGACGGAAAGCTGGCTAATTTTAGAGGTGAGACGATAACCATAAGACTGCATATAAAGTCTTTAAAATAATGGTTATCGGGTATGAGACAAAAAGTGGTGCTGGGTATAAAACGACAGCAACATGTTCAGGCAACATCAGTCGCCGAGTACCGCACAAGGTGTTAACACATCAGCACGCTCAGTTTCTTCAGAGCCTAGGACTAAAATTACGTGGAAAACTAAGAAAATAAACATTTATTTTTGTTGTTTGACGTGTACACGACCATGGCGGCGGAAATCTTAAATATTCAACGACAAATCATTTTTGATGAGTCAATTGCACACTGTGAAGCACATGCTCATCTCCCGTATGCTTCATCGACATTCAACAACAGCGATGAAATAAGAATTGCTGTTCAACATCAAGATTTATGTTTACTTCCAAGTAAAAGTACACTACATGTGTACGGAAAATTTACAAAGTCTGATGGTACAGCTGTAAGTGCAACTACTCACATGGTAAATATGACAGTATGTCATATGTTTGAAGAAATACGCTACGAGCTCAATGGTGTTGAGATTGATCGTACTAAAAATGTCGGCATCACAAGTCTCATGAAAGGATATACATCACTGAGTCCAGCTCAACAAAATACACTAGAAAATTCAGGTTGGATTGTGGATGAAGCTGTCAACAAATTACACAATGACAATGGCTACTTTGATGTATCTATACCATTAAGTCTTTTGCTTGGATTTGCTGAAGATTACCATAAAGTTGTCATCAATGCAAAGCATGAATTAATATTAATAAGATCAAATGCTGATTTAAATGCATACATTGTGGCTACACCTGCTGCTGGAGCTCATGCTGAAGCTGTTAAAATTACGCTGCAAAAAATCGAGTGGATTGTACCATATGTGACTATGGCTGATAAACAAAAAATTGAAGCTTTGAATTATATTACAAGTGATCCAGCTATCTCAATCAGTTTCCGAGCTCGGGAGCTGTACGAGTATCTACTATTACCTAATACTTCGAAGCACATTTGGGCTGTCAAAACACCTACGCAGCTCGAGAAACCACGTTTTGTAATCCTTGGATTTCAAACAGCAAGAAAAAATTATGCAACTAAAAATGCCAGCGTATTTGATCACTGCAACATCAGAGACATAAAATTATTCTTAAACTCTCAGAGTTATCCTTATGGGAATTTAAACCTCAACATTACAAACAATTAATATGCTCTGTTGTATGATATGTATATAAATTTCCAAATTTCATACTGCAACAAAGAACCTGAGCCACTGCTAACAAACAAGAAATTTTTGGAACAAGCACCACTGTATGTTATCGACTGCTCGAAACAAAACGAATCAACAAAATCTGGATCAATGGACATTCGTCTGGAATTTGAATCTACAAATCAATTACCTGCGTAGACATCAGCTTATTGTCTCATTATACATGATCGCATAGTCGAGTATAATCCTATAAGCAGCATCGTACGAAAACTAATATGAAGACTGTTAAATTTAATCCAACGCCAACCATACATTACATGTATGTATGGAGATTTGCACACGAGCAAGCAAGAAGAGGTGAATGGGAACAAGCAGCAAGAGATCGAGAATGATTTAAACCAAGAATTAATAAATTAAATATAATTATTGAACCTGTTTTAATTAAAAAACTTACATTTATAAATGAATAAACTTTTTTTAATATTGATATATATATTGTTTTTTATTACTTACAACCTAAAAATACATTTAAGTCTTACATAACCTTAAATATTTTTCATAACCTCAAATACAATAAAATATAGATATTTTTCTTAACCTAAAAATTCATTTAAGTCTTACATAACCTTAAATATTTTTTTATTTCACATAATTTCATATACATTATAGATATTTTTCTTAACCTTAAATATTCATTTTAGTCTTACATAAAATATAGTTTTTCTTCTTAACCTAAAAATATACAGTTAGAGCAATCTTTTCGAAATGGATATGCAAAGCTATCAGGAATATCATCACGGAAAATATAATGATCCCGACACCTTTGATAGCCAATCAAGTTTTCATTATTTTTCAATTCTTCTGGTAGTTTGTGCCAAACGAAATCAATCTGCTGGGTTGCATTTTCAAGGATAAATGTATCATCAAAGCATGCGATATCTCGATCATCCATACAAAGTAGATTCCCCAATCGATTGAAGATCTGAACAGACTTCTCGTAGGTTGGTTGAATTCCATAAAATTGCCAGAACCATCTCTTAAACTCTTGAACATTTTGAAATGCACATGAAGTATCCAATTTCTTTAAGTGATAGACATGGTATGGACATTGATATTTCGAGAAATCGTTCTTTTGATAGAGTGAGAAAAATTCAATTTTTTCTAAAGCGATAATTGGTACAGCCTGGTCAATTAGATGTTCAAGCCATTTCTTCTTCTGTTTACCTTGTACGTAAAAGTATCGTGTATGTTTGACCATAATTTCAAGAATTTCTTTCAATAATTCATATGGTAGCAAACCGGCTATCCATGATATTGAATGGTGATGCTTATAGTGATCAACACTATTCTGCATTACAGCAACATCAACTTGATCCAAAGGTGGTTCAAACAACCAATGTTCACATCGCGCAAGTCCATATGTACTTACTTCATCACAAATATCAGTAGCACAAAGTTCTTTTATCACAAATCTGCCATCAGGCATCTCGAAACCCACAAAATCAATTATTAATTTCATTATTGCGGTTTGTTAGCTTTAAACAATAACTTAGTTAATATAAATGTGATTTCATGACAGGCTTGTCCATAATCTTTGCGATCTTTGAAGTTTAATAATATTTCCTTCCAATGAGACAATTGTAATTCGATTCCTTTCCTTCGGGTAGCCAATTCTTTGTCTCTTTCCTCATTCGCGTTCCTAAAATAATAGGAATCTGGAATAGCAGCAGCTTCATCGTCGTCGTCGTCGTCGTCGTCGAAAATATCACTTTCGTCGCTTATGTCTTCGAACTCGATTTGAGCCTCGTGGTTACACTCGTCTGTGCATGCGTGAATTCTATAGAAAAAGTTAATAAATAATTAAATAAATATTCATAGTTAAGTTATTAGAAAAATAATAATAAGTGTTTATATATACCTTGAACCGTGAGGACCCACTTTTATGATTTTCTAAGCATACGTAATTGCAGTTTTTCCGTTTTTTCACTAATTTCAAATAGATTCTGTGCTAACTTTCTTTTTTCAGCACAGCCTGGACACGATACTTCTTGCGCACTTTCAATAATTTCAATATTTTTTGCAAACGAAATTTTATCATTAACAAATTTACCAATTTCCTCAGGAGGCACGTCACCAAATAACGATTTAATAATATCATCCAGGTTGTCAGTATATGGCCGGTTATGTAAGAGAAAAATTCTTTAACTTTCACTGAACTTATCCATTTGTACAGGGTGTTAACTAAAACGTTTTTCGACGTAGACTGAATGCTGCGAGCTCTCTACCTCAACGCTCAGCTCATTTGCCCCACCCTAGCTCAAAAATAAGTTCAGACTTGTCTGATGATGTCATTATCTACGCAGTTAGAAAAAGAACAAAGGAAAAACCAGTTCAAACTTGTTAAATGACGTCATTATTGGCAAAAAAAGAGGGCAGAGAAACCATGCCACTAGATGGCATGTCTCCTCGCAAGTACCGATACTACCTCTAGTTTGAATACATCAATCCTCAAATCATACATTTACGTATACATATAACATGAATCAGGAAAGGCTACGCTAGTGTCAGCGCTGGGGTTAAGCACAAACAAGATGCCAGAACCTGTAACCTGATAGGCAAGCCGAGAACCCCGCTCTAGTCATTAATGAAATTGTACATAATTTTTTCTAAAAATTTCCCCCGCTTGAAATATACACAGGGCGCCACCTGTCATGACATGAGCTCAAAATGGCGGACATGAGCTCAAAAACGTCATTGATAAGCTCAAAAATGAGCTCAGACGGTAAAAAGACTGCCAAATAACGTCAGTTATCATCAAAATGATGTCGAAAGGGCCCCAGATAAACACAATTAGCACCCAAATGACGTCAAAAGCATCCAAGATAAGCTCACCAACAGTCGACACATTATCATCTATCGGCAACTTACCATCCGTTGGTACAACAGACCATGTCCATCTTGTCCCTTTGTATCCAAAAAACCCCCCGGTCTATCTACTGAAAATGTGCGGGATAATGTGTGGCAGAATGTGTTTCTGAATGGTAGGGATAAATCGTTGCTGAAAGTGTGGGAAAATGTGTAGCTGAATGTGTGGGAAAACGTGATTCTGAATAAGTGGGATAAAGTGTGGAAAAATGTGCGGTTTAATGTATGAGAAAATGTGTTGCTGAATGTATGGCATAACATGTTGCTGAATGTGTGGGAAAATGTGTTGCGGAATGTGTGAAAAAATGTGTCGCCGACTGTGTAGGATAATGTCTCGAAAAATGTGTGGGAAATGTGTGGCTGAATGTGTGAGATAATCTGTCGGAAAATGTGTGGCTGAATGTGTGGGAAACTATGTTTCTGAATGAGTGGGATAAAGTGTGGAAAAATGTGGGGCTAAATGTATGGAAAAATGTGTTTCTGAATGTCTGCGATAAATTATTGCTGATTGTATGGGAAAATGTGTGGCTGAATGTGTGGGAATAACTGTTCCTAAGTGAGGGGGATACTGGGTGGGAAATGTGTTGCTGAATGTGTGAAAGAATCTGTCGGAAAATGTGTGGCTGAGTGTGTGGGATAAATCGTTGCTAAATGTGTGGGAAACTGTATTTCTGAACGAGTGGGATAAAGAGTGGAAAAATGTGTAGCTAAATGGATTGAAAAATGTGTTTCTAAATGTATAAGTTAAATTGTTGCTGAATGTGTAGGAAAATGTGTGAGTGAATGTGTGGGATGATGTGTGGAATAAAGTGTTGCTGAATGTGTGGAAAAAGGGCGGGGGGGGCGAATTCGTAGAATGATATGTTGGAAAATATGCAGCTAAATGTGTGGGATAATATGTGGAAAAATGTGTGGAATAATGTGAGAGGTAATGTGTGGGAAGATGTGGGAGAAATTTTGTAGGATGATGTTTAAGATAATATGCGGCTGAATGTGTGGAATAATGTGAGAAAAATAAGTGGCTGAATGTTTCGGATAAAGTGTTGCTGCATATGTGGGATAATGTGTGGTGAGATGCGTGGGAAAGCATGGGAGAAAATTTGTGGGATAATGTAAAAGAAAATGAGTCGGATTACGTGTGGGAAAAATTGTTGCTGAAAGTGTGGGATCATGTGTGGAAAATGTGCGGGATTATGCGTGGGAAAATGTAGGGGAAAATTAGTAGGCAATGTGTGAGAAAATGTGTTGCTGAATGTGTGGGAAAATGTGTTTCTGAATGTGAGGGAAAATGTGATTCGGAATAAGTGAGATAAAGTGTAGGATAGAGTGTGGAAAAATGTGTGGCTTAATGTATGGGAAAATGTGTTGCTGGATGTGTGGCATAAATTGTCGCTGAATGTGTGAGAAATGTGTCACCGACTGTGTAGAATAATGTCTCGGAAAATGTGTGGAAAAATGTGTTGCTGAATGTGTGAGGAAATGTGTTTTTTAATGTGGGAGATAATGTGTGGAAAATGTATTGCTGAATGTGTGAGATAATCTGTCAGAAAATGTGTGGCTTAATGTGTGGAAAACTGTGTTTCTGCATTAGTGGGATAAAGTGTGGGATATAGTGTGGAAAAATGTGGGGCTAAATGCGTGGGAAAAAGCGTGAGAAAATGTGTTGGATAAAGTGTGAGGAAATGTGTGGCTAAATGTACGAGAGAATGTGTTTCTAAAGGTTCGGGATAAATTGTTGCTGAATGTTTAAAAATGTGTGGCTGGATGTGTGGGAAACTGTGTTTCTGAATCAGTGGGATACATTGTAAGATAAAGTGTGAAAAAATGTGTGGCTAAATGCATGGAAAAATGTGTTTCAGAATGACTGGGATAAATTGTTGTTGAATTTGTGGGAAAATGTCTTTCTGAATATTTAGAGTAATGTGTGGGAAAATGTGTTTCTAAGTGAGTGGGATAAAGAGTGGACAAATGTGTAGCTAAATGTATTGAAACATGTGTTCCTGAATGTCTAAGTTAAATTGTTGCTGAATTAGTGGGAAAATGTGTAAGTAATTGTGTGGGATAATGTGTGGCTGATTGTGTGGGAAAATGTGTGGCTGAATGAGTGGGATAATGTACGGGATGAAGTGTAGAAAATCTTGTGGCTAAATGTATGGGAAAATTTGTTTCTTAATGTGTGGGATAAATTGTTGCTGAATGTGTGGGACACTGTGTGGGAAAATGTGTGGCTATATGTGTGGGAAAATGTGTTTCTGAATTTGTGGAATAATGAGTGAAACATATGTTTCGGTATTTGTGGGAATATGTGTTGCTGGATGTGTTTCTGAATGTGTTGGGAATATGTGTGGCTGACTGGGTGAAAGAATGTGCTGCTGAATGTGTGGGAAAATGTCTGGGAAAATATGTAGCTGAATGTGTGGGATAATGTGTGGCGGAATGTGCCGAAAATCGTGTTTCTGAATGTGTGGGATAATGTGTGAGATAACGGGTGGGCTAAAATGTTCCTGGGTGTGGGAGATATTGGGTGAGCAAGGTGTGAGAAAATGTGTTGCTGAATGTATAGGAAAATGTGTTTCTGAATGAGTGGGATAAAGTGTTAGATAAAGTGTGGGAAAATGTGTGGCTAAATGTATGGGAATATGTGTTTCTTAATGTGTGGGATGAATTGTTGCTGAATGTGTGGAAAAATGTGTGACTGAATGTGTGGTAACAGTTCGGCTGAATGTGTGGTAACAGTTCGGCTGAATGTGTGGAAAAATGTGTTTCTGAATGTGTGGGAATATGTGTCGCCGAATGTGTAGGATACTGTCTGGGAAAATGTGTAGCTGAATGTGTGGAAAATGTGTTACTGAATGTAAGGGATAATGTGGGGCGGAATGTGCCAGAAAATGTGTTTCTGAATGTGTGGCTGTATGTGTGGGATAATGTGCAAGGAGATGTGTTGCTGAATGTGTCGGATAATGTGTGGGAAAATATGTAGGAAAATGTATGGGAAAATTTGTCGGTAATGTGTGAGAAATTTTGTTGCTCAATGCGCGGGAATATGTTTTCCTGAATGTGTGGGATAAATCGTTGCTGAATGTGCGGGAAAATATGTGGCTAGATGTATGGGAAACTGTGTTTCAGAATGAGTGTAATGAAGTGTAGGATAAAGTGTCGGAAATTTTGTGGCTAAATGTATGGAGGAATATGTTTCTTAATGTGTGGGATAAATTTTTGCTGAATGTGTGAGAATATGTGTGGTTGACTGTTGGAAATTTTGTGGCCTAATGTGTGGGAAAACGTGTGGCTGAATGTTTGGGAAAATGTGCAGTTGAATGTGTTAGAAAAAGTGTGAGAAATTGTGCTGCTCAATGAGTGAGATAAAGTGTTGGATAAAGTGTGGGAAAATGTGTGGGAAAATGTGTGGAATAACGTGTGGGATAAAATGTTAGTGGATGTGTGGGATAATGTGGGTAAGGTGTGAGAGAATGTGTTGCTGAATGTGTGGGAAAATGTGTTTCTGAATGTGTGGATAATGTTCAGAAAATGTGTTTCTGAATGTGTAGGAATACGTGTGGCTGAATGTGTGGAAGAATGTGTTGCTGAATGTGTGGGAAAATGTGTCACCGAATGTGTAGGATAGTGCCTGGGAAAATGTGTGGGTTAATGTGTGGGAAAATGTGTTTCTGAATGTGTAGGAAAATGTGGTTCTGAATGTGTGGGATAATGTGTGGAAAATGTGTTTCCGAATGTGTGGGAAAATGTGTCGCCGAATGTGTAGGATGATGTATGGGAAAATCTGTAGCTAAACGTGTGGGAAATGTGTTTCTGAATGTGTGGGATAATGTCTATGAAAATGTGTAGCTGAATGTTCGGGAAAATTTTTTTCTGATTGTGAAGGAGTATGTGTGCGAGATGATGTGTTTCTGAATGGGGGGGGGGGGGAATATGTGTAGAAAATGTGTTGCTGAATGTGAGGGATAATATCTCGAATAATGTGTGGCTGAATGTCCGGGAAATTGTGATTTTCAATGTGTGGGAGTATGTGTGGATGAATGTGTAAAAAAATGTGTTTCTGAATGTGTGGAAAAAGTTTATCCAAATGTGTGGGAAAATGTGTCTCTGAATGTGTGGGATAGTGTGTGAAAAATGTGTTTCTGGATGTGTGGGAATATGTGTTGCTGAATGTAAGGAAGAACGTGTTGCTGAATGTGTTGGGAAACGTGTGGCTAATTGTATGGGAAAATGTGTTTCTTAATGTGTGGTTTAAATTGTTGCTGAATGTGTGGGAATATGTGTTGCTGATTGTGTGGAATAATGTGTGGGATAAAGTGCTGTCGAATGTGTTGGAAAATGTGTAGGATACTATGTAGGAGAATATGTGGCTGAATGTGTGGGAAAATGTGGGGAATAACGTGTGGGATAAAATGTTGCTGGTTGTGTGGGATAATGTGCGGGAAAATGTTGGGGAAAATTAGTGGGTAAAGTGTAAGAAAATGTGTTGCTGAATGTCTAGGAAAATGTGATTCTGAATGAGTGGAAATATGTGGCTAAATGTATAAGAAAATGTGGATCTTAATATGTGGGATAAATTGTTGCTGAATGTGTGGGATAATGTGTGGCTGAATGTGTGGAAAAAGTTTGTCTGAATATGTGGCAAAATGTGTTTCTGAATGTGTGGGATAATGTGCGGAAAATGTGTTTCTGAAAATGATGGAATAAGTGTGGCTGAATGTGTGAAAGAATTATCGCTAAATGTGTGGGTACAATTGTCGTCGAATGTGTAGGGTAATGTCTGGGGAAATGCGTGGGAAAATGTGTGGGAATATGTGTGTTTAAATGTCTAAGATAATGTGTGGAAAATGTGTTGCTAAATGTGAGAGATAATGTCTCGGAAAATGTGTTTCTGAATGTGTGGGAGCATGTTTGGCTGAATGTGTGGGAAAATGTGTTTCTGATTGTGTGGGATAATGTGTGGAAAAATTTGAGGGAAGATGTGTGGGAAAATATGTGGCTGAATGTGTGGGATAGTGTGTGAGATAAATTGTTGCTGAATGTGTCGGATAATGTGTTTCTGAATGAGTAGGATGAAGTGTAGGATAAAATCTGGAAAAATGCGTTTCTGTACGTGTGGGATATATTGTTGCTGAATGTGTGGAAGATGTGTCACCGAATATGTAGAATAATGTCTGGGGAAATGTGTGGGAAAATGTGTGGCTGAATATGTGGGAAAACGTTTTTCTGAATCTGTGGGATAATGTTTGAATTAAAGTGTTGCTGCATGTGTGGGATAATGTATTGCTGAATGTGTCGGTTTGTATGTGGATAAATGTTTGGGAGAATGTGAGGGATAACGTGTGGGTTAAAATGTTGCTGGGTGTGTGGCATTATATGTGGGAAAATTTGGGGAAAATTTTGAGGGTAAGGTGTGAGAAAATGTGTTGCTAAATGTGTGGAAAAATGCGTACCTGAATGAGTGGGAGAAAGTGTAGGGCATAGTGTGGGATAAAGTGTGGGAAAATGTATAGCTAAATGTGTTAAAAAATGTGTTTCTTAATGTGTAGGATAAATTGTTGCTGAATGTGTGGAACAATGTGTGGCTGAATGTGTGGAAAAAGTTTCGCTGATTGTGTGGGAAAAAATGTTTATGAATGTGTGGGATAATGTGTGGAAAATGTGTTTCTGAATCCGTGGGAATATGTGTGGCTGAATGTATGGAAGAATGTGTTGCTGAATGTTTGGGAAAATGTTTCACCGAATGTGTAGGATAATGCCTGGGAAAATGTGTGGGAAAATATTTTTCTGAATGTGTGGGATAAAGTGTTACTTCACGGAGTCAAAACACACGTGACTAAGTAATAAAATATAATTTTTTTGAAGTACGTATTGTATTGTACAACACGTGTTGTACAACATCAGAAATTGTTGACGATATGGCTTTGGCACCAAACTAAAATATATCACTACATGATGCCCTTTCGTTCGTGCCTAATTTTAAGGGAAATCCCGGTGAATTATTGGATTTCCTGAATTGTTGTAGAGACGCGAAATCCGTGTTACCTGAAGTAGCAGAGGGAAACTTAGTAAAATTAATTTACGGAATGAAATTGAGCACGAAGCTTAAGGCCTCCATTAATTTTAATATTCCGATGACCGTTGTCGATTTATTTGCAAATTCAAAAAGGGTTTTCGCACCGGCGAAATCTTTATTTTAACTCCAGGGCGAACTGGGCTGGATTTATCAACAGGATGGAGAAACTGTGTTAGATTTCATGAATCGGTTACTGGAAAAAGGGCATGAAATCGTCGGATGTTATGAAATCGAAAATCCCGAGTTGACCGACGAACAACTCGAAGATTTCAAAACGAAAATAGACGCGGTGCTAGTGGGTTGCTTTATTCAGAATTTGAATAATGAAATTGATCAGCGGATGCCAGAATGTCGTAATAGTGACGAGACTCTGACAGCTGCGATAAAGATTGAAAAACAATTAAATACGCGGAAAGAGTTACGGCGCGAGCAAAACCCAGAAAACCGGTATAATAAATCCCTAAATTTCGTCTCAGGCACACAAAGTAACTCCGCGGATAACCTCGGTCATTTTTCTACAAGTTGCAAGCAAATTATGTGTCAAATTTGCTATAAATAAGGGCATATAGCTAAGAATATTCCACAGATTAATAGTACACAACACCAATATGCCAACATTGAGTGTCAGCTGTGCAAAAGCAGGGAACACTCAGCTAAGTACTGTAAATTAAAGCCTAACAGGTTGCCCACGAACCTCGTCGGAATTTTTCGGCGTGTTCAGAAATACACTCTGGGAGTGAAAACTTACCTTATCCAGGGAATTAGTACCTGGAAAGTCACGTGGCTCACTTCAAACCAGGGGAACAAAAAAATGAACCAGAGTGTTTTGCGTTTCTGAACGCTTTTATGGCATAAAAATGGCGGCCTCTTTGAAATAATTTATTTACGTCTCCTACTTATAGAACATAACCTCAATAATATAAAAAAAAATTGTGTTTAAAATGGCCGAGTGCTTAAGATTTTTAGAAATTTTTAACAATTTAGCTAAAGTTTTATTTGAAACAGTGTAAGATAGTGATGATGATTAAGAAGAAGATGATAATGAGGAAATAGAAAGTATAATGTAAGTGATTGTTAAAAATGATAAAAAAGAAAACGTTCCTCGAATCGTTGGATACGTTGAGGTTACTATACCTCAATATTCTGAACAAGAATTTCAGAGTCATTTTCGAGTAAGTCGTAATGTATTTGAACAATTATCACAACTTATCGAACCGAGAATGGAAAATAATATGGATATCGGACGCAGTATGATAAACATAATAAATTTTTTACCTGTATTCACGGATGATCTGCTTGATGCAGCACAATATTCAGGCGTAATGTTAGGTTTTTTACCGAATATTTCATCCATTTCATTAAAATATTCAAATTTAATTGCTGCTGCGCCGGATGACTTAGAACTCATGTTATCTTTTTTTTAGAGTATTGGATTTTTAAATTATTCATTTTGTCAAAGCATTGACTCTAACTCACCACGATACCATGATTTTCAGAATTTATTGAGCTTGCAATTTCATTCCAAATTGATTTGCTTGTTTTTTTTTTAGATTGAAAATCTGATTCATGGTCGTGATATAAGTGTATGAGCCTAATTGTTGCTCTTCGAGGCCAATATAATTTAGATTTAACGTCGTTCATTTCAGCAGAAGAAGCAGCAGTTTTTTTATTTACGTCAGATATGTTATTTTTATTTGTACAACTATCTTTTTCGATGTGACTGCAATTATTTTCTACAACATTATCTTCTGATAAAGTTGATGAGCACGGCGTAACAATCAATTGTCCATTAATCTCAGTTGAATGGACGCCTTCAACTATTGGCAGGTTGAATATCTTACCTTATTTCATTAAAGGAATAGACGTTATTACACCATCTATTAAAATAAATAAAAAGTAAAAAACTTAATGTTGTATAAAATCACATGTATATCGACTTTCTAATTTGCAAATTGTCAAACTTAATATTTTTAATAGGTGAATCTGTACAATTTTTAAACAATAATTAAAAGGAAAAAAAATTATTTTAGTAACTTAGACAAAACATAATATATATGCTAGATATGGAATTGATTTTTAGATAAAAATATATTTATTTATAATTTATTTTTTTCGTATAAATGGAGGATTTTCCTGAATGGAGTTAGTCAATTCGCTAATTGTGGATATTGTTGATAGGAGATTTTGCATTTTTAAATGTTTGCAGTAGAATGGACGAAGAGAATTGTTCTTGCTTAATTTGGATCACAAGCGGAGATCTTGTCGAAATGTTTCTCGTAACCGAATGGAAATTTTCGATTGATAGATCCAGGATCGCTAGATTATAGAGTAGATCATTGAGCATCGGTATCTATTATGTGATACGAGCTTTTATTATTGAGAACAAGCACACGAAAAAAAATAAACTTTAAAAATTAGTGGTTTAAATAATCCGGAAATTATTAACATTTTAATGATAAATTACAAAAATTACTATTTAGAATAATAATATTTACTGATCACTTTAACATTATATTACTTGCCGTTCTCAATTTCTATAGTTAATTTTTTTCCGTGCATGAACCAAATTATCTGCTAACGTCTCTTAATAAATTATATTAATTATTATCTAGTTCTTAAATGTAAGTTTACCTTTTTTTCTCTGCACCATAACATCGTTGTCAAACATAATTATCTGGTTATTATCATCCAAAATCATAGAATGGGTCAAGGGTAAAACATTAAAATTTTCCATAATTGTATTATAAAAGCTTCTTTTAAGTAATATCACCTAAACTATCAACTGCTTTAAATTTTTTCATTTGTTTTAAATAATTGTCAATCAACCAGAATTTAGCGGTATATTTGTAAGTGGTAGATGTCGTTGAAGTCTCTTCTAAATTCAAAACTTTTGAAGCGTTCGAGAAACCATTCTGAAAATTGAAACAAACGTTTTATCCTTTTGTTGCATACAAATTTTTATATTCGCATCTTTTTTTAAAAAAGTAAATTTTCACTTCAAGTGGTTTCCTGAACTTGAAAAAAGTAGATGTTGATATGAGCATGTAATAAAGTTGATGATGATGATGATGATGATGATATTATTATTATTATTATTATCATTTTTATTATTATTATTATTATTATTATTATTATTATTATTATTATTATTATTATTATTATTATTATTATTATTATTCAATTATAATCATTATTAATTTTATTATTAATAATAACATAATTACTAAATTTTTAAGGATGAGATGAAAGGAATACTGAAAAATATAAGAATGTTATTTTATATTCTGTTTATATTATATATTTATTTTTCACAATATTAGTGATTATTATTATTTGTAAGTTTAATTACAATTTCATTTTTTCGTGTGTAAAACAAATGAACGGCAATTTGAGGGTAGCCAGAAGAACGAGTCTTTAGTTACTCGAACATGCTCTCAAGTTTCTCGGTAGAACTCTGCTTCTTCAATTTTAAATACATCTTCAACTACGAGCAAAATTTTTTATTAATAATTCATTGTTAATGATCAAAACAAACATTTAAATTATATAAGAAACTTACTTGCTTCAATTACGTCATAGTAATGAATCGCCATCTCATTTTGCGTAACGGCTTTTATTTAAAATAAGCGATTATTACAGAAAATATCGTACATTGTGATGTACGGCAAATAAACGATTTCAAGGTTTAAACAAAAATTGATTTTTTCAGACATTTCTTTAAATTAATATAAAAAAAATCAAAATTATGAAACACAAAATTCTTTCGGTTATGCTTTATGAGCTTACAAACGATATTAAAAGAATACGTTTCATTTTTTTTTCTGAAAAAATTATACGGAAAAGAATCATCTCCCGAGTTTGTTCAAAAACGTACCTGGAAAAATAATATGCAGATTAGAATGAGATAACACAATTGAAAATGCGTATGATCGAAAGAGATGAATTGTAATTTTTTTATTCTTTAGTAAATTTCTTAATAAGCTTCAAATAAATTGTTTTAATACCTGGATACAATTTTGAACGAACCCGGGATATGAGAATCAGTGCTCATAGTGAGGAAATTTAATACTGCATTTACCTTGGGGAAGTAAATGTCACCTTTTCAGAAAATTTATGTACTCACTATGGTAATGTCAAAACGTTCCTCTGGTTTGACCAGAGGATGTTTCTGAACGCGGGAGTTGAATTTTTCTCTTCCAGAGTGTATTTCTGAACACGCCCTTCATATTACAACTCGCTCCCAGAAAGTAAGAGAAGAGTCACGAACGACTTCTAAACTAAACACAGAAGTTCCTAACACTTTAAAATTGAACACAGAAGTTCCTTACGCTTCTCGATCAAACACAGGAGTTCCTTACACTCTTCGATCAGACCTAGAAGTTCCTAACACTTCTAGACAAATACATACAGAAGTACCAAACACTTCTATTAAATTCAATAAATTAAATACAGGAGTACCGAACACTTCTAATAAATTAGATACAGAAGTTTGTAATTCTTCTTATTACAAAGGGTACGGCCTTGCACGAAGACGGGGCAGGCCACGAAAACGTCGGAAGTGTCTCAATGATTCTATTTTATATAATGGCGTAGTCACTAAAATAAAAACCGACAAGAAAACGGTGGACTCATTGAATGTAAGAGACACCAGTTTCTTGTTGAGCCTAGTGGATGCTGAGACCTCATGCGGGATAACTAATACCAGAACCAAACATCCTAAATTGTCCATTGTCAAAGACAAGAACTTGGGGTGGTTGGGAAAGAATAATGTAGTAGCTTCAAGCCTTGATGAATTAAACATTTTATTATACGTAAACGCGAAATTTATGTTTGTTGAACGCTATATAAGGTCTCAGGTCCAGACTTTGTACTTAGATGTACTTAAAAATAAATCTAGATTAGAAAAGAAGGTGCTGAGGAACACGCTCTCTATTGCATCAGCCAAGCCGGACGAGGTTGCCTTCAAGTACGTGGAAGGCCCAAGATCCATGGTGGTTGTGGCAAGAGAGGTGGTTATCATAGTGCACCAAATTCCAGAAGAAGTAAAGATCCAGCGAGGCGACGGATGTTTCAATCGTGTGTCCATGTTACGGGGCAATCAAAGACAATTTTTGACCCCAAGGACACACGTGATAACCGACTACGCAACAGAGTTGCCCTGCAACTCTCCACTTTTTAAATTGGGTTCTACTCGGTATAAATGTATACCAAGGTCCGTAAAGACCATGGTTCAGCAATCCATCAAAGGCACTCGAGGGTCATCATCTGGAATCAACGCCCTCAAAAATGAAATTTTGGAACATCTGGTCGAAACTACAAGGTCCACAACTTGGACAACGTTCGACGGATTTGGCACATGGTGTGCTGGTATTATTGGCTTCTTCGAACGATCCAGTGGATTGCAGACACCGTAATCCACGGATATGCTTTGCACTCAGTCTATGGGAGGACATGGTATCTCGTAGGAGTTTTCGGGAACTCACTGATCTACCTGTTACACTTAGGTAGACAGAGAGAGTCCGAACTGAACTCGTCTCCACAAACTCTAGTCAAGGAGATGGAAAAGGGGGACCCGACACCAGCGGCACCAAAGATCTATCCGATCTTGCCTAAAACCGCCATGACCTGATCAGCAGCTACGGAAGTCACCGTCGACACACCAACCTATCAACAAGGAGCAGAAATCAGCAAAACAAGAGCCTGCGTGTACAGATAGCGTGTCAACATCTTCCGTAAGTTTTAGATCTTTTGAAAATAAAATTTTGTCGTCGCACTCGTTTCTTCGATTCTTTTCGAATCAGCTCGTGCTTCCGTCTAACGGCGGGGGTGTTACGTCCAGCTCAGATGCTGAACTTTTTATACTAATTTTATTTTCTTATTAAAATTACGTGGCGACCAAATTTTATTGTTCTTTAATAATTCTAGAGCGATAAAAAATAATTTAGTTGTAAAAAAGTTTTAGAATTAGTAAATCAGTTTTGCTCTGACGCACGTAAAAAAATACTAGAACAAATAACCAAATGAATTTTTAATGACCCCTCGGGTCACAATAGAATGAAGGCCCAAAGGCCATCTGGAAACAATTTTTTAGGAATTAACAAAAAATATTTATCAACAAAAGTGTGCTTAAAATATTTTAAAAGAAAAATTGAAAGTTTAACAATGACTCATTTTTAAATAAATAAAATAAACAAAGTATATAATCTTATAAGCCTTACATTTGTAAGTGCACTTTTGTAGATAATAATAATATTTCGGTGCCCACGTAAACTTAAAATAGATATCCAAGGAAAAAAATGATTTTAATGAGACGTTGTCCAGAATATCCGAATGAATAATTTTAAATGAAATAAATTGAAACAAAAGACTTTTAACACAAAACATTCACATAAATAATATGAAAAGTAAATTTTACTTAAAGGAAATTCAAATGAATAATTTTTACATGAAGAAAATTAATAAAAGAATTATCTAAATAAATAATATTTATCAATGAAACAAATAAACTAATAATATTTACATAAGTACATAAATTATGAAAATAGATATAAAAATTTATATAAATAAATAAGGAAATTAAAAAAATTTATATAAATAAAATTCATGCAAATAAATATAAAACTTTATATAAACCAAATAATTAAATTAATAGAATTTAAATAAATAAAAATGATGAGGATAGACATAAAAGTTTGTATAAATAAATTAAAGTAAATTTATCATAAGGGAAATTTATAAAAATAGATATAAATTTTTGGTATATAAAATTATAATTAAGTTAAAATATTGTTATGGATGTAATATTGTGCATGTGGGTGTATGTGTGTAAGCTCCCACACATAGGCCTGCATCGGGGTGGGCTTCTACCACTTCCCTAACGGAAAATCCTAGGGAAAGGGAAAGGACCCAAAGGAATTGTGCTCCGATTGGACAGAGTTTTCCCCCAAACAATAGACAAATTAGGACAACGTAAAACACATAGAAAGGGCCGCAAAATAAAAAATAGACAGTTAGAGTTTTTTTTTGAGTAGCAGTTTTCTCAGTCAGAGTTTCAGTTTCAGTTTTCAGTCCTGGGTCAGTAAAGATGAAAAAATTTAAGTACAAGTGTTCTTACACTTATACACTAGGTCCGTACTAATTTTTTATTTACAAGTGTTCTCACACTTCTACACTAGTTTCGTATTAGTTATTTTATTTGCAAGTGTTCTCACACTTTATTTTCTATTTAATCGTACAAGTGTTCTCATACTTTGTTGTTTTATTTAATTATACAAGTGTCCTCACACTTTATTTTATTAATTATATCGCTAGCGTTTAGTAAATATTGTTTCAGTTAGTGAATAATTAAATTAGAAATATCAAGTTTACGTCAAAACAAATTGTAATCGCGAATAGTTCAGTACAGTAAACTTAGTGTAAACCAGAAAAATACTCCAATCTCCACAACTTCAGGTACTGTAATCTTTAAGTTTATGCACGGAAATATTATAAAAGAACGTATTGCATTCAAAATTCTGTAGTCCTCTCTAGTATTTGAAATCAATTTAATCGTAACCATTTGATTGTAAACTAGAGTCGGCGGACTAGCCACCTAATACTTTAAATATCAAGTTTATTGTATTCACATCATCAAAATTTTCAATTGTATAATATATAGTAGTTAAATTCGTATATTCAACATCTTTCATTTAAAAACAAACCTCCCAGATAATTACTCAGTGTGATCCCGGTCTATTGGTCGAAAGACTAGGGCCGAAAATAAAAATTATAATAACTTGTCCAACATCACAGTACAAGCTACTAGTTTGGACATAACAGTGTGGTAGAAATTGTTGCTGAATGTGTGGAAAAAGTTTGGCTGAATGTGTAGGACAATTTGTTTCTGAATGTGTGGGATAATGTGTGAAAAATATGTTTCTGAATGTATGGGAATATTTGTAGCTGAATGTGTGGAAGAATGTGTTACTGAATGTGTGGGATAAAGTGTTTCTGAATGTGTGGGATAATGTGTGGGATAAAGTGTTGCTGAATGTGTCGGATAGTGTGTTTCTGACTGAGTAGGATGAAGTGTGGGATAAAGTGTGAGAAAATTTGTTGCTGAATGTGTGGGATCATGCGTGGAAAATGTGTTGCTGAATGTGTTGGAATATGCGTGGTTGAATGTGTGGAGGAATGTGTTGCTGAATGTGTGGGAAATCGTGTCGACGAACATGTAGGATAATTTCTTTGAAAATGTGTGGGATAATGTGAGAAAAAATGTGTGGCTGAATGTGAGAGATATCGTCTCGGAAAATGTGTTGCAGAATGTGTGGAAAAATGTGTGGCTGAATGTGTAGGATAATGTGTGGGAAAATGTGTTTCTGACTGTTTGGGATAATGTGTTTTGAAGTGTTGCTGAATGATTGGGCAAATGTGGAGTAAAATTTAAGGGATGATGTGTGGGATAATATGTGGCTGAATGTGTAGGATAATGTGTGGAAAAATGTGTGGCTGAGTGTTCGCGAAAATGTGTTTCTGAATGTGTGGGATAATGTTAGGGATGAAGTATTGTTGAATGTATGGGATAATATGCCTGTTAATGTGTGAGAAAATGTGTGGGAATATGTCTCGAAAAATGTGTGGAATAATCTGTTGCCGAATCTCTGGCTGAATGTGTGGGATAATTGTCACTCAGTTGACAAATATTTTTTTTTCTATCACGCTTAGGAAGTCAGAATTTCATATTGATTTACGTAGTGCATTCATTTCATTTTATTGAGAATTTCTGATTTATTCAATCGTTTAAATTTATTGTTTTTGAATAGCTTTGATTTTTAAGGCATTTTCTTTTGTCAGCTTCTAGCATAATTATGCTTTTGTGATCCTATGCAGAATCTCAAATCAATTTTACAAATAATGAAATTAGCTGCTTCGTTATTTAAAATTACGACTTTCGAATTTTCAGATTATCAGATTTCCTTTTTTTCCCCTAGTATTTTTTTAAACCGGCAAAAGATGCAACACTAGTTATCACTCCAATACACTGTCCCTTTTTTGTAGAGCATTCAATTCCTTACAAAAACATGTATGATGATTTGGTTGAACCATCAATGAATAATGAGATATGATCTTTTATATAATGGACTAAAAAAAAAAAATGGAAAACTGTGATGAGGAGGATCTTCCTATTAATATTTAGAGCTCAAATTTGGTGAGCATTTTCTAAAGGTGCCTGAGAACCAATTTTCCAATGTTGGAAGTTAAAAAAAAAATATTCGAATTTTTTGAATTACCCTCATATATATATATATATATATATATATATATATATATATATATATATATATATATATATATATATATATATATATATATATATATATATATATATAAATATATATATATATATATATATATATATATATATATATATATATATATATATATATATATATATATATATATAAGAATGAATTGCTGTTCGTTAGTCTCGCTAAAACTCGAGAACGGCTAAACGGATTTACCTTATCTTGGTCTTGAAATGTTCGTGGAAATCTAGGGAAGATTTAAAAGGTGAGGAAAGTTTGAATATTTGCCGGGAAAACCCTAAAATAGTCTTTTCTACCTATATAAATAAAAATCGATTGCTGTTCGTTAGTCTCGCTAAAACTCGAGAACAGCTGAACCAATTTGGCTAATTTTAATCTTGAATTATTTGTGCAAATCCAAAGAAGGTTTGAAAGGTGAATAAATATGAGTTTAGTATAGTGCCGGATAGCTCGACTGGTAGAACACTTGGCGTGATAACGACGTGGTCTGGGTTCGAATCCCGGTTCAGGGTATCTATATTTTTTTTAATTTATTCATAAATTGTCTTATTGAGAAGATTTGCATATTTAGGCTTCCACTATGTTAAATTGGTGTATTACCATACGATGGACGGTGTAGCTCAATAAGTTATAGATCAAATTGAACGAAATATAGTATAGTGCCGGATAGCTCGACTGGTAGAACACTTGGCGTGATAACGACGTGGTCTGGGTTCGAATCCCGGTTCAGGGTATCTATATTTTTTTCAATTTATTCATAAATTGTCTTATTGAGAAGATTTGCATATTTAGGCTTCCACTATGTTAAATTGGTGTATTACCATACGATGGACGGTGTAGCTCAATAAGTTATAGATCAAATTGAACGAAATATAGTATAGTGCCGGATAGCTCGACTGGTAGAACACTTGGCGTGATAACGACGTGGTCTGAGTTCGAATCCCGGTTCAGGGTATCTATATTTTTCTCAATTTATCTATAAATTGTCTTATTGAGAAGATTTGCATGTTTAGGTTTCCACTATATTAAATTGGTTTTTTATATAGTGGAAACCAATTTAATATAGTGTAAAGCTAAACATACAAACCTTCTCAATAAGACAATTTATAGATAAATTGAAAAAAATATAGGGGGCGTTCCACGCCGAATCGGGCACCACTTAGCTTTTGCACCGCAGATTTTTTTGTAACTTTTTTGACTTTTAGTATAGGTTGAAAGAAGCCTTCATGATTTTTTTTAAATTTCTTTCCCCCAACCGTTTCCGAAATATCGAATTTCAAAAGATATAGATTTTTTTTTCAAATGCCTGTAATTTCGTAAAAAGTGGTTTAAAAAAAATTTTCAGAGACAAAAAATGTTCATTTTTAGACGGTACTACACCAATTTAATATATAGTGGAAACCTATAACATGCAAACCTTCTCAATAAGACAATTTATAGATAAATTGAGAAAAATATAGATAGCCCGAACTGGGAATCGGACTCAGACCATGTCAGTATCGCACCGAGTGCTCTACCAGTTGAGCTATCCGGCACTATACTATATTTTGTTCAATTTGATCTATAATCTATTGAGCCACACCATCCATCGTACGGTAATACATCAATTTTATATAGTGGGAACCTAAACAGAGTTGATTTTTCTATTTTGCTCTACAATCGATTGACGCAGTACGAAGTCTGCCGGGTCAGCTAGTTAATAAATAATAATTTTATTGATAATAATAATGATAAATTAATTAGTAATAATTTTTCTGAGAAAATAAAATTAGAAAAATTTTGATGATAGTTGTATGTCAGATAATTATTAACAGCAAATCCTAGACATGCTATTATTTTAAGACATTTTTCGTTAAAAAAAAACTGAAATATGAAATTTAAAAAATAAAAAAAAATAGATCCCATCGTTGTCCTATTATGAGCATATCTATAAAAGTTGAAGAATAGGTAAGAGTCGCTGTGCAAAATTATGAGGAAATCTATCAGTACGTGTTTTTAGTAAATCGACAATTTATGCGAAAAAGTTTAAATTTCAATAGAAGCGTGGTTTAAAAAAATTTTTTGATATTCTCCACTGATAAGATGTCTAAAAATGAACATTTTTTGTCTCTGAAAATTTTTTTTAAACCACTTTTTACGAAATTACAGGCATTTGAAAAAAAAATCTATATTTTTTGAAATTCGATATTTCGAAAACGGTTGGGGGAAAGAAATTTAAAAAAAATCATGAAGGCTTCTTTTAACCTATACTAAAAGTTGAAAAAGTTACAAAAAAATCTGCGGTGCAAAAGCTAAGTGGTGCCCGATTCGGCGTGGAACGCCACCTATATTTCTCTCAATTTATCTATAAATTGTCTTATTGAGAAGGTTTGTATGTTTAGCTTTACACTATATTAAATTGGTTTCCACTATATAAAAAACCAATTTAATATAGTGGAAACCTAAACATGCAAATCTTCTCAATAAGACAATTTATAGATAAATTGAGAAAAATATAGATACCCTGAACCGGGATTCGAACTCAGACCACGTCGTTATCACGCCAAGTGTTCTACCAGTCGAGCTATCCGGCACTATACTATATTTCGTTCAATTTGATCTATAACTTATTGAGCCACACCGTCCATCGTATGGTAATACACCAATTTAACATAGTGGAAGCCTAAATATGCAAATCTTCTCAATGAGACAATTTATAGATAAATTGAGAAAAATATAGATACCCTGAACCGGGATTCGAACCCAGACCATGTCGTCATCACGCGAAGTGTTCTACCAGTTGAGCTATCCGGCACTATACTAAACTCATATTTATTCACGTTTTAAACCTTCTTTGGATTTGCACAAATAATTCAAGATTAAAATTAGCCAAATTGGTTCAGCTGTTCTCGAGTTTTAGCGAGACTAACGAACAGCAATCGATTTTTATTTATATAGGTAGAAAAGACTATTTTAGGGTTTTCCCGGCAAATATTCGAACTTTCCTTACCTTTTAAACCTTCCCTAGATTTCCACGAACATTTCAAGACCAAGATAAGGTAAATCCGTTTAGCCGTTCTCGAGTTTTAGCGAGACTAACGAACAGCAATTCATTTTTACATATATAGATAGATTAATTAGTAATAATTTTACTGTGGAAGAAAATTTTGATGATAGTTGTGTGTCAGATAATTATTAACAGTAAATTCCGAGCATGCTATTATTTTAAAACATTTTTCTTAAAAATAAAGTGGAATATGAAATTTAAAAAATCTACAAAAAAATAAACACCATCGTTGTCCCATTATAAGCATAGCTGGAAGAGTTGTAGAATAGGTGACAGTTTGCTGTGAAAAAATTATGAGGAAAATCGATCAGTACGTGTTTTTTGTAAATCGACAATTTATACTTAAAAGTTAAAATTTCAACAGAAGCGTGATTCAAAAATTTTTTTGATATTTTTTATTGAAAAGAAATCTAAAAACAATCATTTTTTGACTTTTTAAAAATTTTGTTTAACCCTTTTTCACGAAGTTACAGGCATTTGATAGAAAAATCTCTTCATTTTTTAAAATTCGATATTTCGAAAACGGTTGGCGGAAAAAATTTGAAAAAAATCATGAAGGCCTCTTTCAACCTATGCTGAAAGAGAAAAAAATCAGAGGTTCAAAATAACTTATTGAGCCACACCCTTCATCGTACGGTATTACACCAATTTAATATATAGTGGAAACCTAAAACATGCAAACCTTCTCAATAAGACAATTTATAGATAAATTGAGAAAAATATAGATAGCCCGAACTGGGAATCGGACTCAGACCATGTCGGTATCGCACCGAGTGCTCTACCAGTTGAGCTATCCGGCACTATACTATTTTCTGTTCAATTTGATCTATAATCTTTTGAGCTACACCATCCATCGTACGGTAATACATCAATTTTATATAGTGCACTGATAGAAGGATTTGTTTAGGAGTAATAAATTGATTTATTAAATTTTTCTCAACTGACTTTTTTGGATTTAACAAATATTTAGTAATTATTAACAATATTTATTATAATGAAATAAGTAACTTCTTTATTATTAAGAAATATTTTTAATGCTAACAAAGTCTTATTAACATAAAAGAAATATTTGTTAGCACCAAACAAGGCTTGTTAATATTTAATAAATATTTCTTAGACGAATTTGTCGGTAGAGGGCTGCACACGAGCCTGTAGTGGTGTACACGTATTAAAAGAGCTATATGTGTGTGTCGTTGCGACGTCATATTTTTTACTCCGTTCTAGCTTGCATTGTTGGTTAAATGTAACCTACAACTGAAGCTCTCATATACTTAAATAATATCTATATCAGAAGTGTTTTGTAAATTGTCATCCATATGATAAATATGAAAATATGAAAGCCTTGTTAATTTTATTCAGTTCAATTTTAATCAAATATAAAACCATTAAAAACACATGTACTATCAAACGGATTTTATGTTATTTCTCAGCGTAGTTGAATATAAGAAATTTTAATTTGTTTATTCTAGTTATAGTGTTAATTACTATGAAATTGTATTTTGAAATTTAAAGAACAGAAAATTTTATACGATGGTTGTTTTAGTTATTTTTGTTTATAAATATAAATATTAATGAATGTGTGTAGCTGTATGCAAAAACATATATAGATATATATTCTTGAACTGTGTGATTTTATGAATTAAATTTTAATAAATAAGTTAATAGATAATTTCTTAAATATAAAAAAAAAATTTGTTCAAATAATAAAAAATATATTAAATATAAAATATTCATTTATTAATTATTAAAAAGTGATTCATTAAATGTTAAAAAGTGATTTATTAAATACTAATAAATCATTTTTTAAATGGAAAGAAATCGTTTATTAAATATTAACAAATCGTTTATTAGATGCTAAGAAATATTTATTAAATACAAAAAAATGATGTTTAAGAAATGATTTGTTAAATATTAATAAATATTTCTTAAATAAAGCTCCGTTAAGAAATAATTTGTTAAATATTAACAAATCTTTTTTAATACTAAGAAATCCTTCTATCAGTGTGGGAACCTAAACAGAGTTGATTTTTTTTTTGCTCTACAATCGATTGAGGCAGTACGAAGTCTGCCGGGTCAGCTAGTATATATATATATATATATATATATATATATATATATATATTGAGTAATGGGGTTCGAGTTCCCCGATGGAGTACTAGGTTTTTTCCTTAATCGAAAAATAATATTCTGTATTGTCATTGAGCTCTGAGTTTTGTTTGGAATAGGAGTTTTATTAACTAATTATTATTTATAATCCAAGGATTTTGTGACCATCAATTATTTCACAAGTTTATCAATAATGTACTGCTTGCATAAGCCTTCGATTAAAGATATTAAACTAGTTAAGTTATAACTAATTTCAATTTAATTCTGTTTAAGTTACTAATTAAGATATTAATTATTTTGTAAGTTTTTGTATTCAATATATTGATAACCATGATTATTATGTTCTAATTTAACTTATCATTCTGAACTCTACTAAACAACTCATGAATGTTGTTGGTTTAAATTTATTTTTAATTTTGAATTCACTTTATGATACAAAAAGTATATCGTACTGAAGAACATGTCATATCGACAGTAAGAAACAATTTTTGCTCTCTATTGAAAATATTAAATGAAAAAAAAAAAAAAAGAAAATTAATTTTTAATTATTATACTATTTTATGATATTTTTCAAACTCATTCAAATCTTGAACATAATTTCAAATTATGTATTTACACGATATATTAATTTTCCCAATTATTTTTCTATACATTTAAATATTTAATATTTTGACCTTCTTTGTCCATTTGACGTAATCAAAGTCAACTTTTACATTCAGCTCTACCACAATCGGTGAAAGAATAATTAAGTCTG
This sequence comes from Microplitis demolitor, assembly GCF_026212275.2. NCBI lineage: Eukaryota > Metazoa > Arthropoda > Insecta > Hymenoptera > Braconidae > Microplitis > Microplitis demolitor. The sequence goes on along the minus strand of NC_068550.1, from coordinate 14,332,792 downwards.
TACAAACGGTATGTGTACAATAGAAATATCTGTGCAATACATAACTGTGTTAACGATTTCTGTGTAATTTTAATATGTGTAAACGGTTTCTGTGTTATATTGCATCTGTGCAATCGAATTATGTGTAATAGAAGCCGTCCTGATATAAACACAAAATTGTTCGTAAAAGTCGTAGTTGATTGAAACACAACTTGAGTTCGTACTAGAAAAAAAATCAGTCGGTTGATGAAATAAAAAATAATATTATTTTAATTATCGCGCACGCACACAATGTAAGTACTACGAAATGCTTGACTAGTGATGTCAGAGTATTCTTATACGGCGAGGCTACAAGACTGTCGGTGCAAATAAGAAACAGATAATCCGTGATTCTTAGAATTGCTCGCTTGAAATAAAATAAAATATGAAATATTATTTGATTACGGTACGCGTTGAATTGCACTATCATACAATTATTACCGGTAATTAATTAATATTTTCACAAAACGCGTTGCACTTGATCATTAAACCAAATCAATTGGTTGTACACTTGATCAGTCCTCGTGCCGAGGCTTCAGCTTATTTACTTGTGCACGACGGCGGTTATTGGTTCACAAAACTTTATTTATCGCAATTAATTGTTCGTTGATCACTCGGATTGTTCTTAAAGTCGAAAGTCGCGTTGTTCAAGAGCCGGAATCAAATTGTTCGTTTGGTCGGATCGAATTGTTCAAGTAAACAATACGTGAGTAGTTACTAGGGTATTCTCCCCGCCGCTATTGTTCTCGAACGATGGTGTCTGGGGCCCTCGTCTCCCTTGGGGGGAGGGGGACTGGGGCCAGACGCCATCGATCGGAAAAGCGTACGTGGGAGAATACCCCAGTGTCTTTTTTTTTTATTACAAATATTTCTTATGTCTAATGGTTACATTTTTTATAATATTTTTATAAAAGTTTTACAATTATTTCTTAAGTCTATTATTTACAATTTGTTTTTATAATATTTTTTACATTTTTTATAAAATTTTTTACTTTTTTATATTTTTTTTTTTACATTTTTCAATAACTTTTTTTAGAGTATTATTCATAATATTTTTATCCCATCATATTCGGCAAATATTTTTTTTTTATCTTGAATATTTTCAAAGAGGGGCCTAGTATCGCACTTTTATAAACACAGATGTTTTTATAAAACATATGTATTTATGAGTCATCAGCTTTTGTGTTCGTTAAAAAATGATGCAAACAAATATCAGGGGACTAGAAAATATTTAGAAGCTGAATGGTAGTGTGACTCTCTCAATAGTATGTTCGTCTAATACTTGTGGCCCCTACGAAGGACGCTGCGCGTGTCATATAACGTTTTTTTATGTATCAATAAGGGTAACTCATCGAAATAAAACTTGGTTTTAAAGAATGAAAATGAAGATTGTAGTCGTGGCTGCGAGCCGATGGACACAGTTTAAACATCAATTTAAAACGTTTACACTGTATTCCATGGGCTTCGTAGCGTCGCCTACAATCTTTTTTGAAGAAAAAAAAATGTTTTTCGAATATGATTAGGTAGTATACATATATATATATATATATATATATTTAATGCTGATGAAAAAAAAAAAACAAAAAAAAAAAGATATTTAATAGTACTAAAATATAAAAACAAATGAAAAAAAAAATAGTTAAAAAAAAAAAATTATTTATATCAAGTGCATTTTTTTTTAAAAACCAAAATCATATAAGTAATGAGTGCGTATAGTTAAAAAAGAAAAGATACATTTGCTTTCGTACAAAAAAGAATTCTTACGTGTTTTTTCTTTACAATATTGAATACTGGAACTCGATGACAATGAACACTTTTTATTATACTTATTTTTAATAATGGCACGGAACATTTTCACAACAATTTGATCATTTATTTTTGTATTAGGTGTACAAAAAAGTTCTATCCGTTTTTCAAAGATGGAGTTATCTAACAGCTATTTATAGGTTAGCTATGAATACGTATATGTACATGCACAGCTGTTTGTACTCTTTAAATTCATCAAACTTTTAATATATTAATCTTCGATATATATATTTTTTTATTAAGTTAAAAATGGAAGTAAGTAATGAGCATATCCGCCATTGTCTTTTATATGAATTTCATCAAGGAAAAAGTGCTGCTGAAGCTCAAAGAATAATCTGTGCAACTTATGGTGACAGTGTTATTGATGACAGTACTTGTCGAAGATGGTTTCGGAAATTCACAAACGGAGATTTTAATTTAAATGATAAACCACGCTCTGGAAGACCTTCAACAATTAGTGACGAGAAATTGGAAGAATTACTGAATCAAGATTCTGCACAAACACAACAAGAACTTGCGAAAAAGTTAAACGTTACTCAACAAGCTATTTCTGAAAGATTACATGCTTTAGGTAAGATTCAAAAAGAAGGAAAATGGGTACCTCATGAATTAACTCCAGAACAACGAGAGAGACGAGTTGACACCTGCCTGTCGTTGCTTTTACGACATAAAAAAAAAAGTTTTTTGTGGAAACTTGTAACAGGGGATGAAAAGTGGGTTTACTATGAGAATCCTAAACGTCGAAAACATTGGGTAGACCCAGGACAACCAACGACATCAACACCAAAACGTAATGTTTTTGGGAAAAAAATATTGCTTTGTATTTGGTGGGATGAGTGGGGCGTGCTATATTATGAGTTACTCAAACCAGGAGAAACCGTTACTGGAGAACGCTACAGTTGTCAATTAAAAAAATTAGCAGATGAAATCAACAGTAAAAGACGATTTGCGGGACAAAAACCTCGACCAGTGATACTGCAGCATGATAACGCCAGGCCTCATAGAAGTTCAATCGTCCACCACACTATAAATGATTTACAGTGGGAAGTTTTACCGCACCCGGCGTATTCACCAGACCTTGCACCGTGTGATTTTCACCTATTCCGTTCATTGCAAAATTACTTGGCTGACAAACACTTACAAAATGAAAACGAAATGCAAAAAACAATAGATGATTTCATTTCGACAAAAGATCAAGACTTTTATCGCCGTGGGATCCATCAGTTGCCTGAGCGTTGGCAAAGGGTAGTAGATGCTGATGGTGGTTATTTTGATTAAAATTTGTATTTTATTTCAAATTTTTAAATATATTTTTTTTTGACAAAAAACGGGTAGAACTTTTTCGTACACCTAATATTTCTTCCAAACTTTTTAAGTAGTGACTCGTAACAGCGACCATCACTAAGCCAATGCAACAAAACAATGCAGTAGTACCCACAAACATTGCTTGATAGGTCTTGAAGTTGGACGCGTTTCCACGTATATGTTCGGCAATTTCTCGTAAAGTGATGTGTGATTTGCTCATCAAACGGTGGTAATCCATAGCTGTCGAAGTAGAATCTCAGCCCATTCTGACTAAGATGTATGGCGACCCAGTGGGTTCCGGGTCTTGTATGATCGTCTGTGTTGCAAATGAGTGCACATGGTCTTGTCCACACCCATGGTACTTCGTCTGCGGCGAAAACACCGCCGACCGTGACATTCGTATTCGGTAAAACTTCAAGTAACTCTGACGTGTTCATTAAACGTTGCTGCTTCTACAGCACACGTCTTCTCCCTTCTGATAAGATGGCGGCGGTGATGTCGCTGCTAGCGACCCAACGTTTTTACGAGTTACAGTGCTGCCCCTAACACACACGTCACTGTTTCTACCACACACTTCCACCCCTTCTTAGTAAGATGGTGGTGGCGGCGAATACGTTGGTGGTGCGCTACTAGCACAATGATTAGATGGTTGTACATTTTACCGTGATGAAAGCACAAATAATTGTTTGAAGGTAGCGTGTAAAATTGCGGGCAATATTTTTCCAAGTCAATAACAGGTCTTGAAACAATTGTTTGTGAGAAATTTTTTTTTCTTCACCACGGACGTATATCAATACCGTATTCGTTGTAGCTTCAAATAGCAAAGGCTTGATAGATTTAAAGGGCGTTGTCCCTTGGCACCAGTCTAAGCGATGATAAAATGTCGTTAGCCAGAAATTACGCCTGCGAACTTTTGTACTCAAAGAACTTTTTGGTAACGGTGGTCCTATTATCCAATGTCCTATATGTCTGCCTATAACAGGTAGTATAGCTATTTCTTTTGGTATAAATAAACCATCGGGACCGGCCAAACGTTGTATGTCTATAATCAGCTCGTTTAAATGATGAGTCATTTTTATAATATTTTTATTCACTCACGCACGAACTAAAAAAGGACAGATAGATAATACACTCACGAAATTTCCAAGTTAACTGACTGCTCTGCATTTAACCATATTCTTTTTATCCATTGTAGTCGACTATCACTTGGCGGGAAGAATTAATTTCTAGTATATTATCGTACTCAGCATAGAGTATACAGTTTAAACTCGTAGTAGTTGCTCTATCAAAATGTACTTCAATTCTTAGACTACCGTTTCTAACAAGATTCCAGTGAGTAGCAAAATGAGCAGATAGATCAGGCGTCAAGTCGAATGCGAACAAGCAATATCCTTTGGAGTAATTTTTTCGAGTGTTGTTACCATTGTCAGAAAAATGTATACCCGTACCGGTAAAAAGGTTGTTGTATGCTTCGGCTTCTAAATTATTATTCTCAGAAAATTGTGGTTGTAATGCTTTACCTGGTACTTGCTTACCGTCAACATAAAGACAAAAAAGTTGATACCATGATTATCAAAATTAAAAGGGTTTAATGTTCTGTCACCGTTGTATGCACGATTATCAACAAAACCAATAATCACTCGTTTAGGTAGCTGTCCTAATATAGCATTATCTATTATTTGACTTAAAATACCTGCGTGTAACACAAATGATTTTATTTCAACACGCGTCAGGGGGCACTTTGCCGTTGTTTGTGACAAAGCCTTGGCGTGACCCAAAAGAATACCTGGCGCTAGTTTAGCTTTTCTTACAATAAGTGATGCCTCAAGCAAATGTATTTTGTAATTTTTATTTGTACTGTCCATAAGACGAATGAATTTTTTGTATGTACTAAACGTAAGCGCATTTCTACACCGTTTAATAAAAATTCATCTTGATTAAAAATATCAGAATGTAGATGTCCAAGTAAATCAAATTTCGCGCCATTTCTAGTAATCCCCGCACGTTCTTCTAGGCCTTTGTTACTAACATTGTTGTCATTTTCACCAATACCTCCTACAGGATGATCAAACGCCCCGCTGGTATCATTAGACCTCAAAGTTAAACCTGAATGTGAATTCTTCGCATCACTCCTGTAATTTAATATAGTTTCAATGTATGCTCGGTAAGCATATGCATTATTAGGCGGTAAAATTAATTTTTGATTGAAAAACACATCAATTTGATTGAACATTGAGTATAATAAATTATTTACAGGACCGACTTTATCGGCCGCAGCGTGAGTTTCGTCAGCAGCAATTATTTGTGCCCGTATTTTTAACATTGAATGAGGTAAATCGATGTATTCATCACCATGCCCAGGTATAACAAATTCAATGGGCGAGTCGTCTGTTATTGAAGAAACTGGATTGTAGTGCGTCCATTGTGAATATTCGATGCTTGTTTGTGTTGATGGTATGGTAAATAAGTCCAATTCTGACTTGGCAAACTCGCTTGAATGAGAATGTAAAAAAGCCATTATTCTACATTACTGTCAAAAATATCTTGCACTGAACGTTTTTTCTTTTTTCTGGAACTACTTTTTTGTTTTAATTTTTCAATTTTATTTTTTAATTTTTTTCCTTTTTTTACTGATTGCCTTTATAAGATATTTTTTAGTACGTTTTTTTGTCTTTTTCTTACAGGTAGCACCCTTGCGTACGCGTTAGCGCTTCAAATGAGACTGAATAACTTCCCTGCTGTCTTTATAATTATAACCGGGCCGGTCATTATTTTATCGATTTTTTCTTGGGCCTTATGTTTTAAATTCAAACCAGTATCTGTCAAACGATGGTCTAGAACGTTTCTCAGTAGTATACGGCGTGTTGAAACATCACTAACAACATTTAACCCCGCATTGAGAGCTTTTTTACCAATAGAACGAGCAGCTTTACTCAAAAATGGGAATACACGTCGAAATAAACCACCCAAAAAAGCACCAATACCGTGACCACGCTGGTGAGGTGCACCTACATAAACACGGCCGAACCAATTATATTTTTCAGTGTAACCCCCACCAGCCTGTACTTGATAATATTCAACGTAATGATTCATTTTTCTAATCACTAATCAACACGTTTAAAATGAAGTGTTACGTTTAATGGCCCGTATTCAAATGTAATAGGACCTTTACCTTCTCTTATATCTATTTCAATTGTCCTAAATGATGATTGTAATCAATACTAATATATAAATCTAAAGGCTCTGTCTGTACATAGTGATTTTATTTCGAATTATGCGTCAAATATCATTTTTATGACCTACTCATACTGTATCTACCTTTTTTAGAATTTTCGTCTGTCTGTCTCTCTGTCGGTTTGTACCTTTATAACTAATCAACCACTTATCTGATTGAGATGAAATTTTTTATACATATACAAGATGCTGTCACTTAAAATATAGGCTACTTTTTGAATCAATTATAAATCAGAATTCGGGTATATAAATTATTTTTCTAAAAGTATAAGAAAAAAACAGTTAAATTACAGCCATCAATTGTTTTTATTCCATTAGCGTCAATTGTTTTTATATAACGCGTATCAATTGTTTTTTATATTTTTTTTTTTTAGATTAGATTTTGTTTCATTTATCAATTGTTTCTGTCAATTGAATCGTCTATCACATTTCATTAAGCAGTCAAAATAAGAGTGTCTAATCTGACTTATTTGTAACTAAGTAAGAATGTAAATCTATTTAATTTATTACTTGAATTTTTTTAATTTATTGTATGATATATAGGATTAAAAAGACAAAATTACGTATCTTACGCAATATGTAAAATAAATGAAGATCATAACCTATAAATAATCATTTATATTATTTATAAACAATTTTTGTGCATTAACTTATATAAAAAATTGGATTCAAAAGATAAAGATAAGTACTTGCTTTCACTTAGTTATCTATAGTAATTTTTATTTTTGTATGCTAAGGTAACCAAGATTGACCAATTCAATATAACTTATCGTAATTAATAATTTTATATTTTAGATATGTATCGTTATTATTCGTTATATTTTCATTAAAAATGCCTAAAAAACGAAAATCAAACTTGAGTTCATCATCAGCCAAAGCAAGAAGCAACAAACTTCTTCGCCTATCTGAAACTCAATGTGAACGAGACGAGAGACTGAAAATTCAGAAAGAAAGGAAAAGTAATTTACGAGCTAATGAAACACCAGAACAATCTGAAATTCGCCTTGCTTCTGATAGAATGCAACATGCTAATAAGAGGAAAGTCGAATCAGAGATAGCTTATGAAAGAAGATTGGCGGATGATCGTGCACGCCACCTTATTACATATCATAATGCATCTGATGAACGACGTATCCACCGATTATCACGTGATCGTCAACAGCACACTATTGCACGCAATAACGAATCAGATGAACATCGTAATCAGAGATTGACTCACGATCGTGAACACCATACTTTATCTCGCTCACAGGAATCTATATTTGATCGTGAAACTCGCCTAATGATCGACCGAGAACATCACGCTCTTCAGCGACGATCAGAATCTGCATTCAAACGCGATGAAAGTAGAGCTGCAGCTAGAAATAGATACTACAGGTTAAAGAAGAAAAAAGAAGCAAATTTAATGATGGAAAACGAAAGAATTTCGACTCTTCGTGGATCAGAGTTTAACGACAGACGAACAGAAAGATTGTCTTTGGATCGCCAATGGCATACCGTCCATAGACAGTTAGAATCTGATTCAGAACATCAGCAACGATTAAATGCTGATAAGAATAGACAAACTCAGAGACGAAATATCCGTTGGCAATCAAAATTGAATAGTGGTTTCTCCTACGATCCGTCTATTAATTACAAACAGGAATCTGATGTTGGTCCAATGACTAAGGTTTGTAATTACTGTAATGCATTAAAGTGGGTCGGTGAATCTGTTGGATTATGCTGTTCATCAGGTAAAATTCGATTAACACCTTTACTTGAACCTCCCGAACCTTTAAAATCTCTGCTGGATGGAAAACACGTTCAATCAAAATCATTTTTGAACGCTGTAAGGTCTTACAACAATGCTTTTCAGATGACTTCATTCGGTGCAAATATTGTATCTGAGGGAAACTTTATGCCGACTTTAAAAATCCAGGGACAAGTATACCATTTAATTGGTTCATTATTTCCTGAAAGTGATCAACCTTCAAAATTTTTACAGATATATTTTATAGCTGATTATAATGAGCAAATTAATCTTCGAATGTCCTATAATAATAATTTAAATAAAAATCTCATAACAGACCTACAAAATATGCTCCTTCAAGTAAATCCTTATGTGCATGACTTTAAATCGGCTTTAGAATCTATTCCACTCGAAAACAAAGATAATTATCAATTAGTAATCAATGCAGACCGTAAACCAATTTCCGATCATAAAGGCCGGTATAATAAGCCTTCTACAAATGAAGTAGCTGTAGTGTTAGTTGATCAAGAGTGTCAAAAGAGAGATATTGTTCTATCTTTGCGTACAGGAGATCTTCAAAGAATAAGTGAGACTCACCGGTCGTATGATGCCCTTCAATATCCACTTATATTTTGTCGTGGAGAAGACGGCTATAATTTTAATATATTTCATTCTGGACAGCAAGCAGAAGACACGAATAAAAAAATTTCAGCTTTACAATTTTACTGCTACAGACTTATGATGAGATCTAATGAGTTTAATAATTTACACCGTTATCGTCAAATTTCAAATCAATTTTGGGTTGATATGTATGCGAAAATTGAAACCGAGCGATTGTCATTTATAAGAAATAGTCAAAAACAACTTAGAGCCGAAAACTATATTCACTTACAAGATGCTTTGCGCGTTGAAAGTAATATTGATCATTTAGGTCGTTTAGTTATTCTCCCATCCAGTTTTACAGGAAGCCCAAGATACATGCATGAGCGAACACAAGATGCATTTAGTTATGTAAAGAAGTATGGTCGTCCTGATCTTTTTATAACTATGACCACTAATCCTAATTGGATAGAAATAACAAGAGAGCTGTACGAAGGGCAATCTGCATCTGACCGGCACGATATTATATCTAGAGTTTTTCACTTGAAGTTGAAAAAATTAATTGATTTATTATTTAAAGGAAAAATTTTTGGATCCGTTAAATGTTATATGTATTCTGTAGAGTGGCAGAAACGAGGTCTTCCTCATGCTCATATTCTCTTATGGCTTGAAGATAAAGTAACACCTAATAGAATAGATAGTATTATAAAAGCAGAATTTCCTAATCCTCAGGAGGATTTAGATTTATATAATATTATTAAAAAACATATGATTCATGGACCATGTGGAATAATTAATTCAAAATCTCCGTGTATGAAAGACAATCGTTGTAGTAAACGATTTCCGAAAGCATTTGTAAATGAAACGATAACTGGAGAGGATGGCTATCCATCTTACCGGCGGAGATCAACGGAAGCGGGAGGATTTGTCGCTCAAGTTAAGGTAAATGGAAATAATATAGAAGTAGATAATCGTTGGATCGTCCCTTATTCACCAGTATTATCCCGAACTTTTGAAACACATTTAAATGTCGAGTATTGTAGCAGTGTGCAATCTATAAAATACATTTGTAAATATGTGAATAAAGGAAGTGATCAAGCAACGTTTGGACTTAAAAATGAAAACGATGAGATAACGAAATACCAGTCTGGGAGATACATTAGTACCTCAGAAGCAACTTGGCGTATAATGTCTTTCCCAATACATGAGAGATTTCCTCCCGTGGTTCACTTGGATGTTCATTTAGAAAATGGACAGCGAGTATATTTCAACACAGAAAATGTTATTGATCAAATTACTAATCCCAAAAACACAACATTATTGGCCTATTTTCAATTATGCCGAGAGGAAATTTTCGCAAAGACACTTTTATATGACGAAGTACCTGCATATTATATATTTGATAAACAATCTAAAGTATTCAAGAGGAGGAAAAGAGGAAATCCTGTTGAAGGTTATCCTGGTATTTTTAAAGAACACGTTATTGGAAGAGTATACACAATTCATCCTGGTAATACAGAGTGTTATTTCTTACGTCTATTACTTCACACCGTTAGAGGCCCAACATCTTTTAAAGATATAAGAACAGTTAATGGTGTGGTATATCAATCATATCAAGCAGCTTACAAAGCTCTTGATCTTGTTGAAGATGACTCCCATTGGGATGAAACTTTAAAAGAAGCGTGTGTTACCGATAGTCCATTTAAACTAAGGCAACTTTTTGCAATTATTGTAGTATTTTGTCACCCTTCTGACCCTAAAGAATTATGGACAAAGTATAAAAAATATTTATATGAAGATTATGGAAGAAAATTGATAAGAAGTTTTCCTGATATTGATTTAAATTTACATAAAGAAGAGCTTGAGAATCGTTGTCTCATAGACTTAGAAAATACAATTATTTCTATCGGGGGAAAACCTTTAGATCAATATGGAATGCCGATACCGAATATTAATGATAATTTTCAGATAAACAGAGAATATCTAGCTGAAACAAGTTATGACAAATCGATACTGATGGCTTTTGTAAAAAAAAATGAATTCAAAATTAATGTAGACCAAAAAAAAATTTACGATAAAATTATGAATAGCATAGACACGTTAGAAGGGGGAATGTTTTTTATTGATGCACCTGGGGGCACAGGAAAAACGTTTTTAATAAATTTGATATTATCTAAAGTTAGAGGTAGTGGTAAAATTGCGCTTGCAGTAGCATCTTCAGGTATCTCAGCAACCCTTTTACCTGGTGGTAAAACGGCCCATTCCATGTTCAAAATACCGATAGACATTGACAGATATGAATCACCAGTTTGTAATATCTCTAGGAATAGTGATAAAGCAAAAGTGATGAGAGATGCATGCTTAATAGTCTGGGATGAATGCACGATGGCCAACAAGAAAGCAATAGAAGCTGTTGACAGAACACTACAAGACTTACGAAACAATACAAAAAGAATGGGGGGCATAACTTTTTTATTTTCCGGTGATTTTCGTCAGACTTTACCGGTAATTACTAGAGGTACAAGAGCTGATGAAGTGAATGCATCTCTTAAACGATCTTATCTATGGAATAATATTAAAAAACTATCACTAACTGTAAACATGCGAGTCCATCAAGGAGGTGATCCAATTTCTCAAAAATTTTCTAATTTATTGTTGGATGTAGGGGGTGGAAATATAAACGATGAAAATGGAGAAGTATCTCTGCCTGATGAATTATGTTCAATAGTACCATCTATAGAAGATTTGATAGAAAAAGTATATCCAGGTATAAGAGATATTAAAAATAAAGAGGACTCGTGGTTATCAGAGAGAGCTATTTTATGTCCTAAAAATGAAATGGTAGTCCGTATTAATAATACTATAATAGATAAGTTTGATGCAAATGAGATGGTTTATGCATCAATCAATACCACGATTAATCCAGATGACGCAACAAACTATACTGTTGACTTCTTAAATTCAATAAGTGTACCAGGACTTCCATCGCATACAATTAAATTAAAAATTGGCGCTCCTATAATTTTATTGAGAAATTTAAATCCACCTCAACTTTGTAATGGTACAAGATTACGAGTCACAAAATTACAAAAGAATGTTATAGAAGCTACTATATTAACTGGATCAGGAAAGGGTGAAAGTGTATTCATTCCTCGCATACCTCTTATACCTAATAATTTTCCATTCGAATTCAAACGCATTCAATTTCCTGTCAGTTTTTCTTTTACAATGACAATAAACAAAGCTCAAGGACAAACGATGAGCATTACTGGAGTAGATCTTCGAACTCCCTGTTTTTCACATGGACAACTATATGTATCATTATCAAGAGTAAGATCAAATAAAAATGTATATGTTTGTGTCAATGGAGAAAAAACCCGTAATGTAGTCTATACTGAAGTACTGAATTAATAAATTAATATTTGAAAAATATAAACTTCGATATAATATTATTTATAAGTAACACAACTCATATAAACATATATGTATGCATAACTTACATAAATACATATGTATGTATTTATATAATCATAAATTTATATGTATAAAGTATAATTAAAATATTTATATTATTTTATTTTCATTGATTATTTTTTTTATTGTTTTCGTACAATCCACATCATTATTAAAATAGAAATAATTAAATATATGTATTAATTTTCTAAGTTAAATTAAACTCATAAATAACTGTAAACAATACAAGTATCTACCTGATATAATTTTAGATAAAAATTATTCATCTTCCTCAGTCTCAACAATAATTTGAAAATTGCTTAACGGCTGACGGAAATCATTTGTATGTAAATAAATGGGTGTTATTTCAACATTTGCTAATTAGTCGACTTCAAAATTGAAATGAGACAGAGGATAAATGTCTAAATTAAAATCAATTCTGAATGTTGCATATGCATCTTTGATTTTGAGAACCTTTATCAACATAAAAAAGTTAACTATTATTAATTTGCAAAATATTAGATACATACTATTTTATTAATTATTTACTTGATTCAAAGAAATCTTATTTTCTATTTCAGACGGTCGATCGTTAACTATTATTTGATAGTTATTATTATAACCTTCGTTGATAATAAAGATAAATTTATTTTTTCCATTTATTATTTTTGACCCAACAATCATTGAAACGTACCCGGTAAAACTAAAATTTATAAAGTTTATATTATTTTATTGCTATTATCATTTTTATAACTATACGTAGATATTTTATTTATAATCAATTTTTATTGACCAATCAAACAAATATTTTTAGTTGTGTAAATGAGAATTGACTAAAAAAAAAAAAAAAAAAAAAAAAAGCGAAAACTAAAATGTAATATATATATATTTATATATATATATTGATAAATATATATATATATATATATATATTTATCAATATATATATATATATATATATATATATACATGTAAAATATACATCATAATATAAACATAAATTTTATTATTGTATATATATGGTTACCTTCTCTTTTTTCTAGGATAAATAATTCCATAAGGATCGGTTTTAGAAAAATCAATATTATATTGCTTCATCATTTTGTTTTAAATAAATTAGTTTTTAAATTTAAATTTTATTTTATAAGATTTTATTCATTTATTATAATTATTTCCAGATGCACAAAATTATTTTGTTAATTCTTTTATGTGTGATAGACGTTATGAAAATATAATTTAGTAAATAAACAGTTTTTTTTTTTAATTACTTTAATTAGCTAACTTCACGTTTTCACAAAATTTATTTATCACATTTCAATTATTTTTATTTACTAATTCATATAGTATTATCAACATAAAATATTGGTTCAATATAATAATTTTGAACTGAAAAAAATGGCGGTAAATCACTATGACTTAGAATTTTTATTGGAACAAGCAAATAAATTATTCAGTAGAGATAATTGGGCTCATGAAATAATTGATCAAACAATTGGTAATATTTTGCTTTTGAAATAACTGTAATTGATAGTTTTTTTTATTCATCTAAAAATTATTTATAAATTAAAATTTTTTAATTTATTATTTAGATTTTGTAAATGAAAATAATAAAATTGTTTATGTTGGGTGTTCGACGGTGGTAAGAGTTCTTCTCAAATCTGGAAGATTTCATGAAAATGTAGGGTTTCATGAAGGCGTGTCTGAGTCCACTGGGAAAGCTTTCGAGGATGCGAGAAAAGTTGCTATCATTTAAAATATTATTTGTAATCTTAAATATTATTATAAAAACTACTTTATTAACTACTAATTTTTAAATAATAGATATCATACACGGATGCCCTATATAGGACATTACTATCATTCGAAGAATTTGGCGAACTGATAATTAAAATTGAAAAAAAAAAAAAAAGATTAGAAAAACAAAAAAAATTAAAAAATGATTGGATAAAAAAAAGTAATAATATATTGATAAAATAATAAGAACTAATCCTGATTAAACAAAGCGATTTACTCAATAATAAATATGTATCTATATAGCATTAAGATTAAATCGTTTTGAATTATTTTGAATCGTTTCTTTTAATCAGGGAATTGATTAATCGCTATCATAATATAAACATTTGATATTTAATATAGATATGGTGGAAGCTACAGTTAGTAATAAAATCTTAGAGGAAATGGAAAAAGATTCGATGACAGAAGTTTAATTAAAAAATAATTGATTTAATAAGAATTACGTTATGTGATAATTAATTGTTCATAAAAATATTTTAATTGCTATTGACATGATTTTAGTATAATTATAATAATGAGACTGACTATGATGATTATAGGAAACATAATACTTGAAAATGAATCGAAATAAGCTCAAAGAACATAAAATAACATACACATACATACATATGTATATATATATATATATATATATATATATATATATTTACTTGAATTATTTAGTAAATCTTATTATAATAGTAATATATGTATTGTAGAACTTACGTGTGCGAAGCCACGGGTAGCGGCTAGTAGTAGTATATAATTTGCAGGTGCAATATTAGTTGAACGTATACTACTAGATACATATTTAGTTTCTGTACTAAATGGGACTATACGTAATAATGACGATTGTATATCACCTGTGACGTAGGGTGCACAAACATCACAATAGATGAAAAAATTTTCAGGTAGCGCACGAGCTAAGCTCATAGGCCGTTCACCTATTATTTCATAGTCCTCTTGTTGTATGTCTGGAAAAGGAACGCCTTCAATACCAATGGCCGCTCCATTGAAACCCAACACTGTCCATATTTTCGGTGACAAATTTAATAAATGAATTTTTTCTTTATACTCGTCCCTTCTACAGTATCTACGTATAATGACGTATCTGTTTATTGCATCGTAATGAAATTCAAGATGAAATTTTATAGTCGGTATACGATTGAGTGCCCACATAAAATCATTAGGATTCTGATAAATACCACGTTTTACGATATGCTGTCCTGTTTTTCGTAATTGTTCTTCTGTTTCATAGCCGCCAATAAAAGCAGCATATGAATCATTATGATCACGTATGTGTAAAAAATTACATGGATATTGTATTTCAGTTAATGTCATAACCCATTCACCAGTTAATTCAATTTGATGTGGTAAATAAGTTGTAAATCTAGATGCTGTATTAGATGGAAAATATTCCATACTACTGTCGCTAGGTAAAATCATTGTAAATTTGTCCGTAAGATTTGTCATTTTACATTTATAGCAGGAATCCAAGAATTACACTTATCGGGGTAACCTAACCACTTGACAAATACTTGTTTATTACGTCCTTTACCTTTACTTTTGATAATTCGTTCAATTTCAAATTCTTTTTCGTCAATATTTTTGTTCACTTAAGGTAATTCTTGTTCATAAACTCGTAAATAGGTAATAATTGACGTCGTTTAACTTTTTTAATTTTAAATACTTCTTTAGTCCAATTTGCTTCATAACCTTTCTCAAACGTAGCTTTTGTTTTACTGATTCGTACTAAATCATTTACACGATATTTAAAGGGATGAATTTTTTTATGGGTATTGTTTGTATTTCTTCGTTTGAAAGTTGATATTATATCATTACGCGCTTCACTTACATTTTCCAGCGTTACCGACGCAGGTGTCATTTTCGTCGATGAGTGGCGTGTATTATTGTAAGCTTTTATAAGGAATGGTAGTATGTCTATGTAACGATTAGTTTTTTTATGAGTAAAATATCGCCACATACGTTCTTTTATTGTACGATTTACACGTTCAACAACAGCGGCTTTAACATCAGCATTACGAACGACTCAAAACTTAATATTACGTTGCGCCAAAAAATCTTGTACAATTTTAGATACAAATTCTTTTTCGCGATCAGTTTGTAAAACTACAGGTTGACGGTTACTTTCAGAAAAAATTTTTTTAAATGCATTTTCTACGTATAATGAAGTTTTATCTTTTAAAGGCTCAGTCCATACATATTTACTAAAAACGTCGATTACTACAAGTATATAAGAATAATTATCATTATAAGTTTTTAATGAACGTAAATCAACGAGATCGGCTTCCCAAACATCATCAATATTTGACACATCATAATGTAACCGTGGAAATTTAAAACGAATTGGTTTATGAAGTGTATAAGTATCTTGAGCCTGTAACCAATTTTTAATATGTTCTTGTAGTACTTTATTTTTTAATTTTTTCGAAAGATTCGTCCCACCTGTATAACTTGTAGGTTGCTCTACATCATAATACGATTGTTCAAAATTTAACGTAGACTCAGCCATCCTGTTTTTTTTTGTTTGACTTCTTATTGAATAACGCGATGGTTGCTGTGGTGTTTCATTTTGTGGTATTATCACTGAAGTATTGGATGGTGTATCCTCATCCTCATCTTCGGTTATAAGATCGCTATTATTCAATAATCTATGCGGTGTTCTTAAAACACCCGGTGTTGTTGTTGTAGGCGTCGCTGTAGGTGTTCTATATAAAAAAATTTTGTTACCAACCAATGTTTGTGGTGTATTTATATCTTGAAGTAGTTGACTAAACTCATGTCTTTCTACTGCTTTGAAAGTTTTTCTGAACCTGAGGGCATCATTGACTAAATCCACAATGTTTGCACCTTGTACTTCTTTACCATCGATAGTAACAGCACCACGGTTGTCCCATTTAATACGTTTACTACCACTTATATTTAGGTAGTCTATTAGCGTATTAGCATTTTGTCGATGTTTTTTAGGTACTTTATCTAAAATAGCTTGCTTTGAATATACTGTATTTGGTTCAAAAGCATTATGAGAATCATCAGAAGTTGTGTAGTTAGTATTTGTAGAATATTCGTCTTTTTTTTCTCCGACATCGTTTCTGAAGCGTTTGGATTTACAATGAAAAATAAAAATCTTCTTAATGCTTCATTGTAGGCTTTCCATTTTTTATCAGAGTCATTATTGTAAGGTGAATTTAAAATATTTGTCAATTCAGCGTCTGAACGTGTTATAGGCGTACCTGGCGTTTGAGAAGACGGTAATATTTGACGAGAATCATTTTTCTGTTTTTGTACCTTCTCCAAGTTTTCTTGGGGTACAAGTACCATTTTCCTCGCATATTCCATTAAATTATTTTTTAAATAAGCGCACTAATAACTGGTGCTAACAATAAAGGCAAAAATGCTCCACCTTTTTGACTGATAATATTTCGTTTTTGTGATACAGGATTTACATTTTGACTTAATTTGCGATTAACAGTTTTATGTTTTTTCAATTTTTTTTTTTCCTCGGGTTTTAAAGTAACGTTACCGCGACAAATATTTAACGCACATTCACAAATAGACCTAATAAGATCACGACCAGCGTGACGTAATAATCCTTGACGTTGCTTCGGTAATGCAAAACAAATAGCGTGTAGTAGAGCGGTATTTTTTTTTCCGAGAGATTTTTTAGGTGATTTATGTCTTGTTCGTGCCATTACATCCGCATAACTGGTACCAAATCGTCAGTATGACCTGTGTTTATATCTTCAGGTATATAAACGTAATTATGAGGATCACTGGGAAAAATACATGTACGTATACGATAATTTTCAGGTGTTGATTGCTTCAAATCTATCATTAAATAACCGTGCGGCTTTGATGTAGCATCAAAATATGCTTCTTGTAGAAATTTAGAATTTTCCGGATAAATTTGCCGTCCAAAATGTAATATTTGGGCTCTGTCACGTGGATTTTTGAAAATTATGATATAATTTGTATTTAATGAAATGTCCCGTTGACCTTTTCCTTGATGAAATAAATTTTGTGAAATAAATATAACACTTAAATTTCTATGATGGCTACCTTTAGTAAAAAGATCAACTACAGCAGCGCCACCACTGTTTGCTACTTCGCGCATGAAATCATCAAGAATCACTAATTTTGGTAAATTGTCATTAGTAAAATCATTTGAGTTTGGTAAGCCTTCACGAAAGTCTATGTTGATGTAATCAGTGTATCCTGACTGCTACTCTGCATAGTAAAAAATGATTTTATTGAACATAATATCTACAATTTGATCGAGTTCTTTGAGAAACCTTTTAACAAAAACAGTTTTTCCACACCTCGTAGGGCCACACACAATAGCTGTAAATGGATGTTTCCAACGTACATCCATATCATTAATTTTTTTCACGTTTACTATCTACGGCACCGTATTTACTACTATTCTCAGAACTGTTGTACTTTTCACCATTTAAACTTCCTGGTGTATAATTATTACTACTTGAGGACGACGACGACGACGATGATGAATACTTTTCACCAAATTTACGTAAATTTTCAGAAGCCGAATTACGTGACATGTTGATATTGACTGTGCAAAAACGTATTGTAGAATGATGAAAAAAAAAATTAAACTACATCTACTTATAGGATTAAGGGGAACAGAGGAGGGTCCACAGGGGGGCTTAAAACACTTAATGATTTTTTAAACAAATAAACGCCTTTTAAAGAGTATATTTTTATTGAAAAATATTTACACTACAGCAATTTTTAACATTAGCTTTGAATAATTCTATGACAGAGAGATTATTTTTGCCAAGTCTGGTCGCACCTAGTATTATAGTCGAATATTAGGGCGCCACTGGAAGATGGACTCGTCCTTCCAGAACCGGATGTTGTAGGATTTTATTTTGATTAAATTAAATTAATTGTTTACTCAGGGTCGTTCGTAATATTTTGTGAGTGAGAAGATGAATCGTAGAGTAGGCTGAAATAATGTTAATCCAAATTTTATTATTTTAAGCACCTTGCTTTATTTCATTAACCTTGTGACAATAATTATTTCTTATGGCAAACTAATATACTTATGACAAACTACTGTTCCTTACGACAAACTAATATTTTCTCCTCTCCCGGAAGGTAACTTATGACAAACTAATTTTCCTTATGACAAACTAATATTTTCTCGTTTCCCGGGCGGTAACTTATGACAAACTAATATTTCCTCGTCTCCCGGACGGTAACTTATGACAAACTAATTTTTGTCCCCTGGACGTTTTTCCACACCCACACACCCACAATAAAATATCTGGTCCCCTGGACGGTAAACCTCAATATTGGCCACTGCACATTGACCTTAATATAAATTTAAAACCCATCCCCTGGATGTATAATTATTTAAAATAAACTTAACATGTCCACCGGACCTAAATCACAGACACAGTTTTCCTTTACTTAAAATTTACTGACTCTACTTTACTTTATTTAATTCCATGACATCACTTTCTTATACTCAATTACTAAACTTGACAATTCAACATAAAATTATCACTAATAAAATTTCCAGTATACAAATTTTCACAATTGTTAAATTAATTTTCACTGACTTATTTAATTCATTTTATATTTACTAATTAATTAATTTTGGTGTTAATTTAATTATTAATTAATTAATTTTTCACTGATAAATTTCCCTTAACATTTGCTTCAAAATCTATATATATTCAATTTACTCGAAATTTTCTGATAATATTCTCATTACGTATTTCAATACTCAACGTAATTTACTGACAAAATAATCCGTTCTTAAATTTCACTTGACACAAATTTACCGTAAATTTTCTAGCGTCTTAAAATTCTGATTTTCGATTTTATAATTTTAATTAGAATTATTTTAACATTAATTTATAAATATTTTATGACTAATTTTACAACTAGAATTACGCTTAAGATTGACTAGAATATTCAGCCGGTGGTTTGGCGTTGCAAGGCCTAAATTTACGATCTTACAACGTGGACAACTTTTGTCTAGAGCGGCCGACAGGCCTGGGATACTTTTATTAAAATATTGAATTTAATTCAATTTATTTATTGAATAATTTACGCGGAAAAATTTATTTTCTTCCAGCCGAGATACCTCGAATAGAATAAATTTAGAGTGACGGCAGAACGACAAGTACACGGCAAAGGTTTTACGGAAAATACGAGAAGCGTGGTTAACTAGCCGACGGGCCTTGAGATACCAATCTAATTTCACGAAACTAGCAGAAAGATGTTAAGTACTTTATTTATAATTAATTTGGCCCTCTAATAATTAAATTAGAGGCCTTAATTAATTATAAAATTTATCTTGAGAAAACTTCGACAACGTCTCTGGTGTCTTGTTCACTCCTCAATTTTCCGCCGTGTGTTTACTGGTACTCTTTCTTCCTCGTGAGGTTATTTTATTAAAATCTGGTGATGTTTTTCCGTCCGGTGTTCTCGCCGTCTGAACAACTCTCACTATTTTTCGTTCCGCAGTCCATTATATCGTTTCACTCCCGTTCACTTCTTCGGAAACCTATTCCCACTTTCGTAAACTAAGGAAATGACGAACGGACGGGCCTTAGTGATCCATGCGACACCCGGTGACTAGTCGCATCACTACTCATAACTTACGAGGTCGTTGGCCGGTTCTTAGCGGGAACGAAATTGAAATTCAAATTTATTTAACTAATTATGGTTACAAAAATTTACCCTGTCACAATTTAATACATTTTTTTTTATTTTTTTCTATTATTATAAAATTATATATTACAACTATGAATTTCTCTGTCTTTTATAACCATAAGGATATGATATACTATCACTAACCCATTGTCGCTTAGTTAAAGTTACAGTTAAAGTTTTTATTTCATCACGCGATATTACCTGGTGGTCTTTCGTACGTCTTTTAGAACGTGTATTAATTTTTATATCATTTATTTCTTTTCGTATGAGTTGACATATTGCATCGAAATTTATTTTATTATTCGTACTAGAATTCAGGGGTATACCTTTTATTTTACAGCATTCAGAAATTTGACCAGTTTGAGGGTTTTTCACACGGTATCCATAAAATTTAGGACCTCCTGACAAAAAAGATTTTATGAAACTACCTATGCCGTAACTAGTTAACTCATTTGTCGAATTTCCCAAGAAATTACCTGTCGGTGGTTCGTATTCATTTGAATTCAAAGTACTTCTATAGACGACCGAGTCTGTATCGTAATACAATACACGCTCGCCAAGTATACTGAGATATTTCAATAGCTCGAGACGCGCTTGAGCTGTTGTATATGCAGCAATAACAACATTGACGTTCAGTGAGGATTTGAAATCGTCATTACGATAGTGCTAGTTAATAATCATTATTGTTTCAGTCACATTGAAGGCCGATGTAACTTCTATTCGCGAGTTAAACATTAATTCATCATATCTACTTTTTTCTCTTACTATTTCACATTGATTCATATTTTCACGTTGACAAGACTTACCCCACAACTAATTTAACATAATTTTTGCTAAAGCCCATAACCCCGGGTTATTTTCTATATTTTGTGGGTTTAACCGTATACGTTCCACTGCATAAAAGTCGTCAACAAATTTTTGTTTTTGTTCTTCAGTAATACATTTTGAAGGGTAACCCGATGCTTCTGTTTTTTGCGTATAACTTGGATTTATGTAATCTGTAAAAATTCCCCCTTCATTAGTTATAAGATCATATTGTGTACATGTATAATGCCATATTTTATTCATTTTATTAATTTATTTTATTTAATACTCCAATATTTTAACGTCAATTGCCGAAAGTAGGAGCATGCTCGTGTTAATATAGCTACATCTATTTGACAATATTTTACAAGTTCAATGTTAAAATTAAATTTATAACTTTTTTTTTCTAAAGGATTATACCATTCATTAAATTCACACTGCGCTTTGTTCGTCATAGTGCTATATCCATAATATTTTTTATCTGGCAATTTACCGACATAATTATAATTTACTTCTTTATCAAAAAAATGTGGGAAGTAACTTTCTTTGATATCACCCGAAAAATTGAATGTCTTGGGTAATGAAGATAACGGCATAAAAAAATTATTTAAACTATTAATAAATTTTATATTTTGAAATTTTAATAACTACACACAAATTAGGAACAGGAATAGTAGTATTATCATTGTTATTTAATTTATTTTCTTGACGGCATTCAAAGTCATAATGAATAAAAACTACACGTTTGGAAATTTTTTTAGACTTTTGGTTTGGGTTATTTCTAAGTGGAGTAATGTAGCATCGATGCACTATATGTGTTGATATAAGTTCATTACACTTTTTACATTTATTCGTATCTGTGAGGCATTTGTGAATTTGATTGATAAGTTTAAGCTTATTACATAATATCTTATAATGCAAGAAATCTATTTATTTTACTCTTGAATTTTCAAAAGTTTAAAAAACGTACAAAAAAGTTCGTCATTGTGTCACGTTTCCAAGTTAAGAATAGTCAACACTTTTTTAACCTTTTTTTAACAATTATTTTTACACATATTTCGAAATGAGTTCATAAAAAGATTTGCATCTAGTTTCTTCGAACCAAACCGAATACCAGCAACGAGAAGATTTTTCAACTGTGTTCGAAGAGGGAAAAGCAATTTATTTATTGTCAAAAAGAATGGCTACATATCGAATTTTGAAGATTCGCATAAAGATATTACATTAGTATTCCACGTGAATGAAATATGGTTCTGGAACGATAAAAGTCCATTCCTTTCCCTTAAAGATTTATAAACTTTTCCATCCCATATATCTCATAATTGTCAGAAACCGTTTTCGGCGAGTGAATATTGTGCTCAATAAGTCAAAAAAATCATCTCGATGGAAAAGTTTGATTAGTTGACTGATTTGTGGAATTTCGATTAAATAAGGAACATCAGAATAAGGACAATTCCGACATTTATCCTTTGAAAGATCAAGCAGTGTTACACAGTCTGAGCAAAAGTGATGACGTTTGAATGGAAGATCTAAGCCATCAAATATTTTTTTAAATTTGTATAGGGATTTTATGCACAAATTTTGTAAAGGGCAATGGAGACGAATGATTTTCAAAATATCTTTCAGGACAACCAAACTTATTTTATAACGTATTAATAATAATGATATTGATTAAATACTTTCATCTAGAGATAAGGGTGCGTGATCATACAAAGGTAAATCCAAATATTCGTGGTTGTGGTTGCGATCAGGCATTTCATTATCGACCTCTGACTCAGAATCCGTGTCATCCTCACTTGAATTAATTATCCCAGAACAGAAACTGCCGTCGCAATTTTGATTATTTACAGAATCGTCATCTGAATCCGTTTCATTTAATGTTTCATTATCATTGTCATGGTCATCTCTGATATTATCAGCTCCATTTACGGCTAAGTCATTGTTATCATCTACAATATATTAAGAGTATGATTTCACATAATTATGGAATTTAAGAATTTCTTATGATAATATTGTTATACCCTCCCAGGAAAAATGGAGAAAGTGAAAAGAATTTCCAGATTTATCAATGATTATTGATTGACTGTATTTCAGTCAAAAATAGTCGTATACAGATTCTGAAAAAATCAGTTTAGAGCTCAAAATTCTGTAGGGCTCATTTTTTAGTCTTTTTGCGATTCATGGGCCTGAGAAATATTTTTTTGCTATATCACCTTATGGACCTGATTGTCTACTTACTCAGCTTTTATTTGACGTCTAGCAATTTCTTCTATATCAATTTCTTGCAAAGATATCTGAATTTTAATAAAAAAGATTCTTTTATTCTTAACTGAAGATATCTCAGCAACCAATGATCGTACAGCGAATAGACTGACAGTTTCGGAAGTATTCTATAAGATCCTTTCAGCATCGTTGTAAAAAACTTTTTTTTCTACTCTAAATATTCAACATTTTTAAAAAAGGAGTTATGAAAATTTTCTACTAACAATTTTTTTACAATCGAAATTTTTTGTTTTCGTTGTTTTCATTTTCAACTGTTTAATCTTTAGAGTAAAAAAATTATTTTTTTTCTCGAATATGCTAAAAGAATCTTGTAGAAAACTTATTCCAGTTCTAGAATCTGATCGTCAATTTGCTATACAATCATTAATTGCTGAGATATCCTTAGTTTAAGACGAAGTGATGGTTGTTTATTTGACTTTGGATTATGGGGCTTCAGAAATTGACTTCAAGACATTTGCCACGTGTCAAATTAAAGTTGAATTAACAGGCTATTGAGTTTACGGAAGTGATTTAGCGGGAAAACAATTTTTACAAGCCTGTGGACCGCAGAAAAAAAACGAAAAAAAGTTAAGATGACGTGAGACTCGCGATTCTTAGAAATTTTTGACAAAAATTTGAGAACTAGAATTTTAGATCTTAAAGTTGCCCTCATCTGAAAGTCCATTCAATCATTTTTCATTGAAACACAGTTTATAAAAAATCACTGAAAAATTAAAAAATTTTTTTGCTTCCTTCTTTTTTTCGAGAAGTGTGTTATGCCGTTAATTAAGGAAAGGGGGCGGGGAAGGGGCTGAATCGTGAAAAAAACGCTTTTTTCATAAACTTTTTTTAGGTGTATGGATTGAGCAACATTATTAAAACCTTTTGAACATTATTAAGTTTATATTCAACAACATTAGGTAATTTTTTAAGGTAATAGTATCCGCAAACAAGCTGGAGATGGAGCGTTTCCCAGAACGTCTTTAAAAAAAGATGATTTGCGGTGAGCAGTGTATCTCAGCTGGAAATTATCTGAAAAAAAAAAAACTATTGAAATTGAATCAAAGCATTATTAAAACCTCCCCCGAACGTTCCCTGATTATTTTTTTTTCATTTTTCAATTTTTTGTGGTCATTTTAAATAAAAACTACCATTTTTTTCTGAAAATTTGCGTCATTTTGGGCGGTGGGAAACCCCCTTGATGCAAAAAAAATTCTACAACTCAACGTTGGGGGAGGATTCTTACGCGTAGAAAGTGTGTACCAAGTTTGATATGATTCGGTAATGTAGTTTTGAAATAGCAGTGCACACGGACTTTGAACAAGTCGTTTAGAGGAAAATGCGTTTAAAGTATTAGATGCTAGAAAAGTAAAAAAAAAAAAAAATAAAATTTTCTTTTTTAACTTACACTGAATCATCGATTCCAGCTCCATAAAGTAGAGTCCCTGCAGCAGCTTCAATTTCTTTAGCCTCTAACTTCTAAGAAGACTAATTAGTTAATAACTTCGAGAGTTTTAACTTGTCCAAGTTGGGCCAGGTCAGCTTTTTTTTCAAAATAAAAATGATTCAGGTCTAGTTGATGATACAAGCTGAAAAACTAAGCGATCTAGTAGTCTAAGTGAGACCAGGTCAGCTATCTCGTTATTTACAAAAAAAAAAGGTTTCTGTAAATTTGATGGTTAAGGCTGTGGTTCTAAATGCTCCAACTGTCCCATTTAGGCAGGGTCATCTTATTTTTTACTAGAAAAAAAAACAGGAGTAAAATGAAAATTGAAAACAATTGGACGATCTAAGCTGGAAAACGTAAAAAATTTCTCTAAAGAAGCTCAAAACTGCAAAATCTTACTTAGAGTAGACATCACCATGGCGATTTTGTACATCAATCAGATGAGAGGGGTACAATACGTAGAACTTAATCGAAGAGCTAAAGACATCGGGACTTGGTGTGATGAGAGAAAGATCTGAATATTTGCTTCTTATATTCCCTTACGAGAAAACACAGATGCAGATAGGGAATCTAGAAGAGTCAATATAGATACTGAATGGAAATTAGGAGCCCCCTTTTTTCAAACTATAAAAGAAAAATGGGGGTTACCAGAAATAGACTTGTTCGCTCGTTACATCGATGCTGTTACTGTTGATTGGAGTAGATACCTTTTTTGTGCATTTCCACCCTTCGCGATGGTTGCGAAAGTACTGCAAAAAATTATTTCAGATAAAGCTCAGGGAATAGTGGTGGTCTCCCATTGGCCTACTTAGCCTTGGTTCCCCTTATTTGAGTCAATGCTATGGGAAGAACCGTTGCGTTTTTCACCTTCACCTAATCTACTATTATCTCCTTGCAGGTCTCTAATCCATCCGTAGGCGAACCATCTTCTCCTGGTTGCAGGGAAGCTCTCCGGCGCTCGTATCAACAAAAATTAATACCAGTAGAAGCAGTAGAGATTCTAATTACTTCATTAACGGATTCTACCCTCAAACAATACAACACAGCTCTTAAGAACTGGTGGAGTTATTGTTAAAGTGCCAATAGAGATCCTTTACAACCAGACATCTACCTAGTACTAAAATATTTAACTTTTCAATTCAATCAAGATGCATCATATGGCACGCTTAACTCAGAAAGATCGGCGATTAATCTTATAAGCACGATAGACTTGGGTAGCGACTCTCCGATAAGTCGTTTTTTCAAAGGGGTGTTTAAGATTAGACCACCTAAGCCTAAATATGGTTCCACCTGGAACATTCAGGCAGTCATAAACTGGGCAGAAGCACTCGGACCATTGAAAGCCCTCGACCTAAAAGCTCTCACCTTTAAGTTTGTATCTTTATTGGCCTTAGCTACAGTGCATAGGGTTCAGATATTGTCCTTAATCAAATCAAGCGACATGATAATCTCTAAAACCAATGTCATCATAAAAGTGTCTTATCAGATTAAAACGTCCAGAATCGGAGCTGCACACCTTCCTTTAATCTACTATTTTTTAAAGAGTAAATGGACGCTCGCGTTGCTTTGATATTGTTAAAATACATAAAAAGAACTAAAGATCTGACAAGTGAATAGGACTATCTGTTTATGACATTTAAGAGGACCTACCATAGGGCAACTCCCCAATCAATAAGCCACTGGATAAGGTGCTATCTTGTGGAAGCCGGGATAGATCCCGAGTACACTGCTCACAGTACAAGACACGCGGCCACGTCTGCTGCAGAGGCAAAAGGTTTGGATGTAAGCATCATTAAGAGTACAGCAAGATGGTCAGCCAGCTCACAGGTGTTCGCTAAGTTCTACAAACGTCCGATAGAACCAAGAAGAGAGTCGTTTATAGAGGTGATACTTGATCAACAAAGTGGATGAGGCTTATAGTAAGTTAAAATTTGAAAAAAAAAAAAAAAAAGAAAAAAGTATTATTATAGTATTAAGCTCTGTAACAGGTAATTAATAAAAAGTAAATGAGTTTGCTCTAAACATCTACGAAGTAATCTCGAAGAACAAGACTCGTAATATAATTAAAAATCAAACGAACTTACTTGAAGTAATGTTCGATTGTAATTATACAAGAGTCTCGTTCGAGATGATTTACCCCCCCCCCCCCCCCCCAAAAAGGGAAATTTTTTTCTTTTTCTTAAAAAATTTCTCCCCATCCCTATATTAAAGAGTTTAGGTAAGGCTTAATTCCATAATATAAAAACAAGTTTTAAAATATATGACGATTAGCCGCTTGAGTGCGACGTAGGAACAGGCGACGGAAAGCCAAAATTTTTTCAATTTTGGCTTTCTGCCAATTTTTCAATGCTCTAAAACGTATAGTTAGAACAAGTCTAAGTAGCGGTACTACGATGTAATCATCTCGAACGAGACTCTTATATATTTATTGTAACATGATGAAAAATTCGACATCGACTCGTGGTTTAAATTAATTGGAAATAATTAATAGTTACCAGATGAGCAATTTCTAATGACATCTAGAATCAGAAATGTCGACTTTGACCGAGCAAACGATCCAGGGCATGGATTGAAACGGGAGATCCGATATAGACTCCGTACTGAACGGTCACGTAAGTAGTTACTAGGGTATTGTCCCCGACGCTATTGTTCTCGAACAATGGTGTCTGGGGCCCTCGTCTCCCTCGGGGGGAGGGGGACAGGGGCCAGACGCCATCGATCGGAAAAGCGTGCGTGGGAGAATACCCCAGCGACTGAGATGTTAATTTTGTTAGTATTGTTAGTTTTTAGTAATATTTTTTATATTTTAGTTTTTATATTTTTTATTTTTGTTATTTTTTAGTAATATTTTATATATTTTAGTTTTTATATTTTTTATTTTTGTTAGTTGTTAGTCATATTTTTATCATTTTTATTATTTTTTTATATTTTTATTATTTTCCTGTAGAACTTTCAAAATTATCGTCGCTATTTTAATATTTTTTTGTAGTTCATATCATAAATTTTTATATGTTAGTGAATTATTGGAGCCAAAAGGATAGTTCTGATAGGATGATGTTTGGGCGTTGGTTGAAGTACTGAGGTTGTTCATTGAAACGTATACTGGCGTCGATGGTCGTTTAGGTTGTAGATAGCTATTTGATGATTCATTGCTGTCGCTATGAACGTTAGAAAGTGGCAGTAGATAACTTGTATTTGGTGCACATCTTTCTTTGATGAATTTTTTAAGACGCAGTGTGATATTGAGTGCACAATCAAAATTACGATGAGGATTTGTATAACGTTCGAGAGTATGAAGAAAACACATGCCACTTTAAGGTGATAGTAGGTCTGATGAAGTTCCACCGATATCAGATTCGATATTAATAATTTCACGATTGAGTAAACTTGTGAGAAAGTTAGAATAAAAACCAACGGTATAAATTTTATTTGATAGTTTCACTAATTGTCTGATATTATTGTACACACACTCTCTTTCTGTGTCACCATCACACCACTCGATTCCATGTTGCGTCAATGTAAGATTGTTGTTTGCAGATCGCCAGTTTTTAGTTAGATCGTTGTAATTTTCTGATGATTTTATAATCCTATGAGCAATAAACGAGGCTTCACGAATAGATATTGCACAAATTTCTTTTGGTATAAATGTACCTTTGTTACCCCAAAAACCTTGTATTGTAATGACGATATCCATGACTCACAAGTTATAAAAGATGGCAGCGGGCGGTTAGCAACTGAATGACACAATAGATCTACTACTACCACTGGTGGCTACTTCGACAATGGCGCCTGTGGTGTCACAAAAATCAACTATTGAAGCAATGTAAACAGACATTTAACTAATAATGTATTGAAAAATTATTATTCTACAAGTGGTTTATGTACAACTCGTTTTAATAGTTTTTATTGTATATGAAAACTTTCTCACAGTTAAAAATTTAATTTATAAAAATAGAAATATTTAAACTTTGATGTTGAACATCTTGCTCGTAGTACTAGTACCAACTATGATAACTTAAAGTTTTTTGGATATTTTTCCTTTTAATTGAATGTAGTAAAAGTTGGAGTTCTTACTTCAAATTGTTGACTTGTGTATGAATTTTCGCTATTTGATTCTGATCCCCAGCGAAATTTCAGAGTAGGTATGATCTTCAAAGCATTACGTGATAATTCAAAAACGTAGAAAGTAATAAGTTCACCGAAGAAATCGTAAAATTTCGAAGTACTAATATTTTGATTATCTAGTTTTGTGACACTTTTGTTGTATAAAGCCTGGAAATTATCCGTTATATAACAGGCCACCGTTTTAGGCTCCGGCATCCTATCCATGTCGTGTTTCATTATATTTTTCCAGGTGCACTCAGCGACAGCATCCACAATAACACTTTTATATTTATCAGTTGGTACTTTATTTGAACTGTCTACTTTTAGAGATTCCCAACTGCTTATATGTTTTAACTGTGTAATAGTTATAAACATCATATAAAGTTTAGCGTTATTATTTTTACTAGATATCAGAACTGATTGAGTGTCATAACTAGTGGTAAATAAAACTGTAATATTTTCACTAATTTTTAGAGGTTCACATTTTGGTCGTTGAGAAGGCGCAATCAAACTGTTAGTGTGATAAAAATAATTTGTAATAATGTCTAAACTATCACACAATGTTTTCCATTCACCGACAGATAACGTGATAACTGACCGCGGTGAGGTAGCAACTAGTTGTATAACTAGATGAAACTCATTTTTCTGTGGTTGCCACTCGTAGCCAACGCCCAAAGTATTGCTAGAAGACTTATTCAACGGGTAAGATACAGAGAGCACAAGTTCTTTATTTAAAGTAGCCATGTTGATGCTTCAGCTGGTCGATTATAACTAATTCAAATAGGGCCCGATCAGTGACTTTTATTGTTTGAAATATATTTCTGTGACAAAATGGAGGGGGTGAATTAATTTAAAAAATAGTGGAGGGGATAGCGTTTCTCAGAAAAAAATCAATAACAGGTAAGTTAGACGGAAAAATTATTCTTCATTGTTAAAATAAAACATGGCGTCACACACGACTGTAATAAAGGGCAAGTATAACTTATTTTAATTATTTTTCCAAATAAAATAGAAAAATGATATGGAAAATAAATTTAATGTGTTTCTTATGTATAATTTTTTAAGAAGAAATAGAGTCATCAAGGATTGATACTGATTTGATGCTATTGAAAAAGAAAAAATCATTTAATGTGGATATAAGTGTTAAGCTGACTGGTAATTATACAGAGACAAAAAAAATTAAGAGCGAGGAATTAAAAGTTAATATAATACTTGAAAACCAAAAAGATTACAATTTGGACAAAATTCTCAATTATCTGGTTAGTGTGTTGAAGAAGACTTTCTTAGAAGTCGGAGTACCACCACCATTAAAACGCCGTCGTAAAAGCGCATTTGTATTACAATGGAATAACTAATAATAGAAGTTGAGCGTCCGGTGAAGAAGTATATATATATATATATATATATATATATATATATATATATATGTATAATACGCTTAAATTTATCAACATTTTATAACGTTCTCTTCTATTTCGCGCGTCCCACGGCGGAGTGTAGTTGGCGCTCAATAGCCGTTATGGCTCTCCGTTGGTCGAAAACTGAAAATAAAATAAACCCAGAACCAAATATCCCACCTGGAGATGTCCTGAATCTCCCTGGACTGGCTGCTCCGCTCAGGCTGGGTTAGAAAACCTAGTTG
This sequence comes from Microplitis demolitor, assembly GCF_026212275.2. NCBI lineage: Eukaryota > Metazoa > Arthropoda > Insecta > Hymenoptera > Braconidae > Microplitis > Microplitis demolitor. Next base: position 14,301,907 of record NC_068550.1, on the reverse strand, counting down.
GGCGCCAGTTCGTGTGCCCCACGAACAAAATTAACTCGAAATAACACAACGGAGAAAATGAAAATGAAAATAAAATAAAATGACAGGATAGCGATTTCAGATTTAGGAAAAAGGATAGCAAGAAAGATAGCAGTAATTAAAATAAATAAATTAAATAAATACCGGGTTGATGACCATTTGCTTTAATTATTCATTAATTAATTAATTAATTAGTCAATATATATGACGCATACTCACATAAATAATGTTCAAAATAATAATAAATCACTTACAACAGAAATTAATATTAGCAGTATGCGCATATAAAATTAATGTAAACAATAATAATAACTCATAAACAATAAATGTATTGTAAAATAAATAATAATAATACTTAATATTTCACTCGCACCGGAAAATAAACAAAAGAAATAGCTAAATTATTCTCCAGTACAAATTCCCAGTAAATTCCACTGGTGGGTTTACGGTAATCTAAAATAATATTGTTTGTGGACGCAAATAATAAATAATTAGGTGATGACTCAACTCAACAATAAATATAATAATACTTCAAATTAACAATAATAAATAACTCCACTTATTAATACTTAATAAGCAAATTAATAATAATTCATAATCAATAGTCAGATAAATAATAATCACTAATTCAATTAATACGCTACACACTAAGTATTTCTGAGCAATATTCCGCTGAGTAATAATTAATAATTAAATTCAAACCAATGGTGAGTTATAATAGTACTCAGCTACTAATAAATTTCTAACTCAAATTATTAGTTCTCGATTCTCAAGTCAGATTAGTACTATTTCAAACTTAAACCACTGATATTTCATAAATAATACAGAACTAAATAATAATTTATACTTTAACTCATTAATATTTCATAACCCAACTCAATAATAATTCCTGAACAATACTCAGGTAAATAATAATTCATAACCCAAATTATTAAACTCGGCGCTGAGTAATGTAAATATATACATATATATATATATAGATATATCAAGCAGTCGAGACTCAGGCGCATATGATGATAATCACGTGGCGTAGAATAATAATAATAGCAAAAATATTCCTTCACAATAAATATCCGCTGTTTAATTTATAATGAATAATCGTGATTAAATTTTTATCATCCCCTGGGCTCGAGTATTACTACTTTTATTCGTTTGCTTGTAATCACAATTTAATAATACCACGATAATACTTTATTACATACGTGAGATTCCCACGCTTGCAAATGGCCACCAACGCGGGAATGCAAAGCTACACGCCAATGAATTTACCAAAGGTACTTACAGTCGTCGTCGTAGTACAAGTGGCGGATCGGCTCCATCATCAGTTGCAATATTTGTGTAACTCAAAATAACTCAATTGACCAGAGATATGTGTATGTAAATCAAAGCAAAATCACTTGACAAATTTTAGCACGCAACAGCACACCCTGCTCGTACAAAAGATTATCCACGTCTGACCATGGCAGCACGTGATTTTCATGCCGGCACCTCGACCGGCCATATTTCATATATGCATCTCAGTTTAACCTATTGGAGTAATATCTCTATCGCATGTTACTTTCAAATACTACCAACGCTGACGTACCCGATGTCAATTGTGTAGCCTTGCCAATTCCCGCCGTCAAATGCCCAATTACTTTGTATATTATTAATTAACAGTAATTTAAATATATAAGCCCATTGATAGTGTATGTAAAATAATTATAAATTTCATTGATAATTTAATAAATTTGTTGCTGACAACTGTTGCGTCGCCGCGCATGCGCCGACCACCCGCAATAATTACAAGCATATAAATAAACTGAATAATTACCTTCCAGCCTCATAAATTATACTTATAAACTCAATATAATCAGTAATTTTTGCTAATTCCAGCGCAGATTCCATCTACTAAAGTAATTAAATACAAGCAGAGTAATAATAAATATAAAATCTTATATATATAACAAAATAATCATAAAATTAACGAGTGTAGAGACGTGAGAGCAGCGTGTGCTGCCATCTGTTGCTCACCGACCTAATGTGAGACTGCCACGATATTTAAATATCGTGACAATTTTACAAAGATAAAGGAACAACACAATAATTCCTTAAGTATTATACATAATTATATTGACGTTATTTATAGTATTTTGTCAATTTTGTTTCTACATTTTTTCTATATATTGATGACGTTTACTCTGAGACGTACATACTGGGATATCTATACCGATTCTTTTTATATAAATTTTATAGAAATCTTTCCTTTTTACATAAATAATATAACAATGTATTATTTTTGTCCATTGAAAAATAAAATGTGAAGAGGAGAAAGAAAAAAAAATATAATCGCAATAATTTAAATGGGATTATTTTTAAAAGGTATTTCTCATAAAAAAAAATGCGTCAAAATTTTATTTCGAGGGTTTTTTTTTCCTTTTTTCTTTTTTGACAGTAAGAATCTACTACAGATCCTGTTTTTATAAATTAAAATCGTTTCTTTTCCTTCTTTATTTTCTCTTTCTATATGTGTGAGAGAAGAAAAAAACTAATCGCAAATATAAGTTAAAGAAAGGGAATTGCTCCCCAAGGGCTCAAAACAATTGAAATTGAAATCGGTATTTGTTGATTCTAAATGTAATTATAGTACACAATAAAAAGGTAATTATAACTAAGAGTAATACTAATAGTATTAATAAATATATTACCCCTATTTATCTATCAGATGCCTATATAACTTTAAGGGCGTTCTGTATTAATATATTTTTATGTATTATTATAACCCCTGTTAAATGTGCATGGCCAGCATTTATTCTTAGAAATTTTAATTCCGCTGTTACTGAGCACAAAATTATCATTGGTGTTAAGGTAATTCTTACTTATTTTCCTCAATACTTCTAAGGGTCTTCATATGAGATACTTTTTGTTTCCTAACACTAACTGAATATTTCTGAGTGAGGAGAAAGAGAGGGGAAAGAAAAAGAAAAAAAAATTCTTTATTACATTTATGTGTTCAAGGCCTTACAATCGAGATCCAACTCCGTTGAATGGTCCCATTATCTTTTCTAGAATGTATCATATTACCGCATTCCGAAGTCAGAGAAAGAAAAAAAAATGACTTCATTTGAGCTCTGTCTCTCATTGCTGTTGTATTGAAAAAAAAAATTCTCTCTTTTTCCTCCCGTTTTTTTTCCACATTCGAGAAATTGCGAAACTCCTGCTCCGCAGCGTAACTAAAAGTGAAAGTTGTAGAACTGTGTTTCACTTCAACCGTGATATCAAGTATATTTAAAAAAAAATTCTGTGCCCTTACAAGCTTTAACGTAGACTTAGAATTGTGTTCTGGTGTATCCTGGTGTGTCAAGTGTGAGGGAAAAAAAAATTCTTGCTCTATACAAAGTAAGGTTCAAAATTTAATCACTCTGATCAATTATTTCCAAAATTTTCAAGTTAAGATTCAAAGTGTTTTAAACTGTCCGTTTTTTTTCAAGCATCTTGGCTTCCAACAAGAAAATACATTCTTCCCCCCCCCTTTTTTTTTTGTTTATGTATCAGCTCTCATTTTTTTTTTTATAAAACCTCCCAAAAAAAAATTTTTTTTTTTGATTTACTTTTCTTTAAAATTTTATTCCAAAATTCCTTTAATTATTCATTCTAACAGTTTATATATGAAAGTTGAAGTTTACAATATTTCTTTTTTTTTATATATCTCTCCCTTTTTCCTGATTCGCTTTTAATATTCTATTTCTTACTTCTATAAAATTCCCCTTTTTTTTCCTTAAGGAAAATTTAAACGTATATTATTTTTTTCTTATATTGATTCAAAATAAAAGTTCAAGCAAAAAGCAAAAAAAAAAATATATACCTTTAACAACCAACAGAAAATATCAATAAAAGGAATTCTCAAAATTTCCCTCTTCCTACATACTTTAAATACATATATACGTATACTTGCGAACATACTAATCTAGCTTCTATCCTATTTCATATTCGTATATTTATCCTCATTTTATTCTTTTACCACTATGTTCATCATTTCCTTTTTATTTATTTATATTTTTTTGTTTTTCTTTTTTTTCAGCACCATGTTTCAACAGAGCGTAACATCAACCGAGTTTTGCCGATATCGCGCGTCTATATATGTAAGTTTCCTATATCTGAACATTTTTTAAAATTTTCCTTAAAATTTGTCTCTTATTTTGATTATTTTATTTCTCTCCAGATTATCCTCCGGATCGTGGCATATCTACGGATGCTGATGGACCCACAACCCTCGAGTCGTGGCGTGTGGCTATGCGATCGAATTGATACATTAGTCCGCTTGCGCCTTCCCTCCCCCCCCCCCCCTCCCATGAGCGTTTTGAGCCGGAAGGCTCATTGGTTCGAACTCGGGCGTTTTTTTATGCCCGCACTTTAAGTGCCCCGTTGCGGTCATTTCAGTCCCCAGACCTGCATATCTTTTGGCAGTTATGGCCCGAGTTGGAAAAGATCGCCGTCGGTAAAATTATCGCCGAACAGTTAGTATCCACTTTAATTTCCCCTATCCTTCCTTCTTTTCCTTTCACATATTTTTAATTCATAAAATTTTCATTTCCAGACTTTCATCGGAACCGCTGGCCGCCCTTCCAGACGCGGCTGCATAGGAGTTGTAAAAGTTGTTTGAGATATAATTCGTTTTTTTTTTTTTTATATATATTTTAATATTCAAAATGACAAATTAATTTATTTTGTAAATATAACTAATGTCTTGAATTCAATATTTATTACTAATTACATTAATGATAATTAATAATTAAATAAAACAATTTTTTTTTTTTAACAAATACATGTGATATTCTGTAAGACCAACATTAATATATATCATACAATTATACCCTATTTTTTTATTGGGGATAATAAACGACGGGGTTTTATTTTTATTGTAACGCTTTGGTTTATTATTACGCATTATAATAATTATTGCGGTAGGTTTTTTTTTTGTTTTAAGAAACAACCTTTTATCTATCGGTTGCCAATTAATATAGTAATTCATTACAATTAGTAAATGTCACAGTAATATATTTATTATTATCATTATTATTTTTAATATGGACCAGTTTATAAATAATTAAACTCACGTTTATAAAAAAAGTTTACTAAAATGTCTCGAAAAAAAATTTATCAAAGAATATATGTTTTGTCACTTAATATATATTTTATATCATAAACTATTTTTTCTTAATGACTAAGTGTAGATATTTAGTTATATGAATATATGTTTTGTAATATGTTATATGTAAAAATAATATATGATTTTATTTAAATATATATTTGAATTTATGTATGAGTTTATACGAGTTAGCTAGTCGTTGTAAAGTATCGAGTTGTATAGAAAAAAAATTATCTAATATTTTAAATTTCGTGGTCTATTCGTTTGCTTTTTTTTTTTTTTTTTTTTTTTTTTTTTTTGCCAATCGGCTATCACCCAGTCTCGATGAGATTTGTCTCAATTACAATTACTATATTCATTTATAATTATAATTATAGTTAATAATAATAATAATGAATATATAGATATATAAATATATATATCGAACATCGGCTGGTCGTATACTTTATAAATAAGATAGATTACATTATTATTATTGTATATTATTAATATGAGATACTAGTCTGCTATTATTGGGCACCATTTATTGTTATATTTATATATTTAAGATTATTATCATTAAATTGAATATATATAAGTTGTGCTAAGCTTAAATTATTTTTACTTATTAATGTAAAATAATAAAAATTGCACAATAATTATATACAATTATTTATTAATTTTTTTTTTTATTTCATGTTAATAATTAATAATTATAAAGAAATAAACACTCTCGGGTAGATAATTAATTTATAAATGACATTTGATATAAGTTTATTTTTATTCCTATTTTGTGTCAAATTTAAATTTAAATAAAAATAAAATTTACTTGATAATTTTAATTTTTCGTAACATTTTTTTTTTTTTTCAATCAATTTTTTTTTTTGTTTGAAATTTCACGTATTTTTAGATTTTGGCCAAGCCAAATTTTGTTCATTAACCTTCTAATTGCACAATAATGTATTATCGTGCCAATAAAATAAAAATAATATTCATAATAATATATGATAATTATGATAACAATAATATAAACATAATTATAATAATAATAATATTAAAATGATCACATCGTCAAGTACAGCATTTTGGCGGTTGCACAATTCGCACGACAACAAAGGGGAGAAGGAAAAATTTTGACATATGCGTCACTTAATGAAATTATTATCCATGTTTTTTTTTTTCTTTTCCTGGGGCAAAATTGGAACCATAGTTTTTGTCTTTATTAGCCCACAACATTATAACAGTGACTACCAATTACTCAATATTTTCCGTTGGAGAGTATGCGTTTTAATAACGTCCCTCAATGAGAGATCCCCTTATCTATTGTACCCATATCATATTTCCAAATTCCTTTGACTTGATTCAGATCCAACTCGCAACGTTGTTTGCAACAAGTCTTGACTGCTGCCTCAATCGCGATCATAATTTGCAACGCATGTATACATATAAAGAAAATTAATCTTTTCTGCCGAGCGAAATAATAAAAAAAAATCTGGGCGTCGGTTGACCCTGCGGGCCAGCCCCAAAACTTCCCGCTGTTTTCAACCTCAAAGAGCTCGAAAACATTAGTGTAGATATATTTTCGAGCTCGAAAATGCTATTACATGTCATTGTTTTTTTACGATCTTTTCAATCTCTAACAAGTTACCTGTTATGCTGAAGTTTGAAAATTTAAGAATCAAATGATGATTGTGTTGATTATGTTCAATAAAATAAGTGTATTGAGACAGAAATCAATGTCAGAGATCAAAATCAAGATTTTAATAAATTTTGACTCATGTAAGATACAACAAAATATGAAATATCCGAGAAAAATATTAAAAACTACGTTTTATCGATTTTATTGTTGATAATATGATTTAAACTAATAACCACGTTCGATGACACTATATAATCGAAAGAAACCATAAGAAGGATGAGTTGGTATAATTTCAGACACATTTTGGTAGGTTATATTATGATTTATCCGGAAAAAATAACATAAAATGTTATTTTTTTAACTTTTCCACGCTGATATCCTTCGAACTAATTAATCGATTTTGACGTTTGAGGTGGCAATCAGCGCGTTTTATTGAATTCTTGAGCTGATGAAAATTTGAAATCGATCGCGTCAGTCGTTTCGAAAAAATTGAGAAAGAACCGTTTTTCACCATTTCTTTCTTCAACGATATCTCGCGAACGAATGAATGGATTTCGATGGTTGAGGCGGTAATCGACGTATATTATTGAGTTCTAGAACTGATCCGATTTTGGAATTGTTTGGTTAAGTTATTTCAAAGATATTTGCAAATAACTGTTTTTTACCATTTCTTTCTCCCGCGATATCTCTCGAAGAAACCAACCGATTGAGATGGCTAAGGTGGCAATCGACGCGTTTTATCAAATTCTAGAGCTGATTAGATTTTGAAGTCGATCGTTCTAGTCGTTTCTGAGAAATCACTAAGAACTAAAAAAAGATTTTTTTTTTTTCGTAATTCGCAAACATTTTTGAGTCTATTCGATCAAATGATCTGAAATTTTCAGAAAAGTTGATGGCCAACAAGCTCTTTCAATTGCTACCTCAACCATCCAAATCGATTCATTAGTTCAAAAGTTACAAAGAGTTTACATACATACACACACACACACACATACATACATACACACACTCGGACATCATTCTGAAAATAGTCAGAATAGCTTCCTAGGACCTCAAAACGTCGACATCTGATGAAAACTCGATTTTCGAAAATCGGGGTGAAAACAATAACTTCCCGAAATTTTTGAAAATCGTCGATTTTCTTAGCGGGAAGTTAAAAAATGTTTTATTTAGATGAATTGAACTGTCGTCACTCGTTAATTCTGGAACCATGTGTACCGAGGATAACCAGACTGCAACGTTACTCTGTCCACAAATAGTCGTATACTAACTAATTAATTATCATCACTACTTACCACTATCATTTACATCTATGTTCGTAATAATTTTATCTTTGTAATTATATAATTCTTTTACTCCCCCTTTACCCCAGCGCTTTTTTTTAGCATAAAATGAATCTTTTATTTATACTTACATTCCTTCTCTTATTTATCTCCCTCTCAATTCATTTAAATACCCCGTGGAATTATGCACAGTATTCGTAATTTATATTCTTAACTTAAATAATACTACAGATTTTTATTATAGATTTATTACTATCACTTCTTGATTAATTTCTCGAGCCGGAGAAAGAATTTATTGAAGTTTCAAGTATATGATCTGAAGCCATGCAGTAGAAAGTAGCAGAAAGTAAAACTAGGAGAATAGGTTACCGGTACCGGGTTCTCATGTAATGAAATATTTTAATTCTTCCTCCTATTCTGTTCATTCTAGCTTTACTTGTTATTATTATAACGAGAAAAAAAAATCAGAGGGTGAAATTCAAGTTAATTATGTTCTTTATTAATTTTGTACGCAACTATTAATACATTTAATAATCATGTTCCATTATTATATATATATATATATGTATTTTTTTTTTGCTAATTCACGTATTTACGACTATTTCTTTTTATTTTCACTTCTTTTCCCACATTTAAAATTATTGATCCATGCGTGTCATCCTGATGAGCTCTTCATTATTATTATTACTAACGATTTCATCCAGCACGTACTTTGGCAAATTTTCTAACGGCATCTTACTGTTTCTCGTCACATTATTTAGTACTCGAATAGCCCGTTTGATAAGCTTCTCCCTGGACCTTGCCGCCACGACTTTTTCCCACATGTCGTTCCCATAGTGACCGATATTTCCTCGTTAAATCTTTCTGACAAAATCCCTATGTCTTATAAATCGCCTCATACTTTCTGTTGATGCTTTCCACACGTCGATAGGTGTCACTTCTCTTTTCCCTTGACGTATTAACACAATTTCCTTCATTTCCTCCATTTCCTCCTTACATTTTACTTCATACTCCGCTTCATTTTGTTTCAAGTACAACGATTCCAGCTCCAAATCCTGTTTTATCATATCTCCCATAACTCTTTTCCTTATGAGGAACTGTCTTATTATCAAATGCGTCCAACTAACGTGTCCCTCAGTGACTGACGATATTTCATCCGGCTCTTTTTCGTATCCTGCAGGCAAATCATCATCTTGCCGCGCATATCTGCAATATTATACCACGTATCTTCCCTTTTTATCTTTTAGATTAACATTTGCTCCATTTTCTAGCAGCATTGTTACAATCTCATCATACCCTCTTGCTCCTGCTAGGTGCAATAGTGTTGCCCCTTTATTAGTCGTCTGCTGATTGACATTGGCTCCAAATTTTATTAGCATTTCCGTTATTTCCATCTTTCTTATATGATCTGGACTGTATAAATTGTCTCCTTCATATCGGCGAGCTAGAATTTTCTTAAATATCATGAACAGTGGTGTCATTCCATGGCAATCCCTATGATATACTCTAGCCCCTTGTTTTAATAATGCATTTACTTTTTCCGATTGTCCATAGTCCACTGCGTAGAATAATGGTGTTCTTCCTTTTTCATCTTCAACGTCCATATTCACATTATGTTCAGTAAACAAATCAAATATTTCCATGTACCCTTGTCGTACGTCCAGATGCACGGCTGCGACTCCTTCACGATTTCTCGCCTCCACCTCGACTCCATTTCGTAGCATGTATTCCATTATTTCTATTAGTCCTGCCCTGTTTGCTCCTGTTTCTTGTCCAGCAGCGATGACGAGCTGATGTATCGGTCGATTCCCACTATCATCATTATGTGCATTGATATTTGCACCCCGGGCAATGAGTAACCATGCTAATTGCGTGGTTGAATATTTTAAGATTCTGCATAATGGAACTATGAAGTTTGCGTGACTTAGTCCATTTATATCCGCGTTCTGCACAATGAGGGCCTGCACCGCCTCTTCCTTTTTCCTTAGCAGTGCCCTTATAATGAGCGCGTATCCTCCTCTCCATTCTGGTACGTATGACAACCCGTATCGTCTTATTATTGTTGTCACCTCGTCGTTTCTGTTCGTATCTATTGCCTCGTTCATCAGCCGTCTTGCTTCTTCGTACTCCATTTTTTTCTCTTCTTATTTATCTGCCAACAGAGTAATTTCATTATTGTCTTATTGCATCTCTAACTGTGGGTCTGCTGAATCGGACTCGGAAGCAATATGTGCAAGTTTTATCTTATCCTGATGAACTACACGATTTCTCCCTTTTACGATTAATTCGACGTTCTTGTTGTCAAATATTCTGACTATTTCATACGGCCTATATCAGTAATCATCATTGGCTTCTTAGGTTTTACACGCACTAATTTTCGTTGCTGACAAATAAAACAATTTTTTACAAAATTCCTCACATCTTGTTGCATCGTTCTCCAATAAAATCGAGTTCTTATTCGGTGATACGTTTTTGTCATTACTTTGTGTCCTCCAACCGCGGAAGTATGATACTCTCTCATTAATGACCTTCTGTTAATGACTTTGGGTACCTCCAGTTTTCCCAGAAGTTGTTTTGGCGCCCTCTAGGGGGCGCCAAACTAGCAAGTATCACCCTCTTCGTGGGTTCTGGAACCAATACTCTAACCGTTAGCGGTGCCCGCATGTCTTGCACCCGTAACATGCGGCAACTCCGTGGTTGCAGGAAGCCAATAGGTACCTCTGCACGAGTGAGACCAACTCTTCAGACTGTCTAAATTCTGTCGGTATTCAAGTCCCGTGTCCTCTTGCTCCATCGGTACTTCTATATTTCCTTCCAACTCGTGTTGTGTCAACCTGGGCTTCTGCACCTCAATCATTTCGTCTCTTATTTTCTTTTTCACATTTTCCTTAACAGCTGATGGTGCCTTGATTTTTCCTTTTGCCGTTACCCTGCTCTCTTTTAATCGCTGTTGTCTCTCGGTTTCCTGCTCCGCTTTTTCATCTTCTTTCGCTTGCTGTATTCTCTCTTCTATTTTTGCTTTACCCTTGTTTCGATGCGGACGACTGTTGGCAATCTGTGACTCCGCTCCAGATTCTGATGCTGATCCGGACGGCACGTAATACTCCCCACCTCCATCACTTGCCATTCTCCGTGGTGACTCGCTGTCACTGAGAGGAACTCGTACTACCTTCTTGGGCCGCGACTTACTTCCCCTTGGACGTCCCCTTCGTCGCACTTCTTTTTTCTGTTGCATACCCGACGGGCCCGGATTCTGAGTAATCACGACTGGACTCATCTTATCAATTCTCTTCGTATCCTTGTCAGTCATCATTTCGATATCAGATTCTCCCGATGATGCATTATCTTGATGGTCGTCTGCTCTTCTTAATTTCTTCTTTAAATTCTTGACTTTTCCTCTCTGCCCTCTTCCATTAGCTGATGATTGCGTTACTGACGTGTTCTCTCTCTCTCTTTTGCCAACATTTACTTCCACCATCGCCAATAGTTCACCGTTTTCGTTTCTCACCAAATTTCGCGATAAAGCATCTGCGTTTGTGTTACTCTTGCCTGGTCGGTGGATAACTTCATACTCATATTCTTCTAATCGACTTACCCATCGCCGAATGTGCTCCCCAGGGCTTTTAGTAGACTTGAGCCACTGTAAAGGTTGATGGTCGGTAACTAACGTAAATTTCTTACCAAAAATATACGGTCTGAACGTGTCGACAGCATACATAATAGCCAATAGTTCTTTCTTGGTCACCGTGTAATTTCTTTCTGTTTTTGACAAAGCTCGAGAAGCATAACTTATCGCTCTATCTTCTCCAAGTTTCCCTTGGCTTAATACCGCACCCAAGGCAAAGTCTGACACATCTGTAGCAACGATGAACGGTAATTCAAGTTTGGATACTGCAACATTACATCCCCACATAATTCTTCTTTCAATATCTTAAATGATTTTTCTTGAGATTCACCCCATGTAAAAATAGCGTCTCTTTTCAATAAATCGGTTGAAGGTTTTGCCTTGCTTGCAAAATTCCGGATGAATCTTCTGTAATATCCCGCAAGGACAAGAAATTCCCGTAATTTCTTCTCGTCCGTTGGTCTCTTAAATTTTTCAACCGCTTCCACTTTAGCTGGATTCGGTTTTACCCTTTCTGCGGTGATTATGTGTCCCAAATACGCAACTTTCGCCGTAAAAATTCACACTTTGCCGGCTTTAATCTTAATCCCACTTTTTGAAGTCTATCAACAAATTGAAAATATTTTTGGCAATGCTCCTTTAATGTTCTTGAATATATTACTGCGTCGTCGACATAAATAAATAATATTACACTCTGCAATCCGGACAATACATTTTCCATCGTACTTTGAAACGTCGGTGGACCACCTTTCAAACCCATCGCCATCCTTTTAAACTGATAATGTCCCATCGGAACTGAAAATGCCGTTTTATGTCGATCTTCCTCCGCCAACGGTATCTGATAAAATCCTGAGTCGAGATCAAACACAGAAAAATATACAGCATCACCAATTTGGTCCAAAATATCTCGGATGTCCGGCAACGGATACAAGTTTGGTACTGTTTTGTCGTTTTACCTTCGAAAATCGATTACCAACCTCCAATCTTTAGTTCCGTCGGCTTTTGGTTTCTTAGGAACGATCCATACTGGCGAACTGTACACAGAATCCGATGGTTCAATTATATCAGCATCAATCATTCCTTGTATCCGATCTTTTAATACGTCCTTCAAATGATGTGGCATGCGATACTGCTTGATGTTAATCGAGTTATCGTCCTTTGTTCTTATCCGATGAGGTGGAACATTTGCTGCCTCCAGTCATTCGCCTGGTAATATGTAAGCTCTTGGCTCATATTCGATGTTCCATCGCACCGTATTTAGCTCTTCTTCATCCAGGTGTGTTACCGATATTAAATTTAGTACCTGCTCTGCTCGCTCCGCTGTATCTTCTTGCTTCTGTTCCGTATTTTGAATGAACTTCACTTCTGCCTCAGCCGTTATTTCTTCGAAAAATTCAGCTTCGACGTACGGTATCGCGACATCATGTTCTTTCTCCGTGGTGTTAAATGCATACATCCGCGCTGCTCCTTGATGGATTGACACTATAGCTTCACCCAAATATGTCCCTGTAGCAATATCACACCGAGGAATATATCCTTCCGAAACGTTATTTATAACTCTTACTTCTATCATTTTTACACACCTTCTCGGAATTCTTATAATGTCCTCCAAAAAATCGTATTTCTTGTTATTAATTGAAACTGTTTTATTACCAAAATCGATTTGCGAATTTTGTGCCGAAAAGAACGGCTGGCCCAATATATCATCTTCTTTTACATTAAATTCCTCCCCCACGACATCAAACCGTACCCGTTGACCCTCTATCTCCAGCTCAGCTTCACCCACAGTGGTTATAGCATCGGATGTTATGCCTTTTATCAGCGTTCTTTTCATATTATCAATTTTTGTTCTTAATTCTAGTGAGTCTCGTCGTACCAAATTTACCTCTGCGTCTGTGTCAATGAGAAAGATACCTGTTCCTCAAAGTACTTTATCAGCTTTTAATTTTACATATATGTGTGCAACACCCACTAATTTAACAGATTTTTCTTCTTTCTCTTCACTTATCCACTCCTTACTTGTTTCTTCTAAATTGGCCGTTTCGACGGAGCGTGTCATCGCACCGGCCCTTCCTAGTTTAAAGGCCGTGCGTTCGGGCCCCTGTTGGACATCAGATTTCCCCGGTTCTGCTGATTAGCTCCTCGTGATCCATCCCATCTATTGTCATGATTACCAGGCAAACTGCTTCTAAGCCGCTGTGTTTCGAATGCATTTGTCACTATTGCATCTGAGTTACCATAATTACTGTACCGCCTGTTAAAATTGCCTTGAACTTCTTGACCTCTGCCTCTGCCGTAGTAACCATTATTTCCATAATTTCCTCATTGATTTCCATAATTATTTCCATTTCGATACCCATTATAATTGTTGCCATTTTGTCCATATCCATAACTACCGTTATTCTGCCAATTATTACTGTTTCCTCTATAATTATATCTTCCACTTCCTCTGTATCTATCATTTTGTACATAATACCGCTCTTGCTGCTGTGGAACTCTTCCTCGGAATTCCTGCTGATTCGTTGGTGCCCAAGTATTTTGCTTGCCTTGTATTAGAATTGGGCAATTCCGTGCAAAATGCCCAACTTCCCCGCATCTAAAACAACTTCGCTTGTCTCCACTGTCCGCAATCTTTTCATTAGTAATCGTGTACGTCAATTCCGCACTGGGTCTCAATTTATCAACATTTTTTGTGTCTCTTTGGTTACCTTCCCCTCTCACCCCTTCCTCGAGCGTCACCTGCCTTATTCTCGCATGTTCCCGCTCCCTATACTTAAGTTTTCCTTCCCTCATCCTTTCCGCCACCTTCGTCCTTTCGTACTGTATCTCCGCTTCCATGGCAATCTTAATTGCGTTTGCCAAATTTTTGGGTTCCTTATTTGAGACCGCAAATGATAATTTCTCGTATAGCCCGTTGATGAAAGTTTCCAGCACCGTTGCATTCAAATCCTTAGTCCGATAATCTTTCTGCTCTACTGTTAATCCACTTCTGTTTATTTTATTCTCTGCCTCCCCTTTTATACCCTCAAGTTGCGCACTAAATTTTGTTACACTTTCGTTATTCTCTTGGATCATTTCTGCTAGTCGATGTATTACCGCATGAAATGTTTCCGTTCTGCCGACATTTTGACGCAGTTTCTCAATTACTCGATTGACGAAATTTATGTTATATATTTTTTTCTTTATTTATTTATTTATTATTTTTTTTTTATTTTTTTTTATTCGTTTATTTATTTTATTTTTCTTTAGTATATCTATATGATATAATCTGTTTAACTATCTTCTTAATTATTTTACTTTTCCTTCTCTTTTCTATTCATCTTATTTATCTTCAGAAATCTGGTTATTATTATTTTATTTTTTACAACTGTTTATTGTGTATTTTGCGTTATATTTTAAATTATTGTTATACTAATTCTAGAATATTTGATTTCTTGCATCGTTTAATTCGTTTTCTTTATTATTCTTTTCTTATCTTTACTAATTATTTAACTTTAATTATGTCTATGTTTCCAATCTTTCGAAATTATTTAGAAGTAAAATTTAATTTTTCTTAAATATACGTAGTTATTCTTACATTTCTTATATTTTTTTACATTTAATTAAATCAGATCATGAATTATTTAATGTTTATTTTAGTTGAGAGAAAAAAAAATTTATGGAAATTATTGACTATTATTGATAGTTCGCTGTGTTTGGTAAATATATAAAAAAAATTTCGGAAATTTATTAATTAAATGTTGTATTGTCTTTATGTGCGTTTTTTTTTTTTTTGTGTAATGTGGTATCGTGTTTTTGTCATTTTCTTGCATATCTGTATATTCCTTCTTTATTTATGTTCTTTTACCTACAGTTCGTAGTGGGCTTTCTGTATTTGGCGGGGGTGTTAAAGTCATTAGTATGGGTTTCTATTGGTTACGTTTTGTCTTTGTCTTCGAGATGGTTTCCTGCGTAAGTTTTGGAAGGGCACTGTCGCGCAATGCGTTGTTTTTTAAATTATCGAGGAAAAGAGAGAGAGAATTTAGTCGTCGGTGTCTAGTTAAGTTTGTGCGCCTATGAGTCTCATTGTTTCTAAGGGATTCGTAAGCGGGGTGTTTTAGTCGTCGGGAGTGTATAAAAATGCCGCGCGGGTTCCACACTCTATCAGTCTTGTCTTTCCTGTACGATCAGCACGTCGTGTAAGTGCCAAAAAAAAAAAAATTTACAGAAGTTGAGCCATAGCTTTAAAAATGAATTATTATTTTGACACTCGTGAGGTAAGTTTGAATAGTTATTTATTATTTTCATTTCTTTATTTATTCGTTTATTTTACTTTTATTTATTTATTTATATTTTTTTTGTTTTTATTACTGTTATTATTATTTTATCTATCTATATATTTTTTTTGTGTTGCAGTTGTCGTGTTTAGCATTTTGGTGGTGTATCGTGCATACGATGTTGTGGCTCGCGACAATTGTCGGATTGAAGCGCCAGATTCCGCCCAACGGGCTGACGATCGTACGCTTCCGTGAGGGTTTTCGAAAGCTCTTTGATTTGTTTAATTACGTGAATCTGCAGCTAGACGTGAGTATCTTATTATCTTTTTTTAGTTTTGTTGTGTTTTTTTTTCTTTATCAAAAATTTTTTTTTTTTTTATCAATCGTCTTATTATTATTAACTAATCGTTACTATAATTATATATATTTTTCTTATCCCTAATTAATAATAATTTGTTTTCATTTGTTTTTCAGTCGTCATACTATCCGTCTTTAGAGGGGACCGTTAGCGTTCAAGCAATAAAGCGCCGTCGTTGGGACAGGCAGGCAGCCCGGAACTCTTGGTTCCATGATCGCCTTCTGATGCCTGTTGAAGTCATCCAAAGCGATGACTTCGATTTCCTAGGCATCTGCTGGATGCACGAGGGTCGTTGGGGCACCGACAGTCCTGCCGAAGACTGGTGTCATCCGGCGTGGGGTGTGAAAGCCGGATTGATGTCCGTGTATTCCATGGAATACTTTTAAAATTTCTTTTTTTTTATATTATTTTTTTTTTTTGAATTTATTATTTCTAAGTGTGTATTTGATTCATCATCTGAGGTGACTAGGGTAATAATTTTTTTTGTCTTGTGATTAGTTTTATCTATTTTTCTGCGTGTACGAACTGCTGGAGAATGTGTGAATTGTGCTATTCTATGTGATCTTTTAATTTGAGAAAGTATTGATTTATTTTTATTGATTTCTGTATTTTTGATATTTGTCTGTGGTTTCAAATTTGAGATTGAAGATATAATTGGCGTCTGTACGCCTGTTAATAATGGTAATGAAGGATCAGTGATTTTAGAACTTTCAGGTATATATGAATGTGAGGATTGAGATGATGCTGATAAATTATAAGATTTCTTATGTTTTGGAGAGTTTACAGAATTATTAGATATATGAGACAAACCGAAGTCAGTCATATCAGATTCGTCACTTAAATACGAAGGGTTATTCTTAATGAGTTTTTTTCTTAGAGCTACAGCATCATAAACTTCTCCTGGTGACGATGATCCGTCAGAATGATCAGAGAGTACAATAGACTTATTCGATTCAAAACTTTCGAAGGGTTTTCTTTTATAACTTTTTAAATTTTCATTAGTTTTTACTTTGTTAGTTTCTTTTTTATTTTGATTTTCACTATCAAGCTCGGAATTCTTATTCGAAGGGTTTCGAGTATTATAATTTTTCAAGTTTTTATTTACTTCATCATTTTTATCTTTTTTATTATTTATTTTTGATTCGATTTCCGGAATTTTTTTATATGAATTATACCGTCTAACGTTAGATTTTTTATTCTTTAAATTTTTATTTTTACCGATATATCCGTTTTCTCCATTTTTGTCAACTAATCGCCGATCGATAGGGTAGCTAATCCTATTGCCGTCGCTAGTATTTTTGACTGTTGGGTCCGTAGTTAATTTATCGATGGGCCCAACCATTTGAGTTCTTGACTCATTTACTTTACCTTTTTCGACCGAATTTTTGTTATCAACCGCTCGAGTTGTTGGCTTGAGAATTTGAATTACCGAATTTATTTTATTACTTGAATAACTTTCCTCTGAACTTACATTTCCTTTCTTATTTTTGCTTAAATTTACATGCAATTTATTTTTATTAATATTCCGCGTTTTTAATTTTTCATCTGAGTTGCTTGGCTCTGTATTAGTATATTTTTTTGGTTTTTTTATTATGACTCTTCCGGAGTCAGATGGATCCGAAGATCGCAATCTAGCGATTCCAGGTTTACCGGGTCGCCATTTAATTTTAATTGGATAAACTTCGCGGTTTTCAATTATTGGGTTACGCGATAAAGCGTCCGCGTTTGTGTATTTTTCCCGCCTTATATAACACGGTATATTTGAACTCTTTAAGCCTTTCTCTCCATCTTATTACACGCGATGTTGGGTCATTCTTATTATTCACCCACACAAGTGGTCTGTGTTCGGTGACAAGAGTAAACTCTCTGCCATAGAGATACGGTCTAAATGTTTTCATACCGAATAAAGCTGCGACCATTTCTTTTTCAAGGTCGAGTAATGCTTTTCGTGTTTATTAAGCATACAAGAGGCTGCTGTAACAATTGTATCTTCGCCAATTTTGCCTTGTGAGAGGATTGCTCCAACTGCATAGTTAGATGCATCGGTCGTTAAAATAAACGGTTTCGAAAAATCGGGGTATTGCAGTATCGGAGCTGTACATAGTTTGTCCCGCAAGGTTTCAAAAGCTACCGGATGTTTAGGCGTCCATGTAAATCTTGCGTTTTTAATTATAAGATCAGATAGGCACTTAGCGATTTTTGCGAAATCCCTAATAAATCGCCGATAATAACCAGCAAGTCCAAGAAATTTTCTCACTTGTGTTGTATTTACGGGCGTTTTGAAACATTTGATCGCTTTGATTTCATCGGGATCAGGCTTGACACCATCGGCAGATACAAGATGGCCTAAATTCAATAACTTCTTTTTTTAAGAATTCACATTTATCGGCTTGTAGAGTTAATTTTGCGCTATGTAAACGTTCGGCTAATTTTTCGAATTTAGTGTTATGTTCTTCTAGAGAACGTGCGTAAATGACTATATCGTCTAAGTAAACAAAGAGATCCGCTCCTTGTAACACTAAATCCATTAACCTTTGGAACGTTGCCAGAGCATTTTTAAGTCCAAATGGCATTCTATTAAACTGGTAATGACCATGAGGAGGTGTGAATGCTGTTTGATGTTTATCTTTTGGATGCATATTAATTTGGTGGAATCCAGATTTTAAATCGAAAATTGAAAAATAAATTGCGCCACCCAGTTGATCAGGAATGTCATTTATCAACGGTAATGGGTATGCGTCTTAAATAGTTTTTTCATTTAATTTACAATAATCAATTACTAAACGCCATCTTTTATTGCCTTTTGAATCAGCCTTTTTAGCTACTATCCATAGAGGGGAATTATAGGGGGAGGTCGAAGGTTCTATTATGTCCATCAGCATTAATTCTGTAATTTGTTTTTGAATTTCGTCTTTTTGTGCAGGTGGATGTCTGTATTGTCGAGTATTTACCGTTACGTCATCGTTAGTAGGTATACTGTGTGCCACTGTCTCTCTAGCGCGCAATGATTCTACCGGAATGTGGAACAGGTCAGCGTATTTTTCTACAAGAGAAACTATCGTTTTACGCTCTTCCTCATTCAAATGTCCTAAGCGCAAGAGTTTTAACACTTAGTCAACACGATTTTCCCGGGCCCTGGTACTGTTATCGTATTCATCTGTGTCGTCTTGCGTCAAGCTAGTATCCTCATCCTCACTTGTCCCGAAAGGGTACAGAGGAATTACGGGTACTTTCACTTCAACATCCTTATCAAGAGTATTTATTGCGTACAAATAAGTGATACTATTATTATTTCTAACTAAAGCTTCGCCCGCGTAAATACCGTTTTCAAATTCGATACGAGGTGTATAACCCTCTTCAAGTTTGCTATCGACTCGAACAAACATTGCTGTTTTAGTTCGAGCTTTAAAAACGAAATATTCTCCCTCGGTAAATGATAATTCTAAATTATTTAAATGTTAAAAAATTATAGTATTTTCTACTAAATTAATTATTCCACCATGTTCGCGTAAAGATTCCATACCGAACATTCCACTATAATCTAAAGGAAATTCATCTGGGACGACATAAAAGTATGTAGTTTCATCAAAAATTTGTATTTGAATTCTACCCAAAGTTATAGTTTCAGATACGCCATTTAATTTATAACAATAAGAATCATCAATTAAATCTTTATATTTCACTTCGCCGTATTTTATTAAATTTAAACTACATCCCGTATCAATTAATATTTTTCCGTAACTCGATATTATATCTTTAGATTTAAGCATGATAGACGTAGGTTTGTACTCTATTGACATAGCACCTACGACATAAGTTCACGTTGGTAGTCTTAATTTTTGTTCGAAATTTGGCGCCGAGTTACTTTTCCCGGTGATGTATTTTGATCTAATTTTTCTAAAATAGTTTTCATCATAGACTCGAAATTATTTAATAAAGTAGAAGACTCAAAATCTACATTTTTACTAACTGGATTTGACTGTGTTGAATTTTGAGTGTGTTTAGAATTATGAAAATTTTTATTATTGTTAAAATTATTATTTCAATTAAAATTATTGTTTCTATTGAGATTATTATTTGCGAAGTTATTGTTAGGTGGTACGGTAGAAGGCTGTAAAGTCTCTATACTATTTAATTGATCTGTTTCTGTACTTTTGATAGAATTTAATGGACTACGTGTTTTGATTCTACTGTTATTTTCTTTACGATTTTTAAAATGAGGGTTAAGCGCATCAGCTGTTGACTGCCAGGCGCTGACCCGCGTGTACAATTCCGCGTAAGTCATAATAGTCGTATCCGAAAATTTTTGTAGAAACTAAGGATTAAATTGCGAGGTTATAATTCGAATCTGCTTCATTTGCGTTAACGGATCTTCTAATTTTGCAAATTCGCTTTGCATTCGATTAATAAATGCAACTCCGGTCTCGTCGCTGCTTTGTTTAGCCGAATATATCCCCTGCAGCACCGACTCGTATGTTTGCTGAACCTGCCAAATCTTAAAAAATTCTTTGAAGGCCACCCAGCTGTGAAATAAGCCTTCGTTTTGGTAATACCACTCGAGTACGTCACCGCGAAGTGTGTTGGTTACCACTGCATGGAAATTTTCAAAAGAAATATCATTGCTGATCATCCGCTGCTCGATTATTTTTAAATATTTTCTGGCGTCAATGGGAGAGGATCGATCATGAGACGGAAATGAGACATTCCAAGATTTAACAAGACGACTGAGATCGTACAACCGCATAGAGTTAGACCCACTCATATTTGAATTCCCCGCTGCAACTGTATAAGTATTATGCCAGGTTGACGGCTGAGCATGTGGGTATGTCTGTACTGATGGAGCTTGTGTGCAGGTATTTGTGAGTGCGGGTGCACTATTATTGCTAGCTGGATGAATGTATGTGTAGGAGAGTGTCGGTTGAGTATTCATGTGCACTGGTAGCGTATGAGCTGGTGGTGGGACCACTGAGTGCGCGTACGGTTCACGCGCAGGTAAGCCAGGCATGGCGAACTGCTGTCCGTTCTCTTGCGTTGCCGAAACGTGTGCATGTGGCTGTAAGATGACTTGGCGAGTAGAGAGGGGGTTTGCTGCCTGTGACGTCACAGTGGCAGCAGGGAACAGCTCTCTCGGCATCCACATGCTTGATGCGTCTGGTTGAAAAGACGGGGGTGGAAATTGAGTACTTGGGGGTCGCAAAACCGTGCTCGATATACGAAGCAAGTGCTGACGTTCTGCCCACAAAGCTTCAATTTCTGTCTGGAGGCCCGAAACTACATTTCGTAATACGGCAACGGAGGTCGTATTTTGGGACTCTGAAATTGGCACAACCCCACTAACATTGTGGTGGTGGACGCTAACATTACCGCCCGAACTAGACGTACAAACATTGTTATTATTATCAACAGATTGACTTTGAGTACGAAGGGTACTATTATGTATCTCATCGTTCTGCGTAAGATCTACTAGATCATCCATTACGCTTGATGCGGTGGGAAAATGAATAAGATTACCTGGATTGTTAACCGAGGTGACTGGGAGAGATGATTGTGGAATCGGCGTTCTCGGTAGTGTCATTTTGGCGGGAAAACTGTCTCAGTAAATTCTTTTTGAAATAATAAATTATAAAAGTTTATTATTAATAAAATTTGTTTCTTCTTAATCCGAACTGATAATAATCTTGTCGGATTATAAATAGATTTATTTAATCAGGAATTATTGTAATTCGAGTCTTTCCAAAACTATCAAGATTATTTATTTATTAATAAATTAATAGTTTATTTAAGTTATCAAATTTCTTGATGACTAATAAAAATTTTGTTTATTACTGTAATGACTTATTTTGGGTATTGAAATTTTCAATGACTCATAAAATTCTTATGTATTACTGCAAAGATTATATTGATAATTTACTTAAGTGCTTAGTTTATTCGAGGACAATTTTGTCGAGCAAAAGATATTTTATTTTAAACCGGAAACGAATATAGTAATCTTTTGTGTCGTACAGAAAATAATAAATTTCTTTACTTAGAAAATATTCGAACCAAAGTTTTATTTTAATATTTTAAGTATTTCTTTTTATTAGTTACTTTGGGTTGTCTGTTGTGCGTAAGCAGGGAATAATAAACTGTAAAGAGTAAATACTAGTGTCTCGGGTTACAACGCGTGTAGCTAGTATACGCTCAAGGTCAAAGTATAACGAAATATTTATGGGAACGAAACGGGCACACAATATTACAATGATAAATAATTTTTAAAATAAATAATTTATAATAAATTGATAATAATTAGAATAAATGAATTGAAAAAGCAATTAAATATTTTATAAAATTTTGATGCGGATAATGAATTATGAAATGTAATGGAATGATGAGTGTAGAAAAATGAAATTGTTAATGCTGGTAAAATTTTTGAGATTATTACTGAAAATTGTATAAAATTTTTGCTGCAAAGCCGTGAGAAAAATCAATAGAATTTTCAGTTGCCCGTTTGAATTACTGCAAAGTCCCTGTTCGAGCGCCAGTTGAGACAAATCGCTTTTATTTTCGCGATCTTTACCAGCATCCACCAGAATTCGCGGGTTGAACCCTGGCTTAGGCTGGCCTATAACAAATTTTTTTATTTACTTGGACAGAGCAGTGGGCTGGGGTTCTTGCAAAGCAAAGACCCGCACTTATTCAAACTCGACAACGTATATGAAAATTCATCAACTTACCTCACGGCTTATTATTTATAAATTATTTCTTACAATTACTTCAATTATCTTATGCAGCTTAATCAATAGGTATTGGAACTTATTACATAATTTTACCAGTATTTTAAAATATGAATGAAAGATAGTAGGTAGAAAGGAAAGTATGCAAATTTATTGCCAGTTATAATAATTTCAATTACTTACAATCAATGTTCTCGCAGAATACAATCGATATGGTCCAAATAACAATGAATGGCCACGTGGAAAGCGTTGATTATCGCACTGATTTTAGGCTTTTTAATTAATACGCTGATACTAAAGGTGTACCAGCGGTAACGTAATAGTCAACTTAATAAATTAAATATATTTTATACTCAAATAATAATAATATATGATATCTAATGAGATCGCAAGCTAAGTTGCCAGTATAATATAAAGTATAATAATAAAAATAACTAAGAATAAATTGATATAATGCAAGTGAATTGCCAGTTAACAATTAATTAATTTTGAATATTCAAATACGTCTAAACGCTACTAGATCCAAGATCGAAGTCTAAGTTGTCTAACCGATAATTGAGGGTCTGGGACTTGCCTCTGAACTCTGTCCCCACTTCACCCTTACGGTCATGCGTAAACGTGAAAATAAGTCATGTGACCACGGCACTATGACTTGTGTAGTTTCAGACGACAAGAAGACGAGGAAAAATGGGAACCGCAAGGCTGAGGACGACGAAGACAATTCACATTGTCTCAATATATATATATATATATATATATATATATATATATATATATATATATATATATATATAAATAATAAGGTGTAAAAAATAATACCTAAAGGGCCGGAGTTTTCGAATTTAGTAAGCACCCCGCGCCAGATCCCCAAGAATGGATCCCGAGTGGCATTGTAGTAGGACCGCAGATCGGTTCTATGAGCATCGATATACGGGATACGGAACCACCAACAAAGATCGTTATGCTGAATGTTTAACTCAGCCACCAATCCTTCCAATCGGAATAATGTTCCGTCCAAATCGTTTCCTTGTCGAACAGCCCTTTCCAAAGCATCCACTATCAAATTCATTACTGCATCTATCCACCTTGGAAATCGTATCCACCGAATTGGGATGACAATGTCGTATCTGAATGTGTTTCCCATCTATAAATTATACATATTTCACAACATAAAAAAAATATCCAACACCTATAATACACGAACTGAAGACAGCTAACTTACCTTAATTATTCTATTGAAAGTTAAAAAAAAGCTCCTTTATTAATCTTCCAAATTTATAAAATTTTTTAAAAATTGTTTATGAACCCCCACTGCGGATTTTAAAACCGATATTCTTCTAAGCAATATTATTATTAAAAATTGTTTTATAAAACTCGATAAAACACCCACTGTATATTTTAAAAACCAATTCAAGTAAAATTTAAACTCAGCAATATTTTCTCAATAACACTTTAAAAAACACCAACAGTATAATCCAGAAAATAATTTCTAAAACCGTTTCAAAAAATACTTTTTGAAAGCCTGACTTCAACTGTCATCGACCTTTTTACGATCTCTGAACTTTGTGTAATGACAGATCAATGTATAGCTCAACAATGAAATCACAGTTGAGATTAAAAATTAATAAACAAACCCATAAAACGATCGCATGTGTGAGAAACACCCATAGAGCATCTCACTCTAACATGTAGTGATAGATATGAGTGTCTCACTTTAACTTGGAATAATTCTATATTACAAGACTTTTTCCTGAAAAATCTATGTGAACATATTTTCCACTATAAAATTCACTATAGTAATTTACTTTGTCTTTTATCCTATTTGTGTGAAAATCCCTTTTTTCATATCAATTCAAAATGTACATTTTAAAGATATATTCGAAAATTTTTTGAATGTATCGATAAAATAGGGAATCATGTTTACTCTGCCATCTATCTGAAAGATCGATATTAGAACTGTATTATCCAACTCATACAAATATTCCATTGACTTACAGTTTTATCCGTCTTTAATAACTCCATTTATTTTTTTACATATACCTTTTCAAAAGACATTATCATTATCGATCTCACGATCTAAAGTTAATATATATTAAATTACATATATTTTCACATCTTCGTTCTACGATTTACCCAACATAAACATTTTTTTATGATCCAAATCGTATATTTATAATAAATCTTATATTTGATACCTTAATTCACATATTAATTCTATAATTTATTTAGACGATTGATATGTAACACTTTTCTATGTAATTCCAACATACCCACCGGAAATAAACAATTTTTATGACACCGCTTAATGAGATTCGTACTATCATCGATCTTTGATACTTGCAGTCTCATTATGTAACTCTCTGTTTTAAATCTGTCATCGATAACCGGAAGTAAAAAATTTTTATTACACCGCTTAAATTTCTTACTCGCAGTCTTAAATCTTAAACGGTCGTTTATGTTATTGATATCTAGATTTCTTATTAATCTGTACCACCCAAGTAAATAATTTTTATAACACTCTTCTATGTAATATAACATATCTGTCATCGATCACTCTATCACCGGAAGTCAACAATTTTTATTTTACCGCTTAATGAGATCTGTGCTAGCATCGATATTTGATACTCATAATTCTTAAAAATTTATTATGTATTTTTTACTCTCTGTGTTTAATCCTAAACGATCGTTGATAAATACTTTTCTTTTTTTATCTATACCACCCAAGTAAATCATCAATATTTTATATACTCAGTATTATATTTATGAGATTTATTTTTTTTACTCTCTGTGTGTTTCTCGTTTTTCATACTCAGAAACTTTGATGACATTATACCTATAGTCGAAAGCTTAAATAGCTTGTGAGAACGCACTTAATTTATAGTTGAAGTGTAAATCTTTATGTGAACACATCTTAAAATAATTATTCCTGTTCCACAAGTGTTTGTGATTTAAAACACAGTGTTAATAGAAGAATTAAAAAAAAATGTCCCAACGAGGTTTAGTTAAAGCTCTCCACAATTTAGTTAATACAGTGGCACAATCATATAATGATTTACAATCAGAGGTGGTGGATAAAGAGCAATGTCAGAGGTGTTACAATGTTTGTAATGATAAAATAGACTAATTTAATACAATTTTGGCAGATCCTAATACCACCGTTCAAGGTCGACGAAGTGTACAAGCAAACAGCAGTTCTTTGTTGGTACAGTAATCAGTTTCTGCAACTTAGTGAACAGGTAGCAGGCGGTGATTTAAGTGTGAATAATCAATCTATTAAGTGGCAAGATCTCGAAAACGCTTTTTCCAACAACATTAAGACAGGATCGATAATCAACCGCTCTCACACTGACTTGAGAGATTTTTTGAATGTCTCTAGAGACATTGTCCTGGATAAAATCCAAGAAATGCTGGAAAACGTTGCAGGTGTTAAAGTAAACGTTGAACTATTTTGCAAATTCAGGAAAAATACATCAGTTGAAGAAAAAATTAAATCATTCAACACCAAGAGTCGGGCTATTTTACCTGCAACATCTTTAGCTGAGTGGTATACAGACTTTGTATACGAAAAAATGTTAAACAAAGTCGAAGAATTTAATCAAAAAGATTCAGGGTGGAGTTTGACGGAGATTACCAATCTGGTGGTAACAATGTCAAAATACACACCTCTGCAAGGAGGGACTTCAACTTTTGTGAGGCTTCCTCGAGATATCCAGATGAAACGAGCTGTTCTCAACATAGAAAATTTCGATGAGTACTGTTTTCTATGGAGCGTCGTTGCTGCGATTCATCTTCCTAACACTGGACATCCTGAGAGAACATCGGCGTATCCTCATTATAGTGCAGTCCTAGAATATACAGATATTAAATTTCCTATGACACTTAAGCAAATCCCACAGTTTCAAAGATTAAATGATTTAACAATAAATGTATATGGTATTGAATCTCATTTTACAAAGAAAAAATCTGAAAAAAGTATTATAATTCCATTATATTTAAGTAAATATTGTAAACTCAATAGAAAAACAGTCCATCTTTTAATGTTACAAGCTTATGTTAATTTAAATATGACAAGTAATGAGCATAAAGATTATGAGCCTATATATCATTTTGCTCTGATTAAAGATCTTTCGCGATTAGTTAAAAGTCAGATTTCAGCTTCAAAAAGCAAATTATTTTTTTGTGACCGATGCTTAAATCATTTTAAACTGGAAAAATCGTTTGAAGATCATAAAAAAGACTGTTTCGCATTCAATAAAGTTCACATGACGTTTCCGACTGAAGAAAATAAAATTTTAAAGTTTAAAAATTACCACTATAAAGATATCGTACCATTTGTTGTTTATGCAGACCTAGAATGTACACTTGAACCTCAAAAAAATGATAATTCTGACAAACGTATACCACATAGTATCGTATTTTATCGTTTTTGTAGTTATAATAACAATTTATCTAAATTTGAACTGAATCGATCACAAACCTGCATCGAGTGGCTTGTAAAAAAATTAGAGTGTTTAGCATTAGAAGTCAAATCATACTTAAAAAATCCTGTTGCTATGAAACCCTTGTCGAGACAACAAAAAAAGAGTCATAAGCAAGCAACTGTTTGTCATATTTGTGAAAGATCTATAACTTCTGCTACAGATAAATGCTACGATCACTGTCATTTTACTGGTAACTATCGCGGTCCAGCTCACTTATCTTGTAATATAAATTATAGAAAATCTCACACTATACCAATAGTATTTCATAATTTATCTGGTTACGATTCCCATTTTATAATAAAATCTTTATCAACTGTTTTCGAGGGTAAAATTACATTATTACCAATTAATAAAGAACGTTATATATTTTTTACAAAGTATGTTGAAAATACATCAGTTTGCTTACGTTTTATAGATTCATTCAGATTTATGGCTTCTAGTCTTGACAAATTAGCATCTAATCTGAAGGATTGTGATAAACAAATTACTCAACAACATTACAATGATCCGGAAAAGTTTAAATTAGTAACTCGAAAGGGTGTATTCCCATACGAGTACGTAACTGATATTGACAAACTTAATGACAAACAGCTGCCTGATCAGGACTCATTTTATTCTAAATTATCGAACGATGGTGTATCTGATAATGATTATGCTCTTGCTCAATTAGTGTGGAATAAATTTGATATTAAAACATTAGGGGAATATTCAGATTTATATTTATAAACAGATGTACTTCTTTTAGCTGACATATTTCAAAATTTCAGACATGATTGTATGGCTACCTATAGCTTAGATCCTTTACATTACTATACAGTGCCGGGACTTGCTTTCAAAGCGATGTTAAAATATACAAATGTTGAACTCGAGTTATTTACCGATCCCGAAATAATGCTATTTATTGAAAAAGGTATCAGAGGTGGTGTATCTCAGTGTACAAATAGGTATGCAGTGGCCAATAATCGTTACATGGGATCTAGCTTGATCCTAATAAAGCTGAATCCTATTTAATGCATTATGATGTGAATAATTTGTATGGTGCTGCTATGAGTATGCCGCTACCAAAAGGTTCATTTGAATGGGTTTACCCGCCTGACGATCTATCTTTTGACGTCGATAACGTAGATCAATTTTTAAACGACATCGATAGCGTTGGCTATGTATTAGAAGTTGATCTACATTATCCTCAGGAATTGCATGATCTACATAAAGATTTACCACTATGTCCTGAACATTTTTCACCACCGGGTAGCAAGTATACTAAATTATCGACAACTTTATATGATAAAAAAAATTATGTTATACATTATAAGAATTTATAACAATGTTTAGATTTAGGATTAAAATTAACAAAAATTCACAGAGTTTTAAAATTTGAACAGTCACTCTGGCTCAAGTCATATATAGATAAAAATACAGATTGTAGAAAAGCTGCTAAAAATGAGTTTGAAAAGGACTTTTATAAACTTATGAATAATGCTGTCTTTGGTAAGACTATGGAAAATGTCAGAAAATACAAAGAGATTCATATAGTAACAAGATGGGCCGGTAGATATGGCGCTTCTGACTATATTTGTAAGCCTATTTTCCATAGTCTTACTATTTTTGATGAGAATATGATAATAATTGAATTAAAGGCGACAAAAGTACGCTTTGACAAACTCATCAATGTTGGTTTTTGTATATTAGTTCTATCGAAAACTTATATATATGACTTTCATTATAATTATGTAAAACATAATTTTTCAAATGACGAATCTAAACTAATGTACACTGATACTGATAGTCTTATTTACCATTTCATTGTACCAGACATCTATAAGATCATCAAACGTGATATCGCCAAGTTTGACACCTCTGATTATCCACCTGATAATGTTTACAACATACCACTTGTTAATAAGAAAGTATTAGATCTGATGAAGGATGAGAATAATGGCAAAATTATGACTGAATTCACTGGACTTAAAGCAAAGTTGTATGCTTTTAAAATTTATAATGAAGATCAGGTAAAAAAGCGAGCCAAAGGTATTAAACGTCCGACTTTGCGAACTATCACTTTTGAAGATTTCAAACGATGTTTAGAAGATCATGTAAATTTAAGTAAGACACAATATGTAATCAAAAGTAACAAACATTGTGTTAGTACAATAGTTCAGAATAAGATAGCTTTAAGTTGGGAAGATGACAAGCGTCAGCTTCTGTTAAACAGTACAGATACCGTACCATGGGGTTACAAAGTATCAAGAGATGATATTGTGACTATTCCGAGACCAAATAAAAGACGAAAAATGTAAAAAATATTTATAAATTTTAGGCTAGTTAAAAAAATAAAACTTATATACATGATTAAAAAATTATTTTGTTTTATTTCAAAAATATAATACATTTTTTTACAGATCAGATTTATTTATTCAGCTATTGTGAGAGTTATCAAAGCCGAGCCACTTTACATATAATTTATTTCCACGTGTTTTTATAACTTTTTCTACTAGGTAAACATCCGGATATTTAACTTTGCTGAGTTCTTTATCGTAGAATCCACCTTCTATAGGCTAATCCTGATAGTCTACAAGTCTGTAGGTCGTAGGTACCGTATTTTGTACAGATTTTATAGTGAAAATCTCTGTTGTCCAGTTAGCAGTGTAACCTTTCTCAAACACATGTTTGTGTTTGCTAATGCGAACTTTATCTCCAACTTTGAACTTAGATTTTCGTACTCACTGCTGCATTTGAATTGTCCGATGTTTAGTATTATTATAAGCATTTAACAATTCTTCTAGCATGTTGATCCATTTATAATTACCACGAGCAGAAAATTGACGCCACATATTAGTTTTAAGTGTTCGGTTAAAACGCTCACATATGGATGCTTTCAGGTTACTGAATGTAGAGTACATATTAATTTTATACTGTTTCATAAGATTTTTGAACTCTTCATTGTAAAATTCTTTGCCTTGATCTACATGAAGATTTTTCGGAACACGTCCTTGTTGGAATATAGATTTCATTGCATTCGTAACATCACTAGCACTTTTATTTTTTATTGGTACAGCCCAAGCAGATTTGGAAAATATATCTATCACCGTCAGCATGTATTTATTTCTTTTATTTGATGTAGCGTATGGGATCATTTCAACTAAATCCGCCTGCCAGGTTTCATCGAGCCCCCGGATATCAACATGTCGTCGCAGGTAATTTCTACGAGCTTGTTTATGGAGCTCATAAGCTGTTACTGACTTCTTGTCCTCCATCGTTAAAAATTTTAGCTTCCAATTTTTTTATTCGCCGGGTATTGTCATTAAGTGATTCTTCTCTTGTTTTTTTCAATTTTAATTTAAGTTCTTGAACATCTTTTTCTGATGAGACGACTGTAGAGTCTAGTGCTACCACTTCAACATGCAAAAGTGAAATGATCTCGGACAGATCATCTTTCATACTATCATACATTAAAGTCAATTTTTTATGGACTATATCACGCGTAAATTTCAATGTTGCTGCATCATTATCATCTGAAGGATCACCAACACGACACAATTTTTTACTCTCCAAATCATAATCTCCACCAGGAGTTAACTTAAAACCAACTCCAGGTGGTCCAGGTGGTCCACTAATAACTGCAGCTGTCGTTAACGAGCGTCCAAATATGTCGATGCTCATTTTTTTGCTCTTTACACTTTTATGAACAGTAAAAGACTGGCTAACACAGTTCAAAAATACTGTTAATATATAATTCCAGCCTCCCGTAACTGTTCGATTATCGATATAATTTCATTTGTATGACTTGGATTGCCGGCAGCTTGAGATGCCATGAGTAAACGTAGACGATCAACCAGTTCGTTTGGGTCATCCCAATGAACGTAATCCATATGTGTTTTCTTCTTTTTTACAATCTTATATTTAGGCAACCCTTTTCCCTTAGGTGATTTGTATTTTTTGTAAGAAAATCAGCAATATAATTATTAAACTTTATTGTTGAGTCTTCATAAATACTACCATCTGATTTGTAATTTTTTCTATAAGCGTTTGTATTTTTAATGATCTCAAGGTATTTATTTTTATCATCTTGTGTAACACTTGCATCATGGGGTGATTTTTTGAATAACAATTCCAATAAACCAGGAGTTATTGGGTATTTCTGATCTTTAACATAAAATGTATTTTCTTCAAAATTTATTTCTGAATCACCAATGTAAAAATCATTACACCGCCGACGGACGCCATATCTCAAATCTATTTCTTCACTTTTTCTATACACTTTGGCTAAATAGGATTTCACTAAACTGCTCGGTTTAGCGGGAGTACTTGAAGCAGAAGGATTTATTTGGCTCTCATTAAGAGTTCTACTACTCCCATCGTCATCAGAAATAAAACTATCATAATGACTTGTATCATCAAAATCTGTTTTGTTGTTGTTGAGTGTTGAATTGTCCTTTTGTGTAACCTCTTCTTCTTTAATTTCATTCTTGACTTCTTGTTTAATTATTTGTTTCGACGATTCAACTAGATTCTGCAACGGTGTAACTATGGGTTTGAACATTTCACCCATAGCTTTTTCAGCGCTATCTTTTCCTAACTTCAGCATTTTATGCTTTCGTCTTATTGCGTCACTTGCTTCAGATATCTGACGCAGCACATCCTTTTTGTTTTGAAATCTCTTCAGGCTTCTTGTTGATGTATTAGAGTTCACTAGATATATGATTCATATTAATAGTTACACTTTAATTTATGCTAATAAAGCAGTCAAATCCTTTCCTGTATCGTCCATCGTTGAGCTCACTATCTTCATCAATTACCACTAAACCATATTTATCATCATTCCAACATGCAGAGCATAGTTCTTTGAATGCATTGTATGACATGTCGGTATTCATATGATCGTCATATACATGTTTTAAATTCATTTCATCTTGACGGAACAGAACTAAAAAATTTACATTATCACATATTAAATGCTTCGGAATCCGTGTATGTGTTTGACACAAATAAAAACTGTCTACGTCTTTGTGTCGACCCATACACAAGTAAGCTCTAATGTGATCCTGTTTTTCACAAGCGACATCATCAAATATCATCAGTGAATTGGGTTTTGCGCCCTCAGGTTTAATCACGTCCTCATGCTCATTGAATGGAAAAAATCCTACACCCTCTTTGGGCTTAAGCAATGCCTCTAAGAACTTGTATTTCGGCTGATTGAGAGATTTTGAGTACAGGTAAATGTTGTTGAATCTTAAACCATTGGGATGTATAATAAGTGATAATAAGGCATTTGTTTTACCACAATTTGATGGGCCACAAAACACTGCCCGCACATTGTTTGGTAGTAGAGCACCATGTCTTTCGATCCTTTTTACTCCTGTACCTTGAACTATTTGATCGAAGTTTATTAAGGTAATTTAGCATTGTGTTTTTTAAACTCCATGTTAACGGTTCACTGTTAGAGTGACAACTCTTTTCTATGACTATAAGTAAGATCATTTATAATGATTTATTATCAGTCATTATGTCACTGTGATGGAGTGCGGACGTATAAGTGGTAAAGGTATTGTCAACAGTATCATTAACAAGCTACCTTTTGAACTTCATATACCTGGCTATCAGTATTGTGGCCCAGGAACAAAGTTAAAAAAGAGACTGGCTCGTGGTGATCCTGGCATCAATCCTTTGGATGCAGCGTGTAAGAATCACGACATTGCTTACTCGAAAAATCGGGAAAATTTGGCAGCACGTCACGAGGCTGATAAAATATTAGCTGACAAAGCGTGGGAACGTTTTCAAGCGAAAGACGCTTCTATTGGAAAAAAAGCTGCTGCTTGGAGTGTAAACAAAATCATGAAGGTAAAAAAACGCTTCGGAATGGGAATGAAGAAGAAAAAGAGCATGGGTGGTAAGAAGAAGAAGGGAATGAGCGGTAAGAAGAAAAGAATGGTGGGTAAGAAAAGGAGAAAGAGTGGTAAGAAGAAAAGTACCAGCAGACAACCCAAGGTGGCGTTGAGAAAAATTGTAACGGCTGCTAAGCAAGCCATGCAAGCAGGTGGTTTTCCAATTAAATCAGCACTCAAAGGGGCTTGACAAGAGGTAAAAAAATCTGGTGGGAAGAAAAAAGTTCGACAGCCACGTGTTCTACCAGTTCCATCTAAAATCGGTGGTGTACTTCCATTCTTGATACCCCTATTTGCAGGTCTTTCAGCAACCGGTGCTCTCGCTGGTGGTGCTGCGGCGGTTGCGAAGGCTGTCAACGATGCTAGTTCAGCCAAAAGACAGTTAGAGGAGAGCAAGAGACATAATTCAAAAATGGAAGAGATAGCTGTAGGTGAAGGCTTATACTTAAAGCCGTACAGACGTGGTATGGGGCTAAATTTGTGGCCATATCCAACGGTTGGTAGAGGATGTAAGTCAAAAAACAAGTAGAGCTACCACATCGAGCACTTACAAACATAGACTTGATGAAATACGCTAAGGTTTTGAGGATACCCGATTTCCGCGGTGTTTTCATGAGAAACGATTTGCCAAAAACTGGACCTAAAGAATTCGAATCAGCTATTGTCAATCTTGACGACAGATTTGGACCTGGTACTCATTGGGTTGCGTACAAAAAAAGTCGTGATAATGTAATTTAGTTCGATAGTTTTGGTGATTTACAACCACCGGAAGACCTTATAAAATATCTCGATGTTGGTAGCGTGAAATATAATCATAAAAGATATCAAGACTTTGACACAATTATATGTGGGCATTTGTGTCTAAAATTTCTTTCCGGACAACTTTAAATTGACATGACTAGTTACTCAGGACATTGGTCATGGCTGAGTCTTTTACGTTAACGCTGACAGGATCGTGTTCCGTATTAGAGGCGAATTATTTCCCACCAATCGAGTTGTTAGAGGAAAAAAATTATGTCTTGGGTCTTGTAGAATTGCTGACATTTATTTCTATACCCAATATAGACATTGGCTCTAATAAGTTCTATGTAACTTATCCTCTGGACAATGAAAAACAAGAAGATATGAATGAAATTGAGGATAACAACGTTGGAAATATCGATAAACCTGGTGGCAAGAGGAAAAAACGAGATGCGACTATAGTGACAAGAAATGATGATGTTTCATTGGTTCCGAAGATTGATGTGCAACCCGTAAAAGAGATTCCCAAAAGAATCGTTCCTGTTAAAGAAAAAGTAATTAAAATACCTACCGGTAGTTATGAAATTAGAGATATTGAGAAATACATACAAAAGTCATTGCCGAGACTGAGCAACAGTATAAAAGCAAATAATAATGAACTAAGAAGTGAAATTAAATGTGATCAGGTTATAAATTTTGTACCTAACGATTCTATTGGTCGGCTGTTAGGTTTCAAGTATCGTCGGCTTCAACCAAACAAAACTCACTCATCGGAATTACCAGTGGCTATACTAAAACTAAATGCTTTAAGGGTTGAGTGTAATATTACCACAGGTGCTTACATAAATGAACACAAAGTTCACACAATTCATGAGTTTTTTCCGAGCGTACCACCAGGATATGAGATCGTTGAGTTGCCATCACACGTCATTTACCTTCCAATCACCGCAGATGCTATATATAATATAAGACTACGTATAGGGGATCGGGTTGGAAAATTATTAAATTTTAGGGGTGAAACTATAACCATAAGATTACATGTGAAAACAATATAAAATGGGTATTGTATATGATACAAAGAGTGGCGCAGGCTATAAAAAGATATCAACATGGACAAGCACAATCAGTCGAAGAATACCTCACAAGGCGTTAACACA
Organism: Microplitis demolitor; assembly: GCF_026212275.2. Lineage (NCBI taxonomy): Eukaryota > Metazoa > Arthropoda > Insecta > Hymenoptera > Braconidae > Microplitis > Microplitis demolitor. The sequence goes on along the minus strand of NC_068550.1, from coordinate 14,266,647 downwards.
TCAGAACGAGCTCTTCCTGAAAAGTCTCGGGCTACGTTTACGTGGAAGATCAATAAAATAAAATTCAATTTCTGCTTCATAATCCCGTGTCAAAAGACTTCGGTGGTAAGCTGTTGAGTATAATGTCCAATAACGAAGCTTCAAAGAACTTAAGAAAGTATTTAGAGAGCCAGCAAAGTAAATACGGCACAGATTTTAAAAATAGCAAAGATAAATATTCGACACCAAGCATAAAAGGTAGTACAGCGTACGGCGGTTACGAGAAAGGCAACAAATACGGTGCAGTAGGTGACCGAGGATATAAAAAATAATGGCTAATAAATTAGATATTCAACGACCAATTATATTCGATAAGTCAATTGCTCACTATGAACTGCATGCTCATCAACCGTATGCATCGTCAACTTTGAACAACAATGATGAAGTTCGTATCACAATCCAAAATCAAAATTTGTGCATACTTCCTAGCAAAAGTGCACTCCATATTCTCGGAAAGTTTACCAAGAGTGATAATACTGCTGTCGCTGCCACAACCAACTTGGTTGATATGGGGATTGGCCACATGATTAAAGAATTTCGCTTACTTATGAATGGTGTTGAAGTTGATCGAAGTAGTAACGTTGGTATAACAAGTCTGATGAAAGGTTATGTATCATTCAGTCCAAATCAGTTGAGTGCTTTGGAGAATGCTGGCTGGGTGATGGAAGATGATGTTAAATTAACAAACGCTGCAGGAAGCTTTGATTTATTGATTCCGTTGAATATTTTAAGTGGTTTTGCTGAAGATTATCTGAAAGTCCTTATAAATGTTCAGCTAGAGATAATTCTTACAATTTCAAACAGTGATATTAATGCTTACATACAACAAGCAGCAGGTGCTGAGGAAGTAAAATTAACTTTGCAAAAAATCGAGTGGATTGTACCGTACGTCACCCTATCAGGCAAGGCAAAAATTCAAGCATTAAATTATATTACAAGTGATCCGGCTATCTCAATTAGTTTTCGAACCTGGGAATTGTATGAGTATCCGCTGTTACCAGCAACATCAAGACATATTTGGGCTGTCAAAACATCAACACAACTGGAGAAGCCACGTTACGTCATCCTCGGATTTCAAACAGCAAAAAAAAACGACGCAAGGAAGAATGCGAGTCGATTCGATCATTGTACGCTCCGCAACGTAAAGTTATTCCTGTACTCACAGAGTTATCCGTACGGAGATCTGAATTTGGACATAAACGACAATCAGTATGCTTTATTGTACAGTATGTACACTGATTTCCAATCTTCATACTATAATAAAGAGGCTGAGCCACTGTTAACAAAGCAGAAATTTTTGCAAGAAGCTACGCTCTGTGTTATAGACTGTTCTAAGCAGAATGGGGCAATTAAATCTGGACCAGTAGGCATTCGATTGGAGTTTGAATCCACAAATCAATTTCCACAAAACACAACAGCTTATTGTTTAATAATCCACGATCGTATCGTTGAGTATAACCCTATCAGCAGCACTGTACGAAAATTGATTTGAAACATGGTTGTGCAATTTGACCTGACACCAACTGTACATTATATGTATACATGGAGTTATGCATACAAAACTGCTAGACAAGGTGAATGGGAGCAAATGGCTCGAGATCGAGAAAGGTTTAAACTTAGGATAGAGAGATCAAGATATATTATAGAACCTGTATTGATTAAAAAAATAAACTTAATAAATAAATAAACATTTTTAATCGATAAATCAATTCGTTTTATTTGTAATCTTAACCTGATACATTCAAATAACATAATTTTAATTGAATTGTATATATATTTTTAACTTGTTTTATGAACTATTATTTTTATAGGATAACTATTATTTATACACTTTGGGCAATCTTTTCGGTATGGATAAAGCCATATTCCACAGATATCCCAATCGCCACCAGTAGCTGGGTAGTGGTCCATACAAAATGAGTAATCTCTTATTTTATTATTATTCTGTAATTCCACCGGAAGTGAATCGTAGACATGACGTATTTGGGTCCTCGCAAAACGTAGAAGAAAGTGATAATCAAGCCAAGCGATATCACGTTTATGCATTTTTTTCAAATCAGACAGTTGATAATATATTTGCGCAGATTTCTCGGATGATGGATTGTCACCCCAGAATTCCAGAAACCAACGCTTTAATTGTTGAATATTTTGAAAAGCACATGCATGTGTTCTCCGACGATGATATAGCCTCAGCGGACATTTTTCCTTATTATAGCGATCCACATTTTCAAATGAATAATGTCTCATTAGTTGGATGTCGATAATTTGTGCGGAGTAATCGGTCATGATCGTCAACCATTTGTCTTTTTGCTTTCCATCAACATAAATATAACTTGATTTGCTCACTATATCTTTAATAATTTCTTGAAGTTTGTCGTATGGTGTTCACCTGAGTCCCATTGGATACCATGGCCGCACCCACTCTCATCTAAAGTTTCTTGCATAATTGCTCCATCATACTACAATGGTGGTTGAAAGATAAAATGTTCACACTTATATTTTTAGGAATTTTCATATATGTCAACCACACACAATTCTTTCACTACTAGGGTGTCATCGGGCATAACAAACCCTGCGAAATCTATGAAGAATTCCATTGTCTTTTATTTCTTGTTGATACGTTCTTCTAGTTTTTCGATACTTTCAATCACTTGATGCAGTTTTTTTTACAGAGTCTTTAAATGCACAGCAGTATGGACACACGTTTTTATCACGTCTAGTTTGAATGATATTCAAATTAGTTTGTCGAAGATGAATATCACGTACAAACCTTTTAATGTAGTCTTGAATGGGTTCTTCAAAGTAACGTGTTAATAAATCGGCTTTAAATACAGCGTTTGGCGGATGGTTTATTAGATAGTCTAATTCTTTTTCACTCAGTTGATCCATTTGAGGTGTCTACACTTTATATTTTGATGAGTTAGTTTTGAACATTAAATGAGTTATAACGTATGTGATTCTGTGACATGCTTGTTCGTAGTCTTTACGATCTTTAAAAGATAGTAATAAGTTCTTCCAATATAAGATTTGTAAGTCAATTTCTTTTTCTTTAGTAAGTAATTTATGAATGTAATTGTCTTCTTCTTCGCTCACTTCCTCGAACTCGATTTGTGCTGAATGTTCACAACGTTCAGTGCATACATGGGGTCTGTGAAGATGTGGTTCAGGTATATAGTTGCAAATGAGAAAGATGTACGCTAGTTTAATTGAGAAGATATGTTTTTTTTTATAATACCTTAGATTTTAACGATCTATTCGATAGTCACTTTTTTATAGGTTTTAAATAGCAGAGCAATTGTTTCTACTTAAAAATACTTGAGCAGACTGATGCATATGGCTGCAGGAGTCGCCCACTCAACTCTTTATTCCCCCACTAGGTTACCGAAAAACGAGTTTGGACTTGTCCTATGACGCAAAAAGATGATGTAATCGGGTAAAAATACGCAGGTTTATATTCCCCCACTTGATAACGGTAAACGACGCAGAGGTCATCGAAGCATTTGCGCAGCTTCATTTCCCCCACTCTGCATCATAAAAACGAGTTTGATGATATTACCCGCTAAAAGATAGAGGTGGGAGAAGAACTAAACCGCGAGATGGCAGGGACTTCGGGGCTTTTCGTAAGTGCCCGCACAACATCACGTTTGAATATATAAAGCTTTCGAAAGATCATACATAAATGCATGTCATGCTATCATCAAAGCTGGTATACGGTAAGATACCAGCTCTGATGATAGTGTGACAGTATTTTTTCGTCAAATCCATGAGAATTGGCCGCTGGTCGATAAAATTTCACCAAGTGTCGGTATCAGCGATAGTCGGTAAAGATAATTCCTACTTTACCGATCGAATATACCCTTATTTCTCTAGGATATGTACGATTTACCGGTCGGGGATATGATACATTACCGACAAGTGGTATCGGTGACGGCCGGTAAGGAAGGGTCCTGCGTTATCGAGGGATGAACCCTCCCTGTCTCACTACTGATAAATATTAGGAATCATTCACACAAAATTGAAACAAAATTTAAAATTTGTAAAACTAAAGCGAGTCAAGTGCGTGACTTTATGAATATATAGCGAAAAAGAAAAAAATGTTCATAGACACGTAAACATTTACTAAGGTTATGTACAGGTAAATAAAAATTAAAAAAAGTTATAATGCAATAAACAATGCCTGAATAATAATTAAACTCAATTATAATGGAACCAATAAATTGATGGCATAAATTATAGTCATAAATACAATAATAAAAAAATATTATTTTTAGTTGAGGTAAATAATGTGTAACGCCGAATCTGCACCAACAAGTTTGAACTTGTAAATAAATACCGGGTCACTGAGATGAAGACAAATAAAAAAATTTATTTTAAATGAAAAGATGGGAAAATAATTTCTTAATTCATATTATGAGGTGAGAAGTTTAGTTGAGATGATAACAATGCAAACAAAAAAAAAAGTTTATTAATAAGTTGAGCGATTGAAATGAAATTTACCGAACAATTAATTTTTTCTAGAAATTAACCGACTGGATGAGAAAACATATTGCGGAAAAGGAACTGAATTCTCCTTGCTATGCAAGAGTATTGAAAATGATTCAAAATCTTCTAAAATAAAAAAAAAAAAAATAGAATTGCAGCGCTAAATATCATCGAATTAAAACAACAGTCAGAGATGATGTAGGATTATCGAGCAAGTTTCTCTGCTTAAAAAATCTCATAAGATCCGATAGCTTCTTATAAATTCTCATAGGAATTTTATGAGAATCAATGAGTTCTATGGGAAACGGGAGTCCTCTTTTCATAGAACTTACTGAATTTTATGAGATTGTATAGGAGGTATTTAAAAAAATTATTTTCTCATAGATTCTGATAAGGGATTCTTTATAATAATCTATCGAAAAATACAAATGTTTATAAAAAATGAGTTTTTATAAGGTTGGATGGGATAAAACATTCACGGGATTTATAGGGATCTAGAAGAAAATAATAAAATTTACAAAATTTCTATTCAGTTGAGAATGTATGAGGAAATGATTTAGTCACGAACAAATGAAATCTATGAGAAAATAATAAAATTAGCAAAATTTTTGTTTCAATGAGAACGTATGAAGAAATCATTCCGTCAGTAATGATGGGATTCTATGAGAAAATAATGGAATTAACAAAATTTCTATTTGGATGAGAATGTATAAGGAAATGATCTCGTCACTTACAACTGGAATCTATGAGAAAATAATAAAACTAGCAAAATTTTTGTTTCAATGAGAACGTATGAGGAAATCATTCCGTCAGTAATGATGGGATTCTATGAGAAAATAATATAATTGACAAAATTTCTATTTGGATGAGAATGTATAAGGAAATGATCTTGTCACTTACAACTGAAATCTATGAGAAATTAATAAAATTAGCAAAATTTTTATTTCAATGAGAATGTATGAGGAAATGATCCTGTCACTAATAATTAGATCCTATCAGAATATAATAAAATTTATAAACTTCCCGTTTGGATGAGAACGTATCCGAAAATATTTTTATCAGTCACAATTGGATTCTAAAAGAAAACAATAAAATTTACAAAATTTCTGTTTTAATAAGAACGCATGAGAAAATGATTCTGTCATTAATAATTGAATTTTATGAGAATATAATAAAATTCATCATATTCCCGTTTGTATGTTCAATGACTTGTTGTCTCATGTAAGTTACGGTATTTAGGCATATAAACATATTATTCTAGTCAACAAGTGCCTTTTTGACGAAAATCTGTCCAAGACCACCGAAAATTATGATTGAGGTCTGATTTGATTCGAAATAGTATCTATAAAAAAAAATTAAAGTGGAAATTTGGGCCTGGCAAAAATTGTAAGTCATTAACAATTTAATAAAAAAAAAAAAAAAGTGGTTTGGTTTTTTACAAATAGTTCAACAACTATTTACGATATCCAAAATCTGTAAAAAGATCCTCAAAGAGCAGGAAATTTCCAAAAAAAGCTCTGTCTTCCCGAACTGTACCAACAATATTTATAATTTTAATTTAGCGGTGAAAATGGGACTAAAAACAGGTAGCAGCGCATGCACGCGCGTTAATAGAATCAATAGCATAATCGAAAAAAATTATTTTAACCGATTAAATATAAATATTAAGAAATAAAAAAAATTCGGTTCTTTCTAAACACATGGATTAATAATAATCCACTGAAAAAAAATTTTACATAAATTTTTCAATTAATTATGCTTTTGTTATTTAGTTAATTTTTACTCGTTCAAATTTTATATAAAAACCCTGATTATTTCTAAACTAAGAATCCAGGATTTTGTTCACTTCGTAGAGCTGTTCTTGAAAGGGTTTAGAAAAAATCGCCGTTGGAAAAATTAAAAAATTTCGATTTTTCGCTTTTTTATTTACGATCTAAGGAATTGAAAAATTAAAAATGTAAATAAAGCAATCAAGGAATTTTATTTTCTTGATTATTTTGTTTTTTTATTGCTAAAAGCTACTTAACAATAATTTAAAAAAAAAATTTTACTGACATCGTTCAAATAATTATTATAAACAAATGCATTGTTAATAAGATGAAAAAAAATTTTTTTTTTGGGAATAAGATGCTTGATGAAAATAATGATTTTTAAGAAAAAAATCGTCCTTTAAAAAAATTTTTTTATTGCTAAAAAGCGCATTTGCTAATTAACAATTTTTTGTTGTTGCTTAGTATTAATATTAATGAACTATTTTTTAAATCATAATTTATCGTGTTCTCTTGTTTTATAAAAAAATAATTTTTTAATAATTTTTCATTACTTTATTAAACAAACAATTTATTGTAAACAAATAAATTTTTACGCTATATTTTTTTTAAATACTAAAAACAACCATGTGTTTTTTTTTATCGGAAAACATTTTAGGAATATTCGAGTCGAATTTTATCTGTTTTTTCTTGTAATTTAATCAATTTAATAAAGTTTGAAACTGACATTTTTCAAGATTATGAAAAAAGAAAAAAAAACAATTGAGTAACTTTCTTAAAAAAAATGCATCAGATGAATTTAAAACTATTAAAAAAAATAAAGAGAACATCATATTATCAAAATTTCAATAATAAATATAAATAATTTTTTTTTTAGCTTAGTCTTGGCCATATATAGTACTGGATAGCTTTAAGTAAAAGAATAAATTTCGATTTCCAAATGCATGTGGTGGCCGAGCGCGCTAAAGCACTTGACTTTGAACTGTTTTCAGAGCTTCAATCGAAGGGTCGTCAGTTCGAGTCCTATCACATGTTGGAAAATAATTAAAGATTTCTTCTTTACCGAAATTGAAAAATAATATACAGTAGACTCTGGTTATAAAGTTATATTTCTTACTATACTCTTACTTACAGGAAAAAATGAAATTGACGTGAGAGTAAGAGCGTCCGATGTAACTTTATAACCAGAGTCTACACTGTATAACTCTCAGTGGGTTAAAATGAGTTGTCAACTGATAATTTAATTATTTTTTTAAACGAAGAAATAGATGATTTTGTTTTCTTATTCAATTCAACTGAAAATAATTTAGAAATTTAAATTACTCCAAATAATTTTTAATTATCTTAGGAAACAGAAATATACGATATTTCTCTCATTTTTTTATTATTATCTCATAGAATCCCATAAGTATGTCGCCTACAAATTAACGTAAAAATAATAAAACTATTTTCTCATTCATTCTTATACAGCGGTAAGAGTGGTATAAACTTGTACCCATAGAATCTTATAAGAAATTGACGCATTGCAAATTATTATCTCATAGATTCCCATAAGAATGTCGCTTACGAATTCACGTAAAAAAATGGAACTATTTTCCCATTCATTCTTTTACAACAAGAAGAAACAAGACGTCTATATTTCCAATTGATTCTTTTACGAAATGTATAAGTACGACGCATTCCTAATCAGTCCGATAAAAATGTGAACATGTACAACAAATTTTATATAAGAATGAATGAGTCATAAGTTGAAGGATTTGTAAGTTTCTATCGGATTATGCTCGGGTTTGAATATTCTCATAGGTTCTCATATGAACTATCATTTTTCGATGGGACACTATAACGATTCATTCTCATAAAATTTTTTTTATGAGAATCTATCGGAATTTTCAAGCAGAGTTGATAGTTAAAATTGAATTCGACGCACTTTGGAAAGTGAAAGTGAAAGCAGTTTGAATTTTCAAGATAAAAAAATAATGCACATGTCAGTCAGCAATTGAACGTTTAAAGATATGTAAAAAATGGACGTGGGAAAATACTAAATTCTCCGTCGAAAAAAAAAATACAAATAATTTGCGTAAGATGTTTATTAAATTTAAAATTTGTCAGTACGTTTTTGAGAACTAAGAGTAGATATAAATTAAAAATCGGAATTCCATGCTTGTAATAGATTTGATAACATACCAGAGACTGAGTTTAAAAATAATTAGAATTTATTTATAAAATATTAAAATTAGAAATTCGCCAGAATTTCTTTTGGAAACCATCGTGAATAAGTGGAGGCTGGGGTAATCTTCCATACCGACAGTCGAGGTAGGGGGCGCTAGTAAAGCTTTCTGTTGATCTTCTATACCGGCACCCGAGAGAGGGCGCTAGTAGCATTTTTTTTAGTCGATTTGGTGGGGAGTGGGCCTGAGGGAAGGGGGTATGAGATTGATACTGCAGGTTTGGGGCTTGGATTATGGGGTGGGGCTATGGAATTGAGATTGTGGATATAGAGGACACTGCTTGGAGTGTCATCGTGAATACCTGGGGGCTGGGGTAATCTTCCATACCGACAGTTGAGATAGGGGGCGCTAATAGCGCTTTCTGTTGATCTTCTGTACCGGTACCCGAGAGAGGGCGCTAGCAGCATTTTTTAGCCAATTTGGTGGGGAGTGGGCCTGAGGGAAGGGGGATGTGGGATTGGGAAGGGGGGGTATGAGATTAATACTGCAGGTTTGGGGCTTGGAATATGGGGTGGGGGTACGGGATTGATATGGTTAATGAATAAGGATGTATAGGGCGTTGGAGTGGGGGTATTTTTCAAATTCAGGTGGGAAAATGACGTATGCTATTATCAAATTGTTTAAATGTTTTAAGATTAAACTTTAAAATATGTGGAAAGATGAGGGGGGAGGGGTATTTTCATAACAAATGACGTGTTTTTTACTTATTAACGTATGTTTTACCTTATCTTATCTTCAGCAACTTTCACTTCTTTGTTTATAACAAATGAATCATTTGTTTTCTAAAAATCCACACTTTTATCGGATATTTATTTATTTTTCTCCCATTTTTCCACCAAAATCGTAGAGGGGTTTGTATTATAAAGAGTGTTTTCGTTCCGAGTCTTTACAGTTCTTCGCCAGCTCTCAACTGTTCTCAAAAGTAGTAGTGTGTGAAGTTAAGCATAAAAATATATCTTAGTGAACCCGTAATAGTTATTAAAAACCTTCTGTTGAAGTGCTTATGTGTTGTTCAAAGCAGTTTGGAGAAAAAAATTTTATTTGTAAGTATTATCTATTTATTTTTCTAATTCGAATTATGATATCATTGAAATGTTTTAAATTTCGACAGTCGGCAAAATGGATTTCACAAAAATTAATGGAACCACAACCTTGAAAGACATCTTACCGAAAAAGCAAATGGGTGAATTACATGTCGATGGCGAATACCAGGTCACTAAATTGAAACTGATTAACACAAAATTTGGCGACAGCATTGTCGCATCGCTGGACAATCTGTTTTCTGTTTATCTGCCAAAACGTGCTACTACAGCCATTCGAGACGATTCAACACTTTTACCATCATTGAATCAAATTGTTGAAGAACAAAACTTATTTATTAGATATCTTGGTGGGAAATATAATAAATTTGAATTCTTTGTAAAAGAGCAGAACTAATGTCACAAACTAATAATATTAATAATTATAATATGTACATGTTTAGAATAAAAAATAAATTCCAATTATAATGTACTCAAAATGTCTTAATTTATTCATAAATAGTTCGCCATTTCCAAACTAAATTATTATTATTATTATTAAATTGATAATAACAATAATTATTATTATGTAGATTATAATTTAAAAGATAATAATAATAATAATAATAATAATAATAAGAATAATAATAATAATAATAATAGTAATAATAATAATAAAAATATCAATAAAAAATTTGTGTTTATTAAATCATATAAAATGTAATACACGCTCACAATACTCATAATAATAATCATAATAATAATAATGATGACAATAATTTAAAATTAATAATTAAAATAATTTTTACAATTAATTTTTACAAAATAATGTTTATAATAATAATAATAATAATAATAATAATAATAATAATAATAATCGTAATCACAATGGTCAGTTGAATTCAGCTTCCATATCGACGTCATACGCTTCCCTATTTAACTGAGTCAGCAGCACTCGACAGTTTCGCTCCAGTTGGTGAAATTGGAGCTGCCAGTAATCTATTGCCTGGCTTTGCTCCACGAACACTTCAGCATCGTGGTCCTGCAGCATTCTGAAGCGTCTTACTTGAGCTTCCAGCGACTATTGACGCTCCTGACGTCGCTGAAGCTCCACCTGTTGCTCTCGAATCTGAAGCTGCTGCTGCTCCATCTGAAGCTGCTGCTGCTGCTGAAGTTGTTGGAGCCTTTCAATCTCCATCGACTGCTGCTGACGTATATGCTCTAACGCCGATAATGATTCAGCTTCAGCTAAATAAAAAACAAACAAATGAGATAAATAAATAATTTTCAATTAATAATGATAATAATTATAATTTATAAGGTGACTCTAATTTACGACCAGACTTTTTTATTTTTTGTGTTATAGGAATGACGGCTATACTGGTCTACTTAATTGACAATTATTAATTTAGAATCAAATTCAATTCGCGTATGAGTTATTACAAGTGGATTATTTTCTAATGCGCACTGCAATACCATACTATAATTGAGAGGATTCTAATTATCAAAGATGTTAATATTATAAAAACGGTTTCGCCCCGAATATACTTGCTGGGCTCATCAGTAAAGTTGATGCAAGTATATTCTGCCTTAGACCGTTGAAAAGATGTTAAAAAATTTTGACTGTGAATTCTTAAGATGATGATGGTGCTACAAGTATTCCAAGCTTGAATTCATCCTTTAGAAGAATTCTGTTTAATTTTTATAGCCTTGTATAATTTATAAGGTGACTCTAATTTACGACCAGACTTTTTTATTTTTTGTGTTATAGGAATGACGGCTATACTGGTCTACTTAATTGACAATTATTAATTTAGAATCAAATTCAATTCGCGTATGAGTTATTACAAGTGGATTATTTTCTAATGCGCACTGCAATACCATACTATAATTGAGAGGATTCTAATTATCAAAGATGTTAATATTATAAAAACGGTTTCGCCCCGAATATACTTGCTGGGCTCATCAGTAAAGTTGATGCAAGTATATTCTTATTTTTTAACATCTTTTCAACGGTCTAAGGTAGAATATACTTGCATCAACTTTACTGATGAGCCCAGCAAGTATATTCGGGGCGAAACCGTTTTTATAATATTAACATCTTTGATAATTAGAATCCTCTCAATTATAGTATGGTATTGCAGTGCGCATTAGAAAATAATCCACTTGTAATAACTCATACGCGAATTGAATTTGATTCTAAATTAATAATTGTCAATTAAGTAGACCAGTATAGCCGTCATTCCTATAACACAAAAAATAAAAAAGTCTGGTCGTAAATTAGAGTCACCTTATAAATTATACAAGGCTATAAAAATTAAACAGAATTCTTCTAAAGGATGAATACAAGCTTGGAATACTTGTAGCACCATCATCATCTTAAGAATTCACAGTCAAAATTTTTTAACATCTTTTCAACGGTCTAAGGTAGAATATACTTGCATCGACTTTACTGATGAGCCCAGCAAGTATATTCGGGGCGAAACCGTTTTTATAATATTAACATCTTTGATAATTAGAATCTTCTCAATTATAGTATGGTATTGCAGTGCGCATTAGAAAATAATCCACTTGTAATAACTCATACGCGAATTGAATTTGATTCTAAATTAATAATTGTCAATTAAGTAGACCAGTATAGCCGTCATTCCTATAACACAAAAAATAATTATAATGATAATAATAATAATATTAATACCATCATAAGTCGATGTCGACTCAGATTCACTGGCTGAAATCTCCGGTGATGGTGGTTGTTTGCGGGTATGCCAGAGGGGCTTACCCCCTTAAGTCAATGGAGCTGCTGGCTGTTGTCGGCACTGCCGCTGCTCCTGATCCTGCTGCTGCTCGACTTCTTCCAGCAGTTCATCGATGTCAAGCTGATCATTCAGCACATCATCGATGATTGTGTCCATCGACTCATCCACATCGTACCACACGGTTGACTCCATCAGCGTGTTGACCAGCGATGGCGGTGGTACAGCTGTTAGCGAGCCCAACATCGCTTGATTTTTGAAAAAATCTGTTGCACGCTCTTCAATTAGCATGTAATTCGATGCTGATGGTTCCTCCGCAGCATTATGGGTTAACTTGAACCACCAATGACTATCAGTCCAAGTTAACCGGGTCGAAGTGTCATTGCTAGTTGTGAAGATGTGGTCCCACAACCACTCAGACTTGATGACCGTCTGCTCATTTTTCATACACATCTCGACCTCACGATCCACTTCCTCAAAAATAAGGAAGTGTAAGTGGCTTCCGATCCACTCATCAAGGATGTAACATGAGTTGATCACGTTGCCCATTTTTTTTTATTCTGTAAAATTTGAATCAAAATTAAAATTGAGAGCTAGATAATAATAATAAGAGTTTTAAAATATAATTCTGATGAAATTACTTACATTTTTTTTCCCTGAAGAATCAAATAAAAACCAAGTGTTCACAGCTCCACACTAATAAAACACACTACACTTTGAATAGTTCGAAACGAATTGTAAATAAAACTTTTTTAGTAAAAAATTTTACTTAATTCTACACACACACATACACTACACTATCAATTAAAAACTGTAAAATGCAAAATTTTACTTAGTACACACTACACTTTTTAGTATTGAGTAGAAGATGTGTTGTATATTATTAAAATGCAGCCATTTATATACACGAAATCCCTACTTAACTACAATAAAGACAACCCATAATTATCCTGTAATGACCAATAGCTGTGACGTTTTGGCAAAAAAGTTGACGAAAACCTTATCACTATTTCCACTACCATCAAAATAAATTTTGAGCTCCACTCAAAAAAATTTTTTCTATAAAATTTATATCTTATGAAAACAATGCTTGAATAAATTTATATACATATATCTTAATGATTTTTTTTTATTTAAATTTTAATAAAATTATAATCGAAGCTTTTCCATATAAAGAAATACAAATTATTAAGCTTTTAAATAAACTATTTTAACAGATCTCAAAACTGATTATTTACATACTTAAGTTTGATACATGAGAAATTTGTTAATTTCATTGGTTTGTAATCTAATTTAAATATTTTTCTCATATACAACAATCATTTATGATTTAATTGAATAATATGTTGAATATAATATTTAATGGTTATTTGTAGAGAAGATAATTAGTGATAATTCGTTTATTTTTTTAACATTGTTATCAATACAATCAGTTGTAAGTTTTTTAATTCTATCATAAAACAGACTAGCATTTTTTAGTAGATTATTAATTTTCAACTAGAAATAAATTGTCATTATACGTTTGAGTTCATGAGCCACTATTGAAAAAAGTTGAAGAATTCAATCAGAAAGATTCAGGTGCATCAGAGCTGCATTGTTTCTAGCAAAAAATAACCACCCTGAAAGAGTGTCATCATATCAACATGTGGATGCAGTTTTTAACCATCAAGGTATTAGATTTCCGATATCTCTCAAAGATATCCCTACATTTGAAAAACTTAACAATTTAAAGATCAACGTTTACGGTATAGAATCAGAAACTGTAAAAAATAAAGAAGATAATTTAGATAATAATATTATAGTTCCTTTATATTTAAGTGTAAATAGTTCTACTAAAGAAACTATTCATTTATTAATGGTCGAGACAGAAATTACTTTGCATGATGATGACGAAAATCCTGAAAGTTATCAACCTATACATCATTTTGATTTGATTAAAAATCTCTCTAGATTAGTTAAAAGTCAGCTTACAAAATGTCAATCAAAATTATGGTTTTGCGATTGATGTTTAAATCATTAGATTTGAACATTCACTTGAGAAACACAAGCCAGATTGCTTGAAAGATAACAAAGTAAGAATGAGATTACCAGAGCGAAGATAAAGTGAATGAGATGAAGATAAAGTGTTAAGTTTATAACGTTCCCTACTATTTCACGCGTCTCACGGCGGAGTGTGGTTGGCGCTCAATAGCCGTTATGGCTCTCCGTTGGTTGAAAAACTGAAAATAAAATAGTAACAAAACAAAATGTCCCACCTGGAGATATCCTGAATCTCCCTGGACCCGCAGCTCTGTTCAGGCTGGGTTAGACAACCTAGTTGGGCGCCAGTTCATGTGCCCCACGAACAAAATCAACTCAAAATAAAACAACGGAGAAAAATGAAAATAAAAATAAAACAAATGACAGGGTAACAGTTTCAGATTTCAGGAAAAGGAAAGCAAGGAAAGAGATAGCAGTAAATGAAATAATAAAAATTAAATACTACAGGGTTGCTGACCATTTGCATTTAATTATCAATTCAATTAATAAATCATCAGTCAAATTGTTCGAAATTAAGTCATCGACGTTACGCAGACCATGGAGAGATTCCATGGCTCATCAACTTCGCACGGACCATGAGAGAGACTGCTCGCTCTCAGTACGCGAACGACCAATAGGAGTTAACTCGACCCCCTTCACACTCAGCTAAGACTTCTCATTGGCCAGCGCTTAACTTTTCCCCTTCTCTTTGAAAGCCAGGCATCTCATTGGAGCGCAGATACCGATGTCTCCCACTCCGTCGAGAACATTCTAGAAGCCGGACTTTCGGGTATAAAAGAAGGTGATCTGAGAGCGGTAAAAGATTCCATTCTGATCAGTCCTACTGTGAAGAATACTCTCCAGATAGCGAGCAAGGCTATCAGCGGTTTAGAATAAATATTCAAGCGAGCAAGGCTTGAATATTTCTCCAGCTGCATCTCGACACCATCAGTTCTTTTTAGAACTTTCTCGTCAAGTTCTGACTAGCTCGTCTCCGGGCTAGTCTCACTAGAACTTGTTAACTTCACGAGACCTCAGGGTCTCCAGCTAGACTTCTCTAGCAAACCAAACGGTTCTTCTAAGAAGCAGCAGTCAACTTACATCGTCGTCTCCAGCTTCAACGTCCATCTCTCAAACGGTCTTTCTCAAGACCCCAACGGCCTTTTTCAAGGCCACCAAAATTTGAACGTGAGAATTCGCTTCAATATAAAGTTCTACCGGCAGACTACTCGTTGAACACAAATATATATCGCATACTCACATAAATAATATCGAAAAATAACAGTAAATAACTTACAAAAAAATAATAATAATAGTATGCGCATATAAAATTATTATTCGAATAATAATAATAATACTGCATAAACAATGAATGTATTGTAAAAACATATAACTATTAAAAATTAATAGTCTCACTCACACGTGAACGTAAACAACTAAATATAATTCACGGAGAACAATCTCAGAATAATATTTCAATAATTGTAAATTATTAAATCACTCGCAAGTGAATAGAAAATATTAAATAAAATAATCTCATATAAGAATTTGAAGTATTTCCAGTAAAAATTCTCAACACTTTCCAATGGTGAATTTTACGGTATTCACAAAATAGTATTATCCTATACTCAAATAATACAGATAAAGAGCACTGTTGGATACAATAATTATGAGTGATATTTATACCTTTGTATCACTCTCACGTGATAAGTAAAATAATGAAATAATAATACGCACCAAAAAATAATTATAAAATAATAACTCAAATTAATAATGAATGATAATGAAAAATAACCAAACATTTATCACACTCAACATTTGGTAAAATAATACTGAATAATTTCACTGACTGTATTCGTATTCACTGAGTATAATAGTCACGCATTCCATCATATGCTTATGACCAATTACTAATACTCAGAATTCCCTATCTCTCTTACTCTTATGCTATAGACAAATAATCACCAACTCGGGAACCAAAATTACACGCCAATGTATTAGCCAAAAAAGTACTTACAGTTTACCTATTATTCAACTCCCTTGGTTGCACGCTAATACGGTAAATGTATTTTCCTTTATGCGATTTATCAGAATGCTCAAATAATGCCAATGGGTTTATATTATCTACTCAAATACCAAATGGCACCAAATTTATAATTATTTTAATGTAACATAGCACACACGTTACTCTTACAGAGACTTTCCCCCGTCTGACCATGGCAGCACGTGAATCTCACGCCGGCACCTAGGCCGACGCCATTTTGTATTATATCTCACTTTGACCAATGGAGATATACAACTGTTGCATGTTATTTCTTTTTACAGTACCACCAACGTACTACATAACTTTGGCCGTGTAATTTATCAAGTTCCCGACGCTAAACAACCAATTGTATCTTTCATAATTAATTCTTAATATGATTTACCGGTAAATCAACCAATGATTTATTCATAAAACTAGTAGATTTATTTGTAATAAATAACTCTACGGATGCCAACTGTTGCGTTGACGCGCATGCGCCAACCAATTCAAAATAATCATAAGCACATAAATGAAATGCGCAACTATTTTTCCCAGCGCTACAAAATCCAAATATATGCTTAAATTAATCAGTGAAATCTCCTGATTCAAATGCAATCTATACCTAAGAAATCAATGAAGTATTATTAACATAATAATTAAATAAAATCTTACATGTAAACAAACAATAATTATAATGGCAGTGTCGGATGAGACGTGTGAGCAGCGTGTGCTGCCTTCTGTTGCTCACCGACCTGATGCGAGACTGCCGCGATATCTAAATATCGTGACAAGTTTTAAAAATTTAAAGCATAAGGATCCTGTACCTTATGTAGTATATGCTGACCTGGAATGTACGCTTGAGATTGACACTAATGATACGCAAAGGCATATCCCTCAGTGTTGCTTATTACCTGCATTGTAGTTATGACAATTCGTTATCGTGGTTTGAAATCAATCGTTCAGTTGAT
This sequence comes from Microplitis demolitor, assembly GCF_026212275.2. NCBI lineage: Eukaryota > Metazoa > Arthropoda > Insecta > Hymenoptera > Braconidae > Microplitis > Microplitis demolitor. The sequence goes on along the minus strand of NC_068550.1, from coordinate 14,249,344 downwards.
TGCATTAGACGGTTTTTAAGAAAATTAGATATTCTAGGTAGAAAAGTTAACACTTATTTAAAAACTAATGTTAAAATGTTACCACTTACTGCAGATGAACAATATTATCATAATAATTCAAAAGCGTGTCACATCTGTGGAAAATTATTTAAGTCAACTGGTGAAATAAGGTGCCGCGACCATTGTCATTTTACAGGGAAATATAGAGCACCTACCCATAATGCATGTAATTTAAATTATAAACTGAGTCATACTATTCCTGTTATTTTTCATAATCTATCTGGTTTAATTAGGTCATTATCTACAGTTTTCGATGGTCAAATCAGTATTTTACCAATTAATAATGAAAAATATATTGCATTCACCAAGTCAATAAAAAAATACATTTGTGAAGTAGTGATTCATAGACTCTATTCGTTTTATGGCATCAAGTATTGAAAAATTAGCTTCATATCTTGACGATGAGGATAAGAAAATTACACAAAAATATTATTCCGACTCACAGCAATTTTAATTAGCTATACGTAAAGAAGTATTTCCCTATGAATACATTGATTCAATTGATAAGCTTGACGATACTAAATTACCCGACAAAAAATTATTTTATTCCAAACTTAATGATTGTGATATTTCAGATGAAGATTACAATCATGTCAAACAAGTTTGGAATAAATTTATTATAAATGCCCTCGGCAAATATTCCGATTTATATTTAAAAACTGACGTCTTATTACTGGCTGATATATTTGAGAATTTCCGTAGCAGCTGTTACAAAACATATGAGTTAGATCCATTGCATTATTACACTGCACCGGGACTTGCTTTTGATGCTATGCTTAAGCTCACAGATGTAAAACTAGACTTATTAGATGATCCCGAGATGATATTATTCTTTGAAAAAGGCATAAGAGGCGGTGTTTCTCAATGTACAAATCGATATGCAAAAGCTAATAATCGATTTATGGGTGAAGATTTTGATCAAAGCAAAGATGAATCTTATCTCATGTATTATGATGTAAATAATTTATACGGAGCAGCTATGAGTATGCCTTTGCCACAAGATTCTTTTGAGTGGATACATGAGGATATTGATGTACAAGATGTTGATAAATTTTTTAATGATAATAAGTCAATTAGATATATTTTAGAAGCAGATTTAAAATATCCTATAGAATAACATGATGAGCATAAAGATTTACCTTTGTGCCCTGAACATTTTATACCGCCAGGCAGTAAATATACAAAATTAGCTACAACACTTTATTCTAAGGAGGAATATGTTATTCTTTTTAAAAATTTAAAACAGTGTCTTAATTTAGGAATGAAGCTTGTAAAAGTTCATCGAGTCTTGAAATTGAAACAATCAGCTTGGTTAAAGCCATATATCGATAAAAATACTGATTGTCGCAAAATAGCAAAAAATGAATTTGAGAAGAACTTTTACAAGCTTATGAATAATGCAGTGTTCGGTAAAACTATGGAAAATGTTCGAAAATATAAAGATGTGAGAATGGTAAGCAAGTGGGAGGGTAGATATGGAGCACAATCTCTAATAGCAAAACCGAATTTCCATAGTTTTACAATTTTCGATAAAAACCTAGTCATAATAGAACTAAAGAGAGTAAATCTATACTTCAATAAACCAATTTACATTGGTTTTAGCATCTTAGACTGATCAAAAACTTTTATTTACGATTTTCACTATAACTATATTAAGAAAAATTTTAAGAGTCATGAATCAAAATTATTATACACTGATACTGATAGTTTAATTTATCAATTTAATGTACCAAATACATATGACACCATCAAACGTGATATCGGAAAATTCGATACCTCTGACTATCCACCAAATAATGTTTACAACATTTCATTAAAAAATAAAAAAGTGATTGGACTTATGAAAGATGAGTGTAATGGTCAAATTATTACCGATTTCGTTGGGTTACGAGCAAAACTTTATGCATTTAAAATCTATCAGAATAAAATGGCTAAAAAAAGAGCTAAGGGAGTCAAAGGGTCCACTGGACGAAAGATCACGTTTGATGATTTTAAGGCTTGTCTGGTGGATCATGTAAACATAACAAAACATCAATATTTGATTAGAAGTAGTAATCATGAAGTGAAAACAATTAAACAAAGTAAATTAGCATTAAGTTGGTGTGATAATAATAGGAAATTAAGTGACACCTCAAATGATACTTTACCTTGGGGTTATAAAGTATCAAATGAAAAAAAAAAACTAAATAATAATAATGTAGATAAATGTAATTAATTCTAAGTTTTGTAAAAATAAATTTGAATAAATAAATATGGTTAATAAAAAGTCAAAATTGTTTAGTATTATTTTTTTATTCATTAATTCTATAAAAATACATGATAATTTTATAAATCAGACTTATTAATCCAGCTATTATGTGAATTATCAAATCCTAACCATTTAACATACATTTTACTTCCATGCTTTTCAATTATTTTCTCAACTAGATATACATCTGGATACTTGACTTTACTGAGTTCTTCTGCATAAAATCCTCCTTCTATCGGTTGATCCTGCTAATCAATCAGTTTGTAAGTTGTTGGATTCGTTTTTTGTATTGTTTTAATTGTGAAAATTTCAGTTGTCCAGTTTGGTGTGTAGCCCTTTTCAAAAACATGTTTATACTTGCTTACTCGAACTTTATCTCCAACTTTGAATTTATTTTGTTTTCGCGCCTGTTCACTTTGAAGAGGTTTGTAAATTGTCTAAAGTATATATTTTTCATTACCAACAGTTACATTGGCAGGTTTCATTTTTATTGTTCGATGTTTCTTGTGGTTACAATTATTGATTAAGTCTTCAAGTATATCGATCCATTTGTAATTTCCACGTGCTGTAAACTCACGCCACATTTTATTTTTAAGTGTTCGATTGAAACGTTCACATACGGAGGCCTTCAAATTACTAAACGTTGAGTACATGTGAATCCCATAATGTTTCATGAGATCTTTGAACTCTTTTTTATAAAATTCTTTGCCTTGATCAACATGAAGATGTTTAGGTTTCCGCCTTTGCTGTAACACAGACTTCATAGCGTTTCTGACGTCACTGCCACTTTTACTTTTGATTGGAACTGCCCAAGCATACTTTGAAAAAATATCTATAATTGTAAGTAGATATTTATATTCACTATTAGCCGTAGAGTATGGTATCATCTCAACCAAGTCAGCTTGCCAAGTCTCATCAAGTCCATGAATGTTAACATGCCAACGAAGATAATTTTTTTGAGCCTGTTTGTGGAGCTCTTGGGCTAATACTTTCTTTTTATTGGCCATTTTTTACAAGTTTAGATACTCTACGCTCAATATCAGCTAATATTTGACCATCACGTACTACAGATCTCACAAGCGTTGTTACACGATTTGATAGCGTTTGACCATATAGACTCAGTTCACTAAGACTCTCTTCCAATGGGCTCACTTTGGTTCTCAATTCGATACTGAGGTCTGGATCTTTACTCGTCATTTTATTCTCTAGCTTAACTATTTCAAACGTTACTTTATCTTCAAGATCAGTTATACGATATTTATTGCAGTCACTAATTGCTTTTACATTGTCTAATTCTTGTTCGATTGTAATTTTCATAATATTATATGTGACCGCATCACTTTCATTCTTAGGTGCGGCAACATTACATAACCTTTTTCCGTCTAAGTCAAACTGTCCATCATCTGTCAACTTGAAACCTTTTCCCGGTGGTCCAACACTACTGCTACAGCCTTTGAATTGTGTCTGATTCAATTGAGAAGATACACGTCCAAATATATCGATGCTCATTCTGATGATCCTTCCTTCCCGAATGATATTTTATAAATGATGAATTATTGTTAATGTATGTCTTCCCTGACGGTTTTAAATCAGCCTGGAATCAGCCTGGAAACACCCTGGGAGTGGAAACACGGTGAAATCACGGTGGATCCAGGGTGGTTACAGGGTGGGTTTGTGCCATTTTATCACCGTGTATACACGGTGGTTACATGGTGTTTCCACGATGGTTACACGGTGTACCCACCCTGATTCCACGGTGTATTCACCGAGATTCCACAGTGTATCCACGGTGATTACGCGGTGTACGTGGAATCACGGTGGGTACACCGTGTAACCACCGTGGAATCACGGTGGGTACACCGTGTAACCACCGTGGAATTACGGTGAATACACCGTGTAATCACCGTGGAATCACGGTGATAAAATGACAAAAAACCCACCGTGTAACCGCCGTGGATCCACCGTGATTCCATCGTGTTTCCGGGGTGTTTCCAGGGTGAATCAAAACCGCGAGGGTTAATAAATTATTTTAGCTTCTCGTAGCTCTTCGATGATTGAAATTATTTCATTAGAATGACTAGTGTTGCCAGCTGCTTGAGATGCTATTAACAGGCGAAGGCGATCTATGAGTTCATTAGGATCATTCCAATAAACATACTCCACATATTTTCGTTTCTTTGAAACAGTCATAAAGTCAGGTAGCCCTTTACCTCTTTTAAGTGGTGATTGAACAAAGTCAGCAATATATTTAGTATATTTAGCAGTCCTCTCAACATAAAGACTTCTTTCAAATTCATAATTTTTCCTGTGAGTATTCGTTGAAACAATGAGTTTATGGTACACATCTAAATCACTTGTAGTAATTGAATTTTCATTTGGATCACTTTTAAATAACAATTCTATAAGCCCCGAAGATAGAACATGCTTTTGATTATTTACTGATATTATATTATCTGTAAATTGAACAGGTGAATTACCGAAAAATAATTGATTATTTTTTTTACGAATACCAAATCTTGTATCCAAGCCTTTAGGAATTTTTTTTTTTATTCAACATATCAATATATTCAGATATAGAGTTATGATATTTCAGTGGTGTGCTTGTAGAGGTTGGAGGATGAGATAAAATGGTTTCATCCAAGTTGCTGCTATTAGTACTGTTCACATTTAAGTCATCATAAGTATTCTGACCGCGATGTGTGTCACTATTATCATAAATAGTTTGATAGTCACTATGTTCACGTTTCTTCCGAGAAAAATTTTGCACTGATTCTTCTTCTTTTTTGATTTCATGTTTTAAAGCTTTAGAATTCTCAACTAATGTTCTGAACGGTGTCACAATAGGTTTAAACATTTCATTTGGAGTCTGTTCAGAAGCGTCTTTATCAACTTTTAATATTTTATGCTTTTGTCTTATCGCATCACTAATTTTAGTTATTTGGAGCAGCATATCTTTCTGCTGAGACATATTTTTACACGCCATGTTTGCACACTTGAATGTCCTTTAAGACTGTGTCAATTTGTATAGAGATGATTAATTTATACTTATAAAACAGTTAAAACCATTTCTATAACGTCCATTATTCAATTCACTATCCTTGTCAATAACAACAAATTCGTGTTTATTATCACTTTTCTTATCATTCCAGCATGCTGAACATGAATCTTTGAACTCACTGTACGGCATATCTGTATTCACATGATCATCATATATGTGCTTTAAATTCATTTCATCTTGACGGAAAAGTACAAGAACATTGGCATAGTCGCGTATCAGGTGTTTTGGTATACGCGTATAGGTTTGACAGAGATAAAAGCTATCAACATTTTTGTGTCACCCCCTACAAAAATATGCTCTAACATGATCTTGCTTCTCACAAGCGACGTCATCGAATATCATAAGAGAGTTCGGTTGTACATCATCTGGATTTACAACTCATTCATGATCATTAAATGGGAAGTATCCGACTCCTTCTATAGGCTGTAATGCTGATTCTAAGAAATTATATTTAGGCTGATTTAGTGATTTAGAGTATACATAAATGTTCTCAAATCTTAAGCCATTAGGATGAGTAATCAATGCAAGAAGCGCATTTGTTTTCCCACAATTTGATGGTCCACAAAGGACTGCTCGAACAGTATTCTGTAGCAGCGTGCCATGACGTTTTTGGATTTTTTTCTCATCACCTTGAATTATGTGATCAGAATTGATCACAGGTAATTTAGCTGTCTGTTTTTCAAACTTCATTTTGAATTATTTTTTTAAGAACACTAATTACTATGTTAATCCGCTGATGACTTAATTCTAACTCTAGAATATACTTATAAGTATCGAGTATTTATATGATCGAGATTAGTCATAGATCGACAATGGCTAAGGGCAGACCTATCAGTTAAGTCGCAACTAAGCGTGGTAAAGGTTTTGTCAACAGTGTTATGAATAAACTACCAATAGAATTACATGTACCGGGATATCAGTACTGTGGACCTGGTACAAAATTAGCAAAAAGACTAGCTCGAGGTGATCCGGGAGTAAATCCTCTAGACCGAGCATGTAAAGCGCATGACATTGACTCTAAAAATCCTGACAATATGGCAGCACGTAATGCGGCTGATAAAGATCTTGCTGAAAAAGCTTTACAACGTCTTCATGCAAAAGATGCCAGCCTTGGTGAAAAAGCCGTGGCTTGGGGAATTAATAAAACCATGAGAGTGAAGAGAAGTTTGAATATGGGCATGAAAAAGATGGATGCGGTTAAAAAGAAGTTGAAAATCAAGAGAGAGAAGTCTAGAAGAAATGGTAAAAAGAAAACGAAGACATTAAAGAAAACAAAAAAACTTGTTCCTATCAGGCAAATTATAAAATCAGCTAAAAAAACTATGAATGAAGGTGTAGTCATTTCACCGTTTAAGTCGGCATTACGGGGTGCTCGTGAACCTGTAAAGATGGTTGGTGGGAAAAAAAATACACGATTATCACGTATATTACCAATACCATCACTAAAAGTGGGTGGATTGTTACCATTTTTCATACCAATTCTTGCTGGCTTAAGCGCTACTGGTGCATTAGCTGAGGGTGCTGCTGGTATCGCTAAAGATGTAAATGCTGCTAAGACTGCTGAACGTGAATTGGAGGAGACTAAACGGCATAATTCAACAATGGAAGCTATAGCCCTGGGTAAAGGGTTATACTTGTCACTGTACAAGACTGGAATGGGATTATATTTGAACCCCCCACCAAAAAACATGTAACGCTACCTCATCGAGCTCTCACCAATTTCGATTTAATCGAGTATGCAAAAGATTTAAAAATTCCATATTTCCGAGGTGTTTTCATGAGAAATAATTTACCAAAGTCTGGTCCGTGGAAAAAAAAATCAGCAATCATAAATCTCGATGATAAAAATGGCCGTGGAACTCATTGGGTTGCATACAAGAAGAATGGCAATGATGCCATCTATTATGACAGCTTTGGTAACCTCCAACCACCAAATGATCTCATGAAATATCTCGATGTTTGTAGCGTTAATATAATCATCAGAAGTATCAAGATTATGATACCGTTATATGTGGATATTTGTGTTTGAAATTCCTCAATAATCAACTATAAATGTTGTGGTTTGATTGATATGTGTTAGTCATGGCTGATTCGTTGACGCTAACACTATCTGGAGCTACCTCCACTTTGGAAGCTCAATATTTTCCACCAATTGAATTATCACCAGAAAAAATTTATGTACTGGGACTTGTGGAATTGTTAACATTCAATTCTATACCTAATATTGATAAAGGTTGTAATAAGTTCTATTTATCCAGCGTAAATAGAAAGGCGGCAGATAAAGTTATAACAATACCAATCGGAAGTTATGAACTACGTGACATTGAAAAGTATTTAATGAAGGAATTACCTGAGGATGTAGAATTCAGTATCAAAGCAAATAACAATGAATTACAAAGTGAAATTAAATGTAATCGAATTGTAAATTTTGAACCGAAAGATTCAATCGCATCATTATTGGGATTTGGAAATCGTCGACTTGAACCGAACCTTATACACAAATCTGATTTACCAATAAAGATCCTCAAAATCAATGCACTGCGAGTTGAGTGCAATATTACTAATGGTGCATATATGAATAACCATAAAGTTCACACAGTTCATGAGTTTTTCCCAAGTGTTGCACCCGGATATTAGATCATTGAAGTCCCATCTCACATCATTTACTTACCAGTCGCAGTACAGTCAATACACAATCTTCAGCTGCGCATTGTTGATCAAGATGGGAATTTAGTGAATTTTCGTGGTGAAACGATTACAATAAGATTGCATATAAAATCAGTGAAATAATGGAAATTGTATTTGATAAAAAGTTTGGTAGCAGCTATAGAAGTGGATCATCATGTCTGAAGCCCATCAGTCATCGTGCTCCTATCAGAGTGCTAACACCTCAGAACGTGGAATTCCTCAAAAGTCTCGGATTAAAATTACGTGGAAGATTGGAAAAATAAGAAAAGTTAATCTGTGCTGCATTATATTACCATGGCGGAAATCTTAGACATTCAGAAACCAATCATATTTGATGAATCAATTTCTCACTATAAGATTCATTCACATCAACCTTATGCATCATCAACATTTAACAATAGTGATGAAATTAGAATCAGTATTCAACATCAAGACTTATGCATCCTACCAAGCAAAAGTTCTCTGCACATTTGTGGAAGATTTGTAAAAGAAGATGGTACCGGCGCAGGTGCAACTATGAACTTAGTCAATATGGCTATTTGCCATATGTTTGAAGAAATACGCTATGAATTAAATGCTGTTAAAATTGATAGATGTAAAAATGTGGGTCTTACAAGTATCATGAAAAATTATATATCTTTGAGTCCTGGGCAACTCAATTTAATGGAGAATGCTGGATGGTTGATCAGTAATGACAGTAAATCAATTAATGACAATGGATATTTCAACATTTCTGTACCACTAAGTTACACACTTGGATTTGCTGAAGATTATAATCGTATTATCATAAATGCTAAACATGAATTGATTCTTATAAGATCAAATTCTGATGTTAATACATATATACATACACCTGCTGCCGCTGGTGATAACGCTGGAATAGTGAAAGTTCTTCTCAATAAAATAGAATGGAATGTCCCATACGTCACAATGTCGGACAAGCAAAAAATTCAAGCACTCAACTTTATTGCTAATGATTCAGCTAAATCAATAAGCTTTGGCACATGGCAATTGTATGGATACCTACTACTCCCTCGAACAACGAAACATGTTTGGCCAATCAAGACTTCGACTCAATTGGAAAAGCCACGATATGTGATCCTAGGATTTCAAACTGCTAAAACAAATGTTGTAACCAAAAACGCCAGTCAACTCGATCATTGTAATATGAGAGATGTTAAGCTATTTCTTAATTCTCAAAGTTATCCATATGGAAATTTAAATCTAAACATTAGTCGTAATCGGTATGCTTTAATATATGATATGTATACTAATTTTCAAACGTCATACTATAATAAAGAATCGAAACCATTATTGACAAAAACTGAATATTTACAAGAAGCGCCACTCTATATTATCGACTGTTCGAAACAAAATGAATCTATTAAATATGGACCAGTTGATATTCGTCTTGAGTTTGAATCTGATGAACAGTTTCCGGATCAAACATCTGCATATTGTCTTATTTTACATGCTCGTATAATTGAATTTAATCCATTAAGTAGTACTGTAAGAAAATTAACTGAAAACATATATTGTATTGAGGAGGAGGAGGAGGAAGATTAAAGAAATAAAACTCACTTTAATTATAGTTATTGTGTTTTTATTGATATCATACCTTTTAATCTACATTATTTTTAATTAGTATAAGTAGTTTTAAAATCTACATACATGTAGAGTTTACATATTAATTGATTTTCAATAATTATCTTTCATGTTTTTGCATGTAGTACAATATTTTTTTAATGGATAAAGCCATATTCCTGGAATTTCATGGCTCGAAGCTGATAGTGGGTTATGTTTGATGCAAAATGAATAGTCCATTCATTTTTCATTATATTTTAAATGCCCTGGAAGTGTATCCCATAAAAATTTAATTTGTGATTTTGCAAAACGTCAAATGAACAAATCATCAAGACATGCTATGTCGGTGACATTCATTTTCCTCAAATCAGTTAGTTGTTAAAATAGTTGAACAGACTTTTCATAGGATTTTCCAACACCCCAATACTTCAAAAACCAGTGCTTGAGTTGTTGTGTTGTACGAAATGCACATGCGAAATGACCTCTTTTTGTGTGTTTGGTACGATGCAAACATCGCGGTTTGTTGAGTTCTTCTAAGCAATCGAATGAAAAATGTCGCATCAATTGTAGATCAATGATTGGAACCGCAAAATCGCATATCCTTTTAAGTCTCCCTCGCCTGTGCTCCTTGGACATAAAAGTAGAGCACTTTTTTTATTAATTCGGTCATTATAAGATTAAATGAGTCATATGGTGTATCGCCTGTATCCCACATAATTCCGTGTCGATCACCGTTTTCGTCTTCACTTTCACGAATAACCGTAGAATTTATATATTCCATGGGTGGTTGAAATAGCCAATACTGGCTATGATATAATCCATTGGTATATTTGGTATTGTTTATATCAATAAGACACAGCTCCTTTACAACAAATGTGCAATCCGGCATTTCAAACCCAACAAAGTCGATTATCAGCTCCATTGTTTATTTATTTATTGATCATGCGATTTTCCAACTTTTCCAATTTTCTTATGAGATTTACTCATTCTATTAAGCAATCAATTTTATGAATTGCATCTCGAAATGTAGTTTGAGCTCGAATCCAATCCAAAATATATGGATGTCGAACAAATAACTCAAAAATCAGATCACTGAACTTAGCCATAAGCACAGATAGAAAACGATTCAGTTAAACACATTTAACCACTAACTTTACGCACACACTAAGACGTATAATGTACAAACCTGTTGGATGAATAGAGGTTTTATAATACAATCCCCACTACGATTTTGGTGGAAAAATGGAAGAAAAATAGATAAATATCAGATAAAAGTGTAAATTTTCAGAAAACAAATGATTCATTTGTTATAAACAGAAAAGTGAAACTTGTTGAAGATAAGATAAGGTAAAACATACGTTAATAAGTGAAAAACACGTTATTTGTTATAAAAATACCCCCGCCCCTCATCCTACCACATATTTTAAAGTTTAATCTTAAAACATTTAAACAATTTGATAATAGCATACGTCATTTTCCCACCTGAATTTAAAAAATACCCCCACTCCAACGCCCTATACATCCTTATTCATTAACCATATCAATCCCATACCCCCACCCCATAATCTAAGCCTCAAACCTGCAATATCAATTTCATACCGCCTTCTCAATCCCACATCCCCCTTCCCTTAGGCCCACTCCCCACCAAATCGACTAAAAAAATGCTACTAGCGCTCTTTCTCGGGTGCCGGTATAGAAGATCAACAGAAAGCGCTACTAGCACCCCCTACCTCGACTGTCGGTATGGAAGATTACCCCAACATCCACTTATCCATGATGGTATTGCAAATCCCTGTTGTGGGAGAGGAAACATCCCTGTTTATCTACTAAGAGTTTTTAGGAAACTAAAAATTGATCCTGGCTGAAATACAGAAATCAATACTTGGAAAAGATTTTGTAATTTATCAGAGACTAATTCTAAAAACTATTAATTTTTAATTTTGACTATTGACATTTGACATTCGCCAGCAGTTTTTAGGCTACTAAAAACGAATGCTGGTTCAATTTCCAAATTAAATACTTGGAATTTATTCGAAAAATTAGAAGAGACTAAATTTAAAAATTGTTTATTTTTATTATTTAAATATTTTAATTGGAAATTCGCCAGCAGTTTTTAGGAGACTAAAAACGAGTGCTGGTTCAATTTCCAAATCAAATACTCGATTTAATTGATATGAATATCATGTCATAAATTCAGAAATAATTTTTTCCTAATTTTCATATATTAACATTTAAAATTTGCCAGCAGTTTTTAGGAAACTAAAAATCATTGCTGGCTTAGAATCCAATTTATATACTTGGCATTTATTTTGAAAAATATCAGTTGATTAATTCGAAATCAATTTTTTTGTTCTTTCAATTTATCTAAATCAGAAATTTGCCAACAGTTTGTAAGAATCTAAAAATCGATGCTCACACAAACGCCAAGTTTATTTTAAAAAAAATCAGAGACTAAATCGGAATTTTTTTTTTTTTTTAATTATGAAAGTTGAAAATTGTCAACAGCCTTTGCGAAATCAAGAATCGACGCTGTTTCAAAATCAAAATTAAACAATTGTAATCAATTTAACAACATATCGTATCCTGAATCAGAAATTTATTTTGTTTTTTCTAAAATATTTTAATCTAATATTAGCCAGCAGTTCATAGGAAAACCAAAATTGATGCTGGCTTGTAATCCAAATAAAATTCTTGGCATTAATTCGAAGTAAAATAAAAGACTGAATTAAAAAAATTTTTTTTTCTTAGCAAAATATTATGATTTATATTTAATGATTTAACCAATAAATTTTCAAATCCAGTCTGACATCTTTCAAAATTGATTTTAAGTAGTTTATTTAAATTTTGAACCAGCATTTACTTTCAGTTTCCTAAAAATTGCCGGCTAATTTTGAATCGTAATATTTTGAAATTAATTACGAAAATATCAAATGTTGAATTTGAAAGTAGTTTTTTTATTTTTAAAATCTTTCTATTCACCATCAGCCAGCAGTTTTCACAGAACTTAAAACAGATGCTGGCTTGAACCTAAAATTAAATACTTGGGTCGCATTTTGATAATTAATTGGCGGGATTTGAAAATTTATTTTTTAATAAATATTCGAATTCAAAATTTACCAGCGGTTCGTAGGGAACTAAGAATTGATGCTGGTATAAAATCAAAATTTAAAACTTGTAATTAATTTTAGAAAATATCAGACAGAATCTGAAAATTGTTTCGTTTATTTTTTAAAGATTTTAATTTAATATACGTGGTTTTTCGACAAGTCAAAATTGATGCTGGTTAAAAACCAAACTTAAATACTTGTAATTAATTTTAAATAATATTAGTGACTGAATTTAAACATCATTTTTTTTTAAATATTCAGATTCAAAATTAGCCAATAAATTTTCAAATTCAATCTCTAATGTTATTTACAATTAATTATAAGTATTTTATTTAAATATCGAGCCAGCATCTATTTTTAGTTTCATAAAAACTGCTGGCTAATCATAAATTTTCAGTATTAAAAAAAAACAAGAAATAATTTTCAAATTTAGTACCTGACATTTTTCGAAATTAAATCAAGTATTTTATTTAAATTCTAAGCCATCATCGACTTTTAGTTTCTGGAAAACTGCCCGCGAATTTCACACTGAAAATTTTAAGAATAAAAATAATTCGTATTCAAATACAGTTTGATATTTTTTTAAATTAACTACAATTTTTGAATTTTGATTTGTAACCACCATCGACTATTTGTTTCCTGAAAACTACTGGCTAATTGAAAATCTTATTATTTTGTAATAAATTTTGAAAAATATAAGAGATTAAATCAGAGAATAATTTTATTAATTTTTAAAACATTCAATTTTTTAATTAGCCAACAGTTTTTAGGAAACTAAGAATCGATGCTGGCCCAAAATTGAAATTAAATACTTATGGAATTAATTTTACATAATATAGGTGACTGAATTTGAAACTGATTATTATTCTTTTGGGAATATTAAAATATAAAATCAGCCAGCAGTTTTTAGGAAACTAAGAATCAAAGCTGGTTTGACTCTAAATGAATACTTGTAATTAATTTCCTAAAATATCAGACTACATCTGAATTAATATAAAATTTGCGAACAGTTTTTAGGAAACTAAAAGTCGATGATGTCTCAGAATTCAAATTAAATACTTGATTTAATTTAGAAAAATATCAGGTACTAAATTCGAAAATTATTTTTTAAAATTTTTAAATATTAACATTCGAAATTGGCCAGCAGTTTTTAGGAGTTTAAAAACCAATGCTGGTTCAAAATCCAAATTAAAAATTTGATTTAATTTCAAAGATTATCGAGTAATAAATTTAAAAATTATCATTTTTTATTAGTAAATATTTGCATTGGAAATTGGCCAGCAGTTTCTAGGAAACTAGAAATAGATGCTGGCTCAAAATCCATAAGAAATACTCGTCATCAATTTTTGAAAATTTCAGTGACTGAATTTGAAAATTTATTTTTTTCAAATATTTAAACTTAAAATTCACCGGCAGTTTTTAGGAAACTAAATATCGATGCTGGCTCAAAATCCAAATGAAATACTTGAAATATATCTTGAAACATATCAGATGTTGAATTTAGAAATTATTTATTTTTATTTTTGAAGTTTTCAAATTCAAAAAAGTTCTGTAACAACCTCTGCGGAAATCTAGCTTATAATTTCAGAACTCCATAAAAAGGAAGTGCAATCTGGAATGATAGTTACATCCCTAGGTTTTTTTTTTTTTTTCAAATCTATTCCCATATTTTATTACTTTTTTCCTTTACTAATTTTGTAACGATAATTTGTAGTAAAAGTAATCTCATTTATCCTCTTGATTCGCAAAGTTACTTCTGTGATATGGTCAGAGATGTCAATAGTACATTGTGTTTCGTTCCGTCGATAAATAGATATTTTTAACTTTATGGGTAACTCATTTTGATAGTTAGCTAAGAGGATCTGTTCTCACCAGCAGAGTCTCTGAAAACCGCTCTTAAATATTAGGCATACCTTTTGCTTTCAAAAAGCTAACTATTTGGAATGCAAAATTAAATCTTATCATTTCAATTGTTATTGTTTTATCAGCTTAAATTTAACATTTGGCCACGTGGAAACATATACTTCTGTAAGTCTACAACTATTATAGGAGTGTAAATTGACAAAAAGTGTTGCAAGAAAATTATGTGAAACAGATTGAAGAACAAAAACTACATTCAAATGATAGGAACTTAAAAAAAAAACTTGAAGAGCAAAAATTTCAAACTGATAACAAGTTAGCGTCAAATATTCGTGGCATCAAAGTTTTGTTCAAACGATATTATGTACTTAAGAAAATTCCTGGTAGCTAGAGAAATAAAAAAAAGTATGCACTTAGTGGGTGAGCACTAGTTGGAATTTGACTTTACCAAGCAGTGGCATTGATGGATGATTTAGAGAAATACATACTAACAGTAAGTTACTTCATACTGGGCCTGTTAAAGTTCTCAATAAAGCCTGAGGATTCAAGTTTGCAATATTAGACGTGCGAACCGCCATTTTGATGCTACCCGTTCTGATGGCGTGGAACCTCAGACATTAAAAATATTTAATTTTCTGTACAATGATTAAATTGATGAGTGAAAAATTATAAATGTGAAAATGTATACTCTGATACGAGAATCTGAATTTAAGTTCCGCATATGCACCAAAAAGGAATGGAAAACCAATAATAAAAAGGAAATTGAAAATTCTATGCAACATGAGACTCACGAAATTCTGGAATGTTCTAACGGTATTCTGTTTCTCTTGTGACTTATAACCAGATTACTAAATATTTCTAACATCCAATAACTTCATTTTAAAATTAATGTTAATAACACTTTACGTTATAGGTTATTTATATCAAAGAAAAAATACATAAATAATATATACTTTAACAAAATTACTTCGAATGTTAACAATTCATTTTATTTTATTGTAAATGATTCACAATTATTGAATGAAATTAAAGAAAACCTTGCAGATGGTATACCTAAGGTTACTTTGAAAAGGATGTCATCAGATTGTATGCTACCCTAGCTTAGTTCCAAAAAAATCCGAGTAATAGAAGACAGAATGTTAAACTTTAAACTAAATTTATCACATGTTAATAAAAATTTCATATCAAGCACACCAAACACATCCACTGTTGATGATTCAATTTTAAAATCGGTGAATAATTCAGATATATCGAAAGGACAAACGTTATCAGTTTCTCCTGTACAATCTTTGACAAAAACAGCTATAAATACCGACCAATAAATGATGACCAAAGTCAACAAATTTTAGAAACGTTAAATGTGGATAAAATTAGAACAAATGATTGTTTGAAAAAAAAGCTAATGTAAATCTACTAGATAAAATGTCTTCACCAAACGATCCTTGTATGAATAATATGAAAGATATTACTAACAACCTTACAGAAGGATTGATAATTGATAATTTTCTAGGTAAAATAATAGTAAATATTTTCTCCATTTTCATCTCTGTTAAGATTGCTGGTTTCTTTTTTAAATGTCAACTAAAAATATAAAATATTGATGCTTGGAATCGCTAATCTTAAATTCTATTTGATGTATGATCAAATGAATCCTACTAAGACTTCGTTTCAAGAAAAAATTTATCCAAGTTACGAAATGATAATTTTTAGACACATAAGATCGATAGCTAATGAGTTCTTAAAATAAAATTGATAAAAAATCATTACTAAAATTAATCATATCACAAACATCTGAATTAACTGAAATATTCTTATATGATTGAAACAATGCATTATAGTATGAAGCGTGATTAAATTTTGAGGATCATTCAATTATTATTTGTTTTGAAAATTATTTATCAAACGAATGAAAATTACTTTTTTGTCGATTATCAGAAATGAAATTCAAGTGACCCCTAATTTCACAAGTATAGTATTAAAATTAAATCTTTTTGAATTGTTATGAATCGATTCTTTTCATCAGGAACTATAGTATTTGTATATAGTATTCGTAAAATATAGTAAACAAAAAATTTATACACGCATTCAGACATCTGGAAATATCGGAAAATTATTAAATGTATTAAAGTAAAATATAAATGTCAGTACAAGAGTTAATTTTGCGAAAATTAATAATCATTTTTTTCTGTTTGGTTTTTTTTTAACTTTCAATTTTTCTCTGTAAAGTACCAACGACAAATTTATATGCTAACAAACTTTTCTTAAATTAAATTATTATTGCAGATTATTCTCTTAATCATATTTTTAATTGCATTCAATCATTTATTTTTCATAGATGTAATAGAAGAGTCACAGTTAGATCAAGAAATTTACCATAGGTACGGTTTTTTAAGTGTAATTAATTATTGACCAATCATAGAAAATAATCATAATGTTTGTAATATTTAACGATAGAATGATCCTAAACTCCAAGATTTTTGATTTATCTGATGAACAAGTTCATTATTTATAATCTGCTGAAGAAGACTTTGAAACACATAGTGTAAAAACTAATTCTGATGCATCAGAAGTAAATTTGAACGGATTAGACGAACCCCAACATAAATCATTAAATGTGTCAGAGCAAAAGTTGGAAAGAAATCAATCACAAGTTAATTCAAATCATTTTCAAAACGTTGTAAGTAAATTGAAAGCCACCACACAACTAATGCAAGAAGCCGAATCAGAAGATGATGGTAAATTGAATAATATTAGTAATTTAATTATTTCTTGTAAATAAAAAAAATTACGTATGACATTACTGAATAAACGCAGTAAATATTGTGTTTTTTATAGTGTTATTATTTGTAGGCTCGGACCCAGACTATGTATTTGAAAAAAATAATCCATCCGATAGTGAAAATTCGAATGTTTTATCTGAAAACGCTGGAAATTCACAAGCAACACCTGAAAATAATAAAAATAAAGAAATACTAAACGAAACAGTGACTATCGAAAAAAACTTATATCAAAAAGTTTCGACGTTTTCTTACCTATTCCTAAAGCGGGTCAATCATCAGAAAGTACACCACCAGAAATTTATGTAGCAAACTCAGTTTCCGGCGCAAAACGTCATGCCTGTCTTTATTGTGGAAAATTAGATTTAAAAATTGCTCGACATTTAGAATTACATCATAAAGATCAGAAAGAAGTAAAAGCATTTTTTTCTTATAAACCAAAAGATCCAATCAGAAAATCATTAATTGCAAAAATTAGATCGAGAGAAGATCATGAGCATAATCAGAACTTAAAAAGTCACGAGGAAGAGGACAGCTCCACATCCCCTGAAAATAACAAAAACAAACAAAAAGAATATATAGTTGTGAGACGTCCAAAAAAAAAGAGTCGTGAAGGATCCCTCAGATTTTGCTATTCGTGGGAATTGCCAAGCTTCGATTAGCGTGAAAACACTTGCAGCGCATTGTAAATATTGTACTGGTCAGAATGGAAAAAATCATCGAGTTTTTAGGAAATTGTCGAAGTTATATGAGAATAACTTACACCCTAATATAAGCCCGCAGCTTCGAGCTCTACTTGTTAGTATGCATGATGATGAGATTTCTCAAACAATAAAATATGATTCATTATTGGTAAAATTTGGAAATATTTTATGTGAGAAGTATAAAGATGCACAGAATGATGAACTGATAAGAAATAGACTGCGCATGCTGGGAAGATAATTAGTTACAATTAAAAAAATTGAAAATGATGACTTACAAAAAAATAATGCAGCTAAAGATACAAAGCCCCAAGTTTCCGACATGGAAACTTTATTTAATCCGATTAATGTTGAAACTTGCATCAGAGCAATAAATGCTCTTGCAGGAATCAGCTGTAAAAATTCTGAAGTAAGAGCACCTTCTGTTGCATCGACATGTGGAACCCTTTTAAAACAACTTGGAGAATTTTTAGTATGTGAAAACATAATGGATACTACAAAAGATAAAAATGAAAATGTAAAGTCTTTTTTAGATGTTATTGCTAAAAAATTTTCTTACATTGTTAATAGAAATGTTTTAGAAGCCTAGTTAAAACAGAAAAGGAAAAAAAAAATAAGTTTACCATCTACTGACGATATTAATAAGCTTATGGATTATTTAATAAAATTACAATCTCAATCCTATGACGCTTTAAAAAATGAATTTTCTATTGAAGATTACAAGATGTTAGCAGCAACCACACTTATTCGTGTAGAACTATTCAATAGACGGAGACCCGGTGAAACTGAAAGAGTACTGTTAGAAGATTTCAAAAACTACGATGGTCTGAGTGAAGACACTCACAAAGATATATTAAAAAATTTATCAGCTCAAGCTCGAGAATTTAGTAAAAAATATGTGAGATTTTCTATAAGAGGTTAGAAAGGGAGAGAAGTTTCTGTGCTTTTAGACGAAAAAATATTTGAATCAATAAATTTGTTAGTTGAAAATCGAAGTAAAGCTGGCATACACTCAGAAAATCCATTTCTTTTTGGCTCGCCCGGATTCGTATCAGACAAATATAAATACATGCAAGCTTGTACACTATTACGACAATTTTCTTCTCAATGTGGTGCTGATGTTCCAAGTGATTTACGCTCGACGAAGCTGCGAAAGCATATAGCTACTTATTTTGTAAATCATAATATTGCAAATCTAGACCGCACTAAATTAGCAAACCATTTGGGACATAATATGGGCATCTATCAAAATTGTTATCATTTAATGAACGTTGCTGAAGAAATATGTGAATTGCCACAAGTTTTAGAAAAGGCATGTGGTGCAAATAATAATTTACCTGATATTGAATCTACTGATAAATCAGATTCAAATTCTGAAGTTGAGGAGTCATCAAAAAAAGACTGTATGCGTGAATCTCAAATATCAGAAGAAGTTCAAAGTGATGCAGGTATTACTCTCCAGTTGAGATTTATTAGACTTCACCGATTTGCCATAAATATTTTGCTTATAAAATTATTTAATTAATTTTATTTAATTTATTTAATTCCATTTAATTAATTTAGCTTCTCAATTTCTTTTATTTAGATTTAGATTGTTCCATAAGCATTCCAATGCGAAGAAAAATCCGGACGATACCTGAAATAACTGCGTTACGTAAACATTTTAATGATAAACTACAAAACCGTACCTATCCAAGTGAAAAAGAGATGGAAAAAGTACGTGCGATTGAACCAAGTTTGAAAAACCGTGAAATACCAGCAAGTAGAACTTGGTTTTGTAACTACTACAAAAAACTTAAAAAAATGGAATCATAATTTCATAAATATCACAGACTATTGACACTTGTTGAATAGTTAAAATTAAAATTTAATTATAATTAGCTTTTTTGTCTTAATGAATAAGATTGGATCTCTTAAGTTATGACTGAAAATTCATAAAACAGAAAGTTTTCTGTAATTCTAGAAGCTATAATACATATACTAAAAATAATTACTATTTTACTATTAAAAATAATTACTATTTTAATAATTGAAAGTTCAGTAAGGATTATTATTTATTAACTTGGTTAGTAACGCACATTGAATTGAAAAGATAAGTTGCATTTGCATTTCAAGCTTATGAGATTATTAAACTTATAAATCTTCGATCCGTCATTAATTAGTGAATACTTGTACTCATACTAAATAGTACAATTATTAATGTGAGGGATTATTTTTGATTCAGAGAACTCATAAATTCATGATTATTAATTTAATGTATTATTTCCCTAAACTTAATTTTGAAAAACAATCTTAATTGTAAACACATACATATTTCTATTTTTCAGTTTTTTTTCTTGTAAAGAAGTCATTTTCCATTAGCTTTACAACATTTTAGAATTAAAGTCAATGAAAATCATTATTACCATTTGATTCAACTTCTGAATCAAGACATATTCTTTCTGTAAGAGTACTTTTTTGCTCTGTACTACTTTTATTACTTCAGTGTACATGTACAAATGACTATCCTAATTTCTATATATAGAAATTAAGATAGTTATTTGATCCATTATAATATTTAATAGTCGTAAGTTAAAAAACCTAGGACCCGATCAGGGAACTAGTACTCGATAACTCCATTAATGTACATCGATATTCAGTAAAATTTAGTAATTATAAGTCTATAAATATATGAGTGATCAAGTACTAGCTCCCTGATCGGGTACTAGGTCTCTTAAGTTACTTTAGTCAATAAAAATCTTACTAAAAATTATTTTCATCTTATTGAGGTTTTAGTTAAAAAAAAAAAAGTATTATATATAAATTTATGACTAATGGAATGAGCATAAAATCTTACAGACTTCCAAGTATTACAATTATCTATTTCTAGTCTCTAACTTACAAAATTAGTCTTACTATTTACGGGGAAAAGTTTTCAAATATTTCAGGCGCTGATCATAAACTTTGAGTATTTTTGTGTTTTTATAAAATTCTATGAAGAGAAAGTACTTACAGATGTTACTAATAATTTACTTAGTAGTATTTTGAAACTCGAAGAAGATAATTTTATTAGTGAAAAATTTTTCACAAATTGAGATTTTTGTTTTTGTTTTTTTTTTTTTTTTTTGTTTATAACAATTGCTATACTTTAAGATGAAAGTATAACAAAAATTACTCAAGTTAAAAAAAAATGAAGCTTCAGAGTTAGGAAATATTATTTCGAATCATTTCCATTTTTTTTTGTTTCTCAAAAAAATAAATAATAATTCTTAGAATAGAATAATATAATTTAGCTAACATTGATACTGCCAAGATAAATAAGTGCTATTAATTTATAAAAATTTTTATTTCAATTGTTTGTTATATTTTTTTCTATCAAATTTAGAGTAATGAAAACAGCTTAGATGAAAAAGGAGTCCAAAAAATACGTAGATTTATTAGATAAGTTTTTGTCGCACTAATTTCTACGAGATGGTATAAAAGTTATTTATTTTCAATGTATGAGATACTATCAAAATAGTAGTATGAAAGTATAAAACTATTTCTCTAAATTATTATTATCATTAATTGCACTAAATTTGAACCTAAGAATTATATAAATCAAAATAACGATTTGATTCTTGTCGTCAATGTTACGTTAAAAAATGTCGATTGACAAAATAGATGCTTCCGATAAAATATATTTAATCGTTATAAGATTGTTATGAGACTCTAAAATTTACGTTTCAATCAATATTCATATGACATAACTTAATTATATTAGTTACTTTTATCACACAAAAACACAGTGATATAACGTTACTCAGAATTGATTTATTTTCTTTTTTGTGCAATCATAATATTATAATAACGTTAAAAACATTCAATTTTAATTAATGTATTTGTGTTTTGTTATTTGTGTTAAATCATTTAATATTTTTCAAGTTAACGATGATAGCTGGGCTATAATTTATTGAAGTGTGTTACGAATAACTTCTGTACGTGATGTTAGAATTTATTAACATCAAAATTGTAACAGAGTTATATTACAAAGAAAAAGATTTTAATTTTAACTATATAATAAATGATATTTTATGATCTACATAACTATAGTCACATCACAATTAAAATTTTTTCGTTATCTCAATTTACCAAAGCAATAATACAAACTTAAGGATATTGTCATGAAACTAAATTTCGTTTCTATTTTGTTTAATGTATCAATGAGCTTATAAGATATCTTTTATAATGATGTGAATTGCGAGCTTTAAAAAATTACAATAATAGTTTGTTTCTTAAGAAAAGATAAATGTTCTAATATAATATCGTGTTTTTATTTATAATATTTATACATTATAATCGTTTTAATATTATTATTTATTGATAGTATTCATATTTGATAATCTTTTCCCAACTATTAAATATAAGTAAAATGATAACAATTTCGACTATTAACGCAATATAATTTATGTTTTGACAAGAATTTTATGAAAGATTACACTGAGAAAAATAGGTTTTAGTTGTAAGCAAATATAACTTGATTCAAGTAAATATGTTAATCATATAGTAGCAATAACATATTTTCTTGAGTAAAGTAAATTATCATTATTGGTAAAATAAATTCACTTTAATTAAGTACATGTGCATCTGAAACAACTAATATACACACGCTTATATGCATTGGATATTATCGTGAAAATAATCTAGCTTTCTAAGACCAAAAAACGTTGAACTCGGAAGAAAATTCGATTGTTAAAAATTGGTGTAAAAACAAAGAACTGTCCGAATTTTCTAGAAACCTTTAATTTTTATAATGGAAAGGTGAAAATTACGGAAATACACCAAACAAAATAAATTCATAATTTTACAGAGGTAGTTTGTAATCAACAAGAATTAGCAGTAATGTGGAATAAAAATTTTCAAGTTTTGATGGAATTTTATAATTTTTTTACTATTCGCAGGGAATTTAAAATGACCCAGAAATTTTATTTAAATCATGAAACTCAATGCAATGTCGTCATCTTATTATTAAAATTGTTAAGAATAAATAATATCTAATTTTTTAAATATTTATATGAGTCAAAAACTATAAACGTAATCAACTTACGCTCTGGCATTTTCTCTCATGAAATAATACGCTTTTAATCGATATTCTCAAAGGTAATTTTATTCCTTACGTATGATAGATGTAACATTTTAGCTATCAGTCGTTAGAGTCAAATATATATTGAATAATTAGTTGAGTATTAATTCGATAAATAACCAAAAACTTGTGATTAAATGCAAAATTTACGAATTCTCACAGTTTTTGGATCACAATAGCTATATAGCAAACTATAAATCATAGAATATGTCCGAAAAAAAACTAATTCAAAGCGATTTTATGATCATTACTATAGAACATTTTATTATGTGATTTTTTTGAGTTGAATAATCAACAAGTGAAATAACATTTTCATGCCATCAAGGTTCTCTACGAATGAAACTACGAACTTCATTTTTATGTCAGGTTTAATAAAATGCAACGATCTAACGCTAGGATTGAGATAAAAAAACGAAAATAATTAAGGAATTTCTTTAAACAATTACACGAGTTGCATTATAATCGGTCACTTTGTCTTTTAAGTTATCGTCGTATGTTCTATTCTTAAAATTTCTAGTGGGTATATCTTCGGATGAAAGTTTTATTTAATACTACACTGATGATTAGTACATTTTTTTTTATTGGTAATTCACTTATTTTCTACTAATTAAATTTAATTATGAATTTAAATTTTTCGGGTATATGCAAGCGCTTCAGTGCGCCGAGTGGAGAATCCGAACAGACCAAAAGATACAATATGATAGTAACAACAAACTACTGAGTGAATAGAAAAATTCATGTTTATAACTTTATTACATAATGTTGCAAAATATTTCCATGCAAATTTTCTAAAATAACTATTACCATAAAGTATTGTTTTTTGTAAAATTGAATGCAATGTAACGTATTGACACTGAGATTATAGAGAAATGTCGAAAAAGCAAATAAATTATCGAATTATGACATAAGTTTTCATATTTGAATACATCCGTCCTTGGAGTCATAGTTATATCGTATATTCTAAAAATCTTTAGTGAACAATTTTCTGAACAAAATTTTTTGCATACGAATATTTTTAAAAATAGTTCTGACATGAAATCGATATTCGTCAATTCTGATGACTATTATTTTTTACGCAAAAGCAATTGACAAAAACTGTAGTTTATTAAGTTATTTACGATCGAAAATGACATAACCATAATCTTTCACGTACTTCGATATTTCAAACTATGACACCACTATATCGATAGAGCAACACTCTCAATTTATTCTGCATTAAAAATCTTAAATTATGAAGTTAATTATTGTCAATTAATTATATGATAATAAAATATATATTTTCTTTTATAGCTTATGTTATACGAAAAAATATACTTTCAAGTTATATTAACATTATATTCAAACATGCATAAATTTTTGCCGTTTTATATAATTATATATTTTCGTATATAAAATAAAAGTATAGATTTTTTTCATACGGGTCGAGCTGCCGGTTAATGATAAATTAAAATGAAAAAATTTCAAATATCAGGAAGATGTGCCATTCGTAGTCTATGCTGATATCAAATGCATATTAATACTAAAAGCCGATGAATCTGAAGAACACATACCCCACAGTGTAGGTTTTAACGTACATTGTGCTTACAATGATACCTTGTCTAGATATGAGTGTAATCGTAGTGATAAATGTATCGATTGGTTTATGTCCAGGTTAAAATCATTAGCTATTTCAGCCCATAATTTGATTAAGTCACCTGTAAAAATGCATCCACTCACAGAGCAGGAAAATTTCGAATATAATACATCTCAAAAATGTCACATTTGTAATAAATACCTTGCTGAGACTGACAATTGCTGAGACTACTGTCATTTTACAGGCAAACATCGTGGACCGGCTTATGTGAAATGTAACATCCTTTATTAGCAGTCTCATAACATTCCAACTGTATTCCATAATCTTTCCGGGTATGATTCACATTTTCTTATCGAGTCAGTAGCTAAATGTTTTTCCGCTTCAGTTCTTATCTCTATGATGCTGACAAAGTTATTACTCGCAAGAGTATTGATGAATCAGTCAAACGGAAAGGAATTGTTCCATATGAGTATGTAGACAGTTGGGACAAATTAAATTATACTAAAGTACTAGCAAAAAAACACTTTTTCTCTAAATTAACTATTCCGATGTTTCTAATGATGATTACAAACACGCGGAAAGAGTGTGTAATACATTTAGAATTAAGACGTTAGGTGAATATTCTGACATGTATTTAAAAACGTACTTACTGCGTTTAGCTGATGTAACGATTGATACATACGAATTGCGATTTAACTTCTGAAATAACATTATTCCTTTTTCTTTTATAAAAAAGTATACTAGCCGCACCCAAAATCTTCGTATTAAGATCCTCTCACCTTTTGCAGGTACCTATGTAAGTGCATGCACGATGAGTAAGAATAGACAAAGATCGATAGATAAGACAATATACCTGTCTCACTCTCTCTCCATTAAAAGGGCAAAGCCCATTCTCAAACCCAACTACGTCATCTAGCTGTATACTCATCCTGCATCCACATTACCTGCGTACATCTATTTACGATACATTCACAAGAGAATGTGTATGCGTGTGTACGGGCTTAGTACCCAAAAATATGTATAGCTGCGACTCAGCGGGACACCTGCACGTGTGCACCGGACCTCTCATTAACTCAACGGTCATAAAAATTTTACGACCATCCAATTTCCATATTTCAAAATCGCCGCGTATGTTCTAATGATATGACTAAACTCGGACCTATGTACGTGATCATCCGTATTGTATTAGAGCACTTACACATCCTTTGTTGTTTACAAAAACGATATCATCCAATTTCCATATATGGACTTTTCTAAATTTCTAGAAAGCTATACCCGGAACTGCGTACTTAGTCATTTGTTTGTCGAAAATGATGAGCTGGACTCAACGATTGCATCAGAAAACACATGACTTTCCCATCAAAACTAGAGTATATAAACTGCCGAAAACCTAACGAAGGCAGTCAATCGCTAATCAGAACTAACCTCTGTCAGATCTCGAGCCACTCGCCAGGTAATCTCTGTCGGTTCTCGCTCCGAAGTTCTATAAGTTCAAAATCTCCGATTAGTTCTATCGGCCCAAGTCCGACTTGTACCGCGAATCAGAGATAAAATCTTAATCGTTGTCCACGTGACTGTCCACCGCCTAGGCAATCGGGCTCCTTGGCCAAATACCTAGATTTTAATCTTGCAAAAATCGCGGCCGATTCGACTCACCAGGATCATTGGTCTCGTGACGGTCTATAGCCTAGGAATCCAGACTCTTAGATCAAAATCCTAAATAAAATCGAATATTCATACTCGTACTCGACAGATAGGGAAGTGTATCCGCTTGGCACCCCAGTAGCTCCGAGTCCGAAAGGTGCATCAAATTCCGCTAAGTAAAATCCCTAAGCCACGGGCAGGGTCCCAGCAAATGTAACAAAAACAATACCGCGATCATAAATTCAAACTGGTGAATTGTGAGAGAGTGTGATCAGCGAGATTATAAACCACCTCAAGCTGAGTGGTAAGTTAATTATATTTGTTTAATTCTAGTACACACATGTAAAACAACATTATAATTTCAATAAGAATATACAGATTCTTCTTTTTTTTAAAAATCATCTTTCTCTTATTTATACCTCTTACTCTAACATTCCTAAGTCAGCGGGTACAGAAAGAGACAGACGTAAGGGAACAGGGACTTCTCGAGGGCCCATATTCACCTACCTGCTTTCCTCTCTTTTTAAAATCCCTGACCTACCCTAAAGCCACGCAGGTCAACGATCGGGATTGTCTATCGTACTTCCGCTCGGTACGAAATAGACTTATTTAGTAATCAAACTTGCCAAATATTAAACATTCTCACACTAGCCACGTGACGGTCCTATTAGGCTCCTTGGTTGAATAATAGAATAAATATTGTGGGTAGTTTTACTAAATAATTAATTAATAATAACCCTTCGCCCGTCGCCTTCACTCTCTCCGATCGTAACAGTGACATTTTTCAAAACTTTCGAAAGAGTTGTGAACAAACATACAATTTAGACCCCCTACACTATTCCACTGATGTTTCTTTAGACTTATTGTCAGATCCCTCGATGCTCTTTTTTTTCGAAAAAGGTGTTAGAGGCGGAGTGGCACAATGTTCCAATCGATATGCTCGTGCCAATAAGCCATTCATGGTTAACGAATACAATCCCGTGCGAGAAAATTCCTACATCATGTATTTTGATGTAAATAATTTATATGGGGCTGCGATGAGTCAGTGCCTACCAACTGCTTGTTTAAATGGGTTGATGCATCATTAGATTTCATTTTTAATAATCCCGATGACGTTCCCAAGGGTTACATCTTAGAAGTGAATTTCGAGTATCCAAAACACCTACACGAACAACACAAAGACTTGCCCCTTTGTCCTGAACACTTTTTTCCCACCAAAAGGTACATGCAGCAAACTAGCTACAAGATTGTATGACAAAGAAAAGTACGGTATTCATTATTGCAACTTAAAACAGTGCATAGAATGAGGTATGAGTGTAAAATAAGTACGCAGAGTCTTGGAATTCGATCAATTTTCATGGTTGAAGCCATATATAGATTTAAATATCAAGTGCCGTGAAAAATCTGCAAATGAATTTGAGAAAAACTTCTACAAACTAATGAATAATGCTGTATTCAGTAACATCATAGAGAATGTTCGAAACCATACGGCTGTCAAATTGGTGAGAAAGTGGGATGGACGATGGGGTGCAAGATCTTTAATTGCAAAACCAAACTTTCACAGCTGCACTGTCTTTAATGAAGACATGGCGCTTATTGAAACGAGTCGTGTCAAGATTCAATTCAATAAACCCATATACGTTGGTTATTCTATTATCAATTTATCTTAAATTATTGTATATGACCTTCATTACAATTACATCATAACCAATTTTATTCTGGATCAAGCGAAGCTTTTCTACACTGACACCGACAGCCTACTTTGTCACTTCACTGCTCCTAACATCTATGAAGTCATCAAACATGATATTGAACTTTTCGATACCTCAGATTATCCTGAGATCAATGCTTATAACATACCTGAGGCCAATAAGAAAGTTCTGAGTATAATGAAAGACGAAAATGATGGCAAGATCATGACTGAATTTTCTGGTCTGCGTGCCAAGCTCTATGCCTTCAAAACTCAAGGTGAGAACGAGACGAAACGGGCCAAAGGTGTGAAAAGCTGCACACTCGAAACAATCACGTTTGATGACTTATCTACAATTATGATTTATCTACAATTGTTCAACATTTATTTAATTTTTACTGTGTCGCTCGAGTGTTAATCCACTGCGCCACAGGCTGCTTGCTCGGATCTTTCTCTCGTAAGTTTTCCCCCTGAATAACTTTTTTCCGTTTGAATAAACGGTCTGGCGCCTGCGTGCATTAACCCAGCCTGAGGAGCTGGTCCAGGCACGACAACATTTAATTATTATTTATATTTTGACTCTATTATTTTATTTTAAATTGATCTCGGTATTTATCATCATTTAATATCGTAAATTATTATTTATTATTGTTTTGAGATCACGCGTGGGTGACCGTATACGCTATATTAGGCTGTTCCGCGTCTCCGTCGCGAAATTTTAGCTAGGTATACGTTATAAACATATATACAATATTTACATTCCCTCACACACACACACACACACATGCACGCACTCGCGTACGCACAGACACACGCACACATGCACACACACACACACACACACGCGCGCTAAATATAATATTTACAATGATCACTCACACATGTACCCGCTCACACATACAACATGTTTTTAACTCTGAATCAAGCGTTGCTCTCTACTTACATTTTTATGGCGCATTAAACAATAGTAAACGAAATATCTAACAATAATAAACGACAATTATTTATAATATAAATCATGTATCATTTAGTAATCAATTATGAACAAATTAATTTCCCTCGCCGCGGCGACCAACAACTACCGGGGGAGGTTATCACGTGAAAAATATATGCCGTGAAAGAAATTTAAAGTACTTACTCAAAATTAATAATCTCCAGGAACCAAAATAATATGGCTTGAAACAAATATATATCAGTTAATTCACCCGGTGAACTTCAATAACTATTCTCTTATTTTTCCAAAATAAATAATAAATGCACGGTTGTACAAATAAAACAGCGTCCACACACAATGCTAGCCCTATCTTTCTAATTTCATTACCCCAACCTCCACCTGTTGGTCGTCGCCCACCTGGCGCCACCGTTGTCCTTAATTACTATTATGATTATTTTTATCAGCCCTGGGCCTAGTTTTTAATTAAAATATAAAATATAAAGATAATTTCTGGACATCTGAATGATACATGAGTAATTACTTAAATATGTGAACTATTTATTCATACCATCTACTTATTTTTACTCTATCCCATAAATCAAATAATAATTATTCAAAATCGTACAATTGACGTTGGCAATATTGCCAAGATATTGATTTACTTTTACCCGGCGGTCAATTTTTCTCCAAACCACAACTGACATCCTTAGTCGGATGACAAGTTTAAATGAAATAATATGTTAAACAAATGTTGGGGCATAATATTACACTGGATTATAGATCCCAACTGTTTCTAAATCATAAACAAATACTTAAAATTTACAAAAATCAATTGTTTGTATTTTTAAATCATAAAATAAAATTAATTCGCACACGTGCTCTCTCATACGCCACGCGCATGCGCCAGCACTGTGCACGGACTGCCGTCTCCATCGGCGAAATGGCGGAATGCCCACGTAACGACTCAAATTTAAATATCTAATCTAAATATTTAACTTATAACTAAACAAAATTAAATGATTTGAATCGTTACGTGACATGTTTAAAAAAAAACAAAAAAAATTTTTTTTTTAATTAATTTTTTATTAATAAAAAATTTTTTTTTAAATTATTACAGATCTGTTTTATTTATCCAACTATTGTGTGTACTACTCAAATTTTAACCATTTAACATACAGCTTTTTGCCACAAGTACGAATGATTTTTTCAACTAGATAAATATCTAGATATTCAACTTTGATGAGTTCTTCTTCGTAAAAACCACCGTCAATTGGTTTATCCTGGTAATCGATAAGTTCGTACGTCGTTGGATTGTTATTCTTAACCTCCTTAATAGTAAAAATTTTACTGGTCCAATTAAGATCGTATCCCTTCTCAAACACATGTTTGTATTTGGTCATCAACCTCAAACTTCTTCGTTTCGTATCATTGTAAGTTACTACTGAATCATCCAAATTATCTATCCACTTGTAAGTACCACGAACAGTTAATTTTACCCACATTTTACTCTTTAACGTTCTGTTGAAACGTTCGCAAATGGATGCTTTAAGATTGCTATAGGTAGAGTACAAATTGATACCGTACTCTTACATTAGAGCTTTAAAATTACTATTGTAAAATTCTTTACATTGATCCACATTCCAATTCTTAGGAATTCGACCTTTTTTCAGAACAGATTTCATGGCACTTGCAACATTTTGAGAATTTTTAGTCTTGAGTGGTACTGCCGATGCAAACTTTAAAAAGTTATCTATAATTGTCAATATGAAATTGTGTTGTTTGTTGGATGAAGCATATGCAATCATATCAACCAAATCCGCTTGCCAAGATTCATCAATTCCATGGATATCAACATGACGTCGATGATAATTTCTCCGTGCTTGAGCATGCAGCTGTCACGATATTTTAATATCGCGGCAGTCTCGCATCAGGTCGGTGGGCAACAGAGGGCAGCACACGCTGCTCACACGTCTCATCCGACATTGTATTATAATTATTGTTTGTTTGCATGTAAGATTTTATTTAATTATTGTGTTAATAATATGTTATCGATTTCTTACGTATAAATTGTATTTGAAGCAGGAGATTTCACTGATGAATTTGAGCATATATTTGGATTTTGTAGCGCTGGGGAAAATAGTTGCGAATTTCATTTATGTGCTTATGATTATTTTGAATTGGTTGGCGCATGCGCGCCACCGCAACAGTTGGCATCTGTAGAGTTATTTATAACAAATAAATCTACTAGTTTATGAATAAATCATTGGTTGATTTACCGGTAAATAATATTAAGAATTAATTAGGGAAAATACAATTGGTCATTTAGCGTCGGGAACTTGATAAATGACACGGCCACAGTTATGTAGTACGTTGGTGGTACTGTAAAGAAATAACATGCGACGGTTGTATAGCTCTATGGGGTGAAGTGAGATATACGACAAAATGGCGTCGGCCTAGGTGTCGGCGTGAGATTCACGTGCTGCCATGGTCAGACGTGGGATAGTCTCTGTAAGAGTAGCGTGGGTGCTCTGTTACATTAAATTAATTATAAATTTGTCGCCATTTGGTATTTTTGGTAGATAATATAAACCCATTGGCATTAGTTTAGCATTTTGATAACTCACATAAAGGAAATAACATTTACCGTATTAGCGTGCAACCAAGGGAGTTGAATAATACGTAAACTGTAAGTACTTTTTGGCTAATACATTGGCGTGTAATTTTGGTTCCCGAGTTGGTGATCATTTGTATATAGCCTAAGCGCGAGAGAGATAGTAAATTCTGAGTATTAGTAACTAGTCATAAGCATATGATGGAATGCGTGAATGTTATACTCAGTAAATACGAGTACAGTCAGTGAAATTATTCAATAGTTGAGTTTTATTTATGAATCATTATTGATTTGATTTATTAATTATTATTCAACGGAATATTGCTTACGAATTATTATTATTTAGCGTATTGATTATTCCTAAATTGAATTATTAATTATTATTTATTTGAATATTGATTATGAAGTATTATTAATTTGCGTATTAATATTAATAATTTGAGTTATTACTTACTGTTTAACTGGATATTGAGTGTAAATTATTATTAATTTGCGTATTAATTATTATTAATTGGAGTTATTAATTATTGTTAATTTGAATTATTATTATATGTAATTTAAGTTTGATTCATCAAGTCTTAGTTAATTATCACGTGAGAGTGATCAAGTTATAAATACCAGTCATAAGTATTAAACCCAATAGGTGATATTTATTTTATTATTTGTGTCCAAAACAATATTATTTTGAAATACCGTAAATTCACTAGTGGAATTTACTGGGAATTTGTTACTGGAAATAATTTAGCTATTTGTTTGCTTATGTTCATATGCGAGTGAACTATTAATTATTCACAAATATATTTTTTTTGTCAACACATTTAGTGCTTACGCAGTATTGTTATTATTTGAATTTTATATGCGCATACTACTATTATTATCTTTGTAAGTGATTTACTATTATTTTTTTGAACATTATTTATGTGAGTATGCGACATATATGACTAATTAATTTATTAAATGATTGAGAATTAAAACAAATGGTCATCAACCCGGTATTTATTTAATTCTATTATTTTAATTACTGCTATCTTTCTTGCTATCCTTATTCCTAAATCTGAAATCGCTATCCTGTTATTTATTTTATTTTCATTTTCATTTCTCCGTTGTGTAATTTTGAGTTACTTTTTGTTCGTGGGGCACACGAACTGGCGCCCAACTAGGTTTTCTAACCCAGCCTGAGCAGAGCAGCCAGTCCAGGGAGATTCAGGATATCTCCAGGTGGGACATTTGTTTTTCTGGGTTTGTTTATTTTTCAGTTTTCGACCAACGGAGAGCCATAACGACTATTGAGCGCCAACCACACTCCGCCGTCGGACGCGTGAAATAGTAGAGAACGTTATACAGCTCATGAGCCACTGCTTCTTTTATTGTTGACTGCATTTGTGAGTTGTGTTGAATTGAGGGTAATTAGCTTCTTCTGTGCTTCGAGATGTTTTAATAAGTCTAAATTTTGTTCTGTAAGGTTATAATATATTTTTTCTAATGCTTCCACTTTCGTTTCAAGCTTTGAAATGACTTCAATTGTATTTTCGTTCTCTATTTGTTTATTTTTTCTGTAATTATCAAATTTTGCTTCTAAACCATGAATAATAATATCAATATCTTGTCGTATCAGAAAGCTTCCTTCGATCAATGATTGAACGTCATGTTGAATAATGTTTTGTGCACTTCTCAGAAGAATCGCATTACTAGAGTTTTCAGAATCTGCAATATTACACAACCGTTTGTTCTCTACATCAAACTGACCGTCGTCTGTAATTTTAAATCCTGGACCTGGTGGTCCACGACTGCCAGTTTTAAATTAGTTAGTTTCAGATTGACGTCCAAAAATATCGATACTGTCACGTAACGATTCAAAATTATTTAATATTAATTAGTCGTAAGTTAAATATTTTAATTATACGTTTAAATTTAAATCTTTGCGCGGGCATTCCGCCATTTCGCCGATGGAAACAACAGTCCCTCCACAGTGCTAGCGCATGCGCGCAGCGTATGAGAGAGCACGTGTGTGAAATAATTTTATTTATAATTTAAAAATATAAACAATTGATTTTTGGTAGTTATAAGTTTTTGTTTATGATTTTAAAACAGTTGGGATGCATAATCGAGCGTGACATTATGCCCCAACATTTGTTTAACATATTGTTTTTATTAAACTCGTCTTCCGATTATGGATTTCAGTTGATGTTTTGAGAAAAATATTGACCGCCGAGTAGGGGGAATATCAATATCTAGGCTGTATTCCCGGCATCAATTCTATGATTAAAAATAATTATTATTTAATTTATTCATATTTTATGAATAAATAGTTCATACACTTAAATAATCATTCATGTACCATTCAGGTGTCGAAAAATTATCTTTATAATTTATATTTTAATTTAAACTAGGCCCAGGGTTCGGACAAATAATCATAATAATAAATAAGGGCGACGAGCGCGCCACGTGGGCGATGACCAACAGGTGGAGGATAGAGTAATTAAATCAAAGAGATACGGACTGGTATTGGGTGTGGACGCTGTCCTAGTATATAAAAAAGAGATAAAATTGCTGATAAGTTGTGGATTATTAGTAATTCAGGTTATTGCTGCAGTAATAATTCACCGGGTGAATTAATTTATATTTTTTTGATATTATTTTGATTGTCTGGAGATTATTTTTAAGTAAGTACTTTGGATTTCTTTCGCCGTTTATATTTTCACGTGATAGCCTCTCCCGGTAGTTGTTGGTCGCCGCGGCGAGTAAAATCAATTTATTTATAATCGCAAACTGAATGATACATGATATATGTTATAAATTAATATTGTTAATTATCGTTGAATATCTCTTTTTTTTATATTTAAGAATATCCAGATATTTATATATATATATATATATATATATATATATATATATATATATATATATATATATATATATATATATATATATATATACCAATGCATAAACAACGTTGTTAAACGCTGCCGGTAGATATAGATATATCTATAGACATATATATCTATAGTGAGCCTACAGTACTTGAGCAAATTCCTCAAGTACTGACATCATCGCCTGGATGAAAAATTCCCAACTAATTAAAATTATTATTTACTTAAAATATCGATAAGGTATTATTCATTATTGTTTATATTTATTATTATTTCAAATAATTAAGTAATTTTACTTTTTTTTATTTTGATTTATTGATTTACCCCATCGGTCGAAATTATTATTGAAATTTTTTATTGAAATTATAAATTATTTTAACAGAGAAAAAATTATGGAACTGAATTATCTACAACAAACGACTACAGGCTAGAACTTATTGAACTGTTAACATTTAGCTCGATACCTAATATCGATATTGGTCATAATAAATTCTACATTACTACAACATTGGATGATAAAAAATCCAGCAAAAAAGCACGTAATTCCACCGATAGAAAAGTAGATACAATACCAACGGAGAGTTATGAAATTGAAGATATTGGAAATTATGTCATTGAAGCATTGCCAGATGTCTCTTTAAGTCTAAGACCTAAGAACAATGAACTTCGATGTCAAATAAAGGTCATCAAATCGATTTTCAACCATCAGACTCTATTGGACGTCTTTTAGGATTTTCCGCTAGAAAACTTAAACCAAATATAACTCATCAATCTGACTTGCCTGTCACAATATTCAGTGTTAATGCACTTCGAGTTGAATGCAATATTACATCAGGTGCATACATACATCATTTATAACAAAGTGCACACGATTTATGAGTTCTTTTCAACAGCCTCACCTGGATATAAGATCAACGAAGTACCTTCACTCATCATTTATCTTTTAGTCACAGTGCAAGCAATACATACTCTTCAATTGAAAATTGTTAATGAAGCAGGAAAAATAGTTAATTTTCGTGGAGAAACGGTAACTGTTCGTCTGCATATAAAATCTGTTAATAAATAATGGGTATTGTACATGACAGCAAAGTTGGTAGAAGCTATATTAGTCAGAGGGGATGGCTAGGAACCGTCATTCGTCGCGCATCTCCCAGAGAGTTAACACGTCAAAACATAATAATCCTCAAGAGTTTAAGCCTTCGAATACGTGGTGGGAGAAAGTAAAAATACGATTCTGCTGCCTTATCTATATAATACCATGGAGGAAATGTGAGGAATTTAACATGGTGTCATCTTCGATGAAACCATTGCTCACTATGAAGTTTATGCACATCAGCCATATGCGTCTGCAACCTTTACCAATAACGATGAGATTCGAATCGTTGTGCAAAACTGAAATCTTGATTTATTGCCAAGTAAAAGTACTCTGCATATCTATGATAGACTAACAAAAAGAGATGGAGCTATTGCAGTTGCAACTATAAGCATGCTTAATATGGTTATATGTTTCCTATCAAGAGAAATACGTTATCTTTTGAATGGTGAAGAAATTGATCGTATTAATAATGTTAGCTTAACGTGTGCTATGAAAGGATATTTATCACATGGTCCCACTCAAATGACTACATTGGAAAACGCTGGATGGTTAGAAAGCGAAGAAAATTCATGTACGTATGCTAATGGATACTTTGATGTGTCTATTTCACTTAGCTTGCTGAGCGGATTTGCCGAAGACTATCATCGCATAGTTCCCTACTGTCACCATCAACTGGTCATATCGAGAACACAAACTGATGCTGATGCGTTGTTACAAACTGCAGTTGAAGAGGTAAGAATTACTCTGCTTAAAATTGAATGGATGATACCTTATATTAAAGTAGCTGATCAGCATAATATTCAACTTCTCAATTACATTGCTAGTGATCCATCAACATCGATGAGCTATTGAACCTGGGCATTAGACGAATATCCACTCCTGCCAGCTACAACAAAACAGATTTGGGCTGTTAAAACAACGAACCAGCCGAAGGGTTTCTCGCTATGTTATTCTGGATTTCCAAACTGCTTGAAGAAATGTACTGGATAAAAATGCTTCTGAATTTGACCATTGTAATATTCGTGATGTAAAATTGTATTTAATATCCCAGTGCTATCCTTATGGAAATTTAAATATTGATGTTGCATACAATCGATATGCACTATTGAATAAAATGTATACTCATTTTCAAAAGTCATATTATAATAGAGACTCACAACCTCTGTTATCAAAAAAAGATTTTCTATCAAAAGCACTGTTGATTGTTATTGACTGTTCAATGCAAAACGAATCTCTCAAGCCAGGACCAGTAGATAAACGTATGGAGTTTGAATCTACAGCAGCAATTGCCGCTCAAACTGCCGCTTATTGTTTGATTTTACATGATCGAATTGTTAATTATAACCCGATTAGTGGAAATGTACGAAAATTAGTATTACATAGTGATTACTACATGAATTAATAAACATTTTTTTTCTATTATATAATAAATAATTTATTATTTATACCTTTTAGGTTTCATCATAGATAAATACAGTCCCGTTGGCTTGACAAGTAAAACGTTTGTTAATTATTTTTATGTAGGTAAGTATGGTATTTTTGTTTATATACAATGGAGGACTATTGTCTCCGACAGATTGACATTGAGAGCAATCACGTTTCAGATGTTTGTATCCTTCCACAACGTCACCCGTAACAGAATTTTCGTGTTCTTGACATCTTAGGAATCCTCTGATTTCTTTATTATTTTTCATATCTTTGGACAACAATTCCCGAGCATCTTAAACATCTCCTTTTACAAATAATTGTATAAAGTCATTTGATAGTTGGGCAGTGTCTTTGGAAGCCATTTTTAAAATACTCTTTCCCGATAGCAGGTAAAAAAGGATTGATTTGTATCGGCTGCCGGCACCCCAACGACGTATAAAATAATTGTAAACATACAGCTAGGGTATTAGTCTATAACGTATAGCATGTAGATCACATTTAGCATGGACATGAACCATGTCAGTATCCAAGGATAATGATCGGTCGAAACTTACGGACTCAGAAGTCGATATGATACAAAAAAATGGCCACTACTGACTACAAAATGCGCACGAATAAGCACAAAATCGCTAAAAACATTGATAAAACAGTACATACCGACTGCCAGTAAACGGTCGGTGAAATTGATCGAATAAATGTTTAAACAGGGCGGGTAGTCGGTATCTGTTTGGTCAGTACGGCAAGTACCTACAAGTGCTGCTGTCCCAAAATCCTCTTTATATCACTACTTTCTATAAAACAGATCCTATAAGATTCTGATATAAGTCTACGTATTTCATCAGAAAAATGATAAATACTAAGAATTTTATAAATTCAACTTTGACCTCAAATATCTTATGAGGTATTGAATTATCCAATATTTATGAGTAACCAGTTTTAAGAGCATCTAATTTCCTGTAAAGAAATGCATTACCCTTTGCGGCACACTGATTGGTTAATGAGCTGTAAATTTCTCAAATTAAAAATATTTTTGTCCCATGTTATTTAAACGGGATGTGGAATATTGCCATCAGGAAGTACTTAATGTTAGTCTTAAGAGTTACAATTGTAACAACCGTTTCTTTTATCGTACCAAAACTTCTGAAAATGGGTCCGCAAAAATAAAAAATGGTCGAATTTCCTGAATCAGTTTAATTGTTCTGCAAGTATTTTTATAGTACCATGATATATTGAGGTTAGGATATCTATTCACTAGGGTGTGCCATTTCGAGGCCACTTTTTTTTTCAAAGCTCAAGGAGCTCGATATAGGCGGGAAATTTTGGGGTTGGCCCACAGGGTCAACCGACAAACCGATTTTTTTTATGAGAGACTGGCAATAGCGAGATTGCTGATGTTGTTCAGGGACAAGATAAATCCACCGTCAGCAAAGGTACTAATAGATTATATTAGTTCCTTGACGTGGGACTTCATCCCTCCTGAACTTCTCCTGGCAAGGAAATTTTGCCAGCGGCGACTGCAGATGCAGGTTCCCTTGGAAAAGGTTTTCATGTCGAACAAGGCGGACATCCTTCGCCTGAGGTCCTGTTCGCTCGAGTTTACACTCCAATCCCTTGGAAAGGTAGGAGTAATTTGATCCTTACGATCTTCGCCCTCTTCCCACTATTCCTCATTTTTTTTCCTAGGTTTTTTCTTTTTAAAACAATATATTCCTTGCAGTGAGTTCCCGCGACCTCTAGTTTACGAGGAGTAAAGAAGAGGAAAGAATATAAAATAAAAATGACACTGAGAGGGACGTACGTCTTTTTTTTCGAGGTTATGTATAAAAAAAAACAAGTTTTTTCTTGAAAATTTTAAGTTGAATAAATAGTTCAACGAAAATTTATATTGTTCTCTCTCTTTTTTTTTCATTATTATACTTAGTTTTCAAGAATACCTTTAGTTTTTAGTTTTAGGTCTAGATATATGTTTATAGTTTGAATAATAGGGTATTTATGAGTTAGCGATACTAACTATAATTTTAAGTATTTGGTTACTCTAGCCACATATGAGTGGGAGAGAGCGCAAGATATACAGAATTAAGAGCAAGAGAGAAAGAGTGCGCTGAGTGTGGGGTTTAATCGGTTTCTCCTTTTCCCGCATTCGCAACTCTCGTGAGGCTGTAATTATTTACTTAACGCCGTAGAGGGGACAAATTAATTAATGTAACGGGACCTGAGTCCACCTCCGCCGACTAAAGGCCGATTCTTCACCCTTTTGGGCATACACATCAAAAATCCTCATTGCACGTGGTATCTAACCACAGCCACCACGAGTCTAACCTCTTTGGGCCAAACACTGCTCCTATCTCAGGAAATTGAGAGATTCTGTTTACAGTGGGCTTGGAAAGGCTCCTCGTGGTACCAAGCTCCCAGCTTTGGTCAACATGCTTGCGTAGGATTAGTAGTGGGATGCAAGTTTTCCCCAACCCATACGGGTTTCCTCCACTTATAAACACTAAGATTTCAGACACGTCATTGTACACACTTGCCCTCATCTATCACTTAGTGTTCTTCTATCTCCGAGTTTTCGGGGGCGCCATGATCTTTTGAGACCCGAAATGGCGGAGGTCGTCCCACTCGGGGGCCATAGAGGGGACAATTAATTAATGTAACGGAACCTAAGTCCACCTTCGCCAACCGAAAGCCGAGACCTCGCCCTTTTGGGCATACTCGCGCTGCGCAAATCCACTATTCTTCACCACAATATTATAAAAGCGGAACATTGAGCAAGCTCGATATTGGCGGATGTGAAGACCCTTAGGATCAGAGATCCTTTGCGTGTGGCTGCTGAACCAACGGCCACTACGAGTCCTACCTCACTCGAGCCCATGCACTCCTCCCGTCTCAGGAAATAAAGAGACTCTTGGTCGAATTTGGCTTGGAATGGGCCCCCCATAGCACCAATTTCATGTATTGGTCGACATACCACTAGGTCAACAGGGGGACGTGGTTTCTTCCTCTGCCTTCCTGGGAAGACACCCAGTTTGTTTTACATTCATTCATCCATGTTGAAACTGACTACTGAGCTTGGGGTGGAGACAATCTTTGCTGAAACTATTAAAAATTTTAAAGGAGTCTGGGGATGCGGCAAGAACCCGCCCAATTTGTGGCCACTCCACGACCCATCCTTTTATGCTCTGGAGCACCTCACGCTGAGGATCAAACTCGATGCATTTTAGCAGTAAGTGCTGAAAGGTATCCCACCCGTTGTTACATCGGGGGCATTTGCGAATTATGGCGAGTCCGTACTTGAAGAGTCTATCCTTAAAACAGCCGGTTAAAATCTGGATAGGCCAGAAATTAGGGCTGATATGTTTGGTCGCTAAACGTTCAGTAACGTCGGGGAAGAAGTTAAATGTCATTCGTCGTGTTTCCGCTGTGGCCCACTGTTCTTGCCATCTGTGAATGGGTTCTTTCCCGAGTAAGACAAGGCCTTCTTCGTCATCTGGCTGCACGGTCGCGTTTTCAAGGGTTGGCCATAGAGGGGACATCTGTGGTTTCTTGAAGTAATTAATTAATATCTTGACGAGGGGTCATGACGATTGCCACGTCAAGTCTCCAATCTTATAAATACCGCCGAATTTGAAATTCGAAACAGTTTTATTCAAACTTTAAATAGATTCACGAGTGCCAGTTCCTAGGTGATTATTTAAACATGCTGCGCCTACCTTCTGACAACCCACCTGACTTCGCAACGATGTGTGTCAATAAGTTTGATGCAGATGTAAGTATCCTGGATTTACAATTAAATATTTCCTCGTGAGGTTGTTTAAAAATTTCACGGTCTGTTTATAACAGGCCCTGCTGATGATGGGAGCACTACTTAAATATTTTGAAGGCCATTTCCACCCGGAATTCGGACTAAGAGTTCTTTCGCACCTAAAGGGAGTGATGGGAGAGGAATTGCCCGTGGAGCTACTGAATCTAAGACAGTGCGGCCAGATCGTGGGTAAAACGACCCCCCACTTTCTGCCGTGCGGGCGACATATACAACTTGGGAAGACCTGTTGGTGTGTCGGGTGCGGCGGAAGAAGCCGAAGGGAGCCGAGCTCGGAGGAGAATTTACTCTCCCCACTAAGCACAGAGGAGTCACACACACAGCTGTGACTCTCTGTACATGAAAAATTCTGAGAATCCGATCTCAGCCGAAGCATACAGTGGGAAAAATAATAATAATAATAATAATAATAACAATATAAAATATAAAAATATAATAATAATATAAAATAAATTCGTAATTTTTTTTTTAAATAAATTTTTATTTAATAAAAAAATTTTTTTTTTGTTTTCAGGATTAAATTATTATAAAACAATAAATTATAAATATTATGATTCTTGCTAGTAAATATTACTAGCGAGAATGGCGATTGATAATTATTACACCGGTAATTCTCAAACGCAGCTTTTATAATAGTTCTTATGAACTACGGGTAACCGCGGAAACAGTCAAGTAGAGTGAGCGACTACTTTGGAAGCATAAGCTCCGTCGTCGAGTCCTTGCTGATACAAATTTTTTTTTTTCTTTCAAATTTTTAACTTTTTTTTTTTTAAGTTTAAATAAGAGTTCATGTATCAGACCATTCCATGCATTTATATATCTATATTTGTGAATATAGATATACACGAGTATAGATAGATACAAATGCATGAAATGGTCCGGTACTAATACATTTAAACTCTTTTTGCGGCTAAACTATTGAAGATACGAAAGTGCACCGAGTGACCTTTTTCATACAGATTTTTATGCTCTAAAAAAATGGTCTCCTATCATTTTTTCGTATCTTCAATAAATAAGCCAAAATTTTGAAGAAAAAAGCCATTTTTATGTTTTTTTCAGTTTTAAGCTCTCTTTGCGGCTAAGAGATACGAAAGATTACTTATGACACAGCATTTCACATTACCCCGGAGGTACTGTGACCTGGCATGCGTTTCCACTTTTTTTACATGGCGGGATTCTCTTGTAGGCCTAAACCATGGTTCAATTATAGCTAAAGGCTTTATATTTACTTTACTAATAGAAAGTAGAGCTAAAGGCTCTCAAAATTCATCAAGTATTTTCTATTTTTACCCTCATAAACGTAAGTTGAAGTTTTACAGCGTTGATCCATATGTTCAGCATCGTATCGAATTGACAGATGAGACTCCAATACGCACTAAACCATACCGTAGAAGTCCACCAGTAATGAAAGCGATGCACGATAAAGTTGATGAATTACTCGCGAAGAGTTATATTCAGCCTTCAAATAGTGCTTGGGCATGTTCACCAGTAATGGTACCCAAAAAGAATAATACTCGGCGCATGTGCATCGATTACCGGCCATTAAATAAAGTCACGAAAAAATCTGCTTATCCACTACCGATTATGCATCGTATTTTGTCAAGCCTTCAAGGTGCTAAAGTAATTTCGGTACTTGATGTCAGCGATGCCTTCCATCATGTTCTAGTCGAGCTAAATAGCCGTCAGTACACAGCATTCTGTGTAGATGGACGAGGGTTATTTAAATGGATTCGGATGCCATTTGGTCTCACAAACGCACCAAGTACGTACCAAGAAGTTTCCGATATAGTACGACGAAAAATTATTGAGTTATTAGAAACCCAGTTCTCATATACTGAAGCAGAAAATAAAATTTTTGCTTATCTCGACGACTGGATAATAATTAGTGATGATTTACAAGAGCATAAAATTCTTCTCCAAGCTGTCTTTGAAGGATTCCGTAAGGCTGGAATAAAAATGAACGAAGAAAAGAGCCATTTTGGATGCTCTGAAGTTCATTTTTTAGGCTTCATCATTAACGAAGATGGTTTGAAACCCGATCCAGCTCGATTGGAGCCAATTGCAAACTATAAACGACCTACAAACCGTAAAGAACTGCGAAAATTTAATGGATTAGTCAATTGGTATCATAAACATCTTAAAAATGTCGCACAAGTTCAAGGTCCTTTGAACAAATTAACAAGTACTCAAGTTCCATGGGAATGGACAGACATCGAAGAAAAAGCTTTTGAGGAAACGAAAGAAGCCCTGTTAAAAGCCGCAACATTGTCATTGCCACGTCCAGACTTATCTTATCGTCTATACATTGATGCTAGCAACACGAGGTTTGGTTCTGTTTT
Source organism: Microplitis demolitor (assembly GCF_026212275.2). Taxonomy (NCBI): domain Eukaryota; kingdom Metazoa; phylum Arthropoda; class Insecta; order Hymenoptera; family Braconidae; genus Microplitis; species Microplitis demolitor. The sequence goes on along the minus strand of NC_068550.1, from coordinate 14,206,158 downwards.
AACTCAGTATGATCCAGAACTCGATCGAGAAAATTTAATCATCTGTTTAAGTCGACCGTTAAATAAAGCCGAAATGAATTACACAACAACAGAAAAGGAATGTCTCGCTGTCGTGTGGTCCTTACGGAAATTACGCGGTTACATCGATGGTTTACCAGTCACGGTCGACACTGATCATTCCGCATTAAAATGGCTTCACTCACTAAAAGATCCTGCAGGTAGATTGGCCAGATGGGCAATTGACATTTCCGCTTATGACATCGAAATTGTTCATTATCGGGGTACACAAAATGAAGCTCCAGACGCACTTTCGCGGCGATACGAAGAACCAGAGACTGCTGATTTAACTGTTTCAGAATCTAATCCAGCACCACTGCATGTAATTGCTCAAAATTCCGCTTGGTATGACGAAAAAGTCCGAGTTGTTCAGAAATATCCACAGAATTATCGTGAATGGAAATATGAGGACGATAAGTTGTATTTTTACCGTCCACTAGCTGTCAAGGAAATACTTGGTGAATTAAATCCTTGGAAAGTCGTTCTAACTGAATCAGAAATTCGTCCAGCTATCGAGAAAGCACATTGTGAAGCTCAATCGGGTCACCTTGGGATTGACAAAACTTATCAACGGATACGAGATCATTTTTACTGGCCAGGAATGTTCAAGTACGTCTCAGCTTACGTTTCAGCTTGCGAAACTTGTATAATGACTAAAAGTGATCAGACAAAACCGCAAGGATATATCGGAACAAGACCACCAACGCAGCCTTGGTCTATTATTTCTATTGACACAATTGGTCCATATACCCGTTCAACTATGGGGAATCAATATGCTCTGGTTATTGAAGATCTTTATACGCGCTATCTTGAAATTTTTCCTATGAAACAACAGTCGGGAAAAATCATAAAACATCACTCGATGTCTGTATTTAAGCACTGGGGTTCTCCTTGCCAAATTATCTCAGATAATGGCGAAGAATTCATAAACAAAGATATAATTAATTTAATTAGTCAATTTAATATCAAATTTACACCTACTCGTATCGGTCACCCTTGCGCAAATCCCGTTGAACGCTGCAATCGTACAATTAAACCTATGATTGTCGCGTTTACGAGTAAAAATGAAAAAGATTGGGATGAACATATCGATGATTTAAGATTCGTGTATAATACCTCGGTACATACTGCTTTAGGCGTCTTTCATTCTATCTAAACCACGGACGTGACGCACGACTAATTAATGACACTAATCCTCTTGAAAATCTAGACGTGTCTGACATTACCGTTTGGCAAGCCCGAATGGACCGTGCAGTTGAACTGAGACATTTTGTTGAGCAAAATATGTTAAAAGCTAGGGAACGCGCGCGGAAACAACGCGAACAAAGATTTTCTGACATTCCTATAGATTTAAAAATTGGTGATCAAGTTTATTACCTAAATAAAAAACTAAGCAAAAAAGTTGACGGTTACAGTGCTAAATTAGCACCAAAATATTCGGGACCTGCGATTGTCTCTAAAATTTTAAGTCCTCTAGTAGTTGAATTACAAGATAATGCCGGTAACGATATTGGCACATACTATTACAATGTTTTAAAAATTCCTAGACGGTCTCGAAGACGTAACTGATTATTTTCAATATATTTCAGATCATTCATCATGAAAGTCAAAATACATGGAAAATCAGGATCAGATACTGAATCCTCATCTCATGAGTCCGAGGCCGAGGTGTCTGATACTGAAGTATCATCAACGAATACAGTCATACCATCATCTGATTCATTATCACTCACTGCATCAACATCCACCGCTGAATTATCCCCTGTTACCGAGAAGACAACATCAACTTCGTCACCGGCTGCACCTGCAATTACGACAACCGTCGCAGCATCACCAACATGGTCCACTGGGTCAGCGACATCGACTGGACCCCAATTTGCGTTGCCGCCATGGCAAACTACGACTGGCTTTGACTTTGGTCGCCCATCATTCGCACTCTACGTGTCGAGTCCACCAGCCACACCAACTTCAGCAATGTTCGAGACTTTAACTAAATTCATGAAGGATGAATTTAGTAAGTTACATGCTCGCATTGACCGTGCCATAAGTCACCGTCCGGCGGTTACGTCATTATCATCTGGGACATCAAGATTCGACATCCAGTGGATGGAACGCATTGATGAGAAGCTAGAAGACCTTCAAATTGTCATCCAAACCAACACTGATCAAGTCGCGGAGCTGAAAGAACATCTTGATTCTTTAAGATCATCATCAACTGCTCAAAAATCAGGTGCTACTGCTCACCTTACGGCACGACGATCAGCTATCTGAGCAAGTCCAGCGAAGCCAGAAGATGATTGCAGACATCAAATTGCCAAGCCCCGAAGAATTTGCTAAGAAATTCCAGGCGATCAACTCGCAAACACAACTGACCGTTACTGAAATCAGCTGTCAGACAACAACGACCTCAACTGCAACCTCTACTCCAGTCAAAGTAGAGTATGACATCGGTAATACGCCAAATAACAAATCGGTATTGCCATTACTGGCTCAACAAGCTCCCGCTTGCGGTCCGAATCCAGGACTCAAGATTCGTGATGGTGCATACCAACGTCCACCGCCGGAAAACGCCAGATTCCCACCATCATCACTGTTAGCCCGGCGAATGGCTTGCCAAGAGCTATCTGAAAAAAAAGTTTCGACACTACGAGCTTCGGGAGCCATCCCCAAGGACATCAAAACGAAGATCCAGATGGTAACGTTCGCCAATTCGTTACCGTATTCGCAGACAGCTCCAGCGCCAAGGTATGAGGTTCCATTGCAACCTACAGAGGCCTACAAACAGTTTTTGTCGGACCTACCACCTGCTCCATCATCAAACTCCATCGCAGCTGCAACAGATCCAACACCACAAGTTGTTATTCATAACGGTGTTCACTTTCTGGACTATACAACCTTCTGCAAGGCAATCGAGAAAATTTGTGTCACTGTCAAGCCTCGAATATGCTATACAGAATTGAGGGAATCATGGACACAGACGGTAACGACTCAAGCCCAGTCGTTGTTCATCTCCAATGCGTGTCAAAATTGTCGGCAAAGAGACCACAAAATTGCCGAATGCCAATTACCATGGCGACCTGACATGTGCCACGTATGTTATCAGGACCAAGTGACGACGGCAACGTGCTTCCGTCCACATGACAAAAATTACAAGGACTATATTCGGGGACGTAGTCAAGGCTGTGGCATTCCAAGCCAATTATTTGACCCACACTGCAACTTTTGTAATCGCAGATACCCGGGGTACAAAGATTGGATATCAACGAAGTACACTCCGAAGGACATCGAGCGCTTCCATCGTAGTTACTTGCGCGCTACCAAGAAACTGGAATAAATTACCTTACATTACCGATTTAGATTGTAAATCTAAATAAAAACATACACATAATCTCACATTCATATCATTAATTCATTTTATAATTTTTGCCAATTGTAATAATTTTCAATTACAGCTTCGAGTCCTGTAGCAGTTGGTAGCAGAAAAAATTACTATACTTCCTTTACAGTCCAACGGCTGTGGAAAATCAAATATTTAAAATTATATTTTATTTTTTTTTAGTTCGTAAGTTGTAAAAATTTCCGGATCCAGATCGAGGTTCCAGGATCGAAGTGGAATTGAGATTAGAGTGGCGGGACTTGGACTTTAAGTCACAATACTCCTAACGGCTTGCGATCGCTTTCAAAATTATCTATTTTTCTTTACTGGCAATATACTTGCACAGCTAGCGATTGACTCGCACTTTAAAATTCAAATTTACTGGCAATCTACTTGCATTACTAGCGATTAACTCGCAAAATTTTTGAAACTTGCAATTTTAATTCGCACTGCTGTAAATAATTTAATGTACATATTTTTTTTATAACTATTGTATAAGAATTACTGGCAATTTACTTGCATATCTGGCGATCTACTCGCAATATTTTCAGACAACCTAGACGAGAGGTCAAAGGGGTAACCTTGGCTTAGTGGGGGGGATTGAGACAATGTGAATTGTCTTCGTCGTCCTCAGCCTTGCGGTTCCCATTTTTCCTCGTCTTCTTGTCGTCTGAAACTACACAAGTCATAGTGCCGTGGTCACATGACTTATTTTCACGTTGACGCATGACCGTAAGGGTGAAGTGGGGACAGAGTTCGGAGGCAAGTCCCAGACCCTCAATTATCGGTTAGACAACTTAGACTTCGATCTTGGATCTAGTAGCGTTTAGACGTATTTGAATATTCAAAATTAATTAATTGTTAACTGGCAATTTACTTGCATTATATCAATTCATTCTTAGTTATTTTTATTATTATACTTTATATTATACTGGCAACTTAGCTTGCGATCTCATTATATATCATATATTATTATTATTTGAGTATAAAATATATTTAATTTATTAAGTTGATTATTACGTTACCGCTGGTACACCTTTTGTATCAGCGTATTAATTAAAAAGCCTAAAATCAGTGCGATAATCAACGCTTTCCACGTGGCCATTCATTGTTATTTGGACCATATCGATTGTATTCTGCGAGAACATTGATTGTAAGTAATTGAAATTATTATAACTGGCAATAAATTTGCATACTTTCCTTTCTACCTACTATCTTTCATTCATATTTTAAAATACTGGTAAAATTATGTAATAAGATCCAATACCTATTGATTAAGCTGCATAAGATAATTGAAGTAATTGTAAGAAATAATTTATAAATAATAAGCCGTGAGGTAAGTTGATGAATTTTCATATACGTTGTCGAGTTTGAATAAGTGCGGGTCTTTGCTTTGCAAGAACCCCAGCCCACTGCTCTGTCCAAGTAAATAAAAAAATTTGTTATAGGCCAGCCTAAGCCAGGGTTCAACCCGCGAATTCTGGTGGCTGCTGGTTAAGATCGCGAAAATAAAAGCGATTTGTCTCAATATATATAATACTTTTTTATTATTGGTTTTTTCATTTATTACAGAGAATCATTTAGATGATTATTGCATGCGATATGCAGTGTTGTTTCCAAAACACTGGGTTGATAACTTCTCAGTGGAAGAGGTGAGGCATTATATTGAGCCTCAGCTGTGGGATAAAGTGTCAGCTAATCAGCCTATCAAGGATTCCACCGTCACCTTCTTTGGTGAGAAGGCATCCTTAGAAATAAACGATGAAAGGATTGCGTGGCATTTTAGGCTCATAGACGGATCGCAGGATTCCAGGGATTATGTAATCACCACTTTATTGCTCTGAGGACGAAAATGCCAGTACTGTTATCCTATCAGATCTGGAGGATGCAAATAATGTAATCCACCCAGATCTGGAGGATGCTGATACTTTAATCCTCTCAGATCTGGAAGATACTGTAATCCTCTCAGATCGGGAGGACGTGTAACCCGTTTTATTTTTTAAGTTTTTATTATAGATTAAATATTACAGAAAAGATAAAACTAAAATATCATTATATTTATTATATTTATTTTTTTATTATATTTATTTTTTTATTATTATTATATTCATTATTATTATATCCATTATTATTATATTTATTATTATTATTTTTAATGTTAATATTAATAAAATTTTTTTCTTTTGTATGTATGAGTTTAAAAACTGATTATTGAAAGTTAGATTTTAACATATTTTTTCCAAGAAAGTCCTTTAACATGTGGTGTGTTCGGTCTGTCGATGTTCGAGTGAGACGATCTATGGGGGAGGGCTGAAAGTTCCCTCTCTCTCACTCGAATGTGCATCATAGGCTTGTTTTAGTTTCCGATACTTGTTGACAAAACAATGAATGTCTTCTTTCAAATGCTGCTAGATTTCATTTCAAGTTTGATCATAAGCGTTTCGACAGTTTTAAGAGCAAACTACGATATAGTTTTTCTCAAGTTTTTTTCAGTGTTAAATAATTTGTGAGTTTCAATTAATCCAATAGTAAGTATGTATAATTTTGCTAAAATTTTCGGTATTAGAGGTGATGCGTGATTTTTAATTAATCAATTATGCATTTTTTTTTTACAGGTTGAATAAGAACCAGTTATCATTATCCTGATATTGAGAACTGTAAGTCTCCGTTTTTTTAATTATAAATGATTTCTTATAATTATAAGTTATTTTTTTTATACTTTATAATCATAAATTATTTTTTGCATATGACAATTTTATAGGTTTTCAATAGAATCTTCGCTCTCATCGTCATTATAATCATTATTGTCAGCGTCAATATATCGAGGAAGTAAATAATAATCTTTCAATTTATCGTAAGAAAATGTTGATTAAAAAAACTCGCTAATTTTTTTCATTTATGTTTCAGTTTAAAAAAAATGATAAACGGCCTTTCATATGGATACATCATCCCGAATGAGTGGGCCGATCATGCAATCGGCCTAATACGGCGGATGATTCTACCATTCCTCCGGGATATTATTGCGAGAGGACAGCAGCTGAATGGAGCAACGATAACAGCGGTCGGTGTGCCCACAATTTTGAGAGTGTGGAACGCTCGGTTGTGTTGGTTTTTTTCAAGACCGGGGGACCTGATACCATCACCACACCACTATCGATTTAGTCCAAATTTATTGGCGGAGCAGTCCCCAGAATTTCAAAGAGTATATGGAATCGAACTTCCACCACTTTCTTTGACGGAAGCTCTGAATGGTAAGATTTGTGTTATTTAATTTTTTCTAATTATATTTTTATAATCATATTTTTATAATATGGTTATTATAATATGTATTTTTTTTTTTTAGACGTGGTTTTGCTGAACCTAACTTACAGCGTCCTGATGCCGCAAAGTTGGATAGATCAAAATTTGACTGATGAGATCCCCAATGAAATCAATGCTGTCCTTCAACCAGGTGTTGATGATCCTGATGGTGTCATTTTCACGCTCGGAGGGATCACCGTCGAATTGGGTGTGTTCCCTGAGGTGATGTGCTGGTGGTTCCGAGATGCCGATGATGATACACCATATTTTGAAAGTGCAAACCTGCACCCTCAGGGCCCTGTGGCTAACAATGGCACTCTTCAAATATATTGGCCTGATGATTACGATAGTAGCGATAATGGTATTGACGATCCGACACCGGATCCATCATCATCATCATCATCATCATCATCATCATTATCATCATCAGATGATGATTAAGTTTTTTATAAGTTTGCGTTAAGGTTTTGATAAAATACTTTTTGGAATATATTAATGTTTAAATATCTTTAGATACATTTTTTAATAATTAAGATTTTTTTATTAATGCTTAATATTCTTAGAATAGTTGTGTAAGGCTTTTTCAAGTTTTGTTGAAAGTAGTTTTTTATTTTTAACAATACAGTATTTCATACTTACTTTTCGAAATTTTTTATTTTTGAAAAACTCCCCTTTCCCCTTTCTTAGATCATTATAATAATAATTATTATTATAATTATTATTATTATTATATTGATATATTGATAAAAACGCCATACTCTTTAATTTGTGATGATATGCTTATTATGCGCATGCGTCGGTGTTTGTCATCTTTGTCGGATTATATATTTTAATTTTCATCCCTACTTTTATTCATGAATTTCCTAGCCCTCGAAAAACCTTGTGGTGCGCAGAAGTCTTCGATCATTCGACTTTTTTTACGTAGAAGTAGAATTTCTGACTTACCCTAAGATGTTCAATGTTTTACAAGTAGTAAGTAGGTTTGTATTTTTTTTTACGTAGAAGTAGAATTTCTTACTTACCCTATGTTGTTGAATGTTCTACGGGTGTCAAGTTGGGTTATCTATTACTATATTGAATTTTCTCTTAAGTGTATGATGGTGAGTTTAACTCGAGATAAAGAAACTTTTTAACACTGATTTAAATAATAGATTTTTGTCCGTGTTTATTATCTCACAATAGTCATAAAAGATACATAAATATATAATAAATATGTGTGAAATTCACATTTAATGTATTGATACCCGAATCTATACTGGAACTGGTGATTGGTCAGACACAAATTCGAATTTGTTGTACTTGGTCCCAAGAAATTTGAGATGAAGCGAGCTTTCGGCTGCCATTTCGCTCAGGCTTTTGAACTTGCCTTCGTCACCCATGAGTTCGTTGTTTGTCCGGTTTGGAAAATAGATAGAGAATTGATTGTTTAAATGTGCAATGATTTTGGATCCGTACTTCGTGTTTATTTTTTTTATCTCGGTTATTTGATATAATTTGTCCACTTCCAATTCTTGCATTTTCTTGTTCGGCAAAATGTTTGCTAAACAGTTGACTTCATTGATAGCTGAGAGATCGAATTTCGACACTAAAAGATAGACAAAGGAAAACATGTTATAGAATTATATGTGAGAAGTATCGATATATGCTCGAATAAGAAATAGTACTTACTTGTGAAGTAGTTTTGTTGATACAGATGAAGACGAGATGATTTCACTTATGTTATACACTTTTTGCTTAAAAAAACTTATGCAGACTGATGCATATGGACGCGAGAGTCACCCGCTAAACTCTTTATTCCCCGACTTAGTTGCCGAAAAACGAGTTTGAACCTGTCTTATGACGTAAAAGATGATGTAATCGGGTGAAAAGACGCAATTGCGCAGGTCCATATTCCCCCACTTGGACTGAAATATGAGCTTAGTAACGGTTAACGGCGCAGAAGATGATGTAATCGGGGTAAAAGACGCTATTGCGCAGGTTCATATTACCCCCACTTGGTCTGAAATATGAGCTTAGTAACAGCGCAGAAGATGATGTTCAAGCATTTGCGCAGCTTCATTTCCCCCACTCTACTTCATAAAAAGCGAGTTCAGACACGCTGGATGACGTTATCCGCTAAAAAAGAAGGGGTGTGGAAAGAACTAAACCGCTAGATGGTAGTGACATCAGAGCTTCTCGCAAGTGCTCGTCCTACCCCCCTGTTTGAATATATAAATCCTCAGAATGATCATCATATAAATACATGTCATGCTATCATCAGAGCTGGTATACGGTAAGGTACCAGCTCTGATGATAGTGTGACAGTATTTTGTCATCATACGCATGATAATTCACTGCCGAGCAACATTGGTAACAGTCGGTAATACAAATACTTACTTTACCGACAATTAATACTCGTATCGGCCACAGATATGCACAAATTACCGACAGCAGATATGATAAGTTATCGGCAGGAGGTATTTGCGACGGTCGGTAGAGGAAGGGTACTGTGTTATCGGGAGGGGGGGGTGAACCCCTCCTGCCTCACTACTTTTATCCTTCATGGTCATTAAAATAATCCACTTTCTTATAAGTTAAATGTCCCAATACCGGAACAAGACCCAATACCGGAACGATTTGATAATCATTATATTACATTTCAACTCGTACGCGATGAAACTAAATAAAACTTTTTTTATTTGAAACCTTAATCTTTCAGTTAAAAATTAAGATAGAAAATAGATTTTAGAAAACATTTAAAATATGAAAAAAAAAAAATGTTAATTAGAGCAATAGTCTCGGATTCATGACTTTCTCATGTCTCTTAATGATTTTGCTAAGAAATCAGTCAATGGTCTTAAGCTTATAGAAAATGCATAGAATTACTTTTCAATAATTTTTTTTCTGTATATGCATCTTGAATGACATAAAATTCAAGAAAACATTTTAAAAATATGAAAAAAATAGTATTATTATATTAATTTTATTGTTCGTCTATTGGTACACCAAAATGAACCCGTGCTCAGTACCGGAACAGCCAATCATATTAATGTTATCAATAGACATTAACGGTGAGTTTTATTGACTGGCTAAATCAAGTACAATATTAATTATTACTGGAGCCCTCATATTTAATGCAGTATGTATGATTGTTATAAAAAATAGATTAAGTATAGATAAACTCTAATTCAAATCATTAAAAAATAAATTTTTGTATTCAGTTTTTTTTTTTAATTATTTTTCTAGTATAACCTCAAATGATTTATATTATTTCTATTCTTTAGTTCAAAATATTTATTTTCATTGAATATTCAATCATTTTTAAATTTTAAATACATTTTACATTATGGGTGTGATATTACAGAAATAAGACAAATTTAAAATTATTAATAAATTGAGTAAATAATTAATAATATAAAATTAAAAAAAATGCAAATTTAAAAAATTTTGAAACTAATTGTGCTTTTTTTGTAAATATTATTTTTTTAATTATTTATCTTATTTATTTATAATTTTAAAGTTCTCTGATGTCTGCTACATTCATACTCGTTTAACATTAATATTATTTAATAATTATTAATATTTTCACCATGACTAAATGCAAAAAATAACTTATTTTATTTACTGTTCCGGTATTAGGACAACCGAATTCCCGTATTGGGACAAGGCTATTTCAGCGTTCTGGTATTGGGTCTTTTGGGTGTCATAAAAAAATTTTTTTTTTTATGTTAAATTTAAGAAAAATGAACTTATTTGATTATTTTTTAATTGGTAAATGTCTATTCTATATGATGTAATAAATTATTTTGGTTTATAATTTATTTGAATATTTTTAAAACGATAAAAATCAGTCATATACCCTTCGTCGTTCCGGTATTGGGACATTTACCTTACTCACAACCGAACTTCACTAGAAATATATCATGCATGCCGAAGCCATGTGTTAATAACGAAAGAAAAATATAAGATGGCGGAGTGGGAGCGCGTATTGCCATTTTAAAATTTTGAATTCAAACTACTTTCACATTTGTATTTTTTTTCTTTCCTTATATAATTCTTTCCTTGTCATATTATTTTATATTAATGGGAATTAATTTTTTTTCTAGTTATTGAACAATTCGCAAATTCGCGATTACTTTACTATTTTTTTATTCAAACTAATAAATTAAAACCCAAGAAGAAAAATGTTAATTCGTGTAGATTTTTTTCCCTTTGCAATGTTAGTTGTAAAAAAAGCAACCATTTCTATTTAATGCATTACAAAATCAGCATGCGCTTTTTTGAAATGTTATTTCTTCAATTTTTTTTGAATTAAAAATTGCTTCACGTTTTCTGTACTTACTTTTCTAAGTATTAAGTTTTGGATGCCTTACTTCTACAATAATTAAATATTTAATTTCATCAGGTACCAACTGTGTTGCGAAATGTACATTAAAAATAATATTTGAATTAGCAACTGATCTAAATTCCTTACTACATTATATCTTAAGCTTACCAGAGGAATGAGTCATTGCCAAGGTAATAAAATGCCACACTTAAAACGTATTTTCCCATCAAACAGTCTAATATACTTATTTTTCTTTTTGTTAATTAATTTTTTTGACGTGACAACGTCTTATAATTCGATAGAACCGGCTGCACGCACGAAAAAAACATGACTCATGCGACGTTACTTCGCTCTGAGGCGTTCCATGTAAGGCTTAAAGTGCAAGCGAGAGCGCGGAACGAGCGAAAAAGAAGCACAATCGGCCTTTGCGTTCGGCAGCGTTTGACATCCGTCTCTCTCCTACTTGAGTGAGCGATGCGTCTGCGTGAACAGCTGCTATACTATAGTACATTTACATGTTTTGATCGAGTATCAAGTGCAGTGAAAAGTGAATGTGATGTCAATTGTTTATAGCAACGATAATTACAGCGATAAAGGTAATGATTCTTCCGATATTAATTATATATTCAGTGATATATTGTCGAATATTCGTGCTTTCATCATTAAAATGAATAGCATCGGCCCGCTAGTGCAGCGATTGTAGGTTATGCTATAATTGACAAGATTAAAACAATAAGTTAACAGAACTATCTCACGATGAGTAAAAAATCGATGGCTTTACTATTCAATCGAAATAATTATCGAGCGTAGCTATAATTTAAAAAAATTAAAACATAAATTTCAAATCTTCCACATATCACAACAACGTGTCTGAAATGACAGGTTGGACCAGCCATCCGTCGAAGGGAACATTTTCTCCTATATCAAACACATTGAGGCGGGCTTTTTAAAAAATAGATTGACGAAAATTTTAATGTTTCCAAATTTTAAATTTTAAATGTAAGATTTATAAACAATAATTTAATCATTGTTTATTCTTATAATGAATTATTTGAAATTATTACTTTTTTATAACAAATTACAATTAAATTTGCAAAAGTAATTAAGTAACTAATTGAAAAAATTTAATTATATTATTGAAATAATAAAATCAAAATTTAAATTTTAACAATTGAGTAGAAATTTAAACAATAAATTTTATTCAAGTATTTTGTTGTATTTTTATTTTTTAAATTTAAAATGATTTTCTGAATGAAGAATTTTATGAAAAATTTTTTTTAATTTTTTCGAACGACGATTTATTTTGCAGAACCGCTCACAATCCCACCTAGGGTTGCCAACTATACTGTTTTAAACAGTATTATACTGTTTTTCACTAAATTATACTTTTTACTGTTTAACAAAAATAAAGTATACAAAATACTGTTTTTAGCATCAAAATGCAAACACAATATTGCTTTTAAAAATGTTTAAAAATAAATTGATTGTAAATTAGTAAGTTGTGCGAGAAGCTCTAAAAAATATTTATTTAAAACAATAAATAAATAAAATACTGTTCGTTTTTCTAAAATACTGTTTAATAATCTTCATAGACCTGAATATACTTTATTTCTTGTAAAGAAAGTTGGCAACCCTAATCCCACCATGGAAAAAAAGCCCGACGAACCAGGCAGTATGTACATCCCATTATGGAAGTTGATACCGATATACCAATTCTTCTTTGTGGCAACTTCAACACAAATGTGAAAAATGACGAAACATTCATCAAATTCATGAAAGACATGTTTAATGTCGATTGTGCATCAGACGTTAATAACTCAACAACACTAGGAGGCACCACCATCGATATGACTTTTTCAAGACACATTAAACTCGAAATACTCCCTTTCATTTCCTACTTTTCCTATTATCGTCCTATTCTCAACAGAATAACACAGATTGTAAGAAATTAAATATTACACATGTTTAAAAGTTGTAAAACAATTGCTCAAAGCTCATTTATACTTGTAACAACTATTGAATTGTAAAAAAAAATTGACATAATTGTATTTATGCGTACAAATAAATCTAACTTGATCAATTTCATTGTGATTTCGAATAACCTCCTTCTCTATATACATACAAATCTATTAAACAAATGAAATTAAAATTTTCTTTTGAAAAATTCTACCATTCCATCAGTATTTTGCTATGACGTTGTCACGTTCAACTATCGTCAGTAAACCGACTTTACAGACAACCGATTTTTTCACTAAAATTATAACTATAAAATTTAATCAAATCAATTATTACTCAATTGTTATTAATTATTACAAATAAATCAACGATGTTAATTAATTATGTTTTTAAATAATCAATTTTTATCAAGTTTAGAAACGTTAATGAATTTTTCTTAAGTTTTTATTTTTTTAATCTATTTAATATATAGCTAATTATAATAATAATTTTGATTATAATAATAATAATAGTAGTAATAATGATTAGGATGTTAACATTAAATGTGATTGAAGATTTGAATAAAATAATAAAATAAAATACTAAATGTGTGTAGGACTTTTGAATGAAAATAATCAACGCAACTAATAATTCACTACAATGCGATGAGTAATAAAAAAAAAACATTTTTTTTAGTCCACCCTAATATATATGGACTAATATATTATCCGATAATTGACAAGTTGTCCGACAAAATAAAATTTAAGAAGTTAATTTGAAAGTTAACATAAATTAGGAAAATTGAACTAACTTATTTATTGATATGAATAATGAGCCTCAGAATATGATGGATTGTTAATATTTAATATAAACTAAGCGGAAAAAAACTCAGGATAAGCAATAGAAATTAATTGAAAAACCAAACAAAAAAAAAGTGTGTGTGTCAACTCCGACGCACGATTGGAGTTTACTCCTTGAGACCTTCTGTCTAAATAGGCACAAGAAGACGTACTAGTCTAAGAAAAAGATAAATACCATATCAAATGGTAAATCAACGAATCAATGAAGATACCTAAATAATGTATTTTTATTATATTTTAGTCTAGTCGAGAAGTTAATTTCCTGCGAAAAATAGTTACAGGTCTCCTAAAAATATGGTTGATGGCTTAAACCACCCGGAATGGCGTCTAGAAAAAGACGTTTTTTGGATTTTTTCTGGAAAAATCAAATTACAATTGTTATTAACAAAAAAACTGTTAGAAAAATTTGCCATCCAGCTTTTTGGCAAAATCTCAAAAAGTATAAGTGATACCTCCAATATTAAAAAAGTTTCTGAGCAGAAGAGCAGAAATTTTTAGTATAGAAGTTCTCGACTCCCCGAATTGTAGCTCCAATATTTATCATTTTAATTTAACATTGAAAATCGGCTTTTGCGCGGCAATTTCGGCATGCGCGCGCCGCCACTCTACTGAGCGTAGTTTTTAAATAATTTTTTTATGCAATTATATATTAATTAAAAAAATTGAAAACATTCTGTGTCATCTAGACACTTCGAAGAATTTAATTTCGCGGTAATGAAAGTTGTATCACCATTTTTCAATAAAAAAAAAGAAATTATTTAACGTAAATTATTTAAATTTTCAATTTTTTTGTTAGTTCAGAAATTAATCATTAATGAAATAAAAATATCTTTTAAACTTTCATACCGTCATCTTGTTGAGTATGTTTATAAAAAGGGCTCCAAGAAACAAGAAATTTCTAGATTAATTATTTACACTTTTATACCGCTTTTATGACAACAAAAACCCGTAAAAAAATGTTGATTAACAATTGAATAACTTTTTGAAAAATGGTGATACAACTTTCATTACCGTGAAATTAAATCCTTCGAAGTGTCTAGATGACACAGAATGTTTTCAATTTTTTTAATTAATATATAATTGCATAAAAAAATTATTTAAGAACTACGCTCAGTAGAGTGGCGGCGCGCGCATGCCGAAATTGCCGCGCAAAAGCCGATTTTCAATGTTAAATTAAAATTATAAATATTAGAGCTACAATTCGGGGAGTCGAGAACTTCGATACTAAAAATTTCTGCTCTTCTGCTCAGAAACTTTCTTAATATTGGAGGTATCACTTATACTTTTTGAGATTTTGCCAAAAAGCTGGATGGCAAATTTTTCTAACAGTTTTTTTGTTAATAACAATTGTAATTTGATTTTTCCAGAAAAAATCCAAAAAACGTCTTTTTCTAGACGCCATTCCGGATGGTTCAAGCCATCAACCATATTTTTAGGAGACCTGTAACTATTTTTCGCAGGAAATTAACTTCTCGACTAGACTAAAATAGAATAAAAATACATTATTTAGGTATCTTCATTGATTCGTTGATTTACCCGATCTAAAGGAGTAAACTCTAATCGTGCGTCGGAGCTGACACACTTTTTTTTTTTTAAATTTTCTAGCTCACAAACCAATCGATGAATTTTTATGCCCAGTGAATACTTTTGTAGAAAATCAAACGCTCTACAAAAAAAGTTTCTTATCATTTTTTGATAAATCCTACTATTCAAAAGTTATTTAAGCTTTAATTCAAATTTATAGTACATTTTTAGATTTTTTTACTTTTTCGGCGAATGTATCAGTCTTATCAAAAAATGTCATAAGAACATTTTTATAGATAATTTTTTTCTTTACAAGTTATTTGTATTCCAATGTCAAGCTCTTAAAGTTAATCAGAAATCTATTTTTTTAAGAGCTTGGCATTGAAATACAAATAACTAGTAAACAATGCGGAATTTCGAAAAACTTTGTTCGTAATAATTTGTAAAGATTAAAATTATCTACAAAATAGTTATTATGACATTTTTTGATAAGACTGATACATTGGCCAGAAAATTAAAAAAATCTCAAAATTTTTTATAAATTTGACTTGAAACTTAAAAAACTTTTGAACAGTGGGATTTATCAAAAAATGATAAGAGACTTTTTTGTAGAGCGTTCAATTTTCTACAAAAATATTCACTGGGCATAAAAATCCATCGATTGGTTTGTAAGCTAGAAAATTAAAAAAAAAAAAATTGCAAAATGTTCTTTTGTGTTAAAATTTTTCTTTCTTTCTTTTTTTTTTTCTTTCTTTTTTTTTCTTTTTCTTTTCCTTTTTCTTTTTCTTGCATTTAATAAGTAGCGAATGCAAGAATTTGAAAAAAGTCGAAAAAAAAATATTTTTTCATTTGCTTACCATTAAACAATTAAAGGAACAAAACTTGTTCCCTTAAGTGTTTTGCAAGACTTTGATCAACTCACCCCAAAAAACGGCTCGATGGATCAATTTAACAAGTTGCGGGTTTATTGGGGGGTACATTAAGCTAAAAAAGTCCCTGGCAACATTATTTTTTTTATCGATATTTGCAGAGTGGCGGTTGATTTACTAAAAAACCAAAAAAAGTCATTTTTTTTGTACTTTCTTCTAATGAATGTTAAAAATAAAAAAAATTTTTTTTTTTTAAAAAATGATGAAAGGCTGTTGTAGAGAGTTTGATCAAGTTTTCAACGCTGCCCTTCAATTTACTGTGCGCTCATTAGTACCTGAAATATTGATGATCAAACCCAAAAGGATCATTCGTCATTTGAACGCTGATATCTCAACGACAAGTTATCGAACGAATCTCAAAGAAAAATGAAAATTAAAGCTGATTAAATTTGCTAACCACCCCATGCATTCGTTTAGCTGAAAAAATTTTTTGCAGCCTGTGGACTCCCTCAAAGAAAAGAAAAAATTTAGAAAATTTTTTCTCGCGGTATTTCTCATGTTTGCGCAATGGCTGAAGGTGAAAAAAAAATTTGGTAAAAACACGTCGAGACTAGAGATTTTAAGCTACAAAATGCCTCTTTTTATTTTCCGATACGATCATTTTTAACGAAGTTACAGCCTTACAAAATTCACTGGAAAATTTCTAAAATTTTTCTGTTCCTTTAATTTATGGCATGAGTGTATTTAAACCAAACACGGTAAAAATAGATCATTTGTTTTAAAAAATGAAACAAAAATAGTTCAACCGATTCGAACACACATATTGTGATTTTTCTCGATTATTATCCGCATTGCGATCTCAAAAAACTTAAGTTTAATACCAAAATAAACTTTTCATTAAAAAAAAATTAAAAAATCAATAAATAAGAAAATTAATTGATAGAAAAAATCGTTGTCATATTGAAGAATTTTAATGAAAAATAACTATCATATAAACTTACCTTTGTCGATGTTTCGGATAATATTTTTAAAAAATCGATCTGTCAACATATATGTCAATGGACTGAGAACTTGTCGATTCTTTTAGAAAAATTATCACTGCTCGACTATTTTTTCAAATGTAAAAAAAATTATTTTTTCTAAACAATAAGTTGAGTATAATTTTGAAAAGTCGACAACATGTATATCAATGAACCGCGAATTTTTTGAATTTGCGATAAAAACAATTGTAGCAAAAATAATTTTTGATGATCTTCTATACCGGTATCCGAGAAAGGGGGCGCTAGTAGCATTTTTTAGTCGATTTGTTGAGGGAGTGGGCCTGAGGGGAGGGGGATTGACATGGTTCATGAATAAGAATGTAGAGGGCGTTGGAGTGGGGGTATTTTTCAAATTCATGTGGGAAAAATGACGTATGCTATTATCATATTGTTTAAATGTTTTTAAGATTTTTTTATAACAAATGACGTGTTTTTCACTTAGTAACGTATGATTTATCTTATTTTATCTTTAGAAACTTTCACTTTTTTGTTTATAACAAATGAATCATTTGTTTCCTGAAAATTTACACTTTTATCTAATATTTATCTATTTTTCCCCTATTTTTCACCAAAATCGTAGTGGGGATTTTTATTATAAAACCTCTATTCATCCAACACGTCTGAACAGTATACGCTTTGTGTGTGCATGAAGTTAGTGGTTAAATGTGTTTAACTGAATCATTTTCTATCTGTGCTTATGGCTAAGTTTAGTGATCTGATTTTTGAGTTGTTTGTTCAACATCCATACATTTTGGATTGGATTTAAGCTCAAACTACATGCCCAGATGCAATTCATAAAATTGATCGCTTAATAGAATTAGTGAATCTGATAAGAAAACTGGAAAAGTTGCAATATCGTATGATCAATAAATAAATAAACAATGGAGCTGATAATCGACTTTGTTGGGTTTGAAATGCCGGATGGCACATTTGTTGTAAAGGAGCTGTGTCTCATTGATATAAACAATACCAAATATACCAATGGATTATATCATAGCCAGTATTGGCTATTTCAACCACCCATGGAATATGTAAATGCTACGGTTATTCGTGAAAGTGTAGACGAAAACGGTGATCGACACGGAATTATGTGGGATACAGGCGATACACCATATGACTCATTTAATCTAATAATGACCGAATTAATAAAAAAAGTGCGCTACTTTTATGTCCAAGGAGCACAGGCGAGGGAGACTTAAAAGGATATTCGATTTTGCGGTTCCAATCATTGATCTACAATTGATGCGACATTTTTCATTCGATTGCTTAGAAGAACTCAACAAACCGCGATGTTTGCATCGTATCAAACACACAAAAAGAGGTCATTTCGCATGTGCATTTCGTACAACACAACAACTCAAGCACTGGTTTTTGAAGTATTGGGGTGTTGGGAAGTCCTATGAAAAGTCTGTTCAACTATTTTAACAACTAAATGGTTTGAGGAAAATGGATGTCACCGACATAGCATGTCTTGATGATTTGTTCATTTTACGTTTTGCAAAATCACAAATTAAATTTTTATGGGATACACTTCCAGGGCATTTAAAATATAATGAAAAATGAATGGACTATTCATTTTGCATCAAACATAACCCACTATCAGCTTCGAGCCATGATATTCCAGGAATATGGCTTTATCCATTAAAAAAATATTGTACTACATGCAACAACATGAAAGATAATTATTGAAAATAAATTAATATGTAAACTGTACATGTATGTAGATTTTAAAACTACTTATACTAATTAAAAATAATGCAGATTAAAAGGTATGATATAAATAAAAACACACAATAATTATAATGAAAGTTTTATTTATTTCTTTAATCTTCGTCCTCCTTCTCCTTAATACAATATATGTTTTATAACCGTCCATCTTACGGTTTTAAATAAAATATATATTTATTATTATTGAAATCTATTCTTTAGATGCTATAGAATATGACTTCACAATTTCTTAATCGAATTAGACGTCATATAATATAATAGACATCATGGAAGATTGCCAAATCGAAACTAGATAGGCAATTTCCCATGATAGGTGAACCTTTACTCCACCGTCCATCTTACGGTTTTAAATTGCTTGTCCGACATTGTGACGTATGGGACATTCCATTCTACCTTATTGAAAAGAACTTTCACTATTTCAGCGTTTTCACCAACGGCAGCAGGTGTATGTATATATGTATTAACATCAGAATTTGATCTTATAAGAATCAATTCATGTTTAGCATTTATGATAATACGATTATAATCTTCAGCAAATCCAAGTATGTAACTTAGTGGTATAGAAATTTTGAAATATCCATTGTCATTAGTTAATTTACTGTCATTATTGATTAACCATCCAGCATTCTCCATTAAATTTAGTTGCCCAGGACTTAAAGATATATAATTTTTCATGAGACTTGTGAGACCCACATTTTTACATCTATCAATTTCAACAGCATTTAATTCATAGCGTATTTCTTCAAACATATGACAAATAGCCATATTGACTAAGTTCATAGTTGCATCTGCGCCGGTACCATCTTCTTTTACAAATCTTCCACAAATATACAGAGAACTTTTGCTTGGTAGAATGCATAAGTCTTGATGTTGAATACTGATTCTAATTTTATCACTATTGTTAAATGTTGATGATGCATAAGGTTGATGTGAATGAACCTCGTAGTGAGAAATTGATTCATCGAAGATGATTGGTTTCTGAATGTCTAAGATTTCCGCCATGGTAATATAATGCAGCACAAATTAACTTTTCTTATTTTTCCGATCTTCCACGTAATTTTAATCCTAGACTTTTGAGGAATTCCACGTTCTGAGGTATTAGCACTCTGACAGGAGCACGATGACTGATGGGCTTCAGACATGATGATCCACTTTTATAGCTGCTACCAATCTTTTTATCAAATACAATTCCCATTATTTCACTGATTTTATATGCAATCTTATTGTAATCGTTTCACCACGAAAATTCACCAAATTCCCATCTTGATCAACAATTCGCAGCTGAAGATTGTGTATTGACTGTACTGCGACTGGTAAGTAAATGATGTGGGATGGTACTTCAATGATCTTCTATCCGGGTGCAGCACTTGGGAAAAACTCATGAACTGTGTGAACTTTATGGTTATTCATATATGCACCATGAGTAATATTGCACTCAACTCGCTGTGCATTGATTTTGAGGATCTTTATTGGTAAATCAGATTTGTGTGTAAGGTTCGGTGCAAGTCGACGATTTCCAAATCCCAATACTGATGCGATTGAATCTTTCGATTCAAAATTTACAATTCGATTACATTTAATTTCACTATGTAATTCATTGTTATTTGCTTTGATACTCAATTCTACATCCTCAGGTAATTCCTTTATTAAATACTTTTCAATGTCACGTAGTTCATAACTTCCGGTTGGTATTGTTATAATTTTATCTACTGCCTTTCTATTTACGCTAGATAAATAAAACTTATCACAACCTTTATCAATATTAGGTATAGAATTGAATGTTAACAATTCTACAAGTCCCAATACATAAATTTTTTCTGGTGATAATTTAATTGGTGGAAAATATTGAGCTTTCAATGTGGAAGTAGCTCCAGATAGTGTTAGCGTCAACCAATCAGCCATGACTAACACATATCAATCAAACCACACCATTTATAGTTGATTATTGAGGAATTTTAAACACAAACGTTCACATACAACAGTATCATAATCTTGATACTTCTGATGATTATATTTAACGCTACCAACATCGAGATATTTCATGAGATCATTTGGTGGTTGGAGGTTACCAAAGCTGTCAAAATCGATGACGTCATCACCATTCTTTTTGTATGCAACCCAATGAGTTCCACGACCATTTTTATTATCGAAATTTATGATTGCTGACTCTTTTTTCCAGTCTTGTACGGTGACAACTATAACCCTTTACCCAAGGCTATAGCTTCCATTGTTGAATTATGCCGTTGAGCCTCCTCCAATTCACGTTTAGCAGCTTTAGCGGCAACTACAGCTTTAGCTATACCAGCAGCGCCCCCAGCTAATGCACCAGTAGCGCTCAAGCCCGCAAGAATCGGTAACAAAAATGGTAAAAATCCACCCACTTTTAGTGGCCGTATTGGTAATACACGTGATGATCGAATATTTTTTTCCCACCAACCATTTTTACAGCTTCACGAGCACCCCATAATGCAGACTTATATGGTGAAATGAGTATGCCTTCATTCATAGTTTTTTTAGCTGATTTTATAATTTGCCTAATGGGAACAAGTTGTTTTGTTTTCTTTACTGTCTTCTTTTTCTTTTTACCATTTCTTTTAGACTTCTCCCTCTTCATTTTCAACTTCTTTTTAACCGCATCCATCTTTTTCATGCCCATACCCAAACTTCTCTTCACTCTCATGGTTTTATTAACTCCCCAAGCTACAGCTTTTTCACCAAGGCTGGCATCTTTTGCATGGAGACGTTGTAAAGCTTTTTCAGCAAGATCTTTATCAGCCGCATGACGTGCCACCATATTGCCAGGATTTTTAGAATAAGCAATGTTATGCGCTTTACATGCTCGGTCTAGAGGATTAATACCTGGATCACCTCGAGCTAATCTTTTTGTTAATTTTGTACCAGGTCCACAGTACTGATATCCCGGGACATGTAATTCTATCGGTAGTTTATTTATAACACTGTTGACAAAACCCTTGCCACGCTTAGTTGCGACTTTACTAATAGGTCTGCTCTTATCCATTGTAGATCTATGACTAATCTCAAACGTATAAATACTCGATACTTATATGCATATTGTTGAATTAGAATTGAGTCACTAGCGGATTAACAAAGTAATTAGTGTTCTTAAAAATAATAATTCAAAATGAAGTTTGAAAAACAGACATCTAAATTACCTGTGATCAATTTTGATCACATAATTTAAGGTGATGAGAAAAAAATCCAAAAACGTCATGGCGCGCTGCTACCGAATACTGTTCGAGCAGTCCTTTGTGGACCATCAAATTGTGGGAAAACAAATGCGCTTCTTGCATTGATTACTCATCCTAATGGCTTGAGATTTGAGAACATTTATGTATACTCTAAATCACTAAATCAGCCCAAGTATAAATTCTTAGAATCAGCATTACAGCCTATAGAAGGAGTCGGATACTTCCCATTTAATGATCATGAATCAGTTTTAAATCCAGATGATGCACAACCGAATTCTCTTATGATATTCGATGACGTCGCTTGTGAGAAGCAAGATCATGTTAGAGCATATTTTTGTAGGGGGCGACACAAAAATGTTGATAGCTTTTATCTCTGTCAAACCTATACACGTATACCAAAACACCTGATATGTGACAATGCCAATTTTCTTGTACTTTTCCGTCAAGATAAGATGAATTTAAAGCACATATATGATGATCATGTGAATACAGATATGCCATACAGTGAATTCAAAGATTTATGTTCAGCATGCTGGAATGATAAGAAAAGTGATAATAAACACGAATTTGTTGTTATTGACAAGGATAGTGAATTAAATAATGGACGTTATAGAAAAGGTTTTGACTGTTTTATAAGTATAAATTAATCATCTCTATATAAATTGACACAGTCTTAAAGGACATTCAAGTGTGCAAACATGGCGTGTAAAAATATTTCTCAGCAGAAACATATGCTGCTACAAATAACTAAAATTAGTGATGCGATAAGACAAAAGCATAAAATATTAAAAGTTGATAAAGACACTTCTGAGCAAACTGCAAATGAAATGTTCAAACCTATTGTGATACCGTTGAAAACATTAGTCGAGAATTCTAAAGCTTTAAAACATGAAATTAAAAAAGAAGAAGAATCAGTGCAAAATTTTTCTCGGAAGAAACGTGAACATAGTGACTATCAAACTATTTATGATACTAGTGACACACATCGCGGTCAGAATACTTATGATGATTTAAATGTGAACAGTACTAGTAGCAGCAACTTGGATGAAACCATTTTATCTCATCCTCCAACCTCCACAAGCACACCACTGAAATATCATAACTCTATATCTAAATATATTGATATGTTAAATAAGAAAAATCCTAAAGGTTTGAATACAAGATTTGGTATTCGTAAAAAAAATAATCAATTATTTTTTGGTAATTCACCTGTCCAATTTAGAGATAATATAATATCAGTGAATAATCAACATCATGTTTTATCTCCGGGGCTTATAGAATTGTTATTTAAAAGTGATCCAAATGAAAATTCAATTACTACAAGTGATTTAGATGTGTACCATAAACTCATTGTTTCAACGAATACTCACAGGAAAAATTATGAATCTGAAAGAAGTCTTTATGTTGAGAGGACTGCTAAATATACTAAATATATTGCTGACTTTGTTCAATCACCACTAAAAAGAGGTAAAGGGCTACCTGACTTTATGACCGTTTCAAAGAAACGAAAATATGTGGATTATGTTTATTGGGATGATCCTAATGAGCTCATAGATCGCCTTCGCCTGTTAATGGCATCTCAAGCAGCTGGCAACTCTAGTCATTCTAATGAAATAATTTCAATCATTGAAGAGCTACGTGAAGCTAAAATTATTTATTAAGAGATACATTACCAATAATGCATCATTTATAAAATAACATTCGAGAAGAGAGGATCATCAAAATGGGTATCGATATATTTGGACGTGTATCTTCCCAATCGAATCAGACACAATTCAAAGGCTGTAGCAGTAGTGTTGGGGTACCTGGAAAAGGTTTCAAGTTGACAGATGATGGACAGTTTGACTTAGACGGAAAAAGGTTATGTAATGTTGCCGAACCTAAAAGTGAAAATGATGCAGTCACATATAATTCTATGAAAATTGCAATCAAACAAGAATTAGACAATGTAAAAGCAATTAGTGACTACAACAAATATCGTATAACTGATCTTGAAGATAAAGTAACGGTTGAAATAGTTGAGCTAGAAAAGAAAATGACAAGTAAAGATCCAGACCTCACTACCGAATTGACAACCAAAGTGAGTGCATTAGAAGAGAGTCTTAGTGAACTGATTCTATATAGCCAAACGCTATCAAATCTGAGTACGTGATGGTCAAATATTAGCTGATATTGAGCGGAGAGTATCTAAACTTGAAAAAAATGAAAAATAAAAAGAAAGTAATAGCCCAAGAGCTCCACACACAAGCTCGAAAAAATTATCCTCGTCGGCATGTTGACATTCGTGGACTTGATGATACTTGGCAAGCTGACTTGGTTGAGATGATACTATACTCCACGGCTAATAGTGGATATAAATATCTACTTACAATTATAGATATTTTCTCAAAGTATGCTTGGGCAGTTCCAATCAAAAGTATAAGTGGCAGTGACGTCAGAAACGCTATGAAGTCTGTGTTACAGCAAAGGCGGAAACCTAAAAATCTTTATGTTGATCAAGGCAAAGAATTTAATAATAAAGAGTTCAAAGATCTCATGAAACATTATGGGATTCATATGTACTCGACATTTAGTAATTTTGAGGCCTCCATATGTGAACGTTTCAATCGAACACTTAAAAATAAAATGTGGCGCGAGTTTACAGCAAGTGGAAATTACAAATGGATCGATATACTTGAAGACTTAATCGATAATTATAACCACACGAAACATCGAACCATAAAAATGAAACCTGCCAATGTAACTGTTGGTAATGAAAAACACATACTTCAGACAATTTACAAACCTCTTCAAAGTGAACAGGCGCGAAAACAAAATAAGTTTAAAGTTGGAGATAAAGTTCGAATAAGCAAGTATAAACATGTTTTTGAAAAGGGCTACACACCAAACTGGACGACTGAAATTTTCACAATTAAAACAATACAAAAAATGAATCCAACAACTTACAAGCTGATTGATTATCAAGATCAACCGATAGAAGGAGGATTTTATGCAGAAGAACTCAGTAAAGTCAAGTATTCAGATGTATATCCAGTTGAGAAAATAATAAAGAAAACGTGGAAATAAAATGTATGTTAAATGGTTAGGATTTGATAATTCACATAATAGCTGGATTAATAAGTCTGATTTATAAAATTATCATGTATTTGTTAAAGAATTAATAAATAAATAAAAATAACAATAAACAATTTTGACTTTTTATTAACCATATTTATTTATTCAAATTTATTTTTACAAAACTTAGAATTAATTACATTTATCTATATTATTATCTAATTTTTATCTTTTTATTTGATACTTTATAACCCCAAGGTAAAGTATCAGTTGAGGTGTCACTTAATTTCCTTTTATTATCACACCAACTTAATGCTAATTTACTTTGTTTAATTGTTTATACTTCATGATGACTACTTCTAATCAAATATTGATGTTTAGTTACATTTACATGATCCACCAGACAAGCCTTAAAATCATCAAACGTGATCTTTCGCAAAGTGGACCCTTTGACTCCCTTAGCTCTCTTTTTAAGCATTTTATTCTGATAGATTTTAAATGCATAAAGTTTTGCTCGTAACCCAACGAAGTCGGTTATAATTTGACCATTACACTCATCTTTCATAAGTCCAAGCACTTTTTTATTTTTTAATGGGATGTTGTTGACATTATTTGATGGGTAGTCAGAGGTATCAAATTTTTCGATATCACGTTTGATAGTGTCATATATATTGGGTACATTAAATTGATAAATTAAACTATCAGTATCAGTGTATAATAATTTTGATTCATTACCTTTAAAATTTTTCTTAATATAATTATAGTGGAAATCATAAATAAAAGTTTTTGATAAGTCTAAGATGCTGAAACCAATGTAAGTTGGTTTATTAAAGTATAGATTTACTCTCTTCAGTTCTATTATGACTAGGTTTTTATCGAAAATTGTAAAACTATGGAAATTCGGTTTTGCTATTAGAGATTTTGCTCCATATCTACCCTCCCACTTGCTTACCATTCTCACATCTTTATATTTTCGAACATTTTCCATAGTTTTACCGAACACTGCATTATTCATAAGCTTGTAAAAGTTCTTTTCAAATTCATTTTTTCGCTATTTTGCGACAATCAGTATTTTTATCGATGTATGTCTTTAACCAAGCTGATTGTTCAAATTTTAAGACTCGATGAACTTTTACAAGCTTCATTCCTAAATTAAAACACTGTTGTAAATTTTTATAATGAATAACATATTTCTCCTTAGAATAAAGTGTTGTAGCTAATTTTGAATATTTACTGCCTGGCGGTATAAAATGTTCAGGACACAAAGGTAAATCTTTATGATCATCATGTAATTCTATAGGATATTTTAAATCTACTTCTAAAATATATCCAATTGACTTATTATCATTAAAAAATTTATCAACATTTTGTACATCAATATCCTCATGTATCCACTCAAAAGAATCTTGAGGCAAAGGCATGCTCATAGCTGCTCCATATAAATTATTTACATCATAATACATGAGATAAGATTCATCTTTGCTTTGATCAAAACCTTCGCCCATAAATCGATTATTAGCTTTTGCATATCGATTTGTACATTGAGAAACACCACCTCTTATGCCTTTTTCAAAGAATAATATCATCTCGGGATCATCTAATAAGTCTAGTTTTACATCTGTGAGCTTAAGCATAGCATCAAAAGCAAGTCCCGGTGCAGTGTAATAATGCAATGGATCTAACTCATATGTTTTGTAACAGCTGCTACGGAAATTCTCAAATATATCAGCCAGTAATAAGACGTCAGTTTTTAAATATAAATCGGAATATTCGCCGAAGGTATTTATATTAAATTTATTCCAAACTTGTTTGGCATGATTGTGATCTTCATCTGAAATATCACAATCATTAAGTTTGGAATAAAATAATTTTTTGTCGGGTAATTTAGTATCGTCAAGCTTATCAATTGAATCAATGTATTCATAGGGAAATACACCTTTACGTATAGCTAATTAAAATTGCTGTGAGTCAGAATAATATTTTTGTGTAATTTTCTTATCCCCATCGTCAAGATATGAAGCTAATTTTTCAATACTTGATGCCATAAAACAAAAAGAGTCTATAAATCTCAACTTTACGAATGTATTTTTTATTGACTTGGTGAATGCAATATATTTTTCTTTATTAATTGGTAAAATATTGATTTGACCATCGAAAACTGTAGATAATGATCTAATAATGAAATGTAAATCATAACCAGATAGATTATGAAAAACAACAGGAATAGTATGACTCCGTTTATAATTAAAATAACATGCATTATGTGCAGGACCTCGATACTTTTCCGTAAAATGACAATGATCACGGCATCGCATTTCGCTGGCTGATTTAAATAATTTTCCGCAGATGTGACAAACTTTTGAATTATTATGATAATATTGTTCATCTGCAGTAAGTGGTAACATTTTAACATTATTTTTTAAATAAGTGTTAACTTTTCTACCTAGAATTTCTAATTTTCTTAAAAACCATGTGATACAATCAGGTAAACGATTGATTTCAATCGTTATATTAATAATAATAATAATAATAATAATAATAATAATAATAATAATAATAATAATAATAATAATAATAATAATAATAATAATAATAATAATAATAATAATAATAATAATAATAATAATAATAATAATAATAATAATAATAATAATAATAATAATAATAATAATAATAATAATAATAATAATAATAATAATAATAATAATAATAATAATAATAATAATAATAATAATAATAAT